>NC_083369.1:98861910-100111910 GCF_030254825.1 Meriones unguiculatus | reverse complement strand
GTGAGGATGTCAAAGAGCCTTCCATTGAGTTCTTGTCAGAAATAGTCCCTGTTCCCCTTACTATGGGAAACCAATTGGTTACTGAGCTACCATGTCCTATAAAATATGAGAAACATAATGAATCTATACACCTAAAGAAGATAAACAAGAAAGAGGACCCGGGATAAGATGATCAATCCTCACTTAGAAAGACAAATGGGAGGTGCATTGGACATAGAAGAAAACAAGTAACGGGACAGGAGCCTACCACAGAGGGCCTCTGAGAGACTCTACCTAGCAGTAAATCAAAGAAGATACTAACACTCATAACCAAACCTTTGGGAGAATGCAGGGAATCCCATGAAAGAAGGGGAGTTAGTATGACATGGAAAGGATAGGAGCTCCACAAAAACCAAATATATCTGGGCACAGGGGTCTTTTCTGAGACTGACATTTGAAACATCTTAAGCAGGGTTCTCTAATGTTTTGTACTCCAGAATCACTGAGAGAGTGAGGGGTAGGCTGTAAGCACAGACCATGGGGGCCCATCTTCCTTCTTTGGCAGGGTTCTGCTGCTGACCATGCACTCCAGTGATCTGAAAGGACTGAACTTAAAATGTTTAATTTGATGAGTTTCTGACACTCAGTGCAACTTAACTGCTCTTTCACCAACTCAGAAACTGAGGACAATGAGACAGTTTATCTAACATCACACAAGGATGCAATGGCCGAGCTAGGAGAGTATCTAAGGTCTGTTGCCCTCCTTCTTGGTCCTCTTATTTCTTTTTGAAAAAGGATGGGGTAAGATAAAACAATAACCATGTATTTTGCTAAATGGACCCAGCCTGGTGTGGCTCTGCAAAGGCCCTTAGTAGATCAGTGTTGTCATTTCTCCACTATAGGATTATCTAATGCATTGAAGTCCCTTGAGTGTTAATGCCAACAAGCACCTTAATTATTTTGACAGGTTAAAAAATCTTTGTGCATTTCCAAATGTCTCCTGTATCTGTAGAATTGGGGCCTTGGGGGAGTGTAGCAGTGTTATATCCAGTTGAGAATCATCCATAAGGAAAGGATCGATGGTTGACTGTTACACCAAGGAGATCTGAGCTTAAGATTTATTTTTTTTTAATCTGTATATTGGGGCCTGAAACATATCCCATGCCTAAGACCATATGTGTCTCCAACAGATATCTTGAGATCCCTTCTTTGGATTTCTCTAGAAAAAAAAAAAGTCTTTAGTTCCTGGGACTCATGGGGAAGCAATACATAGAACATTCATGTCTTTATATTCAATGGCTGTAGTCATCACAAGTCATTACTAAGACTCCCCAAATACGTCCACTCTGAAAGGGAGCCCAGAAAAGAGGTGATTCTGCAGCATAAGCTCTGCATCTGGAATCCTTCATCAATCACTTTATATTTTACCATTCTACTTAGATATTTTTCATTTGACTGTGTTAGTTTGTGGCTCTTGATTAATGGTGCCAAAGATGAGGTGAACTCTCACTACAATCCTAGTGGAGGCAAATAGCTTCTACAATACTTAGCCAAACTGTAGTGGTGCTGCTTATGGCGGCCTCTTCTTTTATGAAACTGGACAGGTTGTGATTGCTGTTTGGGAAGTAGCTCCAGTACTCCAATGCATTATGGGTACATTTCTCTCTATTTGTGGCAACTGGAGAGATAACTTGAGGGGATAATATGGCCTTTCACAGACCTCAATCAACTACCTACATAGCAAGCTTTGATTGACTTTATCTTGGTCAACAGCTATCTTCCAGGTTTAATAGAGTACACTAAGCAAGCACTCTTGGACTAACCTAAGAGCATAGGATAAAAAAACAAAACATACAACTATCTGTATCTCAGAAATGAAAAAAAAAAAAAAAAGCTGTTCCGTAAGCCAGTTTCTTTGGGGGAGAAAAGCACTGGGTTAATTTTTAGGATAGGCACATGCTTAATGAAAGTAATCAGCTATAATTATCCTTTCATCTACCAGTTACTGCCTCTTCAAAGAGCTCTGCACAAAGCTGTTGACAAGTCATTGTTTACTTTCGGTTCATTTCATAATAATTCACAGTAATTATGTCTGAGCAATTCCTCCGTCTGTGTACTTTCCTAGAACTGTGGGTCTAACAGAGATGGAAATATTACCTCAACCTGTCATTTTACAACCAAAGATACTGTCTTCTTTAGAATCACCTGGCTATGAAACAATAAAATGGAAAGTAAAACATGTGTCTGTGAATCCCAGTCCAGTCCTCCTTTGACACTGATTCTAGCATCATAAAGTCTCAAACTAAGAGCCCTAAAGAAACCATCAAGAAAGTTCCATGAGGTACTGAAAAGAAGGTATATTTATTTGAGTTTGGGTAAAAAGTTCTGTAAACATCTATTAGGTCCATTTGATTTAGGACCTTTGTAAGTGTCATTATTTCCCTATTTAGCTTCTGTCTAGATGATATATCTTGATGAGACCTGATAGGCTAGAGTCAGATGGAATGGGAGGAGGACCTCTCCTATCAGTGGACTTGGAGAGGGACATGGGTGGAGATGAGGGAGGGAAGGGAGGAGGAGATTACAGCTTGGATACAAAGTGAATAAACTGTAATTGATATTAAAACTTAAAAAAGAAACCATCAAGAAGAAATTCCAATGCTTTCAAAGTTCTTCCACACTTTTTCTTCCAACACATTTAGTGTGTCTAGTTTTATGTTAAGATCTTTGATCCACTTGGACTTTAAATATGTGCAAGGTGATAGATATGGGTCTAATTTACATTTTTCTACATATGGACATCTAGGAAGAACAGTACCATTTGTTGCAGATGTTATCTTTTTTCTACTGTATGGTTTTGGCATCTTTGTCAAAAATCAGGTGCCCTTGGTGTGTGGGTTTATTTCTGTGTCTTCAATTTGATTCCATTGATCTATCAGTCTGTTTCTATGCCAGTACCATGCAGTTTTTATTAATGTTGGTCTATAGTGCAGCTTGAGATAAGGGGTGGAGACACCTTCAGAAAATCTTTTATTGTAGAGGATTGTTTTAAGTATTCTGTGGGGGGGTTGTTGTTGTTTGGTTTTCTTTTTATTTGTGTATATGTGTGTGTGTGTGTGTGTGTGTGTTGTTGGCACAGGAGACAACTTCCTGAACAAACACCAACAGCTCAGACTCTAAGATCAACAATTAATAAATGAGACCTCATGAAACTGAAAAGCTTCGGTAAACCAAAGGGCACTTTTTAAAATTTCTTTATTTTTTATGTATTACAGTTTATTCACTTTGTATCCCAGCTGTAGGCCCCTACCTCATAACCTCCCAATTCCACCCTCTCTTTCCCATCTCTGCCCATGCTCCTTTCCAAGTCCACTGATAAGGGGCGTCTTCCTCACCTTCCATCTGACCCTAGTCTATCAGGTCTCACCAGGACTGGTTGCATTGTCTTTCTCTGTGGCCTGCCTGGTAAAGCTGCTCGCCCTTTAAGGGCAGGTGATCAAAAAGCCAGCCACTGAGTTCATGTCAGAGAGAGTACCTGTTCCCATCACTATGGAATTCCACTGGGAGACTGAGCTACCTTGGAATATATCTGTGTATGGGTTCTAGGTTATTTCCATGTATGGTCCTTGGTTGGAATATCAGTCTCAGAAAAGACTCCTGAGCCCAGATTTTTTGTTTCTGTTGCTCTCCTTGTGGAGTTCTTGTCCCCTCCACGTCTTTCTATCTCCCCCTTATTTCATAAGACTCCTGAATTCTGCCCAAATTTTGGCTACGAGTCTCAGCATCTGCTTTGATACCTTGCTGGGTAGAGTCTTTCAAAGGCCGTCTGTGGTAGGCTCCTGTACTGTTGCCTGTTTTTTCCTTCTTCTGATGTGTGTCCCATTTGCCTTTCTGAGTGAGGATTGATCATCTTAGAAACTGTTAACAGTACAAATGACAGCCTTCAGTCTGGGAAAAGATCTTCACCAACTCTACATTTGACATAGGGCTAATATCCAGAATATATAAAGAACTCAAGAAATTAGACACCAACATACCAAATAATTAAAACGAGGTACAGAGCTAACCAGAAATCTCAACAGAGGAATATTTAATGGCAGAGAAACTCTTAAAGAAATGTTCAACATCCTTAGTTATCAGGGAAATGCAAATCAAAATGACTCTTAGGTTCAATCTTATACCTGTCAGGATGGCTAAGACCAAAAATTGAAGTAACAACACATGTTGGAGAGGATATGGAGAAAGGGAAACCCTCCTCTCTTGCTGGTAGAGTGCAAACTGGTACAACCACCTTGGAAAACTCGCTCTTTCTCAGAAAATTGGGAATAACAGTACCTCAAGATGCAGCTATACAAGGCTGGAGAGATGGCTCAGAGGCTAAGAGCACTGGTTGCTCTTTCAGAGATCCTGAGTTCAATTCCCAGCAACCACATGGTGGCTCACAACCATCTAAAATGAAATCTGGAGCTCTCTTCTGGCATGCAAGTATACATGCAAACACACATTGCATACATAATAAATAAATAAATCTTTAAAAAAAGTCTTGTGGCTGTTTAAAAGGGGGGGGGGGCTAGAGAGATGGCTCAGTGGTTAAGAGCACTGACTGCTCTTCTGGAGGTCCTGAGTTCAACTCCCAGCAACCATGTATAAGGAATCTGATTCCTTCTTCTGGTATGCATAAAAACAGACCATTCATATACATAAAATAAAGAAATGAATAAATCTTAAAAAAAAATCCAGCTATACCAATCTTGGGCATATACTCAAAAGATGTTCCACCATTCAACAAGGACATTAGCTCAACTATGTTCATAGTAGCTTTACTTGTAATACCAGAATCCGGAATCAATTTAGATGCCCCTCAACAGAAGAATTGATACAGAAACTGTGGCACATTTATACAATGAAATATTAAAAACAAAGAAATCATAAAATCTGCAGGCAAATGGGTGGACCTAGAAAATATCATCCTGGGTTAGGTAACCTGGAACCAGAAAGACACACATGGTATATACTCACTTAGACGTGGATATTAGCCATATGATACAGGATAACTATACTACAATCTACACAGCTAAAGAAGGTAAACAACAAGGAAGACCCTAAGACCCTAGAGAGGATGCTCAATTCTCATTCAGAATGACAAACAGGATAGAGACCCGAAATTGTGAAAGAGAGGGAACAGGATGGGAGCCTACCATAGATGTACCCTGAAAGGCTCAACCCAACAGGGGATCAAAGCAGATATTGAGACTCAGCCGAAATTTAGGAAGAATGCAGGAAGTCTGGTTTTTTTTATGACTTTTGAAATTATTTATTTATTTATTTATTTATATTAATCACAGTTTATTTTCTTTGTATCTCAGCTGTAGCCCCCTCCCTCTTTCCCTCCGAATCCCACCCTTCCTCCCTCATCTCCTCCCTGCCCCTCTCTAAATCCACTGATAAGGGAGGTCCTCCTCCCCTTTCATCTGACCCTAGTTTATCAGGTCTCATCAGGACTGGCTGCAATGTCCTCCTCTGTGGCCTAGCTAGTCTAATCCTTCCTCAGGGGTGGGGGAGGTCAAAGAGCAAGCCACTGAGTTCATGTCAGAGACAGTCCCTGTTCCTCTTACTAGGAAAACCCACTTGGATGCTGAGCTGCCATGGGCTACGTCTGAGCAGGGGTTCTACGTTATATCCATGTGTGGTCTTTGGTTGGAGAATCGTCTCAGAAAAGACCCCTGTGCCTAGATATATTTGGTCTTTGTGGAGATCTTGCCCTCTCCGGGTCTTTTTTAACTCCTCCTTCTTTCATATGAGTCCCTGCACTCTGCCCAAGTTTGGTTATGAGTCTCAACATCTGCTTTGATACACTGTTAGGTAGATTCTTAAATTTTTATTTTTATTAATTATAGTTTATTCACTTTGTATACCAGCTGTAGCCCCCTACCCTATGCCCTCCCAATCCCACCCTCCCTCCTTCTTCTTCTCCTATGTCCCTCCTCCAGTCCAATGATAGGGGATGTCCTCCTTCCATTCCATCTGACCCTAGTCAATCAGGTCTCATCAGGAGTCGCTTCTTTGTCTTCCTCTGTAGTCTGGTAAGGCTGCTCCCACCTCAGGTGGAGTTGATCAAAGAGCTAGCCCATGAATTCATGTCAGAGACTATCCCTGTTGGGGAACCCTCTTGGACACTGAGCTGCCATGGGCTACTTCTGTGCAGAGGTTTTAAGTTATATCCATGCATGGTCCTTGTTTGGAGTATCAGTCTCACCAAAGACCCCTTGTACCCAGATTTTTGGTTCTGTGAGTGCAGGGAGTCTTATGGAAAAAGGGAGGACCCAGAGAGGACAGGAGTGCCACAAGAAGACCAATAAAGCTAAAATATCTGAACCCAGGGCAGCCCTGCAGAGACTGATACACCAACCAAGAACCACACATGGAAAGGACCTAGACCTTTTTCTCAGATATAGCCTATAGGTAGGTCAGTCTCCAGGTGGGTTCCCGAGTAAGGGGAGCAGGGGTTGCCTCTGTCATGAACTCGGTGGCCGGCTCTTTGATAACTCCTCCCTGGTGATGTAGCTTTGTCAAGTCACAAAGGAAGATGATCCAGGCAGCCTTGTTGAGTGATAAGCTAGGGTCAGATAGCAAGGGAGAACTACCCAGTGAACTAGGGGAAGGGAATGGGGGAGGGTAAGAAGGAAGGTAGGACCAGGAGATGAGGAAAGGGCTTACAATAAGTATATAAAATGAATAAATTGTAAAAAATTAAAAAATAAAAAAAACAAAACTAAGAAGAAATTCCAGAAAGAAGTATTTGACATTTTACATCTTTCTGCCTTATAAAACATTTTTAAATGTGGCCTCATTCTGCCTGAACTTAATTACTATAATGGTGTTCAAAGGATTGTTTAAGTGAATGACAATTTTAAATTTTTAAGTAGGCATGGATGAGGCAGAACTTTATAGATATGGGCTAACATTAGTTAAAATATGTCCTCATCATTTTTTTTTTCTTTTTTGCTTTTGTCATTTCAGAACCCTAAGGGTTCTAAATTGGACTTCCTAAAGATGGAAAAACTAGACGGTAAATAGTGTATACTCTTCTGATTTAACACTCAGGGTGTCAGAATATAGACAACTGCCTCAAGTTCCTTCCTTACGATACTATTCAAAAGGCAAAAATAAAGTTGAAAATAGAAGGATCAATGTCATAAATACCTCAACTGGCTATTTCTTCTTTTTTTCTTTTTTAAATTTTTATTTATTTTTAATTTTTTTTATTAATTACAGTTTATTCACTTTGTATAACAACTGTAGCCCCTTCCTTCCCAATCCCACACCCCCATCTCCTCCCATGCCCCTCTCCAAGTCCACTGATAGGGGAGGTCCTCCTCCTCTTCCCTGTGACTCTAGCCTATCAGGTCCCATCAGGACTGGCTGCATTGTCTTCCTCTGTGACCTGGTAAGGCTGCACCCCCCTCAGGGAGAGGTGATCAAAGAGTCTCAATTGGCTTATTTCTAGAGGTACACACTAAGGTATATCTTTCCAGTTCCAACCCCTAATCAACATTTTATATACTTAGTTAATATTCCTCAGTCACAGCTAGGTGCTCTGCATATATATAACAGTTATACAGCTAAGTCTTCATGTGGACTTTTAAAGCAGGAACAGGGTCTGTCTCTGACTCTGTTTCCTGACTTTGGATCCCTTTCCTCTAAGTGTGCTGCCTCAGTAGAAGAAGATGCACCTAGTCTTACTGCAGCTTGATATGCCAATGCTGCTTAATACCCATGAAAAGTTTCCTTTTTTCTGAGGATGAGAGAAAGGGTGAACTAGGGAAAGGAAGAAGGTGACATGGAGGCCCTAGGAGGAGAGTAATGAAGGGAAGCTGTAATCAAGATGTAAAGTAAATCAATAACTTAATCAATAAAAATATTACGGACAAGAAAATTACTGGGTTGGAGGTTCCAAGATGGCGGTGACCAGTGTGTACCTTATCTATGGGACAGAAGATCAGAGACTGCAAAATGAGTGAGTAAACAGGTGGCTGGATCCAAAACACCAAATTTGGTGCTTGACAGAACAGCGGGGACTGGAGGAAAGTTACAGACAACTGAGTCCAGGGCCCCCATGATCATCTCCTGAGTCCAGGAGTCATGAACTGTGAACTCTCTGCCCTTTCCACATACTCTGGGTCCAGGGACCCTCTGCTCCAACAGCCAGACATCATATCAATCCCACTCCACTGAGAGCAGGGTCTGGACTCCTAGAACAGCATTCCAACCTCCAAACCAGGGTTCTTCTGGTCCTGCTGTGGAGACCAGGTGGAGAATAAAACATATGGATCCCGGATCCAGGATGACAGAGCCCAAATAAATCTGAGTCCCTGGAGCACAATGTCCGTTAAGCCTGTATCCCTACCAGCTCATCTGCCTTTTGAGACAACAGATGCCTTAGTTGCCACTTGCCGTAGATGTCACTGCACCACCCCCAGCTTCTACCTGAGGCAACTGTGCCCCCTCAAAAATCACCTGAGAAGCCCATACCCCACCCTTCAAGGCACCCACACCAGAGCACCTGCCCTTCAAGGCACTACCACCCTTGCCCCTGACATTCAAGACACCACGCCCATGGCCTGCCCTTAAATGCATCTGTGCCAGCACCCTCCATTCCAAAAAACCACCCCAGTGTGGCTGCATCCAAAATGCCAGCACCCATTTTTGTTCCGCTGGACCTCTCTTGTCATTTAGGAAAATTATTCCAGACTCCAGAATTGGGCAAATCCAGTCTTCAGTGCAGGTTCAAGGAACAAGGGGTATGGATAACCAGATGGCTAAAGGCCAGCAAAGGAACACAATGGACAAAAACCAGGACATGAATGCTTAGAAATCCCTCCCAAAAATGGGTATTCTATGCAGCTTAAACACAGAAAAAAGAACTTTAAATCTATGCTTATGCAATTATTAAAGTAATATAAAGAGGAAATCAACAAATCTCTCAAAGAAATACAAGAAAATACAACCAGACAAATAGAGGCCATCAAGGACAGACAGGAAACCACAATCAAAGAGGTGGAAAAAATGCATAAAACTGTTCAAGACCTAAAAGTGGATTAAGAATCAATATAGAAAACAAAATGAAAAGACCTTGAAGACAGAAAATTTAGAAAAGAAATCAGGAACCATAGAGGTAAGCATCACCAATAGAATACAAGAGATGGAGGAAAGAATCTCAGTCTTTGAAGATACAATTAAAGAAAGAAATACATCTCTCAAAGAAAACATTAAAACAGAAAAGTTTCTGACACAAAACAGCCAAGAAATCAAATACACCACGAAAAGACAAAAACCTAAGGATAATAAGAAGAGATGAAAAAGAAGATTCCAGGCTTTAAGGTCCAGAAAATATTTTAAAGAAAATCATAGAAGAAAAATTTTCCAACCTCAAGAAAGAGACGCCCTTAAACATACAAGAGGCTTACAGAATATCAAATAGACTAGACCAGAAAAGAAATTCCTCCTGCCACATGATAATCAAAACACTAATAGAGGAAAGAAAGATATTTAAAAGCGGCAACAGAAAAGGGCCAAGTAATATATAAATGTAGATCTATCAGAATCACACCTGGCTTCTCAATAGAGACTACAAAAGCCAGAAGGGCCTGCGCAGATGGCATGCAGACACTAAAAGACCAAAGAAGCCAACCCAGACAACTATACCCAGCAAAATGTTCAGTCACCACAGATGGAGAAAACGATATTCCATGACAAAACTAAATTTAGAAAATATCTGTGCACAAGCCAGTCCTACAAAAGACATTGAAAGGAAAATTCCAACCCAAGGAGAGCAAGTATACCCAAGTAAACACAAGATATAAATAACTTCATAAGAGTAAAATAAAATTAAAAAAAAAAACAAGCAAAAAACCCTCACACTTTACGCTAACTACACAATAATAGAAACTGACTACTAATATCTGTCAACATCAGTGGATTCAAATCCCTAATAAAAAGACATACACTAACAGAATGGTTGCAGAAACAGGATCCAACATTCTGATGCATTCAAGAAACACACCTCGGCAACTAAGATAGACATTACCTCAGAGTACAGGGATAGAAAAAATCTTTTCCAAGCAAATGGAGCCAAGAAGCAACCTGGAGTAGCAACTCTGGTAACTTATAAAATAGACAACCAACCAAAATTATTCCAAAGAAATGGGGGAAGGACATTTCATTCTCGTGAAAGGAAAAACCCACCAGGAGGACATCATTATCCTGAATACCCATGCCCCAAATACAAGGGCACGTGCACTCATAAAAGAAACACTAATACCACTTAAACCAGAAATCCATCACAACACATTAATAGTGGAAGATTTCAATACCGCAGTCTTGCTAATGGACAAAACATTGAGACAGAAGCTAAACAGAGAAATAATGAAACTAACAGAGGTTATGAATAAAATGTACCTAATGGATGTCTACAGAACTTATCACACAAACACAAAACAATATACATTTTCTCAACATCACAGGGAACCTTCTCCAAAATTGACCAAATAGTCTGTCTCAAAGTAAACCTAAACCGATACATAGACATTTAATTAAACATTGTTCTTTATGGAATCATCACGGATTAAAGCTAAAACTCAACAACAGAAACAAACAAAAAGTTTGCACACTCATGGAAACTGAACAACTCCATGTTGAATGATCAATGTTTGAGGGAAAAAATAAAGAAACAAAGACTTTCTAGAATTCGATGAAAATGAGGGCACAACTTATCCAAACGTATGGGACACCATGAAAGCAGTGATAAGATGAAAATTCATAGCACTAAGTGACTTCATAACAATATTGGAGAGATCCCATATTAACAACTTAACAGATCACCTAAAATAACTCAGGGCTGAAAACAATAAATTAGGAACAAAGAGAACAATACAAAGACTCAATGAAACCAGGAGTTGGTTCTTTGAGAAAACCAACAAGATAGATAAATCCTTAGCCAAACTAACTAAAACACAGAAAGGCAGTACCTAAATTAACACAATCAAAAATGAAAAGGGGAACATAACAACAGATACTGAAGAAATCCAAAGAAACATTAGGTCTTAATTCAGATGCCAGTATTCCATAAAATTTGAAAATGTAAAGGAAATGGGTGACTTTCTTGATATATTTCACCTATCAAAGATAAACGAAGAGAAGGTAAGTGGTTTAAACAGCCCTATACCTCCTAAGGAAATAGAAGCAGCCATCAAATTTCCTCCAATCCCACCACAAAAAAAGCCCATGGACAGACAGTTTTAATATGGAATTCTAATAGACTTTCAAAGAAGAGCTGACCCCAATACTCCTCAAACTATTCCACAAACTAGAAACAGAAGGAACATTATATAAAGGAACAAACACTTTATATGAAGCCACAGTCACCTTCTAGCTAAACCACACAAAAATCAACAAAGAAAAAAAAGAAAAAGAAAATTTCTAGCCAATCTCCCTTATGAACACCGAGGTAAAAATATTCTATAAGATACTTGCAAAAAGAATTCAAGAACACATCAAACACATCATCCACCATGATCAAGAAGGCTTCATCCCAGAGATACAGGGATGGTTCAATGTACAAAAATCTACCACATAAAGAAACTGAAAGAAAAAAATACTAGGATCATCTCATTAGATACAGAAAAAGCCTTTGACAAAATCCAACACCCATTTATGATAAAAGTCTAGGAAATATCAGGTATACAAGGCATATACCTACATATAATAAAGGCTATATACAGCAAGCAGATAGCCAACATCAAAACAAATGGAGAGAAAGTAAAAGCAATCCCACTAAAATCAGGAACTAGACAAGGTTGCCACTCTCTCTTCATATTTCTTCAATACAATACTAGAAGTTCTAGCTAGAGCAATAAGACAACTAAAGGAGTTCAAAGGGATACAAATCAGAAAGGAAGAAGTTAATGTGTCACTTTTGCAGATGATATGATAGTATACAAAGGGACCCCAAGAATTCCACCAGAGAACTCCTGCAGATAATAAAAGTCCTTCAGCAAAGTGGCTAGATACAATATTAATTTAAAAAAATCATTAGCCTTCCTGTATACAAATGACAAATGAGCTGAGAAAGAAACTAGGGAAACCACACCCTTCAAAACAACCACAAATAATATAAAGTATCTAGGGGTAACTTTAAACAAGGAAGTCAATGACCTACATGGCAAGAACTTCAAGTCTCTGAAGAAAAAAAAATGAAGAAGAAACCCGAAGATGGAAAGGTCTGCCATACTCACGTATTGGTAGGATTAACATAGTAAAAATGATCATCTTACCAAAGGCAATCTACTGATTCAGTGCAATCCCCATCAAAATAGCAACACGATTTTCCACAGAACTTGAAAAAACAATCTTAAATTTCATATGGAAAAAAAAAAACAATAATAGCTGGAACAATCCTATTCAATAAAAGAACTTCTGGAGGTATATCCATGCCTGACCACAAGCTATTCAACAGAAGAATAGTAATAAAAACTGCATGGTACTGGCATAGAAATATGGTGATTAATCAGTGGAATCAAAATGAAGACCTAGAAATAAATCCACACACCTATGCACACTTGATTTTTGACAAAGGAGACAAAACCATAAAATGACAAAAGAACACAGCATCTTCGACAAATGGTGCTTGTCTAACTGAATGTCTCCATGTAGAAAAATGCAAATAGATCCATATTTATCACCATGCAGAAAACTGAAGTCCAAGTGGATCAATGACCTCAACATAAAATCATATGCACTATATCTGCTAGAGGAGAAAAGTGGGAAAGAGCCTTGAATTCACTAGCTCAGGAGACAAGTTCCTGAAGAGACACCAACAGCTCAGACTCTAAGATCAACAATTAATAAATAGGACCTTATGAAACTGAAAATCTTCTGTAAAACAAAGGAAACTATCAATAGAACAAAATGGCAGTTTATAGATTGGGAAAAGATCTTTACTAAGCCCACAATCGACAAAGAGCTAATATCCAGGATATATAAAGAACTCAAGAAGCAAACTATATAATCCAATTAAAAATGGGATACAAAGGTAAACAGAGAATTCTCAACAGAGGAATATTGAATAGTGGAGAAGCACTTAAAGAAATGCTCAACATTCTTGGTCATCAGGGAAATGCAAAACAAAATGACTCTGAGATTCCATTTCACACCTGTCAGAATGGCTAAAATAAAAAACTGAAGTGGCAACACATGTTGGTGAGGATGTGAAGAAAGGGGAACCCTCCTCCATTGCTAGTGAGAGTGCAAACTTGTACAACCACTTTGGAAAACAATCTAACACTTACTCAGAAAACTGAGAATAGCCATACCTCAAGATCCAGCTATACTGCTCCTGGGCATACACACAAAAGCTGCCATATAACAAAAACATTCCCTTAACTATGTTCATAGCAGCTTTTTTTGTAATAGCCAGAAACTGGAAGCAATCTAGATGCCCCTCACCCGAAGAATGGATACAGAAAATGTCATGCATTTACACAATGGAATACTACTCAGCCATTAAAAACAAGGAAATCATGAAATTTGCAGGCAAATGGATGGAACTAGAACAGATCATCCTGAGTGAGGTAACATATACTCAGAGACACAAATGCTATATACTCACTTATAAGTGGGTTTTAGACATATAGTACAGGATATATATGTACTAAAATTCACAGAGCCAAAGGACGTATGTCTTCATGTGGTTCCGCTAGTTAGGAGAGTGGGGAATATCTCTGACATGGACTATCTGACTCGCTTTTTTGATCACTTCCCCCCAATGGGACTTCCTTATCAGGCCACAGGGGAGGTAGAAAAACTCAGTCCTTCTGTGAATAGATGAGCTGGCATGTCTGGGAAGAAGGGCTTCCCTATTCTGAGGAATAGGAGATAGGGGAAGTAGGAGGGAGGGTGAGACTGGGAGCAGAGGAGGGAGAGTCCTGTGACCTAGATGTAAATTGAATTAATCTATAAAAAATATCCTGGGTTACCCCACTGTATGGATGGCATTGTCATTCACTTACCTTTCTAATTATCAATCTGAGTGTCATTCCTTATTCTTCCCTATATTTTCTCATCCAAGTAATGGTCCAGTACTCCTCTTCAATACCCTACAACTTCTTATTCTTCTTCTTAACTGGAATCACTGTTAGCCTTTGACTAGAGTACAACAGATCACATTTGTCCCAGATCATATCCCAAACTGGGTGGAGAGACTAAAACAATATCTTCAACCTTGATTTAATTCTAGTCGGTCCAACTTCTCATTAGAACCTGGCCTCAAACTGCTGTTTAAACAGGCTGGCCTCAAAAATTATGATCCTCCTGCCTCAGGGTCTAGAGTTCTGGGATTGTGCATCACAGCTGACACATTTTCTGATTAGCCATTTATGTAAATAGCATGTTCAGTGAGCTATAAACTTTGAAGAGTGTAGGTCATATCTAAATCATCTCTGTATCTCCAGAACCTGGTACAAATTAGATTCTTTAGTTAAGAGATATTCACCATTTACAACTGTTTAGTAGTCCCTGTGCAGCTTTGCATATCTATTCTGAAGCAGAACATCATCTTTAATCCTCATTTTCACATTCACCAGCAATTTATCCCAGACACTCAAGCCTTTTGAACACTTCTGGGCTATACACATTTTTCTATATCATGTGTTTTCTGGAACCCTAGCTTTTTTTTTTTTTTTTTTTTTTTTGGAGGGAGCCTGCTCATGTATTCAAATTAGCTATAGCAACTCTGTCTTTCTAGACTCAGATTATAGGCAGAGTCAGTTTGGTCTCAAGGCCTCTCATGAGGACACGAGGTTAGACAGTTCTGGTTTAAAGATTTCCTCCAGTATTCTACAGCCAAAGCTATCTTCTACATGCATTCCTAAAATTTACACTCACTAAGATGGCAAAATTTCTTTCTAGGTGAAGTCAAAATTTTATTAATATTCAAGTGAAATTCAGATAATCCAAGAAATTGATCTGAAGTAGCAATTGGACGAAAACGGTACTGAAGGTCTTATGCACTTTACTTCAAGAAATGAAGGAGAGAAATTGTGTGCCTACTGTGGAGTACAAGAAATCAATGGCTAGTAAACTGTCTTTGTCTATATTTTCTTCCCAAACCCTATCTCATTGGTACATCCCAATAGAGATTTTCTTGAGTAGATGAATGTTGACTTTCACCACATACTCTACCTGTTTATGTGCAAGGTCACTTCATCCTCATTTTGTATAAAGTGGGTGGGGGGAATTCTTAAAGCACATAATATTAAACAGTACTTTATTTTCTAAAGACAAAATTGAAGAATGAATTACTTCCTTAACTAACATTACCCAACAACTCATTGGCAGATCCTGTATCCAAAATAAGACTCATGCTTGACTGCACTGCACTACACAAAATAGACCTTATACTCCAAGCTCAATCCCAAACAAGATTTCCCTATGAGGTGATATGAAGTTTGGTCTCTTAGTCTACACCTCGATTCTATGTGTTTTCATGTGTGTATGTGTGTGTATGTGTTTACCCACTGATATTTAAACTTTCAAATCAGAGAATCGTTTTCTTTCTGTCACATCTAAGCATCTCTGAGTAGCTACTTATTTTTACAGTAAAATAAACACTTTAAATTTCACAGCAATTGTAACACATAGAAATGAAGCCTATCACACAAGGTACAATAGAAAGCTATAGATAAATACTTACTTTACTGTACAAGAATCCTAGCTGCTTGTTACTGACTTAATAGATATAGGAGAAAATAAACAAGAGAATTCAATAATGAGCACCTACTATTTCCAATAAACTAGTCAGGAAATAACTAAGAGACCAAGGAATCAATTTAGATATAAATTAAACAACAACCAGGCCATTTATGGGGAATGCTAGGAACCGCCCCAGCTTTGTCTGAAGTTCTTTGTCCCCTCTTGCCCTGCTTCCTCAACAGCATAAGGAGTCTGTGTTCTGTATCTGTTGTAAGGACTCTAGCTATGCAGAGAACATCCCTCTCTTCTTCCTACCTTCCTGGGGAAAAGAGATTTATAACCTAAATAATTATTCCTTTCCCATAAAGCTGAATTTAGCTTTAATTCAATCTTTTGCAAATTGCCTCCATGTTTCTTATCATGATCTTTTTACTTTATTTTCATGACAGTCACATAAAGTAGTTATGGAAGAGGTTCTCAGACCAGAGAGCTGATTGGATGCTGCACCTGTCAAGGACAGAGACAGGGATAAGAAGCAAGAACACCAGACACAGCCTAGTCCTGTTCTTTCAACACCATTTCATCATTGAAGGAGAAACTTCATGGCAATCTCTTCTTTGTTCTTAATGATGGAATTTATGAGCTGATATATTCTAAGAGGAGCAATGAAATGGTCACAGGTTATCATTTATTTAATCCAGTGCTGGCAATATAGGGTTCTAAATAGGAACCATGAGACAGATTTATTCATCACTCTCTTCTGTTTGATGATGAAGTGAGAAAGAATGTAGACCCTTAGATGACATTTCCCAGGAAAAATCTGGACCCCAAAGGTTTGAAATAAGGAACATGGCACAATTATTTAAGTAGTAGGTCTATATATAATAGTTAAAAAATAAGAAACAAGAGTCTACTCTCATCTTCTAGGAATTGACTGGAGCCTGTATAACTGTTTGATCACTTCTGTATTAATAACGGCAGCCTATAGAAGCATAAATAAATGCAGATAGATATATGTATATATAACCTAGATTATGGGGTGATTCATTTATTGAAATCATTGTTTAACATGGTTGTTGATGCAGAGATATCTCACAATCTTCCCTCTGCAATGCTGAGGTCCAAGAATGAATGTAATACAATTTATTCTGTATCCACTGGTTCAGGAAACAAGATATGGGAAAATCATGGTGTAAGTCCAGTTGTAGGTCTGAAAGACAGAAAACCAGTTCTGATGACTGAATTTACTAGGATGCCAGATATCTCCGCTTAAGCAACATAAATTCTGTCTTCTTCCACCTTGTTCTACAAAGGACTCTTGGTGGATTAAATGTTGTCCTCCATCATTGGAGATGGTCATCATAAATAGACTTTGTCTAAAAGAGGCAGTGTCCTCAGATGGTCCTTGGATATAAGGAGAGGCGACTATGATAAGATATGTATGGGAATGTCTTCCAGGAGTGTAAATGTTTTGCTTTCCCCTATTGTAGCATTGGTTTCCTGATGCTTCAGTAACAAACTGCCTCAAACTAGATGATTAAACAACAGACTAATATTACCTGCTAGCTCTGGAAGCTATATATCAGAGATCAAAGCCTTTGGCAGTGTTGGGAGATTCATAGAATCTACAGAGATAAATCTACTCCATGACCTAGTAGTTTAGTTGTTCTTATTTCAATCTTTATACTCGCCTGCACATAAATGCAAATTTATGTTGAAATCTGTCCATATATATATATATATATATATTGTATCAAATTGATAACTCACTTTAGTCCAACACAACCTTGCCTTCACTAATCAGATATTTAATAAACTATTTCTATAAGTCCAACTTCTGGGGTTAGAATATTAACAAATGAATTTGAGAAAGAGGCATAATTCAATGTATATCGCCTTCTCACCATTCTATACTTTCCCCACTTCCACCTCTTCAAGGATCTACTCCTGCACCTTAAACTCTGTACATATGCCAACACCACTACAAATTAGCATAAGGCATAACAAAAGCCATATAACATTAATGTATCCAATTTATTTCTGTGAGTTCTTACATATGTGAGCCTAAGAAAATACACTCTAGTACTGAGTTACTCCTTCTGTAATACAAAAAGAATATTGTACACAATATGATTATTGCATGCACCACATTATACAACCCGGTCTATGGCCTGGCTCACTCAATAATAACCATTCCTATTACTTGCTCATCAGAACTTCAACACTGAGGCACTCTCGGTTTTAAAACCTAGAAGAAAGATCAAGAAAGCATTGTGGCACAGCTATACTTCTTCATCAAAAGTTCAGCATCTATAGATTGTATGCATTCTCTGGGGGTTTGTAGATTCAGACACTATGAAAATAAAATTTCCATTGACGAATAGTGGTAGGGACTAAGGGACTCGTAAAGAAATAAAGATTCAATTCAATTAGAGATAAGAACTGTGGGGAAATAGGTCTCAAGCTTGACAGAGAGATGCCTTCACCCACAGTCTTTTCTCTATAGGCCTTTTGTCCTCCTGCCTCTTTTCTCCCTAGGTCTTATCTCCACCTCCATATCTCTCTGTGTTTCCTCTCCTACCTTGTTCCCTCTCTTCACCTGTTACCTCTGTCAATTCTATTTCCCCTTCTGAGTGAGATTTCAGCATCCTCCCTTGGATCCTCCCTGTTACTTATCTTCTTAAGGTCTGTGTATTATTGTATGTTTATCCTGTACTATGTATCTAATATCCACTGATAAGTGATATATAAGACACATATATGTCATATGTGTCTTTCTGGGCCCGAGTTACCTCACTCAGGATGGTCTTTTCCAGTTCCATCCATTTGCCTGTAAATGTCATGATTTCTTTGCTTTTAATAGCTGAGTAGTAATTCGCTGTGTAAATGGACTCCTGGGAGGATATGAGGTGGAGTTCAAGCAGAGACTCCTAGTAGCAGAGGCCATAAAGACTGAAGATGTCACCCTCCAACTAGACAAGTCTCCTAGTAGAAGGGAATAACCAACCCAGCCACAAAAGCTTTGACTGAAAATTCACCCTGCATACAAGATGTGCAGGGATAAAGATAGAGCAGATATAACAGAGACAGTGGGAAGGCCTGGTCCAACCAGAGACCCACCCCATGGGAAAGAACCAACCCCAGACACTATTAACTATACTCTGCTCTGCTTGCAGACAGGAGTCAAGCAGAGCTGTTCTCTGAGAGGTTCCACACAGCAGTGCCTCAAAGCGGATGCTGAGACAGCCAAAGATTGGGTGAGGCATAGGGAGCCTTGTGAAAAAGTAGGGGAAGGTGAATAGGACCTGGAGGTGATAGGAGGTATTGAAGACAAGCAGAAAAACCTAACCAGGGCTAAGAGTGGCCTGCTGAGACTGAAGCACCAGCCAAGGACCTTGCATGGACTGGAAATAGGTGACCCACAAAGATGTAGCTGATGGGCAGCTCAGGTCTCATGTGGGTTCCCTAATAAGGGGAGGGGGAGTTCATTCTGACATGGACTCTCGCCAGATTTTCAATTGTTTCTCCCTGTAGGGAGTGCCTTTCTAGACCACAGGGGAAGAGTATATGCTCAGGCAGCTCTAATATGACTTGGTGAGCCTGGGTGGATGGGAAAAGGGGTTCTGCTTTGCTGAAGATTAGGGCAGGGGAATGGGAGAGAGAGAAGGAGGGTAGCACTGGGAAGTGAGTGATGGGGCTAAGAACAGGATGTAAAGTGAATAAATACATACATGCATACATACAGAAATAAATAAAAACCTGGGGGGGGGAATTGAACAGTGAGTACAGAAACAAAATGGCCAGAGTAACTGATTAAGAAACAATGTTCAAAGGCAATGTGAAAAGCATGGGGGACACACTAGGTGACAATTTCCCAAATACTTACCAGGCTATGCTTATTCTACCTATTGTTAACACTCAAGTAAGCAACTCTGCTTTGTGCCTTAGGAATATACATTGTCGGAGGGGGGGCCAAGATGGCGGCGCTGGGAGAACACTGTGTCTGAGAAGCAGGACAACACACTCTGTGCAGCAACCAAGAGACTGAACTCTGGGCCCTAAAACAACAGCTGTCCTGTTTCCCAGGTGAGGGGAGGCTCCCACAGCGTGGGAATCAGTCGGGTCCAACTCGGCTGCCCAGCCAGAACCCGGAAGAGAACCCGGCTAACTCGGGCTTTGGGTCTCCAGGCTGGTGCCGCAAGCCTGCCTGTCCCGATCACTTTCCCAGGCTGATTGGTGGGCACAACGGTGCCAGAGAGTAGTGAGCAAGGGGAACCCCTCTGCATTCCAACTGGTCCTGCAAGAGAGTGAGTGAGTCTTCTAAGGAGAGTTTGCCCCAGACCCAGGGCCTCTCCACAGAAGCAACCAGACGAGATCCCTGCCACCCACACCCCTAGTGTGGGCATCATAGGGATTCTTGGGATAGCGACCCCAACATTGAAGCCTCTGCCTTGCGGGTCCACCAGTGTAATCCAGGCAAACAATCCCTGAATCTCAGACAGAACTGCGAAATAGTGGCTTGCAGGCCACTGCAACACTCAGAGAATCCGCGCATGCACACTGGGCACGCTAAAAGCGCACGCAAATAGCGCCAGTGTCACATTCCTTATTTAGGCAAAACTGAAACCACAGTGCACACTACCAAACCAATGAACCTCTCTCTCATCTTCCTGAGAAAACAGTCCAGAAAACAGAAAGAGATGATCATAGCCCGAACTACAATCTCGAGGAACAAACACTGAGGATTATAAATAACCACATGGCCAGAGGCAGACATAAGAACACTCCCAACAAAAATCAGGACATAATGACCTCACCAGCAACCCCAAAAAACAATGGACACTTCAATTCACTAGATGTGCAAAAAAATGAGCTCAAAACTATGTTTCTCCAGCTATTAGAGGCCCATAAAGATGAAATGAACAAGGCCCTCAGAGAAATAACCAAAGAAATCGAGACGAACCAAGAGGAAACAAATAGAGCTCTCAGAGAAATGACCACAAAAATTGAGGAAAACAAAGAAGAAATGCAGAAAGCTCTCAAAGAAATGTCCACACAAATCAAGGCAAATAAAGAAGAAATAAACAAAGCTCTCATAGAAATAAAGGCAATTATGCCCAAAGAAGTAGAGGCACAATTAGTGATACATAGAGAGGAAACGGACAAAAAAATAGAAGCTCTCATTGAAAAGCAGGACTCCACATTCAAACAGATGAAGGAAATGGTGCAAGACATGAAAACAGAATAAGAATCAATAAAGAAAACACAAATAGAGAAAAACCAGGAGCTGGAGAACATAGAGAAAAGATCAGGAACTACAAAGGTAAGCATCACCAACAGAATACAAGAGATGGAAGAAAGAATCTCAGAAGCCGAAGATATACTTGCGGGAATTGACACGTCTCTCAAAGAAAAAATAAAATCAAAAAAATTCCAAACACAAAACATCCAAGAAATCAAGGACACCATGAAAAGACAAAACCTAACAATAATAGGAGTAGAAGAAAAAGAAAACATCAGGCTCAAAGGTCTGGAAAATATTTTCAAGAAAATTATAGGAGAAAACTTTCCCAACTTAAAGAAGATGGCCATAAACATACAAGAGGCCTACAGAACACCAAGTAGACTAGACAAGAAAAGAAATTCTTCACGTCACATCAGAGTCAAAACACGGAACCTACAGAACAAAGAAAAAATTCTAAAAACAGCAAGGGAAAAAGGCCAAGTAACATATGAAGGTAGACCTATCAGAATCACACCAGATTTCTCAACAGAAACTATGAAAGCCAGAAGGGCCTGGACAGAAACCATACAGTCCTTAAGGGACCACAGATTCCAACCCAGACTACTATACCCAGCAAAACTTTCAATCAACATAGACAGAGAAGTCAAAATATTCCAAGACAAAACCAAATTTAAACAATATCTACATAGTAACCCAGCTCTACAGAAGTTACTAGAAGGGAAACTCCAAACCAAAGAAAAAAACTACATCTAAGGAAACAGAGGAAATAGATAACTACACAACAACAACAACAACAAAAAAAAGAATACAAGCAATGAAACTCAGTGACACCACTAACCCCACATCTAAAGTAAGTAACAATTGTTGGTCACTAGTATCTATCAACATCAATGGACTCAACTCCCCAATAAAAAGACACAGACTAACAGAATGGTTGCAGAAACAGGATCCAACATTCTGCTGCATCCAAGAAACACACCTATGCAACAAAGATAAACACTACCTCAGAGTAAAGGGCTGGAAAAATGTTTTTCAAGCAAATGGTTCCAGAAAACAAGCTGGAGTAGCCATCCTAATATCTAATAAAATAGAATTTCAACTCAAGTTAATCAAAAAAGATAAGGAGGGCCACTATATTCTCATCAAAGGAAAATCCACCAAGAGGACATCACAATTTTGAATATCTATGCCCCAAATACAAGAGCACCTACATTCATAAATGAAACAATATTAAAGCTTAAATCACACATTGATCCTAATACCCTAATAGTGGGAGACTTCAACACTCCACTCTCACCATGGAACAGATCAACTAGACAAAAAACAAATAGGGAAATAAAAACACTTACAGAGACCCTAAATCAAATGGACCTAATAGACATCTACAGATCGTTTAATCCAAACTCAAAAGAGTATACCTTCTTTTCAGTACAACATGGAACCTTCTCCAAAATAGACCATATAGTTGGTCATAAAGTAAGCTTAAACAGATACAATAAGATTGAAATAATCCCTTGTATTCTATCTGACCACCATAGAATAAAGCTGGACCTCAACAACAACAGAAATAACAAAAAGCCGACACGCACATGGAAACTGAACAACTTGTTACTCAATGACAGCTGGGTTAAGGAAGAAATAAAGAAATTAAAGACTTCCTAGAATTCAATGAAAATGAAGGCACAACATACCCAAATTTATGGGACACACTGAAAGCAGTGCTCAGGGGAAATTTTATAGCACTAAGTGCCTGCAAGAAGAAATTCGTAACATCACATACAAACAACTTAATGGCCCAACTGAAAACCCTAGAAAAAAAAGAAGCAGATACACCCAAGAGGAGCAGATGGCTGGAAATAATGAAACTCAGGGCTGAAATTGATCAATTAGAAACAAATAAAACTATTCAAAGAATCAATGAAACAAAAAGCTGGTTCTTTGAGAAAATCAACAAGATAGACAAACCCTTAGCCAAACTAACTAAAAAGCAGAGAGAATCTATCCAAATCAACAAAATCAGAGATGAAAAGGGTGACATAACTACAGACACTGAGGAAATTCAATCATTAGGTCATACTACAAAAGCCTGTATGCCACAAAATTTAAAAACCTAAATAAAATGGACAATTTTCTTGATAGATTCCATCTTCCAACATTAAGTCAAGATCAGGTAGAAAGACTGAATAGCCCTATATCCCCTAAGGAAATTAAAGCAGACATTCACAGTCTCCCCTCCAAAAAAAGCCCTTGGCCAGAGGGTTTCAGCACGGGATTCTACCAGACCTTCAAAGAAGTGCTAACACCAATTCTCCTCAAACTATTCCACGAAATAGAAACAGAAGGTACATTACCAAACTCATTCTATGAAGCGACAGTCACCCTGATACCTAAACCACACAAAGACACAACAAAAAAAGAGAACTTCAGACCTATCTCTCTTATGAACATTGATGCAAAAATACTCCATAAAATACTTGCAAACCGAATCCAAGAACACATCAAAGATACCATCCACCACGACCAAGTAGGCTTCATCCCAGGTATGCAAGGGTGGTTCAACATATGGAAATCCATCAATGTAGTCCACCACATAAACAAACTGAAGGAGAAAAACCACATGATCATCTCCTTAGATGCCGAAAAATCATTTAACAAAGTCCAACACCCATTCATGTTTAAAGTCTTGGAGAGATTAGGGATACAAGGCACATATCTAAACATAGTAAAGGCAATATACAACAAGCCTATAGCCAACATCAAACTGAATGGAGAGAAACTTAAATCAATCCCACTGAAATAAGGGACAAGACAAGGCTGCCCACTCTCTCCATATCTCTTCAACATAGTACTTGAAGTCCTAGCCAGAGCAATAAGAAAACTAAAGGAGATCAAGGGGATACAAATCAGAAAGGAAGAGGTCAAAGTGTCACTATTCACAGATGTTATGATAATATATATGAGCAACCCCCAAAATTTCAACCAGAGAACTCCTCCAGCTGACAAACACCTTCAGCAAAGTGGCAGGATACAAAATCAACTCAAAAAAATCAGAAGCCCTCCTGTATATCAAAGACAAAAGGGCCGAGAAAGAAATTAGGGAAACAACACCCTTCACAATAGCCACTAATAACATAAAGTACCTTGGGGTGACACTAACAAAGCAAGAGAATGACCTGTTTGAGAAAAACTTCAAGTCTCTGAAGAAAGAAATTGAAGAAGATATCAGAAGATGGAAAGATCTCCCGTGCTCATGGATTGGTAGGATTAACATAGTGAAAATGGCCATCCTGCCAAAAGCAATCTACAGATTCAATGCAATTCCCATCAAAATACCATCTCAATTCTTTACAGACCTTGAAAAAAAGATTCTCAGCTTCATATGGAGAAACAAAAAACCCAGAATCTCCAAAACAATCCTGGACAACAACAGATCATCTGGAGGTATCTCCATCCCCTATCTCAAGTTGTACTACAGAGCAATAGTAGTAAAAACTGCATGGTATTGGCATAGAAACAGCAAGGAGGATGAATGGAACTGAATAGAAGAGCCAGAAATAAACCCACACACCTATGAATACTCGATTTTTGACAAAGAAGCCAAAACCATTTAATGGAAAAAAGATAGCATCTTCAACAAATGGTGCAACTGGATGTCTACATGCAGAAAAATGAAAACAGATCCATATTTATCACCCTGCACAAAACTAAAGTCCAATTGGATCAAAGACCTCAGCATAAAACCAGATACTCTAAATCTCTTAGAAGCAAAAGTAGGGAACAGCCTAGAACTCATTGGCACAGGAGACAACTTCCTGAACAGAACACCAACAGCACAGGCTCTAAGAGCAAAAATCAATAAATGGGACCGCATGAAACTGAAAAGCTTCTGTAAAGCAAAGGACACCGTCAACAAAACAAAGTGACTGCCTACAGATTGGGAAAGAATCTTCACTAACCCTTTATCTAACAGAGGACTAATATCCAGTATATACAAAGAACTAAAGAAGCTGAAAAACAGCAAACCAAGTAACCCAATTAAAAAATGGGGAACAGAGCTAAACAGAGAACTCTCTGTAGAGGAATATCGAATGGCAGAGAAACACTTAAAGAAATGATCATTCTCATTAGCCATCAGGGAAATGCAAATCAAAACAACCCTGAGATTTCACCTCACACCCATCAGAATGGCCAAGATGAAAAACTCAAGTGACAACACATGCTGGAGAGGTAGTGGAGAAAGAGGAACCGTCCTCCACTGCTGGTGGGAATGTTAACTGGTACAACTACTTTGGAAATCTATCTGGCACTTTCTCAGACAATTAGGAATAGTGCTTCCTCAAGACCCAGCTATACCACTGCTAGGTATATACCCAAATTTTGCTCAAGTACACAAAAGGGATACTTGCTTAACCATGTTTATAGCATCTTTATTTGTAATAGCCAGAACCTGGAAACAACCCAGATGTCCATCAGTGGAGGAGTGGATATAGAAATTGTGGTATTTTTACACAATGGAATACTACTCAGCAATCAAATAGGAGGAGATCATGAAATTTGCAGGCAAATGGTGGGATCTAGAAAAGATCATTCTGAGTGAAATATCCCAGAAGGAGAAAGTCAAACACGGCATATACTTACTTATATAGACCTATAAGATATGATAAACATAATGAAATCTATACACCTAAAAAAGATAATCAAGAGAGCGGACATGGGGTAAGATGATCAATCCTCGTTTAGAAAGACAGATGGGATGTGCATTGAATGTATGACAGGAGTCTACTGAGCGCATCTCAAAGACTCTAACTAGCAGTGTTTTCAAAGCAAAGACTCATAACCAAACCTTTGGCAGAGTACAGGGAATCATAAGAAAGGAGGGGAGTTAGTCTGATGGGGAAAGGATAGGAGCTCCACAAGGACCAAATATATCTGGGCACAGGGTCTTTTCTGAGACTGACATTCAACCAAGGACCATGTATGGATATAGCCTAGAACCTCTGCTCAGATGTAGCCTGTGGTAGCTCAGTAACCAATTGGTTTCCCAAAGTGAGGGGAACAAGGACTATTTCTAACAGGAACTCAATGACTGGTCTTTGGCCTCCCCACCCCCAAGGGAGGAGCAGTCCTGTTAGGCTACAGAGGAGGGCTTTGCAACCAGTTCTGAAGATACCTGATAAAACAGGATCAGATAAATGGGGAGGAGGTCACCCCTATCAGTGGACTTGGAAAGGGGCACTGTGGAGATGAGGGAGGGAGGGAAGAACTGGGAGGGAATGAGGGATTGGGACACGGCCGGGATACAGAGTTAATAAAATGTAACTGATAAGAAAAAAATAAAATTACATAAAAAAATTTAAAAAACATTCTAAAAAAAAAAGAGAACATAGATGTTTTAGAATAAAATGCCTTTTAGTTTGAATAAAAAAAAGGAATATACATTGTCATAAATTGGTTCAGATGTGAATGCTAATTTAGCTCTTGCATATCTGCCTAGCTGTTTGCCTCTTCAGGAAAGTACTGAATACTCAATTATGTTTCTCAGTACTCAAAATTGATATTTCTCTTGGCTTCTTGAATGGAAGATAACTATCTCATAGGTTTTTTTTTTTTTTTTTTTTTTTTAATGATCTCCTTGCTAGTGTAGTGCTAAAACAGGCAGTATCATCTCTATAAGGTCTGTAGACTTACAAAGGAAATGAGTTGCTCAAGTGTTGTATGAGACAATCCATGCTTAGAGAAGAACAAGTAAATTTATTGTACTGGGCCTGAGCATGAAAGATAATTTCTGTAAAATTGGATAACTGTGGTCAGATAAGCTATCATGATCTGAGTACCATTTTAAAAGGTACAATATTCTTTGTGGTACACTCAAATTTTTACAATACTAGTACTGCCCATGTTCTTAGTTTTTATCATGTACTAAGTGTTATGATGAATGTTTACATGCATAAATTCATTTCATCTCTTACCACCCATGAATTTAGCAATATTATCCCCATTTTACAGGCAAGGACATTGAGGATAAGGAAATTGAAGTAATTTGTGCATAATCTCAATAGGAGGTGACAGTCAGACTCTGATGTTAAAGACAGACTGAGGAGTTTGGACCTATATCTAATTTAGGTGATAAGATGAAATGGCTTGGGAGACAATAAAGTGGTATATAACTTGATGTAGGAGTAAAACTGACACATTTTCCTATCTCATATCTTTAGTTCAAGAGATGCATGACATTACTCAAGTAAATTTCTTTCTCCAACTCTCAGCATCCTCACTTGTAAGATTAATCATAAAAGTTCCACACAATAAGATTAACGGCAATCAAATAAATACAGGTAAAGCTAACAACACAGTGCATGTCATATAGTAAACAGACACAAACATATTAGCTTTTTATTCTTTTTTTTTCTTTCTTTTCTTTTCTTTTTTATTTTCCTAAATACATGTGCTAAGTAGAAAATTGCTTGAATTATGTAATCATTGGCTAGTTGAAGGAACCTTACATGCTACAAACCAAGAAGTAGCATACTTCTTGTTTGTTTTGGTTTTGTTTGTTTGGGTTTTTTTTTTAATGATGTTACCCGTTAACAGGCAATAGTACTCCTACTAAAGGGTAACAAATAAGAAGCCCAGTGCCTGGACAAGGCTACGTCTCCCTGAGTTGTTGTTCAGTAGCAGGCTGTAGGTTGCCAAACATAACAGAATTTTGCCATTTCTCCTAGTTATGCTCCAGAACTTGAAAGTAAGACATTATTGCTGGTCACAACATGCTTAAATTAGAAAATGGATGAAATTAAGCTGTCATGGGACCTGAAAGCTTCATCTTTATTAGCTGGCTAAAATGCTGAAAAGTGCTATGCAAGCTACCAGAGGATAAAGGCAATCATCATTCTTCTCCAGATGTGAACCTTATGAGCTACAGTACTGTTGTGCTTGGAAAGATAGCTCACAAGTACAATAGTGGCATGAACATCATGGGAGTAAACTACTACTCTCTGATGGGATTAGTTCTACTCCATGAGGCAAAATGTATAACTGGCACCATTATCAGGCCCAAAACACAAAAGTGTGTACAGACAGACTACAGGAGGTAGGGGAAGAATCCACTGCTATTATTGTATTAAATAGACATAGAATTAAACCAACTTCTAATCAGTAATCTTTATATCCATCGATCAACTCATCTCTCAACCATTGTTGGAGAAACTTATTTTCACAATAAATGCCTATTAACACAGAGATCCACAACTTGTGAATGTTAAGAGAATAAGAGACTATGGAGTGCTCAGATCTGAAGTGGACATATATTTCACATCCACTTCTTTCAAGGTTCTGCAATCACCGTGTAAGAGGGGCCAGAAAGATCATAAGAGACAAAGGCAGTAAATTAACAATGAAAGTGTTCACCAGATACAACAGGCCTCCGCACATATGACCTCACTGTTTGTAAGAACATGGATATAAGAACTGTGTATATGCAAGGAAGATCAAATACCTATATGGAGGGGGTGTTATGGTCACAAAGTTTTACTCCTAGCTGAGGAGCTATTTCTAATGAATGACTATGGGAAACAGTAGAGTGAGTGTTTTTTTTTTTGTTGTTGTTGTTGTTTGGTTGGTTGGTTGGTTGGTTGTGTTTTTGTTTGGTGTGTATTTTCTTTTTGGTTTTGTTTAATAAAGTGTGTCCTCTGGAAGATGGAATATATTCCAGTGGATAGCCTCTCACTGAAGAGAATATAACCTGTTCTAATTGGGCTGGATGCATTTACTTATTTGCATGATTGCTTATTTGTTGTTTGCTTATTTTCACAAATGACAACATAGAGTTGAATGGTATGAAATGGGGTATGTGTGAAGAGGTATAGGTGGGGTTATTATGACTGAAACAACATGCAAAATTCTCAAAAAAAATAAAATATGCTGTCCCATTTAGGGTGTTAGGATATAGTGGTTGTGCTAGGGTGAATGCTGATAACACAGTGATTGAACTGCGGGCAGGATTTGATATTTATAAACTTTATTTTCATTATAGCATATTGTGAAAGATGAATAATTCATGATATTACCAAAGGAGTAATTAACTTACTGAAAACCTTAAAGCAGATGATCCTTCCTCTCTCTTTCTTTTTTTTTCTTTGTTTCATTCTATATTTACTTATATTTCTTAATTACAGTTTATTTACTTTGCATCCTACCTGTAGCTCTCTCCCTCATCCCCTCCAAATACACCTCCCTCCCTCTTCTCCACCCATGCGCCTCTCCCAGTCCACTCATAGGAAAGGTTCTCCTCCCCTTCCATCTGACCCTAGCCTTCCAGGTCTCATCAGAACTGGTTGCATTGTCTTCCTCTGTGGCCTGGTGAGGCTGTTCTCCCATCAGGGGGAGGTTATCAAAGAGCCATCCACTGAGTTCATGTCAGAGACAGGCTTTGTTCCCCTTATTAGAGAAACTACTTGGACACTGAGCTGCCATGGGCTACAACTGAGCAGGGGTTCTAGGTTATCTTCATGCATGGTCCTTGGTTGGATTATCAGTCTCAGAAAGGACAACTGAGCACAGATATTTGGGTTCTGTTGCTCTTCTTGTGGCGCACCTATCCCTTCCCAGGTCTTTCATCTCCTCCTTTCATAAAATTCCCTGAACTCTGCCCAAAGTTTGGCAATGAGTCTCAGTATCTGCTTCAACACACTGCTGGGTAGAGTTTTTCAGAAGCCCTCTGTGGTAGGCTCCTGTCCTGTTCCTGTTTTCTCTACTCTTCCGAATTTAATACCATTTGCCATTCTGAATGAGGAATGAGCGTTTTACCCAGGGTCCTCCTTCTTGCTTAGCTTCGTTAGGTATACAGATTTTAGTATGTTTATCCTATATTATATGTCTAATATCCACTTATATGTGACAAATACCATGAGTGTCTTTCTGCTTCTGGGATGCCTCATTCAGGATGATCTTTTCTAGACCCCACCATTTGCCTGCAAATTTCATGATTTCTTTGTTTTTAATTGCTGAGTAGTATTCCATTGTGTAAGTATACCACAATTTCTGTATCCAGTCCTCCATGGAAGGACAAGTGGGTTGTTTCCAGGTTCTGGCTATTTTGAATAAAGCTGCTATGGACAGGTTTGAGCAAATGTCCTTGTGAGCTTTAGCATATTTTGGATATATGCCTAGGAGTGGTACAGCTGGAGATTGAGGAAGCACTATTCCTAATTGTCTGAGAAAGCACCAGAATGATTGCCATAGTGATTATACCAGTTTACATTCCCACCAGCAATGGAAGAGAGTTCTCCTTTCTCCACCTCCTGTCCAGCATGTGTAGTCACTTGGGTTCTTGGTCTTAGCCATTCTGATGGGCATAAGGTGAAATTTCAGGGTCGTTTTAATTTGTGTTTCTGTGATAACTAAGGACTTTGAACATTTTTTGTTTCTCTGCCATTCTATATTCCTCTACAGAGAATTCTCTGTTTAGCCCTGTACCCAATTTTTTTAATTGGATTACTTGATTTGTTGCTTTTTAACTTCTATAGTTCTTTATATATTCTGGATATTAGCCTTCTGTCAGATATAAGGTTGATGAAGATCCTTTCCCAATGTGTAGGCTGTCATTTTGTTTTGAAAACAGTCTTCTTTGCTTTGCAGAAGCTGTTCAGTTTCATGAGGTCTCATGTATTAATTTTTATTTTTTATTTTAGAGCCTGTGCTGTTGGTGTTCTGTTCAGGAAGTTGTCTCCTGTGCCAAAGAATTCTAAGCTCTTCCCCAATTTTTCTTGTACACGATTTACTATGTCTGGTTTTATGTTGAGGTCTTCGATACACTTAGCCTTTAGTCTTGTGCAGGGTGATTAATATGCATCTATTTGCATTTATCTGCATGTAGACATCCAGTTATACAAGGAACATTTGTTGTAGAGGCTATCTTTTTTCCATTGTATGATTTTGGCTTCTTTGTCAAAAAGCAATACAACTGCCTACAGATTGGGAAAGAATCTTCACCAACCCTTTATCTGACAGAGGACTCATATCCAGTATATATAAAGAACTAAACAAGCTGAAAAACAGCAAACCAAGTAATCCAATTAAAAAAATGGGGAACAGAGCTAAACAGAGAACTCTCTGTAGAGGAATAGCGAATGGCAGGGAAACACTTAAAGAAATGCTCAAAGTCATTAGCCATTAGGAAAGTGCAAATCAAAACAACCCTGAGATTTCACCTTACACCCATGAAAATGGACAAGATGAAAAACTCAAGTGACAGCACATGCTGCAGAGGTTGTAGAGAAAGGAGAACCCTCCTCCACTGCTGGTGGGAATGTTAACTGGTACAACCAAGCTGGAAATCAATCTGGTGCTTTCTCAGACAACTAGGAATAGCATTTCCTCAAGATCCAGCCATACCACTTCTAGGCATATATCCAAAAGAGTCTCAAGTACACAAAAAGGACATTTGCTCAACCATGTTTGTAACAGCTTTATTTGTAATAGCCAGAAGCTGGAAATAGGCCATATAGCCCTCAACTGAAGAATGGATGCAGAAATTGTGGTACATCTATACAATGGAGTATTATTCTGCAATGAAAAACAAGGAAATCATGAAATTTGCAGGTAAATGGTGGGACCTGGAAAGGATCATCCTGAGTGAGCTGTCCCAAAAGCAAAAAGACTCACACTGTATATACTCACTCATATAGACATATAACATAAGATAAACCTACTAAAATCTGTACATCTAAAGAAACTAATCAAGAGAGAAGACCCTGACTAAAATGCTCAATCCCCATCCAAAAGGCAAAGAAGATGGACATCAGAAGTAGAAGAAAACAGGAAACAACCTAGAAACCTGCCATAGAGGGCCTCTGAAAGGCTCTGTCTTGCAGACTATCAAAGCAGATGCTGAGACTTATGGCCAACTGTTGGGCAGAGTGAATGGAATCTTATGTAAGAAGTGGGAAATAGTAAGAGATGGAGAGAACAGGAACCCCACAAGGAGAGTAACAGAGCCAGAAAATTTGAACACAGGAGTCTTCCCAGAGACTCATACTCCAACCAAGTACCAGGCATGGAGATAAGCTAGAACCCCTGCACAGATGTAGCCCATGGCAGTTTAGTGTCCAAGTGGGTTACATAGTAATGGGAAGTGGGACTGCCTCTGACATAATCTGATTGGCCTGCTCTTTGATCACCTCCCCTGGAGGGGGGAGCAGCCTTACCAGGCCATGGAAGATGACAATGCAGCCACTCTTTATGTGATCTGATAGACTAAGATTCGAAGGAAGCTCCCTTACCAGTGGACTTGGGGAGGGGCATGCGTGAAGAATGGGGAGGAAGGGTGTGACCAGAGGAGAGGGGGGAGGGGCTTATGGGGGATACAAAGTGAATAAAGTGTAATTAATAAAACAAAATTAAATTTAAAACATCAAGTATCTGTAGGTGTGTCGGTTTATTTCTGTGTCTTCTTTCTGTTCCATTGATCCACAATTCTGTTTCCATGCCAATACCATGCAGTTTTTTTATTACTATTGCTCTGTAGTACAGCTGGAGATCAGAGATGGAGATCCCTCCAGATGATCTGTTGTTGTACTGAAACATTTTGGCAATTTTTTTTTTCATATGAAGTTGAGAATTGTTATTTCAAGGTCTGTAAAGAGTTCTGTTGGTATTTTGATGGAAATTGAGTAGAATCTGTAGATTGATTTTGGCAGGATGGCCATTTTCACTATGTTAATCCTACCAATCCATGAGCATGGGAGATCTTTCCATCTTCTGATAGCTTCTTCAATTTCTTTCTTCAGAGACTTGAAGTTTTTCTCAAACAGGTCATTCTCTTGCTTGGTTAGTGTCACCCCAAGGTACTTTATGTTATTAGTGGCTATTGTGAAGGGTGTTGTTTCCCTAATTTCTTTCACAACCATTTTGTCTTTTGTATACAGGAGGGATATTGATTTTTTTTTTTAGTTAATTTTGTATCCAGCCACTTTGCTGAATGTGTTTATCAGCTGAAGGATCTGTCTGGTAGAATTTTTGGTGTCACTCATGTATACTATCATATCATCTGCAAATAGTGACACTTTGATTTCTTCCTTTCTGATTTGTACCTCCTTGATCTAATTGGTTGTCTTATTGCTCTAGCAAGGACTTCAAGAACAATGTTGAAGAGATACTGAGAGAGTGGGCAGCCTCGCCTTGTCCCTGATATCAGTGGGATCGATTTAAGTTTCTCTCTGTTGAGGTTGCTGTTGGCTATAGGATTGCTGTGTATTGCATTTGATATGTTTAGATAAGTGTCTTGTATCCCTGATCTCTCCAAGACTTCAAACATGAATTGGTGTTGGATTTTTTCAAATGCCTTTTCAGCATCTAAGGATATGATCATGTTTTCTTTTTTTTTTTTCTTCAGTTTCTTTATGTGGTGGATTATATTAATGGATTTCCATATATTGAACCATCCCTGCATGACTATGATGAAACCTACTTGGTCATGGTGGATGATATCCTTCATATGTTCTTGATTTTCATTTGTGAGTATACTATTTTTTGTGTCAATATTCATGAGAGGATTTCAGAATTCTCCTTTTTGCTGGATCATTGGGTGATTTATGTATCAAGGTGAAAGTGACCTCAGAATGAGTTTGGTAATGTTCCTTCTGTTTCTATTTTATGGAATATTTTGGAAAGAATTGGAGTTAGCACATCTTTGAAGGTCTGGTAGAATTCTGCACTGAATCCATCTGGACCAAGGCTTTTTTTGGAAGGGAGACTGTTGATGACTGCTTCTATTTCCTTGGGGGATATAGGACTATTCAATCTTTCTACCTGATCTTGACTTAATTTGGGTAGATGGAATATATCAAGAAAATTGTCCATTTATTTTAGATTTTCGAATTTCCCGGCATATAGGCTTTTGTAGTAAGCCCTAATGGTTGTTTGGATTTGCTCCGTGTCTGTACTTATGTCCCCCTTTTCATTTCTGATTTTGCTGATTTGGATAGTTTCTCTCTGCCTTTTAGTTAGTTTAGCTAAAGGATTGTCTATCTTGTTGATTTTATCAAAGAACCAGCTCTTGGTTTCATTGATTCTTTGAATAGTTTTATTTGTTTCTACTTGATTGATTTCAGCCCTGAGTTTCATCATTTCTAGCTGTCTGCTCCTCTTGGGTGTATTTGCTTCTTTTTGTCTCTAGGGCTTTCAGTTGGGCCATTAAGTTGCTTGTATGAGATGTCACAAATTTCTTCTTGAAGGCACTTAGTACTATGAATTTTCCTCTGAGCACTGTTTTCATTGTGTCCCATAAATTAGGGTATACTGTACCTTCATTTTTGTTGAATTCTAAGAAGTCTTTAATTTCTTTCTTTATTTCTTCCTTAACCCAGCTGTCATTGAGCAGCAAGTTGTTCAGTTTTCATGTGCTTGTGGGTTTTTTTCTAATTCCATTGTTGTTGAGGTCCAGCTTTAGTTCATGATGGTCAGATAGAATACAGGGGATTATTTCAATCTTGTATCTCTTGAGGCTTGCTTTGTGACTCAACTATATGGTCTATTTTGGAGAAGGTTCCATGAGGTGCTGTAAAGAAGATATACTCTTGAGTTTGGGTGGAAAGTTCTGTAGACATCTATTAGGTCCATTTGATTTAGGACCTCTGTAAGTGCCTTTATTTCCTTATTAGGCTTCTGTCTAGATGATCTGTCCCTTGGTGAAAGTGGGGTATTGAAGTCTCCCACTATCAAGATGTTGGGATGGATGTGTGATTTAAGTTTTAGTAATGTTTTGTTTATGAATGTAGGTGCTCTTGTATTTGGTGCATAGATGTTCAGAAGTGTGATGTCCTCTTGGTGGATTTTTCCTTTGATGAGAATGTAGTGTCCCTCCTCATCTTTTTTGATTAATTTTGGTTGAAAGTCTACTTTATTAGATATTAGGATAGCTACCCCAGCTTTTTTTCTGGGTCCGTTTGCTTGAAAGATATTTTTCCAGCCCTTTACTCTGAGGTAGTGTTTACTCTGATGTAGGTCAGTCCCAGGAGATGTCCAATGTTGACCTAGAACCAATCTATCCCAGCTCATGAGTTGTCCCTTCTCATCCAGGAAGCCTCAATGTCAATTTTCTGGCTTTGGTTGCACCTCTACTTTCTAATTTCAGAGCTTCGGATCCTGTGCCCCTCAGTTATGGTGCATGCTGGTCGCTGCCATCTTGGACTCTCCAGATATTTATATCTTAAAAAATATCTTAAAGGAAGTATTTCCAGGCAATATTTGGACAAAGCAAGCAGATCCATCAAGTTAAATGAATGTTTAAGGCTCTATAAAGCACCCTATCATTTCCTAAGGACTCACCAGATGTTAAATGATATACTCCAAGCTAAGAAAAATATAATACAGACAGACAAAAACTTCATCTTGGAAGAGCTAGTAATGGAGTAGAAAAAAGTAGGAAAAATCTTCAGTATAACTTCCTATGTAACAAGATAGAGACTTCCCAGAGTTTTATAGACAAATATGAAGGAAATGTGCATAATGAAAGCAAGGAATAAAATGGAAATGCAAAAGTTGGAGATAGCACAGATATTCCTTGATGGAAAGATAGGTAAATAAGACTCCCCTCTATTTATTTATTTTTTAAGACTGAGTTCCTCTGTGTAGCACTTAGAGAATCAGAAGCAGTTGGATTTCTGTGAGTTCAAGACCAGCCTTGTCTACAAAGTGAGTCCAGGATACCGAAGGCTACACAGAGAAACCTTGTCTCAAAATAAAAAAAAAAAAAAAGAAAGAAATGAAAAGAAAAACAGAAAAAAAGAAAACAAAAGAAAGAAAAAAAGACAAATATCACACTGATATGAAACTGCATCCTAATTTTTAGATGCCATCCAAACTTCAGGAATTATCTCAACAATGTCTTTGATAATAAAAGGGACCAGTTTAGAACTATGTGCTATACTTACTTAATAAGTTTATTTCTCTATACTGTTTCTGAACTTCTCTTTGGCCTCAAAAATATCAAACAGGAAAGGATATTTGCTTTAGAGAATATACCTCAGTATGAAATATCAGATGTTTTGTCATTCTAAGATTTATATTTTGTATTCTTTGCATAAATACCACAGAATTTATGTTGTGTTCTCAATGTACCTACCCTATCTCTTGCTTTATAAGTGAGTAACTACTATGCCACAAATTATAACTTGTGAATCAATTTTATCACTAGTTAAGACAAATGCCATATACAACAGCTCACATTGGTATCACTATGAGCAAAGCTATGTTGAAAGAAACTTCCTGATAGCATAATCACACTAGAATGTTGGTTCTATGTCTACCTTCTCAGCTTTTCCTCTGATAATTTGAACACTATATCAAAGTGGCATTCCTCTAAATGCCCAAGGATACTATCCCACTTCTGTGCCTTTACCCATGCAACTCCCTTGGTGCCATAGACCCATTCCATACCTGTCCATCTCTCATGTCACAACCTAACTTGTCTTTTAGCGAGAAATTAAAATACCACATTCTCTATGAAGTTTTCCCCTACCCTACCATTCCTAACTTGGAATTTGATTATTTCTTTAGCATATTATGTTTTCTCTTATAATAGTAATGCTTTATACAAAATTTAGGTGATTAATTTGAAGTCTTTTTATCTGGCCAACATTATCCATTTCTATTTTTCCATAGTCTATCCAAACTACTATCCATAGATGCCACTTAATGTAATACCATATTGCCATAAAAATATTCAAAACTGTTAACTAAGCATAGACTAGATATTATTCTACATTGTTTAGCTCATTTTAATTTTATAATTGCCATGTGAATTGGGTGTCCTTACCATGCTGCCTATTTTTTACAGAGAGTAGCTAAAAACAGTAAATGAATAATTTTTTTAATGTAAAGAATCATTGAATAAACTCAGAAAATACTTAATAAAAATCTATTGAATTCTGATGCCTTCTTGCCCCAAATCTTACAGCATTGTTTCCATATAGGAAGTACTTTTTGAGTGGGAAAGCATTAGAAGAGGGAAGTTATAAACCAAGAAAATTTGTCTGGAAACAGAAAAAAAAAAAAAAACACAACTGATTGTAGAAGCCACAACATAGAAATAAATGGAGGCAAACACCAGAGACTCATACACATTCAGAGCATGCTGAGACTAGTTCAGTAAAGCACTCTTTGTTAACAAGGAAGAAAGCTCTTTGGGGCCCTGTTCTAGATTCATTTATCTTGCTATGATAGAATACCATGACAAAAAAACCAACTTAAGTTAGAAAGGGCTTCATTCAGGGTACAGTTGCATGTTATAGTTCATTAGAATGAAGAAATCAAGGCAGGAATCTCAAATGTCTAGTTGCACCATATCCATAGTCAAGAACACCAATAAATGAATACATATATATGGACTCTACATATGGACTCACTTAGTTATACTCTGCTTGATTTTCCTACCATTTCATAGTTCAGGATCTCTTGTGTAGGGAATGGTGCCACCAACATTTAGGCTAGATCTTCTCACATCAACTAAATTAAGCCAACTTTCCACAGATATACTCTCAGCTCAACATAAAGTAGAGAAATCCTCATTGAGACAATCTTCAAAGTGATAGGTTGCATTAAGTTGAAAAGTGTAGCTAAGCATTACAGGTCACCTAGATTTAAGTTTCCTTAGTAGCAGGATCTACAAGGACTTCAAGAAATGCTAAAAGTGGGAGGAGGAGCAAGATGGCGGCGCCAGGAGGACTCTCATTCTGAGCAGCAGCAGCAGGATCAGCACAGTGACCAGCAATCAGAACTTGCGGCCATAAAACACAGTCATTGTGTTTCCCAGGTGAAAAGATACCCCACGGTGGGGGATTCAATCAGCTTTTAACTCACCCAGCTAAACCGCGGAAGAGATCCCAGTTCCGCCAGATGCTTGGCTGCCAGCCGCCAGCCCCAGCCCCAGCCCAGAGCCACAAGCCATTGTCTCTGGTCACGGTCCCAGACTGAACCGTGCACACCACACTATCAGAGACTGGAATTTTCAGTCGAGAGATAACCCCATGGTACAGGAAACGATTGGGACCGGCCTTAGGTCACCCAGACATCCCCTGGAAAAGACTCGGGTTCCACGGGCACCCCAGGAGCCAGCCCGGAGCCAGAGCCGGGGACCCAGGCTCCAGCACAGAGCCCTGCCTGCCTGCGCACCTGATTCCCCTCCTGAGATAGAACTGTGGGCACCAGGGCACCAGCGAATGAGTTTCACTGTCCGGTGCAAACACACAGGGAGGGAAACAGATGGTCTGATCTCAGAGCACGCAGCCAACACCCCCACCCCGAAAAGGTCTCGGGAAAATTACCCAGTTTAGGCAAACACCCAGGTTCCCAAAGGCAGGAAAGGCGGAGACTGAGCCGCCATCACTCAGCTGTGCTCCAGACACAGGCAGTTTCTGCGGCCAGCCAGCTGACAGAGACCTAGCAGTACGCACCAGGGCAAAAAAAAAAAAAAAAGAGAGAGAGAGACTGAGAGTCCCTTTCTTCAGAGAATCCACAGGGAAGGAAGGAAACTGTAGTGACTTAAATCACCCAATCCTTCCCTGGAAAAAGTCTAGCAAAGACCGGCAGGGCCAAGCCGCCATCACTCAGCTGTGCTCCAGACACAGGCACAAACAGTTGCTGCGTGCCAGATGTCCAACTGGGTCACAGCAGTTGATCATTAAATTTACAGCAAGAAACCCAGAAACAGGGCAGCTGTCCTCAGGACTTCCCTGGGTGAGAGGAGAACCCTCTCTACTAACAAAGACCACAGTTACTACTCAGGTCTCTATCCCTGAGGTGAGCAGCAGCAACTCCTGAAAAACTGCCAGCCATCCAGGGACTATACCCAAAAAGCTGAGAAGACATCCTTCAGGAAAAACCAGCTTTCTGCCAAGGGGATTCTCTCTACCAGAGGATCCCCAGGAACCACCAGAAAATAACCCCAAACACCTAAGATAGCACAATGGGTAGAGGCCAGCATAAAAGCTCAAGCAACAAAAGACAGAGCAATATGGCATCTCCAGAACTCAGTTACCCAGGGGCAAGCAGCCCTGGACACCCCAGCATAACTGAAATCCAAGAAGATGACCTAACAACTATGCTCATGAAGATGATAACAGAGGAAACAAATAAAATACATAAAGACATAGAGGAAGAAAAACTGAAACAGAATATTGCCATCCTTAAAGAAATAGAGGAAGCTGCAGCCAAACAGTTTATGGCCTTTAGAAAGGAAATGCTTAAAGCACTGAATGAAATAAAAGAAACAGAGTTGAAGGAACTGAAAGAAAAACAGGAAAGTACAATCAGACAGGTGAAGGAAGTAAACAAAACAACTAAAGACCTGAAGATAGAATTGGAAAAATTAAAGAAAACACAAATGGAGGAAATAATGGAGAGGAAGAATCTAGGGAAGAAAACAGGAACTACAGAGGTAAGCATAACCAACAGACTACAAGAGATGGAAGAAAGAATCTCAGGTGTAGAAGATATAATAGAAGAAATCAATGTATCTGTCAAATAAAATGTTAAATCCAAAAAATTCCTGACACAGACTGTCCAAGAAATCCAAGACAATATGAAAAGACAAAACCTAACAATAATAGGTATAGAGGAAAAAGAAGAATCCCTTCTCCAAGGCCGAGAAAATATTTTCAACAAAATCATTGAAGAAAATTTCCCCAACTTAAAGGAGAGGCCAATAAGAATACATGAAGCCTACAGAACACCCAACAAATTTGACCAGAAAAGAAAATCCTCCCACCACATAATAATCAAAGCAGTAAGTATACAGAACAAAGAAAAAATACTAAAAGCTGCAAGGGAAAAAGGCCAAGTAACATATAATGGCAAACCCATTAGAATCACACCTGACTTTTCAACAGAGACTATGAAAGCCAGAAGGGCCTGGACGGATATCATGCAGACCCTAAGAGAACACAGATGTCAGCCCAGGCTACTATACCTCGCAAAACTCTCAGTCCTCATAGACAGATAAAACAAGATATTCAATGACAAAAACAAATTTCAACAATACCTACAAACAAATCCAGCATTACAGAAGACACTAGAAGGGAAAATACAACCCCCCAAAAATAGCTTCTTTCAAGAAAACACAGGAAATAAATAACCTTACTACAGAAAAACAAAAAGCAACCAAGCACACAACCTGATGAACACAGCCAACATCAAAATCAGGGGATCAAACAGCCACTGGTCATTAATCTCTCTCAACATCAATGGACTCAACTCTCCAATAAAAAGACACAAATTAACAGAATGGATGCATAAACAAAACCCAGCAATCTGTTGCATACAAGAAACACACCTAAGACACAAAGATAGACATTACCTGAGGGTAAAGGAATGGAAGACAGTTATCTAAGCAAACAGACCCAATAAGCAAGCAGGAGTAGCCATTCTAATATCTGATAAAATAGACTTTCAACCAAAATTAATAAAAAGAGATGGGGAAGGATACTACATACTCATCAAAGGAAAATTCCACCAGGAAGACATCACAATCCTGAACATCTATGCCCCAAATACAAGGGCACCCACATTTGTGAAAGAAACATTGCTAAAATTTAAACCACATATAGATCCCCACATATTAATAGTGGGAGACTTCAACACCCCACTCTCAACAAAGGACAGGTAACAAAACAGAAATTAAACAAAGAAACAATGTCTCTGACAGAGGTCATGAATCAAATGGACCTAACAGACATTTACAGAACTTTACACCCAAACACAAAAGAATTTACCTTCTTCTCAGCACCTCATGGAACCTTCTCCAAAATAGACCATATAGTTGGTCACAAAGCAAGTCTCAAGAGATACAAGAAGATTGAAATAATCCCTTGTATCTTGTCTGATCACCATGGAATAAAGTTGGACTTCAACAACAACAGAAATAGCAAAAAGCCTACACACACATGGAAACTGAACAACTTGTTACTAAATGACAGCTGGGTTCGGGAAGAAATAAAGAAAGAAATTAAAGTCTTTCTAGAAATCAATGAAAATGAATACACAGCATACCCAAACTTGTGGGACACAATGAAAGCAGTGGTAAGAGGAAAGTTCATAGCACTAAGTGCCTTCAAGAAGAAATTCGAGACAGCTCATTCAAGCAACTTAATGGCTCACTTAAAAACCCTAGAAAAAGAAGAAGCAGACACACCAAGAAGGAGTAGATGGCTGGAAATAATCAAAATCAGGGCTGAAATCAATCAATTGGAAACAAATAAAACAATTCAAAGAATCAACGAAACCAAGAGCTGGTTCTTTGAGAAAATCAACAAGATTGACAAACCCTTAGCCAACCTAACTAAAAGGGAGAAAGACACCACCCAAATCAACAAAATCAGAAATGAAAAGGGGGATATAACTACAGACACTGAGGAAATCCAAACAATCATTAGGACTTACTTCAAAAGTCTACATGCCACAAAATTTGAAAATCTAAATGAAATGGACAATTTTCTTGATCGATTTTACTTACCAAAGCTGAACTAGGACCAGGTAAATCAACTAAATAGTCCTATATCCCCCAAAGAAATAGAAGTGGTCATCGAAAGTTTCCCATCCAAAAAAAGCCCAGGACCAGTTGGCTTCAGCGCAGAATTCTACCAGACCTTCAAAGAAGAGCTAACACCAATTCTCTTCAAACTATTCCACAAAATAAAAACAGAAGGAACATTACCAAACTCATTCTATGAAGCCACAGTCACCTTGGTACCTAAACCTCACAAAGACTCAACAAAGAAAGAGAATTTCAGGCCATTCTCCCTTATGAACATTGATGTAACAATACTTAACAAAATACTTGCAAACCGAATCCAAGAACACATCAAAGATATTATCCACTATGACCAAGTAGGCTTCATCCCAGGTATGCAGGGGTGGTTCAATATACAGAAATCCATCAATGTGATCCACCATATTAACAAACTGAAAGAAAAAAAACACATGATAATCTCCCTAGATGGTGAAAAAGCATTTGACAAAATCCAACATCCATTCATGTTTAAAGTATTAGAGAGATCAGGGATACAAGGCACATATCTAAACATAGTAAAGGCGATGTACAGCAAGCCTAGAGCCAACATCAAACTAAACAGAGAGAAACTTAAAGCAACCCCACTAAAATCAGGGACAAGGCAAGGCAAGGCTGCCCACTCTTCCCATATCTCTTCAACATAGTGCTGGAAGTCCTTGCTAGGGCAATAAGATAGTTGAAGGAGAGCAACGGGATACAGATTGGAAAGGAAGAAGTCAAATTATCACTATTTGCATATGATATGATAGTATAGGTGAATGACCCCAAAAACTCCACCAGGAAACTCCTACAGCTGATAAACACCTTCAGCAAAGTGGCCGGATACAAAATTAACTCAAAAGGATCAGTAGCCCTCCTGTATACAAAAGGGCTGAGAAAGAAATTAGGGAAACAACACCCATCACAATAGCCACAATTGACATAAGGTACCTCGGAGTAACCCTAACCAAGGAAGTCAAAGACTTGTATGAAAAAAATTTCAAGTCTCTGAAGAAAGAATTAGAAGAAGATATCAGAAGATGGAAAGATCTCCCATGCTCATGGCTTGGCAGGATTAACATAGTAAAAATGGCCATTTTACCAAAAGCAATCTACAGATTCAATGCAATTCCCATCAAATTATCAACACAATTCTTTACAGACCTGTAAAGAAAAATTCTCAACTTCATATGGAATAACAAGAAACCCAGAATTGCTAAAACAATCCTCTACAATAAAAGATCTTCTGTAGGTATCTCTATCACTGATCTTAAGTTGTACTATAGAGCAACAGTTTTAAAAACTGCATGGTACTGGCATAGAAACAGAATGGTGGATCAATGGAACCGAACAGAGGACCCAAAAATAAACCCACACACTTATGGACACCTGATCTTTGACAAAGATGCCAAAACCATACAATGGAAAAAAGATAGCATCTTCAACAAATGGTGCTGGTCCAACTGGATGTCTACATGTAGAAAAATAAAAATAGAACCATACTTATCACCCTGCACAAAACTGAAGTCTAAGTGGATCAAAGACCTCAACATGAAACCAGACACACAAAAAAAGGAAAAAAAGTGGGGAATACCCTAGAACTCATTGGTACAGGAGACAACTTCCTGAACAGAACATCAACAGCACAGGCTCTAAGAGCAACAATCAATAAATGGGACCTCATGGAACTGAAAAGCTTCTGTAAAGCAAAGGACATTGTCATCAAAACAAAATGACTGCCTACAAATTGGGAAAGAATCTTCACCAACCCTTTATCTGACAGAGGACTCATATCCAGTATATATAAAGAACTAAACAAGCTGAAAAGCAGCAAACCAAGTAATCCACTTAAAAAATGGGGAACAGAGCTAAACAGAGAATTCTCTGTAGAGGAATAGCAAATGGCAGAGAAGCACTTAAAGAAATGCTCAACCTCATTAGCCATTAGGGAAATGCAAATCAAAACCACCCTGAGATTTCACCTTACACCCATGAGAATGGCCAAGATCAAAAACTCAAATGAGAACACATGCTGGAGAGGTTGTGGAGAAAGGGGAACCCTTCTCCACTGCTGGTGGGAATGTAAACTTGTACAACCACTCTGAAAAGCAATCTGGCACTTTCTCAGACAACTAGGAATAGCGCTTCCTCAAGATCCAGCCATACCACTCCTAGGCATATATCCAAAAGAGGCTCAAGTACACAAAAAGGAAATTTGCTCAACCATGTTTGTAGCAGCTTTATTTGTAATAGCCAGAAGCTGGAAACAACCCAGATGCCCCTCAACTAAAGAATGGATGCAGAAATTGTGGTACATCTACACAATGGAATACTACTCAGCAATGAAAAACAAGGAAATCATCAAATTTGCAGGTAAATGGTGGGACCTGGAAAGGATCATCCTGAGTGAGTTGTCCCAGAAGCAAAAAGACACACACAGTACATACTCACTCATATAGACATACAACGTAGGACAAACCCACCAAAATCTATGTATCTAAAGAAACCAAGCAAGAGAGAGGACCCTAACTAAAATGTTCAATCCCCACCTGATAGGCAAAGAGGATGGACATCAGAAGAAGAAGAAAATAGGAAACAACCTAGAAACCTGCTACAGAGGGCCTCTGAAAGCCTGCCCTGCAGACTATCAAAGCAGATGCTGAGCCTGATGGCCAACTGTCGGGCAGAGTGAATGGAATTTTATGTAAGAAGTGGGAAATAGTAAGAGCTGGAGAGGACAGGGTCTCCTCAAGGAGAGCAACAGAACCAGAAAATTTGAACACAGGGAACTTCCCAAAAACTCATACTTCAACCAAGGACTATTCATGGAGATAACCTAGAACCTCTGCACAGATGTAGCCCATGGCATGTCAGTGTCCAAGTTGGTTACCTAGTAATAGGAAGAGGGACTGCCTCTGACATAATCTGATTGGCCTGCTCTTTGATCACCTTCCCCTGAGGGGGGAGCAGCCCTACCAGGCCACAGAAGAGGACAATGCAGCCACTTTTGATGAGAACTGATAGACTAAGATCAGAAAGGAGAGGAGAATCTCCCCTATCAGTGGACTTGGGGAGGGGGATGCATGCAGAAATGGGAGGGAAGGTGGGATCGGGAGGGGAGGAGGGAGAGGCTTATGGGGGGATACAAAATGAATAAAGTATAATTAATAAAAAAAAAGAAATGCTAAAAGTGTAGTGATTTATATGTCCAACTATGGATGAGTTGTCCCTTGAAGTATTCTCAGGCTTGACAACCCAAAACAACTAGTAGATAAGGCCTGAAAATGCCAGAGGAAACATTTTCTGGCAAACTACCTGAGCATCGCTAGCTTCAGTTTTCTTATCTACAAAATGGCATGTGTCCTGCCTATATAAGTATACAAAATAACATATATAAAAACATGCATGCAATTGATATATAATGTTATATTGAGCTGTTGCCAACATTTCTTTTTTTTATCCCATATAGAAACATACATGCATGATTCATTAAAAGTGATTCAAAGCTAGGTGTGGAGGCACACACCTTTAATCCCAGCACTTGGGAGGCAAAATCAGGGAAACTTCTGTGAGTTTAGGCCAGCCTGCTCTATAAAGCAAGGTACAGGATGACCAAGGTTATACAGAGAAACACTGTCTCAAAGAAAACCAAAACTAAAACTGGAAAATAAACGTAAAAATAAAAATAAATGTAGTCCATAATGTGAAGTCCTCTCTTTACATTCACAACATCAATTCCATTGTTTGTGGATGTACAATTGTTATAAAACAAACTGCACTGGTTTCAAGTATACAGTCTGTTGATGTGAAAGCATCTTTATAACTACATGTAGTGACTATGTCTACTCATCTTTATCATGAATGCATATTTTTGGGGATGATAAAGAAATACATTATTATTATTCTGCTCTAAAGAATACAAGACAGCAGAATGAGGGATTACTATTGAAGCCCAACTGGAAACTTTTGTTACTTACCCAATTTACCAGGGACTGAGAGAGCTGAAAGAAGGCAGCAAACAGGTAGCCTCATGAATGCAGGACATTGAGGTCTCAAAGATAGTAAGTGCCCTACCTACTTGGGAGTTATATATGAGTGCAGCTCCACATCAAGCTACTTTGGTCCAGACTCAGTATCCTGTGTGGTTTTGTTTCTCTGACATCTTTGCAAATAATCCTTATTGATCAGGAAAACATCTTAGTGTACTCTGGGAAAGTTTAAATCCCTTTCGTTTATAGGATTTTCTTATTTAAGTGTCTTTAGGAATAAGCTTGGACAGAGATGGATGGCAAAAAAAGCTAAAATGGAATTTAGCCATAAATTTTCGTGATTTCACAGCCAAGACAGGGAGCTTTGCTCACATTTATAACAGTATGCAGCATTAGAAATATCCACAGGGCAGTAGGGTTACCTAATTAGCTGGGAAACTGGAGACCATCCAGGCCTCATCTAAATGGCACAAGACTAATGGCTCCTCTCTGCTTCGAGTCCTGATTTCACCCTGAACTTTTGCTTTGCTTTACGCAGGATAATAGAGTTCAAGGCTGAAACTCTCCCAGGCTTTCCAAATGTACATTTCACCCATACCCTTTCCAAATGAACTTGGTTTTACTTTAGAATTCAAAATACCATGGAGCATGGAAAACTCAATATCTGTCTGTGTAGTGAAATAAAAAATAATATTAGGTATCTAAAACTCATGTAACAAGATCTGTTATGAGAGGGCCTGGTACAGATATACTTTCTGCTAAATTCTTCTGGTGAGTGAATAGTATTATGACATTTGGTGACAGAATCTCTATGATTACTAAAAACTACCAAATGTCTTCTCCTACATCCCATGCTCATCCCATTAGTCTTTCTAAGTGAGGATTGATCATCTTACTACAGGTCGGCCTTCTTGTTTATCTTCTTTAGGTGTATAAATTTCATTATGCTTATCATATCTTAAAGTTCTATATTAGTGAGTATATACCATGTGTATCTTTCTCCTTCTGGGATACCTCACTCAGAATGATCTTTTCTAGATCCCACCATTTGCCTGCAAATTTCATTATTTCCTACCGCAGAGGGCCTCTGAAAGACTCTACCTAGCAGTGTATCAAAGCAGATACTAAGACTCATAACCAAACCTTCAGCAGTGTACAGGGAATCATATGAAAGAAGGGGGAGTTAGTATGACGTAGAGAGGATAGGAGCTCCACAAAGACCAAATATATCTGGGCACAGGGGTCTTTTCTGAGACTAATACTCCACCAAGGACCATGTATGAATATAGCCTAGAACCTCTGCTCAGATGTAGCCCATGGTAGCTCAGTAACCAATTGGTTTCCCATAGTAAGGGGAACAGGGACTATTTCTGACATGAACTCAATGGCAGGCTCTTTGACCTCCCCACCCCCCAAAGGAGGAGCAGTCCTGCTAGGCCACAGAGGAAGACTTTGCAGCCAGTCCTGAAGATACCTGATAAAACAGGGTCAGATGACAGGGGAGGAAGTCCTCCCCAATCAGTGGACTTGGAAAGGGGCAAGGAGGAGATGAGGGAGGGAGGGTTGGGTTGGGAGGGGATGAGGGAGCACAGCTGGGACACAGAGTTAATAATATGTAAGTAATAATAAAAGAAAAGAAAAAATACCAAATGTCTACTGGCACTTGAAATTTTAAAAAATAAATATATGGAAGACTAATATATTTGAATTTAAATTTAAAGCATGGTAGGTGTAATAGTGGTTCTATTAGTTACTTTCTTGTTGCTGTGATTAAACAAACACCTTGACCAAGGTAACTTACAGAAGAGTTTAGTTTGGTTTACAGTTCCAGAGAGTTACAGTCCTTGATCATGAGGACAGCAGAGCAGCAGGCAGCAGGCAACAGGCATGGTGGCCAGAGCAGCAAGCTGGAATGTCACATCTTAATTCACAAACAATAGGCAGAGAGAGCTATTTGAAATATGGTGAGATTTTGAAACCTCAAACCGAACCTCCAGCAACACTGTTCTTCTAGCAAGGCCACACCTCCTAAATCTCCCCAAACAGCACCATCAACAGGGGACCACATTTCTAAACACATGAACCTACGGGGGCAGGGGGCTTCTCATTCAAACCACCACAGTGGTTACAATGATGAAATTATTCACTCTTTCATCAACAGACAGATTCAGTGGTACCTCCAGACATCTGAAATTTCTCATTTATTTCTGTATAGGTGTATACCCTCACAAGAGCACATACATGTGCATGTGAAAGCCAGAGTTTAAGGTTGGGTGTCTTCATCAAGCTTTTTTCTCTACCTTATATTTCAAAACTAACATATTCCACTAAATCTAGACAATAAAATTTTCACTGGACTGCCTAGGCATTGAGTTCCAAATGTCGTCCTGTCTCTACCTTTCCAGTCCTGTCTTTTTCAGTGGGATCTAAAACTCAGGTATTGAGAATCAGACTTCAGTTCCTCGTGCTTAAGACAGCAAGCACTTCATGACTGAGCCATCTCCTGCACCCTCTAAATTTATCATTTCTTTTGACCATTAATTTGTTTTTCTGTTGCATGGGGAGAACTCTAGAATCTACACTTTAGAGTAGTTCTAAAGCCCAAACAAGAGCATATAATAAAATATGTGTCGATTATCTAATGCATAGAATGTTCTCCATATCAGAGTACCTCATATACATTTCCCATACATCTGGACCTGTCACATTGCAAGTGAAAAAAATTACATAAAAAATGACTACCACCTGTATGGAATTCTTAGGACAAGAATTTAAGTTTATTTGATTAGATTTTGACATTTATATTTCTGTGTAATGAGATAACTTGGGATTGCAACTCAATTCTAAATTTGAAATTTGTTTTATGGATACCTACACATATAAACTGAAGGTGATTTTATACAAATTTTAATGCACCTACTATATGACCTTAACTTATCCTATCAGGTCAGGTGTGGACTTTTCTAATTTTTACAATATGTGGATGCTTTGGATTTTGAAGTATTTCAACCGTTGGGAAGCAGAGTCCTGCTAGCTGCAAGTCATCCTAAATCTACATATTACTAAACTCATAGAAACACAATTATTGGGATGGTCTCTGAGACAACTAACACACCAATAGAGGTACTGTTTCTAAAACAACCACAAGTACTGTGTTCCACCTCTATATAGGAACAGAAGCAGTAATCAGACATAGCATTAATGTCAAGTGACTTCCAAAATGTCAAGGCTCTGCATATGTCACCTGACTACACTGGTCTTTGAACAAAGCTTTCGATGCATTTCTAGATTATTGGCATCTAATGTAGGAAGAAAAAGGTAATCACAGGAACCCCCAACGATGTTATTATTTAAAATAGGTGCATATTTAAATAAGCCCAGTGGGGCTGCTGAAGTGGCTCAGTGAGTAGAGGTGTGCACCTCCAATCCTGACACTCTGACTTCAATGACCAGGACCTACACAATGGAAGGAGAAAACCAACTCTGCAAGGTTTTTCTTTGACCTCCACATGACCTTGCATATGCAAACCCATGTACAGGTCCATGAATATTTAAATAAATGTAAAAGCATAAAAGAGGTGTATTCAACATGTCCCAGGAAACTTTCCAACAATCCCTCTGTGCCACCGGTCATTCCCCAAAAAGAATAATGAATTTATCATCGTACTAGTGACTAGTGCAGTGGATCTTTCTCACTCCCTACTTCTACCAAAATGAAGTGTTAGTCAAAATAAAAACAGGATTTTAATTTTCACAATCAGGCTGAGATTCATAGACTCTCAGGTGAGACAGCTTAAAGACAACCCTAGGCTTTCCCCTATGGAAGGCCTCTCTGGTATTTTTTTGATAAGACCATCTTATTGGAAAATGAATGTATTTTACATACTATTTAGGAACTCTTTAGGCATGTCAGTATATTTCACCAGGTTTGCAAAAAAGCACTGAGGATCTATCTCATCACTGTCCAAGTGTTCTCCAAGTCAGGTCCAAGTGTTTCCAAGTCAATGCAAAATATAGGTTGAAAATGATGGAGGACAGATGATATCCTTTTTTATTTATAAAGAAAAATGGAAGCAAGTGGTTTCTAGGTATATTTAAGGGAACTCCTGTAATTCTACATGCAAACCAATAGTTTTTTCTGACAGAATTCAAACATCAGAATATGTCAGCTCTGCTGCTTGAGTGATGAGTCTCAAGTTTCTGAGATATTGGAGAATACAAAGGGAGGTTATAAAATGAATTGGAGGTCTTTTCCACTTTGTTGATACAAGCTACATTGTTGATTGCCTCAATCAACTTTTTTAAAGTCTATTGCTACTGTGTGTGTGTGTGTGTGTGTGTGTGTGTGTGCGCGCGCATGCATGTGCACACGCGCATGCATGTACATGTGCTTACCACATCTGTTATGAGGAGGTTGGAGGTCAGCTCTCTGGAGTCAGTTCTCTCCTTCCACCATGTGGGTGCTAGGAATTAAACTCATCATCCAGTTTGGACACAAGCATTGTAACACTGTAACGTGTTGAACTGCCTCCCTGACCTTTATAATTGACTTTTAATTTTTCCTTCCAGCTAGACATTTTAAAATGTATGCTAAATTGTTCTGTAAAACCAATTGACAAGGAATTACTTCTAAGATCTATGAAGGTTCAGAATCAGATGTGACTTTTCATAACTGAACCAAATTTTGTTAAACTGCTAAACTGAGATATAATTAAGAAATTGTGTAAAACACAAAATTCAAAACCTGAGGTCTTTCAACGTAAAAGACTCTAGACTTTTCCAGACTGAAGCTCTGAGGCTTCTTTAGTCCTCTAAGTTTAGCGTACAGTATCTGGAATTCTTTCCCTTTGTAAGTTCATACATCCCAAAATAAACCTTCACAGAATGAGCAGAGAACCGAGTGTCTCTGGCTGTGTGGGGGAGCTTTATAAGCTTACTGCACTTCAACGAGCTGCCTCACATTCAACAGAAACTCTGACCGGCACAATTCTCTCTACTGAAATGCAAGAAAATGCTTAATTCCTTGAGCAGCTCCTGTCACTTCCAGGTCCTTTCCTCTTTCCTCCCACTATTCCCCAAGACTCCTTATGCATCTATCAATGATTGGCTGTGAGCCTCAGCATCTATTTTTATTCACTCTTGGTAGAGCCTCTAAGAGGACAACTCTGTCAGGCTCCCATCTGTAAGCTTAGCAGAGTATCATTCATAGTGTCAGGGGTAGTCACTCTCTGAATGGGTGGGTCTTTGGTTGGGCCAGGCATCTGTTCGGCATTCCCTCAATCTCTGCTCTATCTACTCTAACTTTATTCCTGCACATTCTTATAGGCAGGGTAAATTTGGGGTTGAAGTTTTTGTGGGTAAGTTGGTATTCTCCTCCATTTACTAGAAGACTAGTCTAGTTTGAGGCTGTCCTCTTTGGGCTCTGTGGTCTCTGCTACTAGGAGCTCTACAAGAAAAACAACAGAGCCAACTAACCAAGGCCAAGAGGAACTTGCTGAGACTGAAGCATCAACAAAGGACCATGTATGAACTGGACCTAGGCCCCCTACAAAGATGTGAGTCCTCTAGTAAGGGAAATGGGGACTCACTTGCCGATTTTGGATTTTTGATCACTTTCTTCTGGCAGGACTGGCTTGACAGGCCACAGGGGAAGAGGACACACTCAGTCCTGATGCAATTTGATGAGCTGGGGTGGATGGGAAAGGGAGCGCCCCTTTTCTGAGGAAAAAAGTAGTAGGGGAGAGAGAGAGGGTAGGACTGGGAGCAGAGGAGAGAAGGGGCTACAGGATATAAACTGAATAAAATAAATAAATTAGAAAAGAAAAATAAAGAATATGTTTAATTCCAAGAAGTTTCTCTGATGGATGTGATATTACAAACCACGGACTCTGTGGTATGTTAGGGTGCAGATCGGGATTTTCTACATTAACATCTTATAAATGTACCGTTTCATGGGACACACACAGTATGATAACTTTTGATATGTCTATAGAAGAGTATTTTGGAGGAAATGATCTTCTTTGTTGTCCAAGCTGGCCTCAAACACCCAGACTTAAGCAATCCACCTGCTTCATGTTCTGTCACATTTCAATTATCAGTGACTAGTTATGTGCTACAGCTCCTGACCACAGTGACTTTCTTAGAAAACAGCTTTTGATATGTTAGAAGTTACTCAGCTTGCCAAAAGCTCTCGATTTATATATAATCAATCTCATTTTTAACAGCTGAATAATATTCCATTTTATAAATGTACATTTTCTTTAGGCTGTTTCTATTTCCTGGCAATTGTGAATAGATCTCCAGTGAACATGGATGAACAAACATCTTTGTGGTAGGATACAGAGTCTTTTAGGTAGTTGACCAAGAGTCCTATAGCTGGATCATGTAGGAGATCTATTTTCATATTTTTGAAAAACATCTATACTGGTTTCAATAATGGCTACAGCAGTTTGCATGCCTACCACTAGTGAATAAATGTTCATCTTTTCCCACATCCCTTGTCAGCATTTGTTGTCAATTGTTTTTGTTCTGTTGTTTATCTTAGTCATACTGAGTAGGGGAAGATGAAAGTATTTTTAATTTGTGTTTTCCTGAAAGCTAAGGATACTGAAGATTTAAAAGCATTACTTAGATACTTTTATTTCTTCTTTGAGAACTTTCTGTGTAGTTATAGGCAACAATTTTTAATTGGGTTTTTGTTTCCTTGTAGTAAAATTTTTGTTGTTGTTGTCTGTGTATTCTAGGCAATAGTTCTCACTCAGTTGAAGTTGATAAATATTTGTCCCATTCCTAGACTGCCTTTTTATTCCAAAGATGGGGTCCTTTGCTGTACAGAAGCTTTCTAGTTTCCTAAAGTCCCATTTGTCAAATGCTTTTCTTAATACTTGTGTTATTGGAGTACTATTCAGAAAATCCTTTCCTGTGTTTGTAAGTTCCAGCATTTCCCTGACTTCTTCTTCTGTTGGATTCACAAGATCAGGTTTTATGTTGAGGTGCTTGATCCACTGGAGTTGAGATTTGTTCAGAAAAAGAGATAAGGATCTTGTTTCATTCTTCTACATGCAGCCATCCACTTAGACCAGCATCATTTGTTGAAGATGCCATGTTTTCCCTAGTATGTGTTAATGGTCCTTTTTGTCAAAAATCAGCTGGCTGTAGGAGTATGGCTTTACATATGGGTCCTCAATTCTATATCATTGTTCATTGAGTCTATTTTATGGCAGTTTCATGTTGTTTTTATTACTGTAGCTCTCTAGTATAACTTAAAATCTGGAATGGTGATGCCTCCAGCAGCTTTTGTTTGTTTGTTCGTTTTTGTTGTTGTTCAGGATTGTTTTCCCTACCTGGGCCTTTCTTATTTACACATGCATTTCATGGTTTTTATTTCTGTGAAGAATTGCACTGGAATTTTAATCAGTATTGCACTGAAGCTGCAGATTGCTTTTCCTTAGCATGATCATTTTTATAATGTTGACCCTACAAATCCATGAGTATTAGAGCCCTTTCCATCCTCTTTTATTTCTTCCATTTCTTCACTTACTTAAAATTTTTGTTATATAAGTCTTTTACTCCTTGGTTATATTTATTGCAAAGCAGTTTATATATATATATATTTAAGATTTATTTGTTTAATGTGTATACAATGTTATGTCTGCATATACACCTGCGTGCCAGAAGAGGATACCAGATCTCATTGTAGATGGTTGTGAGCCACCAAGTGGTTGCTGGGAACTTTACTCAGGACCTCTGGAAGAGCAGCCTCTAAGCCATTTGTATAAGCTTAACCTCTAAGCCATTCTCCACCCCTTTTTTAAAAAGATTTATTTATTATTTATACAGCATTCTGCCTGCACATCTGCTCTTACTATAGATGGTTGTGAGCCACCATGTGGTTGCTGGGGATTGAATTCAGGACCTTTGGAAAAACGGCGACTCTTCTTAATCTCTGAGCCATCTCTCCAGCCCCCAGTTTATATTTTTAAAACTATTATGAATTGGGTTGTTTCTATTATTTTTTAACAGTAGGTTTGTTTTTTATATATATAAAGAAAGGATACTGATTTTTGTATGTTAATATTATATTCATCTACTCTGCTGAATGTGTTGTTAGAGGATTAAGGTAGAGATTTTAGAGTCTTTATGTATGCAATTGTATCATCTGCAAATAAAGATATTTTGACTTCTTTTTTCTTATTTGTATTGTCTTTATCTCTTGCACATGTCAACAGACACCCAAGTATCCAAGCACTGTATTGAACAGGAATGAAGTGACTGAATATCCTTTTATTCCTAAAACTGATTTGAGTTTATCTCTTTTTAGGATGAGATGGACAGTAAGATTGTTTTATGTTGACTTTATTATGTGAGCTATGTCTCCTTTTTTCCTAGATTCTCCAGGACTTTTATCATGAAGGGATGTGGAAAATCCAGACTCTGAAAGATCAACCTCATATGTTGTCTCTCATACATAGAAGGTAGCTTTGAACATTTATCTGTGTGCTTAAGTAGTAGTACCCATAGAAATTAGGAAACCAGTAAGATGACATGGTAGTAGCTTTTAATAGGAAGGATATAAAATGCAGGTGCCATCAAAGAAGGATGTGGAATTAATGAACAAGAAGAGTTGAGTAGGATGGGTGGTGAAAGGACAGGTAGACGAGAAACTATGGAAACTAGGTTGTAGGATCCTATTGTTGGAGGCATTGCATACTTGAGTCCTAGAACATGGGAAAATCAAGCTACCACTGATCATGAAGCTTCATCCACATTAGATAATTTTTCACAGTGCTGATGAAGAGCTTCAGATAGCCTGAATATAACTCCATTTTGAAATAAAGATCTTGACTGGGAACTGAATTCAGGTACCAGGAAATACCACAGAATGTACACTGGGCAGAAAACAAAGTTAACTCTCCTAGCAACAGCCTCTAGGAAATATAACAGAATAAATGCTTCATAGAAAATAGAGACAAACTCCCTGGCAATAATCAATGGGAATTGGTTGAGAATCGGGTGGGAAAATTCTCCCCAATGTTTCAGATATGGTTTAGAAAAATAGCCATTGTGATTATATGCCTTAGCCATTGTGAATATGTGCCTCAGAAAAGGTCACCCGCCCTGCTAAACTTCACCCAATTCTGTAACGTCAAGGCTTGTGCCCCCCTGCTTGCTGCCATGGAAAACCCCTGATCACAGACTTTCCCTTTAAAAATCCTGTTCACTCAGAGCTCGGGGTCCCACTTCTCTATTGCTGCGCCAGTGAGACTTGGGTCCCGAGTTTGATTGCTCTCATAATAAAGATCTCTTGCAATTGCATCGAGTCATCTCCTGGTGGTCTCTGAGGGTCCCGTGAACCTGGCATAACACTGAAAGGTACTATGCATGCTTCCAGGGGAGGAAAGTAATCACCACCAATCTTACTCAACTGGTGATCTCCATGACATATAATAATCACCAGCCTGGAAAGCTGTGCCTTTTGATGCAAGAGTAACATGAATTTTATGGGAGTAATCAACTACTTTACCACTGGATTTAAGGCCCACCCCACAAGGCAGAACTCATACCTGGCACTATTAAAAGAACCACAGTCCCAAGGTTAGGTAGGTCATAAGCCTATCTGGATATAAAATCAACATACAAAAATAAGTGTTCTTCCTATATACCAACAACAAACATGCAGTTAAAGTAAGGGGAACAAGGACTATTTGTAACAGGATCTCAAGGGCAGGCTCTTTGACCACCCCCCTCCAGGGGAGGAGCAGTCCTGTTAGGCCACAGAGGAGGACTTTGCAGCCAACCCTGAAGATACCTGATAAAACAGGGTCAAATGAAAGGGGAGGAGGTCCTCCCCTATCAGTGGACTTGGAAAGGGGCAGGGAGGAGACCAGGGAGGGAGTGTGGAGTTGGGGAGGGAATGAGGGAGCGGGATACAGCTGGGACACAGAGTTAACAAAATGTAACTAAAAAGAAAAATAAAATTAAAAAAAAAGAAATTAAAGAAACAAGCCAATTCATAATAGCTTCAAAAATATAAACTACCTTGCACTAACTATAACCAAGAAGTGAAAGACTTATATAACAAAACGTTAGGACTGTCAAGAAATAAATTGTTATGCTAAATTGGCTTACTATTAGACCAACTCCTAATGATTTAAAAACCTATAGTTAAGTTCATCTTTCAGCCCTCATCAGAGGAAATTCTTTTTTCTTTCAGTACATAGATAAAAAGACATTGTGCAGTGTTGATTCATAAGATGAAAACTATATCATTCTTCTTTTCCAAGGCTCAGGGATCATTAAGAAAAAGAAGTAGAGAGATTATAAGATCGAGGGGCAGTAGATGACTTTAGCAAAATAGTGTTTTTTAGACACAACAAGACAGTTACACATATACACCGACAGAAGCTGTGCTTTCATTCACAAGACCTGTATAAGATCAGTTTAGATAAAATATCATCTCTAAGAGGGGAGAAAGAAAAATCTACCCTTACAGAAGGAGCTATTGGTAATTGGTGGCTTAGAAGTGAAGAGTCAGGTTTTGTTACATGGATATGGCCCATGGGGAGCCACTCACAATCCTGTCAATGGTCCTACAACCGTGCACAGAATAGCAGCCCTAAGTGGACTCCATGGGCAGAAAGAAATAAGAAAGAAAGAAAGAAAGAAAGAAAGAAAGAAAGAAAGAAAGAAAGAAAGAAAGAAAGAAAGAAAGAAAGAAAGAAAGGAAAGAAAAGAAAAAAAGAAAGAAAGAAAGAAGAAAGAAAAAAGAAAGAGGATAAGAAAGAAATGAAAAATTAGGAAGAAATAGAAGTAGTAGGAAATTGGATGGGGAAGGAGTAGGGGGCTGTACTTGATGAAAACATTCGCATTTATGAAATTTTTAGTCAGTAAAAAGGAGAGAATACTCCTTCTGATGTCCATCCTCTTTGCCTTTCAGGATGGGGATTTAGCATTTAGTCAGGGTCCTCTCTCTTGATTAGTTTCTTTAGATGTTCAGGGTTTTAGTAGGTTTATCCTATGTTATATGTCTATATGAGTGAGTATATACCGTGTGTGTCTTTCTGCTTCTGGGACAGCTCACTCAGGATGATCCTTTCCAGGTCCCACCATTTACCTGCAAATTTCATGATTTCTTTGTTTTTCATTGCAGAGTAATACTCCATTGTGTAGATGTACCACAATTTCTGCCTCCATTCTTCAATTGAGGGACATCTGGGCTGTTGCCATCTTCTGGCTATTACAAATAAAGCTGCTACAAACATGGTTGAGCATGTCCTTACTGTGTACTTGAGCCCCTTCTGGATATATGCCTAAGAGTGGCATGGCTGGATCTTGAGGAAGCACTATTCCTAGTTGTCTGAGAAGAAGAAAACAGGAAACAACCTAGGAACCTGCCACAGAGGGTCTCTGAACAGCTCTGCCCTGCAGACTGTCAAAGCACATGCTGAGACTTATGGCCAACTGTTGGGCAACGAGCAGGGAATCTTATGTAAGAAGTGGGAAATAGTAAGACCTTGAGAGGACAGGAACCCCACAAGGAGAGCAACAGAACCAGAAAATTTGAACACAGGGATCTTCCCAGAGACTCATACTCCAACCAAGTACCACACATGGAGATAACTTGATGTAGCTCATGACAGTTTAGTTTCCAAGTGAGTTCCATAGTAATGGGAAAAGGGACTGCCTCTGATATAATCTGACTGGCCTCCCCCGAGGGGGGAGCAGCCTTATCAGGCCACAAAAGATGACAATGCAGCCACTCCTGATGAGAACTGATAGACTAAGATCAGAAGGAAAGAGACGAGGACCTCCCTTATCAGTGGACTTGGGGAGGGACATGCATCAAGAAGGGGGAAGGAGGATGGGACCTGGAGGGGAGGAGGGAGGGCTTTATGGAGGGATACAAAGTGAATAAACTGTAATTAATGAAAATAAATAAATTTAATTATTAAAAAAAGGAGAGAATACACGTAACCGATCAGAGTGAGCAAGAAACATTGTTTCTGGTAATTTGGAGTTCAATGTGTGTGTGTTTGTGTGTGCACTTAAATATTAACCAATAATGCCTGTCTGTCTTGGTACATACATTAATATATAGCCTAACTCTCTGAAAATTCAGCTTTTTTACCTAAGCCCTTACTCTTTTAGGTGAAAACTTACCAAAGTGTATGTCACATGTCTTTAGTCACTACTTTTAAATTCTCAAATCTGATTTTACTCACTTTTGTTTCCTACTATCAGTAATGTCAAATGGATTATTCAGTTCAGTTGAACTGTCAGGTTTAATTTTGTTTATCTTAATAGAAAAATATAAATGGACCAGAAACTGTCTTTCTGCAGGGACAAACTTAGCAACTCCAAAGTTGAATGTACAATGTCAGTAATATGCATCGTACCACAATTCCAGAAGAGGAAACATTAATCTCTCTAGAGTCCTTCTGCTGTCTAGCCACATCTCTATATGTGGCTGCAATGTCTTTCTCCTCCTGCCTTGGGTCAACATCCCTAAAAGAGAGATTTTGAGCTTGAAACTGGCATACAGGTGTTTTCATGGGTAGTACTTAAACAACACTGGACAGAAATAGGGAATGTGGGACTTCTCAGAGATAAATTTTACTGGCATGCAATTACCATGATCCAAGCCATAGTCATTTTTTTAGGGAGAAGAGAAAGAACAAAGATAAACCTCTTGAAACATCTTGACTCAAAAAGCTGTCTAGGTTCTATATAGCACATTGCATATGGCATCTCTCTGAAGGACACATATAACCTTATATGACACAATTCGCTTTGATAGTGATTCCCACATAGGGACACAGCTTGGAGGCAACATTGCAGTTGGCAGAATGAAAGTAGCCCTTTGAAATGCAAATATTAAGGAAACCTAACCTTTTTCCCATTAACCACACCCTTTGTATACCACCTTCATAAACAATGTATCCTCTGCATTCTTCATATATAAATTAGAAGGGTCTTGAGAGCAGATCTATAATTTTCTCTCTTCCCTATAAAACTTCCTTCTACCTGTTAAAACATTGGGAAGGGACTGGCTAGCTACAGTTACTATGACATGTATAGCTGATAGACAGAGAAAATGAATAGTCCCTCTGTGTGTTTGAAATTTGTTTTCATTATTCAAGCAACATTCTTCTGTTATTACATTATATAAGGATGAAAAAACAAAGAGGAGTCAACAGTGGAAATAAATCATTTGAATAGTATGATTGCCATTCTAAAGTGATCTGAAAAATCCATTATTGCCACTTAAATCAGATTTTCTTTGTTTGAAGGAAAACAAACAAACAAACAAAAAACCACAAAGGTGTGACCTTTACTATTGGTTACCTAAGTAGAAGGCCAGACCTCAAAAAAAATCTCATCTTTTTTTATTTCCAATTATCTTTTAGTCTCTCTTTGCTTCCATCAATTCTGCATCTAACATTACTTTCACCAAGTATGTGTTTATGATAACATGTCTATATGAAACCCAAAATAAGTATGTAAAAATAAAAATCACATTAATTCAGTTGGCTATAGTGTGTATAGTTTCTTCATGACTGCAAAACTTTAGAGTGTTTGGACAGGTTTATGTTTAGAGGCATGAACATTTAAATTATGCTGAAGTTTTGATAAACCAAATTGTATAATTGTCTTTAAATGCATTTCTACTACTTAAGTTGCAATTTAGAGCTTATCAAACTAACACAACAAACTTCAGTTGTAATATCCTTGGTCTGCCCTTTTGTGTTTTAAGTACAAAGCACCAAAAATATTTATCTAAGCACCATGAATAATAATAATTTAGAAATTATCCACCCAAATGTCTTGGTCCTCAACACCCTAAATATTATGTCAACCATTTAGAATACAATAAGTGTATATTTAAGTATTAATTCATTACCTACTAAGATTGTTGAAAGAGATCTTGAAGAAGAAAAAGTACACAGTTATTATGTCAGCTTCTGGACCATGATCCTAGCAGGGGTAGTTAACTGGCACTTACAGAGTCAGCTTTAACTAAAGCACTTTGTGAATCTTAACTGGAACCACCAGGCTGCAGTTCTGTTCAAAAAGAAGCATTTACAATTTTATATTCAAAACATCAATATTTTGCAAAGAAGTCATCTAGTAAGTAGCTTGCAAAAAAAAAAACAAACAAACAAACAAAAAAAACTGATGACTCATTTTGTCTGAGATCTGACTTCAAAGAGTTGTCTTCAAGACCTGTCAATATATTGTTTCTACATTTCATTTTTCACATAGTTCATGGAAAATATTCACTTCATTCTTTAGTACCCTTGAGAGATGAATGAGAAGAAAAGGGAGGGTTATGTCATTCAAGGTCATGGTAACCTACTTCTTTAGCATTAGCTGACACCCAGTATCACACTGCAACTTCTCTCTGCCAGGATTCAGAAACTATAGCAGGCCTGATTGTTCAGGAGCATCTTTTTTTCCTCTTTGTAGCATGGTCTATACCCAGGTGTGAGGCAAGGCTTCTGGGCAATGATAGTCTTCAAAGAAGAAGGGACAGTTACCTTTCTGTTTTAGGCTTGACTTGAGAAAGAGGTGAACCACAGACAATTTGGAAAAGCACATTGGAGAAAAGGAGTTCTGCTTCCCATGACTCACTCAGTTGCTTTCATTCGATTTCATTTCTCCTTTTCATTCTAATAATCACAAGCATCTTCTGAGGTTTCATCATAAGCTTCTGATCTTTTCAGTCCTCACTCATTTAGGGAAAGAGTATATATATAAACCCAAAGGTGCTATCAAAAATGTGACTCCGACTTCCCCTTTGCAATCATGGACTGTACTTTCATCTTAAGGTCTACTGTCTACTTTTAGTGCTTACACCCTACAACATCCATTACTTACTGTCTATAACTCTCACTTTTCAATAATTTTCTCATATTTAAAACTGTGACAGGGTAATGGTAGTACTTGCTCCACTGAGCTCAGGACATTAATGAGGAAATGATAAAAAAAAATCCCTCAAAGAAATACAGTAAAAATACAATCAAACAAATAGAGCCATTTAAAGAAGAAATGAGAAAATCATGTAAAGAAATGCAGAATAATACAAACAGGTGAAGAAAATTAATAGAACAGTTAAGACCTGAATATGGAAATAGACTCTATAAAGAAAATACAAACCAAGGAAATCCTAGACATGGAAAAATAAGGGAAGAGAACAGGAACCACTGAGGTAAGCATCACCAACTGAATACAAGAGATGGAGGAAAGAATCTCACGTGTAGAAGATACAATTGAAGAAATCAATACATCTGTCACAGAAAATATTAAATCGAAAAAAATTTTGACATAAATCATCCAAGAAATCAAGGACACCATGAAAAGACAAAACCTAAGAATACTAGGAATAGAAGAAAGAGATGATTCTCTCCTCCAAGGACCAGAAAAAAAAAAAAAAACTAAAAAGAGATGCCTATAAGCATACAAAAGGCCTACGTAATACCAAAAAGATTAGACCAAAAAAAAAAAAAGAAAAAGAAAAGAAATTCCTCCCACCAGATGATAATAAAACACTAAATGTACAGAACAAAGAAAAGGACTTGGAGGTGATAAGATCTCCAGAAGAAGACCAACAGGGCCAACAAACCAGGGCTCAGAGAAGCTTGCTGAGAATGAAGCTTTAATCGATGACCATGCATGAACTGGACATAATCCCCTTACAAAGATGTAGCATTTGGAGAGTTTAAGCCTCATGTGGGCTCTCTAGTAAGGGAAATGGAGACTGCATGAGACAGGGACTCACTTACTAGCATTTTGATCACTTTTTCCTGGCAGGACTGCCTTTCTAGGCCACAGGAGAAGAGGGCAAGCACAAACCTGATGCAACTTGATGAGCTGGGGTGGTTGGGAAAGGGAGCTCCCCTTCTGATAGGAATAGGTGAGGGGGAAGGGAGGGATGATGCTAGCAGGATTTACAGTTAATAATTAAATACAAATTTTAAAGATGTGTATCTTTTCTGAGAAATAAAATCAAATACAATAAAAAAGAAATTGGAGATATCTAGTACTAGCAACTTAACAGCTCATCAGCAAGAAGAAGAAAAAGAAGAAGAAGAAAAAGCAAACCCACCCAAGTGGAGCAGGAAGTAGACAGGAGGAAATAATCAAACTCAGAGCTGAAATCAACAAATTAAAACAAACAAACAAAAAAAAATCAATGAAACCAAGAGCTGATTCTTTGAGAATATCAACACAATAGACAAACCCTTAGCCAAACTAACTAAAAGACAGAGACAAAATGTCCAAATCAACAGAATCAGAAATGAAAAGAATGACATAAAAACAGACACTGAGGAAATCCAAAGAATCATTAGATCTTACTTCAGAAACCTGTATTCCACAAAATTGGAAAATCTAAAGGAAATGGATGATTTTCTTGATAGATTTCACCTACCAAAGTTAAATCAATAGCAGGTAAACAGTATAAACAGACCTATACACCCTAAGGAAATAGAAGCTGCCATCAAAACTTTCCCCAAGAACAACAAAAAACAAAACAAAACAAACAACAACAACAACAACAAAACAGGGCTAGATAGTTTTAGCGCAGAATCTCACCAGACTTTCAAAGAAGAGCTAAAACCAATACTCCTCAAACTAGTTCACAAAATAGAAACAGAAGGAACATTGCCAAACTCATTCTATGAAGCCACAATCAGCCTGATAGCTAAACCACACAAACCCAAAATGAAAGAGAATTTCAGATCAATTTCCCTTATGAACATTGATGGAAAAATACTCACAAACCAATTCCAAGAACACATCAAAAATATCATGCACCATGATCAAGTAGGATTCATCCCAGGCATGCAAGGTGTTTCAATGTACAAAAATCCATCAATGTAATTAACCCCATAAACAAATTGAAAGAAATAAAAAACAAACATGATCATCTCATTAGATGCTGAAAAAGCATTCAACAAAATCCAACAGCCCTTCATGTTACAAGTCTTGGAATGATCAGGGATATAAGGCACATACTTAAACACAATAAAGACAATGTACAGAAAGCCAAATCCAACATCAAATTAAATGGAGAGAAAATTAAACCAATCCCACTGAAATCAGGAATCAGACATGGCTGACCACTCATACCGTATCTCTTCAATATAGTACTTAAAGTCTTAGTCAGAGCAATAAGACAACTAAAGGAGATCAAGGGGATACCAAATAAAAAGAAAGAAGTAAAAATATTGCTATTTATAGATATGATAGTATGTATAGGTGACCCAAAATATTCAAACAGAAAACTCCTACATCTGATAAACACCTTCAGCAAGTCACTAGATACAAAATTAATACAAAAACATCAATAACCCTACTGTATACAAATGACAAATGAGCTGAGAAAAAAATTAGGAAAACCACACTCTTCACAACAGCCACAAATAATATAAAGCATCTTGGTGTAACTCTAACCAAGCAAGTCAAAGACCTGTATGACAAGAACTTCAATTCTCAGAAAGAAATTGAAGAAGATATCAGATGCAAAGATGCTCGTAGATTGGTAGGATTAACAGTAAAAATGGTTGTCCAACTGAAATTAATCTACAGACTTAATGAAATTCCAGTCAAAATACCAACACAATTCTTTAAAGACCTTGAAAGAACAATTCTAAACTTCACATAGAAAAACAATCAGAATAGCAAAAACAATCCTATACAAAAAAAAAAAAAAAAAAAAAAAAAAAAGAACTTCTGGAGGCATGTATCTCCATCCCTGATTTCAAACTGTCCTACAGAGCAATAGTAATAAAAAAACTGGCATAAAAATAGACTGGTTGAACAATGGAATCAAACTGAAGGCCTAGAAACAAACCTACACACCTATGAACACTTGATTTTTTTTTTTTACAGTCCTGTATAATAACAGATCTTCTGGAGGTATCTTCGTCCCTCATCTCAAGTTGTACTATAGAGCAGCAGTAATAAAAACTGCATGGTACTGGCATAAAACAGAATGGTGGATCAATGGAATTGAATAGAAGAGCCAGAAATAAACCCATATAGCTTACGGGTATTTGATTTTTGACAAAGAAGGCAAAACCATACAATGGTAAAGAGAGAGCACCTTCAATAAATGGTGCTGGTCTAACTGGATATCTACATGCAAATAGATCCATACTTATCATCCTGCACAAAAATTCCAAGTAGATCAAAGACAGCAACATAAAACCAGACACACACAACCACTCTGGAAAGCTATCTGGTGCTTTCTAAGACAAATAGGAATAAGTGCTTCCTCCAGACACAGCTATACCACTGCTAGGTATATACCCAAAGTTTGTTCAAGTACACAAAAAGGACACTTGCTCAACCATGTTTATAGCAGCTCTATTTGTAATAGCCAGAACCTGGAAACAACCCAGATGTCCATCAACGGTGGAATGGATACAGAAATTGTGGTATTTTTACACAATGGAATACTACTCAGCAATCAAAAAGGAGGAAATCATGAAATTTACAGGCAAATGGTGGGATCTAGAAAAGATCATTCTGAGTGAAATATCCCAGAAGGAGAAAGACAAACATGGGATATACTCACTTATATAGACCTATAAGATATGATAAACATAATGAAATCTATACACCTAAAAAAGATAATCAATTGAGCGGACATGCGGTAAGATGATCAATCCTCGTTTAGAAAGACAGATGGGATGTGCATTGAACGTATGACAGGAGTCTACTGAGCGCATCAGAAAGACTCTAACTAACAGTGTTTTCAAAGCAAAGACTCATGACCAAACCTTTGGCAGAGTACAGGGAATCATAAGAAAGAAGGGGAGTTAGTCTGATGGGGAAAGGATAGGAGCTCCACAAGGACCAAATATATCTGGGCACAGGGTCTTTTCTGAGACTGACATTCAACCAAGGACCATGTATGGATATAACCTAGAACCTCCACTCAGATGTAGCCTGTGGTAGCTCAGTAACCAATTGGTTTCCCAAAGTGAGGGGAACAAGGACTATTTCTAACAGGAACTCAATGACTGGCTCTTTGGTCTCCCACCCCTGAAGGGAGGAGCAGTCCTGTTAGGCCACAGAGGAGGGCTTTGCAGCCAGTCCTGAAGATACCTGATAAAACAGGATCAGATGAATGGGGAGGAGGTCCCCCCTATCAGTGGACTTGGAAAGGGGCACGGTGGAGATGAGGGAGGGAGGGAGGGACTGGGAGGGAATGAGGGATCAGGACACGGCTGGGATACAGAGTTAATAAAATGTAACTGATAAAAAAAAATTAAAAAATAAAAATAAATAAATAAAACCAGACACACTAAACCTGTAAGAAGAAAAAGCAGAGAAGAGCCTTGAACTCATTGGCACAGGAAACAACTTCCTAAACAGAACACCAAGTGCTCAGTCTCTATGATCAAAAAACTAATAATCAAGTCTTCATGAAACTGAAAAGCTTCTGTAAGGCAAAGGATACTGTAAATAGAACAAAACAGCAATCTACAAATTGGGAGAAGAGCTTCACCAATCTTACATGTGACAAAGGGCTAATATTCAATATATATAAGGAACTCAAGAAATTAAGCACCAACAAACCAAATAATCTAATTAAAAATAAGGTACAGAAATAAACACGGAATTCTCAAAAGAGGAATCATAAATGGCCAAGAAACACTAAAGAAAATGCTGAGTATTCTTAGTCATCAGGGAAATGCAAATCAAAATGACTCTGAGATTCAATCTTATACCTGTCAGAATGGCTAAGATAAAAAACTCAAGTGACAGCTCTTGCTGGTTAGCATGTGGAGCAAGGAAAAGACTATTCCATTACTAGTGGGAGTGCAAACTTGTACAGCCACTTTGGAAATCAATCTGGCACTTTCTCAGAAAATTGGTAATAGCGCTATCTCAAGATTCAGTTATATCACTCCTGGGCATATACCTGAAACATATTCCACCATACAACAAGAACACTTTCTCAATTATGTTCATAGCAGCTTTATTTGTAATAACCAGAATCTGGAAACAACCCAGATGTCCCTCAACTGAAGAATGGATAAAGAAAATGTGATAAATTTACACAATGGAATACTACTTAGGTATTTAAAAACAAGGAAATTATGAAATTTTCAAGCAAATGGATGGCACTAGGAAAGATCATCACGAGTGGAGTAACCCAGACCCAGAAAGACACACATGGTATGTACTCATTTAAAAACAGATATATAGTACAGGGTATTCATAGTACAAGTCACTGATCCAAAGAAAATAACTAGCAAGTAGGACTCAACAGAAGATGCTTAAATCTCACTCAGAAGGGTAAATAGAGGCCAAATTTTTGCACGTTTAAAATTTGAGTCCAGGCTAGATATTTGTTCTTTTTTTTTCTTTCATTGTTTTTTTTTTAATTTTTATAAATATGTACCCAGCTTTCTATTACTTTAAACATTCTTAGAACTCTTTGCTTTTAAGAACTATGACAAACTTTCAGTAGCCTCCTGAGACTATCATCCAGGTAAGAGGTTTTCCCTAATTTCTCTTACATTGGCCTCTATATTATATTATGAAGGTTTTATGTGAAACATGTTTTTTTTTTCCATAATGAAACCACGTTGAGGATGTCTAGTAATCATATTCTCTTAATAGTACCAACCTACTAGAGAAAAGTTTCTAATGTTAAGGAAGTGCTTTTGGCCTTTTTATTCTAGAGACAGAAGAAACTGAGACACAGTTCTACTCCTGAGCATACTGATTTGAAATAAATACTGTATGGTGAACACATGCTAATTACTGCCAATTTTATAGACAATATAACAATAATGTACATCCATTTTTGCTGGCACCAGCCTACTCCCATCCCCATGGTTGAGACCCACTTGCCTTTAAAAACAACTTTATCTTGCATCATCTCAAACAAATATACTTCAAGTTTTTATTTAATTTTTGGGTTCCTTGTATCATGGTCAGAGGCTTGTATGTTTGTGAGGGAGAAATAAACTATTTTTAAAGCTAAAAATAAAAAGAAGAGTAAATAAACTAGATAACAGAAGTGGTCGAAGAGAGGGAACAAGGTAGAAGATGAAACACAGAGAGAAATTAGGGTGGTGACCAGACCAGAGGAAAGCATGAGTGGAAGGAAGTACAAAGGGCCTGCAGAGAGAAAAGAAACCATGAAAGGGGGCATCTCTGTGACAAGTTGGAGACCTAAGACAGGGTAAGATTCTGGGAGGAATTACTGGTGGCTCTAGCTGTGAATCCTAGTAGCAGGAGACATGGAGACTGAAGAAGATACTGTCACTAGACAGAACTCCTAGTGTAGGGAGGGGAACATCAACCCACCCACGAAAACCTCGACCCAAAATTTATCCTGCCTACAACGTGTACAGAGATAAAGATAGAGCAGAAATTAAGGGAATGTCCAACCAATGTCTGGCCCAACCTGAGACATACTCCATGGGAAAGAGCTTATCCCTGATACTATTAATGATACTCTGCTATGCTCACAGACAGGAGCCTAGCATAGCTGTCCTCTGAGAGGCTCCACCCAGCATCAGATTGAAACAGATGCTGAGACTTGCAACCAAACATTGGGAGGAGGACAGGGAGTCTTATGGAAAACTGAGGGAAGAATAGAAGGACCTGGAGGAGTCAGGAGCTCTGTAAGAATACTAAAAGAGCCAATTAACCAGGGCCCAGAAGGGCTTGTGGAGACTGAAACACTCAACCAAGGACCATGGCATAGACTGGACCTAAGCCCCCTACGCAGATGTAGCATATGAGCTTCTCAGGATTCGTGTGGGTTCCCTAGCAAGGAGAGCTGAGGCTGTCTCTAAAATGGACTCTGATGCCTTCTTTTTTTCTCACTCCCCCTGGTGGCGTTGCCTTGCCAGGCCACAGGGGAAAAGGGTGCGCTCAGTCCTGATGCAACTTGATGAACTGGGGTGGCTGAGTTGGTAGTGTGGGCTCTGCTTTTCTAAGAAATAGAGGAGGAGACGAGGGAACAGGGAGGGTGGGTGGGACCAGGAGGAGAAGAGGGAGGGGGCTACAATAGGTATGTAAAATGAATAAATATATAAAAAATTTTAAATATTCAATGTTTTAAAAATTAAAACCTGTAATGCTAGAGTGACCAACACAGATCTCACATATAGAGAATTCTAGAAGCCACATACTTGTAGCACATACATAGTATGAGGCTTCACATCTTCTCTAGAACAGTAGTCATCCTTCACTTACAACTCACTGTTACATGCTGTGCGCTATTCTGTGCATGATTTCTTTTATTCCCTTTATCAAGCAAGTTGGGTTTTGATGTTCATACTTCTCTGAATTTGCTTTCTGCAGATCATCCCTACCACTTAACATTCTGCCCTTTCTCGCTTCTCTGTTTCTTTAAGTCTTAACTTAGATATTATTTCCTCTCAAAAGATTTTCATTGACTATCATATTCCCATTCTCAGCACTCACATAGGACCCATCACAGTGCAGCGTCTAAGTCTCTTGCACATGCGTTTTTACATTTCCTGTCTGATGATGTATTTGTTGAGGCCAGGGACCCTTTCTGCCCTATTTAGTATTTAATCATATGGTCTGTCTCAGCATCTGATATACAGCTTGCCTGAAATTTAAATGAATATTGTTTCAGTGTTACTTTACTACCACAAAAATAAAACAGCTTCATTTATAAACTGTCCTTGAAACTCACTGAAAAACCTGATTCTGTCACAGGAAAGTTTAATGTAGGAGTTTATCAGTCTGTATTTCTCTGAGAAAGGCATTTATTCATTCAAGGGAGATAGAAAAATAAAACATGAAAGGTCTTCAAGCCTCTTGCATCTCTGATTATTTGTAACTATTACAAATATCTGCCTATTTCACTCTCCTAAATTGTTTGATTCAGTTTAAGGCAGTGCCATCTCCAATCTACAGGACCATACTAAGAGACAGCTATCAAAACAAGGTTGACAAATAAAAATACAAGGGAATGAAGCCAAATATTTTCGTTTGTCATAAAAATTTTCCACAGCCAGGGTTGGTCAATAGCTTGGCACTTCACATAACCTTATATTCCCTGATACCTTGTTGGAACATGAGCTAAATAATGACTAAGGGAAAAGTGCCAGCCACTAAGTTGCCAAAAGACACAATTATCATCAAACATGGTGCTTTGGAGAAGGCAGATCCAATTCTGCCGAATTCTATTTTACTTGTCATCTTTTTTTTTTTGTATGAAAGTAACTTAACAAATACATTGTCCTTATAGCAGCTGACTTATCTTGCCAAAGAATTGACATCATATAGTCAGAATTCCTCACTGTGAAAAGCATTGGAAAATTAAATGGGAATACCCGATATGTCTACCAACTCCCAGAGTTGGGTCTTAGTAAAAGCAGAAAGCACTAGGAAAGGGTGTCACCAGTACATCTTGTTTGTAAAATTGTAATAAAGTTTTTAAACATCAAGAAACAAGTACATTAAGTAGTAGATGAGTCTCCAGAAAGAATTCAATTACTTCTCCACAAAATTATCTAATGAGATGCTATTGCTTGAGACCTTCTCCTGCTTTGGGATTAGGTGATGTAAATTGTGGAACCTCTAATGGAACCTCTGTAACGTATCAAAGGTCATCTCTGTAGAGAGAAAGAGAATATTTTCTGTTGAGTTGCATGTGAGCTCATTGTGAACGGTGCAAACTCATAGACTGATGCATTTTTTTGGACTTGGCACCAACCAAAACTTATATAACATATCTACATTGGAATCATATGTATGCTAGATGCTTAGAAAAAAGTTGGCATAGATAAATGCTTGCTTATGTTTATGTTCACGTTACCCTTTTAAATAGAGCTTAATTAACTTTACTTTCAGTTCCTCTAACAGAGTCATCTGGACTGGGACTAGATTAGATTCCACAGAGAAAAGATGTTAAAAGATTATTTTTCCTTCAGAAATCCTTTTATTCTTTCTTTTTGTTGTTGCTGTTGTTTATTCATCCTGTTTTGTTTTTGTTTTGAGATAGTATCTTACTATTCTGCTTAAATGAATTAGAACTTCCTAAGTAGATCAAGCTGGTCTTGATCTCACAGAGATCTGCCTGCCTCAGCCTCCCCTGAGTTGGGGGATAAAAGGTATGTGCCTCCAATTCTGGATATTTCTGGAAATATAATAAGTTATCTATCAACTGTGCTCTCCCTGGGAAGGAGAGAGGCAGGTGCTGAAATAGAATTATGAGTTCAAATGTTTACTGTAAGTAATGTAAATGAAAGCTTCAAAGACAAGGGAGCAAAAACAGATATAGCATACCCTAAGGCTCTGATACCCATGAAAGGAAAAGGAAGAGAATATAGTTTTGGGCAAGGGGAACATCACACTGTGGTTCTGATTTGAAAAGTCTCCCTAAACCCCTGAGAGAGATGTAGAGCAAAAATTTCCCATGGTTGAGTCCAGTGATGATGGGGAATGTCTAGGCCCTAATACCCTTGCAAGTTATCATTGCTCGATAGATGTCCATATAAAGTATGTCTGAAGGAGAAGCTGTAGGTATTACTATATAGAGAGTGTCAGATCAGGGAACTGTATACACTGAATGGTAGGTTCTTTCTTAAGATAACCAATCAGCATTCCAAAAAGAAAAACAACAACAATAACAAAATCTCTTCTGACCTCATTAGCTCCAGCCCACACACATACACATAAAAAAAGAAACATAAATACAATTTTTTGTTTCTATTTATTTATTTTTTAATATTAGTTACAGTTTATTAACTTTGTATCCCAGCTGTATCCCCCTCCCTCATTCCCTCCCAATCTCACCCTCTCTCCTTCATCTCCTCCCTGCCCCTTTCCAAGACCACGGATTGGGGAGGACCTACTCCCCTTTCATCTGACCCTGGTTTATCAGGTATCTTCAGGACTGCTGCAAAGTCCTCTTCTGTGGCCTAGCAGGGCTGCTCCTCCCTCGATGGGCGGTGTGTGTGGGGGGAGATAGGGACTATTTCTGACATAAATACAATTTTTAAGAACAGAATTCTAGAAACTAACCAAAAGCTTTGTAGGAATTCAGAGAGCATTTATTCAAGAAAAATCACTGAACCTCAGTAAGAAGAGTGGCATTCATGGTATTTTATTGCTACATGCTCGGAACCTCAGTGTGTTTATGAGACTAACAGTTGCGATTCCTGATGCTTCTCTCAGTATCGAAAATTCTTTGAGTTCTGAAGTCTTGGAAAATACTTTGAAGTCAGGAACTTGATGTTTTCAGCTTTGCGATTTGCGTTTTCTGGTTCTGTATGAATTGTCAAATTGTTCTATCTTTGTAAGAAATGCCATTGGGATTTCTTAGGTGCTGGATCTTGTAATATGAATAAGAATGGCTCTCCAAAGACTCATGTATTGAATGCTTAGTTACTAGGAAGTGGAACTCCTTTCGGATTAGGATTAGGAGGTATGGCCTTGGAGGAAGTAGGTCACAAACTCTGTTAATCTGTCTCTCTGTTTCTGTCTCTGTGCTCTGTGTCTTTCTCTCACTGTGTGTGTGTGTGTGTGTGTATCTGTCTGTTTCTCAGTCTTGGCCTGTGGATCAGGATATAGCTCTTAGCTACTGATCCAGTGCCATGTGCGTCACTTGATCCCTGCTGTGATGATAAATGGACTAAACCTCTGAAACTGTAAGCAAGCCTCCAATTAAAACTTCTTTTTTCAAGATTTGCCTTGGTCATGGTGTCTCTTCACAGCAATAGAACTGTGACTAAGACAGATCTGTAAATAACTCTTTGTATTATGAACATTTTGATAATATTGTATTCCAAACCATGAACATTAAAAATGTTTCTAATTGTTTATATGTCTTTTCTGTTTTTCTTTAATGTCTTATAATTTTTGATGTACAAGTCCTTCAAGATCATTAGTCATTGTGAGTGTTTGGCCCTTGATTTGACATATGTCACCACTACCATTCCCACAACTCAAGGAAGATCATGGAAGAGGGTGTATGAGGAATATAAGTGATGGAGAATGGGAAAGAAGTACTGGAAACTCCTGTCTTCTGAACATGACATAGTAATTGTCCTTTTGAATTCCCAGGAGCTCTAGTACCATGTAGTTCAATCCAGTCATGAGACTCTACTCCTGCTGAAGAGCTATTGGAAGCTGATGGCAGCTGGCACTGGGAGAGTCAGTTTTATTCATGGATGTGGCCCTGAATATCTAAGTTATATATGTATAAATTATCAAAAAAAAATTTTTCAAAGTTAAATACCCAAAGAATAACCATAGTATTGGGAGTATTCAACAACCTGGCATATATGCTAGACTACATTCTTGTCACAAATGAATTTTCCTAAAGATAGGTGTGCATGTCCATGTGTTTGCCAATGCAACAGAAACAAATTACTTCTGAAAACACAACAATTATTAGTCATCAGGAAAATGCTAATCAAAACTACAAAATCAAAAGCTTCTCTTGATAATCTCTGGAGTGGTGCTTCTTCTCTGATCTCAGTAGGCTGGCAATAATAGTAATGATGATAATAATAATCATAATAATAATAAACAGAAAAATAACAAGTGTAGAGGGGGATTGGGGAAACTGAAACCCTCATCACTGCTTATGAGAATGTCAAATGGCACAGCAGCCACTTTGGAAAATAGTTTGGCAGTTCTTCAAAAAATGAAATATACAGCTAACATATGATCCAGTAATTCTAGTTCCCTATACCTAAGAAAATCATAAACATTTATTCCCCCCACATGTATATGTATATGCACAACAATTTTACATGAACAGACAATCCAAGATACTTTTAAAATTATTTGATATGTTCTCCCTTCAATAACATAATTTTTATAAACATATATTTTTTATTTTCTTCAGTTTATTATTTCCTTTTTACACTTAATTTTTTTCAGGCATATCTATTCCATTTAGTACAGAAGCAAAGGCAAATGTCAATTATCATTTTGTTTTTCATCTCAGTTCCATTTAATATGGAAGCAAAGGCAAATGTCAGTTATCAGAGTCTCACAGTACCAGTAAAGACACTGGGATTGGAATTCTCAAAAGCAACCTAGCTCTTGACCTTTGCTGTGATCATCTCTTCTGATCCCAGGGAAAAAAGCAGGTCTGCCTTAGATTGTTTTAGTCTGCACTCATACTCAAAGATGTTCCTTTCCTGCTGGGGATTTCACTGACTCCACCTGTAGTCTCCTTTGCCCTCTTCTCATTTATTCAAGAGGACATCTAAATATTCCAACATTGAGGTTTTGAAGTAAGGGCTTATGCTCATGTCATTTCAGGTAAGAGATGGGTAAGAACAGAAAATGGAAAAGTAATATGAGCAAAATGGAACCGGAGTGGAAATAAACATCACTGGATGTTCCCTAATCAAAGATACTTGTTTCTCATGGTACTGGTACAAAGTTAAAATTAGGTTACCTAAAATAGAGCATTGTGTGTTAGACACGAACTATAGTCTCCTAAGTGCTAATACCGGTATATAATTTAAAACCTGGAGTGATAATTTCATGTTTATGATACCACACATGGTTTCAAACTTAGAAGGAGCAAGAAGTCTTGGCACCTGCTTTGAGCCTTGGCTTGGTCAGTAAGCAGAAAAAAATTACCATTGACTATTCATACCATAGACAATCCAAGATACTTTTAAAATTATTTGATATGTTTCCCCCTTCAGTAACATAATTTTTGTAAACATTTATTTATTTATTTTTTTACTTTCTTTAGTTTATTATTTCATTTTTACATTTATTATTTTTCAGGCATGTGGATTCGATTTAATAAGGAAGCATACATTTTCGTTTTTTATTATTTAACACATTTATTAACCTTTTTTGAAAAAAAATCAAGTTGTAAACTTATTACAAATAAAAGACGAAGTTCTTAAAAATATCAGCTTGCGCAGTTATGAAACAATTTCAAAACCATTGAAGGTGTATTGAGAAAAACCAGGCCTTTTTTCTTAAGAACACGTTTCTCATTACCAAAAAGAGACATCTTTAGGTAAACATAAAAACCCCATGCTGCATAGATAATGTAGATAGTCCTCATGTACCTGGTCAATGGACAAAAAGCAAGCGCTTAGGTCTTCAGCTCCAATCTTTATTCATTTCTTATTGCTGGAATTTCATATTCGTTTCTTCTTGTTGGATGACCAAACTGGATGATGGTAGAGATGGTAAGCTGGCATTTACTCAGCCCCGCCCTGCTCAGCCTCAGGAGCAGGTGAATTCTCAGCTGGCTGATCCGCTGCTTTGGTCTCTTTGCCATCTTGTAATTTAGGGTTCTCTGGGCCCCTGCGTTTGCAATTGAAGTTGGAGCGATTCTGTCGTTGAGGTGGCTGCTGACCCTGGGGATCATCTCCTTGATTTTCCTTGTCCTCTTCATTGCCATCCTCTCTAGGCTGTCTTTGGAGAGAAGGGCTCCTGCGGAATCGTGGTCTGTAACCCCGGCACATATTCTGTCTCACTGGTCTGCCTTGCTCTCCTGCACCCTGGTTGTCAGCACCCTCCATCACTTCTCCTTGCACAGGAGGGTTGGAATACTGTGGTCGACGCCCATAGGGTCTCCGCATGTAGTAAAGTGGGAACCTTTGCCTGCCATAGGGCCGGCGCTGTTGGGCCTGGCCTTCAGGAGCGCTTTCTGATCCCTCACTCTTTCCCCCACTCTCACTGTTCTGGTAGTTTATGTGGTAATTGTGTAGAGACCCTTTATGACGTGGACAGCGTCTACAATGGTTACGGCCTGCTGCGTTTTTACTGCCTTGAACTGGAACTCCACCAGACCCTGTAACATTTGCTGCCTCCTCACCCTTTTCTCCTTCAACATCAAACTCCAGTCTCTCCAGCATCTACACTGCTTATCTACACTGTACTTTCTGGACTTATTCTTCTTTCTGGCAGTCCCTGGTGTCATTCCTGTTGATGAAACCGTATCCATTCCTTACATTGAACCATTTTACTGTTCCCCAAACCTTACTTGGGGTGACGTTCTTGCCCCTACCAGCGGGCACCGCTGATGTGAGGCTGCCTGAGCAGCCACTACCCATGCCTCTGGCAGTGGAGCTGGGTTTGGTGTTGGTGGCTCTGTGGGCAAGAGCGGGTGGGTGCTGGGTCTTGGCCTCTCTGCTCACAGTTGCAGTGTTGGTGACTGGGGCCTGAGGCGACTGCTGCTGCTCCTTGAGGAGTGTGGTGGTGCCTAGGCCGACAGAGGTGGCTGTGCTCTCAAGGCTCTCTAGGGTCCACTCTCGACTACCGATCAAACTCAGCATTCATGTTCTTGCTCTTCATTGCAAATGGGACAAGTGGCTTCTTGTCTTTACAACGTCTGTATACTGCATTCCTCAAGGCACTTGGTGTTATTCCTAAGTTTTTATCTCCATCCTACACACTCTTTATACGTGAGGTCATCCAATAAAATGCGTTCAAGATACCTTTATATGAATTACTCAAGAAGTTATAGCTTTGGATAGTATATCTATTACTTAATAGCTTACAATGATAGGTATTTAGATCAAACTAGGCTTACCTCATATCTTCAGTTCCCTTTTTGCATATTTTATAAGCATCTAAAACTTTCTTTTTTCTTGAAAATATATTTTGATTTCCATCCCACTCAAACCCTGCATTGGCCATTATCTTACAGAAATCAGTATCACATTTAATTATGTATTCATCAAAAATATCTCTTCACTATTTGTCTCTGTGACATTGCTGCAATTTAAATTTGAATTATCCCCCATGGTCTCATGATTTGAGCACTTGTTACCAAGCTTGTAGTTGTTATTCATTCATTCATTATTTGTTTGTTTATGTGTTTGCCTATAGGTATGGGCATATCAGTGCCACCACAAACATATAAACACCATAAAACAACTTACCAGAGTTGATTCTCTTTCTTACCTTTATGTGTGTTCCAGGAGTCAAAAACTCAGTTTCTCATGCTTGGCAGTAAGTGACTTGACCTGTCTTGTTTGCTATAGAGCTCTTTGTTCTGTAGACTTTACAGTGCTTTGGTGGTGGGCCTAACTGATGGAAGTAGTCTTTAGAGGTAAAACCCTCTTTGGGTTCTTTCCTCAGCTCTCTTCTTGCTGATCATGTTGCATGGGGCAGAAATGTCTTTGAAACCATAAATTAAAATAAAACCCTTCTTAAGGTTTTTTTCTGACAGGTATGTTGGTCATGATGATGCAAAAGTAACAGAAGATGTTACTGATTCTGAATTTCTTATTCTCTAGCCCTACTGGACTTATATTCCCATAAAGTGCCAAGCTCACCCTGATAGAAGGCTTTGGCCTTTGCTCTTTGCTTTGCCTGGAGTATGTTCCAGGTATGGATCTGTTTCTGTAAATAAGGTTTAATTATTTACAGTTATGGCCTTTTGCTTTCTGCTGACTGCAGCTACTTTCATTTTATAATGGCAGAGCTGAGTTGTTGAGATAGGTATCAAATTACCCACCAGACTTTTAAGGGAAATGTTTCCCAAACTTGGCTAAATCTTTCACGTGGTCATCTTTTTCAGGTCTCTGCTCTAATACTTTCAGGCACACATACACCCTCACCCTTCATTTCTTCACATTTCTCTGCGATTACTTCCATGACTAGTTAGTACCTGTTAGTTTTAGACTATCATATTCCCAGCTTATTTTTAGGGGATCTGATATATCTTAGTTCCTCATAAGTGTATGTTGAGTAAAGCGATACATGAAGTCACTGCTTTTATCCATTGCTTCTGTTAAAAGAAAATCTCTTCAAGTGAATAATTTACGAGTACAAATTTATCTCTCTTATTTCTAAAGGCTGAAAAGCTCAACCTGATCAGATGGTTTGGTGCCTGGTGAGAGCACATTAGTTGTAAATTCTATTCAAACAAGTTCCTCTGAGGAATATTTTGTTTAATAAACACACTAATTCCCTAATTCCATTCATAAGAATGACCTGACTACCTCCTGAAAGTTGAACAATTACACAACTGCTGCATTGGGATTCCATACCAACACCATAGTCAGAGTATAGGAAACCCTGAGCTATTGACAAAACAATAGATACGCAGACCTGAAATTGGTTTAAATCAAGCTCATGGAGAAGGGGGACAAAAAACCTTGTAAAATAAAGGTAAATGAGCCCCAAAAGATGGATGACAAAATCATTGTGTGATAAAGCCTGTGCTAAATTAATTTATGATTAATTAATTAAATCATGTACAAGGCAAATATTTGAAGAATATTTTAACATAGTAACAAAAATCAAATAGAACATTTTCAAAATTGCCTTGCCTTTCCATTCATCTGGAAAAGAATATCAAGATTAACTTGTTGAATTCATTTTTAATTTGCAGATAGAATGAAGCAGGAGAGAGGAATGAGTTAGTTGAAAAAAAAAATGACCTTTTTAGAAGATTCTCAAAGTTGGCTACATTTATGTCAGTTTTTACTTTTCGGGTCAAGCCATTTGTTTTTTATCTTTATTTTTTTGTTTGTTTTTTATATTTATATTTATTTTTATTTTTTTGCCACTGCCTTTCTTTACAGTAGTTGACTTCATTTTCCAACTCTCTATCCACACTCTCCATTCTCCTGTAAGTCTCTAGACTGGCATCTTGTCTTTGAGCGCCCTCTGCTGGCAACAAGACAAGTTGCAGAGTTAGTCAACAGAAATTGTACATTGGATAAAACCTTTTTTTAAAATTTAATTTACACTTCGGTAATAGGCCTCTCTGTCCTCTCATCCCAGTCCCACCTATCATAATATGAAACACATCACACTTTTAAAAATCCTACAGCCCTTAAAAATTTCAGTGATTCAAAAATCTAATGTCACTTTGAAAGTACAAAGTCCCTTAGTAATGGGGTCTTGTATATTAGAGACAAGTTAAATACTTCTTCTTTCAAAATGGAAGAGCCAAGACACAGTAACAACCAGATCAGAGGAAACCAAAATCCATCAGTGAAAATCCATGTATGTATCATCTGTTGGACTCACTCATTGTGAAATCTTCTGCCTCCAAAAGTCTTTGGTGGTCTCACTTCTTCAGGTGTGCCACCTGCATCACATATAGCTTGTCTTGCAAGCTTAAGTCAGCTCTACTCCACACATGTTGCAGCTGTCCCAGAAACTCCAATATTCTGGGATCTCCACTACAACTGAAGCTTCAGCAACGGCCTCTCAGGTTCTCCGCCAGTACTCCAACCCTCAAACAACATGCCAAGTGTTAGCTGTTCTTCACAGTCCTCTCAATATTGCATTGCTCGTACCCCCAAAACCAGTACCACGATGACAACTCTTGGATTGCCAAAGTCAGTTTACAGCTTGTGATGTAGCTTTGACCCCTGTAGACCACAGCACCTGTGTGTTTACCTTGAGGAAATACTTTCTTATTGTGTCGATGAAGCACAGAATATTTCATATCAATAGTTCTGATAGCTTATTAATCATTGCTAATTCTTCAACCTTATCGGCACCGTACTGTACTGATAAGGCACTGAAGTGGTTTCTTATTAATCACAGTGTATTATTCAGTCCCAGTTGATTACCACATAGAAATTCTTAATCAAACTAGCACACAAATGGCCCCTTTCCCAGTTATGATAGTCGTTGCTTCCCTCTGAAACCTCACAGGCCAGGCTTCTATTGTCTATATTTTTCTTTAACATTCTTATCAGTCACACTCCTGCCCATAGATCTCTGCTTCAGCACTCAACACTTTCTCCAGTCCAAAGTATCAAGTGTTTTCATGTTCTTCCTACAAAAACAGTTCAAGGCTTAAAAGACACATGGTCAGGTCCATCTCAGCAACACCTTACTTCTCTTGTACCAATTTCTATTTCAGTTTCCTTTCTGCCCCTGTGACAAAACGCTCTGACAAAAAAAAAAAAAAAAAAAAAAAAAAAAAAAAAAAAAAACTTAGGGGAGGAAAAGTTTTGTCTAAGCTTGTAGGCTATAATACATTATTAATGGAAGTCAGGGCAGAAACTTGAGGATAAGCCTGCCTGCTATTCCAGGCAGCATTATCACTAACCAGGAAATTTAGTCAAGAATGTACAGAAAAAAAAAAACAAAAAAAACAAAAAAAAAAACAGAAGAGCATTGCTTTTTGGTTTGTTCTCAGGCTTGTGCTTACCTTGCTTACTTATAGAGTCTTAGACCACCCGAAAGAATGTTGTCACATATGGTGGCCGAGGAACTCCTATATTGATTTAACAACCAAGACAATCTTGTGCAGACATGCCCACAGGCCAAACTGATTTTGGCAGTTCCTTAATTGAGACTCCCTCTTTAGATGATTTCCTTGTACATGATGAAACCAGTGGTTTCAAGCTTTAGGTAACAAACTGTTTGGAGGCCACATATCAGATATCCTGCATAACAAATACTTACATTAGGATTTATAACGATAGCAAAATTGTAGTTTCGACATAGCAACAAAAGAATTTGATGACTGGGATTCACCACAACATGAGGAAATGTATGAAGGGTCAACGGGTCTAGGCTGTGTAAGCTGACAACTAAAGGTAATTAGGACACATGCAGCCTAAAAATGTTGATTTCATAGAAGTAGAGAGGATAATGGTGATTATCAGAACCTAAGGAAGAGTTGGTAGTAGGCACAGATAGGAGAAGTGTTGATCAATGTAAAAAGTTACAGTCGGATGGGAGGCCAATGTTTGATTGAACAGCATAAGGATCGTTAATAATAATGTGTTACATATTTCAACACAGCTGAGACAATTTAAAATGTCACCATAAATACATGACAAATATTTGAGGTGATGGGAAAAGCAAACCAGAAGAAAGTAGTCCATATCTATATCAGTGCTTGTGGTTTTAAATAAACGGTTGTCTTCAGACCTTTTGAAAATAGCCAGGCCACTAACTGCGTGAATAAAACTGGTGGTTAGCAAATAACTTTCGTTTGTTGTTGTTATTGTTTGTTTGTTTGTTTTTGTCTTGATTTGTTTTTCTTTCTATATTTGTTATAATTTTTTACATAATCCAACTTTTTCTTTTTCCTTTAAATAGTTTGTTTAACTGAGTTCAAGAAAATGTTTTTGATTCCCCTCCTTACAATCAGACTTAAACATACATACACACACACACACAATAAGTTTTTTAAAAATCTCTTCTTTCGAGGATGGAGATATGGCTCAGCAAGTGAGAGCACTGGATGCTCTTCCAGGGAACTGGATTCGATTCTCAGCACTCACATGTGACTTCAGCCACAAGAAATTTTATATCTTTTTCTGGCCTCATGTGGACACAATGAATAAATGTGGTGCGCAGATGTACATTCGATCAAAATACCTATGCACATAAAAATAAAATAAAATAAATCTCCTGTTTTATGTATTTATGATTTTGTAATTGCTCATACAAACAACTCTCCTAACACAGGTCAGAAGTTGAACATATTTATAAGGTTTCCTAAGAGGTGGAAGGCTTTGTATAAGCCAATGGCTATGCAAACAAAACAGAGATTTAAGAGTGTTCCTTCTCTCCTGTTAGGCCACAGAGGAGGGCTTTGCAGCCAGTCCTGAAGATACCTGATAAAACAGGATCAGATGAATGGGGAAGAGTCCCCATTCAAGTCCCTTATCAGTGGACTTGGAAAGGGCCATGGTGGAGATGAGGGAGGGAAGGAGGGACTGGGAGGGAATGAGGGATCGGGACACGGCTGGGACACAGAGTTAATAAAATGTAACTGATAAGAAAAAAATAAAATAAAAAAAAAAGAGTGTTCCTTCTCACCTGCCACAGAGGACCTCTGGAAGGCTCTGCCCTGCAGACTATCAAAGCAGATGCTGAGGCTTATGGCCAACTGTTGGGCGGAGTGCATGGAATCTTATGAAAGAAGTGGAAAATAGTAAGATCTGGAGAGGACAGGAACTCCACAATGAGAGCAACAGAACCAGAAATTTGAACACAAGAGTCTTTTCAGAGACTCATACCCCAACCAAGTATCATACATGGAGACAACCTAGAACCCCTGCATAGATGTAGCCCATGGCTACAGTGTCCAAGTGGGTTCCCTAGTAATGGGAAGAGGGACTGTCTCTGACATAAACTGATTGGCCTGCTCTTTGATCACCTCCCCCTGAGGGAAGAGCAGTCTTACCAGGCCACAGAAGATGACAATGCAGTCACTCCTGATGAGATCTGATAGACTAGGATCAGAAGGAAGGATAGGGGGACCTCCCCTATCAGTGGACTTGGGGAGGGGCATGCGTGAAGAAGGGGGAGGAAAGGTGAGATTAGAAGGGGAGGATGGAGGGATTTATGGGGGAATACCAAGTGAATAAAGTGTAATTAATAAAAGTTAAAAAATAAAAAAAGAATGTTCCTTTTCCTTTCCCAACTGTGAAGCTAATGTTGGTTAAATGGTTAAAACTCAGTGATGGGAGGAATAATCTCAAGAGTTCTATGGTACAGCATAGTCACTATAATTAATAACAATATATTGCATTCCTGAAAATTATGCATGGGTTTTTAATCATTTCACCATAATGTCCAGGTAAGATTTCCAATTAGATGCTGCCTATGTGACCCAGTGAAAGAGAATAGTCAGAACAGAAAAAGAAAACAGGAGCTGAAAAAAAGGTGAGATTTCTCTCCATACAGAATTAGGCATCAGGAGCTGTTAACTGGCTCTCAGCCATAACACACTGCTTATGTTGAGTTGGAGCAAGAGTCAGCTTGCTAGAGAGGTGCTCCAATCCTGAACGCCAGTGCCATAAAATCCACTATCTGGAAAGAGACTTACTCATTTATATATACCATGGGTAGCAAGACCTCTAGAGGCACACAGGCTGGTAAGATGGCTGGAGAAGGGTGTTACAAGAGCCTGAAATCACGTTTCTTCAGCAGCACCTTGGAGGGAATAATCACAAAAGAACAATTACCAACACTGTCTTGGTAGATGTGGTAGATGAGAACATGAGAATGTTAAAAAGTGAACCAAACAATCTCTTCAGTAGACATGAATATCCCCAGTTGGGAGAATGCAAAAAACTCCAACAACAGTGGTTTAAAGAACCAATGATTCATCATCCAAAAAACAAATGCAAGAAGGTACACAAGCATGAACAGCCCTTCCATAACCTCTCAGTGCCTCAGTCACAGAAAGACCTGTTTGAAAAATATGATCACCATTGCAAAAACGATCCTGTTCAACAACAGATTGTCTGGAGGTATATCCATCCCTGATCTCAAGCTGTACTACAGAGCAATAGTAATAAAAACTGCATGGTACTGGTATAGAAAAAGAATGGTGGATCAACGGAATTGAATAGAAGACCCAGAAATCAACCCACACACCTACGGATACTTGATTTTTGACAAAGAAGCCAAAACCACACAATGAAAAATAAAGACAGCATCTTCAACAAATAGTGCAGGTCTAACAGGATGTCCACATTTAGAAAAAATGCAAATATATCTATACTTATCACCCTGCACAAAACTAAAGTCCAAGTGGGTCAAATACCTCAACATAAAATCAGACACACTAACCTGGTTAGAAGAAAAAGTGAGGAAGAGCCTTGACCTCACTGGCACAGGAGACAACTTCCTGAACAGAACACAGACAGCACAGGCTGTAAAATCAACAATCAATAAACGGGACCTCATAAACTGAAAATCTTCTGTAAAGAAAAGGACACTATCATCAGAACAACACGACATCTTACAGACTGGGAAAGGATCCTTACCAACCCTATATCTGACAGAGGACTAATATCCAGAATATATAAAGAACTCAAGACGTTAAAAAGCAACAAATTAAGTAATCCAATTAAAAAAATGGGGTACAGAACAAAACAGAGAATTTTCTGTAGAGGAATATAGAATGGCAGAGAAAAACTTAAAGAAATGCACAACATTCTTAGTCATCAGTGAGATGCAAATCAAAACAACCCTGAGAGTTCACCTTACACCCATCAGAATGGCTAAGATCAAAAACTCATGTGACAACACATGCTGGAGAGGATGTGGAGAAAGGAGAACCCTTTTCCACTGCTGGGGGGAATGTAAACTTGCACAACCACTCTGGAAATCAATCCGGCGCTTTTTCAGCCAATTGGGAATAGTGCTTCCTCAAGATCCAGCTATACCACTCTTAAGCATATATCCAAAATATGCTGAAGTGCACAACAAGGACATTTGCTCAACCATGTTTGTAGCAGGTTTATTTGTAATGTCCAGTACCTGGAAACAACCCAGATGTCCCTCAACGGCGGAATGGATACTGAAATTGTGGTACATTTACACAATGGAATACTACTCAGCTATTAAAAACAAGGAAATCATGAAATTTGCAGGCAAATGCTGGGAACGAGAAAAGATCATCCTGGAGTGAGGTATCCCAGAAGCAGAAATACACACAGTACATACTCACTTATAAGTGGATATTAGACATATAATATAGGATAAACATATAAAATTTGTACACCCAAAGAAGCTAAGCAGGAAATAGAACCCTTGGCAAGAGGATCAATCCTCACTCAGGAAGGCAAACAGGAGAGACATTGGAAGAAGAAGAAAACAGGAAACAGGACAGGAGTCTACCACAGAGGGCCTCTGAAAGACTCTACCCAGCAGTCTATCAAAGCAGATGCTGAGACTCATAACCAAACTTTGGGCAGAGTTCAGGGAATCTTATGAAAGAAGGGGGAGTTAGTAAGATCTGGAGGGGACAGGCGCTCCACAAGGAGACCAACAGAACAAAAAATCTGGGATATTTTCTGAAATTGATACTCCAAACAAGGACTATGCGTAGAAATAACCTAGAACCCCTGCACAGATGTAACCCGTGGCAGCTCAGTGCCCAAGTAACTTCTGTATGTAATGGGAACAAGTACTGTCTCTGACATGAACACAGTTGCTGGCTCTTTGATCACCTCCCCTTGAAGGGGGGGTAGCCTTACCAGGTCACAGAGGAAGACAATGCAGCCAGTTCTGATGAGACCTGATAGGCTAGGGTCAGAAGAAAGGGGAGGACCTTCCATATCAGTGGTCTTGGAGAAGTGCATGGGAGGAGAGGAGTGCATGAGGGTGAGATTGGGAGGAAATTAGGGAAGAGGCTACATCTGGGATACAAAGTGAATAAACTATAATTAATATAAAAAGTTAAACTTAAAAAAGGAAAAATATGATCCCTAAAACACCAGAAAAGCTGTTGTAGCTGACAGGTGTTGGAAGTGTGTCTCAAATTGGGAAATTCTGGAAGAATTTAGAGTCCCACAGAGAATCATTTCTCACTTGGCAAAACATAAGACATAAATTTCTGGAATTACATAGACCAGCAAAACATTCCCATCCCAGGCCCACTCATCTGTTACCTGTACAGACCTCTACAAAAGACAAGCAGTCAAGAAAGTGGAGATATCTTCTCTGAGAAGAAAGGGAGAGGGCACAGAGGGACGGGAGGGGAAAGGAGGGTAGAAGGAGGGGCAGGGAGGAGAAGATGGAGGGGAACTTCCTACAGAAATTTGAAGTAAACAAATTAATGAAAAAAGCAAGGTAGGGGTATATGTACTTTATCTCACTAGAAGTAATACTTTACTTGTTTAGTTTAAACTAATACTTCACCTAAATAGGAATTTCTGAATGTATTTTCACTGTTCCTAGCCTCTCAGATCATCTTTATTTTTTCTCACAACTCTAACAAATATGCTTTTCTTCTCATTAATATTTTACTCCTTTTTTTCCATTTCCATTTGTTTCTGCTATTGCCTTTTTTCAAATGGTATTCCACTCTCACTGTTGCTACTCTCAGAGACTTAAGTGACATACACAAGTTACTTCTACTACAGACTAATGCTGGGATGGCCATTACACCCTGTACAGAATACTGCAGCCAGCTTCCACATACCTCAAAGAAAAAACAGTGAGAATCATAGTTTTGTGTCAAGATGACTAACCGGAAAGATTCTCACATAATAAAACAAGCAAAATATGTGGAAGAGCGAAACATAAAGCATGAGGGATACATTCATCCCAGCAGATGCACAAAGCACAACAACAACAAAATAATATGTTTGTAATTTGTTAACACCACAAAAGAAAGAAATCAGATAGTCCAAATATTGGTACACCACTTTGACATCAACTTCTTCAATTTTACTTTTGAAATTATAATATAACTACATAATTTTCCACTTCCTTTTGCTCCTTGTCTTCTTTCAAATCTGTTACCTCTTTTTTCATGAACTGCTACTAAATACATATACATATATATACATATACATATATATTACTAAATGTGACCTACTAAGTCTATGAGTTTGCATGGGAAAAATCATTTCTCCCACTTTTAGCATTCCCTACTTGCCTGTAGTTCTTTATATAAGGTTGAGGTCTAGGGCTTTCCTCTGTCTACTTCAGCATGTCCTTGTTCAGCTCATGTTTAGGAAGTCATGTTGGTGAGACTTTATAGGTGTAGTTTGTGACATTTCTACAAAACTTACAGTATTTTAAGGAGATCATAGAATACATGAAGGATTCAAATAAACACATAAATGGAATAAAAAAATTAATTCAGGACCTAGACACAATAGTCAGGAAAGTGATAAGATGATCAAGAATTTGGATGGTGGTGGCAGCAAGAATATTTAGATTGTAAAAAAGACCCAAACAAAACTGCTAGAAATAAAAGACTAAATCAGCCAAATAAACAAGAGTATACTAGCAAGCATTATAAAAAGACAAGATCAGTCAGAAGAAGTGATAGCGGACAAAGTCAAGACAATAATACATTTAAACATAGATAAATAAAAAGAAAATCATTGCAGAAAAACTTCTAAAATTCTAATATATGTTCGATAAATCAAACCTACAAAATTATGCAGTAGACAATGAACTAGGATGTAGTCTAAAGCCATATAGTCTAAATAGCATTTAGAATCACAATTAGACACAGTCAAAAATTATTTCTCTGGGATATATAATTTCTCTGGGATATATCACAGTCAAGATTTCAAAAATACAAAGCAAAGAAACAATATTAAATGCAAGAAGGCAAAAATACATAAACTTGCTTATAAAAGTAAATACATCAGAACAACTTCAAAATGTTTGTTTTGGTTTTATTTTGTTTTGTTTTTGCCTGGTCAGTGTTTTATTGGCAAAACAGAGAACAAATGGTGAGCATGTTTACACAAACTTGAGACAGGAGATACTTGGAATGAACTTAACAAAGCAATGTCTTAGATTCAAACCAGTTAGCAGAACAGAGAAATCAGCACTTGGATAGAAAAAGTACAAAGGTAAGCTATACAAACTACACAATAACATTATGCCAACATTTCCCCCTTTAAGTACAATTGAAGGCTTATAAAAATAATAAATTGTATGCAATAATAACAAATATGAAATGTTGGTATAATGTTCTTTTGGAATGTATACAATTTACCCTTGTTCATTCAAATGTTGATTTCTCTCCCCCACTCTCTGGTTTCAATTCTAAGCATTATCTGTCTCAACTTTGTGTAAACATGCCAAAATAAAACAATCAGCCACAATGTTGAGCAATGGAGAGGAAGGAGTAGGAGGGAGAGGGGAAGAGCCAGAGGAGAGGAGGGAGTGGGAGGCAGACGAGGAGGAGAAGCAGCAGGAGCAGAGCTGGGAAAGCAGAGGCTGGGAGATATACTGGAACGTGGAGAAATGAACCAGACCTAAGATATCACTAAAGGCAAGTATAATGTGGGAAATCTGAATGGTAGGAAACTATATGGGCTTGGAGTTTTAGGATGGAAAAACTATTGCCCAACATTGTGTTCTAGGTTAACTAAATAAATCCTAGTCTTTGTGTGGTAATTTGGTTATACAGCTGTTTATGATTAACCGCAGCTTTACTAAAAGATATATCAATAGAAAATATTAACTGCCAAATCCAACAATGAAACAATTATGAAAACTATAATTTATGATATACAGTCACAGTGTCTAGTCCAATATATTTGGCAACTTTGAAGAAAATATTCTATTCTTAACTTGGTGAGTTTAGAATTCGAAACCTAAATCATTCTCTATTATAGCTTGTATTTAACAACCTAAAAACATTTTCTATATATAAAAATCCTAAACAACTTAAACTTAACTGTAAGACTATAACTATCTAGTCTTCAACCCCATCAGAGAATTGAGAGGAATTAATATTACTTTAGCATGTAGGAAGTGCTAACAAGCAGCTTCCAAGACAGAAAATTGACAGATAACCGGCTGCCTGGATAGTGACCCAAAATTCCTCTATAACATTGGAGCAACATAGTCAGCCTTCTGGCCCAGACTATCTGACAAGCATATTGGGGGAGCAGGAATTATGAAGGACTTGATCACTCTGTCATGGCTGACTTTGGCAGTAGACTGCCTGCATCCAAGTTTTGCCAATTTTGGGCAGCATATTCTCTGCAGTTGAAGCAGAAGCTCTCCCCTACCCCCCCCCCCCGCCCACCCTGCCAGTGGCTAGCTTGCCACATTTAAGTCATCTCCTACTGGAGGTTTGTTGATGCTCAATATCTTCCAAGTCTTAGGGGTACTACCAGGAGCTGACATGTCTCCATGTCAAAAAGCCTTATATTAATAAAAACATATTTAAAATGCCATATTCTGAAGGTTTTGAAGATTAGCTAGCTATCTGTAGTAAATCTAAACAGGCAAACATTACTTATGTCTAGCTATCTATTATTTGTTCAACCTAGAATGTATATTTCTGTAATAAGCCAGACTCATATCTGAAATGACCATGAGTTTGATTGAATAACTAGTAATTTGTGATGCTTAATTATCCTAAACAGTTTGTAATAGCAGCTGGAAGGAAATCTTGTATTTATAAATGAGTTTGATAGGTCCAACACAAGAGTTGAACATATACAAGAGTTGAAACATATGTGTATATATATATGTGTGTGTGTGTCTATGTATACATGTATGTACATATATACATATATACATATATACATACATATACAAATATGTGTGTGTCAAAATAAATTTAAATTTGTATCAATGTACAATAATCTATACCAGTGTATCAAAAATAAGCTTAATTCTGTAGCAATATACTAAAATCTACAAAATATACCAATGTAAGCAAAAACAACCTTTTATGAAATCAATATCAATGTTAGATTATTGGCTTATAAAATGTTCTTTAGTTTATGAGTGGATTTAATAATCTACTCTTTTTATTATTCCTGTATGATATTCCTATATTCACCCATTTTCTTTTCAGTCCCTTTCCCTTACCTAAAAAAGAAGGATAGAGAAAAGAAAAAGTAAGAAATGTTTGAGTCTAAGTTTCTATACCTTGTTCTTTTTTTCCCTGATCAAGACTATTAATAACTTGTAACCAACCAGCTAAAGAGCATGCATGGGCTGGACCTAGGATCCCTGCACATATGTAGCAGATGTGCAGCTTGGTCATCATGGGCGTGCCCTAACAATGGGGCTAGGTGATGTTTCTGACTGTTGAATGCCTTGGGCATCTTTCACCTAGCTGGGCTGCCCTTTCTGGCCTCAGTAGGAGAAGAAATGCTTAGCCTTATTGCAATGTGGTGTGCCAGGACAGGAGAGACTTCATCCAGCAGCTGATGGAAACAGATGCAGAGATCTATAACCAAACCAAAGGCCAAGCTTGGGGGTTTGTGCAAGAGTGAGAAGGATTGAGGGAAATGGAGGGGTGAAGGCCGCCACAAGAAGATTTACAGAGTCAACTACCCTGGGTCCATGGGAGTTCATAGAGACTGAACCACCAATTAAAGAGCCTGCATGGGCTGGACCTTATAAACCCCCACATATGTAGCAAGTGTGCAGCATGTTCATCATGTGGCTCCCTTAACAACTGGAGCATAGGCTGACTCTCTGGCCTGAGTTTGGATCCCTTTCCCCTAACTGGGCTGCTTTGTCTGGCCTCAGTAGGACAGGATGCTCTTAGTCCTGTTGTTACTTGAGGGTTTTTTTTTGTTTGTTTGTTTGTTTGTTTGTTTTGTTTTGTTTTGTTTTAAATCAGTAACCTCCCCTCCAAAAGAAGGAAAGAAACAAAGGAAGGAAGGAAGGAAGGAAAGAAGGAAGGAAGGAAGGAAGGAAGGAAGGAAAAAGAAAACCAGTGAATTTTATAGTTCTTTTTTTGAATGTTGATTTATTTTTCTTAGTATTCAGTAAGTTACATAATTATGCTTTTCCTTTTTGAATTTTATTCATTTATTTTTTTATTTCTTGGAGACAGAGTCTTATTTCTTTTTTATTTTTATTGTTTGTTATTATTAGTTACATTTTATTAACTCTGTATCCCAGCTCTATCCCACTCCTTTATTCCCTCCCAATCCCACTCTCCCTCCCTCAGCTTCTCCCTGCCCCTTTCCAAGTCCACGGATTGGGGAGGACCTCCTTCCCTTTCGTCTGGCCCTATTTTATCAGGTATCTTCAGGGCTGACTGCGAAGTCCTCCTCTGTGGCCTAGCAGAACTGCTCCTCCCTTGAGAGGGGGTGAGTCAAAGAGCCTGCCATTGAGTTCCTGTCAGACATAGTCCCTGTTCCCCTTACTATAGGAAACCAATCGGTTATTGAGCTACCACGAGCTTCGTCTGAGTAAAGGTTCTAGGTTATATCCATACATGGTCCTTGGTTGGAGAAACAGTTTCAGAAAAAAAACCCTGTGCCCAGATATATTTGGTCCTTGTGGGGCTCCTATCCTTTCCCTGTCATACTAACTTCCCTTCTGCCAAAGGTTTGGTTATGAGTCTTAGTATCTGTTTTGAAACGCTGCTTGGTAGGGTCTTTCAGATGCCTTCTGCGGTAGACTCCTGTCATATGTCCAATGCACATCTCATTTGTCTTTCTAAGTGAGAATTGATCATCTTACCTCATTCTGGCACTTATTCAGACAATTAGGAATAATTCTTCCTCAAGACCCAGCTATACCACTCCTAAGTATATACCCAAAATTTGCTCAAGTACACAACAAGGACATTTGCTCAACCATGTTTATAGCAGCTTTATTTGTAATAGCCAGAACCTGGAAACAACCCAGATGTCCATCATCGGAGGAATGGATACAGAAATTGTGGTATTTTTACACAATGGAATACTACTCAGCAATCAAAAATGAGGAAATCATAAAATTTGCAGGCAAATGTGGGATCTAGAAAATATCATTCTGAGTGAAGTATCTCAGAAGGAGAAAGACAAACATGGTATATACTCGCTTATATAGACCTACAAGATATAATAAACATAATGAAGTCTATACACCTAAATGAGATAAAAAAGAAAGCAGACACAAGTTAAGATCATCAATTATGCTTTTCTTACAGCTGAGTAAAACTTTACAGCTGGGTAAAACTCCATTTGCATATATATACACTATATTTTATTTTTGTTTTTACTTGTTTTGAATAAATTATTTATTTTTTATTAACTTTACATACTGGATGTAGCCCCATCCATCCTCCCTTCCCAGTGCCACTCCTCCCTTTCTCTCCTTCTTCCACCTCACCCTTTCCTCAGAAAAGGAGAGCTCGCTTTCCCATCTACCCCAGTTCATTAAGCTGTATCAGGTTTGGGCATGCCCTCTTCCCCTGTGGCCTGTCAAAGCAGTCCTGCCAGGGCAAAGTGATCAAAAAGCTGACAAGTGAGTCCATGTCCAATGCAGTCCCCACTTCCATTACTAGAGGACCCACCCACATGAGGCCTAAGATGTCCATCTGCTACTTCTTTGTAGAGGGTGTAGGTCCAGTTCAGGCATGATCCTTGGTTGATGCTTCAATCTCAGCAAGCCCCTCTGAGCCCTGGTTTGTTGAGTCTGTTGGTCTTCTTGTGGAGCTTCTGTCACCTCCAGGTCCTTTTCTTTTTTCCCCCATTTCCACAAGACTCCCTACAGATTGCCCAATGTTTGGCTGTGAATCTTGGCACTTGTTTTGAGGTGCTGCTGGGTAGAGTGTATCAGAGGACAACTCTGTCAGGCTCCTGTCTGCAAGCTTAGCAGGGTATCATTCATAGTTTCAGGGGTTGTCACTCTCACATATGGTAGGTCTTTGGTTGGGAAAGACATTGGGCAATCTCTCAGTCTCTTCTCTATCTGCTCTTTCTCCCTGCACATGTTGTAGGCAGGATAAATTTGGGGTTAATGTTTTTGTGGATGGGTTGGAGTGCTCCCTCTTTTAAGAGGTTAGTATAATTAGAAAGTGTCTTCTTCAGTCTCTATGGCCTCTGCTACTAGGAGTCACTTACTTGCGTTCCCCTCATATGCTTCCAGTGATTTACCCTGAATTAGGTCTCCAGCTTGTCACAAAGATAGTCCCACCTCCATTTCTTTTTCCTTTACAGTCCTTCTGTCCTCTTACCCTTGCTCTCCCCAGGTCTGATCTCCAACGTCTTAGCTCTCTGTTTCGCCCTCTTACCTTGTTCCCTCTCTTCAGCCACAACTTCTGTCTCTTCTATCTCCCCTTCCAAGTGAGATTTATTCATGCTCCATTGGATGAAAGGACACTGTCAATAGAACGAAAGGATAGTGTACAGATTGGGAAAAGATCTTCACGAACAGAAGAATTCCATAGTTCAAGAAGTGAAAGTAAATAATTACCAAACAATATTGCAATATGCAGCAAATTTAATTTTTAAATTAATAGAAAAGTGATAACACTTCAAGACAAGCATAAAGTAAAGCAATTTGTAACAATCAGAGATCAATTCAGAAAATACTTAAAGGAAGACTATTAACAGAGGAAAATAATCACAGAAAGAATAAGTGACATGAGAACAGATGAAAAAATTAAAGCTGGGAATGTATCCATCATATCTACTACAGTATATCAGCAACACAAGTACCAACAGGGAAGGATGATAGTATGAATAATCCAACCACCCAGTATAACTAAGAAATCAGAGGAACTGAGAAACTCTTTTAAATCATAACTTTGTATGGAAATAGTCTAACCACTTAAAGGACTCAGTTTTACTGTTGGGATTTAGAAACTATAGCAGCAATCAATTGTAATTGTACATGACTTTAAACTCAGCACTCAAAGACAGAAGCAGAAGGATTTAAGTGAGATCAAGGCTACTCATAGCTACATAGTGCAACACTGTCACAGAGGCAAGAGCTAAAGAATAGAAATAATACTAAGAAATGATAGCTGAACTTCAGCTTCATAGTTAGTCTGTTATCTATAAAATATACCTCAGACCAAAATTAATCAGAGATGTTTTTAATAGATTGCCACACACTCATAAAGGCAAGGAAGTAATTCATCAAGAAAACATAACATTTTAAAATACATGTGCACCAAATGTTTGTTCTTCCTATTTCAAAAAGAAACCCTAGAAAACACAAAAGGAAAGGTATAAACTCTAATACTCAGTTATCACATTGATAAGTAATTCCCCAAGAAAACTTCAGAGCTAAACTACACCATGGACCAATGATATTTAATAGATATCTAGAGAAAAATCTACCTGACCAATGATATTTAATAGATATCTAGAGAAAAATCTACCTAACAAATATGTAATACACATTCTTTTCAATATCTCATAGAACCCTCTCTAAAACTGATCATATTATAGACCACAAGAAAGCCTTAGCAAACTCTAATTCAAATAAACAGTTGGTTCTTTGAAAATAAAAACAAAACTAAAAATTCCCTAGTCAAGCTAACCAGAAAGAAATAGGAGGACACTAATGAAATTAGACCTGAAAGTGAAAATGTTACAAAATTCAAATGAAATCCAGAGAAAATGTTCAGAGATATTTCAAAAATTTATACTTAAAAAAATTGATATAAACTCATAAACTCTTACTTTTGCAGGATATTTAATCACATTGTGAACCCCCAAATTGTGAACTGTAAAACCATATTTATTGTTGGGTTTGGTTGGACCCTATCACACACCTTTTTTAAACATTTTTTAATTACACTTTATTTACTTTGTATCCCCCCTGTAGCTCCCTCCCTCTCTCCTCCCCTCCTAATCCCTCCCTTACTTCCCCTTCTCCACACATGCTCTGCCTGAAGGCCACTGACAGGGGAGGTCTTCTTTTCCTTCCTTCTGATCCTAGTCTATTAGGTCTCATCAGGACTGGCTGCATTGTCTCTCTCTGTGGCCTGGTAAAGCTGCTCCCCCCTCAGGGGGAGGTGATCAAAGAGCAGGACAATCAGTTCATGTCAGAGACACTCTCTGTTCCCATTACTATGGAACCCACTTGGACACTGAACTGCCATGGGCTACATCTGTGCAGGGATTCTAGGTTATCTCCATGCATGGTACTTGGTTGAAATAGCAGTCTCAGGGAAGATTGTTTGATTCTGTTGCTCTCCTTGTGGAGTTCCTGTCCTATCCAGATCTTACTATTTCCTGCTTCTATCATAAGATTCCCTGCACTCTGCCCAAAAGGTTGGCAATGAGACTCAGCATCTTCTTTGATAGTCTGCAAGGCAGAGCCTTTCAGAGGCCCTCTGTGACAGGCTCCTGACTTATTCCCTGTTTTCTCCTTCTTCTGATGTCCATGCTCTTTGCCTTTCTGTATGGGGATTGAGCATTTTAGCCTGAGTTCTCCCTCTTGATTAGTTTGTTTAGATGTACAGATTTTAGTAGGTTTATCCTATATTATATGTCTATATGACTGAGTACATACCATGTGTGTCTTTCTGCTTCTGAGATAGCTCATGTAGGATGATCTTTTCCAGTTCCCACCATTTACCTGCAAATTTCATGATTTCCTTGTTTTTTATAGCTGAGTAGTATTCCATTGTGTAAATATACCACAATTTCTGTATCCATTCCTCCACTGGGGGACACCTGGGTTATTTCCAGATTCTGGGTATTACAAATACAGCTGCTATAAATGTGGTTGAACAAATGTCCTTGTTGTGAGCTTGAGAATATTTTGGATATATGCCTAGGGGTGATATAGCTGGATCTTGAGGAAGCGCTATTCCTAATTGTCTCGGAAAGTGCCAGACTGATTTCCAGAGTGACTGTACAAGTTTACATTCCCACCAGTAGTGAAGGAGAGTTCCCCTTTCTCCACAACCTCTCCAGCATGTGTTGTCACTTGAGTTTTTGATCTTAGACATTCTGATGGGTGTAAGGTAAAATCTCAGGGTTGTTTTGATTTACATTTCCCTGATGACTAAGCATGTTGACCATTTCTTTAAGTGTTAACCTGGCATTTCATGTTCCTCTATTGAGAATTCTCTGTTTAGCTCTGTACCCCATTTTTTAATTGGATTACTTGATTTGTTGCTATTTAACTTTGTAAATTCTTTATATATATATTCTGGATATTAGCCCTCTGTCAGATATAAGGTTGATGAAGATCCTTTCCCAATCTGTAGGTAGATGGTTTGTTCTGACTACAGTGACCTTTTTCTTTACAGAAGCTTTTCAATTTCATGAGGTCCTGTTTATTGTTTGTTGATCTTAGAGCCTGTGCTGTTGCTGTTCTGTTCAGGAAGTTGTCTCCTGTGCCAATGAGTGCGCCAATGAGTTCCAGGCTCTTCCCCACTTTTTCTTCTAACAGGTTTAGTGTGTCTGGATTTAGGTTGAGGTTTTGATCCACTTGGACTTTAGTGTTTTGCAGGGTGAAAAATATGGATCTATTTGCATTTTTCTACATGTAGACATCCAGTTAGACCAGCATTATTTGTTGAAGATGATATCTTTTTTCCATTGTATGGTTTTGGATTCTTTGTCAAAGGTCAGGTGTCCATAACTGTGTGGGTTTATTTCAGGGGCTTCTATTAGAATCCATTGATCCATCAGACTATTCCTATGCCAGTACCATGCAGTTTTTAGTATTGTTGCTCTATAGTACAGCTTGAGATCAGGGATGGAGATACCTCCAGAAGATCTTTTATTGTAGAAGATTGTTTTAGCAATTCTGGGTTTCTTGTTATTCCATATGAAGTTGAAAATTTTTCTTTCCAGGTCTGTAAAGAACTGTGTTGGTAATTTGATAGGAATTGCATTGAATTTGTAGATTGCTTTTGGTAAGATGGCCATTTTTACTTTGTTAATCCTGCCAAGCCATGAGCATGGGAGATCTTTCCATTTTCTGATACCTTCTTCTAATTCTCTCATCAGAGACTGGAAATTTTTTTCATACAAGTCTTTGACTATCTTGGTTAGGGTCACACTACGGTACTTTATGTTATTACTGGCTACTGTGAAGAGTGTAGTTTCCCTACTTTCTTTCTCAACCCACTTTGTCTTTTGTATATAGAAAGGCTACTAAGTTTTTTTTTTTTTTCTTTTTTAAATCTGGCCACTTTGCTGAAGGTGATGATCAGCTGTAGGAGGTCTCTGCTAGAATTTTTGGGGTCACTCAGGTATACTATCATATCTTCTAGTGATACTTTGACTTCTTCCTTTTCAATGTGTATCCACTTGATCTCCTTTAATTGTCTTATTGCTCTAGCTAAGGCTTCAAGAACTATGTTGAAGAGGTATGCAGAGAGCGGTCAGCCTTGCCTTGTCCCTTATTTCAGTGGGATTTATTTAAGTTTCTCTCCATTTAGTTTGATGTTGGCTATAGACTTGCTGTATATTGCCTTTACTATGTTCAGGCCTTATAGCCCTGATCTCTCCAAGACTTTAAGCATGAATGGATGTTGGATTTTGTCAAATGCTTTTTCAGCATCTAAGGAGATTATCATGTGTTTTTTTTTTCTTTCAGGTTTTTTATATGGTGGATCACATTGATAGATTTCCATATATTGAACCACCCCTGCATACCTTGGATGAAGCCTGCTTGGTCACAGTGGATGATACCTTTGATGTGTTTTTGTATTTGGTTTGCAAGTATTTTGTTGAGTATTTTTGCATCAATGTTCATAAAGGAGATAGGCCTGAAATTTTCTTTGTTGGGTCTTTTTGAGGTTTAGCTATCAAGGTGAATGTGGCTTCATAGAATGAGTTTGGTAATGTTCCTTCTGTTTCTATTTTGTGGAATAGTTTGGAGAGAATTGGTGTTAGCTCTTCTCTGAAGGCCTGGTAGAATTCTGCACTGAAACCATCTAGTCCTAGACTTTTTTTGGAAGGGAGACTTTATTTATTTATTTATTTTTTATTTTTTTTTTACTATTAATTATACTTTATTCACTTTGTATCCCCCCATAAGCCCCTCCCTCCTCCCCTCCTGATCCCACCCTCCTTCCCCCTTCCTCATGCATGCCCCTCCCCAAGTCCACTGATAGGGAGGTCCTCTTCTCGTTCCTTCTGATCTTAGTCTATCAGATCACCTCAGGAGTGGCTGCATTGTCATCTTCTGTGGCCTGGTAAGGCTGCTCCCCCCTCAGGGGGAGGTGATCAAAGAGCAGGCCAATCAGATTATGTCAGAGGCAGTCCCTCTTCCCATTACTATGTAGCCCACTTGGACACTGAACTATCATATGCTACATCTGTGGAGGGGTTCTAGGTTATCTCCATGAATAGTCCTTGGTTGGAGTATGAGTCTCTGGGAAGTTCCCTGTGTTCAAGTTTTCTGGTTCTGTTGTTCTCCTTGTGTGGTTCTATTTCCTTAGGAGATATATGACTATTTAATTGATTTATCTGGTCCTGAGTCAGTTTTGGTAAGTGGAATCGATCAAGAAAATTGTCCATTTCATTTAGATTTTCAAATTTTGTGACATATAGACTTTTGAAGTAAGTCCTAATGACTGTTTGGTTTTCCTCAGTATCTGTAGTTATGTCCCCCTTTTCATTTCTGATCTTGTTGATTTGGATAGTGTCTCTCTGCCTTTTAGTTAGTTTGGCTAAGGGTTTGTCTATCTTTTTTATTTTCTCAAAGAACCAGCTCTTGATTTCATTGATTCTTTGAATTGTTTTATTTGTTTCTAATTGATTGATTTCAGCCCTGAGTTTGATTATTTCCAGCCATCTACTCTACTCCTCTTTGTTGTGTCTGCTTCTTTTTTTTTTTCCTAGGGGTTTTAGGTGAGCCATTACGTTGTTTGCATGAGATGTTTCAAATTTCTTCTTGAAGGTACTTAGTGCTATGAATTTTCCACTGAGCACTGCTTTCATCATGTCCCATAAGTTCGGGTATGTTATGCTTTCATTTCCATTGAATTCTAGGAGGACTTTTATTTCTTTTTTTTTTTATTTCTTCCCTGACCCAGCTGTCATTGAGTAGCAACTTGCTCAATTTCCATGTGTGTGTAGGCTTTTTGTTATTTCTGTTGTTGAGATCCAGCTTTAGTCTATGGTGGGCAGATAGGATACATGGGATTATTTCAATCTTTTTGTATCTTTTGATACTTGTTTTGTGACCAACTATATGGTTTATTTTGGAGAAATTTCATGGGGTGCTGAGAAGAAGGTAAATTCTTTCGTGTTTGGGTGAAAGGTTCTGTAGATGTCTATTAGGTCCATTTGATTCATGACCTCTGTTAGAGTCATTGTTTCTTTGTTTAATTTCTGTTTTGTTGACCTGTCCTTTGCTGAGAGTGGGGTATTGAAGTCTCCCCCTATTAATGTGTGGGGATCTATGTGTGTTTTCAGTTTTATTAATGTTTCTTTTACAAATGTGAGTGCTCTTGTATTTGGGTTGTACATGTTCAGAATTGTAGTGTCTTCTTGGTGTAGTTTTCTTTTGTAGATTATGAAGTATCCTTCCCAGTCTCTTTTGATTAATTTTGGTTGAAAATCTATTTTATTATATATTAGAATAGCTATTCCTGCTTGCTTCTTGGGTCCGTTTGCTTGGAAAACTGTCTTCCAGCCCTTTACTCTCAGGTAATGTCTATCTTTGTGACTTAGGTGTGTTTCTTGTATGCAACAGATTGTTGGGTCTTGTTTACATATCCATTCTGTTAGTCTGTGTCTTTTTATTGGAGAGTTGAGTCCATTGATGTTAAGGGAGATTAATAACCAGTGGCTGTTAGATGCTCTGTTTTTTCTGTTGGCTATGCTAGTGTGTTTGTGTGCTTGGTTACTTACCGTTTTGTTGTAGTGAGGTTATTTGTTTCCTGTGTTTTCCTGAATATAGTTAGTTTTCCTGGGTTCTATTTTTCCTTCTAGTATCTTCTGTAATGCTGGATTTGTGTGTAGGTACTGTTTGAATTTGTCATTGAATATCTTGCTTTCTCCATCTATGATGACAGAGTTTTGCTGGATATATTAGCCTGGGCTGACATATGTGTTCTCTTAGGGTCTTCATTATGTCCATCCAGGCTGTTCTTGGCTTTCATAGTCTCTGTTGAGAAGTCAGGTATGATTCTAATAGGTTTGCCATTATATGTTACCTGGCCTGTTTCCCTTGCAGCTTTTAGTATTTTTTCTTTGTTCTGTATACTTACTGTTTTGATTATTATGTGGCAGGAGGATTTTCCTTTCTGGTCTAATTTTATTAGGTGTTCTGTAGGCCTCTTGTATTCTTACAGGCCTCTCCTTTAAGTTGGGGAAATTTTCTTTTATGATTTTGTTGAAGATATTTTGTGGGCCTTTGAGGTGGGAATCTTCTTTTTCCCCTATTCCTACTATTCTTAGGTTTTGTCTTTTCATATTGTCTTGGATTTCTTGGATGGTTTGTGTCAGGAATTGTTTGGATTTAACATTTTCTTTGACAGATTTCTTCCATTTCTTCCATTGTATCTTATACACCTGAGATTCTTTCTTCTATCTCTTATATTCTGTTGGTTATGCTTACCTCTGTAGTTCATGTTTTCTTCCCTAAATTTTTCCTCTTCATGATTTCCTCAATTTGTGTTTTCTTTAATTTTTCCAATTCTTTCTTCAGATCTTGAGTTGTTTTATTTCCTTCATCTGTCTGATTGTATTTTCCTGTTTTTCTTTTAGTTCCTTCAACTGTTTGTTTGAACATTCCTGTTTCTTTTATTTCTTTCGGTGATTTAATTATTTCCTCTCTGAAATCCACAAACTGTTCAGTTGCATCTTCCCTTATTTCTTCAAGGATGGCCATAATCTGTTTGTTTTTATCTTCCTGTGTTTCTTTACAGATGGCCATAATCTGTTTGTCTTTAACTTCTTCCATTTCTTTATGGATGCACATAATCTGTTTGATTTTATCTTTCTCTAATTCTTTATGTATTTTGTTTATTTCCTCTATTATCTTCTTCATCAGCATAGATGTAAGGTCATCTTGAATTTCAATTATGCTGGGGTGTCAAGGGTTGTTCGCTCCTGGATGCCTGGGTTTTGGAGATGCCATATTGCTCTGTCTTTTGTTAGCTGAGTTTTTACACTGACCTCTACCCATTGGGCTATTTTAGGTATTGACTATTTTTCTGGTTCTTCCTGGAGTCTTGGGGTAGGGAGAATCCCCTTGGCAGGAAGATGATTTTTCCTGAAGGAAGCCTCCTTTGCTTTTTGGGTATGGTCACTGAATGGCCAGTGTTTCTCAGGTATTGCCTTGCTCACTTCAGGGATATAGACCTGAGTGGTTACTGTAGTCTTGGTTAGTCAGGGGGGCTCTCCTCTCACCCATAGAAGTCCTGGAGACAGCTGCCCTGCTGCTGGGTTTCTCTTTCTGAATTTAGTGAGCTGCTGCTGTTGTTACACTGTTTTTCAGGAATAGCTCTCTTGAAGAATCTGTTGATTCCCTAGCTGTGGTGTTTTCTCGCAACAGGGAAACTCAGTTTCTGGTGCCCTGGGGCCCACAGTTCTGTCTGGGAAGGTGAGTCCAGCGCATAGCAAGTCGCTGGGCCAGAGGCTGAGGGCTCCACTTTGAGCTGGCAGCTGAAGGCCCGCTCTGGGCTGGAGACTGTGCACTCTGGTCTGAGATGGCAGCTGGGGGCGCTGCTCTGGTACGGAGGCTGTGCACCCCGATCTGGGCTGGTAGCTGTGAGCCCCATTCTGGGCTGGCTGCTGTGCATCCCCTTCTGGGCCTGAGGCTGTGCATCCCTCTCTGGGCCAGCAACTAAGATCTCTGCTCTGGGCCGGAGGCTGAGTGCCTCACTCTGGGCCGGAGGCTGTGTGTACGGGTCTGGGATAGCAGCTGGGGGCACCGCCCTATATCTCACACCTTTAATCTAAGAACTTTCTGTTTATTTTAAACAGGCGATTATGGTGTGGTTCACCCAGCCCTAGCACACATCTTTAATCCAAGAGCTCTCTGTATACCAGATCTGATAAAGTTAACCTTATGTCAGGAGGCAGACCAAGAAGTCAGCGGACAGGGATTAAAGAGCAGGAGGGACTTTGATTTGAGAGGTATTTAAAACAGGGAGGACCTCCGGTATCAGTGGACTTAGGGAGGGTCATGGGAGGTGAAGAGGGAGGGAGGGTGAGATTGAGAAGGGAGAAGGGAGGGGGCTACAGCTGGGATACAAAGTGAATAAACTCTAATTTATAATAAATAAATAAATTTATACTGAAACATTATTTGCCATTTACCTGAAATTCTAATCTAATTAAGCATCTGTGTGTTTTTTGCTAAACTGGCAAGTATAATATCTGTACTTCAGAATAACTCCCAGCACTGTTTCTGACTTGTGGTTTATCTCTACAAACATATGTGCAAACAGAGAAGCCTAAAGGCTGCATGTTACCTGGTTCACATTTATTCAGTAGAAGTAAACATGTAAATCCTCTCTGTGCTGGTCTCTCTCTCTTCCCCCTTTAAAGTCTATTTTTAGAGCAACTCATATTTGCAAGCAAAGTTCTTTGGAAGATACAGAAGTTTTCCATCTATCTCTTGCTCCTTCTTCAGAGCTTCTTTGCTGTTTACATCTAGAGCAAAGTGGTACATTTGTTGCAGTGAATGAACCTAAATTGATACATCATTATCACTTACAATTCAAAATCTATATGGCCTTTCCTTCTTCCTATTGTGTATTATATCCTGTGGACCTGGACCTCCTGACATAGATCTACCAGCATGTTATTCTATACAGTCATCCTATTGCCTAAAACCTTCTCTTTTCCACTTGTACTTTTGACAATGGAGGGAATAATTTTTTTGGTTAGCTTATTTTTAGCATAGAATCCACACATAAAATTTCTGATTAATGAAATTCTATACCCGAATAGAAATCACTGGAGTTGAAGACAGAGAAACCTATAAGACAGAGAAAATCTCCAAAGCTATCTGCAAGAGAACTAAAGTTAGAAAACTCCACAACAAATAAACTTCTCTGCAACAAACTGAGACTCTAACAGAAAACCATAACTGATCAAGATGCAGAGAACAAGTGACCCTGTGTTGCCCAGCCCCAAGTGACACATTTACAACACAATTCTTTCACCACAGGCTCAGAGAACAAATCAGAATAGGAGGTAGAAAAGAGTGTAAGATTCAGAGGTACAGGAGGCCTGCTGTGAAAGTGTATCTGCCGAAAATGTCAGAAAAGATACTCTCATGAAGTCTTAATAACATGGCTGGCTAAACAACACCAGAACAAAGATAGAACCAACAGCGTGCTAACATGGAAGGGGGAAATCTCATGAGACCTCAGCATTAAAGAACTACAAGCAACTAAGGAATGCTGAGATATGGAGAAATAGTCTTCTCCAGAAAACAGTCTTCAGATTAGTTATCCAATGACAACTGGTCAGCTCTGAAATTGTATACATAAAATAAAATTATATGGACTGGCCACATTGTATTTATATATTTATACATCACAATGACTAAAGCAAAGAAGGCCAGAAGCCATGAATTTTATATAGAGCAAGGATAGAGAGGGTATAGATAGGAGGGATTGGGGGAGGAAAAAAATAGGTGAAATGATGTAATGTAATTTTATCTTAATTTTAAAAATAATAAATGTCTGAATCAAATTCAGATTTAGTTATACAAAAAAAATCACCATTACTCTTTTAAGTATGTTGAAGAAATTTTGATTATACTTCCTGAAAGGCATTCTTATGTTGAAGACTATACAGACCAGACGTACTCATAGATAAAATAGTTTGGTGGTCTGGATTGTGCTTAAAATATGTTCCTTAGAAGAGGATACTTGGAAGAGACATATTTCAGTTTAGTACACCAGAGAGATGGAGCCAGCTTACAAAAAACTGGAAAATAAGGATGCCTCTGTATCTGATCAGAGCTTCCATCAGCATCTCTAAGCCATTCCAGTTGAAGAGGCATCTCTAATTTATTTGACATATAAATCTTCAGGTTGATTTTGCAACAGCCAACTTAAGGCTTGTAGAAAGAAGCCTCTTTGCGATGATTGCCTGTAGAAATAAAATTAGTGCTTAGTAGGTAGAACTTGCTAGAGCCAGAACCCTGGGCACCACTCTATTTTTCCCAAAGTGTCTGGATAGTGCTGGGTAGAAACAGCTTCTCATAAAAACTGTGTTTGTGCTGGAATTCTAAATCACATTGCTGCCACCTTGGGCCTCTATTTTTAGGAAGGAAAATCTTTTCTCCGTGTTAAACATGCAGAGGAAAAGCCAAGTCCTGACAGCCTTAGAGACAGCTGTTGTCCTGAATTAAATGTACCTTCTGTGAGCTGCATGCGGAAAACTTTCCTGAACTGTGGAGGCTAACTTTGTTTTATTTGTCTGTAGCCTTCTTTCATCAATTTGTTTAGCTAGCCCTTCTCTCCTACCCCACACATTATTTCTTTCCCAGAATAAAATAGATGTTGATTAAAATCAAATTGCAGTCCAAAAACCTGGGGGGGGGGTTGTTCGTTACTATTATTATTATTGACATTTTTAAAAATTGCAAATTTATAATGATGCTTTTGTGTGTATTGATTGGTTTACATTCAATTATGTTTACTGAATAGTACCTATATGCCAGTCACTGAATTCTAGAGTACGATTGAAATGGACCTCATATTCACAATTAGAAGGTATAGTTATTGGACTTTACTTATATAAAGACCACATTGAAAGTTTCGTTTATGAACTCAATGGCGAGTTCTTCAACACCTACCCCCCGCAAGGGAAGAGCAGCCTTGCTAGGCTACAGAAGAGGACATTGCAGCCAGTCCTCAAGAGACCTGATAAGCTAGAGTCAGATGGAAGGGGAGGAAGTCCTCCCCTATCAGTGGACTTGGAAAGGGGCAGGGATGAGATTAGGGAGGCAGGGTGGGATAGGGAGGAAATGAGGGAGGGGGCAATGGCTGGGACACAAAGTAAATAACCTGTGATTAATATAAAAAATAAAATAAAAAAGAAAGTTTTGTTTAACAGCCTTAAATGGTATGTTGTGGTAAAATTGTATTTGTTTATGGCTGTACACTGTCAAAATTGATAGATGAAAAATAAAATGTTGACGTATTTGATTATTAAGTCCATCATACATACTCCATCTTTAAGGACTGAACCATGGTAATAGGAAAACAGTCATTGTAGTTCAACATATCTGCATTCCTTTTATGCCAGCTCACTATATGTTTGTCCTCAACACAGTTACTTAACCAATGGATACAAGTCCCCACAAGAAAAACTATCTTGCCAGTGTTGTGAGATTTTTGAGGTGATCAAATGCATCCACACATGCCTTCATAATTTCTGCTTCTGCTTAGAATCTCTTCTACCTCCTAGCAAAAAAAAAAAAAAAAAAAAAAAAAAAAACCTATAAATGATTTTTTAAATCACTTTAGGACCAAATATTTTTACTTCAAAAGTCGAAATTTCTCTGTAGTCTCATTCTGTCAAAGTGAGAATTCTCACCTCTCTCCTTCAGGGTCGTTCCATTTCTGGTGGCTTCCAACTGTCTTCTTAATTTGAAATTATGTGTGTCTTCTTGACATTAGAGAATATTACCACTGTTACCAGAAAGTGTTTTGTTTTAGGAAGGCCTGTTAGAATGCATCACAATGTTACTGCAAATCAAGGCTTAAGAGTTGTAAGAAGTGTTATCACCAAAATACTAACATTTCTGTAACCAAAGTGCTTTGCATCTAAAATATATCAAATCAATGGGGCTCATTGAAATGGCTCAGTGGATAAGGATGCTTGCTGTCAAGCTTATTGAGTCCCAAGAATCCACACAATGAAAAGAGTTGTCCTCTAGCTTCCATATATGCACTGATGTCTTCCCCTGTAGATGAATGTAAAATGAGGCATCATAAATATCAGCATTTATACTTTTTATCAATGCAATGGCTTCACTGCTACTAATGCAGCATCCTTATATCATTTGCTAAAGGAAAGTATAAAATGAAAACCCCCTTTCAACATCTGCATCCATGCCCTCAACTCTGATTTCTACTCATACTCAATCAAATACCCAATAACCCATTAACAACATACATATACTTGATTAGAAGTGTGTTAATTACTCTTCTACTGTGGTGAGAAGACACAAGGACCAAAGCAACTTACAAAAGAAAACATTTATTGGGGCTCACAGTTCCAAAGAGTTAGAGTCCAAAATGGTAGAAAGTATGACAGTAGGCAGGAATGCATGGCACTGGAACAGTGTCTGGACACTTATGTCTTTTTAAATTTTTTTCATTATTATTATTATTATTACAATCATTTATTTATTTACAATTTATTCACTTTGTATCCTGGCTGTGGCCCTCTACCTCACCCCCTCCCAATCCTACCCTCTCTCTTTCTTATCCTCCCATGTCTCTCCCCCAGTCTACTTATAGCGGAAGTCCTCCTCCCCCTACTATCTGGCCCTTGTATATCGGGTCCCATCAGGACGGTCTGGATCCTCATTCTCTGTGACCTAGTAAGGCCACCTCTCCAGGGGCAGGTGATCAGAAAGCAGATGTCCCTCAACCGAAGACTGGATATAGAAACTGTGGTACGTTTACACAATGGAATACTTCTCAGCAATTAAAAACAAGGAAATCATAAAATTTGCAAGCAAATGGCTGGAACTAGAGAAGATCATCCTGAGTGAGGTATCCCAGGAGCAGAAAGACAAACATGGTATATACTCACTCCTAAGTGGATATTAGACGTATAATATAGGATAAACATACTAAAATCTATAGTCTCAATAAAGGTAAATAACAAGGACAACCCTAGGGAAGAGGCTTAATCTTCATTCAGAAGGGTAAACAGAATAGACATAGAAAATAGGAGAGCTTATGCCTTATCTACAAATATTTTATGAGGCTGAGAAAGCTAGCCAACCAGAATGGCATAGGCTTCTGCAACCTCAAACTATATTCCTAATGACATACCTCCAATTCTTCCCAAGCAGTTCCACCAACTAAAGACCAGTTATTCAAATGAAAGAAATTCTCATTCAAAGCACCACAGGAAGTAATAACAGAAGGAGATTCCAGTTTCCTAATGTATTCTAGAATTAGCAGTTTCTATTAAATGAGAATCAGATTCAAATGCCCAAACTGCATCACATCTATATTCTACATTTTATAATGTTATCTTTTCCATAAAATAATACTTAATTTTTTTTATGTGCTCACTGAGAGATTATCTTATCTCAGCTATCTAAGATATCTCAAAAGGGGGAAGTCCAGCATGGATAAGGAAGTGGCTCACAATATCCCATCCTTACATAAGGAGCTATTGACAACTGATGGCTATGCAGAGAGGGACAGTTAGTTGTTTCCATTAGAGATGTGGGCCCCTAATAAACTTCCCATGCTCCAGTGGATGAATTTCTACCCATGTACATACTGCTAAAACTAACTGGACTCAGGTTTTAAAAAGATAGAAAGAGAATATGAAGTTTGGAGGGCAAAGTATTCATGAGGTATGGGAGACCTTGGAAGAAGTAGGGATAGATTTGATTAAAAAAAAAAAAACATTACATGCACTCATAAAATTTACAAACATTAAATTTAAAAAGGAAAAGCCACTGGACTCCACCTGTTGTTTTTCTCATGGTGGTAAATTACATATAACAGAAAAAATTGCTATTGTAACTAACTTTAACAATACAGTAGTCATATTGTCATGTATTCATCACCATGGCCCATCTCCAGAACAATTCTGCTACATCCAGCTGACTGTTTATACACGTTAAAGGACAGCTCACTTTATCTTCTCACTTTTGTGTCAGTAATTTTGTTAATCTAAGTACCTCACGTAAATAAAATTATATACCTGTCCTTTTATGTCTGTGTTTCTTTTAGCCTAAGTGTCATGTCTCTAAGGCTCATCCTGATGATTGCATGTGTTAGAATTTTATTAATTTTAAGAATGAATAATAGTCCATTTCATTTATATGACATTTCATTTACCTATCTGTCCTTTAAGGAGTAGCTGGGCTATCTCCATCTTTTACTTTTCCATTTTATTCCTTGTTTTCATTAGGCACATTTAATTCATATTTTTCCATAGTACTCCGGGCAATCTCTATCTTGTTACATAGCAGGTTATATTGAAAATTTTATTCCTGCTTTTCTGTACTCCATTACTAGCTCTGCCAAGATGAAGTTTTTGTCTGCCTGGTATTATATTTTTTTTTCTTAGCTTGGAGTATATCATTTAACATCTGGTGAGTCCTTAGGAATTGATAGGCTGCTTTACAGAGCCTTAAACATTCATTTAACTTGATGGATCTGGTTGCTTTGGTCAAATATTGCCTGGAAATACTCCCTTTAAGATATTTTTAAGATATCAATATCTGGAGAGTCCAAGACGGCAGTGACCAGCACACACCATATCTGAGGGACACAGGATCTAAAACTCCAAAATTGGTGAGTGGAGGGACAGCTGAACTCAAAACGTCAATATTGAGGCTTTCTGGGCAAGAAGGGACAATCCATGCGCTGAGACCATTTGGATCCAGGTCACCCGCGGATGTCTCCTGGAACTGAGAGTGGCGAATATTCAACTACCATGCACTTCCCCTTGTCCCAAGCACAGGGAACCTCCTCCGCGGAGGAGGCCTGCAGTGCCTGCTGCTCCAAGCATTGGTCTACCTGCTTAGCAGAGGCTGTGTGATTGCTACAAGCATGAGCCTTTGTGCTCGGTAAGTGAGACAGCAGAAGTGGGCTTCCCAGTTCTGCAGCAGTTATGGGCCTTTGTATAGGCCTCCCAGGTCTGTGGTGACTTTAAGGACTTCTGAAGGCCTCCCATCGGGTGGCTGTATGAGCCTCCCAGGACTGTAGCAGCTGCTGGGTGGCAGTTAGCCCTAAAAGTGACTGAGACAGCAGAAGTGGCTACCACAATTGTGGGTCTCCTTAGTCAGAGGACAAACAGTGGATGCCAATGAGCTGTCAGATCTCTTATATTCTCATTTACCCCTGCAGGTCCAAATCTGAGAGTAGAGAACAGGGGGGACCCCTGTGCTTTCTGATTAGGCCTGCTAGCAAGTGAGTGTGCCTTCAAGTGAGTGCATGCAGAGCCCCAGATCCAAGGTCCTTCTACACTAGTACCAGACATCAGATCCCTCCCACCCACACCCCTACTGTGGGCAACATAAGGTTCCTTTGAACAGTGTTCTCAACATTGAAGCCACTGTTCTGTGGCTCTACCAGTGGAGTCCAGGCAAACAATTTCTGGAGTCCAGACAGATCTGAATACCAGGAGGACATTACAACAGACCAGTAGGCCACTGAGGTATTTAGGGCACAGGGACATGCCCATTGCGCCCACAAACAGGGCTAGGAACTGCACTGCCCACCTGTACTTAAGCTCCACATTCCAGGCATCTACACCTTCTACCACCCTTTCCTTCAAGGAACACTTCCATGCACATGCCTGCACTTGCTCACCCTCACTTGTGCACTTTGCGTGCAACCTTCGTCTGTTAGCTACAGCTCGAACAACAACATCTACTCTCAAACCAGTGGACCTCTCTCATCTTCCTGAAGAATACTTCAGACACCAGAGAAAGATGGACCCAGTCTAAAGTTCAGGTCCAGGAACAATCAGCGAAGGTTACAGATAAGCTGATGGTGAGAGGTCAGCTTAAGAACACAGACAACAAAAATCAGGACATCATGGCTTCACCAGGAACCCCCAAAATCAATGGACATTCTAATTCATTAGAAACACAGGAAAATGATATCAATTCTAGGCTTATCCAGATATCACAGACACATAAAGAGGAAACGAACAAAGCTCTCAAAGAAATACAGGCAACTACAGCCAAACAAATAGAGACACAAGTAGAGGCACAAATAGTGGCATATAGAGAGGAAACAAACAAAAACATAGAGACCATCATGGAAACACTGGAATCCACATTCAAACAGATGAAGGAAATGGTACAAGACATGAAAAGAAAATTAGAATTAACAAAGAAAACACAAACAAAGAAAACCGTGGAGCTGGAGATCTTATAGAAAAGATCAAGAACCACAAAGGTAATCATCACCAACAGAATACAATAGATGGAAGAGAGAATCTCAGACACCGAAGATTGTTACATCACTCAAAGAAAAAGTAAAATTGAAAAAGTTCCAAACACAAAACATACAAGAAATCAAAGATGCCATGAAAAGACAAAATCTAAGAAAAATAGGAATAGGTGAAAAAGAGTATTCCAGATTCCAAAGGTCCAGAAAATATTTTCAAGAAAGTCATAGAAGAAAAATTTTCCAACTTAAAGAAAGAGATGGCCATATACATACAAGAGGCCTACAGAACACCAAATAGACTAGACCAGAAAAGAAACTCCTTATGTCACATCATAGTCAAAACACTAAATCTACAGAACAAAGGAAAATATTAAAAGCAGCAAGGGAAAAAGGCCAAGTAACATATAAATGTAGACCTATCAAAATCACACAAGACTTCTCAACAGAAACTATGAAATCCAGAAGGGCCTGGGCAGATGTCATGCAGACTCTAAGGGACCACAGACACTAACCAAGACTACTATACCAGCAAAGCTTTCAATCAACATAGATGGAAAAAAAAGTGTTCCATGACAAAACTAAACTTAAGCAATATCTACACAGCAACCCAGCCCTATAGAAGATAGTAGAAGGAAAACTCTAATATAGTGAAAACAACTACACACAAGAAAACATAGGATATAGATAGATTCACAACAAAAAATTAAAAGAAAACAAGCATTGAAACACAGTAATATCACAGACTCCACAATAAAAGCAAATAACTTTCATTGGTCACTATTATCTATCAATATTAATGGACTCATCTCTCCATAAAAAGGAACAGAGTAATAAAATGGTTGCAGAAACAGGAGCTAACATTCTGCTGCATTTAAGAAACACACCTCTACAACAAAGGAAAACACTACCTCAGATTAAAGGGCTAGAACAATATTTTTCAAGCAAATGGACATAGAAAACAAGCTGCGGTAGCTATCCTAATATCTATGGATTTTTAACCAAAATTAATCACAAAAGATGAGGAGGGGCACTTCATTCTCATCAAAGGAAAAATACACCAGCAGGACATCACAATCCTGAACATCTATGCCCCAAATACAAGAGCACCCACATTTGTAAATGAAAAATTATTAAAGCTGAAATCACACATCAAACCAACACCTTAATAGTGGGAGACTTCAACACTCCACTCTCACCAGGGACAGATCATCTAGACAGAAGCTAACTAGGGAAACCATGAAACTGCCAGAGGTCCTAAATCAAATAGACCTAATAGATGTCTACAGAACTTTTCACACCAACTCAAACTAGTATACCTTCCTTTCAGTACCTCGTGGAACCTTCTCAAAAATTGACCATATAGTCAGGCAGAAAGCAAGCCTCAACAGACACAACAATACTGAAATACTCCCTTGTATCCCATCAGACCAAAATGACCTAAAACTAGACCTAAACAAAAACAGAAATAACAAAACACCTACATACACATGGAAACTAAACAACTCTCTACTCAATGAGAGCTCTGTCAGGGAAGAAACAAAAAAAGAAATTAGAGACTCCCTAAAATGAAGGCACAACTTACCTAATATTATAGAACACAATGAAATCAGTGCTAAGAGGTAAGTTCACAGCACTATGTTCCTCCAGAAAGAAGTTTGAGACATCTCATACAAGCAACTTAACAGGACACCTAAAAGCCCAAGAAGAAGAACACACACACAAGAGGAGTAGATGATTGGAAATAATCAACCTTCGAGCTGAAACCAATGAATTAGAAAGAAAGAAAACAATACAATGAATCAATGAGACCAAGAGCTGGTTCTTTGAGAAAATCAACAAGATAGACAAACTCTTAACCAAACTAACTAAAAAGCAGAGATAAACTTTCCAAATCAGCAAACTGAGAAACTAAAAAGGTGACATAATGACAGACACTGAGGAAATCCAAACAATCATTAGGTCTTACTACAAAAGTCTTTATGCCACAAAAATTTTAAAATCTAAATGAAATGGACAATTTCGTGATAGATTCCATTTACCAAAATTTAATCAAGATCAGGTAAATAGATTGAATAACTGTATATCCCTCAAGGAAATAGAAGTAGTCATCAAAACTGTTCCTTCCAAAAAAAGCCCAGGGGCAGATGGTTTCAGTGCAGAATTCTATCAGACCTTCAAAGAAGAGCTAACTCCAATTCTCTTCAAACTATTTCACATTATAGAAACAAATGGAACATTAAGAAACTCATACTATGAGGCCACAATCACCTTGATACACAAACCACACAAAGACCCAACAAAAAAGGAGAACTTCATACCTATCTCTCTTGTGAACATTGACACACACATACACACACACATACACACACACACACACAAAAGAAACTCAATAATATACTTACAAATTGAATAAAATAACACATATAAGATATCATCCACCCTGACAAAGTAGGCTTCATCCCAGGCATGCAGGTGTGGTTCAATATATAGAAATCCATCAATGTAATCCACCATATAAACAAGCTAAAAAAAAAAAAGAAAACATGATCATCTCCTTAGATGGTGAAAAAGCATTTGACCAAATCCAATACCCATTCGTGTTTAAAGTCATGGAGAGATCAGGGATACAAGGCACATACCTAAACACAGTAAAGACATTATCCAACAAGAATGTAGCCAACATCAAATAAATGGAGAGAAACAAAAATTGATCACACTGAAATCAGGAACAAGGCAAGGCTGCTCACTGTCTCAGTATTTCTTCAACATAGTACTGAAAGTCCCAGCTAGAGCAAACTAAAACAGAAAACTAAAAGAGATCAAGGGGATACAAATGTGAAAGGATGAAGTAAAAGTATCACTATTTGCAGATGATATGATAGTATACATGAGTGACACCAAAAATTCTACCAGAGAACTCCTTTAGCTGATAAACACTTTAAGTAAAGTGTCTGGATACAAAATTAACTAAAAAAAGAATAAGTAGCCCTCCTGTTTAAGAAAAACAAAAGGGCTGAGAAAGTAATTAGGGAAACTACAGCCTTCATAATAGCCAAAAATAATATAAAGTACCTTGGTGTGACTCCAACCAAGCATGTGAAAGACATATTTGAAAAAATTTTTTCAAATGTCTGAAGAAAGAAATTAAAGAAAATTTCAGAAGATGGAAAGATCTCCCATTTTCATAAATCAGTTGGATTAACATAGTGAAAATGGCCATCATGCCAAAAGCAATCTACAGATTCAATGCAATTACCATCAAATCACCAAAACAATTCTTTACAGACCTTGAAAGAACAATTCTCAACTTCATATGGAAAAACAAAAAAAACCCAGAATTGCTAAAACAATCCTGAACAATAGATGGTTTGGAGGTGTCTTCCTCAGTGATCTTAATCTCTACTACACAGCAATAGTAATAAAAACTGCATGGTATTATCATAGAAACAGATTGGAGGATCAATGAAATCAAATAGAAGACCCAGAAATAAACCTACATACCTATGGATACTTGATTTTTGACAAGGAAACTAAAGTCATGCAATGGAAAAAAAGACAGAAAAAAACCAGCATCTTCAACAAATGGTGCTGATCTAACTGGATGTCTACATTCAGAAAAATGCAAATAGATCCATATTTATCACCCTTCACAAAACTAAAATCCAAGTGTATCAAAGACCTAAACATAAAACCAGACACACTAAATCAGTTAGAAAAAAAGGTGGGGAAGAACCTAGAACTCATTGGCACAGGAGACAACTTCCTGAACAGAGCACCAATAGCACAACTCTAAGAAAAATCAATAAGTGGGACCTTATGAAACTTAAAAGCTTCTGTAAAGCAAAGGACACTGTCATCAAAACAAAACGACAGCCTACAGATTGGGAAAGAATCTTCACCAACCCTATATTTGACAGTGGGCTAATATCCAGAATATATAAAGAACTAAAGAAGATAAACACCAATAAACAAGTAATCCAATCTATAAATGGGGTACAAAGCTAAACAGAGAATTCTCTATAGAGGAAAGGCAAATGGCAAGGAAACACTTAAAGAAATGTTCATTGTCCTTAGTCATCAGGGAAATGCAAATCAAAACGACCCTGAGACTTCACCTTACACCTATCAGAATGGCTAATATCAAAAACTCAAGTGACAATATATGCTGGAGAGGATATGGAGAAAGGGGAACCTTCCTCTGTTGCTGATGGAAATGTAAACTATTAAAACCACTTTGGAAATCAATCTGGTGTCCCCTCAGAAAATTAGGAATAGTGCTTCCTAAAGATCCAGCTATACCACTCCTAGGCATATATCCAAAAGATGCTCAAGTATACAAGGACATATGCTCAACTGTGTTTGTTACAGTTTTATTCATGATAGCCAGAACCTGGTAACTACCCAAACATCCCTCAACTGCGGAATGGATACAGAAATTGTGGTACATTTACGGAATGGAATACTACTCAGCAATTAAAAACAAGGAAATCATGAAATTTGGAGGCAAATGGGGGGGGAACTATAAAAGATCATCCGGAGTGAGGTATCATACATGTAGAAAGACACACATGGTATATACTCACTTATAAATGTATGTTAGACATATATTATAAACATACTAAGATCTATACACCTAAATAAGCTAAGCAAGAAGGAGGACCATGGGTAAGATGATCAATTCTCACTCAGAAAGGCAAACAGGATGGACATTGGAAGAGGGAGAAAAAGGGAAAAAGGACAGGAGTCTACCACAGATGGTCTCTGAAAGACTCTTTCCAGCAAGGTATCAAAGCAGATGCTGAGACTCATAGCCAAACTTTGCACAGATCGCAGGGAATCTTACAAAAGAAGGGGGAGATAGAAAGACTTGGAAGGGACAGGAGCTCCACGAGGAGAGCAACAGAACCAAGAAATCTGGGCTCAGGGTCCTTATCTGAGACTGATACTCCAAGCAAGGACCTTGTATGGAGATAACCTAGAACCCCTGTACAGATGTAGCCCATAGCAGCTCAGTCTCCAAGTGGGTGTCCTAGTAAGGGGAACAGGCACTGTCTCTGAGATGAACTCAGTGACTGGCTCTTTGATCACCTACCCCTGAGTTGGGTGCAGCCTTACCAGGACACACAGGAGGACAATGCAGCCAAATCCTGATGATACATGATAAGCTAGGATCAGATGGAAGGGGAGAAGGATCTCCCCTGTCAGTGGACTTGGGAAGGGACACTGAAGGAGATGAAGGAGGGCGGGCGGTTTGGGGAGGGAAAGAAGAAGCAGGCTACAGCTGGGATAAAATAAGAATAAACTTTAATTAATATAAAAAATTAAAAAAAAAAACAAAAAATATATCAATATCTTTTGGCCTTCACATCCTTTCCAGAATGTCAAGAAACATCTTGGGTACATTCTGTCCCAATTAGTGAAGGCTATGCCAAGACATTTCCAAAAACGGATCAATTTGTGACTTAGTCAAATAATAAACTTAAACACATGAATACAACATATTTTGAGCCCCTAATTAAAAGGGCCATAATATACTCAATTTTAATGTGACCGCAATTTCCTCTTATCTGCTTCACAAACTGTTAAACTTGTAGGCATAAGGATGGGCACGTTTTATTATTTCATAAAAATTAAATTTGACAGCTCTATCCATATTAATATTAATGATAAAATTTGGAAGAATCAGTAACAAGGTATCTTATTCCTGATACCATGTTGGTATAATGGGTACAAAGGGGTCTTGCCTATTCACTGTGCTCCCCTAGCAGTGTTTAATTAAAAAGCCAGCAATCAGAAGAATGGGATGGTTCAGTATCATTCCTAACTTGTGGTGTAAAATTCTAAGAGAGCTGTTTTTCAATTACACAAGTTTCTTGGGAAAGAAGCAGATTTTTCCCTTTGCTTAGGTCACTTCAACAGAGAGTTCCTCCTTACAACACTCCAAAGAGAAATACAGTCTCATTTGAACCAATCAGTCCCCTACAGAAAGGCCAGTCACACAGAAGACTTAATACCAGATAGAAATGATATACAACAGGAAAGATCATATAACACAAAAGTCAGCATAGAACACCAAATTACCTAACCACTATCCCCAGGGAGCTTTGTAAACTTTTATATGTCACTTCAGATCCCATATTAGGACCTGTAAGTGCAGGCACATTCCAGTCAATATTATTCGTATGTACTTTAATTTTTTTTTTAGAAATCTTTTCTTTATAAAACCTCAACAAAAACTAGTGCTGCTGCTGCTGCTGCTGCTGCTGACTAACATAATCTGAGATGAATAAATATTTTTTAGTGTTTTCTATATTGCATTCACCATCTTTGGCATTTTGAATGGATTAACCCATACTTACTTGCTATGTAGTCCCTAAACTAATATATAGACAGGTTTAGCAATGTACCTGAGGTCATAAAGTTAGGAGCCTATGGTGATGGGGAGAGACATAGTACTTGTTCAGTGGTTATAAGTATCTTTGGGGGATGTAATCCATATTGAGATAACTGTATGGTGGAAATAAAAATGTATTAAGTCACCAGGCTGAGACAATTTTATGAGCATTAATTTCTGCTTCTGAAAATGAAGACAGGAGAATAGATATTATAAAGGCTCTTCTAAAACTAATCCTTTTCCATCATTTCAAAGCTTTGAAATTATTTATTGATAATGGAAACTATGATTTCACCATTGTATCTTTCAATTTTCAATGAAGAAAGCTCATGGCTTTTATTGCTCTTAAAATAATAATTAAGGTCTCTTCTCAAATATGACTATAGACCAGAGGACATCAAACATTATCTATAAAAGGATAGATGGTATTTTATATTTTGTAACTCTGCCACAACTCTACTCTGTCAGTTCAGCACAAAAACAGCCATATGCAATATGTAAAGGGAAGAACATGTCTATGTGCCAGTAAAAATGTTCTATTTAGCCAATATGTTCTAATCTGTATGAACCACTGCTAAAAAGGTTTATGCAGAAGTGAGCTTGGTGAGGTTAGGGAAATCAAGGCACTGTACTACTTCTTATTATGTCTAGGAGAGTATTAAACAGAATGTTTGTGATGATGGTTTATTTTAAATTATTTTAGTATAAAGAGATCGATACATTTAAGTATGTAAGGTAGCTTTGAATCTGTACACACAGATACTGAACTACTATAAAAAGTCTTCTGATCAGAAATCTAGTCCATGTCTTTTTAGTGCACATGTAGCATTTCAGAGACTTTCCATTTACAAGTCTACAATTCAAAGAGACCTGGAGCAAACATATTATTGTTATTATTTTAGAAAACATTTGTATGAATTTATTCCTTTTTAAAAATTTTTGTCTTTTATCAAAAACTGTTTTTTTTCTCACATGATATATTCTGATTACAGTTTCCTCTCCTTTTTCACCTAATTCCTCCCCACTTCCCTCCTATCTGGATCCACCCCCTTTCTGTCTTTCATTAGAAAACAAAACAAATGCTTGTATGGGATAATTGCATTATTATAAAGCAAAATCTAACACACTGAAATAGGTCAAAAGACTGAAGCAGTAGGCACAGGGCCTGCACAGGTCTGCATCAATTGGAACCATAGAGCTGAGAGGAGAAGTGAACACATGCCCGCCTTCCTAACCCAGAAGAAATTTCCATTATATGTCCTCTTGCAAATTAAAATTTAGTTTTCTCCATGGGTGTCTCACTGGGGAAACAATTACTGTTAAGGTCAGGCTATACGTCCAGCAATAGATAGTCAATAGAAAACAAACTCAATGGCATAGTTGGAGGTCTCTCACCTCACAATGTCATGTCAGGGCTTTTTATTCTTATTTTTATTTTTTTAATTCATATTTTTTTCTCTTTTACTACACAGATCCTTTTGCATATATCTTTTGCATACATATGGCTTCAAATTTAGTCTTTTTGAGTGTATGAATGAGTGGGTCTTTGTGTCTATATCTTTTTCTTGTTTCATTCTTGAACAAATAAATACATCTAAATGTGATTTTTAGGTGTTAATTTACAGAAATGGTATTGGAAAGATATTGTTGATAGGTGATTATTATGCAAAATATGATAAAATAAAAATCTTTATAAGTTTTGATATTAATTAAATGAATATGATATCAAAATTAATTACTTTATTAAAGATGCCATTAGAAGTTGAGAGTCAGCCTCATTTAATTCACAGTCTCTCTTCAAAAATCAGAGTCTGAATATAACTTGTCTAGAAGTTGGCTGTTTTGTTTTCAGAATGTCATTGTGTTGGCCTTGGGAAAATTCTTATATGAGGAAATTAATAGTTTCTGGAGTTTTACTCCAAGGACAGAGTTTGCCTCAGTAATTTGAACACAGAATTTTTTAAAATTTTTTATTAATTACACTTTATTCATTTTGTATCCCCCCATAGGCTCCTCCCTCCTCCCCTCCCCATCCCACCCTCCCTCCTCTTTCTGCATGCATGCCACTCCCCAAGTCCACTGACAGGAGAGGTTCTCCTCTCCTTCTTTCTGATCTTAGACTATCAGTTCTCATCAGAAGTGGCTGAATTGTCATCTTCTGTGACCTGGTAAGGCTGCTCCCCCCCGCCCAGGGAGAGGTGATCAAAGAGCAGGCCAGTCAGATTATGTCAGAGGCAGTCCCTCTTCCCATTACTATGGAACCCACTTGGACACTGAACTGCCATGGGCTACATCTGTGCAGGGGTTCTAGGTTATCTCCATGAATAGTCCTTGGTTGGAGTATGAGTCACTGGGAAGTTCCCTGTGTTCAAATTTTCCTGTTCTGTTGCTCTCTTTGTGGAGACCCTGTCCTCTCCAGCTCTTACAATTTCCCACTTCTTACATAAAATTCCATTCACTCTGCCCAACAGTTGCCCATCAGGCTCAGCATCTGCTTTGATAGTCTGTAGGGCAGAGGCTTTCAGAGGCCCTCTGGGGTAGGTTCCTAGTTTGTTTCCTGTTTTCTTCTTCTGGCTTTCAGTAGTCCTCTGTAGAAGCTTCCTGGGTTGTTTCCTGTTTTCTTCTTCTGATGTCCATCCTCTTTGCCTTTCAGGATGGGGATTGACCATTTTAGTTAGGGTCTTCTCTCTTGCTTAGTTTCTTTAGATTCACAGATTTTAGTGGGTTTGTCCTATGCTGTATGTCTATATGAGTGAGTATATACCGTGTGTGTCTTTTGGCTTCTGGGACAACTCACTCAGGATGATCCTTTCCAGGTCACACCATTTACCTGCAAATTCCATGATTTCCTTATTTTTCATTGCTGAGTAATATTCCATTGTATAGATGTACCACAATTTCTGCCTCCATTCTTCAGTTGAAGGGCATCTGGGTTGTTTTCAGCTTCTGGCTATTTGAGCCTCTTTTGGATATATGCCCAGGAGTGGTATGGCTGGATCTTGGGGAAGCACTATTCCTAGTTGTCTGAGAAAGCGCCAGATTGATTTTCAGAGTGGTTGTACGAGTTTACATTCCCACCAGCAGTGGAGGAGGGTTCCCCTTTCTCCACAACCTCTCCACCATGTGTTGTCACTTGAGTTTTTTATCTCGGCCATTCTGATGGGAGTAAGGTGAAATCTCAGGGTTGTTTTGATTTGCATTTCCCTAATGGCTAATGAGGTTGAGCATTTCTTTAAGTGCTTCTCTGCCATTCGATATTCCTCTACAGAGAATTCTCTGTTTAGCTCTGTTCCCCATTTTTTAAGTGTATTACTTGGTTTGCTGCTTTTCAGCTTCTTTAGTTCTTTATATATACTGGATATGAGTCCTCTGTCAGATAAAGGGTTGGTGAAGATTCTTTCCCAATCTGTAGGCAGTCGCTTTGTTTTGATGACGGTGTCCTTTGCTTTGCAGAAGCTTTTCAGTTTCATGAAGTCCCATTTATTGATTGTTGCTCTTAGAGCCTGTGCTGTTGGTGTTCTGTTCAGGAAGTTTTCTCCTCTACCAATGAGTTCTAGGGTATTCCCCACTTTTTTTTTTCTAGCCGATTAATGTGTCTGGTTTTATGTTGAGGTCTTTGATCCACTTGGACTTCAGTTTTGTGCAGGGTGATAAGTATGGATCTATTTTTATTTTTCTACATGTGGACATCCAGTTGGACCAGCACCATTTGTTGAAGAAGCTATCTTTTTTCCATTGTATGGTTTTGGCATCTTTGTCAAAGATCAGGTGTCCATAAGTGTGTGGGTTTATTTCTGGGTCCTCTGTTCGGTTCCATTGATCCACAATTCTGTTTCTATGCCAGTACCATGCAGTTTTTAAAACTGTTGCTCTATAGTACAACTTAAGATCAGGGATGTAGATACCTCCAGAACATCTTTTATTGTAGAGAATTGTTTTAGCAATTCTGGGTTTCTTGTTATTCCATATGAAGTTGAGAATTTTTCTTTCCAGGTCTGTAAAGAATTTTGTTGGTAATTTGATGGGAATTGCATTGAATCTGTAGATTGCTTTTGGTAAGATGGCCATTTTTACTATGTTAATCCTGCCAAGCCATGAGCATGGGAGGGAGATCTTTCCATCTTCTGATATCTTCTTTTAATTCTTTCTTCAGAGACTTGAAAATTTTTTCATACAAGTCTTTGACTTCCTTGGTTAGGGTTACTCCGAGGTACCTTATGTCATTTGAACCCAGAATATTTAATGTATATAATTATTACTTTGGTTTTACCTAAGGACACCACATATTCTCCACCATTAATTCATCAATGAGTACTTGCAGGGCTTTTGCATTATAAGTATTGCTACAACAAACATGGGGGTGGAGACATCTTTAACATTGTAGTCCTAGATTAGAAAGCACTCAGTAAATGTTATCATTAAGAAGAAATGATAATGCAACTGTGATATACTCCCAAACTCAACCAGCTTCTTTCTGGAAGTTACCTAGTTACCTCCTGAGCTGCCTGTTTTAAAATCATATAATAACAGTGAAGGAGGCCATATGACATGGGTCAAACACGAGAGAGAAAAGAGAACAAATAATACTTCCTTAGCTCATATATCCTATCCACAATGTCCTGTTTCTTTCCCCAAAATTGTAGTTAACATTACATCTAATGATCTAAGTACTTGGCTCTTAAAGTTAACTTTCATCTTGCTTGAACAATCTTTACAACACTGGATTCCAGTATCCCTTCTCTGTTCACCTTCTTTCTCCCTCCACTATCCAAAGTATTTTTGGGACCTTTCTTTCTAAAATAGATACACTACTAGCTACTAGCTATTTCTTCCAACTGTCACTTTCTGAAATGCAATTATAGTTATAATCTTAGAAACCTCCCAACAGCACTATGGAAATGATGGAAATTGAAAACCAACTCTAAGGTAGAATCTATGATATAGTAATCTGGCACTTGTACCTGCTATTTAAATCCTACTAAATACTGTATCTGTAGCCAGTAAGGACCACAGAATAGTGAGTCAGATGCCCAGTTAGCTGGTTCTTCTAATTTACTTAGAAAAGTCAATTGCTGATAAAGGTAAGTGGAAGCTCTACTCTCCACAGAATATGATAAAGATATTGGGTACTAAGTGATAGGTATATTTGCCACGAGGTCTCATAGGTAGCAAAAAAATGTGTAGGGTGAAAGAAGCAAAGAAGATAAATTCAACTTTTCAAACCTGAATTATTCTTCTCATAGCCAGAATAGCTATTTATTTCTACTATATTCTTCAAATAAAGAAAAAGAAAGTACAGTATTAGACTGGAAACAATTGAAGCAGGAAATGAAATGGGGATATTCTGAAAGCCTGCTTAATTTTATCCATGTTTTTCGATGTTATTTAACATGTATATTATAAAAGTCATGCTAGGTGATCAAAAAATATAAATCTGTGTTTAAGAGCAATTCAATGTGGTGCTTATATAATGCTTTCAATTAAATTTCAAATTCATTTCAAATGCCTTCTCCTGGACTTCTCTCATATATTCACATAACCTCCTGGAGTCTTGATTATGCAGAATGTAAAGGACAAATATCAGTTAATTGTGTATCTCCTTTTATGTGGTTTTCTGGGCCATGGTCTTATTATGTAGCCCAGACTGGCCTGGAACTCACTGTGTAGCCTAGGCTGGCCTCACTCAAACTGATAGCATTCCCTCTACTTCAGCCTCCTAGGTGCGAGGACTAGAAGTCTGAGACACTGCACTCAGCTAATTTTGCATCTTTGAAAAAATATATTAACTACACTTGATTCACTTTGTGTCCCAGCTGTAGCCTCCTCCCTCATTCCCTCCCAATCCCACCCTCCCACCCTCATCTCCTCCCATGACCATCTCCAAGTCCATTGATAGGGGAGGACTTCCTCCCCTTCCATCTGACCCAGGCTTATAAATTCTCATCAGGACTGGCTTCATTGTCTTCCTCTGTTGCCTGGTAAGGCTGCTCTCCCATTAGGGGTTGGTGGTCAAAGAGCTAGCCACTGAGTTCTTTTCAGAGACAGTTCCTGTTCCCCTTACTAGGTAACACTTGGCTACTTGGATAATTGTGCATCTTTATGGCTCTCTTTCAAAATATATTTAAACCAGCATTGATTATTTCATTACTTTATTTCTTTGATAACAAGTTGCATGATTATTATTTGATTGTTTTGTTTGTTAATGAAATTTATAATTCTAAATATCTCTTCATGTAAAACAAATCAATCACTTCCTTCTTAAGCTAAAAGATTCAGTTGAATAGATAGAAGTGGGCAGTGCAGCCACAAGTCTCTCGAAGTATAGACAAGAGTATATACACAGCAGTTTGTGACATGAGTCAACAGGAGAGCCATAGGAATCTGTAATTTCTCATGATCTTAATCTCTATCAATCCAAATTCAAATCTTATCCTCTTTCTGAGTTTTTATTGTCAATTCTGCCCATCAATAATTATTTTCCATCCCCAAGCACAATTTCAAAGCTTAAATGGACCATAGCATTGCTTTCTTCCATTCTTGCCCATTTCACTCTCCTGTTTATACCCTAACATGATACTTCAGTGCTTTCAAAATGATGTCCAGTCTCTCCAAATGGCACTTGGATCATTCAATATGCAATATGACATTTTATTTTCCCAGTGTTCCACTTGTTTCTTAAGCATGTTATACTGTTCCATTTCAGAGTTTTCTTTTCATTAGAGTATTTTCTCCTTTTCATTACCTGCTTAGCTTTACTCAGTTTCAACAGTTGTTTCAGGAATTAGTTCCTCCATTGTGCCTTTGAGAAATACTCCCAATCTACAGTCTCACAGTATCTGTACATAATTCCATCAGATTCATTACCTTAATCATTTTTGAAAGTATTGCTCCTATGAGTTATAGGATATAATATTGTCAGAGCACAGTATACTAAACTTAGCACATAACATCATTGCCTCCCGTGCCTTGGGGCTGAAAATCTTGAGGTCAGAACTTGGTTAATGTAACTCCATAGAACTTAGTGCCTATTAAGTAGCCTCATTATTGCAGGATTCAAGTGTATGCTACATGATGGCTTGGTACATGGCTCAAAGCTAAGCTCATCTGCAGGAGAATTTTATGTGGAACACAAAAGGCAGAGGTGAAGTAGCCACTAGTCTAATCTTATGTACTTTTACAGTTCAGGTATATTTTCACTGAGCTAGCTAACTATGTTGGTGTAGGGAAGCAGGAAGAACTGTGGCACTAGCAAGCTTTTATCTCCTTCTCCATTAGACTGTGAGCCAAGTGCACGTTTCTGTGCTCCTGCACTTCTGATAAAAGCCATCAGCTTATAGCTAGAGGGATAACTCAGCAGTGGTGGGTCTTTGAATAAGAATGGGTCCCCTAGGCCCATGTATTAGAATACTTGGTTTCCAGTTGGTGAAATAAACTGTATAAGAAGGATTACAAAAAATGTTTGACCTTCTTGAAGGTTGTGTGTCACTGGGAGGGCATTGAATTTTCTTTTTTTCTTTTTTTCTTTTTTTTTTGTTTGGCATTTTTTTTAATTTTATTATTTTTTTTATCAGTTACATTTTATTAACTCTGTATCCCAGCCGTGTCCCGATCCCTCATTCCCTCCCAGTCCCTCCCTCCCTCCCTCATCTCCACCGTGCCCCTTTCCAAGTCCACTGATAGGGGGACCTCCTCCCCATTCATCTGATCCTGTTTTATCAGGTATCTTCAGGACTGGCTGCAAAGCCCTCCTCTGTGGCCTAACAGGACTGCTCCTCCCTTCGGGGGTGGGGAGACCAAAGAGCCAGTCATTGAGTTCCTGTTAGAAATAGTCCCTGTTCCCCTCACTTTGGGAAACCAATTGGTTACTGAGCTACCACAGGCTACATCTGAGTGGAGGTTCTAGGTTATATCCATACATGGTCCTTGGTTGAATGTCAGTCTCAGAAAAGACCCTGTGCCCAGATATATTTGGTCCTTGTGGAGCTCCTATCCTTTCCCCATCAGACTAACTCCCCTTCTTTCTTATGATTCCCTGTACTCTGCCAAAGGTTTGGTCATGAGTCTTTGCTTTGAAAACACTGCTAGTTAGAGTCTTTCAGATGCACTCAGTAGACTCCTGTCATACGTTCAATGCACATCCCATCTGTCTTTCTAAATGAGGAATGATCATCTTACCCCATGTCCGCTCAATTGATTAACTTTTTTAAGTGTATAGATTTCATTATGTTTATCATATCTTATAGGTCTATATAAGTCAGTATATCCCATGTTTGTCTTTCTCCTTCTGGGATATTTCACTCAGAATATCTTTTCTAGATCCCACCATTTGCCTGCAAATTTCATGATTTCCTCCTTTTTGATTGCTGAGTAGTATTCCATTGTATAAAAATACCACAATTTCTGTATCCATTCCATCGTTGATGGACATCTGGGTTGTTTCCAGGTTCTGGCTATTACAAATAGAGCTGCTATAAACATGGTTGAGCAAGTGTCCTTTTTGTGTACTTGAACAAACTTTGGGTATATACCTAGCAGTGGTATAGCTGGGTCTGGAGGAAGCACTATTCCTAATTGTCTTAGAAAGCGCCAGATAGCTTTCCAGAGTGGTTGTACCAGTTTACATTCCCACCGGCAGTGGAGGAGGGTTCCCCTTTCTCCACAACCTCTCCAGCATGTGTTATCACTTGAGTTTTTCATCGTGGCCATTCTGATGGGTGTAAGGTGATATCTCAGGGTCGTTTTGATTTGCATTTCCCTGATGGCTAATGAGGATGAGCATTTCTTTAAGTGTTTTTCTGCCATTCGCTATTCCTCTGTCGAGAATTCTCTGTTTAGCTCTGTTCCCCATTTTTTAATTGGATTACTTGGATTGCTGCTTTTCAGCTTCTTTAGTTCTTTGTATATACTGGATATTAGTCCTCTGTCAGATAAAGGGTTAGTGAAGATTCTTTCCCAATCTGTAGGTAGTCGTTTTGTTTTGATGATGGTATCCTTTGCTTTACAGAAACTTTTCAGTTTCATGAGGTCCCACTTATTGATTGTTGCTCTTAGAGCCTGTGCTGTTGGTGTTCTGTTCAGGAAGTTGTCTCCTGTGCCAATGAGTTCTAGGCTGTTCCCCACTTTTTTTTCCAATTGATTTAGGGTATCTGGTTTTATGTTGAGGTCCTTGATCCACTTTGACTTTAGTTTTGTGCAGGGTGATAAATATGGATCTATTTTCATTTTTCTGCATGTAGACATCCAGTTGGTCCAGCACCATTTGTTGAAGATGCTGTCTTTTTTCCATTGAATGGAATTGGCTTCTTTGTCGAATATCGAGTATTCATAGGTGTGTGGATTTATTTCTGGGTCTTCTGTGCGGTTCCATTGATCCTCCTTTCTGTTTCTATGCCAATACCATGCAGTTTTTATTACTGTTGCCCTGTAGTACAGCTTGAGATCAGGAATGGAGATACCTCCAGATGATCTGAGGTCGTACAGGATCGTTTTGGAGATTCTGGTTTTTTTGTTTCTCCATATGAAGCTGAGAATCTTTTTTTCAAGGTCTGTAAAGAATTGAGTTGGTATTTTGATGGGAAATGCATTGAATCTGTAGATTGCTTTTGGCAGTATGGCCATTTTCACAATGTTAATCCTACCAATCCATGAGCACGGGAGATCTTTCCATCTTCTGATATCTTCTTCAATTTCTTTCTTCAGAGACTTGAAGTTTTTCTCAAACAGTTCTTTCACTCGCTTGGTTAGAGTCACACCAAGGTACTTTATGTGATTAGTGGCTATTGTGAAGGGTGTTGTTTCCCTAATTTCTTTCTCAGCCTTTTTGTCTTTGGTATATAGGAGGGCTTCTGATTTTTTTTGAGTTGATTTTGTATCCTGCCACTTTGCTGAAGGTGTTTATCAGCTGAAGGAGTTCTCTGGTTGAATTTTTGGGGTCGCTCATATATACTATCATATCATCTGCAAATAGTGACACTTTGACCTCTTCCTTTCCGATTTGTATCCCCTTGATCTCCTTTAGTTGTCTTATTGCTCTGGCTAGGACTTCAAGTACTATGTTGAAGAGATATAGGGACAATGGACAGCCTTGTCTTGTCCCTGATTTCAGTGGGATTGATTTAAGTTTCTCTCCATTGAGTTTGATGTTAGCTATAGGCTTGCTATATATTGCCTTTACTATGTTTAGGTATGTGCCTTGTATCCCTGATCTCTCCAAGACTTTAAACATGAATGGGTGTTGGACTTTGTCAAATGCTTTTTCAGCATCTAAGGAGATGATCATGTGGTTTTTCTGCTTCAGTTTGTTTATGTAGTGGATTACATTGATGGATTTCCGTATGTTGAACCACCCTTGCATGCCTGGGATGAAGCCTACTTGGTCATGGTGGATGATATCTTTGATGTGTTCTTGGATTCGGTTTGCAAGTATTTTATTGAGTATTTTTGCGTCAATGTTCATAAGAGAGACAGGCCTAAAATTCTCTTTTTTTGTTGGGTCTTTGTGTGGTTTAGGTATTAAGGTGACTGTGGCTTCATAGAATGAGTTTGGTAGTGTTCCTTCTGTTTCTATTTTGTGGAATAGCTTGAGGAGAATTGGAGTTGGCACTTCTTTGAAGGTCTTGTAGAATTCTGCACTGAAGCCATCTGGTCCAGTGCTTTTTTTGGAGGGGAGACTGTTAATGACTGCTTCGATTTCCTTGGGAGATATAGGGCTATTCAGTCTTTCTACCTGATCTTGACTTAGTTTTGGTAGATGGAATCTTTCAAGAAAATTATCCATTTCATTTAGATTCTCAAATTTTGTGGCATATAGGCTTTTGTAGTATGACCTAATAATTGTTTGGATTTCCTCAATGTCTGTGGTTATGTCCCCATTTTCATTTATGATTTTGCTGATCTGGATAGTTTCTCTCTGCTTTTTAGTTAGTTTGGCTAAGGGTTTGTCTAGCTTGTTGATTTTCTCAAAGAACCAGCTTTTTGTTTCATTGATTCTTTGGATAGTTTTATTTGTTTCTAGTTGATTGATTTCAGCCCTTAGTTTGATTATTTCCAGCCGTCTGCTCCTCTTGGGTGTATATGCTTCTTTTTTTTCTAGGGTTTTCAGTTGGGCCATTAAGTTGTTTGTATGTGATGTTATGAATTTCTTCTTGCAGGCATTTAGTGCTATAAATTTTCCTCTGAGCACTGCTTTCAATGTGTCCCATAAGTTTGGGTATGTTGTGCCTTCCTTTTCATTGAATTCTAGGAAGTCTTTAATTTCTTTCTTTATTTCTTCCTTAACCCAGCTGTCATTGAGTAGTAAGTTGTTCAGTTTCCATGTGCGTGTCGGCTTTTTGTTGTTCCTGTTGTTGTTGAGGTCGAGCTTTAGTCCATGGTGGTCAGATAGTATACAAGGGATTATTTCAATCCTTTTGTATCTGTTGAGGCTTGCTTTGTGGCCCACTATATGGTCTATTTTGGAAAAGGTTCCATGGGGTGCTGAAAAGAAGGTGTACTCTTTTGAGTTTGGGTGAAATGATCTGTAGACGTCTATTAGGTCCATTTGATTTAGGGATTCTGTGAGTGCTTTTATTTCCCTATTTGGTGTCTGTCTAGTTGATCTGTCCCTTGGTGAGAGTGGAGTGTTGAAGTCTCCCACTATTAAGGTATTAGGATCAATGTATGATTTAAGCTTTAATAATGTTTCATTTACGAATGTCGGTGCTCTTGTATTTGGGGCATAGATATTCAAGATTGTGATGTCCTCTTGGTGGATTTTTCCTTTGATGAGAATATAGTGGCCCTCCTTATCTTTTTTGATTAACTTGGGTTGAAAGTCTATTTTATTAGATATTAGGATGGCTACTCCAGCTTGTTTTCTGGAACCATTTGCTTGAAAAATAGTTTTCCAGCCCTTTACTCTGAGGTAGTGTTTGTCTTTGTTGCATAGGTGTGTTTCTTGGATGCAACAGAATGTTGGATCCTGTTTCCTTAACCATTCTGTTATCCTGTGTCTTTTTATTGGTGAGTTGAGTCCATTGATATTGATAGATAATAGTGACCAATGCATGTTAGTTCCTTTTGTAATGGAGTCGATGATCTAACCCTATTTCATTGCTTGTTTTCTTTTCATTTTTGTTGGGACATTATCTGTATGCCCTGTTTTCTTGGGTGAATTTGTTTTCATTGGATTGGAGTTTTCCTTCTAGTATCTTCTGTAGGGATGGTTTGCTGTGTAGATATTGTGTAAATTTAGTTTTGTCATGGAATATTTTGTTTTCTCCATCTATGTTGATTGAAAGCTTTGCAGGGTATAGTAGTCTGGGTTGACATTTGTGATCTCTTAGAGTCTCCATGATACTTGCCCAGGCCCTTCTGGCTTTCATAGTTTCTGATGAGAAGTCCGGTGTGATTCTGATAGGTCTACCTTCATATGTTACTTGGCCTTTTTCCTTTGCTGCTTTTAATATCTTTTCTTTGTTCTGTGGATTTAGTGTTTTGACTATGATGTGACGTGATGTGTTTCTTTTCTGGTCTAGTCTATTTGGAGTTCTGTAGGCCTCTTGTATATTTATGGACATCTCTTTCTTTAAGTTGGGAAAATTTTCTTCTATGATTTTCTTGAAAATATTTTCTGGACCTTGGAGTCTGGAGTCTTCTTTTTCGTGAATTCCTATTATTCTTAGATTTTGTCTTTTCATAGCATCCTTGATTTCTTGGATATTTTGTGATTGGAACTTTTCTGATTTTACTTTTTCTTTGAGAGAAGTATCCATTTCTGCAAGTGTGTCTTCAGCTCCAGAGATTCTCTCTTCCATCTCTTGTATTCTGTTGGTGATGCTTACTTTTGTGGTTCCTGATCTTTTCTCCAAGTTCTCCAGCTCAAGGGTTTTCTCATTTTGTGTTTTCTTTATTGATTCTAATTCTGTTTTCATGCCTTGCACCATTTCTTTCATGTGTTTGAATTTGGATTCCTGTCTCTCTACGATGGCCTCTATTTCTTTTTTCATTTCCTTCTTATATGCCACTAATTTTTCCTCTACTTGTGTATCTATTTGTTTGGCTATGTTTGCCTGAGTTTCTTTTCTTTTTTTTTTTTCACAGTGACTTTTAATATTGATTATATGTTGAAATTACATTTCAACAGGCTGAGTTGAATGAAATACAATAATAAAGTTGATTTCATTTTTACTTTACCATTGTTTCATGTAGCTACTATAAGATTTAATATTACATAAGTGGCTTATATTATATTGCTGTTCGACATCACAGAAAATGTCAAAATAAGAACAGAATGAATTCTTTCTGCCCATCAGAAATTTGTTTTACTGGCAAACAATGGAAAGATGAAAAGACCTCATCCGGCCACATTTGTTAGAAGACTCCAAGTTTGTGTTTTGGGGTAGCATCTTGTTTTATTTTTTATTTAATTAATTTACTCAAAACATTTTATTAATTCTTTGAGTATTTTTTTATGTTAGCATGAAGCATTTGTTTTACATTTTTATGGACCAAAAGTGTTGTCTTGGATGTGCAAGCTTTATATCACATGCTATAAATGGACCTAGGACTCTTTTTTTTTTTTCATCAATTACACTTTATTCATTCTGCATCCCCCTATAAGCCCCTCCCTCCTCCCATCCCAACCCCACCCTCCCTCCTCCCTCTACTTGCATGCCACTCCCCAAGTCCACTAATAGGGGAGGTTCTCCTCTCCTTTCTGATCTTAGTCTGTCAATTCACATCAAAAGTGGCTGTATTGTCCTCTACTGTGGCCTGGTAAGGCTGCACCCCCCCCCCCAGAGGGAGGTGATCAAAGAGCAGGCCAATCAGATTATGTCACAGGCAGTCCCTCTTCACATTACTATGTAACCCAATTGGACTCTGAACTGCCCTGGGCTACATCTGTGCAGGGGTTCTAGGTTATCTCCATGAATAGTCCTTGGTTGGAGTATGAGTCACTGGGAAGTTCCCTATGTTCAAATTTTCTTGTTCTGTTGCTCTCCTTGTGGAGACCCTGTCCTCTCCAGCTCTTACTATTTCCCAGTTCTTACCTAAAATTCCGTTCACTCTGCCCAACAGTTGCCCATCAGGCTCAGCATCTGCTTTGATAGTCTGAAGGGCAGAGGCTTTCAGAGGCCCTCTGTGGTAGGTTCCTAGGTTGTTTCCTGTTTTCTTCTTCTTCTGATGTCCATCCTCTTTGCCTTTCTGGATGGGGATTGGACGTTTTAGTTAGGGTCCTCTCTCTTGCTTAGTTTCTTTAGATGCACAGGTTTTAGTGGGTTTGTCCTATGTTGTATGTCTATATGAGTGAGTATATACCATGTGTGTCTTTTTGCTTCTGAGACAACTCACTCAGGATGATCCTTTCCAGATCCCACCATTTACCTGCAAATTTCATGATTTCCTTATTTTTCATTGCTGAGTAATATTCCATTGTGTAGATGTACCACAATTTCTGCATCCATTCTTCAGTTGAGGGGCATCTGGGTTGTTTCCAGCTTCTGGCTATTACAAATAAAGCTGCTACAAACATGGTTGAGCAAATGTCCTTTTTGTGTACTTGAGCCTCTTTTGGATATATGCCCAGTAGTGGTATGGCTGGATCTTGAGGAAGCGCTATTCCTAGTTGTCTGAGAAAGCGCCAGACTGATTTCCAGAGTGGTTGTACAAGTTTACATTCCCACCAGCAGTGGAGAAGGGTTCCCCTTTCTCCACAACCTCTCCAGCATGTGTTGTCACTTGAGTTTTTGATCTTGGCCATTCTCATGGGTGTAAGGTGAAATCTCAGGGTTGTTTTGATTTGCATTTCCCTAATGGCTAATGAGGTTGAGCATTTCTTTAAGTGCTTCTCTGCCATTCGGTATTCCTCTACAGAGAATTCTCTGTTTAGCATATTAACAAACTGAAAGAAAAAAACCACATGATAATCTCCCTAGATGCTGAAAAAGCCTTTGACAAAATCCAACATCCATTCATGTTCAAAGTATTGGAGAGATCAGGGATACAAGGCACATATCTAAACATAGTAAAGGCGATATACAGCAAGCCTATAGCCAACATCAAACTGAATGGAGAGAAACTTAAAGCAATCCCACTGAAATCAGGGACAAGACAAGGCTGCCCACTCTCTCCATATCTCTTCAACATAGTGTTGGAAGTCCTGGCTAGAGCAATAAGACAGTTGAAGGAGATCAAGGGGATACAAATTGGAAAGGAAGAAGTCAAATTATCACTATTTGCAGATGATATGATAGTATACGTGAGTGACCCCAAAAACTCTACCAGGGAACTCCTACAGCTGATAAACACCTTCAGCAAAGTGGCAGGATACAAAATTAACTCAAAAAAATCAGTAGCCCTCCTGTATACAAAAGACAAAAGGGCTGAGAAAGAAATTAAGGAAACAACACCCTTCACAATAGCCACAAATGACATAAGGTACCTCGGAGTAACCCTAACCAAGGAAGTCAAAGACTTGTATGAAAAAAATTTCAAATCTCTGAAGAAAGAATTAGAAGAAGATATGAGAAGATGGAAAGATCTCCCATGCTCATGGTTTGGTAGGATTAACATAGTAAAAATGGCCATCTTACCAAAAGCAATCTACAGATTCAATGCAATGCCCATCAAATTACCAACACAATTCTTTACAGACCTGGAAAGGAAAATTCTCAACTTCATATGGAATAACAAGAAACCCAGAATTGCTAAAACAATCCTCTACAATAAAAGATCTTCTGGAGGTATCTCCATCCCTGATCTTAAGTTGTACTATAGAGCAACAGTTTTAAAAACTGCATGGTACTGGCATAGAAACAGAATGGTGGATCAATGGAACCGAACAGAGGACCCAGAAATAAACCCACACACTTATGGACACCTGATCTTTGACAAAGACGCCAAAACCATACAATGGAAAAAAGATAGCATCTTCAACAAATGGTGCTGGTCTAACTGGATGTCTACATGTAGAAAAATGAAAATAGATCCATACTTGTCACCCTGCACAAAACTGAAGTCCAAGTGGATCAAAGACCTCAACATAAAACCAGACACATTAAATCGGCTTGAAAAAAAAGTGGGAAATACCCTAGAACTCATTGGTACAGGGGGAAACTTCCTGAACAGAACACCAACAGCACAGACTCTAAGAGCAACAACCAATAAATGGGACCTCATGAAACTGAAAAGCTTCTGTAAAGCAAAGGACACCGTCATCAAAACAAAGCGACCACCTACAGATTGGGAAAGAATCTTCACCAACCCTTTATCTGACAGAGGACTCATATCCAGTATATATAAAGAACTAAAGAAGCTGAAAAGCAGCAAACCAAGTAATCCACTTAAAAATTGGGGAACAGAGCTAAACAGAGAATTCTCTGTAGAGGAATACCGAATTGCCTGAGTTTCTTTAAGGATATTGTCTATTTCTTCTTTCTTTGCCTCCAATTGACTGGCCATCTCTTTGAAAGACTTATTCATTTCCTCCTTATGATCCTCAAATAATTGGGCAAGCATGGCTTTAAAATCATTTTCCTGTGCTTCTGCTGAATTGGTGTATCTATCGATTTTGGGGTTTGCTGGTGAAGTCATGATGTCCTGATTTATGTTGGAAGTGTTCTTTCGCCTACCCCTGGCCATTGGCTTATCTGAAACCTTCCCTGTTTGTTTTGGATTCTGCAGATCAGACTGGTGCTGTCTCTCTCTGGTGTCTGGAGAGTTCTTCAGGAAGCTGAGCACTCTCAGCGTGTGCTGAGGACTAGCTGTACAGGCAGGTCTCTTGGCCGAGATCTTGGTATCCGGGGCTCTCTGCTCTCTGGTTTGGCCCTGCTTCTTTGATGTGTTCTGCCAGTTCTGTGCTGCTGTCACTGCCAGGTTCTGAGGTCTTGCTGCAGCTGGAGATTTCAGGGTGGTCACTTCAGCAGGGATGGGGTAACCAGGCTCTCTGTTCTCTGGTTTGGCCCTGGTTAGTCTTAAACTGGAGGGCTGTGGTGCCCCGCCAGTTCTGTGCTGCTCCACCGCCAAGTCCCGCTGTAACTGGAGACTGGGCTGCTAGTCCCAATGCTTTCTGGGAAGTCCTGGGATCTCTTCATTGTGCTCTCCAAGCTTGGGAGGCCCAGCGCCTGGTGTGTCCAGGTTGTATGACGTTTCTGCCTGGTTTTGGTGAGTATATAGCGTATTCTCTGTCACTGTGGGATTGGGCGGGCCGTACCGTCAGTGATGGCGATCCTGCGGAGCTAGTATGGTGTCTAGCAGATTCACGCCCTGGGAGGATGGTGCAGCCGCTGCACGAATCTGGGACTCCGGGGCACGTACTGCTGGCTTTTGTCTGCCACTAAAGTGCTTGGGGCTCCGTCTCAGCGGCTGTATACCCCAGGCAGTTAGGTCTGCGCTGAGAAAGATGAGTCCACTGTGCCGTTGTGCCGAGGAGGAAGGAGGTCTGGGGGAAGGGAGTGCCGCAAGAACAAAGGATCGTTTCTCTCCTTCCCCAAGCAAGTCTCCGGGTGACCGGAGGCCAAAGTTTTCACCTCCTGAGATGTTCTCTGGTGTTCAGAAAGCCTCGCTGTGGTTTTCCTGGGTTGGGGGTCCTTCCATTCTCCAACTCAGAAGATCAGGTATCCCACAGCTCAGAAACTGTGTGTGCTAGTCGCCATCTTGGCTCCGCCCCTTTCCCTTGAATTTTCAAAAACCTATACCATCCGCAATGTTTCTTTGCCTCAAGCTTGTGTCTCAAGATGTGACCTCTCAGATATTGCTCCAGCACCATGCCTTCCTGCCTGCCCCCTTGTTTTGGACTCGTCACCAACACTGTAATCCCTCAATAAATCATTTCTTCTGTAAATTGTCTTGGTTATGGTATATTAGCCCATCAATAAAAATGTAACTGAGAGGACTAACTCTGACATGAAGTCAATGGCTGGCTCTTTGATCACCTCTCCCTGAAGGGGGAACAGCCTTGCCAGGCCACAGAGAAAGACATTGCAGCCAGTCCTGATGAAACCTGACAGGCTAGGGTCAGATGGAAGGGAAGGAGGACCTCCCCTATCAGTGGACTTGGGGATGGGCATGGGAGGAGATGAGGGAGGGGGAGTAGGATTGGGAGAGAATGAGGGAGGGGGCTACAGCTGGGATAAAAAAAATGAGTAAACTATAAAAAAAACAAAAATAAATTTTAAAAAAGAAAAGAAAAAATAATTAAATTAAAATTTTTAAAAAAGTAACTAATAGAGAGGTCAAGATCACTTGCTGTCTGGATATTTTGCACCATATTTCAATCTTATCAATTGAGGCAAAAATAGAGTATTTTCAAATATTCTATTTGAAATATGGTAATTTGGACCATCTGGAATGATTTGGCAAAACACTGAACTAATTCATCAATGGTGTAGGATGTAATAGCATATATTTTATGTAGTAACACATCCAAAATTTATAATCAGACTTATTATAACCTTGAAATACTAACCTTAATGAGTCCAATTCAGTACATTGGCTGGGTATCTGAAGATAACATTTGACTTACTAATTAATGATTACTGCTCCTGTGTCAAATTTTGCTAGTAGGAATACTGATATTAATCTTAACAAGAATATTTGGAAAGTCCAGTAATGACAAGTATTTTAACACATCAATTTTGTTTGCACATGGTACTGTTTTATGTTTTTCAAATATGTGTAGTGTATTAGATAAAAGTGTATTTTGTACATAAAAATAAGGAAAATTAATGTTATCTTTAAAATAAAAGAGCACTTGCTGTTCTTACAGAGAACCTGAGTTCAGTTTCCAACATCATATGCCTTACAAACATTTGTAACTCAAGTTTTAGGGAGATCTGACACCCTATTCTGGCCACCACAGATAACTGCACACACAATTGTATACATACAGACAAACAAGCATATAAGCATACATACAAATTTAATTTTAAAAAACTTTCAAAAAGCATCACCTCATCCTGAAGTTCTCCTTCATCACTAGAATCTGCTTATGTGAAATATAGATTTGAATTTGTTTCAACAGTCTGTAAGGTAATTGTGGTTTTTGCTATTCCATATTCAATTTCTCTTTTTAAATTTTGAATTTGTTTATTAATTAACTCAATTTATATCTTGCTCATAGACCCCTCCCTCTTTTCTTCTCAGTGTCTCTCTCCCCTTCCCTCTCCTCCCTTCTCCCCTACTCAGAATAGGGGGAGGGCCCCTGCCCACACACCCCTGCTCATCTATTCACAAGAGGACTGTGTTCAACTTCCTCCCCTGTGGCCTTGTAGGGAAGTGTTGTAAAAGCAGGCAACACAGTCCATCTCAGAGATATCCCCCACTCCTCTAACTAGTGGGCCCACAGGAAACCTAAGATGTCCATTGGACTTATCTTCTTGGGGTTTGTATATTGTAGTATGTCTATCCTATATATATGACTAAAATCCACTTATAAGTGAATATATACCCTGTGTGTCTTTCTGGGTCTGGGTTACCTCCCTCAGGATGATCTTTTCTAGATCCATCCATTTGCCAGCAAATTTCATGATTTCCTTGTTTTTAATGGGTGAGTAATATTCCATTGTGTAAATGTACCACAGTTTCTCTATCCCTTCTTCAGTTAAGGGACTTCTGAGAACATGCCCTGCTCAGATGTAGCCCATAGTCAGCTCAGTCTCCATGTAGGTTCCCTAGTAAAAGGAGAAAATCCTTGATCACTTTTCCCTGGTGGGGTGACCTAGCCAGCTGAAAGGGGTATCCTTTCAGCTGATGAGGTATCCTTTCAGGCATGATGAGACCTGAAAGGATAAGATCAGACAGTATGTAAGGAGGACTTCCCCTATCAGTGGAAAGAAGGCTACAGGAGGAAGAGGGTGGGAGGGTATGGCCTGGAAGAGATGAAGGAGGGGATATAACTTGGATACAAAGTAAATAAATTATAAATAAAAATAAAATCTAAAAATGGGGAATAGGTCATTGGCACAGGAGACAACTTCCTGAACAGAACACCATCAGCACAGGCCCTAAGAGCAAATCAATAAATGGGACCTCATGAAACTGAAAAGCTTCTGTAAAGCAAAAGACACTGTAATCAGAACAAAACGACAGCCGACAGATTGGGAAAGGATCTTCACCAACCCAACATCTGAGAGAGGGATGATATCTGGAATATATAAAGAACTAAAGAAGTTAAAAGGCAATAATCCAAGTAACCCAATTAAAAATGGGGTATGGAACTAAACAGATAATTCTCTGTAGAAGAATATCGAATGGCAAAGAACACATAAGGAGATGTTCAACATCCCTAGCCATCAGAGAGATGCAAATCAAAACGACCCTGAGATTTCACCTTACACCCATCAGAATGGTTAAGATAAAAAACTCAAGAGATAACGTATGCTGGAGAGGATGTGGAGAAAGGGGAACCCTCCTCCATTGCTGGTGGGAATGTCAACTGGTACAACCATTATGGAAATCAATCTGGCGCTTTCTCAGACAATTAGGAATAGTGCTTCCTCAAGATCCAGCTATACCACTGCTAGGCATATATCCAAAAGATGTGCATGTACACAATAAGGACATTTGCTCAACCATGTTTGTAGCAGACTTATTCATAATAGCCAGAACCTGGAAACAGCCCAGATGTCCATCAACAGAGGAATGGATACAGAAATTGTGGTACTTTCACACAATGGAATACTACTCAGCAATTAAAAACAAGGAAATCATGAATTTTGCAGGCAAATGGTGGGATCTAGAAAAAAAGATCATCCTGAGTGAGGTATCCCAGAAGGAGAAAGACACACATGGTATATACTCACTTATATAGATCTATAAGATAGGATAAACATACTAAAATATGTACACCTAAAGAAGAAAAACAAGAAAGAGGTCCAGGGGTAAGATGATCAATCCCCATTTAGAAAGACAAAGGGGATGGACATTGAAATAGAAAACAAGAAACAGGACAGTAGCCTACCACAGAAGGCACGTGAAAGACTCTACATAGCAGTGTATCAAAGCAGATGCTGAGACCCATAACCAAGCCTTCGGCAGAGTGTATGGAATCATATGAAGGAAGGAGGAATTAGAGTATCCTAGAGGGGACAGGGAGCCCCACAAGGCCCAAACATATCTGAGCACAGGGGTCTTCTATGAGACTGTTTATCCAACCAAGGACCATGTATGGATATAACTTATAACCTCTGCTCAGACATAGCCCATGGTAGCTCAGTATCCAAGTGGTTTCCCTAGTAAGGGGGACAGAAATTGTTTCTGACACGAACTCACGAACTTCCCCTCCCCCCCTAAGGGAGGAGCAGCCTTGCTAGGCCACAGATAAGGACATTGCAACCATTCTGAAGATACCTGATAAGCTAGGGACAGACAAAAGGAGAGGAGGACACCCCTTCTCAGTGGACTCTGAAGGAGGCAGGGAGGAGATGAGGGAGGGAGGGGAAGAATGGGAGGGGAAGAGGGAGTGGGCTACAGCTGGGATACAAGCGAATGTATAAAATTATTTAAAAATTAAAAAAATTAAAATAAGAAAAAAATGGGGTATAGGTATAAACAGATAATTCTCAACAGAGGTGTCCCAAATGACTAAGAAGCAGGGTTTTATTAAACAATTTGTCTTTCTTATTGCTGGCTCTGCTGACTTCAAACCCTCACTGGATTCATAAGCAGTTTTCTTACATAAATTTTATTGAAGAAAAGAGAATAATAAGACCTTGGGGTCTGCACAATATATTTGGCAATAATTAGAAAACCAAAAGGCTACTGTGCTCCATCAGTTCGGGATTATGTAGTTTAGGTAACAAATAAAAGTTCAACTCAGGTCTAGATGTCCATTAGTTTCCTCATATATAAACAATTGACTAATCACACTAACAACAAGAGAGATGGAACCCATTAAAACTGCTTCTACCTACTATACTACTTCCAGAACAACCATTTAGCAGAGCTAGAATGAGAACCGAATAACAGAAGATTATCATAAACTTAATTATTTCGTGACTGTATTGCATCTTCCAAATGTGTCTTTACCAATGATGCGAAGTAATATAGTCTTTGATGGTGCTAACACAACACATTGAGTGCCTGTATTCTGAAAGCACTTGATTTTCTGTTTGGGTCTAATCCATCTACTGAGTGACCCAAACAGTTGACCAATTTGATGCCTTAGATTAAGCCACGGCTATACATTAGCTCTTGAGTCCTACGCAAGTCGCCCAGCCACTTAGGCTGTATTATTCATCACATCTGACAGATAAAGATGATCTATTAAAGACATTTCAGGCTACTGTTGGTGAATCACATCATGATCAATTTTAACTGCTCTATAGAAATCACATAGTTAGCTTGTTTCTCCAGTTACCTCTGCCTTTGCCCAATATATTAAAGAATAATGTAGCTACCCTGGCAGAATTGGATGCCATACATGAGTTACACAATATGGACCTCAGCCCAGGAAGGCTTATCTAACTATTGCCAGTACTGGGTGTGCACTATATCAAAGGCAGAAGTGAGCAGTGAATTCCTACGATTGGCATCATTTCCTAAAGGCATCTTTTAGCTTCTAGGTGATCTATTTATCTCATTGAACTACCAATAGTAATCAAAAAGGCAGCATATGTTAACCCTGGAATAAACATTCCATTTGGGTATGTTTTTTTTTTTCTATCTGTACAAATTCTACCATACCCGCTATCTGTGTCCTCTTCCCTCTCATGATGTTTCCCAAGGCATTCCTCTGATAACTGATCTTATTTGACAGATAATGAGGCATTATAGGGTAATGTAGCTAAATTCTTGCTGTTACCCATATCATTTAGGTCAGTGATGGTGATTGCAGTTTCTCACATAATTTCATTTGCTCTTGTGGTTTCCAGTTGTGCAGTGCCACCTCATATTCCTACATTCTAGCTGATTATCATTAGTTCTAGTGTGTCCCTCTTTCTCTACTTCATATCCATTTTTATCTCCCTGATTGCCAGCCTTGGAGATTTCAAGTCAAATCATAGGTGCAGAAACAACATCTATAAAATAAAAGTGGAACATACAAGAACATAGCATCAAATTCCCAAATCATTTCTTTTGTGTCACACACAGTGATTCTGCTTCTTTAGCCAAACCCTGACTAACATATACAAGCTATATAACTTGTCTATGCATTTCTAAGTGTTTCTGATAAACTGGATAAGCTGACAAAAGTTTTTCTTTTCTCTTTGTTTTATCTTTATAAGGAAAATAGGTCAGTTCTGCTTGTGACAACATTCTTTTATCTTTGTTCCTGTAATGTGCCACTTCTGAGTATAATTTAGTATTTCAGGTTCTAATTAAAATGGCAATGAAACTGAAATTGAAAGTAAAACTTTACAAGTAGGGTGTCCTTTTGACCTAAGCCTTTATATGTGTCAGGTAATTTTATCATTCTGTCTTCATATAATTTGCTGCCTCTTTATGTCTATCTGAGTTTGGCATTTTTTTTTTAACAAGGACTAGTAAGATGACTATCAAAATGAGCACACTGGACTCTGTTTAAATTCAATTATATGTAACTATGGGTTGCAAAGTATGCAATTTATTGAACATAAAATTTATCTGGCGAAATTCTTTCTGTGTGGGTTCTTTCTCCTGGGTTCAGTCCAGCTAGCCCTTGGAGGTTGTTAGCAGACAGAAAAGCCACAGAAATTGCACAGATCATTTGGTCAGATGCTTTTCTCATTTAATGAGGAGAAAAATAAAAGCTGATATTCTCAAGGGATACTCAAGACATTATCCTCTCTTTTCTGCCAGAATGTAAAACAATAACAAGAGATCCTTGAGATCTCTACTCTGAAAGTATAGAACTATGAGACTACCATCATGTATCTCTCAACATTTACAGTCCATGAACTTACAGAGATTCCTAAGATCACTATTCTATAAATCAATTTTGCTAGCAGAGAAGAGATGTCTTAGGGTCAGAAGCAAAGAATATTCAGTAACTCTGTAAAGCGTGAACAGTCTTCAGAAAAACAAAATATACTCTCCAAGATTGTAGTTCATCTTCATATTCAGATGTTACTTTGGGGAAGCTAGGTGTATTGTATCAAATAACAGACTTTCTTCCCAAAGATGGATCTGTATCTTAAATCTCTAAACTTGCAAATATTGAAGGTTACATGGCAAATGGTAATGAAGCATGTAGAATGAATTCAGCTTGCTGCTGAATAGATGAGATTATTTCAGGTCATCCAAATCAACCCAATATTCTTAAAGGTAGAGGAAGGCAGAGAGAATAGTGAGTCTAGTGACATGACAGCTCAAAATACTTGACTATTGCTAGATTTGAAAGTGACAGCAAGGGCCACAAGCCAAGAAATGATAAGAAAATAGATTCATCCCTACAACTTGAAAGGACAACATAACCCAGCCAGGAGAAACACATTTGGACATCTGGCATCCCAAGCTGTAGAAATAATAAATGTCTGATATTTAAGGGGATGTTTTGTAGTATTTTGTTAGGACAGCAATGGAAAACAAATACACAAGACAACAACACTTTTTCAACATTCAACTATTTATATCCTGACTATCTAAATGGCTATCGGGTAGGTGGATATGTTTTCTAACTTTTTCTTGTTATTTTCTTTATTTGGTTCAAATTCTGATTTTCAGACCTTTCATTTTATTTGAGCAATTTTATATACATGTTTGTTCATCTGCCTACAAATTGTTTCCTTGCAATTCCTGTTCTCTTTTATCTCCCTTCGTGCAATCTATTATATTCCTTTATAAGCCCTTGCCCCAACTAATGCCCACTGAGATTTGTCCATGTCTAGTTTCTATGCTAACATTCAATTCAAAACTTTACTTAGGCACTGCTATTTTTCCACAGTGCAGCTTGCTGAATAAAATAAGAAAGCAAACTAATAAATCTGTTTTCCTGAGTCTCTTTCTATCACCCTTCAGAGGGTGCTTCTCACAGAGGAAGAAGGGAGTGAGATGTGTGTTTATAATTCTGAAGTATGGCATTAGAATATAAACATTACTTCATTTAAATTTCCTACTGTGCACCAATTATCAGGAACAGACCCTTTGTCTGATTTCAAGATTATCGCTTCATCTTGGTTCTCTTTTTAACCCCTATGAAGTCATAAGTTTCCTCTTATTTCAGAAACTTCAAAGCTCCAGTTTTATTGCCCCTTAAAGTTATTTCTTCTCTCATCTTTATATGATACACAAACAAAACCATAACCTTCATAGATTTGAGCATTAAATCACTAAACAACATATATTATGTAAGTACTTATGCTATGCCAGGAATTGTTACGGTTTTTGGAATGAAAACAGTCTACCATCTTTGAATCTCATCAATGAGTATCCTGTCTCTTCCCTGAAAGGAAGATAAGCAGTGAGGAAAAGTGTGCTAAGTAGAAGTAATTACAGTGTGAAAGCCAGTATCTTGAAATATACTTGTAGGAATAAAGAACTTAAGCATAATTTTAATGTGGATGACAAACAAACATCTGTGGGGAAAGTGTGGCAATAAAGATAAAGATGAAATAGTAGGGAAGAGTCATCACTGAAAACCAGACTGAGATGGCTGTTCTTCAATGTATGTGAAAGGAGAAGCTAGCAAATAACATTAAGGAAAAGAGAAATACAGTTAAACTTGTAAAATTGTTAATATAGCTATGATGTGGACTATAAATCAGGATACTTCCATTGGCAAATTATTATCATTATACAGGCAAAAACTATGAAGTTCAGAAATGTGAGGCTTACGGTAAAAACAGTGATAGGGAAAAAGAAGCATGGTATTAGCCATAAAATACAGACTAATCATACTACAATCCACAGAACCAAAAAAGTTAAGTAACAAGGAGGGCTCGAGGGAAGATGCTTAAATGTCACTCAGAGGGGAAACAAAATAGACATCAGGAGTAGATGGAAGAAGAGAATTGGGTGGGAGATGAGGTGGGGATGGTAATAGGGTTGGGGATCAGGTGTGGGGAGAGCAGAGGTGGAGTCACAAATGGGTGTGGGGAGGAGAACCAGAAAGAGAATGGAAATCAGTAAGGGGAGGAACATCTCTGGGACAGGAGAGGCTCCCAGAAGTCTATTTGGGTGACCCTAGCTGAGACTCCTGGCAGCAGTGGATATGGAGCCTGAAGTTACCACCTCCTGTAGCCAGGTGGGATTTTCTGTAGAGGGAGGGTTACACCAATCCACCCATAAAACCATCAACGCAAAATTTGTCTTGCCTAAAAGAAGTGTAGGGGCAAAGATAGAACAGAAGATTGAGAGAATGTCCAACCAATGACTGGCCTAACTTGAGACCCATCCCATGTGAAAGAACCAACCCCTTACACTATTAATGCTACTTTGCTATGCTTGGAAAGAGGAGCCTAGTATACTCCCGTATACAAAAGACCAAAGGGCTTAGAAAGAAATTAGGGAAACAACACCCTTCACAATAGCCACAAATGACATTAAGTACCTTGGAATAACCCTAACCAAGAAAGTCAAAGACTTGTATGAAAAAAAAATTCAAGTCTCTGAAGAAAGAAAGAGAAGAAGAAATCAGAAGATGGAAAGATCTTCCATGATGATGGTTTGGCAGGATTAACATAGTAAAAATGGCCATCTTACCAAAAGCAATCTACAGATTCAATGCAATCCCCATCAAATTACCAACACAGTTCTTTACAGACCTGGAAAGAAAAATTCTCAACTTCATATGGAATAACAAGAAACCCAGAATTGCTAAAACAATCCTCTACAATAAAAGATCTTCTCGAGGTATCTCCATCCCTGATCTTAAGCTTTACTATAGAGCAACAGTTATAAAAACTGCATGGTACTGACATAGAAACAGAATGGTGGATCAATAGAACCGAACAGAGGACCCAGAAATAAACCCACATATCTATGGACGCCTGATCTTTGACAAAGATGCCAAAACCATACAATGGAAAAAGGATAGCATCTTCAACAAATGGTGCTGGTCTAACTGGATGTCCACATATAGAAAAATGAAAATAGATCCATAATTATCACCCTGCACAAAGCTGAAGTCCAAGTGGATCAAAGACCTCAACATAATACCAGGCACACTAAACCGCTTCAAAGAAAAAGTGGGGAATACCCTTGAACTCATTGGCACAGGAGACAACTTCCTGAACAGAACACCAACAGCACAGGCTCTAAGAGCAACAATCAATAAATGGGACCTCATGAAACTGAAAAGCTTCTGTAATGCAAAGGACAACATCATCAAAACAAAGCGACTGTCTATAGACTGGGAAAGAATCTTCACCAATGTTTATCTGACAGAGGGCTAATATCCAGTATATATAAAGAACTAAAGAAGCTGAAAAACAGCAAACCAAGTAATCCACTTTAAAAATGGGGAACAGAGCTAAACAGAGAATTCTCTGTAGAGGAATATCGAATGGCAGAGAAACACTTAAAGAAATGCTCAGTGTCATTAGCCATTAGGGAAATGCAAATCAAAACCACCCTGAGATTTCACCTTACACCCATGAGAATGGCCAAGATCAAAATCTCAAATGACAGCACATGCTGGAGAGGCTGTGGAGAAAGGGGAACTCTCCTCCACTGCTGGTGGGAATGTAAACTGGTACAACCACTCTGAAAATCAATCTGGCGCTTTCTCAGACAACTAGGAATAGCACTTCCTCAAGATCCAGCCATACCACTCCTAGGCATATATCCAAAAGGGGCTCAAGTACACAATAAAGACATTTGCTCAACCATGTTTGTAGCAGCTTTATTTGTAATAGCCAGAAGTTGGAAACAGCCCAGATGCCCCTCAACTGAAGAATGGATGCAGAAATTGTGGTACATCTACACAATGGAGTATTACTCTGCAATGAAAAATATGGAAATCATGAAATTTGCAGGTAAATGGTGGGACTTGGAAAGGATCATCCTGAGTGAGCTGTCCCAGAAGCAGAAAGACACACATGGTATATACTCACTCATATAGACATATAACATAGGATAAACCTACTAAAACCCTGAACATCTAAAGAAACTAATCAAGAGAGCGGACCCTGACTAAAACGCTCAATCCCCATCCCAAAAGGCAAAGAGGATAGACATCAGAAGAAGAAGAAAACAGGAAACAAACTAGGAACCTGCCAAAGAGGGCCTGTGAAAGGCTCTGCCCTACAGACTATCAAAACAGACACTGAGACTTAAGGCCAACTGATGGGCAAAGTGCATTCAATCTTAAGTAAGAAGTGGGAAATAGTAAGATCTGGAGAGGACAGGAACCCCACAAGGAGAGCAACAGAACCAGAAAATTTGAACACAGGGGTCTCCCCAGCGACTCATATTCCAACCAAGGAACATGCATGGAGATAACCTAGAACCCCTGCACAGATGTAGTCTATGACAGCGTAGTATCCAAGTGGGTTCCATAGTAATGGGAAGAGGGACTGCCTCTGACATAATCTGATAGGCCTGTTCTTTGATCAGCTCCCCCTGAGGGGAGAGCAGCCCTATCAGTCCACAGACGATGACAATGCAACCATTCGTGATGGGATCTGATAGACTAAAATCAGAAGGAAGGAGAGGAGGACCTCCCCTATCAGTGGACTTGGGAGGGGCAAGCAAGAAGAAGGGGGAAGGAGGGTGGGGCTGGGAGGGGAGGAGGGAGGAGCTTATGGGGGGATACAAAGTGAATAAACTTTAATTAATAAAAAAATATATTAAAAAAAGAGGAGCCTTGTATAGTGTCTTCTGAGAAGCTTCATCCAGCAGCCGGTAAAAACAGATGCAGAGTCCCATAGCCAAACAATAAGTGGAGCTTGGGAGTTTTGTTGGAAAGTGGAAGGACTGAGGGAGCTGGAATAGTCAGGGACACTGTAAAAAGACCTACAGAGTAAACTAAGCTGGGCCTATGAGGCACACAGAGACTGAACCACCAACCAAAGTGCTTGCCTGGGCTGGACCTAGACCCCGTACACATACTTAGTAGATGTGCAGCTTGGTCATCATGTGGGTCCCCTAAACAGTGGGCTTAGGGGCTGTCTCTGACTCTGTCATGTGCCTCTGAGTACCTTTCCCCTAGCTGAGTTGCCATGTCACTCCAGGTTGAGAGAGGATAAGCTTATTCCTGTAGTGACTTGAGATGTCAGGGTGGATTGGAACCCCTTGGGGGCCTTTCCTTCTTTTTGAGGAGGGGAGGAAATGGGAGAAGGAGTTGGGGGGAGGACTGGGAGAAGAAGAAGAGACTGGGATTGAGCTGTAAAGTGATTAGATAGATAGATAGATAGATAGATAGATAGATAGATAGATAGATGAGGGGAAAAAAGATCTTTCCATCTTCTGATATCTTCTTCAATTTCTTTCTTCAAAGACTTGATGTTCTGGTAATAAAGGACTTTCACTTGCTTGGTTAGAGTTACACCAAGATATTTTATGTTATTTTTGGCTATTGTGAAGGGTGTTGTTTCCCTGATTTTTTTTTTCTCAACTTGCTTATCATTTGTATATTGGTGGCCTACTGACTATTCTTTGAGCTAATCTTCTATCCAGCCACTTCACTGAAAGTGTTTATCAGCTGGAGGAGTTTCCTGGTAATATTTTGGAGGATGCATATGTATACTGTGATATCATCTGCAAATAGTTATATTTGACTTCTTCTTTTCCAATTTATATCCCCTTGATATCCTTTAGTTGTGATTTTGCTCTAGCTAGAACTTCAAGTACTATATTGAATAGGTACAGACAGAATGGACAGCCTTGTCTTATTCCTGATTTTAGCAGAATTGCTTTGAATTTCTCTTCATTTAATTTGATGTTGGCTATCGGATTGCTGTATATTGCCTTTATTCTGCTCTGTGTACCCCTGATTTCTCCAAGATTTTGATCATGTAGGGGTGTTGGATTTTGTCATTTTTTTCAACATCTAATGACATGATCATGTTTTTTTTTCTTTCACTTTGTTTATATAGTGGAATACACTGACAGATTTTCCTATGTTGAAGCATCCCTACATCTCTAGAATGAAGCCTACTTGACCATGGTGGCTGATGTTATTGATGTGTTGTTGGATTTCATTTGTGACTATTTTATTGAATATTTTTGTGTCAATGTTTATAAGGTAAATTGGTCTGAAATTATCTTTCTTTGTTGAATATTTGCGTATTTTTGGCATATCAGGGTGACTGTGGCCTCATAAAATGAATTTGGAAATGTGGCTATGTTCCTTCTGTTTCTATTTTGTGGAATAATTTGAAGAATTATTATTTCTTCCTTAAAATTCCAGTAGAATTCTGTGCTAAAACCCTCTGATCCTGGCCCTTTTTTGTTTGTTTGTTCATTTGTTTGTTTGTAAGGATACTTCTAATGAATGTATCTGTTTCCTTAGGGGTTGTAGGTTATATGCATAAAACAACAATTAAGAATAGACCAGAAACTATAAATTTGAGAGGGAGCAAGAGGAAAGAGATATCCAACAGTGATTGGAGGGGGAAAGAAACTAAAAATGATACAATTATATTTTCATTTCAAGAATGTTATTAAAGAAATGGGTAAAAAGCTAAAGAATTTGCAATAGAGGAATCTCTAATGGCTGAAGAGCACTTAACGAAATGCTCAGCACCATTAGTCATCAGAGAAATGCAAATCAAAATTATTCTAAGTTTCCATCTTACACCCATCAGCGTATCTAGAATAAAAATAAAATAAAAACTCAAGTGACACTAAATGCTAGTGAGGATGTGTAGAAAGGAGATATTTTATGGCATTGCTGGTAGGAGTGCAAACACTTGAAAATAAATTGGACACTTTCTCAGAAAATTGGGAATAGCTCTACCTCCAGACCCAGCTATACAACTCCTGGGCATATATATACCTGAAAGATGCCCCACTATATCTCAAGGACATTTGCTCAACTGTGTTCATAGGAGCTTTATTTGTAATAACCAGAATCTGGAAACAACCTAGATGTCTCTCAACTGAAGAATGGATAAAGAAACTATGGTACATTTACACACTGGAATACTATTTAGTTATTAAAAACAAGCAAATCATGAAATTTGCATGCAAATGAATGGAGCTAGAAAAGCTCACACTGAGTGAGCTAACCCAGACCTACATGGTACGTACTCACTTATAAGCAGTTTTAGCCATATAGTATAGGATAGGCATACTACAACTCATAGACCCAAAGAAGATAAGTAACATGGAGGACCCTAGGAAGGATGCTTAAATCTCACTCAGAAGGGAAAATAGAAGAGACAATAGAAGTGGTTGCAAAGAGTGAATCAGATAGGAGAAGGAGCACAAAGAGAATTGAGGATGGATACCAGACCTGGGGTGAGCGGGGGTTAGGGAAGAGAGGGCCTACATAAAGTAGGGAAACCCTGGGTAAGGGCATCTCTACGACAAGCTGGAAACCTAATACACGGTAGGGTTCTGGAAAGATATGGGGTTGACTCTAGCTGAGACTCCTAATATCAGGGGTCAGGGAGACTGAAGAGGATACCCTCTAAGCTAGACGGGACTCCGTGATTTCCCATGATAAAATGGGAAATCTAACCCACCCACAAAAACTTCAACCCAAAATTTACCCTGCCTACAAGTTGTGCAGGGATAAATATAGATAGAGCAGAGATAAAGATAGAGCAAAGATTGAGGGAATGTGCCACCAATGCCTGGCACAACCTGAAGCTCACCCTAAGAGAGAAAGCCAATCCTTGACATAATTAGTGATATTCTCCTGTGCTTACAGACAGGAGCCTAGTATAGCTGTCCCCTGAGCAGCTCCACCCAGCAGCAGATTGAAACATGCTGAGACTCACAGCCAAATATTTGGCGAAGCATAGGGAGTCTTGTGGAAAATGCAGGAAGGATAGAAGGATGTGGAGGTGATAGGAATTCCACAAGAGGACGAACAGAGCCAACTAATCAGGGTCCAGAGGGATTTGTGGAGACTGAAACACTAACCAAGATCCCTGCATAGATTGGACCTAGCCCCCCTATACAGATGTAGTAGATGGGCATCTCAAGGTTCATGTGGGTTCCCTAGTAAGAGGAGCCAGGGCTGACTCTGACATGGACTCTGTTGCCCAGTTTTTGATCACTCCTTCCTCAACCCCTGGTGGGGCTGCCTTGCCAGGCCTCAAGGGAAGGGGAAGAGCTCAGAAATGATGCAGTTTGATGAACGAGGGTGAGTGTAAGGGGTTCCCTTTTTCTGAAGAATAGGTGAGAAGGGGTGGTGGAAGAGGGAGGGAAGGTAGTTCTGGAAGGAGAGGAGGGAGATGACTATGAGCGAAAGGTAAAGTGAATTAATTAAGAAAAGTTAAAAAGTAAAAAAATAATTTTAAAGATTTTTAAATAGAAGACTTAAAAATAATATGGGAAAATTACTTAAATATTACAAAGAGATACTCATTCAAGGAGTCAGGTTTTTTTTCAAGAAAAATATTTGAATATTCACACACATATATACTTGCATATTTATGCAAAGAGAAATATGAGGGTAGAGAGGATGATAGACAGGTATGAGATAGTATGGGAGTAGAATGAAGAAACTAAAGAGAAATTATTTGATTCTAGAAAAGTAACTGATTCTTGAAGGGACCAAGAATCGGGAAAAAGATACATTGTTTTTAAAGATTCATTTTACTTTTTGATTATATGAATGTGTGTTTATCTGTATGGAGCTAGAGTTGTATGTTATTGTGAGCCGATGAATATAGGTGCTGTGAACCAAACTTCAGTCTTCTGCAAGTACTGTATATTCTGCTAACCACTAAGCCATCACTCCTATACCAGAAGTATTCATAATTAGAAGGATACATCTCCCACAGCAAATGGAAAGGAAAAGATATGCTGAGGAAAACGGAAAGATGGAGAAACAAGAGGCTATGGAAACTCCTATCTGATGACTCAATCCATTGAAGAAACAGTGCTTCAACATCTGTTTAGAACTCGAACAGTAGGGTACATAAAAAATGAGAGAGAATACTTTTTGATGGAAATAATGAAAGAAATGACAAACTGATTTCCAATGAATATTAAAAATTCACAGAGATTACCACATCTTCTCCTAAGGAAACACTACAATATTTAAGGACCTAATTTCAGAAGGTATTTGGTCTGCAGAGTCAGTGAAGCATAGTGAGTGCTGGTGCACTGAGGTAAGTCATTTTCTTAACATTTTCAATGCCATTGAGAAAGAGAAAACAGTAGACTAATATCAGATAACATTTATAGTCCTGAGACCTTGGATAAGTACTTTCCCTACTGTGGGTCTTAGATTCTCCCTTCAACCATAAGAAGTTTAGATAATTCAAAAAATCCTTCCTATCTCTGGCACATTATGACCTTGAATACAGGATGATGTTCAGCAACAATATCAAGGAAGTATGAAAAGCATGCACGTGTGTGTGAAAGTTTCCAAAAGTACATCACTTTATTCAGCAGCAAAGGCTGCTTCTTTCTCCATCTGAATGCAGAGAGTCTGTGCTGCTCCTGGGCCTCCTAATCAAATGGCTTCATAGGCACTAAATTCATCCCAAAAGTTCATAAGGATAATACTGTCAACATTTAGGTTATGAAAACAGAATGTTTTTCAGCCTTTCTGGCTTCCATGGAATTTATCAAGGCATTTCAAATTTAACTTGACTTGAAATTCTAAGCCAAGTGGATAAGGATTAGCTCTGAGGTCATATATCTCTTAAATCACATAAGCCCTCAGACAGATTTGAAATATTAAATGCATCTCTCCCGAATGGTTGAAAGACTAGACATTTTCTTTCAATTTTGAATTGCTAAGTGAAACTTCTGGAAGCATGTGTATTATTAAAGCAAGTCTCATGACCTTGACTGGATTTTATTCTTATGTATATGGGTTGGTGTTTGGATTTGTTCTTTATATTTCCATATAGGCAAGGCCTCTGTAAACTATCTCAGTCAATACATCTGCACCAGTAAACAACCTGGTCTACACATTCATTCACTTTTTTAATCAAACAACATACAGAATGTGTGAGATATTGGGATAGATTCTGAATCTACTTCAGTGAATAGGATGTTGTCTCCAGTCTATATACTGGATAGTAGTAACTACAAGCATAGTCATATACCTTTATAATAGAAGGGTATTGCTCAACACCAGCAATGGCATATCCTTAAGAATCAGACCAATGAGTCATAGATTTAACTAGCAAACACAAGGGCCTTGATTTAGTCCTCAGATCTAGGGGGAAAGTAAGAACCAGAGTAATCTAGGTTTGATTCCCAGATTGGCTCTTTTTTTATAAAATTCTTTATTAATTACACTTTATTCACTTTGTATCCCCCCCCCTGTGGTTCCCTCCCTACTCCCATCCCAATCCCTCCCTTCCTCCACCCTCTGCATGCATGCCCCTCCCCAAGTCCACTGATAGGGGAGGTTTTTTTTTTCCTTCCTTCTGATCCTAGTAAATTAGGTCTCATCAGAAGTGGCTGCATTGTCTTCTTCTTTGGCCTGCTAATGCTGGCTCCCCTCAAGGGGAGGTAATTAAACAGCAAGCCAATCAGTTCATGTCAGAGACAGTCATATTCCTATTACAATGGAACCCACTTGGATACTGAACTGCTACTGGGCTACATCTGTACAGGGGTCTTAGGATATCTCCATACATAGTCTTTGGTTGGAGTATCAATCTCAGGAAAGAACCCTGTGCTCAGATTTTTTGGTTCTGTTGCTCTCCTTGTGGAGTTCCTGTCCTCTCCAGATCTTACTGTTTCCCTCTTCTTTCATAAGATTCCCTGCACTCTGCCCAAAGTTTGCCCATAAGTCTCGGCAACTGCATTAATAGTCTGCAGGGCAGAGCCTTTCAGAGGTCCTCTGTGTCAGGCTCCTGACTTGTTCCCTCTTTTCTCCTTCTTCTGATGTCTTTCCTCTCTGCCTTTCTGGATAGGAATTGAGCATTTTAGCAAGAGCCCTCCTTCTTGATTAGTTTCTTTAGGTGTACAGATTTTAGTAGGTTTATCCTATATTATATGTCTATATGAGTGAGTATATACTGTGTGTGTATTTCTGCTTCTGAGATAGCTCACTCAGGATGATCTTTTCCAGATCCCACCATTTATCTGCAAATTTCATGATTTCCTTGTTTTTTATTGCTGAGTAATATTCCATTGTGTAGATATATCACAATTTGTGCATCCATTCCTCCACTGAGGGGCATCTGGGCTGTTTCCAACTTCTGGCTATTACAAATAAAGTTGCTACAAACATGGTTGATCAAATGTCCTTATTGTGTACTTGAGCCCCTTTTGGATATATGCCTAGAAGTGGTATAGCTGGATCTTGAGGAAGCGCTATTCCTAGTTGTCCGAGAAAGCACCAGATTGATTTCCAGAGCGGTTGTACAAATGGAGGAGGGTTCCCCTTTCTCCACAACCTCTCCAACATGTGTTGTCCATTGAGGTTTTGATCTTAGCCATTGTGATGGGTGTAAGGTGAAACATCAGGGTCATTTTGATTTGCATTTCCCTGATGGCTAATGAGGTTGAGCATTTCTTTAAGTGTTTCTCTGCCATTCACTACTCCTCTATTTAGAGTTCTATGTTTAGCTCTGTTCCCCATTTTTTAATTGGATTACTTGAGTTTTTGCTGTTTAACTTCTTTAGTTCTTTATATATAATGGATATTAGCCCTCTGTCAGATATAGGGTTAGTGAACATCCTTTCCCAATCTGTAGGCTGTCATATTGTTCTGATGACAGTGTCCTTTGCTTTACAAAAGCTTTTCAGTTTCATGAGGTCCCATTTATTGATTGTTGCTCTTAGAGCCTGTGCTGTTGGTGTTCTGTTCAGGAAGTTTTCTCCTGTGCCAATGAGTTCAAAGCTCTTCCCCACTTTTTCTTCTAAGCCTTTTAGTGTGTCTGGTTTTATGTTTAGGTCTTTGATCCACTTGGACTTTAGTTTTGTGCAGGGTGATAAGTATGTATCTATTTGCATTTTTCTACATGTAGACATCCAGTTAGACCAGCACCATTTGTTGAAGATGCTGTCTTTTTGCCATTGTATGGTTTGGGCATCTTTGTCAAAGATCAGATGTCCATAAGTGTGTGGGTTTATTTCTGGGTGTTCTATTTGGTTCCATTGATCCACCATTCTGTTTCTATGCCAGTTCCATGCAGTTTTAGTATTGTTGCTCTATACTACAGCTTGAGATCAGGCATGGAAAAACCTCCAGATCTTTTGTTGTAGAGGATTATTTTAGCAATTCTGGGTTTCTTGTGATTCCATATGAAGTTGAGAATTTTTCTTTCCAGGTCTGTAAAGAATTGTGTCGGTAATTTGATGGGAATTGCATTGAATCTGTAGATTGCTTTTGGTAAGATGGCCATTTTTACTATGTTAATCCTGCCAAACCATGATCATGGGAGATCTTTCCATCTTCTGATATCTTCTTCAAGGACACCATCATCAAAACAAAGCAAGTGCCTAACGATTGTGAAAGAATCTTCACCAACCCTCTATCTGACAGAGGGCTAATATCCAGTATATATAAAGAACTAAAGAAGTTGAAAAGCAGCAAATCAAGTAATCCAATTAAAAATGGGGAACAGAGGAAAACAGAGAATTCTCAACAGAGGAATACTGAATGGCAGAGAAACACTTAAAGAAATGCTCAACCTCATTGGCCATCAGGGAAATGCAAATCAAAACGACCCTGAGATATCACCTTACACCCATCAGAATGGCCAAGATGAAAAACTCAAGCGATAACACATGCTGGAGAGGTTGTGGAGAAAGGGGAACCCTCCTCCACTGCTGGTGGGAATGTAAACTGGTACAACCACTCTGGAAAGCTATCTGGCGCTTTCTAAGACAATTAGGAATAGTGCTTTCTCAAGACCCAGCTATACCACTGCTAGGTATATACCCAAAGTTTGTTCAAGTACACAAAAGGGATACTTGCTCAACCATGTTTATAGCAGCTTTATTTGTAATAGCCAGAACCTGGAAACAACCCAGATGTCCATCAACGGAGGAATGGGTACAGAAATTGTGGTATTTTTACACAATGGAATACTACTCAGCAATCAAAAAGGAGGAAATCATGAAATTTGCAGGCAAATGGTGGGATCTAGAAAAGATAATTCTGAGTGAAATATCCCAGAAGGAGAAAGACAAACACGGTATATGCTCACTTATATAGACCTATAAGATATGATAAACATAATGAAATCTATACACCTAAAAAAGATAATCAAGAGAGCAGACATGGGGTAAGATGATCAATCCTCATTTAGAAAGACAGATGGGATGTGCATTGAATGTATGACAGGAGTCTACTGAGGGCATCTGAAAGACTCTGACAAGCAGTGTTTTCAAAGCAGATACAAAGACTCATGACCAAACCTTCGGCAGAGTACAGGGAATCATATGAAAGGAGGGGAGTTAAGATGATGGGGAAAGGATAGGAGCTCCACAAGGACCAAATATATCTGAGCACAGGGTCTTTCCTGAGACGATATTCAACCAAGGACCATGTATGGATATAACCTAGAACCTCTGCTTGGATGTAGCCTGTGGTAGCTCAGTAACCAATTGGTTTCCCAAAGTGAGGGGAACAAGGACTATTTCTAACAGGAACTCAATGGCTGGCTCTTTGACCTTCCCACCCCACAAGGGAGGAGCAGTCCTATTAGGCCACAGAGGAGGGCTTTGCAGCCAGTCCTGAAGATACCTGATAAAACAGGATCAGATGAATGGGGAGGAGGTGCCCCCACCATCAGTGGACTTGGAAAGAGGCACGGTAGAGATGAGGAAGGGAGGATGAGATTGGGAGGGAATGAGGGAGTGGGATACAGCTGGGATACAGAGTTAATAAAATGTAACTGATAAGAAAAAAAAATAAAATTAAAAAAATAAAAAAAGATCCAGCTATACCACTTCTAAGCATACATCCAAAAGAGGCTCAAGTACACAATAAGGACATTTGCTCAACCATGTTTGTAGCAGCTTTATTTGTAATAGCCAGAAGCTGGAAACAACCCAGATGCCCCTCAGGGGAAGAATGGATACAGAAATTGGTACATCTACATAATGGAATATTACTCAGCCATGAAAAACAAAGAAATGAAATTTGCAGGTAAATCGTGGGAACTGGAAAATATCATCCTGAGTGAAGTATCCCAGAAGTAGAAAGACACACGGTATGTATTCACTCATATAGACATACAATATGGGATAAACTTAATACAATCTGTACACCTAAAGAAACTAATCAAGAGGGAGGACTCTGACTAAAATGCTCAATCCCCATTGTGAAAGGCAAAGAGGATGGATGGACATCAGAAGAAGAAGAAAACAGGAAACATGTTAGGAGCCTCCCACAGAGGGCCTCTAAAAGGCTCTGCCCTGCAGACTATCAAAGCAGATGTTGAGACTTATGGCCAAACTTTGGGCGGAATACATGGAATCTTATGAAAGAAGTGGGAAGTATTAAGATCTGGAGAGGACAGGAGCTCCACAAGAAGAGCAATAGAATCAAAACATGTGAACACAGGGGTCCTTCCTGAGACTCATACTCCTACCAAGGACCATGCATGGAGATAACCTAGAACCCCTACCCAGATGTAGCTCATGGCTGTTCAGTGTCCAAGCAGGTTCCATAGTAATGGGAGGAGGGACTGCTTCTGACATGAACTGATTGGCCTGCTCTTTGATCACCTCCCCCTAAGGGTGGAGCAGCCTTACCAGGCCACAGAGGAAGACAGTGCAGCCACTCCTGATGAGACCTAACAGACTAGGATCAGAAGGAAGAAAAAGAAACCCTCCCCTACCAGTGGAGTTGGGGAGGGGCATGCGTGGAGAAGGGGGAGGAAGGGAGGGATTGGGAGGGGAGGAAGGAGGGAACTAGAGGGTGGATACAAAGTAAATAAAGTGTAATTAAAAATAAAATTAAATTAAAATTAAAAAAAGAAAAAAAAAGAAAGGCCATGGTTATATACTATGGTGGGAATATGAATTAATGTGGGCATAATGAAAAACACTAGAGATTCCTCAAATAACTAAAAATACAACTGCTATAGAATTCACTTCTACACCAAACATGTATGTTTACCCAAAGAAAATGAAGATAATATATCAAACAGCCACCTGTGTCTGTGCTTAATGCAGCACTATTTATGTTAGCTAATATATGGAACCAGCCTAACAGCCCAATGAAAGAAGAGTAAAAAATGAAAATGTGGTATATATATACAATAGTGTTTTCAATCATAAAAATAATAAATTCATACCATTTGGAGAGGAACAGCAGGAGTTAAAGGGTGTTGTGTTAAGTGAAATAATCCACACACACACACACACAAAATGATACAACACATACTCTCCCATAAGCACAAATTTAAATTGGCAGCCAGAAATTAGAATAGTAATGATTAGTGATTTGGAAAAACACAAAAAGGGAGGAAAAGGGTGGTTGTAAGTAAATAATATGAAGGATGTATGGACAGAAATAGCATGCAAATCTCATTAATATGTAATGAAATCTTTTCAACAAAAACAGTAAATGAGGCTACTAGCACATATTTAGCTCTATCCCACATATTAAAAAATTAAACATAAACATGGAACAATTTTATAAGAAACTCATATATAATCTCTAGGGATAAAAAATGGTAATGTCTAAGACAGAAGTATAGGGTGAGATTAACAAAAGAAGAAACAGTAAAGTCAAACACATGGCAGTAGAACTCTCCAAAATAAAGCATGTAGGATTTCAAAATAAAAAGGTATATCAGTATGTGTAAGTATTTTTTTTTTCAGTTTTTCACTATTTATTGAAAAATATACTATTTCTGGTTCAAAAGAGTTATTTTCAGCATAAAACTGATTTTTAAACATTGACAATATATCCAGTAGTTATCAGATTAAAATTATCTAACATTATTTCTTATAACTGGAAATACAGTATGAAAAAAATACAAAATAGTTTTTTTTCCCTATACGTGAAGAGATGGCTGTACAAAGAGGCTATAAGATTTGATCAGGTAGAAGCTTGGAATAAGATTCAGGTATTCTGTCATAAGAATGAACATTGCATCAAATCATTTCATTCATCAAACACAGATATTCTGCATAGTAACTAAAAGCCCTCTGAGACAAATTACAATATTCCTTTAGATGAGAAATTTCTCATTATGAAAACCAAGTGATTTTCTAGCTATATGACATTTTAAGAGTGAGACATAATAAAAGTTTTAAAACAATAAAGGAAACTTGGATTTAATTGCCAAATTAATGCATGTTTATATCAGGAAATTGATTGTATATAAATCCATTTTTATAAATGATTTAATTTAAACTTACATTGGCAATACGTGCTCTTGACTGAAAAAAAGCTGATAGTATTTTTAAGAATGTTTATATATAGATAATATGACTCCCAGAAGATGAGGAGAGAAGAAAATGACTATAGCTAATGAAACATAATGCAAAAGAAAGAAGTTGAGCTTTATGGTTATAACAGATACAAAAATCAATTCCCGATGGATTAAAGAATGAATTTATTAATAAAAATACATGAAAGTTCTAAAAAAAATCTAGAGGGGAAAGCTGTTGGCATTGGTTTTCACACAAAAAAAATCACAAACTACAAAAGGAAAAGAAATAACAACAAGTAGGATTAAATTCAGCCACAAATATTCTGCACTAAGAGGACTTAATCAACACAATGACAAAATAAACTACTGATTTAAGAAACAAATTCCAAACAATATATCTATTGATGGGTTGATGCACCAAATGTAAAAGGAACTCAATATCAAACAAAAATCAAATAATTCTATGAAGAAGTGAGCAAATTACCTGAATAGATATTCCTTTAAGAAGATATACAAATGGCCAACAGGTACATGATAAAAATGCTGAATATCACTAATGTGATGGCTAGTTTTTATGTCAACTTGACACAAGCTAAGGTAATCTGGAAGGAGGAATCTTACTTAAGAAAATGCCTCCATAAGACTGGCCTATAGGCAAGTCTGTGGGACATTTTCTTGATTGATGACTGTTGTAACAGAGCCCAGCCCATTGCAGGTGGAGCCATCCCTGGGCTGGTGGTCTTTCTTGCTCTAAGGAGTCAAGGAGAGCAATCCATGAAGATCAGGCCAGTAAGGAACACTTCTCCATGGCCTCTACACCGGTTCTTGCCTTCAGCTCCTTCTTTGACTTCCTGTCCTGACTTCCCTAGATGATGAACAACAATCTCTAAGATGAAATAAAACCTTCCCTTTCCAATAATTAAGACAAAATATTCTGGGAACTTTATTCCTCAGGGCCAACATACTGAAGCTGTAGTCTAGAGACTATCAAGGCTGTTGTGTCCTAGCAGCTAAACTTGATAATAATATGAGTGTCAATCAGTACAACCACTGTGAAGAATGATATGGAGGACCCTCAAAAACTTAAAATATAACTAATATTTAGTCCAGCAATCATACTTCTAGGCATTGTTCCAAAACAATTGAGTTCAGGATCTCATAGTGATACTATAATCCCTTACTCCCTGTAGTATTTTTCACAGTAACTAAGCAAAGGAAACAACCAAATATCCATCAATGGACTGGAAGAGACTCTAAATGATGATAATGATTTGCCTTGATACTTGTCATAGTTACATGAGTATATAATTGTTGCCAAATGTATCGAGTTATATAGATAAATATAACTTTTCAACATGTGAATCATACATCAATAAAAAGTTTAATGATTCCTATGGGAAGTCTATATGGAAAAACCAAAAATCATGTGTGATAAAATGTAGAGCAAATACAATAATAGGAAATGGCTGTATACATACTTAGACTTAAAAAAATCTTATAAAAACTGTTTGCTCATATTTATCAGAAGACAATGTACACAATGAAAGGGGATCTATTAAAAGAGACGGATAAGTAGCATTTTCCCATTGCTCAAGACTCTTAATGTTGATGCTATCACTCGATTTTATAAGGAAGATTAAACATTTACTAAAACAGATTAAATAACAAAAGCATTGAAAAAGAAATTTGAATTAATAAAAAAGAAATTTGGGTGGCTTGAGGGAATTCCACTGAATCTTTCTGCTGAAGCACTTTTGATGAAAAATAATATGTTTCTAAAGCATCTGTATCTGCTGGATAATAAAAGGAATAAAGAAGAACCATACCTGTGCTCCTGTGTGTCTGTGCATATGCACACGTGTTATGTGTGTATATGTTTGTGCATATATGTGTGCATGTGTGTGGACATATGCATGAGACAGATACAGAGAAAGAGCAAGAGGGAGAGAGAGCATATAGAATGGCTCAAGCTGGACATCTGGTATTGTAATTAGTTACATCTCCACTATACTTTTTGGTACAAGGTCTCTCACTGAACCCAGAACTCACCAGTTCAGCAAGACTGCATGACCAGAAAGTTTCAACAGCACTGTGACTCTTTGTGTGCTTCCAAGTCCAACTTTTATATGGATGCTGGGGATTCAGTCTCAGGGCTTTATATTTGCACAAGTATTCTATCAATTGAGCAACTTTTCAGCACCATAACCTCTTTTTATATGTATTGTATCTCTTCAGGGCTGAAAAATGCCACCAGCAATTGAAGTTTTCAAAAAGGAGTTCTTTCTCATAAAGTAATTTTGTACTTAGTTTTGATAAAGATATATCAGCAGTTCTCAATGGGTTTTGCAACCAGCTGAGGAGCTGTTTATGTCTAGAGGAAATGGCAGCTTGGTTGTTAGACAAATACAGACCAAACACACTCCAAGTCCATATTTTAATTTTGTAGTCAAAATTGAATGATAACAATAAATATCAAATGCACTATTCAGCAGCAAAATATGAAGGACATTTTCAAAAGCGTGATTGCTATTTTAGGTTGTCAACCTGACTACATCTGGAATTAATTAAAACCCAAATGTCTAGGTACATCTATGAGGGATTTCTCCTAATTAAATTATTTGAAATGGGAAGACCCTCTTCTAATCCAGATCTCTTAAGATTGGAAGATATATCTTTAATCTGGGTGACACTTTCTGCTGGCAGTCTATATAAAGGACTTGGAAGAAGTAATCCCTTGCTCTTTGCCTGCTTGCCTTCACTCTCTCTGGAAAGTTTATTTTTTCACTGGCATGAAAGCCTACTTTTTTGGTATTCTGGCATATTCTGAAAAATATCTAAGACTGCCAGCCTCATGGACTAAACAACTACTGGATTCTTGGACTGACAGCCACTGTTAGACTAGCTGGACCACAGCCTATAATCCATGATAATAAATCACATACATTTATTTTCATTCTAGTCTATATTCTATAATTTCTGTTTCCCTAGACCAGTGGTTCTCAACCTTCCTGATGCTGTGACTCTTTCAAATAGTTCCTCATGTTGTAGTGACCCTGAACCATAAAATTATTTTGTTGAGACTTCATAAAGGTAATTTTGCTATTATTATTAATCATGATATAAATAGTTAATATGCAGGATATCTGATATGTGACTCCCAAAAGGATCACAACCCACAGGTCGAGAACTACTGCTCTTGAAAACCCTTACTAATACAAAAGGCTACCTGAGATTCATAAAGTGATGAATGTTCAATGTCCCATTGTTGGTAGTCACCTGGTTAAGTCACACCTCACAGTCCATACTCTCACCCAGAGGTCAACTGTGTGGAAAAACGGTTACTCTTCCCCTCAAATTTTATTAATGGTTGAATTTATTTTGTATCTCTGATTAAGATGGTTGTAATTTGATCCAAAACATTTGATTTTTTTTTTCAGTTGAAAAAAGGCTAGTTTCTTTTCTCTCTTTCAGGGGAAAAATAACCAAACACTATTATTTGAGAAAGTACTTTAATAAAATACACAGTGGCAAGGCAATTGTACTCATACTGTATCTTCAGAAGGCAAGTGACTACAAATGGAATGAAAGAACTACCCTAAAAGTAATCACTATTCATCTGAAATGTGTTCTATTTAAACTATTTATTCCACCTACTGCTTCTGACAAACAATAACAATCACAGGCTTTGACTGAAGTTGGAGTCAGAGGTTCAGACCATTGCTATCTTCACAAGCTTTTATCAAATAAAACTCAACCATCTCTTCTGTTTCCTCATCACAGGGCTAAACAAAGCATAGTGTATGTTCCTGGAGGAAAACTGAGTCTCAGAGCAAAGAGGAACCATTGTGACTGTAAGCTAATCTGAGGGTGACAAATCTGCAACTTGAAACCAGGTATTTTTTTTCCCCAGAGCATTTCTGCTGTTCCATATTGTTGGAACTTATGCAGTTTTTCAGGTAGTAATGTTTGATTTATAGCCCTTTATATTCATTACATTCATTTTATTCAGGGATGGATTCTGGGTTAGTGTTTTCATTCCTAGTGGGTTTTCATTTTACTTCCCTTATTCATCTCTACTTAAGCTTCTTAACTTGGCTGGGTAGGATCCAGGTTTTGGAACATCCAAATGATTTTAGGGAATCATACATCCTTGCTTCCCTGAGCAGTGAAGATTTATCATTGTTAGGCTGGTATTTAATTTGATATAAAAGGCCTACCAGGATAGTCTCTGGCATATAGTGGATGTTAAATAAATGTTAGTGCCCTTTCTTTCTCTTATTCCCTTGGCAAATGATCAATGGGCAGCCATTTTCCCAGATGTCACCATAAGCAAAGCAAAGCAATCAGGTTCTGATTGTGCAGATGAATACCTTCACCGTATCCTTCAAGGACCCATAAGGTCTGGAAAAGTCTGCTTAAAGAAATGCAAGCAAAATGTCTCACATTGTTTCACTTTCCATCTGGCATCTAAACTGCAACTCTTGCTGCAAACATTCCATCTGCCATCAGTACTTCAGATCTCAAAATGAAAGAAACAGAGAGGTACTCTTTCTTAAGGGCATTACTGTGCTAATGAAATTAATCATTTGCAATGACAGTCATAAAGAGGTAGGGAAGCTCACAAAATGCTAGCAGTTAAGAAGCAGGTGCTGGAGAGAGAAGTAGAATGCAATCAAGGAAGAAATAAACAAAACAAGCTTGAATTTAAAAAATAAAAACAGGAATTGTCACAGGGGCCTTGAAATAAAGTACTATTTAAAGTCTAGTGAAGAAAAATATTTCAGAGATTGTGGTTCTTATCTTGATTTAGGTTTGCCTTGCAGAATAGCTTTAATTTCTGTAAATCTAACAAACAGAAAAGGTGCTCATTTAATTGCATGATTGTATAGCCACATAGACAGGGTTTACTTTAGTAAGTCCACGTGTAGAGGAAAGGACATCAGAATACAAGGCCCAGGGTTTGGTTCTGCCCTTTGTACCTTTCCCATTGAGTAAGTTCTTTTCCTTTCATAGGCATGAGTTTCCCCATCTAAAAAGTGACAAGGAGTAGACTTGACATTCTTTTTCTTTTTAATTCCTTGGGATTCCATACAGTATACTTTTAGCTTATTATTTTCCATCTCACAACTCCTCCAGATCCTATCCAACTACCTGATGAACTTCATGTTTTTACTCTGTCTTAAAAAGAAAACCATTCAAAACTCTGTAGTCAGATTTGTGTTAGCCAATGACTCCTAAGCATGTGTCCTACCCTGGAGTGTAGTTGATATACCCACATCATTTCATTGAAGAAAAATAATTTTCAAAAAGCAGATAGCATTTTCAGATAGCTTCTTGACAAGCACTAACCATTCTCCATGGTAGGATTTTCTATGGCTTGAGCTTGTATAGGTTTTATATATGTTGATGTATATTGTCACAGTCTCTGTGAGTTTATAAGTACCTCTGCCCTGTTATTTCAGAAAGACACTGTTTTTTTGAAGTGACCTACCACCTCTGGTTCTTACAATCTGTCCTCTCTGTGTGTGCTGTGGCCCCTGGGCGTGGCCCAGTGGATGGTGAGGGAGGCTTCCATACTGCTCAATAGTACGAGTACAATTGCCCACGTCTGCAATTGCACTATTGTAGACTTTTGTGTCATACCATGTGACACAAATGGAGGATCTCAGCAAACTAGTAGAGCTTCAAATTGAGCCTAGAACAGGGCAGTGGCTGCTTCCCCCTTCTTCACAGAAGTCCCCTCAGGTGCTGGCAAGTCTGATATATTCACATAGTGACAGTGGGATGGTTAGCTACTCCAAAGCTCCTGTTGACTCTTCATTGGTCAGAAGACTGTATAAAAATGCTTGCTGTTGTACAATAAAATTGATCTGATTGATCTGCACTCTATTCTCGTCTCCCGAGTCTATGTCCCAGATTGATGACTCCATCTTCCTTACTGCCTCATCAATCCTGGTTCCCACACCTCTCTTCTGCATAGATGCCTCATGTTGAGTAGAGGGGTGTGATTAAGCCTAATCGAGGCTGAATACCCCAAAGTATCACACTCTCTGCACTACTATTGTCTAGTTTTGGATATCTGTGATAATTACCATCTAGTGCAAGAAGTTTCTCCACTGAAGATTTAGCGATGCACCGATCTATTGGATATCACAATAAGTCATTAGGAGTTTTCATTGCTATTTTAATTTAGCAGAATAATAGTACAGATTTTCCTCTGGGCCTGTGATCTATCTAGTCTCAGATTCTTGGTCTCATGATTAGTATCAGGTCTGGGTTCCATCTTGCAGAATAGGCCTTAATTTCAGTTAAACATAGCTGGCTCCTCACTTAGCTTTATACCACTATTGCCACTGATGGGAATATCTTTCAGGCAGGTTGTTACTATATAATGTTCAGGACATTGATTACTTTTCCTCTTCAGTGTGTAACACCTTCAAGCATGATAGATGCTAACCAATAGCAGTAAAGTTTCCAGTTGAGTGCCAGCTTGATTTCTCCATGTTCTATGCCCTAAGTATGTAGTGATATTTGATGTTCTTAGACAGCTCTTTTTGTTATAATATTTCCAAATCCTGGGGAATCTTCAGATAAGGCTTATTATACAATTGACTTTTAGTGGTTCATGTGTACTCTAGATAAGTTAGGCCAATTGAGTTCTAAGCACTATGCTCAATTTTGTTGATGATGTTATGGAATATTCATGCATTTGACATCAAAATGCTTCATGCAGCAAATGGGTTAATAGCTACTAAATGGATTTGTTTTCAGCCTTACTGACATCTTGTTTTTCTTCCTCAGACCTCATTCACTATCTCGAGGGAAAGTGTTTCCAACATTTTCCAATTCCACAGCTAATAGACCTCACTGCCAGGAAGTTTTGTGTTATACTTATCGTAAATTTTCTCTCCTGCAATTTCATCCATTTTCGCCTTCCCACAGCATCAGCTCCTCCTATCCTAACACCAACAGAAGAATGGTTTGTTTTTCTTTTTGAAAACTGCCATTTAGTAGAGCAGGAAGGCATAGGAAGAAATTTTGGCAATGAATGAAATATGATATTTTGCAAGATTAAACAGGTAGCAAAGGGTCAGGGCAAGTCAAAAAGCATTCTCTGAGTTCCTCTTACACTGCAAAGGTACTGCTCAGGCTATAGCCACCATAAATGTGAATAAAGGAGTGTGGTTTCAAGGGCAAGTCAGAAGAAAATGCTTGTAGATGTTTTTGTCTGTGTGGAGGAATGCTTAAACAATTTTCTCTAGGGTATCATATGGGAATGATATCCTTAAAAACTCTTGCTTCCCATGGTGTTTACACAGGATATGTAGAGGTTCAGTTTGAAGAAAAGTGAGTAAACAAACTCTGAAATAGTGTTTCATCTGGAGAAACTCCAAATTGGACACTTTCTTGTTTGTTTGCCAGAAAATCAGAGAAATAAAATAATGTGTTCTGGATGAAGGATTTCCTGAGCTCCTTTTGGAAAGGGGCTTACAATAGACCATTTTCACCACTCAGAAGAATGGCCAATTCTAACATGATCAGGCTAGAATGAGTGTGGAGGAAGTGCATGATGTATGTATTAAAAATTATTATCTCACCACTCACTGCTTTCATCAGAATATTTATTCATTCATTAACTCAGTAGCTATGTCATTCATTCACTTAAAACACAAGAACATGAAATGGAATCCTGGCTCTGCCATAAAATTATGGTATGCGATAGGCAAAATAAGAACTTTTGTGACAGGTATATTCTAATAAAGCAGATCTATTTTAATTTGAAAGTCAAATTGGTAATTATTAAATTACAATTGTAATATATGCTGTAAGTTCTAGATGTTAATAAATACAATAAGGAGATTTGACACGGGTCACCCAAGGCATGGACTTGTTTCTACATTTGGAGTTGGACCTGAAAGGAAAATTGAAATTAGCTAACTTAAGAGAAAAAAAGCTTTCATGAAAATCTCGAAATTTTAGATTGCCTAGGGCTAGAAGGTAGGTGAACAATGAAGACTGTGAAAGGATATGAGGGTTCTTTAGTGGGTGATGAAAAACTCTAAAGTTAGAATTGTGGTGATGGTATACAACTCTGAAAATATAGTCATAGAATTTATTATGCCTCAATAGAGCTTTTCAAAAAGGCCAACATTTCTTAAGTACAGAACTGAAAGGAGAGGGCCTGAATGATTTTGCAGTGACTTCTTGGAGACATCACTCAGGAATTAATATTTAATATTAGGGACCTGCATCTTTAAGCTTATTCTAGATATTTGCTATAAAATAGATTTCAGAGCTCTTTCTATGAAGAAGAGATTTTTATATGTGTACATATATGTATATATATACACACATATATATGTATATATACATGTATGTATATTCAGGTGCTTGTTCTTAGTATCCATTTTAGTATTATAAACTTATTGAAGCTTCATGTTGTATCCTTCAAATATACACAACTTAAAATAATTAAAAATAAAATTAGCATTCAGGTAAGAAAATGGTTATAAAAGAATCTGTTGGATGAGTTTTGCAACTTTTATAGGTTGATTTTCTTTTTATAGACATAGTTTTAGTATTCATTAAAGAGGAAAACAAAATTGCATCCTAATGAAATTGTTGAGTTCTTTTATTTCACTTAAAAATTAAATGTAGAAGAGAGGAAACCGGATGGAAGCCTATTACAGAGGGTTCACTGAAATGATTCACCCAAAAGGGGACCAAATCAGATGCTGAGACTCACAGCCAATCTTTGGGCAGGGCGCAGGGAGTACTACAGGGTGAAAATAGAGGGACATGGAGGGGACTGGAACCCCACAGGGAGACCAAAAAAGCTAAAAATATCTGAGCCCAGGGGGTCCTGCAGAGAGTGATGCACCAGTGGAGGACCATGATTGGAGAGTACCTAGACCCCCTGCTCAGATGTGGCTGATTGGCAGTTCAGTCTCCATGTGCATCTCTGAGTGAGGGGAACAGACTGCCTCTATCATGAACTCAGTTGACTGTTCTCTGATCAGTGGATCCTGTTGATGCAGCCTTGCCAGGCTATGGAGGAAAAGGATCCAGGCAGTCTTGATGAGACTTAACAAGCTATGGGAAGATGACAATAGTGGAGAACTCCCCCTTTCAGTGGATTAGGGGAAGGAGATAGTGAGAAGAGTGAGGGAAGGAAGTTTTCACTGTGTGCTTTGGAGAATGTTTGTATACAGGTAACCACTGACACTGTATGAATGCATTTATGTCAGGCATGCATGTGGAACAAAGGAGAGACTAAGATGAAAGATGAAACATTGACATAGTGATATTATGTATTGACTTAATTAGTCAATAAGGGCACTGAAATGTAGAAGTCAAAGAAGTAGTTTGAGATTTTAAGCCAGTAAGACCAAGAGAAAATGATAGTTTACAACTAAGGAAGCAGAGTTAAAAAAGAATGATCAATAGATTTGAGCACTGAAGACAGATCAAGTAAAATACAGTCTCAAAGCAGCTATTGGATTTTGCAATATACAGTGTGATTTTATATAGAGTGTCTTCTGTGGGGTTATGAGCTCCAAAATTTTAATGAACTTGTGTATTTGGTAACTATAGAAGTAGAAAGCATATAAACAACTAATTGGATGGTGATATATCATTTCTACATTCACAAAGCCATGGCTTATTGTCTTTACCTTCTTGCTTATATTATTTGTGGTTTTAACTATTGTCATGTGGCAATGTAGTTAAAATATAAATGTATAAATATATGTATTGTAAATATATTGCTTAAAATAATGTGAACACAGATATCTGAAAATACATAGATTAAACAATTAGTTGATTTTACTAGAAAATGGAACATTAACTACTCTAAGGGAATAACAAATTTCAACCTGGGCTTTTGAGAATTCAAAGCAAAACTTTAATTTCAATTGGTTGCATCTGTTTAACCTGCTTAGTGAATTTATCTTATATTTAGAGGCCATTAAACTCTTTAAAGAATCTAAAACATATATTTACCTGACAACTTTATATTGTATCTCTTCTCCTTTCATTTTCTATAAAATGTTTTATCTGGCTAGACACTTTTTTTCCAGGAAAGAGTTTTAAGTGAATTAAACTGAGAAAGCCCTTGACCATCCTAGAACATTTTTTCTTTGTATTTCTATCATACAAGCTGAGTAGCATGTTGTTCTATTTTTCTGATGATGAACTTATTGATGATTTTAAATTAGAGTAACTAAATGTGTTTTTTTTACTAATTACTCAGAAGAAAAATATTGCTTTTAAAAATTAATCCTAATTTAAATCTGAGAATGGTAATGATAAACTATATCTTGATTATATTTAATTATAAAAATAAACACCATTTCACTATTCACTGTTGTCAAGTTATAGAATAAGCCTATGTGTTTCTCAACAGATGAATGTAAAAGTAAATGTGATAGATATACACATTGAGTTTTATACAGTCATGAAGAAGAATAAACACATGACACTTAAAGGAAAAATTAATGGAATTGCAGATGGTCGTATTGAATGAAATAAGCCAAACTCAGAAGAAAAATCACATAATTTCTCTTTTATGTTGTGTACTAACAATTTTTAAAATAAAAATAGCACTTAATAAAAATAACTTTAAAGTGAAAACATGCACTTCTATAACAAAATAATTACTATGATGCTTGTCCTCTTATTCCTACTAGTTGCAACAAAGTGATGAAAGAAATATCTAGACAACAATAGAAAACTTAGAACCTGAAAAAACACCCCATACACTATATCAGGTTTCCATAAAAAGAAATTTTTCTGGCCTGTGATACAAAAATAAAGATCCAGTATAGAGTGTGTTCATTTCACTTCATTGAGGTAAAAGGTATCAAAGTTTAAGAATGTCCAAATGAGAATGTAAACTTGTTTAACCACTTTGGGAATCAATCTGGTGCTTTCTCAGACAATTAGGAATAGTGCTTCCTCGAGATCCGGCTATACCACTCCTAGGCATATATCCAAAATATGCTCAACAAGGACATTTGTTCAACCATATTTGTTGTAGCTGCATTCGTAATAACCAGAACCTAGAAAAAAAAAAACCCAAATGTCCCTCAATGGAAGAATGGATACAGAAGTTGTGGTACATTTATACAACAGAATACTACTCAGCTATTAAAAACAAGGAAATCATGAAATTTGCAGGCAAACGGTGGGGTCTAGAAAAGATCATCTTAAGTGAGGTATCCCAGAAGCAGAAAGACACACACGGTACATACTCACTTATAAGTGGATACTAGAGCTATAATGTAGAATTAAAATACTAAAATCAGTACACTTAAAGAAGCTAAGCAAGAAGGAGGACCCTGGGTAAGATGATCAGTTTTCACTCAGAAAGACAAATGGGGTGGACTTTGGAAGAAGGAGAAAACAGGAAGCAGGACAGGAGCCTACCATAGAGGGCCTTTTAAAGACTCTACCCAGAACTGTATCAAAGCAGATGCTGAGAATCTTAACCAAACTTTGGGTAGAGTGAAGAAGGTGTCATAAAAAGACCTGGAGGGGACAGGACAGTAGCCCCACAAGGAGATCAACAGAACCAAAAAATCTGGGCACAAGGGTCTTTCCTGAAACCGATACTCTAAAGAAGGACCATTCATGGAGATAACCTAGAACCCCTGCACAGATGTAGCCCATGGAAGTTCAGTGTCCAAAAGGGTTTCCTAGTAATGGGAACAGGGGCTGTCTCTGATATGAACTCAGGGGCTGGCTCTTTGATCACCATCCCCTGAGAGGGAATCAGCCTTACCAGGCCACAGAGGAAGACAATGTAGCCAGTCCTGATGAGACCTGATAGATAAGGGTCAGATATAATGGGAGGAGTACCTCCTCTATCAGTGGAATGAGAGAGGGGGCTACAGCTGGGATACAAAGTGAATAAACTGTAATTAATAAAAAATAAATATATATATTTTAAAAAATTACAGTAACACACAAAAAACCCTTAGTTTTCTTCTGTAATCTCTCTCTCTCTCTCTCTCTCTCTCTCTCTCTCTCTCTCTCTCTCCTACATTTCAAACTAAGACACAAATACACACATTTAGGTAGGCCTACACAGGGCCAGAAGGAAGTATATCAGCATGTTCCTCCTCCCCACATCTCCTTACACTAAAAAGTCTTTAGAGAGAAACACACATGAAGTAGTCACATCCTGTGATGACAAGGCCTCCTTCTGGATCCTTCCTGCTGTGTGGGTGGCATTCTCTCTTAATGGAGTGTAGAAGCTTCTTTAAACACTCAAGGTTTGGGGTAATTATCACAGAAACTTCAATCTACAGCAGTAGGCTAAAACATTGCAGGCATAAAGAACTTTCCAGATCCATCTAATAAAGTCCAAAACAAACATTAAGAGTTTTACTTCCTCTGGGCTGGAGAGATAGCTCAGAGGTTAAGAGCACCGACTGTTCATCCAAAGGTCCTGAGTTCAGCTCCCAGCAACCACATGGTAAGATCTACTCTTCTCTTCTGGCATGCAGGTATACATGCAGGCAGAACTCTGTACACAATAATAAAAAATTCTTTTAAAAAAGTTTCACTGCTGGATATGATGGTCTTCAGGAAGGACGATTACCATTTCATTATAAAAATTAACAAGGTGGCAACATTCATGAAATATTCTTCTTTTAAATACTAAGCATGGCAACATTCATGAAATATTATTTTTTAGTTACTAAGCAAGAGACACCTCAGGACTGTGGTGTGTAAAGAAGGAAAACTAGTGAGTTGAGTTCTACAGCTTCTCCCAATCTCTTGGTGGTGAAATATTCTGAACCACAGAATAATACATTGATCAACCATAAAACCCAGCAGGCTTGCTGAGTTGAGAAAATAAAATCAGAATTCAGAATGGCCAAAATAATTGTATCAGGCTGAGTTCAGAGGCTAGCTACACAAAAATAAAGAGTTTCAAAAATTTTCACCACAGGTTTCCTTTGTTATTTTAATAAATATATTTATAAGATACACTGTAACTTTGTGAGGTTAAATTAAGTGCAATAAAAATACAAGTTGATCTGTTAGCAGAAGTCACATATTAAATTCCTAAATTGCAGTAAGGAAAAGTGAACATTCTGTTAAGCACTTTGGCATTCAGCAGAAAACGTTTCAGAAGTCATGTATTTACCGTGAAACTATCTCTAGAATTAAAGCTACCCTAGATTTTTCTTTATAAAGGTTTTCTTTTTTAAAAACGACAGAATAAAAACCTTTAAAGAAAGACAAAAACATTCAGACTTTGAAAAGCATGAGACTGGAATATCCATGTGAGTTCTTCTACCAAATAAATAAACCTAGAGGTGAGTATGTGTTGTGTGACAGGACTTTTCTTGGGGAGATGCAATACATGCTCACAAGGGAGCTAATGCTAGATCAAAGTACAGATACCACCAAAGTCGTACTTGGTGAACCAATGAGGCTTTTTAGGGGTTATTTACAGGAGTAGAAATGACTCAAAGACTACTGCATCACCAAAGCCCACCCCTGCACAGATGACATCTCAGAAAGCTGGGAACATGGAGGACACTGCACAGCCTGTAGGCAGCTGAATGGGTTGGAGGGTGTCCTTTCCTGGGGCCTCAGTTAGTCTATGCTGATTCGAGGCAGGCACTGCTTTTTGCTTCTTGCAAGCAGTTTGGCTTCTCTGAAAGTCTCCACAGTCTTTATTGCTTACTCTGGGAGTGGGCAGACCTAGTGAATCTAGTCAATTTCTGGGACTTCCTAAAATGATTTTGAGTTGTTTACCTTGCAGCTTAAGTAACTTCTCTGCAAGAAAGTAGTGTTTCAGTCTTGGAGAAAACTACAACACTGTGAAGAGAAAATGGCTATTATAACTATTTACATGTGTTTTATGTAAAACAGGGTAAAATAAGGAGAAAAGTTAATATGTAAATGAAAAAAAAATAGGAGATTCATATCCTGAACAGCATGATGAAGAGGAACTATGGGTCAAGTGACGCTGGTTCTCTGGGAACTCAACTTTAAGTGAGTTACAAATCCATTCTCCTCCCACCACTGCCAACACCCTGTTCCTTTTCACCGTGATTGGTCATGGTTAATTTTCAAAATCCCAGAGTTAGAGAAGGAGAAATGGAAAATGGCACTTATACTTAGTGGCTCATCATATGCTGCTTTCTGTTGTTAGTGAATGCAGTTTACATGATTCATCTGACTGGACATAGGCTGAATGTCTCCTGGGATACTTACTCCTACTGATGCCATGCTGATTCCTTAGAAAATATACATATTCAAAATCTTGGAAAAAGCATAGCATGAAGTCCTATAATGGTTTTCAGTTTGAGCTTTTAACCTTAAAATTACTGGTATTGCCTGAAAATAGGTACCATTACTTCGTTTATACCAAATGTAGAAAACCCCATACAGTGCTGAAGTACTTGCATCTTTTTGTGCCTAGTACATTTGCCTTAGAATTATTAACTTTCTTAAAAGTCGGGACATTTCAAAACTTGGTAGATTCTTTACAATATAATTGAAGAATTAAGATTTTTGCCAAGTGGAGCCAGGCACAGTGGTGCACAGCTATAATCTCAGCACTCAGGGAGGCCTGGGCAGGTGGGTCTCTGTGAGTTCAAGGCCAGCCTGATCTACAAAGCAAGTCTGGCACAGCCTAGTCTATATAGAAAAACCCTGTCTCAAAAATCAAGAGTTGGGGGGGGGGGAGGTGGATTTTGCCAAGCGGTTTCTAGGAAAATTTGGAATAGTTCTACCTTAACACCCAGATATACCGCTACTGGGCATATACCTAAAAGATGTTCCACCATTCTACAGGGACACTTGCTCAACTATGTTCATAGCAGCTTTATTTGAATACCCAGAAATTGGAATTGAGCTAGATGTCCCTCAACTGAAGAATGGATAAAGAAAATGTGGTACACTTATACGATGGGAATACTACTCAGCTATTGAAAAGAAGGATATCATGAAATTTGAAGGCAAATGGATGGAACTAGAAAATATTATGGTATCTACTCACTTACAAGTGGATATTAGCCATAAAGTGTAGGATAAAAATATTACAATCCACAGACCCAAAGAAGCTAAGTAATAAGAGGGAACCAAGTAAGGATGCTTGAATCTCACTCAGAAGTGGAAATAAAATAGACATCTAAAGTAGATGGAGGGATGCAATTGGATGGGAGAGAAAAAAGGGTCACAGGAATGGGAATCATATTCTGGGAGCCAGGCTGGGAGAGAGAATGGAAATCAGTGGGGGCAGGCACCACTAGGAGGAGCCAGAACGCCAGGACAGGGGAAACTCCAGGGAGTCCTTGGGAGTGACTCTAGCTGAGACTCCTATCAGCAGGGGAAACGAAACCTGAAGTCACCACCTCCTGTAGCCAGGTAGGACTTCCAGTGGGGGGTCGGGACTCCAACCCACTCATTAAACCTTCGATCCAAAATTTGTCTGTCTACAAGATGTGCAGGGATAAAGATGGAGCAGAGATTGACAGATTGGCCAAGCAATGACTGGCCCAACTTGAAACCCATCTCATGGAAGAGAGCAAACACTTGACACTACTAATGACACTCTGCTATTCATACAGACAGGGGCCTAATGTATCAGTCTTATAACAGGCTTCACTGAGCAGCTGATGGAAACAGATGCAGAGACCCACAGCCAAGCTCAGGGAGTTTTGTGGAAAAGTAAGAGGAAGGATTGAGGGAGCTGGAGAGCCAAGGACAACACAAGAAGACCTACAGAGTCAACTAACCAGGACTCATAGAGACTGAACCAACTAAAGAACATTCATAGGCTGGACCTAGGCCCACTATATATATGTATCAGATGTTTAGCTTGGTCTTCATGTGGGTCCCCCAACAATGGGAGGAGGGACTTTGGATCCCTTTCCCCTAATTGTCTGGTCTCAGTGGAAGAGGATTCCTGCTGTGACTTGATATGTCAGGAAGGTTGGTACCCATGGAGGCCTCCCCTTCTCTGAGGAGAAAGAAGGGGGGGAATAAAGGAAGGAGGGTATGTGGGTAGGACTGGGAAGAAAAGAGAGAGGCAGTGACTGAGATCAGGATGTAAAGTGAATAAATTAATTAATGAATGAAAATATTTGTCAAGGTTTTTTGTTTTTAATATTTTTATTGTTTTGTTTTGTATTTATTTTTATTTTTCCAAGAATTTTAATTTTTTATTTATTACAATTTATTTACTTTGTATTCCAGTTGCAGCTCCCTCCCTCATCCCCTTCCAATCCTGCCCTCCCTCTCTCTTCTCCTCCTCTGCCCCTCCCCCAGTCCACTGATAGAGAAGGTCTTCCTCCAGTTTCATCTTACCCTAGGCTATCAGTTTTCATCAGGAGTGGCTGCATTGCCTTCCTCTGTGGCCTGTTAAGGCTGCCTCCCCACACACACACACTCAGGGGGAGGTCATCAAAGAGCCTGCCACTGAGTTCATGTCAGATACAGCCCCTGTTCCTATTCCTAGGAACCCACTTAGAGACTGAGCTGCCATGGGCTACATCTGTGCAGGGGTTCTATATTATCGCTATGCATGGTCCTTGGTTGGAGTATCAGTCTCAGATACTCCTGGGCCCCTGGGGCCAGATTTTTTTGTTCTGTTGCTCTACTTGTGAAGCTCCTGACCTCTCCAAGTCTTTCTATCTCCCCCTTCTTTCAAAAGATTCTCTCCTCTCTGCCCAGAGTTTGGCTATGAGTCTCAGCATCTGCTTCAATATTCTGCTGGGTAAAATCTTTCAGAGGCCCTTTGTGGTAGGCTCCTGTCCTGTTTCCTGTTTTCTCCCTCTTCTGATGGCAGTCCTGTTTACCTTTCTGAGTGATTGATCATCTTACCCAGGATCCTCCTTCTTGCTTAGCTTCTTTAGGTGTACAGATTTTAATATGTTTATCTTATATTTTAATATTTTAAAATATTTTTTGTTGGACAATATTTACCAGTGTCCTTTGTGTAGTGTTTTTATCCAGGGGAGGATTTTAGCTGGTCTGTACTCTGAGAGATCAGAAATGGTCAGTAGATGGCAAAAGTGGAAACTCTATATCTTGCTATATCTTTATATCTTTGATGACTTTATAATGTCCAATGAGGTTGTTTTATATGATTAAGTCAATCAGCTTTTTAACATCCTAGAGGCAGATTTAAGAAATAAAGTCAAGGATATGATTTAAAAATCTTAGTAACTGTATTCTAAATATAGACAAAAATGGTGTAGCTTCAGATCAGATGGGAGGAGAGGTGAGAGGATCTCAGAAGAGTTGGAGGAAGGAAATATATTGTATGAAAAAAACTTTTTGCAATAAGAGACATTTATGATTACATATAATGAAAATAAAGTAGGACTGAGAATGAAACCCTGGAAAATAATAAAGTTAAGATGAAGGAAGAAGAAACAGTCTAGAGAAAGATGAAGAATGAAAGGTTTCAGAAAAGAAAATATAAATGCTCCAGCCCTGTCACTCGGAGGTCCTGCCCATATCCAAATGGAACATGTGTGACATTTCAACTGTCTCTCATGTCATTAACTGTTTTTTTTCTCTTTGAAAATGTCTTACTTTTATGCTTTCTGGATATGTACAGCCTTTTGACACTGTGACACCACACTGACATTTTAATTTTTTTTTCCTCCAATGTGATGCTTGAGAACTATGCTATTGAGTTTTACAATAATGCAAACAAACAAACAAAAAAGTCTTCAGAGTAGTTTCAACACATTTATAACTTTGGGTTGACCCACACTTATAGCTATCCTGGGACACAGGTGGCTGTGAGCCATTGGTTGGCACATGAGAATCTTGCTCTACGTGGTTGTGTGTCTCCCCTACCTTGCTTTCTTCAGTTTTATTGAGAAAGTATCTTCTTTCTTAACTTTGTTATTTTCCAGGGCTCCATTCTCAGCCCCACTCTATTTTTACCTTATAGGCTATCATACTTAATGCCATTCGCTTCCATAGTTCAGTTACTCTATAAGGGTTAATAAACCCAAGATATTTGTTTTGAGCTTCTGGTCCCTCCCATCCCAATTGCAGTTCAGGAGACTCCATTTGTCATTGGCTATTTCTTGCTAACCATTCTACAGATCCCCCAAAGGCAACATCTCCAGAAAAAAACTGATATTTCCTTGATACCAAGCTCTAGACACACCTCATTAATGTTCTCATATGATCTAAACAATACAATGCAAAAACAACACTGAGAAGCAAAATGTTACCAGAACTCTAATGCAGATCATGTAGCACATCCTAAATCTATAGTAGTCTCTAGTATTGATGTTTTGTTTAAAAAAGACAAATATACTCACTCATATAGACATACAACATAGGATAAACCCACTAAAATCTGTGCATCTAAAGAAACTAAGCAAGAGAGAGGACCCTAACTAAAATGCTCAATCCCTACCCTGAAAGGCAAAGAGGATGGACATCAGAAGAAGAAAACAGGAAACAACCTAGGAACCTGCTACAGAGGGCCTCTGAAAGCCAGAAAAAGAAAACAATAAACAAACTAGGAACTTGCCACAGAGGGCCTCTGAAAGCCTCTGCCTTGCAGACTATCAAAGCAGATGCTGAGCCTGATGGCCAACTGTCGGGCAGAGTGAATGGTATTTTATGTAAAAAGTGGGAAATAGTAAGAGCTGGAGAGGACAGGAACTACACAAGGAAAGCAACAGAACAAGAAAATTTGAACACAGGGAACTTCCCAGAGACTCATACTCCAACCAAGGACTATTCATGGAGATAACCTAGAACCCCTGCACAGATGTAGCCCATGGCAGTTCAGTGTCCAAGTGGGTTCCCTAGTAATGGGAAGAGGGACTGCCTCTGACATAATCGGATTGGCCTGCTCTTTGATCACCTCCCCCTCAGGAGGGAGCAGCCTCACCAGGCCACAGAAGAGGACAATGCAGCCACTTTTGATGAGAACTGATAGACTAAGATCAGAAAGAAGGAGAGGAGAGCCTCCCCTATCAGTGGACTTGTGGAGGGGCATGCATGCAGAAAGGGGAGGGAGGGGGAGATTGGGAGGGGAAGAGGGAGGGTCTTATGGAGGGATACAAAATGAATAAAGTGTAATTAATAAAAGTTAAATAATTTTTTTTTAAAAAAAGACAAATGATTTAGAGAAAGTCTAGCTACACAATTAAGAAAGCTCTTTTGTTTTATTTTGGTTTTTTATTTTATTTAATTTTTGATAGCCCAGGCTGAACTCAAAATCACTATGTAGGTGAGTATGAGCTTGAATATCTGAACATTGCCTTTACCTTGGAGTGCTAGTATTACCTGCTTGTACCACTATGTGTTGTGCTCATTTTTAAAACCCTAACTTTATTTGGTATGTTTAGGCTTCAACCTCGCTTCCCACATCCCAACCCTACATAGAAGAGAGAAGACCCTTAATGGGGAGAAAGGGACCCTTTACTTCTTCTGGCTTTTGAAGGTCATGGGGCTCTTTTAGAGCTCTATACCAATCTCCATCAATAGCAAATGCAGCCAGCAATCTCCTTCACACCACTGTACCAGAAGCATTTATTTCCCTCCGTCTGCTCCAAACCACCACACTACCTGCCTCTCTGGTCTCTCCAAACAGGCCACACGCCAACACCACACACAAGCCACACCTTCTCTTTCTCAGCTCTCATATTTATATTCTCAAAATCCTAGGCCACGGCCACGCCCTTCTCCATGCCTTGCATAGAAGGCCATTACCAGCTGGCAAAGATTATGTCCCACATGTGACAATTAAAGGATGTGGACAAACCATAGCCCAACTAAAATTCCACACTTGGGTTTAAAAGAGAAACATAATTATATAACATAACTTTCTTTACAACCATGCCTGGTTTATTCACTCTATATCAAACTCAGAGCTCCCTGTATACTAGACCAGCACTGACTGATTGTGCTACATTCATGGCCCTTAACAAAGACAGATACTTAGGCAGAAATCCTTAGAGAACAAGCTTTTTGTGACCAGGTCCATACATGCTAGTTGAAATATTGGAATAGTTTTTACGTAACCTGGCTTACTCCAACCCATGTAGCTAGAAAGATAGCTCAGTGCTTAAGGACACATTGTTTTTTCAGAAGTCCTGACATTGCTTTCTAACACACATATAGGATACTTACAACTGGGTTTCAACCGATCAGGAAACATTAGGAAAGACTGCATGAGTCAGCAGGTTAGCCTGCAAGTGACAGCTAAACCATAAGCGAAACAGGAGGACTTGGATAGGACCAGCAATGCTTCAAATCTCAACAGATAATTATGTGATTTATAAATATGACTTGTGATTTAGCAGGTCTGTAGCAAATGGTACAGACATATGATACATAAGACCAGTAAAAAGTTATTTGTAAGACTCTTCAATTTTGATATGCTACTGTATTTCTATTACACCATCCATTTACTTGGTGGCAAGGTACTTTTTTTTTAACACAATGACTGTGTATAGGTCATGCTGCAGTGGATATTTAAGGTGGCATTATACCTCAGCAAATGTGAAAGAGGCATTTACCCAAGAGAGCCTATCTTTGTAGAAAAAAAAAAATAAGATACTTTAATCTTTTCATTCTGCAGAAGCAAAGAAATAACCACGTTATTCAGAAGCCAGCCAAGCATTGCCACAGTGGGAATGTTTACTCAACCATTTAGTTTTAAGTACATTTTTATTGCAAGGGATAACATAAAATCTTTACACTAATTTGGGGAGCTAATGGGTTAATGCCACTAAAAACCCTAGAAAAATACATGGCATTAAAGTCACCCTCTGCCTCATTTGCTTTGTTTGCTGTTGCTGGCTTCTGTGTTTGTGAAGACACTGCCAACCTCGGGCTGTGCTGTCCCTGCAGGAAGGAGCTGCTATACAAATGAAGAGTTGCACAAGAAGATTCACTCTCAGCACATTCACTTGATCTTAGTCAAGACCCTTGTTTTCTTAAAACATTTGAGTTCCTCAGAATAAAATAGTGATGAGAATTAACAGGAATACTTACAATGCAAAAAAAAGAGACATAAATGACGATGTAAACAGCTCCTGATAATCAATAACTGATTAATTTACTTCTGTAATTGCTAATGTGGAGGACATAAGGGTTTTGCTGAGCATACATAGCAACATGAACTAGAATGACCAGGGTTCACTCACTTACTCACTCACTCACAGATAGCATTTCAGGTGGGAAAGCAGCAATGCAAAGTGGCTCCACAGGGCCTAAAGGCTTATAACTTCAGGATCCCCCACCATCACCCCTAACCCGTCTGCCTACTAAGCAGGAAGCCCTCAGTGGTCAGCATCTTCTTAGGACCTGAATGCAAATATAACTGGGAACTGAAATGGGTGAACATTTCCATAATTTCTTTTGAAGATCTGGAAACAGGAGATCCTCTTACTTTCCCTCATATTTATCTATGTGCATGCATATATCTTCATGTGCTTGTAGAGGCACAGAATTGATATTGGTTGTCCTTATCAAATATTCCCCATCTTGTTTTGGAGAACAATGCCTCTCAGTGCCTCAGAATTTGCATACTTGGCCACAATGGCAGGTCAGTGATCCCCAGGGATTCTATTATCCCTGTAACCCACAACCCAAACCCTGGCTGATATTACAAGTATGATATAGCACTCAGCTTTTAGGTGGGTAATAGAGAGTCAAATTCAGGCCCTTATGATTGAGTATGAAGCACTCACCTCCCTGACTGTGTGTGATCTCTGTAAAAGACTATGAAAGTCTTCCTCTGTGGCCTGGTAAGGTTGCTCCCCCCTCAGGGGGAGGTGATCAAAGAGCCATCCCCTGAGTTCATGTCACAAATGTCCCCTATTCTGCTTACTAGGGAACCCACTTGGAGTCTGAGCTGCCATGGGGTACCTCCATGCAGGAGGTTTAGGTTATCTCGGTCCTTGGTTGGAGTGTCAGTCTCAAAAAAGACCTTACTAGGTCACAGAGGAAGACTATGCAAGACAGTCCTGATGAGACATGATATGCTAGGGTCAGTTGGAAGGGGAGAAGGTCCTCCAATACCAGTGGATTTGGAGAGAAACATGGGAGGAGATGAAGGAGGGAAGGTGGGATTGGGAGGGAATGAGGGAAGGGCTACAGCTGGGATATAAAGTGAATAAATTGTGATAAATAAAAATCATATTAAAAAAGCAATACTTTGCCTCTTCCATGCACCAACCTTTTTCTTACTCCAAAATGTCTATTCTTACTTCCCAAAGTCATTGACTGAGAAGATGGAGAGAATCAAATCAAGAAAGAAATAACATGTAGGCATGTCTGTATCAAATACTGCCTTTTTCAATAAATCTTCAAAACAATAGTTCTAAACTCAGACCTAGGAATTGGGATAATGATGATGATGATAATGGTAATAATGATGATGTCTAGTTTACAAAAGATAACACAATGGCTCCAAGACATGCATTCATTTGCTTCAAATCCTGCCACTATAGCATGCTGAGGCAAGAATTTCACTTAAGTATTCTGACTTCCATGGCCATATTCTTTCTGCTGGATCAAGCTGCCTCACAAATGAGGAATTTCATTCAGGAAAAGCTGCTTGAGAACAGACTCTAAGCTTTAGGATGCTCATGTGAAATAGGGCAAAAGCAAGTCTTCACACAGGATCCGTGAGGATGCTGCCAGACGGATCCAAAATCCCAACCATAGTTCTTCTGGCCTAAGAATGACACAGTCTTGTACTACCAGCCGGGAATACGGGATTCTAGGTGCACAGGTGTAGCTCTGGCTGCAGATAGGCACCTGTGGGCAACTGCAGAGACCACAGTGCTTTCTCATACCACACAGTAGCAACACGTTCTTTCAGAAAGCTTTCCTTTTGTTGTTGTGAACTTTTAATTATTTTCTCAAATCCTACAAAACCCTGAATTTTACAAATTTTTATTCTGAGTTAGTCCATTAGATGCTTACAGTGAGCTACAGTGCCCTGTACTTTTTACCTTTCATCTTTGCTAGTGAAAATTCCTTAAAATGTGTATTTTACTCCTGTCTTTGGTTCACTGGTCCCTTTCATATTATTGAACAAAGACAGCCTTGAGTTTTGCTAGCAAGCTTCCCCCTCAAACTTTTCGCAACCAAAGTGAGTCGATAATACAGATAGTTTCCCTCTTTTTGTTGGATAGAAACTTATGTATAATATATTTCATGCCCTTGATGCCTACAAGATGGTAGATTCTATTTAAATATCTTATTTTCATTCTCTTTGTCTTTCAGTTTGGAAATTTTCCATTGATTTTCTTTAAGTTCATTGACTTTTCATTTGTTACTGCTAGTCTTTTGTTAATGCCAGTCAGAAATTGTATTTTATTCTTTTTCTTTTCTTTTTTCTTTCTTATTATGTTTATTTTGGTACAGTCTTATTATGTAAACCTGGCTAGCCTAAACTATGCTTTGCATGTAAGGCTGACCCCAAAATTTTGGTAATTTTCCTGACTCTGCCTCTCTCTTGTAAAGATTACAGGCTCATGCTACCATGCCTATCTAAACATTGCATGTTCTAAATAATATGGGAGATATGAAAGAATGTAGGAGACAGAAGACCAGGAGGAGGGATGTGAAATGCTATGTTCAGGTCTTGGCCCAGCCAATGCATACACAACAAGTGTGGTTACCTGCACTGGGGCTTGCATAAGCTGCTATTATCAATAGTCAATCACGATTCAAGGAGGGTCATGGAGTGCTACTACTCCTATCTAAACTTTAGTCAAGAAGAGGACTCAGGGCAAGGACAGTTACTGCCTTCAGGAGTGAGCCCAGCAAGCTCCAGTGGACAGTTTTAAACCTATTGCCACACAAACTGTCCTGCTTAAAATCAGAGGGACACAAAATAAAACAAAGGGCATAAAAATGGGGAAGAGGCATATATGGAGGACAGATGAGTTAAAATGGTTAAAGGAAAAAGAGCATGGGTATTGAGGGTAAACAGAACATATATACATATATGAAATTTTCAAATAAATTTGACCAATAAAAAAAAGAAATTCCAATTGGTTATTACAGTTTTGTTTTTCTACCTAAGTTATTTATAAGTGAATGTATTGATATGTACTGTGGAGCTATTTCCGTTTAGGTTCTTGAATGCAGTTAAAATGGCTGCTCTCAAAGCTTTGTCTTTTAATTGCAATATCTAAGTAGGCCCAGGTTGTTCTATATACCTCCACTTCTCTTATGAGTATCAATAAAACGTTCTTATTTCTTCATATCTCTAATTTTTCTGAGACATAATTAGTGATTTGAGGCTATATTACAGATGTTATGAATCCCATATTGTTCTCTTAAGAAACATTATCTTTCTTATTTTCACTGACAATTCATTTGGCTGCACTTAAATAAAAGATGCCTGGCATTTTGCAATGTGATATAGTTAAATATTTCTGACTACTCTTAAGTGTATTGGGATTATCTGGAGCCTTTCCTGGACATGTGTACCTCCACAACTAACTCACAGATTTTGGGTATTCTAGTTTATTTTTCCAATTCCTCTGTTGCTTTTCAGTTATTCCAGACAGTTTAGGCTCTGTTCCCTAATTGAGGAGCTATTAGGTTAAGGGCAGTGAGCCAAATCTATTCCCCAACATGTTTTTATATATATATAAAATCCATGAGATTATAATGTTTGAAAAATAATTCTGAGGAATTTATACACACACACAGCTCTATAAGAGGGACAATATGTGGCCTAAAATATTTATTCTCTACTTTTTTATAGAATAAATAAAAATTTTTCCGAGCATTGTTTTCTTTCTTTAATGTAGAAAAGCTGTCAAGTTTAATCTATATGAGACTTAGGTTCCTTATAGAACTGACTAGCTCTGCTATGTCATGTCATTATATTCCTCTAAGGATATCTCTTCTTTACAATAACTGCTTTTGTTTAGTCATGCATCTGTGCTTTCACACAGTAGATATCAACAGTGTCCTCAGATTCTGTGCTTGTTATCTATAGGAAGATTGTTCTAGTAAATCCTACTTTGTCATTATTTAGTTCAGACAATTTGAATCTATTAAATCCAACTCAGACAGTTTCTCTTGGAATATATCCGGGCCATGTGCTCTCCTCGTTCTAGGAAAAGCACAGATGTAAATAACTAGTCTACTTTCTGGTTGCTTACAGTCCCATTGAATATGAAAATAACTCACAGAATGTAAAGGATGACTAGGAGGAAAAGCAAACTGCATTAGTTCATAAGGATAAGTTTGGAAATGAAATTTCCAATGGAAATTCATTTCCATTGGAGAATGAATTTGAAAAGCTTTGATATCAAATAGGCTTTTTCTAAAACATGGCCATGACTATGTATTTTCTCAGCCATGACATTAGAATGCTCTAAATTTGCACTCTAAACAAACAAGCTTCTTTGCAATCATGAAGTAAAAAGTAAGGCAGAATTGTAAGTTCAATATATGAGTGTTAGAAAAATTATGGTCCAACACATAATCAAAACCTCTCAACAAAACAAGAGTTCCTATTTCTACGATAAAGAAATCACTGAGGAATCTTTAGACAACATTAAACAAACATCAGCACAGACTAAAACACAAACATCAAACTATGGGGAGATAGGGACACTAGACATTGAGAGTGGTCACAATCTGTTATTTTAAATATCTTTTTCCATAAAATATTAAGAAAATGCAAACAAGGAAACACATCCCACATATGGCTAAAAGCAGAGTATCAGAGTTGACCCTTAGAATGCAAGCCATTCAAATTGCCAGCCAGTTATCTTAGTTACATCTCTTAAGTCAATTCAACATGTAGCTAAAAACCTAAAAGAAGGTATGAAAATGATACCTCTCCAAATGTGACTTATCAATGAAGACAAAGAAACAACTATAAAAGTAATTATACAGAAAATTGTGATTACTGAAGTACAATGACTGAAATGAAAAATTTTCTAAAGCAGCTCAGTGGATTTGAAAAGACAGAAGAAAGCAGGAGTAAAATTGAACATAGCTCAATTGAAATGATCTAATCTAAGGAAATATTTTTTATTTATGTAAATATTTAATTTTCATAAATACTTTTTATTTTAATTTATAAAAATATAAACATAATTTATTTAGTTAGTATAATTATTATTTAAAATTATAAACATATAATCCAAAAACATATAAAAGGTATTATCCAACATGACCAAGTAGGCTATATCCCAGGCATGCAGGGGTGGTTCAATATACAGAAATCCATATATGTAATCCACCATATAAACAAACTGAAGGAGAAAAAACACATGGTCATCTCCTTAGATGCTGAAAAAGCATTTGACAATATCCAACACCCATTCATGTTTAAAGTCGTGGAGAGATCAGGGATACAAGGCACACACCTAAACAAAGAAAAGACAATATACAGCAAGCCTCTAGCCAACATCAAACTCAATGGAGAGAAACTTAAATCAATCCCACTGAAATCAGGAACAAGGCAAGGCTGCCCACTCTCTCTGTATCTTTTCAACATAGTACTTGAAGTCCTAGGTAGAGCAATAAGAAAACTAATGGAGATCAAGGAGATACAAATCAGAAAGGAAGAAGTCAAAGTGTCAGTATTTGCAGATGATATGATAGTATACATGATCAACTCCAAAAATTCAACCAGGGAACTCCTTCAGCTGATAAACACCTTCAGCAAAGTGGCTGGATACAAAATTAAATTAAAAAATTCAGAAGCCCTCCTTTATACCAAAAACAAAAGGTCTGAGAAAGAAATTAGGGAAACAACAACCTTCACAATAGCCACTAATAACATAAAGTACCTGGGTGTGACTCTAACCAAGCAAGTGATAGACCTGCTCAAAAAAAAATATACTTCAAATCTCTGAAGAAAGAAATTGAAGAAGATCTCAGAAGATGGAAAGATCTCCCATGCTCATGGATTGGTAGGATTAACATAGTGAAAATGGCCATCCTGACAAAAGCAATCTACAGATTCAATGCAATTTCCATCAAAATGCCAACAAAATTCTTTACGGAACTTGAAAGAAAAATTTTCAACTTAATATGGAAAAAAAAAAAAACAGAATTGCCAAAACGATCCTGTACAACAATCGATGGTCTGGAGGTATCTCCATCCTTCATCTCAAGCTGTACTATAGAGCAATAGTAATAAAAATTGCATGGTAATGGCATAGAAACAGTCTCACGGATCAATGGAATCGAAATGAAGACCCAGAAATAAACCCAAACATCTATGGATACTTAATTTTTTACAAAGAAGCCAAAACCATACAACAGAAAAACGACAGCATCTTCAACAAATGGTGCTGGTCTAACTGGGTGTCTACATGTAGAAAAATGCAAGTAGATCCATATTTATCACCCTGCACAAAACTGAAGTCCATGTGGATCAACATAAAACCAGACACAGTAATTCGGTTAGGAAAAAACAAAACAAAACAAAACAAACAAACAAACAAAAAAACAAAAACTATGGAAGAGCCTGGGACTCATTGGCACAGGAGACAACTTCCTGAACAGAACACCAACAGCACAGGCTCTAAGAGCAACATTCAATAAATGGGACCTCATGAAACTGAAAAGCTTCTCTAAAGCAAAGGACACTGTCATTAGAACAAAAAGTCAACCTACAGATTGGGAAAGGATCTTTGAAAACCCTGTATCTGACAGAGGTTTAATATCCAGAAAATATAAAGAACTAAAGAAGATAAAAAACAACAAATCAGATAACCCAATTAAAAAATGGGGAACAGAGCTAAACAGAGAATTCTAGATAGAGCAATATCAAATGGCAGAGAAACACTTAAAAAATGCTCAAAGTCCTTAGTCATCAGGGATATGCAAATCAAAATGACCCTGAGATTTCACCTTACACCCATCAGAGTGGTTAAGAACAAAAACTCTGGTGACAACACATGCTGGAGAGGATGTGGAGAAAGGGGAACCCTCCTTCATTGCTGGTGGGAATATTAACTTGTACAACTACTTTGGAAATCAAGCTGGTGCTTTCTCAGACAATTAGAAATAGAGCTTCTTCAACATCCAACTATACCACTATACCAACTATACCACTCCTAGGCATATATCCAAAATATGCTCAAGTACACAACAAGGACATTTGTTTAACCATGTTCATAGCAGTTTTATTCGTAATAGCCAAAACCTGGAAACTACCCAGATGTTCCTCAACGGAGGGATGGATATAGAAATTGTGGCACATTTACACAAGGGAATACTACTCAGCAATTAAAAACAAGGCAATCATGACATTTGCAGGCAAATGCTGGGAACCAGAAAAGATCATCCTGAGTGAGGTATCCCAGAAGCAGAAAGACATACATGGTATATACTCACTTAGAAGTGGATATTAGACATACAGCATAGGATAAACCTACAAAAAGCTGTACACCTAAAGAAGATGAGCTAGAAGGAGGATCCTGGGTAAGATGATCAGTTTTCACTCAGAAAGAAAAACTGATGGACATTGGAAGAAGGAGAAAACAGGCAACAGGACAGGAGCCTACCACAGAGGGACTTTGAAGGACTCTACCCAACAGTGTATCGAAGCAGATACTGAGACTCATACACAAACTTTGGGCAGAGTGCAGGGAAACTTATGAAAGAAGGAGGAGATAGATCTGGAGAGGACAGGAACTCCACAAGGAGAGCAACAGTACCAAAAAATCTGGACACAGGGGTCTTTTCTGAGACTGATACTCTAACCAAGGATCATGCATTGATATAACCTAGAACCCTTGCTCAGATGTAGCCTATGGCAGCTCAGTATCAAGTGGGTTCTCTAGTAAGGGAAACAAGGACTGTCTCTGACATGAACTCAGTGTTTAGCTCTTTGACTGACTCCCTCTCCCCCATCGGGGATCAGTCTTGTCAGGCCACAGAGGTGGACAATGCAGCCAGTTCTGATGAGATATGATAAGCTAGGGTCAGATGGAAGGGGAGGAGGACCTCCCCTATCTGTGGACTTGGAGAGGGGCATAGGAGAAGATAATGGAGGGAGGGTCGGACTTGCGGGGGGATGGGAGTGGGGCCTACATCTGGGATACATAGTGAATAAACTGTAATTAATATAAAAATTTAATTTTAAAAAACTGTAAACATAATTTATTAAAAGGGAAACTTATTCAAACACCTATTTAAATCTTTTTTAATTTAAAATTTAATTTTTATTAATTACAGTTTATTTACTTTGTATCTCCCCTGTCACTCTCTCTCTCCTCCCCTTCCAATTTCCACCCTCCTTTCCCCTTCTCCACCCATGTTCCTCCACTGATATGGTGGTCCTCCTCTCCTTCCTTCTGATCCTAACTGATCCTAGTCTATCAGGTCTCATCAGGTATGGCTGCATTGTTTTCCTCTGTGGCCTGGTAAAACTGCTTCCCTCTCAGGAGGAGGTGATCAAAGAGCAGGCCAATCAGTTCATGTCAGAGGCAGTCCCTCTTCCCAGTTGAGAACCTACTTGGACACTGAACTGCCATAGCTACTGCTGTGCAGGGGTTCCAGGCCATCTCCATGAGTGGTCCTTGGCTGGAGTATCAGTTTCAGAAAAGACCCCTGTGCTCATGATCTGTCTCTGTCCTTGTGGAGCTCCTGTCCTCTCCAGGTCTTACTATCTCCCCCTTCTTTCATAAGATTCCCTGAACTCCACCCAAAGTTTGGCTATAACTCTCAGCATCTGCTTTGATACCCTGTAGGGTAGGCCCTCCGTGGTAGGCTCCTGTTCTGTTCCCTGTTTTCTCCCTCTTCTGATGTCCATACTCTTTGCCTTTCTCAATGGGGATTGAGCAACTTAGCCAGAGTCCTCCTTCTTGATTAGTTTCCTTAGGTGTACAGATTTTAGAATGTTTATCCTATATTATATATCTACTATCAACTTATGAGTGAGTATATACCCTGTATGTCTTTCTGCTTCTGGGATAACTCACTTAGGATGATCTTTTCCAGTTCCCACCATTTGCCTTCAAATTTCATAATTTTCTTGTTTTTCATTGCAGAGTAATACTCCACTGTGTAGATGTGCCACAATTTCTGCATCCATTCTTCAGTTGAGGGACATCTGGGCTGTTTCCAGGTTCTGGCTATTACAAATAAAGCCACTACAAACATGGTTGAGCAAATGTCTTTATTGTAGACTTGAGCATCTTTTGGATATATGCCTAGGAGTGGTATAGTTGGATCTTGAGGAAGCATTATTCCTAGTTGTCTGAGAAAGCGCCAGATTGATTTTCAGAGTGCTTGCACAAGTTTAAATCTTAACATACTAGAATGACCACAATGTAGGTACCAATAGCAAAGGCAAGGAAAAGGAAGAAGAAATAATAAGCAAAGGAATAATATTGTTTGATTTAAAGTAATGTATACATACATCCAAGAACTTCAGTAAACTCTTAAGTGAGCCAAACACAAAGAAATCTATAACTAAAAACATCCTAATCAAACTGTTAGTACCAAAAGCAACGTAAAAATCTTTAAAAACTACTAGAGAAGCAGCTTACCTCTTCAGGGATTCTGAATGTTGTTAATAGTTGATTGTTCATTATAATCCAAGGACACAGGGTGAAATGGATGCAGCACAAATCAAATGCAGGGAAATGAGACCTAATAACCTTGGGCTGAGGCACAGACTAAACAACAACCTCAAACTGTGGGAGGATAGGAAGACTAGACATTGAGAGGGGTCACAACATGTTATTTTGAAATATCATTTTCCATTAACTATTAGGAACATGCAAGCAAGGAAACACATCCCACATATGGCTAAAAGCTGAAAATCAGAGTTGGCCTTTAGAATGCAAGCCATTCAACTCACCAGCCAGTTATCTTTTTTTTTCCATAATTTTATTTTTCACATTAGTTACATTTTTTTAATTCTGTATCCCAGCTGTATCCCTCATTCCCTCCCCAATCCTACCCTCTCTCTCTCATCTCCTCCCTGCCCCTTTCCAAGTCCACTAATAGGGGAGGACCTCCTCCCCTTTCATATGACTCGCTTTTGTCAGGTATTTTCCGGACTGGCTGCAAAGTCCTCCTCTGTGGCCTAACAGTACTGCTCCTCCCTTGGGAGGTGGGGAGGTCAAAGAGCCAATCATTGAGTTCATGTTAGAAATAATCCTTGTTCCCCTTACTATGGGAAACCAATTGATTACTGAGCTATCACGGGTCACATCCGAGCAGAGGTTCTAGGTTTTATCCTCTCATGGACTTTGGTTGAGTGTCCATCTTAGAAAAGACCCTGTGCCCAGATACATTTGGTCCTTGTGGAGCTCCTATCCTTTCCACATCAAACTCCCCTTCTTTCATATGATTCCCTGCACTCTGCCGAAGGTTTGGTTGTGAATCTTAGTATCTATTTTGGAGCACTGCTACCTAGAGTCTTTCAGATGCTTTCTGCGGTAGACTCCTGTCATATGTTCAATGGATATCCCATTTGTCTTTCTAAATGAGGATAGATCATCATACCCCATGTCTGCTTTCTTGATTATCTTCATTAGGTGTATAGATTTCATTATGTTTATCCTATCTTTTAGGTCTATATAAGCGAGTATATTCCATGTTTGTCTTTCTCCTTCTGGGATACTTCACTCAGAATGATCTTTTCTAGATCCCACCATTTGCCTGCAAATTTCATGATTTCCTCCTTTTTGATTGCTGAGTAGTATTCCATTGTGTAGAAATAACCACAATTTCTGTATCCATTCCTCCGTTGATGGACATCTGGGTTGTTTCCAGGTTCTGGCTATTACAAATAAAGCTGCTACAAACATGGTGGAGCAAATGTCCTTGTTGTGTACTTGAGCAAATTTCGGGTATATGCCTAGCAGTGGTATAGCTGGGTCTTGAGGAAGCACTATTCCTAATTGTCTGAGAAAGCACCAGATTGACTTCCAAAGTGGTTGTACCAGATTACATTCCCACCAGCAATGGAGGAGGGTTCCCCTTTCTCCACAACCTCTCCAACATGTGTTGTCATTTGTGTTTTTCATCTTGGCCATTCTGATGGGTGTAAGGTGAAATCTTAGGGTCGTTTTGATTTGCATTTCCCTAACGGCTAATGAGGTTGAGCATTTCTTTAAGTGTTTCTCTGCCATTCTATATTCCTCTACAGAGAATTCTGTTTAGCTCCGTTCCCCATTTTTTAATTGGATTACTTGTTTTGCTGCTTTTCAGCTTCTTTAGTTCTTTATATATACTGGATATTAGCCCTCTGTCAGATAGAGGGTTGGTGAAGATTCTTTCCCAATCTGTAGGCAGGCGTTTTGTTTTGATGATGGTCTCCTTTGCTTTACAGAAGCTTTTCAGTTTCATGAGGTCCCATTTATTGATTGTTGCTCTTAAAGCCTGTGCTGTTGGAGTTCTGTTCAGGAAGTTGTCTCCTGTGCCAATGAGTTCTAGGCTGTTCCCTACTTTTTCTTCTAACAGATTTAGTGTATCTGGTTTTATGTTGAGGTCTTTGATCCACTTGGACTTTAGTTTTGTGCAGGGTGATAAATGTGGATCTATTTTCATTTTTCTGCATGTAGACATCCAATTAGACCAGCACCATCTGTTGAAGATGCTATCTTTTTTCCATTGAATGGTTTTGGCTGCTTTGTCAAAAATTGAATATTCATAGGTACGTGGGTTTATTTCTGGGTCTTCAATTCGGTTCCATTGATCCTCCTTTCTGGTTCGATGCCAATACCATGAAGTTTTTATTACTATTGCTCTGTAGTACAGCATGATATCGGGAATGGAGATACCTCCAGATGATCTGTTGTTGTATAGGGTTGTTTTGGAGATTCTAGGTTTTTTGTTTCTCCATATGAAGCTGAGAATCTTTTTTTCAAGGTCTGAAAAGAATTCAGTTGGTATTTTGATGGGAATTGCATTGAATCTGTAGATTGCTTTTGTCAGGATGGCCATTTTCACAATGTTAATCCTACCAATCCATGAGCACGGGAGATCTTTCCATCTTCTGAGATCTTCTTCAATTTCTTTCTTCAGAGACTTGAAGTTTTTCTCAAACAGGTCTTTCACTTGCTTGGTTAGTGTCACCCCAAGGTACTTTATGTTATTAGTGGCTATTGTGAAGGGTGCTGTTTCCCTAATTTCTTTATCGGCCCTTTTGTCTTTGGTATACAGGAGGGCTTCTGATTTTTTTGAGTTGATTTTGTATCCAGCCACTTTGCTGAAGGTGTTTATCAGCTGAAGGAGTTCTCTGATTGAATTTTTGGGGCCACTCATGTATACTATCATATCATCTGCAAATAGTGACACTTTGACCTCTTCCTTTCCAATTTGTATCCCCTTGATCTCCTTTAGTTGTCTTATTGCTCTGGCTAAGACTTCAAGTACTATGTTGAAGAGATATGGAGAGAGTGGGCAGCCTTGTCTTGTCCCTGATTTCAGTGGGATTGATTTAAGTTTCTCTCCATTGAGTTTGATGTTGGCTGTAGGCTTGCTGTATATTGCCTTTACTATGTTTAAGTATGTGCCTTGTATCCCTGATCTCTCCAATACTCTAAACATGAATGGGTGTTGGACTTTGTCAAATGCTTTTTCGGTGTCCAAGGAGATGATCATGTGGTTTTTCTCCTTCAGTTTGTTTATGTGGTGGATTACATTGATGGATTTCCGTATGTTGAACCACCCTTGCATGCCTGGGATGAAGCCTACTTGGTCATGATGGATGATATCTTTGATGTGTTCTTGGATTCGGTTTGCAAGTATTTTATTGAGTATTTTTGCATCAATATTCATAAGAGAGATAGGTCTGAAGTTCTCTTTTTTTGTTGGGTCTTTGTGTGGTTTGGGTATCAAGGTAACTGTCGCTTCATAGAATGAGTTTGGTAATGTTCCTTCTGTTTCTATTTTGTGGAATAGTTTGAGGAGAATTGGTATTAGCACTTCTTTGAAGGTCTGGTAGAATTCTGCGCTGAAACCATCTGGCCCAGGGCTTTTTTTGGAGGGGAGACTGTGAATGACTGCTTCAATTTCCTTGGGGGATATAGGGCTATTCAGTCTTTCTATCTGATCTTGACTTAATGTTGGTAGATGGAATCTATCAAAAAAAATTGTCCATTTCGTTTAAATTTTCAAATTTTGTGGTGCATAGGCTTTTATAGTATGACCTAATGATTGTTTGGATTTCTTCAGTGTCTGTAGTTATGTCCCCCTTTTCATTTCTGATTTTGCTGATTTGGATAGATTCTCTCTGCTTTTTAGTTAGCTTGGCTAAGGGTTGTCTATCTTGTTGATTTTCTCAAAGAACCAGCTTTTTGTTTCATTGATTCTTTGAATAGTTTTATTTGTTTCTAATTGATTGATTTCAACCCTGAGTTTGATTATTTCCAGCCGTCTGCTCCTCTTGGGTGTATCTGCTTCTTTTTTTTTCTAGGGTTTTCAGTTGGGCCATTAAGTTACTTGTATGTGATGTTATAAATTTCTTCTTGAAGGCACTTAGTGCTATAAATTTTCCTCTGAGCACCGCTTTCAATGTGTCCCATAAATTTGGGTATGTTGTGCCTTCATTTTCATTGAATTCTAAGAAGTCTTTAATTTCTTTCTTTATTTCTTCCTTAACCCAGCTGTCATTGAGTAACAAGTTGTTCAGTTTCCATGTGCGTGTCAGCTTTTTGTTGTTTCCATTGTTGTTGATGTCCAGCTTTAGTCCATGGTGGTCTGATAGAATACAAGGGATTATCTCAATCTTTTCATATCTGTTGAGGCTTGCTTTGTGACCAACTATATGGTCTATTTTGGAAAAGGTTCCATGAGGTGCTGAAAAGAAGGTATACTCTTTTGAGTTTGGGTGGAATGATCTGTAGACGTCTATTAGGTCCATTTGATTTAGGGACTCTGTAAGTGCTTTTATTTCCCTATTTGGTTTCTGTCTAGTTGATCTGTCCCTTGGTGAGAGTGGGGTGTTGAAGTCACCCACTATTAGGGTATTGCCATCAATGTGTGGTTTAAGCTTTAATAATGTTTCATTTATGAATGTGAGTGCTCTTGTATTTGGGGCATAGATGTTTAGAATTGTGATGTCTTCTTGGTGAATTTTTCCTTTGATGAAAATGTAGTGCTCCTCTATGTCTTTTTTGATTAGTTTTGGTTGAAAATCTATTTTATTAGATATTAGGATAGCCACTCCTGCTTGTTTTTTGGGACCATTTGCTTGAAAAACTATTTTCCAGCCTTTTACTCTGAGGTAATGTTTATCTTTGTTGCTTAGGTGTGTTTCTTGGATGCAGCAGACTGTTGGTTCCTGTTTCCACACCCATTCTCTTAGTCTGTGTCTTTTTATTGGAGAGTTGAGTCCATTGATGTTGATAGATATTAATGACCATTGAATGTTATTTCCTATTATTGTGGAGTTGGCGATGTTACTGTGAATCATTGCTTGTTTGCTTTTGACTTTTGTTGGAAATTATCTTTAACCTATGTTTTCTTGGGTGTATTTGTTTTCATTGGATTGGAATTTTCCTTCTAGTATCTTCTGTAGGGCTGGGTTGCTGTTCAGATATTGCTTAAATTTAGTTTCGTCGTGGAATATTTTATTTTCTCCCATCTATGTTGATTGAAAACTTTGCTGGGTAAAGTAGTCTAGGTTGGCACCTGTGGTCCCTTAGGGCCCCCATGATCTCTCCCCAGGCTCTTCTGGCTTTCATAGTTTCTGATGAGAAGTCCGGTGTGATTCTGATAGGTTTGCCTTTATATGTTACTTGGCCTTTTTCCCTTGCTGCTTTTAGTATCTTTTCTTTGTTCTGTAGATTAAATGTTTTGACTATGATGTGGCATGAGGAGTTTCTTCTCTGGTCTAGTCTATTTGGTGCTCTGTAGGCCTCTTGTATGTTTGTGGACATCTCTTTCTTTAGGTTGGGAAAATTTTCTTCTACGATTTTCTTGAAAATATTTTCTGGACCTTGTAACCTGGACTCTTCTTCTTCTTCAATTCCTATTATTCTTATATTTTGCCTTTTCATGGCATCCTTGATTTCTTGGATGGTTTGTGTTTGGGATTTTTCTGATTTTATTTTTGCTTTGAGAGAAGTATCAATTTCTTTGAGTGTATCTTCAGCACCTGAGATTCTCTCTTCCATCTCTTGAATTCTATTAGTGATGCTTACCTTTGAGATTCCTTCTCTTTTCTCTACGTTCTTCAGTTCCAGGGTTTTCTCAGTTTGTGTTTTCTTTATTGATTCTAATTCTGTTTTCATGTCTTGCAACATTTCCTTCATCTGTTTGAGTGTGGATTCCTGTGTCTCCAAGATGGACTCTATTTTTTTGTTTGTTTCCTCTCTTAGTGCCTCTGCTTCTGCCTCCAATTGTTTGGCTATATTTGCATATGTTTCTTTAAGAGCTTCTTCGTTCACTTCGTTTGTCTTTGTTTCTATTTGGGAGGCCAAATCGTTAAGGGATTTTTTTGTATCCTCTTTAACTGTTTGAATCTCTATGACTATTTCTCTGAGAGATTTTTTGGTTTCCTCTTTATGTGCCTCAAATAACTGGATAATCATAGCTTTAAAATCATTTTCTTTTTCTGTTTCTGCTGAGTTGGAGTGTCCAATAATTTTGGAGGTTGCCGGTGAAGCCATGATATCTTGTTTGTGTTGGTTGTGTTCTTTCGCCGACCTCTGGCCATTTGGTTATCTGTCGTGTTCACTGTCTGTTCCTGGATTCTGCAGGTCAGACTGGTTTTTCTCTGGTATCTGGAGAATTCTTCAGGAAAATGAAGGTCTAGTGAGGTCTAGTGGTTTCAATGTGTGCGTTGGTTATTCAGCTATACCTATAGAAGGAAAGTTTGCAGGCGCAGAAGGGCAAATGCGGGGTAGCGTGTGTTTGAGCGTGTGCTTGTGGGTGTGTCCTAAGGGACAGGGTGTTGGTGAATGAAGAGGCCTTCAGTGTGTGAGAGGGGTGCTTTGCAGGCACTGAAGTTGTTGCAGGCGCTAAGGGATCGCAAGCGCTGTTGAAGAATGCGTGCGCGTATTGATTTTACCGGTCTGCTGGTCTTTAGTGTCTATTCAGCTGGTTTTCTGCCACTGAGGGGTTGGATGGCCCATACAGTCACTGGCTGGGCAGCCCTGTGTAGTCCGTGCTGCCACTTGCAGGCTTGGGATCTGGGACGGGTTGTACTGTGGGTCTGAGTCTCTGTGGCTAGCACTGTATTGGGCGTGTGCTCTGGCGGGGTGGAGTTTCGGCGGTGCGTGCACTCCTGCAGAGCCGGGTGGTGGTGGTAGTGAGGGGTGTGTTCTGAAGGGTCAAGAGCTTGGCGAGAGGGTCCTAGGTGGGGTGTGTTCTCCTCTGAGTGGTGGCGTTCAGCAGGTCGTTACTGCTCTCCCCTGCGGCTGCGGGGTCTGGAGCCCTGCCTCCCTGCCTCCGCCCGTCTTGGGTCCCAGACACTGAGCTTTGCGGCTTTGGTATCCAGGAAGAATTGTACGTGGATCTGAGTCTCTATGGTTAGCGCTCAGTGGTTGGAGCTCTGTGATTGGTCCTGCGCTCCTCCTGTGAGGAGGTTTCTGGGGTTATTGCGCTCTGGCCGCTTGGGGTGTGAGCTCCGCTGCACTTCCTGCTGTGGTCTAAGCTGTAGGATCAAGTCAGCGGGATGGGGGAGGGGACGATCCTCGGGACCGGAGGGCCCTGAGTGGGACGTGTCCCAGGAGGGGTTGGGTGTTCAACAGATGGTTACAGCAGACCGTTGCTGTAAGGGGCCCGGAGCACTGTCTCTGCTGCCTTGATCTCCTGGATGGGAGTTTTGTGCTCAGCTGCCTGGTGCTGTGTGCGGGTTTCCCCGCGGGAGGCCCGGGCAAGGGAGGCGCCCTATTTCCTTCCCGGAGAAGTCCACGCCCAATCTAAATCTACTAGCACTCCACGCTTCTGTGGTGGCCCCTCTCCTTTAGAAAGCCCCACAGTCCAAATTCTAGCTTTGATTGACTCTCCACTCACCAATTACGGAGATTCATGTCTTCTGCCTCTCCCAAACGGTTCGCTCTGCTCGCCGCCATCTTGGAATCCCCCCCCAGTTATCTTATTTACATCCCTTAAGTCAATTCAACATGTAGCTAAAAATCTAGAAGAATTTGTTTGGAACATGTGAGAGCCTGGGTTACATCTCCAAAGGAAGAGTGGTGATCTATTAACAATAGCAACAGTAGCAACCAAAACCTGCACTTAGCAAAATTTTCCTTCAAGGAATAATGAAAAATTAAAACTTTCCTAGGTAAATAAAAACTGATTTCACTGCTAGCACACCTGACCTATAAGAAGTACTTTAGTCAATACTCTTTAGGCTGGAATTAAAGTACACTTGACAGCAGTTTCAATTCTTTTGAAGATGAATGGATGGCTAGGTTGTAGCTCAGTGTCAATACTGGTGAAACATGCACAAAGTCGTGTGTTTCATCCCTACCACACCAATCATGACACAATCAAAGAAAATAATAAATAAATAGCACCAGTTATGTAACTATATAGTTAGCATATATGACAGTATACATGTATATTTTGCTATGCCATGCCTTTTATATGACTTCACGAATAATTAACTAAGGCTATAAGTTTAAAAAAATCTTCTATGACATACATGTATAAAGATGTGATCTGTATATCTTTAACATCCCAAAAGATGGGGAGAAGGTGAAGTTACAAAAATTAAGAGTTTCTGAATAGAACTAAAATTATGTGCATGGTTATCCAAATAAGATTTTATAAATTAGCATGCTAAGTAGAGTACTAAATACAATCACTAGGCTAATAACACAGAAGTATATAGAATTAAAATCAGCCTTAAATAAATATTTCTCCATGAATGTTCACAAAAATCAAAAGCTTAAATCATGTAGCATGTATACTCAATGGAATATTATTAAATCTTTTTTTTTAAATGAATTACTTTAAAAAATGAAGTACATGCTGAAATACAGCTGGACATTGAATACCTATGTTAAATGAAATACACCAAACAGGAAAAAATATTGTTTGACTCGTATGAATCACATGAGGCAGTATATTTATAGAACCACAATGGTGGCTATCAGGGCCTAGGGAGAGGTTGTCAAATAAGACGTTATTTCTAAGAGATCTGGACAGTAAACCACAGCATCCTTTATTACAAAAATTATGATACCAATCTTTTGTAGGAAATTCCATGTTTTTGCGTCTTGATTTGCATACATACACACACACACACACACACACACACGTGCACACAAACATAGCTGTCTCTTACTTTCGATGCGAGCTTCCCTTGTTGCAGGAAGGTTATTTGTACATCACACATTAAACACTCCTGCCTCTAACTTATGAAGCAAAGAAGAATACTATCTCTGTAGCTGATGACAGAAATAAGAAGCTCAACCTCGAAAGAGTGGAGTGGCAATCTCTATACTACTCAATATTCATACTAAAAATATTCTTACTTGACCACTTTCAGCACCTATATTTTAGCCAGCATTCCTGGACATTTAAGCAGAAACACGGTTCTGTAGAATCCTCTAATCTTTGTACTTACCCCAAACTTCTTGAGTTACTTTCTGAATACCATAATCAGTTTTCTTTGATTGTAACTGTGAATCCTGTCTGAGACAAGGAGTTAGGGCAAAGAGAGAAGATGTGCTTGAAAAGGAAAAAAATAAATAAATTTATCAAGACTGTAGTCTTTGTTGGGAACTGAATTGAATTTTAACAAATACCAAATTTTATTTAATGCTCAAAACTATGCTGTGAGATAGACGTTATTATTCCTCTTTTACACACAAGAACGCTGAAATCCATCAAGATAATTTAAACTTCTCAACATCATATACTTTATAAGCTAGGACTTGAACACAATGGTTCTGACTTGCAAAACCCATACGATCTTTTGTCAGCATATTTAAAATTTGTTCTAGGTAGACCTGAGATATAGCATAGTGATATAGCACTTGCCTGGCATGTGACAGATTCTGTGTTTGATCCTCAGTACCACATATGAAAAAATTTATAAAATATGTTCTAGTGGGTTGTCACAGGGGCTAGTGAAATGGTAGGGAAGATGAACAAAGAAGATATAGGACCATCACCTCACTTCAATTTAAGCTGTAACAGCTCTAACTTCCTTCTTTTGTAGGTACCTACATCTTATTTGTGGTTTCCTTTTCACAGGCTCTGTTATCTGTGGTCAACTTAATCTGGAAATATTAATGGTAATTTTCACAAATAAACAACTCATAAAATTTAAATTACACACTGTTATGTGTAGCCTGCTAAAAATGTGGTGACATCCTGCTTAGGATGACAATCATCACTTTATCTGGCATATACACACTCGTTGTGCTGCTTGCAAAGTAGTTGTTCACTTACTCCCCTATCCATCTAGGTAATGAGATTAACTGCTGTGGTATTGCAGTGCTTGTGTGCAAGTAACCCTTCCGGTGCCTGGTAGTGGACTGATGATGCAAAAGCAGTGATCCAGCCACCTACCTTACATTAAATTGTTATAACTTTACTGTATTACTAGTTATTGTTTATTTATTTTCACCTTAATATGTGTAGTCATAGGTATTTTTGTATAGGAGAAAAAGCACAGGATTTGATAATATTTGATGCTTCAAGTACCCACTCACAGTGATTATATATAGATAATAGATGATATAGATATAAGTATAGATATACAAAAAGGAGTATTACAATAAATTCAAATTAAGGTTTTTATTTTTTTAAATATATGAGTTGTTTACATTTTATTAGTATGATTTCATAGGCCTATGGATCAAATCCATGGCCCCACATATGCTAGGCTAGAAACTTGCCACTGATCTATATCTATTTCTCCTTAAATACATGTTTTTTATAACATCCTTTTCTATTCACTTTTAAGTGAGGCTTGCTCTCTCTCACTCTCTCTGTTTCTCTCTGTATCTCTGTCTCTCTGTCTCTCTCTCTGTCTCTCTCTCTCTACGCCACCCCCGTCTGCCTCAACACTTCTCACTCCTCCTTTCTTTGGCTTTATACGATTTTAGGTCTCTGCTGCCTCATCCCTTCCTAACAGATACTCAGCTTTGGTCAGAGTCCTCCATGATTGGTTAGTCTTTGTAGTAGTGTAAAAGAGAAATGTCCACCATTATCTCAGGTATTTGAACACATGGCCCCCGGTTCATGGTGTTGTATGGGGCGGTTTGGGAAAAAAAACATGTCAATGAGGGAAAGCTTTGAAAGTCAAAATCCTCACGCTGCTTCCAGTGCCCTCTCTGTTTCATACTGACAGTTCAAGGTATGACCTCTCAGGTTTTCATTCCTGTTGCCATGGCTACTGGTTGCTTCCATATCTTCCTGCCACAATAGACTCTTACATCTCTGAACCAAAATAAACTCTTTCTTCCTATTAGTTGCTTTATTTTATCACAGTGACAGAAAGGTTTCTAATATACCCCCATTGTAGCTCTTTGACTAGTAAAAATTCTGTTGCTTTTGTTTTGCTTCTGTTTGGTGAACATCTACTTTTCCTACTAGATTGATAATCACCAAAAGAGAGTAACCATGCCTGTGTTCCTCCCCATTCTGGCCCTAGCTCACTTCCTAGCACCATATTATGTGGAGTGTGCAGCCTCAATCAAGTCAGTGGCAAAGCTAGCTGTGAATCTGATATGCTGCTTTCTTCCAGCATTTCCCACGGGACTAACCATAATGAAGAAAAGAGGAGACATGGACTAATGTAAGGGCTGCTGGCCTTTACATTATGACCCTGCTGACTGCTGAGTTTTTCTATGTGGCGTGCTCATTTTTTGCAGCCTCTATTCCACTCTGATCTTCTTACCTATGTAGAGGAAGGGCAGCTGAGGAAATAGTGCAGCTAAGCAATCAGACCTGGATTACATTTACAACTCTGCTTTTTTAAAAAATACATGCCAACAGTCCATTTTTGAGTTTTAACTTTCTCACTCACATTATGGGTCTGAATTTTAGGGAGCACAAAATAAAATAATTGTGAAGTACTCAACAAGATACTTGATTTATAAAAAGAACTCAAAAAGTAGTAACTTTGATTTCTACCCATGGATGCAAGTTATTAAGAAGGTGGAATCCTTAGTAGAAAGAAAGAGAACCTATAACCTCTTCCCTGAAAGGAGTTGTGCAAACAGATGCTACAACTACCACTGAAATTTATTTTATATCTCTGACACACTTTCCTACTGTCATACCAATTCCTAAGTACTCAATGACAACCATTTTTAGTGGGTCTCTAAAAGAGAAAAGGCCTGAAAGAAAAACATGGAGAAAGGATTTTCTAAGATCTACTTTACATTCTATGTGGAAATCACTTCCTCTTGTTTGGAAGCCTCTGGTGATAGAGAGTTTACTGTCAAATATTATATAGTCCTTCTAAAGAAGAAGCTCATTTGACTGCTCTCTGATAACTAGCCTCTGTTGATGCAGCCTTGCCAAGCCATGGAGGAAGAGGATCCAAGCAGTTCTGATGAGACTTGACAAGCTATGGGCAGATGGCAATAGTGTAGAAGTCCCCCTTTCAGTGGACTAGGGAAAGGGCATGAGGGAAAGAGGGAGGGAGAGTGGGACTGGAGGAGTTGAGGGAAGGAGTTTCAATCAGAATATATAATAAATAAATTGTGAAGAAAAAAATAAAAAATTAAGAAAAGAAGAAGCCTGAACATCAACAGTTGTACTCTACGTTTTGATAAGCTCTTCGGAATCATCTTTGTCTAGATGTACTTGCACAGACTGATAATGAAGCCAAAACCTTGAACTGGAATAGTCAAGAAAAGTTCAGAAAATCTGGTTAATATGAACTTGGAGAAACCCAAGTTAAAAAAAGAGATGGGCGAGGGCAGAAGTAGAAGGAGTAACGACTTTAGAAAACTAAAGTATATTAATTACAATGATTGAAAACATTAAATATCAGGATAGCAATTTGGGCTCTGGTAGTTTCAACTGAAAGAGAAGAACATAAGAAAAGTGAATACATATGTTTGTGTATTATTAGTCAATAACTAATAGATATAGAAAAGAAGCAACAGTTGTCACTGGATGGTTAGACTTTAAATTCTAGGCTAACTCACTGTGTCACTCCTGAAAGACCTACCTGCCTACCAAAACTGACTATGCCCAAATGCATTGACTTCTGATCATGAGGTTCACTGGATTCTTTCCTTCCTCAGCAACAAGACTAAATGAGTTGGTCTGGAAAAGGAATCTCAGCCATATATACTCTTGGAGAGCTGTTAAAAAGCACATCTGGCCTGGGGATGTAGAGCAGTTGGCAGAGTTCTTGCCCAGCATACACAATGTGGGGCTTCATTCCCACCACATAAACTGAGTGGAGTACATGCTTGTAATCCTAGAACTAGAAAGATAGTGCTAAAAGAGTCAAAGTTAGCTTTGACTGAATAGCAAATTCAAAGCCAAGCTTGGCTATCTATACAAGACCACATCTGTGAAAAAGAGAAAGGCCACATCTGACATCCTGGTATAGTAGATCACAGTTTTTTATTGCTAGCACTTATAGATTGAAACAGGAAGACTTCCGTGAGTTCAAAGCCAGTCTGAGCTGTATAGTGAGTTCTAAACCAACCTGGGTAAAACCCTACCACTAATGAACTAATTAATTAATTAGAAACAAATTTCAAATCTGACCTAAATATGATGCAAGTATTCAAGGCTTTATCCATCTCTATGTACAGTTATTTCATTCTGTTAGAAGTTGAGCTGTCAAGGATGGTGAATCAGCATGTAGGGGTGGGTGCTCCCTAACCCAACACTTACTCTTCTCTATCTATTTTTAAGGGCTTTAGGATCTATATCCCTTATTACCTCTGAGTGAACCAATTCCATCTTTTCCTGGTGACAGCCATGCTAGTGTTGAAATTTGCTTTTCTGCATGCCATTTGGTTGTATCCAAACAGTTCTCAAAAAAGGTGTTTGTTGGAGCAGCCCGAGCTGTTCTATATGTGACCACATGTGGTTCAAAAGTGCTTATGATGGCATTCTCCAGTTAAAAAATCAATAAACAGACATTAAATATTGATGCCAGACTCTTTCCTGTTACTCCTGTACACTGAGCTCATGAAAAGTCTTTGTATTATCTGTTCGTGTTGCTACAATCTAGGTAGCAAACATACATGAGACCAAACCTCGTCCAGACATGCACAGCTAACTCGATATCAAATACTGGCAACTTGACTGCTTCAGCAATGTGGTGTGATCTGAAAGGCCATTATTCGCTTGCTGCAGATATCACTTTGTCAAAATTTGTAAATTTGTCCTGAAATTTACTTCACCAGTGCCCCATTCTCAAATGAGCCTTCAGGGCCTGTTTTTATATGAACAATAAGAGAGAATGCTGATTTTCTTGCCACTTTAAAACAAATTCTATTTTCCCCCTAATATCATGGGTCATATCTATAATCAGCACTTAGAAGACTGAGGCAACAGGAGTTTGTGGCCAGTATGGGCTACAAAGTAAGCCCATAAGCAAATACGCAAACCCTTTCCTTTTTCACAACACAGAAATCACTTTGTGTATCACTTGCTATTCACCTGATTTGTGCTTTGAAAAAAAAAAAAAAAAAACGTTGTTCCAATCATAAGCACTTCAGTCTCTGTTCTAATCTTATTTGTTGTGTGAAAGTAAGCAAGCCATTCACCCTTACAAAAAGAGCCTCAGCTTGTTGTCATGAGAAACAAGAACATATTCACATATACTTCACAGCTGTCCAAATGAGGAAATGGTATAAAATGTGTAAAGTACCTGAAACACAGAAAATGTTCAGTGATACTAATTATTTTCAGTTTCATACAGCTTTCACAAATGTGTTTTATTAACCAAGTCAGATCACACTAAAATATAGCCTGATGGAGTTTTTAATGGCTCACTGTGGTTGCTATATGATTTGTTTTCTTCTTCTAAAGTATTTATTTTTAGTTAAACAATATCCACAGGGACACAGGCATTCCCTTGTTGAAGGCTTGTTTGTTTTCTATTGATCTATATTTGATGTACTTTATTTTTGGAACTTATTCTTAAACCTCATAATATGCCATTCTATTTTGTTTCATTTTGTTCTAGCTATTTAGACAAAGAAGTATTGCTTCTATTTTTCAAGCAGTTGTTTGTTTTTATCATTTATTACAATTTATTCAATTTATATCCTGGCTGTGACCCCCTCCCTTGTCTCCTCCCAATCCCACCCTACACCTCTCCACTAGTCCACTGATAGGGGAGGTTCTCTTCCCCTTTTATCTGATATTAGCCTATCTGGTCTCATCAATGCTGGTTGCATTGTTTTCCTCTGTGGCCTCGTAAGGCTACACCCCCCCCCCAAGGGGCAGTGATTAGAGAGCCTGACACTGAGTTCATGCTTGAGAAAGCCCCTCCTCTCCTTACTAGGGAACCCACTTGGAGACTGAGTCTATAGGCTACATCTGAGCAGAGGTTTTAGCTCCTCTTCATTCATGGTCCTTGGTTGGGGTATCATTCTCTTCAGGGCCCCAAAGACTCAGCTTTTTGGCTCTGGTGTCTCCTTTTGGAGCACCTATACCCTCCAGGTTTTTCTATCTCCCTCTTTTTTCATAAAATTCCATGCATTCTGCCCAAAGTTTGGCTGTGAGTCTCAGCATATGCTTCAATACCTCAATCAGTAGAGTCTTTCAAAGGCCCTCTGTGGTAGGCTCTTGTAGGCCCCCTGTTGTCTCCTGTCTCCAATGTTGCATTTGCCTTTCTGAATGAGGATTGAGCATCTTCTCTAGGGTCGTCCTTGTTGTTTAGCTTTTTTAGGAGTATTGATTTTAGTATGTTTATCCTATATTATATGTCTAATAACCACTTATGAGTGACTATATACCATGTGTGTCTGTCTGTTTCTGGATTACCTCATTTAAGATGATCTTTTCTAGTTTTCAGCAGTTGCTTGCAAATTTCATGATTCCCTTGTTTTTAATAGCTGACTAGTATTCCATTGTGTAAATGTACCACAATTTCTGTATCTATTCCTCGGTTGGGGGACACCTAGGTTGTTTCCAGATTCTGGCTATTACAAACAGAGCTGCTACGTGTTTGAGAAAATGTCCTTGCTGTATAGTTGAGCATATTTTCAATATATGAGCATATTTTTGATATATAGATTGAGGTAGCACTCCTAGTTTTTTGAGAAAGTGCCAGATTTATTTCCAAAGTGATTGTACAAGTTTACATTCCTACCAGAAATGGAGGAGTGTTCCCCCTTTTCCCCATCCTCTCCAGCATGTGTTGTCACATGAATTTTTGTTCTTAGCCATTCTGGTAGGTATAAGTTGAATTATCAGAGCTGTTTTGATTTGCATTTCCCTGATGACTAGGGATTTTGAACATTTCTTTAAGTGTTTCTCTGCCATTCAATATTCTTCTATTGAGAATTCTTTGTTCAGCTCAGTACCCCCATTTTTAAATTGGATTACTTGGTTTGTTGCCGTTCTTTATATATTCTGGATATTAGAACTCTGTCAGATATAAGAAGATCCTTTCCCAACCTGTAGGCTGCAGTTTTGTTCTGATGACAGTGTCCTTTGCTTTACAGAAGCTTTTCAGTTTAATGAGGTCCCATTTATTGATTGTTGATTTTAGAGCCTGTACTGTTGGTGTTTTGTTCAGGAAGCTGTCTCCTGTGTCCTGTGCCAATAAGCTCAAGGCTCTTCCCCAATTTTTCTTCTAACAATTTAGTGTGCCTGGTTTTATGTTGAGATCCATTTAGACTTTGGTTTTGTGCAGGATGATATGGATCTATTTGCATTTTCTGCATGTAGACATCATCCAGTTACATCACCACCATTTGTTGAAGATGCTCTTTTTTTCCATTGTATTGTTTTGGATTCTTTGTCAAAAGTCAAATATGCATAGTTGTGTGGGTATATTTCTGGTTTTTCTATTCGATTCCATTGATCCTCCAGACAGCTTCTCTGCCAGTACTGTGCAGTTTTTATTACTGTTGCTCTATAGTACAGTTTGAAATCTGGGATATAGATAATTCTAGAAGATCTGGTATTGTACAGGATTGGTTTAACAATTCTAAAATTTTTACTTAAAAATGGGGAATGCTCTGTTCCCCATTTTTAAATTGGATTACTTGCTTTGTTGTTTTTCAGCTTCTTTAGTTCTTAATATATACTTGATATTAGCCCTTTGTCAGATAAAGGGTTGGTGAAGATTCTTTCCCAATCTGTAGGTATTCGTTTTGCTTTGATGACAGTGTCCTTTGCTTTACAGAAGCTTTTCAGTTTCATGAGGTCCCATTTGTTGATTGTTGCTCTTAGAGCCTGTGCTGTTGGTGTTCTGTTCAGGAAGTTGTCCCCTGCACCAATGTGTTCTAGGGTCTTCCCCACTTTTTCTTCTAACCGATTTAATGTGTCTGGTTTTATGTTGAGGTCTTTGATCCACTTGGACTTTAGTTTTGTGCAGGGTGATAAGTATGAATCTATTTGCATTTTTCTACATGTAGACATCCAGTTAGGCCAGCACCATTTGTTGAAGATGCTGTCTTTTTTCCATTGTATGGTTTTGGCATCTTTGTCAAAGATCAGGTGTCCATAAGTGTGTGGGTTTATTTCTGGGTCTTCTGTTTGGTTCCATTGATCCACCATTCTGTTTCTATGCCAGTACCGTGAAGTTTTCATTACTGTTCAAATTGTGGTACATCTACACAATGGAATATTATTCAGCAATGAAAAATAAGAAAATCATGAAATTTGTAGGTAAATGGTGGGAACTGGAAAGGATCATCCTGAGTGAGCTGTCCCAGAAGCAGAAAGACACACATGGTATATACTCACTTATATAGACATAAAATATAGGATAAACCTACTAAAATCTGTACATCCAAAGAAACTAATCAAAAGGGAGGACCCTGACTAAAATGCTCAATCCCCATCCCCAAAGGCAAAGAGGATGGACATCAGAAGAAGAAAACAGGAAACAACCTAGGAACCTGCCACTGAGGGCCTCTGAAAGCCTCTGCCCTGCAGACTATCAAAGCAGATGCTGAGACTTATGGCCAACTGTTGGGCAGAGTGCATAGAATCTTATGATAGAAGTGGGAAATAGTAAGTTCCTGTAAAGGACAGGAACTCCACAAGGAGAGCAACAGAACCAGAAAATTTGAACACAGGGGTCTTTCCAGAGTCTCATACTCCAACCAAGTACCATGCATGGAGAGAACCTAGAACCCCTGCACAGATGTAGCCCATGGCAGTTCAGTGTCCAAGTGGCTTCCATAGTAATGGGAAGAGGGACTGCCTCTGATATAAACTGATTGTCCTGCTCTTTGATCACCTCCCCCTGAGGGGGGAGCAGCCTTACCAGGCCACAGAGGATGACAATGCAGCCACTTCTGATGAGATCTGATAGACCAAGATCAGAAAGAAAGAGAGGGGGGCCTCCTCTATCAGTGGAATTGGGGAAGGGTATGAGTGAAGAAGGGGGAGTGAAGGTGGGATAGGGAGGGGAGGAGGGATGGGTTTATGGGCAGATACAAAGTGAACAAAGTGTGACTAAGAAAAGTTAAAAATAAATAAATGAATATGGAATGCTTCACAAATTTACGTGTCATCCTTGTGCAGAGTCCATGCTAATCTTCTCTGCAGCATTCTAATTCTAATTTTAGTTTATGTGCTGCTGAAGTGAGCATGCAGTTGGATTTTTAACATGTTCCTAGCAATAGCTAAAAGTTCTATATGTTGTTAATTATTTACTTATTTTTTATTTACTTATTTTGAATGTTAAAAGTCTATCATGTTAAAAAAAAATAAAATCTGCTGGCAGGGGAGTACAGCCATCATGCTATTAAAAAAAAGTCTAGCATGAAAATTTCCCAAGATAAAATGAGGAAAATCTATTGTTCAGGGTAATTTTTTTTTAATTTTTATTTTTTTTATCAGTTACATTTTATTAACTCTGTATCCCAGCCGTGTCCCGATCCCTCATTCCCTCCCAGTCCCTCCCTCCCTCCCTCATCTCCACCGTGCCCCTTTCCAAGTCCACTGATAGGGGGGACCTCCTCCCCATTCATCTGATCCTGTTTTATCAGGTATCTTCAGGACTGGCTGCAAAGCCCTCCTCTGTGGCCTAACAGGACTGCTCCTCCCTTCGGGGGTGGGGAGATCAAAGAGCCAGGGGTATTTTTAATAGTGTTAAGAACAAGCCATCTTGCTGACCTCAAGATGATAGAGCGCATGCTACATCTAGTCTGTACTATGCATGCAAAAATGAGAGAGAGGTAAACTAGAGCAAAGATGATCACAGCAGTGGTGTTTAATTTCTCAGGTGGAGTAGAAAGAACTGAACTTCTCAGTAAGCTGAGAAGGAGAAATTCAATGTGAGTGAAGAGTATGAAACAACTTTCAGTATTTACTGAAAGCCTGGGAAAGAGCAAGCTGGACAAAGAGGGAAGTTGTTAAGGTAATCCAATCCCAAGATTCTTCGGCAGGTATGACCAACCGTATCCCCAATCAGATCAATGGGAGTTTTAGATACAAAAATTTCCAAGGTAGCTTTTCATACATTTCCTATATACAGATGTGTTAAAGAAACTCCAGGACAAGAATCAGAAGACCTGGAATTTGTGCTACATTATTCTACTCATTAATTGTCAGAGTTGCATGCCAATAGAATATATTGCCCTGTCTGTAAAATGAGAAGTATAAATGAGAAAATATATTGAGAGACCTCCAAATCCAACACCATTCAGTGTTATTTGGATTTCAAAATATAAAAACACAAAGATATGAAAGTAGGTTTTTCATTACTATTTGCTTCCTTCCAATCTTCTTAGAAGAACCATCAGATTCTTTCTACATAAAAATCTTGGGCAAACACAGCTCATCAAGAATTCAGTAACCTAATAAATTTTAATATTCTCCAGGTCACTTTGATTTCTGTATAGTCTATGACCTTGGTATGCTCTTATGGACCTGAATAGCTTTGTGTTCTTCCATCCTAAACAAATCACATATAAATAGTTGAACTTGGAAGTGTTTTCAGAAAGATTGTCCCTGGACAGATGGATGTCTCTTAACTGTTATCTCAAAAGGATTTTCATGGCATCATTTGTACTGCACCTCTCTAGTGCCTGGACTTGCCCATGAGTGTGATCACAGAGGTGCCAAGGACTCTCCCACTTGATTTCAGCACTTCTCTGAAGAGCTGAGCAAATGTCCAAGTGTGAAAGTTCCCATCAAGTCCTGACCTTTTTAACCTACTTGTGTTTTCAAAGCAAGCTCAAGACCATAGGAATTAGCAGGCTTAGTGGGAACAACCAAATTCCAAATAAATTATTTTATCCCCAACTCTATACCCCCTTTCTCCCTCTCTTGATTTCGCTAACTGCTGGGGAAGCATTCATTCATTAGAGTTTGAAGGACCCCCTTCTGAGTCTGAACCTTTTGTTTTAGTTAGAATGTGCTTGAGAGCTTTCAGAGTTTGCATTAGATTCACTGTTTGTCATGGCCAAGGTGTTCTTTGAAGTTGCTAACTGTGAGTTCCCAAATATAAGCAGAAAGAAAAAGAAAAAACTACTCTCTGTTCCCCAACTAGGCCAACCCAAATTTCCTTACTTCCTGGAGTTGTCAGAAAACAATAAAGGTAGCTTCACTAGCATTCAAATAATTAAGCTACTTCCAGGCCATGAACCTGATTATCCGGCTTTTACAATCTTCTATCTGAACAGTGAAGTTCTGTCATTTAGAGAGGAAAGACCATACATCCTGAGATTTCCAGGTAAATTCTCATTTGGAGTGCTTTGTACATTCCTACTTGCTGCTAAACCCTCCACACAACAGATCGAGGGCTCTCCACTGTTATTAGAAAAGAAGTTGATGGGATATAGTGGATGAGTAGCAAATCTAGAGTCAGAAAAACCTGAAATTGTATCTTAGTCATCATTACCTATTGGGTGACCTTGGGTAGTTGTTAACCTCCTGACCCAATTATCCTAGACTTTAATATGTGGGAGACATCAAAGAATTATAAACAAGCTTTAATACAAGAATAATTACAAAAATACCTAAAATACAGTATGTACTCATACACAATCACTGAGTTTTAATAGACATTTAATGGCCAGATAATAGTGAAAATATTCACAGCATTCAGGTACAAGTGGCAGGAACATTAATATGTCCAGTTTTCATAAAGGCATTTAGCAGAACACTTTCATTCCATGATACACAATCTCTTAAATTACAAAACAAATGATAATGACAATAACAAAATAATGGGGTGCTCTTCAAGTATTACACATGTTAAATGTTCAGGTTATCATGGTAGTTAATATTATCATATGGGGGTTAACAATTGCATAAGTGAAGAGAAAAAGATAGGACCAAATCAAAGCATGATTTCTTTGATCCTTTACTAAGATGTTGTCAATATGTGGATGATACCAATGCAAAAACAGAAAAAAGGCCACAGCCTTTCTGTTGGAGCTTAAGCATGTTTGTCTTAAGCCAGAGACTTTGAAAAACCATTAATGATGTCCTGCATGTTTTTCCTTCACTCAGAGATCATCAGCATTCCTAGACTTGCTGATTGAGTGTCTGCTTGAAAATCCAGGACTTCTCACAGAAAGTCACACTAGGGTGGTCATAGCAATCCTTAGCCTATTGTCTCATCAGTCATGCTGATATTGACATGAATTGCCTCCTGAGGATTTACATCAGAGAAACAACTTCCACTTCTAGGAGCTATGCTGAGTCTACAAACATCACTAGAGCCCCTACTGTGTGTAAGCTTTAGTGCCTGTCTCAGAGTAGGCACTCAAATATTAGTTGACGGATTGATTGATTAGAGGGATTAAAGAGTTAGCAAAACATTCTCTCTTCAAGGTACTGACATCCAGGGAGAAACACTGATTCACATAAAGCTAGTTGACCCCCAGAGTAAACTGCAAAACAGACTATGTAAAAAGTAAAAAAAAAAAACCCCTTTGGCATCTAAAGTAGATGCTCTTATAGAATATCAAAATAGAGTAGTGATGACCAGAGGCTGAGGAGACTTGGTGGAAGACAGCTGTGGGGACAGGTTGTTTCATGGATACTAGTGACGATCAGATAGAAGAAGTGCTAGTGTGCTGTGACACAGAAGAAACACTGTAGAATTCTGTAACAAGACTTAACTGTTTTTAAAAGCCCAAAGAACTTAGACTGCTTTTGCCATAAAGAGATGATACATATTTGTGTTAAATAGCATGCAATACATATGTATGTTGAAATATAACATTATACTACATGAATGTATACAATTTTATGTCAATTTAACTAAAAATAAAAAAGTTTGACTGGAAAAAAATTAGAGTTATCTGTAAAAGCTACTAAGAGAAGACTTAGTATGTACCAAGGGCTGATTTACATTTTGACAGCCAAGGAAAGGGCATTTAAGTCACATGGAGCTGGCTGATCACAAGAAACAATAAAGAGCAAACGGCTTTGCTAGCAAATAGTAAATAGAGATCATGGCATGGAACATCAAGGAAGGTATGCACATAATTTGAATCTTTGGTTCTGAGGCCATGGGAATCAGGGGATAGGTTTTAGAGGAAGATGATGATGAAAGTAACTAGATTTTAAGGGTTTCACTACTAAGAATACTTCAAAATCACTAAGACGTAATGTTGGTGTCATCTCTAAAGCTCTTGGGGTCAAGAGAACAAACAGAAAGCCAGAATAGTTTGTTCAGATGAATAAACAACTGATAAGAAAAACTTTGAGAAGAGTAATTGAAAACATCTGGAGCTCCCAGGCTGGCAACCTACAGCTACCTTTGCTGCATTTTCCATCATCCTCACTTTTCTTCCAAATTGTATTTGACACCAGCTGTTTCCACTACTATAAATATTTACTGCAGCAGAATTAGCCACCAAACCTTGGCCATCTAGTTTGTCTTTGCTGCATTTGAAAGAAAGGGTGCCCTCCAGAGTCCACCAGAGGGATTGTATGGCAAGCTGTGAGGATAATGCAATCTCACAATCTGACAAAGCACCATTTCTACCTCTGTTAAGAGATTTCAACATTTGCTAAATAATTCTAGAGTTAAATCATTTGAGACACGATAAAGTAACAGGGTCTGAACTAGAGTTACTGCTGAAGAAGTTCTCAGAGCCCTTCCCAGATGAACATTGTCTGTGGCTCTCCAAGGCAAGAACATGCAATATTTACACACTTATTTGACTGCAGACCTTTTGTTTTAGTTTAATTACTCTGGAATTTTTAAATGACATATTAAACATATACATATTTATGACATATAGTACGATGTTGATACCTGTGTACTCAGTGAAAATATTACATCAAACTATCATAACTAGCACCTCCCAGACAGTACTTGATGTTTTCAAGAGAACCTAAGCTCTACTCCTTTAGGAAATTTTAAGTGCAGATTGGAGGTATGGATCAGTGGATAAGTGTACATACTGCTTTTGCAGAGACCCATCGTAGGTTCTCAGAACTCATATCAAGGGGCTCATGATTGTTGATAACGTCAGCCCCAGAAAGATCTACCAGTGCAGGCTTCTGTGAACACTGCATTAACATGCACACTCAGACACACACACAAAATTAAAAGTAATGCAAAACAGTTCTTTAAAGTTAAAAAAGAAATTCTAACTATAGGCACATCACTACACATTGCTACCATGATGTACAGTAAGTAGATCTGAATTTACTCCTTTTTTTGGAACTAAAAATTCATGCCCTTTGACCAACATCTCACCATTCCTCCAAATCCAAGACCCAAGTAACCAATAACTATTCTGATCCACCTTTACATGAGGTCCACTTTTGAAATTCACCATGTGAGGGAGATCATTATCTACCATTTTTCCCCTGGCTTATTTCAATTATCCTGAAATCACTTATGTTAATCCATGTTGTTGCAAATGACAAAATTTTCCTGTATTGAAGCTTGAATAGTATTCAACTATGCTATGTATATGTTAAATAATATTCAATGGCACGTTTCACATGTTCACACACACACACACACTTTCTTTATCCATTCATTCACTGATAAGTACTTGGGTTGGTTCAGATCATGGGTTTTGTGAATAACGTTGCAAATACGCAGTGCAGATAACGCTTTTACACATCCATGCCAGCTATAAATCCAGGGGTGGATTATCTAGTTCACAGGAAAGGATTCTGTGGTCTTGAATCAGTGCATGGCAAAAATTCCTATTGGAAAATGCTGCTGAAAGAGAACAATATCAGAATTAAAAGTGTTTATGGTGGTGAAAGCCTTTAACTCCTCCCCCCCCACCCCCCACCCCCGCCGCAAGAACTTGGGATACAGAGGGAGGCATATCTCTGTGAGTTTGAAGCCAGCCTGGTGTACAGAGTGAGTCCAGGACAGCCAGGGCTACACAGAGAAACTCTGTCTCAAAAATTAAAAAAACAAACAAACAAAAAAAACAAAACATGAAAACAAAGCAATTTTCAACTTGGGTCTCAGAGATCATGGTATTTTGATACAGGACAATTTCACTCCAGCTGTGCTCTGCCTCATAACAACTGTTTTGGGTTATTAATTCATTTCTGTGTATGTTTTACAATTTAACAATCGAATTTTTGTTTCTAATTATTTAAAATTTATGCAATATATTTTTGAATATATTTTCTTTCCCCTAACTCCTCTAAGATTCTACCAACCCAACTTCATATTCATTCTCTCTCTGTCTCTGTGTTTGTCTGTCTGTCTGTCTCACTCTTTCACTCTCTCTCACACATAAAACAAACAGAAAACAAGCAAAAAAGACAAAATATACATATATATTTTAACCTTCCATGATACATACAATGTTCTTAACCCTTTACTTCCAGATTTCTTAGAGATTACCTTGGAGTATCAAGCAGGTCCTTATCCTCTGTGATTACTATGACACCATCTGTCAAACATGTTATTACTCTGCCCAGAGTTATCATAGTTGGCTTAAAAATGTACTTACTTAAAATAATTGTTCATATCTTTCAAAGCCCATTCAAATCTAGCTGTGATGTACAGTGCTTATTTTCTCTAGGGTCCCTCATTTTTACTATTTGCATGTTTATGTTGCAGGAATTCAACTAGTCTATTTTCATTATATCATTTGCACTATAACTACTCTATATCCACTTTTTCAACCTCATTGCCTCTATAGTTATGGTAAATCTGTTCTTTGCCCAGAGATGTCCAATTGAAATGTTTTCTTTAGTAACTCCTTCCATGGTCATTAATAATGAAAGGGGTTTCCCTCTTGTTTGATCTAAAGGTACATGGTATAAACAAAAAAGTCATGTATGCTGATACATCTGTGATTAACAATCTTCATTGTATAATTGATTGGATGAAGAGATGTCTAAGAGACTGATTCAAGCATACTTTCAGATTTGAATACACTGTTGAGAGATGATGGGAGACTGGAGAAAGAGTTGACAGAAGGAGGCCACTGATTGTGTCTTTTGATGACTTTGCCCTGACTCCTTGCTGATTTTTCTCTGCTTCTTCAGTGCTACTAGTTGAACAGCTCTGCTCTGTCATGTTGTTCCACAATAATAAGAACCCCTGAGACCATAAATGAAATAGTTTCTTCCCATAATCTGTTTTATTAGGTATTCTATCACAGTGATGAGAAATGTTACCTAATATATCACCATGTTGTTATTTCACTGTTGTTATTTATCTCTGTACCCTGGCCTTGCCACTTACAATGTGAACTTACAGAAACCGTTTACTGCCTCTTCCTGCCAATTGTTTTCTTTGAAAAGTGGGACAGAGAATCTACTAATAGGGGAAAGTTGTTGTAAATATTAAGTAAAATATACGTAAAGCATGTTGTGGGGATCAGGAACAATGGCTCAGTAAAGTGCTTACCTTGCAATCACAAGAACCAGAGTTGAAGCCCCATAATCCAAGCACCAAGAGACAGGTGTGATGGGATACACTTGTAATCATCAGGGTGGGAAGGCAGAGACATTCGAGTTCCTGGTTGCTTGCTGGCCAAACAGCATAGCCTACTTGGCATGGTCTAGGTCAATGAGAGACTCTCAATAAAGCAAGGTGGATGGTGCATGGGGTTGACTTATAGTCTTCATACTTGCGTGTGTGTGCACACACACATAATGTAGCAGCTGGCTAGTTTTATGGATGTTGCTCTCCTATATAACATTGTAAGCCCCCTGAGGAAAGTAATTGAGACTGATTTTCCTTCGCATTCCAGGCCTCTAGTTCAGTGCTTATTTCTGGCTAACATTTCTATTTATTGAATGAAGCAGGAATAGCCAGGCTCTAGTTGCTCTTTCATTCTACCCTAATGGAAAGCCCGTGTGAAGCTTCTCTACTAGTAGCCTTCAGTTTTAAGCATGTCAGTTTGGAATTTCAAGAGTAAAGTTATTTTAGAAATAGTTCATTAAAAGAGTAGAAAACTAATTAAGACACAAGCAATGCCTCATTATAGAATTATGGGTTAATGGAGAGTACAAGATTGCCACAAGGACCAAATATATCAGGGCACAGGGGTCTTTCATGAGACTGTTTCTCCAACCAAGGACCATGTATGGATATAACCTTGAACCCCTGCTCAGATAAAGCCCATGGTAGCTCAGTGTCCAAATGTGTTCTCTAATAAAAGGAACAGGGACTATTCCTGACATGAACACAACAGCGAGCTCCTCAAACGCCCCCTCCCAAGGGAGGAGTAGCCTTGCTAGGCCACAGAAGAAGACATTGCAGCCAGGCCTGAAGAGACTTGATAAGCTAGGGTCAAATGGAAGGGGAGGAAGTCCTACCTTATTAGTGGACTTGGAAAGGGGCAGGGAGAAGATGAGGGAGGGAGGGTGGGGTTAAGAAGGAAGGAGGGAGTGGGCTACGGCTGGGATACAAAGAAAATAACCTGTGATTAATATAAAAATAAATAAATTTAAAAAAAGAATTATGGGTTAAGTATTGATTATATCAAAAATTAATCACAGTGTTTCTTTATATTCAGCTATCGCATTTTTCACTGATATTGGTTTATTTTCAAAAAGAAAAACAAAGTTATTTTCTTTGATAAATTGATCAAGACTGCCACCTATTTGCTATAGGGTTGAAATGCCACACATGAGGCAGCCTTCCTGTTACAAACTGAAATCTAGCAAGTTCCTTCTGAGACCCTCTCATATATCCCAGTGAATCCAGTGACATTCTTCAGGGAATGAAGATGAGAGAATATTTGTTCTACTACACATAAATATATAATTCCATACATACAAGAAGTGAGGTACATACAGAGGTATTTATATTAATAACTGTATAGTGACCAAATACTAAAAGCACATCTGTTCTCACTATTCTCTATTTGATTTACCAGATTAAAATATAAGATCCTGAGTGAAATTTGAACAACGGATAAAGGATGAATTTATGAGTGTCATTATATACCAAACATGGGAAATATGTTTATGCTAAACAATCTTTATTGATATCTAAAATTCAAATTTAACTCCATACCCTGTATTTTTATTTTAAATCTAGTGAACCTACTCCATTGTGCCTTTCCCTATACATCTCCATTTTTGAGGCCTAGAATTGTGTCCTGTACATTGCTCACAACTTTCTATCACTTGCCATCTGGTTTTGGTTTGCACCCACTCACTGGGAAGTACTAGAACAAGATATAAACTTGCAAGAGGAGATCACCATTTATCCCACCCATTTATGGTTCTGGCAATGACAGAATTCATCACTAGCTACAAACCCAATTTGTTGGTCTCTATTCCTTGTCTCCAAACTTTCTTAAGATTCTGGAATTCCATCTCCTCTAGTTGTCCCTTTAGGCTTCAGGGTGTTAATGGCTTCTCACAAATAAAGACTCCTGGTATTTTCCACATCCGATGATGGTTCTTTCACCCTTATTATAATCCTAAAACAAGTCTCCTTACTCAGTAATTATTATAAACTCCTCCAATGTGTCATTTATGCCCAAATTTATTCAATCTTCTAATGACATAGGGTACAAACCTATAGTGTGGAAATATTCCTATCACCTTAGTTCATTCACTGAGGAAACTATAAACTCCAGCAACATATTGTTTCTTAGTCTGTAGTAAATGTTAAGTATAATTTCACCTTGGTTATAGGAAACAATAAAAAAAACTCCAGTGTTCCAGGAAAAACAAGTGTCACTGAACATCATGAACTTCATGATGACAAAAACCTCATGACCCTCGTTTTTATATTTACTACATTTCAGGATTGATGGTTTTTAGGTGTGTTGCTGTTAACCAGAGCCTTTATAACTTTTGTCAAGTACATGAGTTAATCTGATGGTGATACAGGCCTGTCCAATCTCTCCAAATCCTAAAGGCCTTAAAATCTCTCAGACACTGTAACCCTATCAAGAAGGAGGCTGAGGACCTCTTCCTCCTGATCATTTTAAAGGAAAAGTCTTTGTGCAGGAGAGAAAAATATTCCCATGGATGATGAAGTCTATTGAGATAATTAACCAGTAGGTATCCTTACTAATATTTTCACAGTCATGTCAGTGGCATATTCTACCCATTTGCTGCTTGTATTCATTCCTTCATTTGTGTGTTCATTCATGAATTTGCATGACAAGAATGCATTATGTTGAACATGGATATATGCATTGAATATAAATTATGGCCTAGTCTTTGAGGGGATCATATTTTGGTGAAGAGACAGAGTTGGATGTAGAACAAATAGAAAAATACTCTAATTATGGCGACAGCTATCCATACAGGCAACAACAAAAAGAAGGTACTTACCGTGTTAAAGAAAATGTCTTTTGAGGTTTTACACGTTGAATGAGAAGTTCATATGACACATTCTAGACAGAAATAGTGGAGTGAACACGGCTGCACAGCAGCCAGGAAACTCTGGCATGTGTAAACATCACAGCATATGAAGAGAAAGTGTCATTTAAATGCAGAGTGTGAGTTGGAGAGGCACCTCCTAAAACTACCTAATGCCATGGTTTAGATTCTGAAGTTGAAAAAAGTAATAATTATCGAAAATCCTCCTGTGGTTTTTCTATGTAAGCCAGGCACTGTTCTAAGTGTATTATGTACACTAAAGTCTAAAGACTCATATGAAATAGATGCTAATTTAGCCTCATTTTACAGCCAAGACAATAAAAACCGAGATTAAAGGATCCATGTAAGTTCACACAGCTGTTAACTGGAACAAGTTGGACTTAGAACCCTGTCAATCTTTCTCCAAATCCATATTCTTAATCACAATACTCCTAATATGTGCCAGGCATGAAGCAAACCAGAGCAAAGAATATCAGATCTTTTCCCTGAACGATTGTGAGGCTTAAAATAAGCAGACTCAGAAGTTTGTGTTTATAAGACAAGTGATTAGAAAGTCTCTGTCTTGAGACCTTCTTCAACTTAAAGCCCGTCTTTGTCCCGGTTCACTGATCATTGTTGACGATCGTTCTAACACCTCCTTCATCCACTGCCAATTTAGCACCGGCTACTTTAAACAGAAACCTTTGCCTCTGCTTTCTGCTGGGCATGGCTGACAAACTACTCATGGGCTTTGGCCTGTGGCTGTTACAGCCCTGAGTCACCCTGCTTCAAGCCTGAGCCAGACCCTCAGGCCTTCACTCCAGGCACTGAACAACCGGCTGGCCACTAGCCTTATCCCCTCTGAGAAAGATTTGGACATTTTACATGAGCAAGGAATTCCACAGGAACTCTTGTCACCATAGCAACAAGGATAAGCTGGCAGCTGTCTTTTAATCCCTGGCCTAGTGAGCACAGCAATGAGTGAGTAAAGCAGACCTCTGGAGCAGGTGTCACCCTCTTTCCCTTAGTTGTGTGGGGAGGGGCAGAGCTGCCTTCTCTCTGCTGCTGAGGGTTGAAGGAGAAAGAAAAATAAAAGCAGCATGGCTAAGCCATCCTTGCTATTTAAAGCAGCCTCAACTCTTTATGAACACACAGGAGGCATGGTTTTGTGCAGAAAGAGGAAGTGGAAAGGAAGTATTTTACACTTAACAGGTCAGAAAGGTACCATTATTCATAACAGTTGTTCACATTTCTTCCTCACACATCAGAAACTATACTGTGTAATCATTTTTATTAAATCCTTAGAAAAATATTCTGCAAGGTACATGTAATTAACATCATTTTACATATTCAAAATAATGATCAGAGAGGGTAGATAATAAACCCAAAGAAACAGAGCTACCAAAGGGTAGAGAAAAATCTCATCTTCTGAGTTGCCTGACCCTAAACTTCGTTCTTTTGTCTTGTATATTGTGCAAATATAGAAATATTCACAGGGGTTTTGATCCACTTAGGAGTCATGTGAAGACACTGTAAAGGAAAACAGATTATGGGGGGGGGGGATCATGTCCCATGTCACACATTTTAAATGATGTGTGCCTTTTAAGGCCATGTCAAACTGGCCACTTGTAGGATACAATCTAGCTACAATCACCCAGCTCCAAAAGAATAAGCCACTTCAGTTGTTAATCCAGTCTGGTTCTATTTCCCAAATTGTACCAATCCATATGCCAGTTGCAGAAAGAATGGATAAGACCACTGTGGTATTTGACAGGCTTTCTGGCCTGGTGTAGCCCCAGCTTGTTTCCATAAGTAAACAGGATAGATAGACAACTGTTTGGGAAAGATATCAAACACCAGATTGAGGGAACCTGCAGAGTGAATGAGACTACCATTCACATTCCCTGGACCTTATATGGCCAATATCATCCTTGACCCTATGTGTCTGGTAAGTTCTCTTTTTCCTACTTTACTCTTAACAATCTCTGACTCATATGGGTTTGATTTAATGATTTCTTTTATACTGTGATGGTACAAGTGAGTATAAACATATCAGTGTTTCTATTTGTTCGAGGCAGTCCCACTTAGCAAACCCAGGCTAGTCTGGAACTTTCTGTGTAGCCTTGGCTGTCTTTGAACTCATGACTCTTCCTGGCTCGGCCTCACAAATACTAGATTTGCAGCTATGTACCACTATCCACTATGCCTAGTCTTTATACTTGGAAATTTGATGTTTAATCCTTTTCCAGGCTAGTGATATATAGCATAATAATTTTCATTGCACTGAGTATAGTTGCTTATCCCAGTCAGTTGCCCCGTCATCGAAGCAAACACTAAACCCTCTACTCTATACTGTGATGGTAACATGATTAACATAGATATTCAAGAAATCACATGAAATATCCAATGCTTTATTATAAAGTAAGCTTATGTTAGATAATGCTGTCAGTTTTCTGAGCACACTCTTAAGTAGGCTAAGCTAAGTTATGATGATGAGGTCTATTAAATTCATCTTTATTTAAGGCATTTTCAACTTAACATTTTTTATCAGAATGCTACACCACCATAAGTGAAAGAGTGTCTCTGTGTTGTCAAGCAAGGGATATCTGAGCACTAAATATTTTTATTCAATTTCTGTGTTTGGGAAATCACCCAGTCTACTGATAGGAACAATAGCTCTGCTGTCCAACAGATGAAAAGCATCATCTCACCTATCTGTCTCCTGGAGTATAACCCTGGGTAGTTGGGCCTGGCCATAAGCAGAGTTCCAAAATCTTCTGTGAACTGGAGTTGTGAACTGCCTAGAAGCTACACTTCACCTCTCATGTTGGATGCAATTCTGACCACTGGGCTTTACTTGGCCCTTATCCCAGCCCAGTTTACCAGCATTGCATTGATTTTTAGCCTCTTTCTCATAAGCCATTTCTCCCCTTAAGCCAGTAACTTAATTTTTGTTGTTTATAATCAATAGTCCTGATTAGAATCTATGAAGAGTTAGATTTATCTCTGGTGAGACCATCTGACTCTCTTTTCCAAACTCCCTTCAATTCCCTTAATTAATCAAATACTCTATCCTGAAAAGCCAGCAAAATTTTTTATTCATTTTTTATTAATTACAGTTTATTCAGTTTGTATCCCCCCATAAGCCCCTCCCTCCTCCCCTCCAAGCCTCACCCTCCCTCTCCCTTCTTCTCGCTTGTCCCTCCCAAGTCCACTGATAGGGGAGGTCCTCCTCTCCTTCCTTCTGATCTTAGTCTATCAGATCACATCAGGAATGGCTGCATTGTCATCTTCTGTGGCCTGGTAAGGCTGCTCTCCCCTCAGGGGGAGGTGATCAAAGAGCAGGCCTATCAGATTATGTCAGAGGCAGTCTCTCTTCCCATTACTATATAACCCACTTGGACACTACACTGCCATGGACTACATCTGTGCAGGGGTTCTAGGTTATCTACATGCATGGTATTTGGTTGGACTTGAAGTTAGTACATTTTTCACAACCAGTGTCTAGTCGATTTGAGCCATACAGGCATTTTTTTTCATCCTTCTTTCATTTTTTTATTTTTTTGTTTTTTGCTTTTCCTTTTTCCACATCATTTGTAGCTACTATCTATAATCATACTTCCCTTATAAATTCCCCTTCCCTCAGAAAGCCTTCTCTGATTGTAACTTAGGAGATCTACTCTCTTCTTGCTTCTCATTTTCTTTTCTTTCTTTCTTTCTTTCTTTCTTTCTTTCTTTTTCTTTCTTTTTTCTTTTACAATATAATTGCATCACTCCCTCCTTCTCTTTCTTCCCTGCAAATTCTTCTATACAGCTCTTCTTGCTCTCTTTCATGTTTTTGGCTTCTTTATTCATTAAATGTTGTTCCATACATAATGGATTTGGAACATCAGTTTTCTGTACTCAGAATTACATCATATAACATGGCTTCTCTACAACTCATGATAGTTGTGTTTGCATGGCTCTGAAATTTATGTACCCAGCTTCTCAAAAGTAAGGTTTAGGTAGGGAATTCCAAAGGTTTCTCTAAGTCTCTAGCTGCATCTTTTTGTCCTTTTTTTCTCCCAACAGACTGTATTCTTCAGACAAGCTTTTTTTCACACAGAAGAAAGATAGCTGTCCTGACATTGGGCCAGCAACCTCAAAGTAAAAGGAAATCTTTCCTCTTAACTCCCTCAGAAAACTCTCAGGGAGAATTAAGATGAACGTCTCCCCGAACCACTAACTGTGCCCAAAGTGCTTTGTCCACACATATAGGTCTCTTTTAGAGCTGATAGCTTGGGTAGCTAGCAGGGGCCCAAGACTGTAGTCAACAGCTTTGTACATATCACACGGAATGGAGAAACTTCTTTGAAAGAAGAGTGTGTGTTAATAACAAAATGGTGAAAGGAAGTGAATTTTGTAGCTATCCAGATGACTGAAATATGTATTAGCATAAACTGTGAAACAATCTATTTATCTTAAGCATGCAGAAAACAGCAAGATAAAATTAATGTGCTATTTGGTGACTAGAGCATTCTGTCATTATAGCCAAAGGAGACTTCAGAAGCTCCACAGTATCCTGGGTTACCTTTTCCCACTTCCCAAAGCCTTGAACAGATATGGGAAGAATAAAGACATCAGGGGTTTAAAGAGGTTGTCATTTAATTCCATCTGGTGGCTTTCAACTGGAATTAGCAAGGGATGCTGCCTCGTGTTTTGAAGTTGTGATCAGTAAGGGAGTTGTATAAGATTAGAATTTCACAGTTGGAGAAGTTACTAATGAGACCAGGACCACAGAAGAGGTAAGCAAGTAGCAGAACTGAAAGAAAAATAAAGTTTGTTAACTATAGATCAAGAGCTATCTCTGTAGTCAATGATGACTTAGAAACCACTAAGGAAGATTTGAAAACTTGAGTGGATATAGTGAATAAATCAGGAAGTTAAAAAGCTAACTAACACAAAAGAAAAGAAACATAAAGCCAGATGGTATATGCCTCCAAGGAGAAGGAATTTCATATGTTGGAAGAATGTGACTTGAATATGACCAATGCACAATTCCACTCAAGTCTGTTTCACATTGCTGAGGCTAATGTAGCAAAATGCTATGAACCTAAGAACAGAATGTATTATGGCAGTGCATGTCTTTAACCCCAGCACTCAGAAAGCAGAAGCTGATGGGTATCTGAGTTCAAAGGCAGCCTGGTCTACAGAGTGAATTACAGGACTCACTCACACCCAAGATTACACAGAGGAACTTTCTCAAAAACCAGAAAATAAAATAAAATAAATTTTAAAAATAATGTATTATGGAGTCACCTTTCTGAAATTCAATGTTCAGTGCAAGGTGTTGACAGTTAGTTTCTTCTGAGTACTATGAAGGTAAGATCTGTTTTAAGTCCTTTGTGCTGTCTTTTCTCTGCACCTCTTCACATTGATTCCTCTCTCTAGGTATCTGTCAATATGCCTAAGTGTTCTCCTGACCCAGCAATCTATATGGATCTATAAATAAAGAACTAAGAATCAATAAAAACCCCAAACAACTCATTGGGTTTAAAAGCACTAAAAACATCAAGGGAAAAGAAACTGAGAAGCAACTGTGAGTAAAAAGAGAAACAGAGACATGGTGAAGCACAGAAAGTGATCTGAAGTCATTACTAAGGAATAACCGTGAACCTGGACAAGGATCTGTAAAACTCAGAAACTATGTGGGAAGTAAATGGTTCAAGTAAGTCATGATGAATGGAAGTGCTATAAAGATGTGTGTATGAGGAAGGGAATACAATCAGGCACAGAGCAAACCTACTGTAATAAAGGAAGCATACCACTTCATATGTGGTGGTTTGAATAGGTATGGCCCCTATAGATTCATGTGTTTGAATGTTTGGCCACAGGGAATGGCAATACTAGGTGTGGCCTTATTGGAAGAGGTGTAGCCTTATTAGAGGAAGGTATCAATGTGAAGGCAGGCCTTTGAGGTCATAAATGCCCAAGCTCTGACCAATGTGAAACACTTCCAGTTTCCTCCTGGCTGCCTTCGCATCATGATGTAGAACGCCGGGCTCCTCCATCACCATGTCTGCCTACATGTTGCCAAGTTTCCTTCCATGATGACAATGAACTAAACCTCTGAAACTGTAAGTCAGCCCCAATTTAATGTTTGCATATATAAAAATTGCCTTGGTTATGGTGTCTTTTACACAGCAATGAAAACCCTAACTAAGACTATGTACAATAACAGCCAGTGTAAGTATCCGCTCTTAGTAGAGGGGCTACAAAATTTGACTAAGAACAAAATACTGGACAAAATTTAACAGTGACTTTTCAGAGATGTGTTTCAGTTTAATTTATTGATGTTTGCTTGATCACCTGTGGTTAGAAGAATTAACACAAAATCTGCAACCTTAAGTTCTTTAAATACATGTGTAGAAATCTTAGGCATAATATTGTCAGTGATGGGTGGAAGTATAGGAGCTAGTCCTTAGAGAAGCATCAAGCTATTCCATATTTTGTGTAGCACAGTAAATAATCATTACTCAGATTTGAGGAGTACTATAAGTCTTCTCATTGAAGGGCCTAATATTTCATGCCCTGCCTTGACATCGTTGAGCCTTATCTGACCCCAAAGTTCTAAATGTAAGTGTCCTTGATCTCACCAGATATTCTTGCTCCCCACTCAATGGTAACAGTTCCCTACATGGATGGTTCACATAAGAGTCAGATCAATTGTATCTAACCTAGTTCTCAATATAAGGTGTTCCCCTCTCCCTGTCAGCATGTTAAGTCATTCAAATGCATCAGTCACTTTTTCCTACTCTAAGTAGGTGTTATATCATGGCCCCAGTTTGATCATTCTATTCTCAAGTACAACCACCTGTGCCTCCTTCTCAAGGGCTGTGTGATTAGTAAAATGCTGCTTGATTTCATCTGCCTAGTACTGTGTGTCTGTAGTAGCCATCTTGTAATATTTAGGATAGGGGAGTATCATCATGCTAAAGGGATAAGAGATTAAAGAGTCTTTGTAAGACAATGTGTTCCAGTATAAATTGCTAGGGGCTGATCCCAATTAAAGTTACCCAGCAAACTTATTGCAATGCCTACCATGGGGCTTCATATTACTTCAAACCTATAGAAGAACTCTGAGAATGGGAATATGAGTGGAAGTCTTAATGGTTAGCTTCCCTAGAAAACAGATTCTTAGATGGAGATCAGCTAAGAAGGAATTGTGTTAGAAGTTCTCATGAGATCAAAACCTGTGCAAGTGTAAAGATAAGGACAGAGAACAGAAGAGAAACTAAAGGTTTCCTGGGGCTCAGTGTTAGGCAAAAGCTCAGCATGTGGCGTCTGAGCGATGGCCCTGTAGAATGGTCAGAACTTGGCCAATGTTGCTTTTCAGGCAGTCAAGATTGTATTGCTGACCTGAGTACATCATATTTTTTCAGATGAGAACAATTTCTAGAAAGAGTTGGCAGTTAAACAACATTCTCTGCCACTCTGGCAAAACCCTTATATTTTGAGTTTGGGCTTGGTAGCATATTCTATCTTAGAGAACAGTTTCAGAATTCCTGGGCATATCTCTTTGTGTTAGTTCTAGTAACCAGTACTCTATGATTCTGCTAGAACTTTGTTCTTGAGAAGGCATGAAAGATTAGTGGGGCAAACTTTAGCCAATGCTCCTGTGCAATGGTGTTCCTTTTCTCTCTCTCTTGAGCCATTATGGATTTCTCCCAACACAAATAACAATTCTGTCAGTCTAGATGGTTTATCAGTGTCACGATCCAAACTGCATCTTTGAGTAGTACACTGGCCTTCTTCAGGCATTAGCTAGTTTATGTTTCCATTAGCCTTCACTCAGTATTGGTGTTTTGTCTTATTTTTGTTTTCACTGCTGTGATAAAAACTATGACTGAAACCAATGTGTGGAGGTAAAAGTTTCATTTCAGCATCCACAATATGGTTCATCATGAAGGGAAGTCAGGGCATAAACTCAAGGAAGAAGACTGCACTCAGGAACCAAAGAAAGATTACGGATGGCTCAGGGATGACACTCACCACAGTGGGCTGGGCTTTACCCACATCAATCATTAATCAAGAAAATCCCTTATAGCCTTGCCTATAGGACAATATTATGGAGGTATTTTCTCAATTGAGGTTTTCTCTTTGCAGATGACCTTAGCTCATGATACCCTGACAAAACCTAAGCAACACAGCATCTTAAAAACAGTTACATGAGATGACCACATGGATCACCTGGGTCTCACATGTATTCTTCCACATTCCAATTCTGTAACGATAACTCATCTCCTCTCCTACTTTCCAGTCAATTACCCCTGTCTGAATGAAGATTCTTTTCTCCTTAGTTGATATCCTGGTACTGAATTCCAATATGCCCAGGTTTAAGTTGTAATTTTACCACAATGTGACTGTTTTACTACAAATGTAATATAATTGGAATCAAAATTTCAATGGTATTTTTATTGGGAATAGAAGAAAAATCCCCAAACTTGTATACAAACAGAAAGGGCCAAAAATATTCAAAGGTGTCTTGAACCGAAATTTTAAAGCTTGAGACCTCATATCGCCAATTTCAAAATATGCTACAAAGTTATATAGTAATGAAAACAGCATGGTGCAGGAATAAAAGCAGATAGAAAGAAAAATGGAACAGAATAATGAAGAGAGAACTATATTCACACATTTATTGTCAATTGATTTTCAACTAAACTGTTAAAATCATACAATGGGGAAAGGAGAGTATATTTGATAAAGATTGCTGTATAGCCACATTAAAAAGTATGAAACTTGACCTTTATCTGTCAGTATATAGAAATGTCCATTGAAAATGGGTAACATTCCTGATGGGTCTAAAACAAAAAGGGGGAACTGTAGAGAGCTGCGTAATGCCGCGCCTTAAAGATGGAGCTGGTTTCCGCCTCCCACTTTCCGGATGGTGAGTGCTCTCTGTCACAAACAACTCCACATTTGGCTAAGGCCAAGGATCTGGCTTGCTTCCATGTATGTGGACCTATCTGCATTGGCCACGTGGCACGCTGGGGTTGCCTACCCAGAGGCTATTTAAGCTGTGGGCTGGCTTTCCCCAGGGTCAGAAGATTGTTCAAGGTTCCTGAATAAACTGCATTGAGAAGAGCAAAAAAAAAAAAAAAAGTTACAACAATAAAGTTGTTAAAATAAAAAAAAAAAAGAAAATGGGTAACATTTAAATGGAAAATCTGAAATAATTACACTGCTCAAAAAAGGAGATATATTCATGTCATTGAATAGGGCAGTGATTTTAATCAATATTATGAGAAACACAGACAATAAAATCAAATATCAACATTTGGGTACACATTGAACTAAAAACTTTCAGCAACAAAAAGAAAATAATCAATAGAATGAACGTACATACAGATAGGAACGAAGTATATGGAAGATAATGTCACTAATTACTGGAAAATATCAATTAGTACCATAACTGTGGTCATCCCCAGCAAAGGAAGATTAGGGCTCACTACCTGGGGCAGCTTGCACTGATGTGAATACAGCCGGAGAGTATGTGACCTGATGTTGGAGAGTCTGCCCAGAGACTAACAACCAATGGCAAGCTCAGAGACTGTGTGGAGGAACCTAGTTGGTCGCCCGAAGCTATATAATGTGCTCTCTTTTCCGGAATAAACAAGTCTGCATCCGCTCACCCTCGGATTGCATTCATTGGATTCCCGGTGTCTGTGTGATGATTCTGTGCCTCTCACCCCTTTGGCCTGGACTCCCTGTCCTCACCCACTGGCTGGACCCTTGGGAGGAGGACCAAAAGCTGGCACAAAATGTGGCCTTGTCCCCCTCAGTGTCTACAAAGTGTCCCATTTGTGTGTTTCTCTGATGCACATGGGTGAACATGCAGCCCCCTCTCTGTGTGTTTCTTGGCTTCTCATGGGTGAGTGAGCAGCCCCTCTCCCCTCTTTTCCTCTCTGGTTCGTGGTTCTCCTTCTACACCTCCTATGTGACAGAGTGACCTTCAAGGAGTACTCACCAGGAAGAGGGGTAGCCAATGACGAGTAAGATCCCAAGAGCTGGGGCAACCTAAGACAGGCACCTTTGCTTGAGGAGAGGCACCCAAGGCTTGGGGCCAACAACAGCGGGGCGAAGGATCGCGTCTCCCAAGATCACAATAAATAAAATAAAAAGGAAGATATGTGAGCATCCTCAGCAAAGGGCCATTCAGGCTCATGGCCTGGGGCAGCTTCCACTGATATAACTGTGGAAGTAGTCGGACTATTGGAATGTCTGCCCAGAGACAAACAACCAATGGCAGGCTCAGAGATGATGTGGAGAAACCTGATCCATTGTCCAAAGCTCTATAACATGCTTTCTCTTCTGGAATAAATGAGTTTGCATCCTCTCATCCTCGATTTGCATTCACCTGACTCCCACTATCTGTGTGATGACTCCACACTTCTTACTCCCTCAGCCTGGACCCCCAGTCCTCACCCTCAGTCCTCGTTTTCAAAAGCAAAAATGTACCACTTTTCAACCACAAGTTGAAAAGAAATGAATTACTATTATTTAAGAGATAATTGCTCTCACATGTGCACTTCATCACTTTTCACAATAATCAAGTTATTAAATCAACTTATGTATAGAGAAATAAAACGTACTACATGTACATAGTAAAATAGAAGTCACACACACGAACAAGGATAGTCTATGGGTTATGATAGCAAGAATGAACATGGTGAACATTAAGTAAAATAATCTTGTCCCAGAAAAGAAAATACATATAAGCTCTCCCTTACACTGGAAAAATAAAGAAGACAAGGGATACTTTCAAGAAATCTACTGTATTGAGTCAAAGTGATGGCTCATCAGGTCAAGTCTTATGACCAGAGTTTGATTCCTGGGACCTATATGGTGAAAGGAGAGAACCAGCCCTTCAAGTTGTTCGCTGATTGCCACATGTATGCCATGGCATGGGCATACATTCTGTGCAAGTGTGGGTGCATTTGTGCGTGAGTGTGTGTGTGTGTGTGTGAGTGTGTGTGTGTGCGCACACGCATGCTTGCATGTTTGATTAAGAAAAAGCCCACAAGGCCTCAACTGTACACAAAAAACTACTGAGGCAACTGAGGAATGATATAAACAGACAAATAGTCTTCCTCAGTAAAGATCATACCAATTGGTTATCCAATAAAATATGGTCAGCCCTAACATATATATATATATATATATATATATATATATATATATATATATATTGCAAGTAACATTATACAGACTGAGCAGGTCACATTTAGAAGCGTGTGTGTGTGTGTGTGTGTGTGTGTGTGTGCCCAGTATCTGTGAAAATAAACTTTTATGTCCACAGGGTGGCAGAAAAGCATCATTTACTTCTATACTTCCATTAACCCCTCACAATACTTCTGAAGCTTGCTAATATTTGAAAGTAACAGCCTTGGAGATCAAATTTTTATTTGACTCTGCTCTCATTAAAGTATTTTTATTTATTGGAATTTCAAAAAAATGACCAACAATCAAGTGAGCTTTTCAAAATGGAGATACCTTTGGCTTTCCATAACTTCAAGAAGTGAAAATCAAGTTTTAAGCTAGATAAAATGATGTCACTTGAATTCTACGTGGAATCAAAATTTTGTTCACTAAGCAAATATTTAATGGAAATTTTATGCCAAACCTTATTCTCCACATATTACAAAAGTTGAACACTATCTGCTCTATCTGAATGTGTTGTTTTAACAGTATATACAGTAGTCTTTAGCAGAAATCATCCACAATTCAAGTGTTAGGATATTTTTTTGTCATCATACTGTTATACTTTCATTTGTCCACTAGTGGACACTGTTGAACTGTTAGTTGGTTTTCATGCCTGGTGAAAAGGCAAAAGACAGCATTGAATGGAAAAATAAAATCAAAATTAACATATTCACAGTCTTTCTACAAAATGCTTATTTATTCAGCATGTAACAAGCTAATAAATGTTTATGTCAATCATACTTAGAATAGCAAAGTTATAAACAGCTAAACTTACATTACTCATGAAGAATATTGTTACAGCAGGGGAGCACTGCTTGATGGCTAATCACATAATTAAACAACAAAACAGTGCTCTTTTCCTAAGAGAAATAACATGATTTCACTTCATGAAAAGTTATTTTCCACTTTCAGTTCCTATTTTTTCAAATGTCTTTGTTCACTTTGAAATACTGTCAACCTTTCTTCATGATTTAACCAAATACTGAAATACAGAAAACGATAAGCTATCATTAAAAGGTGTACCTGTGATAAAATTTGGGGGACAAAATACAATGATTGAATTTTAAATAAAATGTTTTTTTTAACTATAGTGAATTAAATTTTGACTCATAACAGAGATTTAAGAACTTCTGTCAGGATCATTATCCGAGCTACTGTGATATGGAGTCAGTAATTACTTTATAATATTTCAGGAAGTATTTTTAATAAAATGACTATGTGTTATATAATAAAATATAGAAATAAACTCCAGTCTTAGCTTCTTTGGTGCTGCCTTACTTTGACCAGTTGCCAGAATTCTCTGTTCTTCCATATCCTTATCTAGAAGAGTGAAAATAACACCTTCTGAGTATGTTTATTATGAGGAAGAGGTAAGTTCTGTAAATGAAGGGTATGGGAAAGCTCCCGGTTCAAAGGAGAATGTCAGCAAATATTAGTTTTATTTGTATCCCCTAAAGAATATAATATCAAAAGATAACTGAAAAGGGTTGAGATGACACAAAAGCTATAGCTTTTAACTAAGCATGGGAAACAATAATTTGTTAATTAATTTTTCTCTATCTAGTACATAAGTTCTTTAAAGGAGCTAGTGCATTTTGATCACTGTTAGATTCCCAGTTCTGAACAAATTACACAGTCTATATAATAGACTATAGCAGAAGAATGACTTTCACAATTCGTAGTTGGAGTAGAGCTCTGCAATAAGGAGATTAGTAAGGAAAAGAAACTGAAGTGTATTGTCACTTATGCATGGGCAACACCTAGGAAATGAGTAATTCTCAAGGGAATGACTTTGGGTTCTAATTCTGTAACAGATCCTCAAGAAAACCAGTGAATTTTCAGGGACATTTCAATATATTTGAGTCCCAATGGAGAGAAACTTAAGGGAAGTCAACTATATGGCAGATAGAGTCTAGTTAGTGGAGCTTCTAAATTTAGATGTTTTTGGTACCACTGCCAACCTGATAAGAGTGCAAAGTCATCTTTGGAGTCCATAGTTTTTCTTTAACCTTTCTCTTTCCTGGTAGAACAGGGGACAGGATGACTTTATGTCTTTGCGACTGTCTATCCTGCTCTTAAACAAATGGAGAAAGGGCAGAACATGTTGCTTCATGTGCTTCTTGTCTACAACTCAGCAAACAATTCTTATTTAAAGGTGGATGCTGGGCTGCGACCCATAGGGCACAATTCATATTTGTTGAATGAATGAATATGACATTTGATCTATAAAGCTCAATTTAATTCATGTGACATGAACATTATACTGCTATGAAAATGGTGATGATATTAATAAAATAGTCCCAAATGTGTTAGTTCTGACAACTGTGTATATGGACTTAATTAGCTGCACTCAACAAGGCTTCCTCTAAGTTCTCCAGGCTGTCAATCCAACTAGTTTCTTTTTTTTATTTTTTCCCAACTAGTTTCTAATATGAAATTCAAGGGCCAGGAAAGCCTGGAATCAAATAGGATTTCCTGCCAATTGCAGACAGTGTCATGTTTGAACACTACCTACAATCATCCTGTAGAGGGTGGCAATAGCACTCTAAACATGACATATTTTTGAAATGTAGGCTTGCCCAATATCTTAATATCATGTTCTTAGACTTGATTCTACCAGTCTCTACCCTCATGTCCCCCAAAATATTAGCCAAATGTGCTATGATGTTATTGGTCCTGAGTAGAGTGCTAGTATACGAAGGTTACAATAACTACTGTGCTCATGTGTGCATAAGAGAGAGGGATGGTAGACTGATTCTCCACGGCTCATTCATAATCAGTTTCATCTTCACTTTTTGCAAAGTATAATCATACTCTTTCCAGTTGCTGAGTTCTTGGCTTACAATGTTTTCTCTTTTTACTTGGCATATACTTTACAAGTGCTTTCTCCTCTATCTTAGAGAAAGCCATATCTCAGAAAGCCAAGTAGAAGTATTTGCTGGGGTCCAAAAAATTTAGACTAAAAGTCAGGCAAACATGGCTTAGATTCTAAGCTCTTCCACTTCCTAGATCTATCCTTAAGAGCATCAGTTATTTTGTATGTAAAATAACACTGATATCTGCCATACCTATAATGACTTATGGGAACAAGATATGCTGAGGAACAAGAGATATGAGTGTCCACTTTACATAGAAGCCTCAGCAAAGGTCCTTTCTCAAGTTCAGAGGTGACGTCTCTGCCATTCTAACTACACCAAATGTGTCATCATGCTGTTTCTATGTTCTTTTTTAAGTGCTGTACACCAGTACCCTGTGCAACAAAATCCTCTGATGAACACATCGATCTTTGTAAGGGCCATCACCCTATTTGACAAGATTTCTAAGAGCCTAGTACTCGCTGCAAGGTAAAGATAGAATATGACTCCTAGACTAAAGAGACACCTAAGAGGATTCCAGAGTCCTCTTCTTCAAAATCAATGTATTCATTATATACCTATCCAGATTCCAGACCTATGGCACCACATCTGAGGAAGACACACTGAAGCAAGGGCTTGTGTCTACAAAAGGATTTCATCTTCATCCAGAGCCCATGCTCTTCTCCAGAATGATCCTAAACCACATAAGGCTAATTCCAGAAGGTCTTGGCTTCCTATATTTCCACCTACAGTACTTTCAACTTATACTTGGCTCATTCGGACATAACCTCATCAGAATTAGAAGGAAAACTACATTTCAGTCAGGAATCACAGTTTAGTAGGTGTTCAGAACTTTTCTAGGTACTTTACATGAGCTTATTCACTGAGTGCTCATTTAAATCCTCTGATGTAGGTACTATTATTATCTTTATTTTATAGAAATCACGTAATTGTTAAGCAGTTGAGACAAGATTTCAATATGAAGCATTTTTTTACAGTATTCAACACTACCTTATATTTCATTAAACTTACTCAGTTTCATTTAAGTTGACCTTGATGCTCAGCCTAACTATAACTTGAAATGTATCTATTCTCTCTAATATGTGTGTGATCCTTGGCACTTGATTCCACATAATTTTCATGATGGTTACTAAGTGCTACTACTCCTACTTACTCGACCATATGAGTCCTTAGCTTTCACTTCCACCTTGCTGATATCAGCCACAATTAGTCTCATGTTGATAACACTGAACAATGATTACATTATTTATTTTGCTTTGAAAAGTATTTTAAAAATAAAATTCCTTTTCTTGAGGGGGTGTGTTAAGACAGAGTTTCTTTGTGTAGCCTTGGATGTCTTGGAATTAGCTTTGTTGACCAGGCTGGCCTTGAACACACAGAGATCCACCTGCTTCTGCCTCATGATTATAGGAGTACATCACCACAGACTAGCTAGGAGTCTTAAGTACAGTTAAAGAGCTGCTAGTTCCTGCCAGGATAAGAGTGTCACTACTACACTAGGGTTTGTGCCATGCTGGTTATGGTTGTGGTTCATAGTTGTCGTGTCTGGTTGGGACTGTTGTTTTTTCCCTCCTTTAAAAGCTAGCATGGTGCCTCCTAGTACCATGAAAGCTAGTCCTGGTAGAGGAGGTTTTCAGATCAGTTCCAGGCCAGGGGCTTTGGGGCTCTATGTTTAAAGCACATCATGTGTTCATCAATAGTGACTTACTTCCCTCCTCTTGGGTCCACTAAAAGGCAAAAGCAATAGACTGTAATGCCTTAGGAGTCTCTTAAACACCCTGGCCAACAACTCAGAAGAAGGCTTCTCATGTCTCTTGTTGGGGTTTTTGTTACAAGGTCTTTGGCTCTTAGAGAGAACACTATCAACTCAAATGGACAATTTCATTTAAGCATATTTATATATTAGCATGTATTATAGGATTATTTTAGCTAAATAGTTAACAGTATTGATTTCTCATGACTTTTTTCAGGATCCTTATTGTTAAGCCACTCTTTTTCTTTTGTATTTATCTTCCTCCCCACCCTCTAATTTAGGGTACTCATTTTCTCATTCCCACATCAGATCACTTGTACCATACTACTCTCCTCTCAGTTGCTATCCAGTCTCCTATTCTCAGCAATCTCCCATTTTTACTTTCCTGGATTAAGCAGTTACTTCAAGATATATATTTAAATCATGCCTGGTACTGGAAAACTAGCCATGGTTAGTGACATCATGGATCTTTGAAGAGAACCTTCAACTGCCAGCTTACTAAGTCATCAAAATCTCTACCTACATTATAGATAATGTTACACTCAAAACAAGTGTTGTTCTCATGCCTCATCAAGGAAGATTCTTTTTGTAACAGACAAACACCATTACAGAAATCCACAATCAATCAAAATACAAAAGGGAATCCAGCCTCAACAGATACATCTACAACACAATTCTCAGACCGAAGACTCAGGGGTCATATGAAAGAGGGAACAGAAACATTGTAAGAGCCAGAGGATCAGGGAACTTGTTGTGAGATTATTCTCTTAGTAATGTCATAAGATACACCTCAAAAAACTCTCACCAACATGACTACCTACCCATGACCTGAACAAGTAGAACAACAATAGACATGTTAATGTGGACAGGCAAAAAAAAAAATCTTAGGAGGCCTCAGCCCTAGAAAATGAGATATAGGCAAATATATACAGATGCATACATATATATGTATAATATGTATATATGTGTGTGTGTGTGTGTGTGTGTGTGTCTGTAATGTGGATTGGATTAATTCACTAAATCTCTCCTAATACCTAGGAAAGAAGGAATTTGTGCACTCATTTTACAGATAAGGAAACTGAAGCTTTTTGAGATTAAGGATAAAGTAACTTTCTAAAGGTCACAGAGCTGATAAAAAGCAGAATCAAGATCAACTCTTTTAACTTTTAATTCAAAACTATGCTCTTGACTACTATTTGATAATGTCTTCCTGTCTAATCACCATAATGGTTTTGGAAAATAAGACAATACAAATGATACAATGAGTTTCTTATTCACATTTACAAATAAACTGGCCTCTACCAAAAAGGCCTGAAATTTTTCTTGGACTGAAGTACCACACCTACCCATATCACCCTGCATGCTTTAATATACAAAAATGTAACCAGAAGTTTAAATCTAAGCAGTATCAGCCCAGACATTCCACCTAGAATAAAAATACGCTCACACACAAATAATTATAGTTTATAATAAAAGCTGCCTAAATCAAGTTTGGGAACACTCTGCAATACAGCCTGGAGTGCAGCGAAAACACATTGAATTGATTAAAAAGGTAAGGTCAAAATTGTTGGGCACATTCTGGCACTTTTACTACTCCTTACCCCACGTAGATTGTCAGCATTCAAGATGGCATCTTTCCAGGATGGAACTCTAAGCCTTGGCTCCAGAGGGAGAAGAGTTGATACCATTGCCCAAACTACACTTTATTGTTTTATTTATTTATTTATTTCTTGGAGAGATGCCTGAAGTATTAACACAAGGTGTTTCTCTTTGCTTCACCCAACTTTTAACTCACACAGGGTTGCAAAGCCATGGGTGTTTCTTGAAAATATTGTGAAATAAAATCACAATCTACTGATGCCTAGGGCAATATATTATAGAGAAACACATGAGGAAAGAGTTTCTTTGGGACATTATGGTACCAAATGTACCACTCTACACTGAGGAATTTAGAAAGACATAAACATCCAAAGGGAAGCTTCTAGCCTCAGAAAAGACCTCAGGACATCTTTACTATTCACTATTTGTTTCTGTAACAAACTGATGGAGAATATTAAGATAAGAAAGCAAAGTTTTGTTTTGTTTTGTTTTGTTTCTCACAGCTTGAGTTCATGGCTACTTGACTACATTCTTCTGAACTTGTAGTAATGCAGATTATTATGGCTGAAAGGCATAGAAGAGGAAAGATGCTCACCTTGTAAAAGCCAACATGAAAGAGAGCAAGAGAAGAAGGGTAGGGGATAAGATATACCTTCAGAGTCATATCCCCGGTGACCCACTTTCTCTAGCTCAGCCCCACTGCTTCTTCAACTAGCAACTCATCAATGGATCAGACAATTTATAAAGTCATAGTCCTCATAACCCAATCATCTCTCAATAACACCACCAGTTTGAATACATGAACCTTTTGAAGGAACACTTTATATTCAAATCATAACACCTTTACCTCTGGGAGATTTCTACATTTAGTGAAAAGTGAACATAATTCAAATTTGTCAACAGCCTTTCTTTCTTCCTCCTACTCTTATTCCTCCACTTCTTCTACTTTTCCCTCCTCTTATTCTATTTTCCTTCTACCTCTTATTCTTCACTCCTTCTTCCTCCTACTCCCACCTCCCACATGGCAGTCAAAGAAAGTTAGACACATCAAAGAACAAAATCAATAAATGTAAAAAGGCAATCTAAAGGATGAAATACAGTATTTGGAAATTGTGTATCTTCAGGACTCCATGCACACTGCACATATGTATTGCATACACAGAGAAGCACAAACATATAAAATAAAATAACAAAAAAAATCTTAAAAATAAAAAATTAACATAATTGGTTTTAAGTTCCCATTGATATTATAAGTCACAATAACACATGCCATTTGACATCTGATATTTTTAAATTAATCTGTGTTTTATTGTTAAAAGTAAGGACCCTGTGTCTATAACAAAGCTAATTGCTTTTTCATGAGGGTCAAAAACCACTTGTAGTGACTCTGTGACTTCCCAATAGATTTGTCATTTACTCAAGTAAACACTTGTCTAATAGACACATATAACGCTGTGCAAAGTCCAGAGAGAGCCTCAAAAGATACTTTAAGGTTCACCGCGGATAAACAACATAAATGATATGCTCCAGGGGACATGTGAATAAAGTAGTTCAGTATTTAAAACAGTAAGCCCAGAAAATCATACTGCCTGCATTTGATCCCAGTTATGTTATTTGCTAGTTGTGATGAATTATTGAACTTCTCTCTGTTCCAGTTTATTCTTCTATAAAATGGAGAGATTCCTGTTATTTGCCTAATGAAGTTGCTGTGAAATAAAATGCCTTGGGAAAGAAAAAAAAAAAACATTCAGAATAGTGCCAGAAACATACCACATGCTTCTGTTTCTATTCATTTGCCTATCTTTGAATATTTCTGCCCTTGAGTATCTTTCTTCATCTCTCCACTCTTTTCTCTTTGTTGCGTATCCCTAAGAAATTATTTCACACCTATGGCTTCAGTTGCAACCTATGGTTATGTCAGTTTTGAGCATAGTAGAAGCATTAAGATCTCAGAATCCCCCAGTACAAATACCCTCCACGCGCCATCTTGGTCCACTTGTAATTACTATACTTTCTCAAAACAGTCAGCTAAGAATTCTAAACTCTGTTCCATAAAAATTCTACCTCAATGAATGGTCAAACATGGGATTCTTCCCCTTAGATCTTTTACAGTAGTAGTTTCTGAGGACAGATACCTTAAAGAATATAATGCACTATTTTAACAACCTCCTCTAAGAATTCATACATGAAATCACAGCTCATTTAAATTTTATAAAAGTTTCAGACACTGGGAAAAACACAAACCTCTGTTAAAGTAATGTTTTTCTTTAGGCCCTTGTTGTAGTGTTTACAACTGAGTAAAGAGGTCTAGAAACAAAGGTAAAATTTAAAGAAATGAGAAATTTTATGGATAAGACTTAGATGTGGGTTGGATGGATCTATCTACTATGTTTTCACTTTCCTTTTGGGCACCGGATGACAATGTGGACTGGACAAGTTCAGAAGCCTCAATCCTACACAAAAACTATGGGCAACTAAGGAATTCTGAGAGGGGGAGAAATGATCTTTCCCAGGGAAGAACAGTTTGATCGGCTACAAAGAACATTGTGTAGACTGAGCAGTCTACATTGTGTAGACTGTAGACTGTGTACAAAGAACATTGTGTAGACTGAGCAGGTTATATTTAGGAATATACACACAGAGAGAAGCACATGCATAAACACACACAGACACATGCATAGACACACACACGCACACACAAACACACATACATGCACACATACATGCAATACCAGTTAGTAAAAAGAGGCCATAATTTTGAAAGAAATAGCAAGTGGTTTAACAGGAGGGTTTTAAGGGAAGAAAAGCAAAGAAGTGTTTTGATTATATTATAATCTCAAATTTAAATATATATATATATATTAAAAAGTAAAAAAGAGGGAGGGACAGGATGGCAGCGCCAGGAGAACACTGCATCTGAGGAGCAGGACAACATTTTCCGTACAGCAACCAAGAGACTGAACTCTGGGCCCTAAAACAACAGCGATTGTGTTTCCCAGGTGAGAGGAAACACCCACAGCGAGGGAATCAGTCGGGTCCACACTGAGGCCACCCAGCCAGAACCCAGAAGAGATCCTGGGTTCCACAGGCACTAGGTTGCCAGACCAGAGCCACACGCCTGCGTGTCCCGATCACCTTCCCAGGCTAAACGGTGGGCACAAAAACACCAGAGACTGGGAGTCCCAGTTGTGAGAAAAACCCATGGGGAATGAAGGAAACAGACTGGGAATGGGTCACCCAGGCTTTCCCTGGAAAAGGTCTTGCAGACCTGTGGGTACAAGCCGCCATCACTGAACTGGGCTCAAGCCATGAGCACAGAGAGTTTTTGTGAGCTCAGCTCTCTGGCACAGACCGAGCTGTGCACCCCAGGGCAACAGAGAATGGGAGTCACTGTGGGGAGTAAACCCCACAGGGAAGGAAGGAAATGGAGACCCGAATTAGGTCATCCAGTATATCCCTGGTAAAGGTCCTGCAGACCACGGTGGGCACACGCGTCGCCATTCCAGAAACCTGCTCTGTACCAATTATTCCTCACAGACAGAACTGTGCACCCTAGGGCACCGGAGATTTGGAGTCACTGTCTGGAGAAATCCTCACAGGGAACAAAGCAAAGGGGATGAAATTAGGCCACCCAGTATATCCCTGGAAAAGGTCCCGCGGACTGGCCCAACCCAGGGACCTGCTGTGTACCAAATAGCCTGCTGTTACCAGGAGAGCAGTACTCAGCCACTACAAATTACCGCTTCAGTACTGGGGCACAGAGCCCCAACCTCAGACCTACAAAACCCTGGGATCCCCGAGATCAACCCCCAGATACTGCTCCAAGGGGCAACCAGTTATCCCTAACAAAACTGATAAAACCACGGGACACCCAGGTTACAGCAGCAGATCACTATATTTACAGCAAGAAACTGAAAAGCAGGGCAGCTGTCTCCAGGACTTCTCCAGGAGAGAGGAGAGCCCTCTCAACTAACAAGGACCACAGTAACCACTCAGGTCTCTATGTGTGAAGTAAGCTGAAGCAACTCCTGAAAAACACCACCCATACAGTGACTATACCCAAAAAGCTGAGAAGGATTCCTTCAGGAACAACCATCTTCCTGCCAAGGGGATTCTCTCCACCACAGGATTCCAGGAACCACCAGAAACTAACTCCAAACACCTAAGATAGCCTAATGGGCAAAGGCCAGCATAAAAGCTCAAGTAACAAAAGACAGAGTAATATGGCATCTCCAGAACCCAGTTATCCAGGTGCAAGTAGCCCTGGACACCCCAGCATAATTAAAATTCAAGAAGATGACCTAACATCTATGCTCACAAAGAGGATAACAGAGGAAACAAATAAAATGCGTAAAGACCTACAGGAAGATAAACTCAAACAGATTATGGCCATCCTTAAAGAAATAGAAGATAAAAAAAAAAAACAAAAACAAAAAAAAACCAGATTATGGCCATCTGTAAAGAAATAGAAAATAAAGAAAAACAGATTATGGCCATCCGTGAAGAAAAACAGCGAGTTGTAGCCAAACAGTTTGTGGCCTTTAGAGAGGAAATAATTAAATCATTGAAAGAAATAAAAGAAACAGAGGATTGTTCAAACAAACAGCTGAAGGAATTGAAGGAAAATACAGTCAGACAGGTGAAGGAAACAAAACAGCTCAAGACCTGAAGATAGAATTGGAAAAAATAAAAAAGAAAACACAAATGTAGGAAATTGTAGAGAGAAAGAACTTAGGGAAGAAAACAGGAACTACAGAGGTAAGCATAACCAATAGACTACAAGAGATGAAAGAAAGAATCTCAGGTGTAGAAGATACAATGGAAGAAATAGATGTATCTGTCAAAGAAAATGTTACATCTAAAAAATTCCTGACACAGATTGTCCAGGAAATTCAAGACAACATAAAAAGACAAAACCTAAGAATAACAGGAATAGAGGAAAAAGAAGATTCCCTCCTCCAAGGCCCAGAAAATATTAACAAAATCATTGAAGAAAATTTCCCCAACTTAAAGGAGAGGCCAATAAGAATACAAGAGGCCTACAGAACATGCAATAAATTAGACCAGAAAGGAAAATCCTCCCGCCACATAATAATCAAAACAGTAAGTATACAGAACAAAGAAAAAATACTAAAAGCTGCAAGGGAAAAAAGCCAAGTAACATATGATGGCAAACCCCATTAGAATCATACCTGACTTTTCAACAGAGACTATGAAAGCCAGAAGGGCCTGGATGGATATCATGCAGACCCTAAGAGAACACAGATGTCAGCCCAGGCAACTATACCCAGCAAAATTCTCAGTCCTCATAGACAGAGAAAACAAGCTATTCAATGACAAAAACAAATTTCAACAATACCTACACACAAATCCAGCGTTACAGAAGACACTAGAAGGGAAAATACAATTCAAGAAAACTACCTTCTTTCAAGACAACACAGGAAATAATTAACCTTACTACAGTAAAACAAAACACAACCAAGTACACAACCTTATGACCACAGCCAACATCAAAATCAGAGGATGTAACAGCCACTGGTCATTAATCTCTCTCAACGTCAATAGACTCAATTCTCCAATAAAAAGACCCAGAGTAACAGAATGGATGCCTAAACAAAACCCAGCAATCTGTTGTATACAAGAAACACACCTAAGTCACAAAGTGTTAGAAGACGGCTTTCCAAGGGAATGGACCCAAGAAGCAAGCAGGAGTAGCCAATCTAATATCTGATAAAATAGACTTTCAACCAAAATTAATAAAAAGAGATGGGGAAGGACATTTAATACTCATCAAGGGAAAATTCCACCAGGAAGACATCACAATCCTGAACATCTATGCCCCAAATACAAGGGCACCCACATTTGTAAAAGAAACATTGATAAAACTTAAACCACACATAGATGCCCACACATTAATAGGGGGAGACTTCAACACCCCACTCTCAATAAAGGACAGGTCAACAAAACAGAAATTAAACAAAGAAACAATGTCTCTGACAGAGGTCATGAATCAAATGGACCTGACAGACATTTATAGAACGTTATACCCAAACACAAAAGAATTTACCTTCTTCTCAGCACCTCATGGAACCTTCTCCGAAATAGACCATATAGTTGGTCACAAAGAGAGCCTCAACAGATACAAAAAGATTGAAATAATCCCTTGTATCCTATCTGATCACCATGGAATAAAGCTGGACCTCAACAACAATAGAAATAGCAAAAAGCCTACACACACATGGAAAACTGAACAAATTGCTACTAAATGACAGCTGGGTCAAGGTCAAAGAAAGAAATGAAAGTCTTCCTAGAATTCAATGAAAATGAAGGTACAACATACCCAAACATGTGGAACACAATGAAAGCAGTGCTAAGAGAAAAGTTCATAGCACTAAGTGCCTTCAGGAAGAAATTCGAGATGGCTCATTCAAGCAACCTAATGGCTACCCTAAAAACCCTAGAAAAAAGAAGAAGCAGACACACCAAAAAGGAGTAGATGACTGGAAATAATCAAACTCAGGACTGAAATCAATCAATTAGAAACAAATAAAACAATTCAAAGAATCAATGAAACCAAGAGCTGGTTCTTTGAGAAAATCAACAAGATTGACAAACCCTTAGCCAAGCCAACTAAAAGGCAGAGAGACACCACCCAAATCAACAAAATCAGAAATGAATACGGGGACATAACCACAGACACTGAGAAAATCCAAACAATCATTAGGACTTACTTCAAAAGTCTATATGCCACAAAATTTGAAAATCAAAATGAAATGGACAATTTTCTTGATCAATTCGACTTACCAAAGCAGAAGCAGGACCAGGTAAATCAATTAAATAATCCTATATCCCAGAAGGAAATAAAAGTGGTGATTTAAAGGCTCCCATTGAAAAAGAGCCCAGGACCAGATGGTTTCAGGGCAGAATTCTACCAGACCTTCAAAGGAAAGATAACTCTAGTTCTCTTCAAACTATTCCACAAAATAGAAACAGAAGGAACATTATCAACTCATTCTAAGAAGCCACAGTCACTTTGGTACCTAAACCTCACAAAGACCCAACAAAGAAAGAGCATTTCAGGCCAATCTCCCTTATGAACATTGATGTAAAAATATTCAACAAAATACTTGCAAACAGAATACAAGAACACATCAAAGATATCATCCACTATGACCAAGTAGGCTTCATCCCAGGTATGCAGTGGTGGTTCAATATATGGAAATCCATCAATGTGATCCACCATATTAACAAACTGAAAGAAAAAACCACATGATAATCTCCTTGGATGTTGAAAAAGCATTTGACAAAATCCAACATCCAGTCCTGTTTAAAGTATTGGAGTGATCAGGGATACAAGGCACATATCTAAACACAGTAAAGGCGATATACAACAAACTTATTGCCAAAATCAAACTAAACGGAGAGAAACTTCAGGCATTCCCAATGAAATCAGGGACAAGGCAAGGCTGCCCACTCTCTACATATCTCCTCAACACAGTTCTGGAAGTCCTTGCTAGAGCAATAAGACAGATGAAGGAAATCAAGGGGATACAAATTGGAAAGGAAGAAGTCAAATTATCACTATTTGCAGATGATATGTTAGTATACATGAGTGACCCCAAAAATTCTACCAGGGAACTCCTACAGCTGATAAACACCTTCAGCAAAGTGGCTGGATACAAAATTAACTCCAAAACAATCAGCAGCCCTCCTGTATACAAAAGACAAAAGGGCTGAGAAAGAAATTTGGGAAACAACACCCTTCACAATAGCCACAAATGACATAAATTACCTTGGTGTAACCCTAAACAAGCAAGTCAAAGTCTTGTATGAAAATAATTTCAAGTCTCTGAAGAAAGAATTAGAAGAAGATATCAGAAGATGGAAATATCTTACATGCTCATGGCTTGGCAGGATTAACATCATAAAAATGACCATCTTACCAAAAGCAATCTACAGATTCAGCGCAATTCTCATCAAATTACCAACACAGTTCTTTACAGACCTGGAAAGAAAAATTCTCAACTTCATATGGAATAACAAAAAACCCAGAATTGATAAAACAATCCTCTAAATAAAAGATCTTCTGGAGGTATCTCCATCCCTGACCTTAATCCATAGAGCAACAGTAATAAAAACTGCATGGTACTGGCATACAAAAAGAATGGTGGATCAATGGAATCGAACAGAAGACCCAGAAATATACCCACAAACTTACGGACACCTGATCTTTGACAAAGATGCCAAAACCATACAATGGAAAAAAAAGATAGCATCTTCAACAAATGGTGCTGGTCTAACTGGATGTCTACATGTAGAAAAATGAAAATAGATCCATACTTGTCACCCTGCAAAAAACTAAAGTCCAAGTGGATCAAAGACCTCAACATAAAACCCGACACATTAAGTTGCTTAGAAGAAAAAGTGGGGAAGACCTTAGAACACATTGGTACAGGAGACAACTTCCTGAACAGAACACCAACAGCACAGGCTCTAAGAGCAGCAATCAATAAATGGGACCTCATGAAACTGAAAAGCTTCTGTAAAGCAAAGGACACTGTCATCAGAACAAAACGACTGCCTACAGATTGGGAAAGAATCTTCACCAACCCTTTATCTGACAGAGGACTCATATCCAGTATATATAAAGAACTAAAGAAGCTGAAAAGCAGCAAACCAAGTAATCCAATTAAAAAATGGGGAACAAAGCTAAACAGAGAATTCTCTGTAGAGGAATATCGAATGGCAGAAAAACACTTAAAGAAATGCTCATCCTCATTAGCCATTAGGGAAATGCAAATCAAAACGAACCTGAGATTTCAGCTTACAGCCATCACAATGGTCAAGATGAAAAACACATGCTGGAGAGGCTGTAGAGAAAGGGGAACCCTCCCCCACTGCTGGTGGGAATGTAAACTTGTACACCACTCTGGAAATCAATCTGGCGCTTTCTCAGACAACTAGGAATAGCGCTTCCTCAAGATCCAGCCATACCACTCCTAGGCATATATCCAAAAGAGGCTCAAGTACACAATAAGGACATTTGCTCAACCATATTTGTAGCAGCTTTATTTGTAATAGCTAGAATCTGGAAAGAGCCCCGTTGCCCCTCAACTGAGTGAGCTGTCCCAGAAGCAGAAAGACAGACACACACGGTATATATTCACTCGGATAGACATATAATATAGGATAAACCTACTAAATTCTGTACATCTAAAGAAACTAATCAAGAGAGAGGACCCTGACTAAAATTCTCAATTCCCATCTCAAAAGGCAAAGAGGAAGGACATCAGAAGAAGAAGAAAACATGAAACAAGCTAGGAACCTGCCACAGAGGGCCTCTGAAAGGCTCTGCCCTGCAGACTATCAAAGCAGAAGCTGAGACTCATGGTCAACTGTTGGGCAGTGTGCATGGAATCTTATGTAAGAAGTGGGAAATAGTAAGATCTGGAGAGGACAGGAATTCCACAAGGAGAGCAACAGAACCAGAAAATCTGAACACAGCTGTCTTCCCAGAGACTCATACTCCAACCAAGTACCATGCATGGGGATAACCTAGAACCCCTGCAGAGATGTAGCCCTTGGCAGTTCAGTGTCCAAGTGGGTTCCATAGTAATGGGAAGAGGGACTGCCTCTGACATGAACTGATTGGCCTATTCTTTGATCACCTCCCCCTAGGGGGAGCAGCCTTACCAGGCCACAGAGGATGACAATGCAGCTACTTCCGATGAGATCTGTTAGACTAAGATCAGAAGGAAGGAGAGGAGGACCTCCCTTATCAGTGGACTTGGCGAGGGGCATGCATGAAGAAGAGGTAAGGAGGGTCAGATCGGGAGGGAAGGGTAGGGGCTTATGGGTCATACAAAATGAAAAAAGTGCAATTAATATAAAAAATAAAAATAAATTTAAAAAAGGTAAAAAGAGAAGACAACCAATTACCTAATAAGAAAACACATCCAATATGACCTAAAACTCCATGGATACCATCTACCTGGTGATTTCTTGTTGCAGCATATAAAATGTTCAGTTATGTACTCCACATGATTTTTATTTTTTCACATAATTGATTAAATGAATCAAAATGCAAGTACAATCTTTAGACTAATATCTCTCATTCAATAAGTGATATAAATCTGTTAAAATTATACTAAGAATGAATATTGAAGGAATGTTTCCAATATATTTAAAAAAAGAGGAGGAGGGGGAGGTTGGAAAATTAATAAGAGGACAAGAACGGGAGAGCATAGGAAAATAAACTTCTATTTATTGAGGGAATTAGAATATATCAAGTGTCACATTAAACATTTAAAATCTCATTTAACATACAGGAAGAATTATTATTTCCATCATATATATAGGTCAGAGTCTCAAGATTTTGTTCTAGGCCCCACATGACAGTGAACAAATACTGGATGTGAAATTTAAAATGAAAAGAATAGATTGTATACAAGATGAATATTTTTAGGCTTTTATTTTATTTTTTATATTAATTACAGTTTTTCATTTTGTATCCCAGCTGTAGTGCCCTCCTTCATTCCCTCCCAATCCCACCCTCCCTCCCTCATCTCCTCCCATGCCCTTTTCCAAGTCCACTGATAGGGGAGGTCCTCCTCCCCTTCCATCTGGCCCTAGCCTATCAGGTCTCATTAGGACTGGATGCATTATCTTGCTCTGTGGCCTGGTAAGGTTGCTCCCCTCTCAGGGGAAGGTGATCAAAAGCCAGCCACTGAGTTCATGTCAGAGACAGTCCCTATTACCCTTATTATGGAACCCACTTGGACCCTGAGCTTCCATGGGCTACATCTGTGTAGGGGTTCTAGGTTAGCTCCATGCATGGTCCTTGGTTGGAGTATCAGTCTCAGAAAAGATACCTGTGCCCAGATCTTTCAGATTTGTTGCTCTCCTGTTGTGGAGCTCCTGTCCCTTCCAAGTCTATCTCCCCCTTCTTTCATAAGATTCCGTGCACTCTGCCCAAAGTTTGGCTATGAGTCTCACTATCTGCTTCAATTACCTGCTGAGTAGAGTCTTTTGGAGGCCCTCTGTGGTAGGTTCCTGTCCTGTTCCCTGTTTTTCTCCTCTTCCCATGTCCATCCCTTTCTGAGTGAGGATTGATATCACCCAGGGTCCTCCTTCTTGCTTAGCTTCGTTAGGTGTACAGATTTCAGTCTGTTTTTATCCTATATGATATGTCAATATCCACTTATAAGTGAGTATATACCACCTGCCTTTTTATTAATTTTAATTTATTTACTTTATATCCCCAGAGTAGCACACTCCCTCATCTCCTACTAGTCCCACTCACCCTCCCTCTTCTCCCCCTATGCTCTTTCACTAGTTCCCTACTATCTGAGGCTAGCCCATCAGGTCTATCAAGGCTGACTGCTTCATCTTCCTCTGTGGCCTGGCAAGGCTGCACCTCGCCCCCAGGGGGAGTTGATCAAAGAGCCAGCCCCTGAATTCATGACAGAGACATCCCTTGCTTCCCTTACTAGGGAACCCACTTGGAAACTGAGCAGCCTATGTACATCCTCTGAACAGGGTCTAGGTTCTCTCTATGAAAGACTCTACGCACCAGACTATCGAAGGAGATACTGAGACTCCTAGCTAAACTTTGGGCGGAGTGCCAGAAACCTTATGGAAGAAGAGGGAGATAGAAAGACCTAGAGTGGACAGGAACTTCCCAAGGAGAACAACAGAGCCAAAAATCCTGGGCCCACAGAATCTTATAGAGGCTGATACTCCAACCAAGATGAATTTTTTAAAAACAAATCTGTTTTACTCCAAGTCTTTATTCAAATTCACTGACCCTCAGAAGAAGATTTTCTTCCCCATAATAAATTTCTATGTTTTTCACTAACTCAGTGGTTCTCAACCTGTAGATTGTAACCATTTTGGGTGGTTGAAAAACCTTTTCGCTAGTGTCACATATCAGATACCTGCATATCAGATATTTGCATTATGATTTATAAAAGTAACAAAGTTACAATGATGAGGTAGGAATGAAAATAATTTTATGGTTGGGGCTCACTACAACATGAGGAACTGTATTAAAGAATTGCAGAATTAAGAAGATTGAGAATCACTGTACTAAGTCATATCTAGACTTTGACTATTGGTTCTATTTTTTTTTTCACTGCTTCAAAACAGAGACATAGTTTAAGGGTAAACAATGATAATTACATTGGTTCTTAAGGTTGAAACATTTAGTTGATTTCTCTTCCTCGTACTGAATATTCAGTTCCAGTTCCTACCTTCTTCGTTATTACTTCAGCTTTATTTCACTTAAAACTTGGTTAAGGTTAAAAGCAATAGCCAAATATATACCCTGGTAAACAATTAGTATCTTTCCTTCTGGTTAAAAATATTGTTAAAGTCATTTGTATGTCATTTGTTTTATTTTCAAATCCATTCTTCATACCATCCAAAGAAATTTGGCCCAATCTCAGCTCCACCCTTAACTTGATGTTCACTCTCAGGACTGGTAATAGGCAAAGGCTTCACATTAACTTACCATGTATCCTTTAAATGCTTTATGAGTGGTTTATTCTCATTCTTCCTGAAAGCCTATGGCATAAGTTTCACTTATTATCTCTAATATTACAGACAGGAAACTGACACATAGAAAGGATATATACACTTGTTTAAAGTCACACAGGTTATAAATTACTGAGATAAATTTTTATTCAGGTTGCATTACTTTCATATACAATTTCAATGAAGGTAAACATATTAGCATCAACCAATAAGATAACATATAATTCTTGGTATTTAATAGATACTTTACTAATCATATTGACATCACATGAGGAAATTTATGAAGCAATCTAAGGCTTGCTATTTTCCCTACAGGCTGATCATATTCTGTTTTATTTTCAGAAGGATCCTGATTCAGTTCAGTTTCTGGCATGTAGCCCTTTCTTTCTCTTGCCCCTTTAGACTTGGCATCTGGTTCCTGCCGTTTCTGGCTTGACCTGTGATAGCTACTTAAGAATTTGGCTCAAATTCACTCTAAGAGTCTCTCAGCTTCCAAAAACCTCAGGAACACCAACAAAAACCTTTCAGAACACCAACTTTTCATGATACAAATGTTAAGATTGCCCCATTTGCCTGCAACTTCTTCTAAACTTATCTCAGGTACCCTTAAAAGAGGAGTTGAAAAATTCTAATCACTCTTGCCTCCTCTACTACTGTAAGATTAATGTGTATACATCTTTATGTTCAGTCTACATCAATCCAACAAAATCCATGTATGTAACTGAGTAGGAAGGCTCTGGTGTGACCACTGGGAAAGAGCTTATTGGGGTAAACATTGTTTTTCAAGATACTGTTTTAGTATAAGAACAAAGATATCTTATGAAAGTCAAAAGAAAACATTTTTATTTTGTTTTTAAGTAATAAAACTAGAATTATGCATGTTAGAAAAGCCATGATCCTTATATTTCTTGATTGACCTATGTGATAAAATTGCTTATTTTCATCACCTTTTACTTACTGTTTAAATTGGCTGTTCTTTTTGTTGGCTTTTCAAGAAATGAACAGATTAAATTGATACTGTTTTTAAATTTTTTGAAAGTAAAAACATTGAGCCTCATCAAAAACATTAAGAATCATCATGCTTCCAGATCTCTGATCCTTTTGTTTTTATTTTATTTTAATCACAGGTCATTCACTTGTATCCCAGCCATAGCCCCCTCCCTTTTTCCCTTCCAATCCCACTCTTCCTCCCTCATCTCTCCCCTGTGTCTTTCCAAGTCCACTGATAAGGAAGGTCCTCCTCCCCTTCCATCTGACCCTAGCCTATCAGGTATCTTCAGGACTGGCTGAAATAACCTTATCTGTGGCCTAGCAAGGCTGCTCCTCCCTTGGGGGGGAGGGGAAGATCAACAAGCCAGGCATTGAATTCATGTCAGAAACAATCCTTGTCCTCTACTAGGGAACCCACTTGGATACTGAGCTACCATGGGCTACATCTGAGCACAGGTTTTAGGTTATATCCATGCATGGTTCTTTGTTGGAGAAACAGTCTCATAGAATACCCCTATGCCCTGATATAGTTGGTCCTTGTGGAGCTCCTGTCCTCTCCTGGTCATATTAACTCCCCCTTCTTTCATATGATTCCCTGCACTCTGCTGAAGGTTTGGTTATGCAGATCTCTGATCCTTCTGTGGAGAGCTTCAGTGTCATGACACTCTCCTCTGCATGCTCCTTTCTCATTCCAATTCAGAGTTGTTCTGTTTCACAAAATTAGAATAAAGTTGGGAGAGGGACTCTTAATATCGACACAGAATTAAAATGGATCCACATCAAGCATTTGATTGAGGAATCTTTTCTTTTCCCCAAGCTGACAGGATGAGGAACAAAAATATAGCAATGCTAGTCTTTGGCCTTGAAAGAAACTATCCTTCATGCTTTGGGAGACTTTGAGAGTCTCTATGTCACTATATGCATTCATAGAATGAGAATAAATACTATTGGATGGGATTCAAACATTCAGTACCTAGATTAGTATAGCAAGACTAAATAATATGCTCCATTAACCAATAAGGCCAAATCTGTTGGAGATATTGTAAGTCTGAGGACTGTATGCATGATACACACAGTTAAAAAAGCTGAAGATAAATGTTCAATGTTATTTTCAATTGAACTATCAATGCTTACATATAGTTATAGAGTATAATGTGATGTCTTGCTATATGTTTGCATTGTGAGCTGATTGATTTAATCTAATCAACATAACCACTACCATCTCCTACAGTGAGTCACTTGAAATCTATTATTTCAACAAATTTGAAATATGCCATATAGTTACTATAGTTCCCATACGTGCAATTGAACTTCAGAATTTAGTTCATTTAATTAAGTCTTTTTACTACTTGATTGTCTATACCTTTTATCACCTTTCCTTAGTCTCTTTACTTCTATGCAATTACATTTTTAGGTGTTGTTTAACTTCCACAGATACGTTAGATAATGCAGTATTTTCTTCATGATCCTGGCTTACTTAGAATAATGCTCTCTGAGTTGATCAATGTTGTTAAAAGCAACAGGATTTTCTTTGTATGAGGTTGAGTAATAGTCTGAATTATGTATGTATATATGTGTACCACATATATAATATAATACATAATGTATATATATGATCCATTTTCTGTATTTATCCATGGAGCTCCCAGTACACTTTCCATACTGAGTGATCAATTTCTACCATTTTCACAGTTCTATATGCTTATAAGCTACTTTGTCTTACAAACTTTTCAAATAACACAAACCTAATCAACCATGTTAGTGTTTTTTTTTTTTTTTTGGTTACATGTACATGATTTCATCTGTTGTTCTTTCCACATTCAGATATCGCAGTTTACTGAAGAAAGGGTAGATACTTGGCATGAAAGCAGTCTTTCATTAAACTAGCCACTAGTTTATGACAGCTGTACCAACCAAGGATATTATTGACCAAGTTTTTACTCTGTAGAAAAATATCTACTGAGTTAATTGCTTCCTAACATGCAGACAAAAGGGAACACCAAAAACCAGAACTTGAAGTGTCAAAAAACCCAATTAGTGAAAGACAGTGTGATTTGTGTTTTCATTTCAGATGACAATGATCCTTCATTTTAGAACATACAACCATGGCCACACATTTCTGTGCAGCCTCTAATGTATCAATTGATTTTTACTGACTGAAAAGAAGAGTCACTTTTCCTTGCAAAACTTCAGTTATATCTTCTGTAGTGTAGAAGTTTCACCACAGTCCTATGGGGAAGTGTGGCCTACCTTGAACAAAAGCTATGCCCTCTAACCATGTCCTTGTTTGCACCTCTCCCTAGAGACCGGACTGTGATCTAGCTTGTCTGGGACCCTGATTCAGATAAATCACATGATCCTGTACCAATTTCCTTCTCACCCATCCCATTCTGAGGAGCAGTGGTGCCTGGAACTCAAACTCTATGTTGGACTTTATCTCACTGGATGCTAACACAGGTCAAGGTAGAGCAAAAACATAACCTTTAATCTCCATCCATGCTGAACTGTACTCAGCCATAGCATGGACAGAACAGGACTATCTTTTAGGAAGGGTGGAAATGGATGTTCTGAATATCTCTGCCCTGGATAAGGAGCTCAACCCACAAGGAAGGACAAGTGACTGACAGACAAAGAAAAGAAATCTTATTTTAGCTCAAGTTCAATAAACTGAGTCACATGAGGTCATGAAAACATATTTAGTTTATCTAAAAGAAACAGGAATAAAGGCTAGCTTTTAGTAAGCACTGATTCTAAGCTTAACAATGTGGTACTTGCATGTTTTACTCAATCTTCACACTATCCCTTAAGTATGACCATTAGGACTTAACTATGGTGTTGCCAAGTCTGACAAGCAGGACGGCAGTGACTGCAAAGTGATAAACAGACTGAACTGTGGGCCCTAAAACATCAGAGAGAGTGTTCTCTAGGTGATAGGAAACCCCACAGTGTGGGAAGCAATCAGGTCCAATCTCAAGCCAGCCAGCTAACCCCAGGAAGAGTTTCCGGGTCCCGGCAGGCACTGTGTTACCAGCCCAGAGCCACATGGCCTGAATGCGCGGGATCACTGTCCCAGACTGAACTGTGGGCCTCACAACACCAGAGACTGGGTTTTCCAGTCGAGAGAAAACCCCACAGTGTAGAAAGTAACCTGGTCCAACTTACCTCACATCACATCACCCACTACCCCCAGAAAAGGTCCTGGGCTCCTGCAGGTACTCATTAGCCACAAGCCTGCATGCTACTCATCATCCCAGACAGAAGTGAGGGCAACAAAACACCGGATACTAGGTTTCCCTGTCAGGAGGAAACCCCATGTTGAAGGAAACATCAGGTCAGAACTCAGAGCATCCAGCTAATCCCCTGAAAAGTTCCTGGATTCCCACGAACCCTGAGGTTCTAGCCTCCAGCCACTAGCCTGTATGCTGTGCTCTTCAGCCACTGATTACCTCTTGGGTACTGGGGCACAGAGCTCCAATCTCAGACCCAGGAACATCTGGGAACCACGAGATCAGCCCCCAGATGCTGCGTCAAAGCTCAACCTGTCTCCCTAGCTAAACTGACCAAACCTCAGGGCTCCCTGGTTCTTCAAAATGGCTGCACCCAGCATATGTAAATGAGTAAATGAGCGGCAGCAGCTCACTAAATTCAGAAAAAGAAAGCCAGTGGCAGGGCAGCTGTCTCCAGGACTTCTCCTGGTGAGAGGAGAGGCCCTGTGCTCCTAACATGCTCAGTGAGCCCTCAGGACCATACACCTGAGGAGAACTTGACAATTCTCTGAGGAGCACTGGCCATTCAGTGACCATGCTCAAAAAGCTGAAGAGATCTACTTCAGGAACAACCATCTTCCTGCCAAGGTAACTCCCCCCAGACAGGACCCCAGCAGGCACCAGAAACTAACAGCCAACACCTGACACAGCCAGGTGGTTAGCGACGACCAGCATAAAAGCACAATCAACAAAAGCCAAAGCAACACAATATCTCCAGAATCCTACAAAATAGCCTTGCTCACAGAGCAAGGCTCAACAGATATAAGAAGACTAAATGATCCCTTGTATCCAATCAGTCCACCATGAACTAAAGCTGGACCTCAACAACAACAGAAATAACAAAAAACATACACATACATGGAAACTGAACAACTCTCTACTCAATGACAGTGGGGTCAGGGAAGAAGTAAAAAAAGAAATTAAAGGGTACCTAGAATTCAATGAAAATGAAAGCACAACGTCCCTAGACGTATGGGACCCAATGAAAGCAGTGCTAAGATGAAATTTCATAGCAATAAGTGCCTTCATAAAGAAATTTGATAAATCTCCTACAAGCAACTTAACAGCTCACCTGAAAGCCCTAGAAATACAAGAATTAGACACATCCAAGAGGAGTAGATGGCTGGAAATAATCAAATTAATGACTGAAATCAATAAACTATAAACAAAGAGAACAATTCAAAGGATCAATGAAACCAAGAGCTGGTTCTTTGAGAAAATCAAAAAGATAGACAAACCCTTAGCTAAACTAACTAAAAGGCAGACAGACACTATTCAAATCAACAAAATCAGAAATGAAAAGGGGGCCATAACAACAGATGATGAGGAAATCCAAACAATGGTTAGGTCTTAGTTCAAAAGCCTATCTATCACAAAAATTGAAAATCTAAATGAAATGGAGAATTTTCTTGATTGATTCCACTAACCAAAGCTGAATTAAGTTTAGGCAAATAAATTAAAAAGTCCTTTATCCTCTAAGGCAATAGACGCAGTCATCAAAACTCTCCCATCCAAAAAAAGCCCTGGGCCAGATGGTTTCAGGGCATAATTCTACCAGACTGTCAAAGAAGAACTAACACCAATACTCTTCAAACTATTCCACAAAATAGAAACAGATGAACATTACCAAACTCATTCTATAAAGTCACAGTCACCTTGATACCTAAACCTCACAAAGACACAACAAAGAAAGAGAATTTCAGACTAATCTCCCTTATGAACATTGATGCAAAAATATTCAATAAAATACTCACAACCCGATTCCAAGAACACATCAAAGATATCTTCCACTATGACCAAGTAGCCCTGATCCCAGTCATTCAGGGGTGGTTCAACATACTAAAATCTATGAATGTAACTCATGTAAACAAACTGAAAGAAAAAAAAAACCACATGATCATCTCCTTAGATACTGAAAAACCATTTGATCAAGTACAATGCACCTTCATGTTTAAAGTCCTGGAAAAATCAGGGATACAAGGCAAATACATAAACATAATAAAGGCAATATACAGCAAGCCAATAGCCAACATCAAAATAAACAGAGAGAAACTTAAATCAGTCCCACTGAAATCAGGAATAAGGCAAGGCTGCCCATTCTTTCCATACCTCTTCAACATATTACTTGAAGTCCTTGCTAGAGCAATAATAAAATTAAATGAGATCAAGAGGATTAAAATTAGAAAAAAAGAAGTCAATGTGTGCAGATGATATTATAGTATGTATGGGTAAATCCAAAACTTCTACCAAGAAATGCTTACAGCTGATAAACATCTTCAGGAAAGTGGTCAGATACAAAATTAACTAAAAATAAATCAGTAGCCCTCCTGTATACAAAAGACAAACTTGCTGAGAAAAAAAAATATGGAAACAACACCCTTCACAATAGTCACACACACAAAAAGGATAAAGTATCTTGGTGTAACACCAAGCAAGTCAAAGACTTGCATGAAAAAAACCTTCAAGTCTCTGAAGAAAGAAATTGAAGAAGATATCAGAAGATGGAAAGATCTCCCATGCTCATGGCTTGGTAGGATTAACACAGTAAAAATGGTCACCTTACCAAAAGCAATGTTCAGATTCAATGCAATTCCCATCAAATTACCAACACAATTTGAAAGAAAAATTCTCAACTTCATATGGAATAATAATAATAAAAAAAAAAACAGAATAGCTAAAACAGTCTCCTACAATAAAAGATCTCCATTTCTGATCTCAAGCTATGGAACAACTGTAAAAATCTGCATGTTACTGGCATATAAACCTGCTGGTGGATCAATTGAATCAAATTGAAGAGCCAGAAATAAGCCTACACAACTATGGACACCTCATTTTGGACAAAGATGCTAAAGCCATACAATGGAAAAACAATAGCATCTTCAACAAATGGTGCTGGTCTAACTGGAAGTCCACATGTTGAAAAATGCACATAGACATATATCTATCACCCTGTACAAAATTAAAGTCCAACTGGTTCAAAGATCTCAACATAAAACCAGACACACTGAATATGTTGGAAGAAAAAGTGGGGAAGAGTTTTCAATGAATCCATTGGCACAGAAGACAGTTTCCTGAACAGAACACCAACAGCTCAGGCTCCAAGATCTGCAATTAATAAATGGGACCTCATGAAACTGAAAACCTTCTGTAAACCAAAGGACACTGTCAACAGAACAAAACAATAGACTATAGGGTCGGAAAAGTTCTTCACCAACCCTACATCCAACAGAGAGCTAATATCCAGAATCTATAAAGAACTCAAGAAATTAGACAGCAACAAATCAAATAATCCAAATAAAAAAAGTGGTACAGAGCTAAGCAGAGGATTCTAAACAAAGAAATATCAAATGGCAGAGAAACACTTAAAGAAATGCTCAACATCCTTAGTCATCAGTAAAATGAAAATCAAAACAAGTCTGAAATTCCATCTTATACTGATCTGAATGGCTAAGACATGCTAGATAGGATGTTGAGAAAGGAGAATTCTCCTCCATTGCTGGTGGGAGTGCAAACCACTTTGGAAATCATGTGCTTTCTCAAAATTTAGGAATAGCACTACCTCAAGATCCAGCTATACCACTTCTAGGCACATACCCAAAAGATGTCCCACCATTCAATAAGGACATTTGCTCAACTATGCTCGTAGCAGCTTTAATTGTAATAGCCAAAATCTGGAAATAACCTATTTGTTCCTCAAAGGAGGAATGGATAAAGAAATGATGGCACATTAACACAATGGAATACTTCAGCTATTAAATACAAGGAACTGTCTGTGCTCAAAATAAATAAATAAATAAATAAATAGAAAAGAAAAATACAACAACAACAACAAAAACCCCAAACAAACAAGGAACTCATGAAATTTGCAGACAAATGGATCAAACTAGAAAAGATCATCCTCAATGAGGTAACCCAGAAGCAGAAAGACATGCATGGCATATACTCACTTATAAGTGGATATTAGCCATATAATACAGAATAGCCACACTAAAATCCACAGATCTAAAGAAGCTAAGTAGCAATCAGGACCCATGAAGGATGCTCAATTATCATTCAGAAGGACAAATAGAATAGACTGCTGAAGTGGTTGAAAAATGGGAACAGGATAGGAGCCTACCATAAAAGACCCCACCCAGCAGGGTATTGAAGCAGATGCTGAGACTCACTGCTAAACTTTGGGCAGAGCACAGGGAGGAAGAAAGCAGGGAATAGAAGGACATGGAGGGAACAGGAGCCCCACAGGGAGACCAACAAAACTAAAACAATCTGAACCCAAGGGGTCCTGCAGAGACTGATGCACCAACCAAGGACCATGCATGGAGAGGACCTAGACCCCTGCTCAGATGTAGCCTATTGGCAGCTCATTCTCCATGAGGTTTTCCAAGCAAGGGGAGCAGGGGTTGCCTCTGTCATGAACTTGGTAGCCTGTTCTTTGATCACTTGGCCCTGGCAATGTGGCTTTACCAGGCCACAGAGGAAGAAGATGCAGGCAGTCATGATTAGACTTAATAAGCTAAGAGCAAATGGAAGGGGAAGAGAACTCCCCCTTTCAGTGGACTAGGGGAAGGGGATGGGAGGGAAGAGGGAGGAAGGGTGGTACTGGGAGAAGTTGAGGGAGGATGTTTCAATTGGGACATATAATGAATAAATTGTGGAAAAAAAAACTAAAATTACAAAAAAAGCATGACCATTGCTCACCTTAAAGACAAAATGCTCTTTCAGGGCTTTATCTTTGTTTTATCTTTTTCTTGCTGTTGAAGCACAGAGAGCATCTGTGTCACTCTCTTGATTGTATACCCAGGGAATGGCAGTGCAGGCATTTCAGTTCTCTGCTTTTCTATGGAAAAACTCATGGTCCTCACTCAGTAATACCTCACATACTTGATTTATGGCATATATCTGACTGTGGCTGAAATGTTTTCTGGCTATCTATGTGGTCTTATTGTGACACGACAAAGTGAAAAGTAAAAATCTTCACTCACAGAAGCTGTCTCGCCCTCTCTCCTCAGACTCCTCTCTTCATAGCAGTAACAGAAAGGGAGCCAAGCAAGTTGTGGAAATACATGCTTGCCTTGCTGTTTAGACACAATCCTAAGGGTAGAAAGACAATGATGTCACTATGGTTTCATTGTCTGTCTCTTTATGATATTCATACCATCCAGTTGCCTAACACTCTTTTTTCAGACCATTACTGTTTGAATGACCCTAGGTATGGGATACCGTACATGTTCTAGCATATTATAAGTGTATTATGCACAGATGATTCATTGGTCTTTCCAATAATTGTCTAAGGCATCCAGTTAGTCAGATCCTGCCAGATTGAGATGACTCTCCAAGTATTTTGAATGGAGATCATTTGATACAAGAAACTGGTAATATGATCGACTAAAGATCTAACAGTCAAACAGAAGATAACAAGGCAATTTGCTATTTATCAGTATAGGAGGCTTCACGTGTATTAGAGAGCACAGTAACAGGAGTGGTATTGGCAAGATACCAACTAGAGCTACTGAGAAGGCCATATATGCAGTGTCTGATGTAGTAGGCACTAGTCACATGTAGCTACTGTGAACTTGGTATATATCTAGTCCTCACTGAGATGTACTATAGGCATAGAAAACACATAGCAGATTTCAAATACTAACAAGAGAAAATAATGCAACACTTATACGCTCCATGTCCTTAGCACTTTAAAGTGTTGATATATTAAAACGATAGTTTGTGTACATTAGGTGAACATAGTATTTCATTGATTTGTACCTGTCTTACACTTTTTTAAATATGGTTACCAGAAAATGAGGATTGGTATATGTGGATCCCATTTTATTTTAATTAGATCATACTGGGCTGCTGGACTCAAGCTGAGGAAGGGGGTTATGAAGGAAGAGCTGGAGTCATAGAGGAAACACAGTTATTATCAGTAACCTATCTCAATTATCACAGCTCTCAGCACTATTTGTAATAGATAGAGGGAAATCTCACTTCCTCCCTGCTCCTCTTCCTCTTCCTCCTCCTCCTTCTTCCTTTCCAGTCTCCTGTTGGTAATTCATTGCCAAACTCAGGTGGCAACCTTTTGGCACAGGTGACTAAGGTAATACAGCTTATAGAAGCAGGGCTCTAGAAAAGCAAGCAGATCAGGAGGAAGGTAAGGAAAAAAAGCAAAGAGTAAACATATACATGAATGAGACGTGTGAGTAGTACTCTTCCCACTTTACACCACCACCTCTACTTATACACAAGAAGACAGACCAATCATGTAACTGCCCAGTATCACAAAGCAAGGAAGTAGTCAGCAGAATTTACACCCATCCAGATATCTCGAAACTGTGTGTTTTTTAACCTCCTCCTCCTTTTAAACGCATGTGGGTCTTTTGCCTGCATGTATGTCTGTGTACTGTGTACATACAGTGGCTGTGGAGGTTCGAACATTGTATCAGAGCCCCTGGAATTAGAGTAACAGATGGTTGAGAGCCACCATTCGGTGCTGAAAATTAAACTCAGGTCCTTTGGAAGAACTTCCAGTACTCTTAATTGCTGAGCCATCTCTCTATCACTGTCTCTGCTGCCTCTTTGTCTTCATACCTTCTTCTTCTGAACTCTTAATTAAACTCTTCTCCATAGACTTACATCCAGCTATTGCTCTAGGGGGTATGAGAGGAAGTGTCCTTTGCCATCATAGAAGTTGATGCTCTGTTTCTATGAAGACACACTCAGCTCCTGAAAATTTTCCAATCCAACCCACCTCTGCCTTTCTTTCTTACTCTAGCTACAGTCTATGTCATTTGTCTAATGTCCACTACTTCCTTTTTCCTACCAATCCAGACCCTGCTAGGAAATTGCTGTGAGGACAGATTAGAGTCAAAGTCTACATGATGTGGCTTTGGAACAAAGTTGACACAGTAACATTGTGACTTCTAAACCTTTCCTTTCCCAGTAGAAACATTAACACAACCTAGTTCAAAATCTTTCTGTGAAAGAGACCCAAAGTATGTCCATGTCCCATTCCCTTTTTAGTAGTCCCGTTATAACCAGACAAACCGTTAGTGTGGAGAGAAGTTAGTCCTTTAACGAGTGCAAGTGGTTAATAACCTACTTCCAGGAATGCTGAGGAACAATCTGCTTTCAAGGGTGCTCTACAAGGCTCTTTGTCATCTAATCACCCTGATAGGACATCATCTTTGCTTAGTCTTTCCAGAGCCCCTGAAAGCTTGATGTTTGGAGTAAGTTTTGCAGAACAGAGAGGGGATTGCTAATTATTTCTTGTGCCTTCTCTTTCCCAGGACAATAGATCAGGCTGGATGTTTATTGAGTGATGGGGAGGAAGGGGGGAAGTGGGTTGCAGTGGTTTCAGGATAGCCTGTGGGTCACAAGGTCAGGTTTCGAAAAGTTATTGTACAGGCTGCTGTTGGTAGCTCTGCTTATTAGAGAGAATTGGATCCTTTGTGTTATTTGTAAAAGCGAGAAAGTCCCAGCCAGACTCTGGCTTAAGTAAAACTTTTATTGCTGTCAGTCACATGACCCTTCCAGCCTGAGCCCTCTGTGGGAGTCCTTCTTGAAAGCCCAACTACCTTTCCTCATTCCCAGAGCTGTCTGGGTAGACCCACAACACTTCGGAGAACAGAGAAATCCCTGCCATGGCTATACAGGTGGTTTCCATGAGATGACATGTTTAGACAGTTCTGAAAACTGTGGGTTGCAAGAATTGTTCATTCTCATCACCCATGATTATAATTACTTCTTGCTGCTTGCTTCCCTTTATATATATATATATATATATATATATATATATATATATATATATATCCTATGATAACAAGGACTACACTTCTTTTGTTCCATGCCCTGTCCCCAGAGCTTAGTACATAGTAGAAACCAAACATTTGTTTAGTAAAGGCAAATATGTTTACACTGCCTAACATATATCCTTGCCTAATACCTGGAGACTGTCAATATTTATGCATTACAACTGGTTCACTGAGAATTTGTGAGATATACATCTCTTGATCTACTCATCATATGGTGTATTTCATGTAACTCATAAACTTCCATAGGGTAGTTATAATTAATCTGGCTTGTGATGAAGATACTGACACCCATAGATTTTAAGTAATATTATCCCAAAAATGGTAGAACTAGTTGGGTGCCAAACCTAGGCTCTGAGACTAGCAATTCTTTTGCCCTGTTATTGCCTATGGTGCTGTACTCCAAGGATAGCACAACATTAGGTATGGGAATATAGGCTCTTTCCTCTATAGACAGCAGTAAGAAAAGTGGAAGGAGCTAAAAATTATGGTTTCATGGTAGAGCACATACATAGTAGGGGATTGTCAGCATAGTAGGAAGAGGGCAAAAAAAAATCAGTTGGAGATTTTTCAAAATCAAATGTATTGTAAGGAAAAGAAACAAGTGCTCTCATTCTGTTGCGTCAGCCAATAGTAGGATATCCACATACAAGCAGTGGATAAGTTCTCAGAGACTTGAGACTGGGCAGAAATAGCCTTTGGAGATTGCTGACCCAAAAAGAAGGGAATAAAACTTTATAACACAAAGCAAGGAGGTGGAGGTGGCTTTTGCAACTGGAAGCTGCAGCTCCTTCAACCGCTTTAGAAAGATACTGGTGTGTTGACTAACTAGCTATATAGAGAAGGTATCAGAGCCTTCAGCATTCCTCAGGTTCCTCCAACTGGAAAGATGAAGAAAACCAATCCCCTAGGCAGCTCTTTAACATTTCCAGCAGGAGACAAGTGAACTTTGGGGAAGCTTCACCATCAGTCCTATCTCCCTAGACACCTTAATGACTACGGTGTTCATCTGCTTAATAGCGACTTCACAGGATTACAGTCTGCTGTGGAAGAAAAGGAAAAAACAAAGAAAGAAAAGAAGAGAAGGCTGCCATTCTAAGGAGCTGCAGACAGTTAATAAAATTGCTCATATTACTTAGGTGAGTCTACATATTATACTTACAGTGTTCATTTAGTTCCCGGAAGTCCCATAGGGTGTACACTCAAAACTGTTTTAAAATATTAATTTGCTTTAAATCCAGTTCCCTATATTTTCATCTTAATATGCCATATATTCAGGAATGCATTTAAATATTCTATTAAAATGGATTCATTGACAAATAACATAGATTCTGCCAAAGTAATAGCTAACATTTCAGCACTAAGCCTTCATCACAGCTACGTCAAACCCTTGATATCCCCTTCATTCCTTTCCAATTCTGGCTCTTGTTACCATAGTAACGTACACGGAAATCTTTCAAGCAGAACAGAACTGACAATCACACTAACAGCACAAATACCTGAGCTGAGGAAAGAGAGGGGCAGCCCAAGTAGGTAGCTGTTGAAATTAAAAGCTAATGACAGGAAAACAGCTGGAAACAAGCACCCGTGCAAACTCCTGCCTCCTTCAAGCATATGCATGGTATGTAGAGCCCAATTTGATTTATGTTTTATTAGTGATAAGGCTGTCATCAATGAACACTTCATTAGGCATCATCTCAACAAACAAGCGGGGTGGAAACTCAAGGAAAAGAAGAGATGTGGAGAAAAATACAAGGGCTGCACAGTTTTCTAAGTGTCTGAGCCGTGTTTTCTGTTCACCCACGCAGTGAGAGACAGAGAAGTGAACCACACTCGCTAAATCTTTTCAAAACATAAACACGTGTCCGTAAACTGTGAGGAACTGTCTGCTATTGAGAAAAAACTCTCCTTAGCCAATTAGAGTAATTACATGGATTAAGATTTATTGGTTTTGGTGATTTCTTTTTTTTTTTTAAATCCCTAAACCTTTCTTACCCAGCAAGAGAAGGGATAAACAGCTGATATTGCCAGAGAATTAAATGAGGGCAAAGTAGGGCATTCTCATTTTTCACATCCCAAAATGTAATTGAAATTTTATGCTTACCTCAACATAACAAAATGTGATAATTTCTGCTCAAGGGAAGGCATAAAGGGTCACATTTCCCCCAAGACTTCAATTACAGTAGCTTCTGTCTTCCCTAAAACAGCATTTGGTCTCAGAAAATTGCCTTTAATGGTGCAGGTGTTTGTTGAGAGTATCCATCATATTTAGTCCTGAGTAATCCATATTAATTCACCACCTTCATTACCAGTAGTCTTTCTTTCCAGATAACAATGAAAATCAAACACAATTTCAGACAGATGTGCTGCTCCTCTAAGCATCAGAAAGATGAAAAGAAGCTGACATTGGCTGGACATGGGGGAGATCAGACTCTGGCTCTTAAATACATGGCACATGGATTTTTGAAATATATTCTGAACTGGATCCACACGTGTGGCCTCCTTTGCATTTGGAAGAAGACTCTCTATGCCCGTGCAGCTGCTAATAAGCACGGCTGATGCCTAACAAGCAGACTCTTTTCTCAACCCCATGTAAATGATAGGCATTATTATTACTATTAGGAAAAGTGATCTGCAGTGGTACTGAAAAGAGCTTAGCCAAAGGCAGTTCACCTGATTTCAACATGTAATATACCCCTGCCCTTCAAGAGATCACGATGATAAGTAAGTAAATGTAGCTGTAGGTGCCTCTGTGAAGGAGCACATATAATGCTATGTTTAGGGGTCACATCACTGGAAGCCTTACCCATGATATGGCCTAGAAATAGCCTGGACATTAAGGCATACTTGCTAACAATCATTTGAAGTAAAAGTTTTAAAAAGCAATGTTCGGTTCGACTCAACAAATAACCATGCTGGACTCTTGATCTATTCTTATAACTACAGGGCTGGATCTAGACCTAGGTTTCCATATCTGCCAGTCTCCATTTCCAAAGCAAGGAAATAGGGCATTTAACTGAGGTCAGTACCTTGGTGAGGCAAAAACTGATTGCCAACAGCCATCCCTTCTCAAAGTCCCCAAAGAGAATAAATCCTCTGAAAGAATGACTATATTCTGCAAAAGCTTTCATTTAGATGACAATGATAGAGTTGGGTAGCTACTAGTTCCAGCACTTCTACAATGGAAATGATGGCTCTACCAACAATTTTTTCTGTAATAAAAAAGGATATTGAAAAACACCTACTCTACTTACTACTTCAAATGTATGAGCAAAAGAAAATTCAGAAGAAAATTTAATTTCTTATGGATTGTATTTCTTCTTGATTACTGATTCATTAGCCACTACAAAAGATGTCAAACTCCTTAACATAAATTAGAAAAAACCAACCAGAGGCTTCTCAATGTTTTCAGTCTATTTTCCTTGCTACCACCACCAACGTTCATCTTCTATGTTCTAGCCAACCTGTAATTTTGGCATTGTGGCTGTCAGTCTTGCCTCCATGGCATATGGAAACATTCTGATATACAAGCTGTCCCTCTAACACAGAGATTTTGATTTAGTTGACTTTATTTGAGAACCCATATTTGTGCATTTTCAATAAACTCTCCTGCATGATTTTAAGATGTTGCAAAGGAGGAAAACCTCTGAGTTAGGGAATCTAAGAATTCCTTTCTAGAACTGACTTCCCCTTTACTGGTGGTCATCAAGAAGATTAATTTCCCATTTGAATACATTAAAGGTAGCTAGAATATCAATAGATACAAGTAAATACTAATAGATAAAAGAAGTCAGGACTGGTGGTTCAATTGTGCAGGATATATGATATAGATATTCTCTATTCTCTTGAGTTGAATGATTTGGATAGAAAATAATTATATGTTTCAGAGCTTATAGTTTGTTTTCCTTTTAATTACATTTTATTTAACTGATATCACACATGTACCCAATATTTATGGACACAATTATACCAAAGGATGATTGAGTAGATATTCCTGAGATTTGGGAATATCTTCTATGTATCTTCATCCTTGAAATGCTCAAGGCAACAAAAACAATAACTAATATGCCTTAATCTTCATACAGCTATTAATATCTTTGTATTTATTAGGAGCATGAAGAGGAGCCAGTAATAATGTAGAGACTGTTACTGTTCAGATCGACTGCTTCTGTAAGGACATGGCATTTAGTGGTTAATGCCTACGAGTTCCCTGGCAAGATAGCTGGAATGCATACTACATACAATACTACTTATGGTCATTACAGTTACCATGCTAGAGCCCAAAAATACAAAAAAGATAAAAATTTCAGTACTGTGTGTGATAGCACATACCAATAACTTCAGCACTTGGGAGACTAAGATAAAACAATCATAAATATGAAGCTAGCCTGGAGTAAAAATGAGACCCTGTCTGAAACAAACAAACAACAACAACAACAAAAATAAATAAAATAAAATATTTTTACTGCACATTCTTGGTGATGTAATTAGTACACAAAAGCCCTCAAAGATCATAATTATTTACACATATTATTTTGCATAATATTTAGACATGCATGTCAGTATCTAACAAAAACTGATATTTGATGAGGCTAAGTGTAAAGTTTCAGGATAAAAATTTAAAGACAACCAACCAAAATATTCATGTCATCAACAAATTGATATCACAATAGCAAGTTGATAGCATAATATCAAGTTGCATAAACCACGTTCTTAGTTTCCAAGTGCTTGCATGCCAAATAGAAAAGACAACAAAAGGATTTCATTCCAGCAGTATGATAACTGCTGTTCAAAGAAAGGACTGGATATGTTGATAGCACAAAGCAAAGTTAGTTAAGTATTCTTGGAGAGAAAATCCAACTGAAGTGACACTTAAGTAGTGTTTATGTTGTGTGAAATTATTCTATAAACAGAAGTTAAGCCTACTTAGAATATAAAGTATGCATATAGTGTATGTGAATAAGGTAGAATGGTATCACGGGCCACCTCATGAAGCTTTTATAAGAATTCAGTCATTGTCCTATCTTGCTTTCTGTTGCTGTTAAAAACACAATAACCAAAAGCAACTTGAAGAGAAAAGGATTCACTTCACCTTACACTGTCAGGTCATAATTCCTCCTTGAGGGAACTCAGAACAGGAACTCAGGTAAGACCTGGAAGACAGAACTAAGCATAGCCCATGTAAGAATACTGCTTACTGGATTGCTCCCTAACTTATGCTCAGCCAGATTTTTTATATAGCCAAAATCTAACTGCCTAGGTATGGTACCACTCACAGTGGGATGGACCCTGTTATATCAACCAGAAATCAAGAGTATGCCAATACAGTCACAGAATCCCAGCACAGTTGTTGACTAGAATGAAAACAAATCAAAATTGAATTCAGTCAGGCTGAACATGTTTTCAGGACACAGACTGGTAGTAACCTATTTTTAACTACAATGATCCTGGCACTGTAGTTTCACTTTCTATGATGCCAGTTACTTGTAGTCAACTGATGTCCTAAAACATTACCTGAAAAACTCTAAAAAAAAAATCATGAGCTTTAAATTGAGTAATTCTGAGTCATTGTATAACTTAATTTTTTATATCTATGACTAAATAATCAACATGTAGCAAGTTGAAGAGGAAGGATTTGTTTTGGCTTGTAGTTTGCAAGGTATAGTCTATCATATTAGGGAAGAATTAATGATAGAATTAGGGTGGAATTCATGATAAAAGGAGCATGTGGCTGGGATTCCTCTTATATTGGCCATTGAAACACAGACAAAGAGGGAGACATGCGTGCACACTTACACACAAAGAGAAAGAGAGAGAAAGACACACACACACACAGAGAGAGAGAGAGAGAGAGAGGTAGGATGAGGTATAACCCCTTGAATTTCACTGCCCAGCAAATTTCTTTTCTAACTAGTCCATATTTCCTACAATTACTAGAGCCTTCCAAAATAGCACCCCTTAAGATGGGACCAAATGTTCAAATGTTCAAACACATACACCTCTGGGGAACATTTTATACTCAAACCATAACAGCAGTGTGATGAGGCCTCACAGATGCCGCACTCCCATCCATATTGGATGTAAATAGTCTCTCGATTCAACATGTTCACTGTGTGCACACTATGCCACCTATGAGGAGTTTTTTCAGCTATTTGCTCAATTGTCACAGTTTGGCAACACCTATGTGCAAGTAACCCTCATGTGGTAGCCTAATGCTATGTCACAATGTCCTTATCATTCACTTCACTTCACTGAATCATGCAAAGATTGGGTCATACCATATCATATGAAGAAGAAGAAGAAGAACAAGAAGAAGGAGAAGAAGAAGAAGAAGAAGAAGAAGAAGAAGAAGAAGAAGAAGAAGAAGAAGAAGAAGAAGAAGAAGAAGAAGGGTAAATTAAAGAGATAGTTTGAAAGAAGCCATATCCATGTAACTTTTATTATCACACATTATTTTAGTTGTTCTAATTTTTATAGTAGTTTTGTAATATTTTACCATGTTTAACTTGTAAAACAAACTTAATGGTAGGTATACGTTCTAGTACAGTTTAAATATGAAATGCTCGTGACAAGCTTGTGTGCCTGAACAGATGGCCTTTTAAGAAGGTAGGGCCTATCTGCTGGAGGTGGTCCACTAGGTGAGGACCTTTGATAGGGATAACACCACTCCATTTTTTAGTTTTGTTCTGTACTTCTTTATCTGCTGCCATGAAGTGGTGACCAGCCACCTCACACTCCTGTCGATAAAGAATGAGATGCTTTGCTTTCCCTGACACGATATACTGAAATCCTCTTAAATCATGAGCAAATAAAATCTTTCTTTCCTTCAGTTGATGCTGTCATGTATTTTGTCACAATAGTGACAAGAATAATGAATGCATATGTATAGGAAGAACAGTTTATATAGGGTTTACTATTACCCAGGATTTTAGGCATCCACTAAAGGTCTTAGAGCCAATAAAGAGATACTACTCCATCATTTCTTAGAATTCTTCTAGCATAAGCACTCAGTTGCCTTTTCACTCAGTGAACTTGCCTTGATAATACTGCATAGAGGTAATTTTTATGGGTTTGATATTGAAAGTATGATAAAAAATATTCCCATAGGGGTTCACAAATCTTATTCTGCTCTTGATTCTTACTTGTCACAGGGAAAACCAAAAGAATATAAGCTCACTTTTACCCTGAAAAATACAAAGACATGGTCAGGAAAGTGTCATGTAATAGATCTCTCAAGTATGAGACCCTTTGCCTCAGACATAATGAAAATGCAAACAGCATTAAGGAGCACTGGCAACAGAGATAAGAGTGATAAAGATGTGAGTCTCTATTGATAGTAGAATGTAGTGGTTAATTTGACTCATGTCTGACATAATGCTTCTTTGCTGAGAAATAACTAAAATTGTGTGTGATTTTATGATGCCTTTAAGGAGTTTTGAAGTGCTTATGTTCAAGGTAGTTTTGTAATGAGCACTTCAAATGCTTCTGAGAATACCACAGGGTTAACAAGTTCACAGAAATTTTGAACAGTAATGGCAAGATGCTTGATCTTTCCTTTTTTATTTCAGCGTCTTTGCTAGAAAAAAAGAAGCATAACTGAATAAACCCTAGAATTAAGATCTCTTTTGACTGACAATCTCTTTAGTTCTACATAGTTAAGAGAACCCCTATGGGGTTAATAGAAGACTTTGCCTTCTCAGCAGTTACATATTCCATTTAAAACTCTGGATAACAAATCATTACAAGACCTTCTGGGACATCATTTTTACAGCCTTTGGAACCTCTTTTTGGAAGCACAGCATTATCTTGCTTGATACTGCACAGGAAGCAGGGTGCTTCTAGACCCTGCAGGACATCCACAGTGACTGTCATGCCCATGAGCTTACAAAGTCATTCTAAGCAGCTAAGTCATCCATAGACTGCTACAGAAGAAAGGTATATTGAAAGTCATGTAGATAATTGCCATTATTATTCAGGTGGAAATGTGGGCTCTAGCAGCTTACACAAAACCACGGGGCTAGTTTCATAGCTAGGACTAGAAACCTGGGTATTTTCATTTGCATGTTTTCTTTAGCAGAGAGTGTTATGATAGAAGTGAATATGATAAAAGGAGTCTCTGATATTTGCTGATTATTTACTGTGCCTTGGGCATGATATTATATTATACTCTCCATTTATATTAGTCACTTTAAATTTCAAGATAACCACGGAAATTAGTTTTTTTTCTGTCTTTCAGATTTCAAAAAATGATAAACTGTGTAATGCCTTCATGGCCACACACAAGGAAAACATCACAGTTATAATTTTAACACTAACCTGTTTGACTAGGAAACTAATTGCTTCTAGAATGAATCAAAGCAGAAAGCCCCAAGAAAGTATCCTGCCAGGATGCATGGTAAATGTAATCAATTTTTTTAGTGGAGATTATTGTATAATGTTGTAAGCTTCTTGTATGTTTTTGGCATCTCTTTCTTGAGGTTAGAGAAATTTTCTTTTATAATTTGGTTAAAGACTTTTTCTGGGCCTTTGAGCTGGGAATCTTCCCCCTCTATTCCTATTGTTCTTAGCTTTGGTCTTTTCATAGTGTCCCAAAGTTCCTGTAGGTTTTCTGTTAGAAACTATTTAGATTTAGCATTTTCTATGACCAATATATCAATGTCTTCTATCGTATCTTCTATGCCTGACATTCTCTTTTCCATCTCTTGTAGTTCTTGTCCTCTTTTCTAGGTTTCCTATCTCCAGGATTGCCTCAGTTTATGTCTTCTTTATTGCTTCTATTTCCATTTTCAGGTCTTGCACAGTTTTATTCATTTCCTTCTCCTGTTTGCTTGTGTGTCCCAGTAGACAATGTTTCTAAAATCTTACAACATGGAAACATATAGTGATCAATGAGATTCAATAATTAAAATCAATGAAAAATAACCTGTGTAATATGACAGTATGTGAAACCACCTATCAAACATGGCAAAGGCCCATGAATTTAAGGGTGCTGCTATCAAGTGAAACAAATCCTCTTCTACAAAAGTTCAGGTGTACTGCTTTCCCCACCAGCTCTACACCCATGTGTAGCTCCAAAGCACACTCTAAAATTAGAAACTTTTCTCTGATTTTCTCAATTTGCAGGTGAATGCAAAGTAAGGGTAAGAGGGAGAACAAAAGTATTCACATAGTATGGAGTGCCCTCTCTGTGTGTTCTTTTCACCTCTTGGCACAGTCATGTGGAGTTCATTTGGGAGAGAGAACAGGTAGCCTCAGGGTTATGAACACATAATATCCCAGCATAAAAGGTCTTAGCCTGAAATGTCTTTACTGAGATGGTGAGAGTTGTATGTGATTCTTAAGTAGCTAAGTCTATGATTTAGAAAGGAGTTAAAATAAATGGCTAGGTTTCCCATTGGAAGACTTTTCAACTATGTCCAGATGGGGGGAAAAAAAGGAAAGAAAATTAGCCTGAATGATGGAGCTCCCTCCATCTTGGGTGCTAATGCTTTATTGACAAGTTATAATGAGGGCTTCTCTGTCCCAGAATGAGGAATAGGCTCATTAAAACTCAAGGAACAGGAAAGCAAGCTTTCAACTCCCTTGTTTTTTTAAACTTCACTGGTTTTTTAGAAATACTAAATGAATTGCCTGACAAAACGATGTTATTGATTTCAAAGTGTGTCTGGATTCTTGTGTTTGCATTTGCATTTGAATCTGAGCTACTTAGAGTGTCAGTTGTGGGATAGAAGAATGGAAATGAGAGTTCTGTGGTGGGCTCAAAAAGACTGATGTGTTGACTCTTCCATTTAGTCACTGTGGAAATAAGCCTCATACTAACCTTGGCTTCTTCTTGATCAAAACACATCAATTAACATGGCCTGAACATTGCTTTCTTCTGGATGAGAAGAAAGGAGTATCCCATATTTTATGCTATTAAATAAGATGGCTGTCCTACAATGAAACCTCTATTAGGATGCCAGGCAAGAACTCCAAAAAGGGCTGTTAATGTATACTCTCAACAATCTGAGTCTGAGCATGTATTGTGCTCAATCAATAAATAATTTAAAAATCACCCAGATTTGGTTCCGAGAACGCACTGTGTGATTTGTGTGTATATGTGGCAGGTGTGCACTCCTAATTACTTTTTCTTATGCTAATATTAGTGTGGATTTCTATGCCTCAAGCACATAATTGGTGACAGAAAGAAGTCAAAGGCAACTCCAATGCACAGTCATTGTCAGGAAAGTAATAGCTTTAAGGGAGGACCATGCTTCAAATGTGCTGATTTAGAGTTGAGACGGGAGGAACGACTCCATGAAAATCATCCAGTTGTGATTTTTCATGGGTGACCTAGACTGGAGTCTCTGGGCTTGGGCATAGGTGGGGGTTATGTAGAAAATAAAGGAAAGCAACCACTGGAGGCTGGAGCATTGAATTAGGAGAGTCAGGCTTCTGCGGAGTCTGAGATTTGCAAGGCAAGAGTGTGAGGGAGAAAGTTACAAGAGTTGTGGGAACCTGGCGAAACCTTCAAGAATGTAAGGTCTGCTGGAAGAAATGAAAGTAAATCTACGACTTGTAGTGGAGTGAAAAAAAAATAGCATTATATTTCCCAAGACCCAGGAGACATATTCTGTTTTTGTTGTTGTTGTATTCTGAGAGATTACAGACAGCTGACAATGGAGGCTAATTAACCTGATTTTAAAAGTGATGTAGTAGACTCAAAGCAGGAGCACAGAAGACCAGAAGACACAGAGCCTAAAAGACAAGGAAGTATTCTCCACTAAGAATAGTTGGAAAGCCAGGAGAGGCCAGGTTTATACAGCGATATATTCTGATGAGGAAAAAGAGGAAATTTATCACACAGGCAAAAGTGAGGGTACAACTAAAAGAACAGAGTTACGAATGGTTTCTGCCTGGAGTAACCGAGGAAATCCAAATTAATAAATGGAAGATTGCTGAGTAACAATGAAAGGAAACCAGTAAGTCTGCCCATATTGATCAAACAATATCTTTATGCCAAGAAAACAATCAAGTTCAAGATGAGGAAGGAGGGTTCCAAGAAGACAGGCTCATTATGCTGCACATTATCTGTTGAAAGGGATGGAACATAAAAATCCCAAAGTGCCTTTCTCTTTACATTCCACAAGATGCTGCTGCTGCTTTGTCACTGTGGGATACTGGTCTCAGAAAACACTTTATTCATTTTTTGCATTTGTGTAGAAGCAGAGCTGCCAGATGAACTTTACTTTGGACACAAATAGGGAGTGTAAACCAAAACAAAATGTGAAGAGGTAATCATGGTAACAGTGAATCTTATGGAAGAATGGAAAGATAGAAAGACCTGAAGGGGACAGGAGCTCCACAAGGAGACCAACAGAGCCAAAAACAAAAACCTGAGCTCAGGGGACCCTCCAGAGACTGATATATGGAGAGGACCTAGACACCCTGCCCAGATGTAGCCTATGGGCAGCTCAGTCTCCATGGGGAGTCCCTAGTGAGGGGAGCAACCTCCAGCCACTGGCCTGAACTTGATTGTCTGCTCTTTGATCACCTCCCCCTAGCAAGGTGGCCTAGTAAGGCCATAGAGAAAAAGGATCTAGACAGTCTTGATGAGAGCTGATAGGCTAGGGTCAGATACTAGGGGAGGAGGACCTCCCCTATCAGTGGACTGATGGAGGGGCAAAGGGTGGAAGAAGGAGGGAGGGTGAAACCAGGAGGAGATGAGGAAGGGGGCTACAGTCAGGGTACAAAGTGAATAAATTGTAATAAAGTATAATAAAATTTATTTATCAGGATTGTCTTAATTTTCTCATCTAAAAATGGGCTCAGTGTGTTTCTGTGTTTAATATGACAGTGGTGAAGCACAAATATATGCAACTTTTTCATTTAATACTGAACTACTTTGGGGACAATTGGATTAACTAGCCATCACTATTAATAACTGCTTTTGCTCACTGTTTTCACAGTACATTTCTGAAACAACTATTAAAATTTTTCTGTTGTTATATTTTTCTTATTTTCTGGTTCTTTTTCTCCTGTATTTTCTTAGATTGTAAATTCTCAGGACCTTGGAAGGCAAGAACTGTATCTCATACATCGCCATTGTTAGCCTAGTTCTAATTCTCAATAGCTGCACCAAAAAGCCATCTTACACCTGATGACATTAAACAAACCTTTTCTAATATTCTTAAATTTTCTGGGTGGAAAATCTGAAAGAGACCTGAAAGGGACAAAGCATGGTCAACTTTTTTTTTTTTTTTTTTTAGCTTCTGAACAGCTTGGGACTCTCAGATCAATTCACAATTGACTAGTGAAGTGACAAAAACAGTTGAGCTAACTACCTGTGATGGGGAGACCTGTTTCTAAGACAGCTTTGTCAATTATGTTTGGGGCCTAGGAGAAGTGGCAGAAGGGGCTTCAGCTAATGGTTTCCACAGGAAAGGCTATCTGCATTCTCTCCAGTACACAAATATCTGGGTAGTTTGCCTCCTTATACAACATCACAGAACTCCAAGAACTAGTGGTCCAGAAAAGGCGATGACTAAGATTCAGTACTCATTTCTCTCATTCTCTATTATTCAAAGCCACAAGTGAGCAGAAGCTAGCAATGAACTGTGTGTCTCAATTGTAGCTGTCTTAGGCTAAAAGATGAATCCGGTCCTGATTTCAACTCCAGCAACCACATGGTGGCTCACAATCATCTGTAAACGGATCTGATACCCTCTTCTATCATGAAGACATACATGCAAATAGAGTACTCATGTATATAAAATACATAAATAAATAAATCTTTAAAAATTGTAGCCATCTTGTTAAACTGGCTTCACTATTTTCTACGGCATCAAATCATCTTCTGTTGTAGTTGAGTCACTAGACTTTTTCCACCTGTACCAGTGAAATCCTTTCTTAAATAGTTGTCTCTGCCTCCATTGTAGACCACTTATCGATGTGTTGTAGAGAAATCAGTGTGGATTTGTGAAAACATAAATGGCCTCCTCTAAAGCTTATCAGTCTTCTTCCATTATCCTTTTGATTGTCTTCACTCAGTGTCCTCAACCTCAGCAAATGGAGCTGAAGTGCCTTCCCAACAGCAATATAACAGATGCAACATGTCTCTTCAAATCCACAATTCTTTGTTGTTGTTGTTGGAATATTTTTTTCACTCAATATGTGTTCTTTTTAAAATTAATTTATTTTTATTAATTACAGTTTATTCACTTTGTATCTCAGTTATAGCCCCCTCCCTCGGCCCTTCCCCAAGTCCATTAATAGGACTCCTCCCCTTCCCTCTGACCCTAGTCTATCAGGTCTCATAAGGACTGGATGCATTGTCTTCCTCTGTGGCCTGGTAAGGCTGCTTCCCCCTCAGGGGGAGGTAATTAAAGAGCAGGCCAATCAGTTCATGTCAGAGACAGTCCCTGTTCCTATTACTAGAAAACCCACTTGGACACTGAGCTGCCATGGGCTACATCTGTACAGGGGGTCTAGGTTATCTCCATACATGTTCCTTCTTTGGAGTATCAGTCTCAGAAAAGACCCCTTTGCCCAGATTTTTTTGGTTCTGTTGCTCTCCTTGTGGAGCTCCTGTCCCCACCAGGTCTTTCTCTCTCCCCCTTCTTTTATAAGATTCCCTGCACTCTCCCCAAAGTTTGGCCATGAATCTCAGCCTCTGCTTTAATACCTTACTGGGTAGAGTCTGTCTGAGGCCCTCGTGGTAGGCTCCTTCCTGTTCCCTGTTTTCTCCCTCTTCCACTGTCTGTCTGTTTACCTTTCTGAATGAGGACTGATCATCTCACCCAGGGTCCTCCTTCTTTCTTAATTTCTTTAGGTTTACAGATTTTAGTATGTTTATCCTATATCATATTTCTAATATCCACTTGTAAGTGAGTATATAGATATGTGTCTTTCTGCTTCTGGGATACCTCACTTAGGATGATCTTTTCCAGTTCCCACCATTTTCCTGCAAATTTTATAATTTCCTTTTTTAAAAAATTGCTGTGTACTATTCCATTGTGTTAATGTACCACAATTTCTGTATCCATTCCTCTGTTGAGGGACATTTGGGTTGTTGCCAGCTTCTAGATATTACAAATAAAGCTGCTACAAACATTGTTGAGCAAATGTCCTTGTTGTATACTTGAGTATATTTTGAATATATGCCTAGCAACAAATCAAGTAATCCAATTAAAAAATGGGGTACAGAGATAAACAGAGAATTCTCAATAGAGGAATATCAAATGGCAAAGAAACACTTAAAGAAATGCTTGATGTCCTTAGTTATCGGGGAAATGCAAATCAAAACAACCCTGGGATTTCACCTTACACCCATCAGAATGGCTAAGATAAAAATCTCAAGTGACAACACATGCTGGAGAGGTTGTGGAGAAAGGGGAACCCTCCTCCATTGTTGGGGGGAATGTAAACTTGTACAACCACTTTGGAAATCAATTCTGGCACCTTCTCAGACAATTAGGAACAGTGTTTCCTTGAGATCCAGCTATACCACTCCTAGGCATATATTCATATCCACAATTCTAACACTATCTAGTCTCCTGGCCTTCAACCTTTCCCCTATAGGGATTGTTCTAAAACTTGTATTTGTATTATATCAACATATTGCATTCAAAGTTTCAAAACTGAACCGTTGGTTAACCAAAAAATTGTTCTTTTTTATATTTTCTCTTTTAATAAATATATCTCAGTTCTCTGGTAGAAAACTATATAAGCTTTGTCCCTGACATCTGTGCTCTCCTCCACAACTCACAGTGTGGCACCAAATATTTTAAACCACAGTCTATGGAGAATAATAAGCTGATAAGCATTTTAAGGAAGTAATTATTTGAGTTTATTTGCAATATGATTTCCACAAAAAGACTGATAAGAACACTATAAAGGTTATTCTCATTAAATTAAACCCTTAAACATGTTTGAATAAACAAGCTAAGAAAAGCCCTAGTGAAAATAAGAAAATTGAAAAATGATTCCTCCTAATGTTGTTGACTTTATATTAATTTGGTATGTTCATAAGGCAAGTATGGTTATGTTGCTACAAGTTATTAAGTTTTAATCATATAGATGTGTCTACAGATTAAATACCTGTAGTTCATGTAATTCAGGGAAAACTTAAGCAGAACATGCATGGCAAAATACTAATAAATACTAAACTTAGACAATTGTGTTTATTACATGCTTCTGTTTACCGCATGGTTGAAATTTCAGTAAATTACAAATAAATAAATGAAATATGGAAAAGCCCATCTATTGTACCTAGAATTTTTCACTTTGTTTCATACCCAGTCATTGATATAGTCTTTCTGTAACAGGCCAGACAGTGAGTAGTTTATTTTCTGTAACAACTACTCTACTCTCGGCATTGTTCCATAAAAACATTCACTAGAAGTTCTTAAAGGCTGATCATGATCCTGTTTTAATCAAACAATATCAACAAAAACAAGTGGTGAACTAGATTTGCCCATGAGCTGACTCCTTCTCTAATTAAGGCTGTCATCATCTCCAATGTGGAATACTCTCACAGTCTTTAAATCTTCCTGTTCCTCTCAGGCTTGGGACCCATTGCAAGCAAACTCTATAGAAAGGCAGTAGAAGAGAATTTTCCCTCCCTGTTTAGAAGCCTGTGGTAGGTCCTCCACCAATCAGCCTCTCACCTTTAGAATCTCTCCAGTTTAACCCTCATCATCAATCCTCGATAGCACCCTACAGACACACACACACACACACACACACACACACACACACACACAAATACACACACACGGGATTTTCTGGTTATTTGTGTTTTTTGAGTGTTTTATATATCAAAAGTCCCCTCTTTACTTTGTCTTCATATTTTAAAGGTTAATTGAGTTGCTCATCATTTACACCTCAATCTTTCCTTTCTCTCTCGGTTTCCTTTCCTCTCTGGGTTTTCTCTGATATGTATATATGTGTATATATGTGTGTGTGTGTGTATGTGTGTTTATATACATATATGTGTGTATATACATATACATACATGTATACAAGTATATGTATGTATATATAAACATATGTGTATGTATACATGTAAATATATGTATATATGTGTGTATATATATACACATATATGTATACATATGTATATATAAATATGTATGTATATATACATATATATGTATATGTGTATTGCCATACCTATACCATTTATGTGCATACTAAGAACAGAGAGAGTTGAGGCTCCTCCATGATGCCCTAAATTCCTCTAAAATATATTTCTTATGACCCTGTCAAACTTCCTGGGATGGTGTGATTACTTCTCTGCTTTGTTTTTTGCTCTTCTTTGAGAGCAACAGCTCTCTTCTACCATGTATAACCCTCAAAGTTAAAGACAAAGTTTGACACAGAACAAAAAGCATATTTAGACTCACAGAAAATATGTCCTTTATTGGGGCATTTCATGGTAGTTGTTGGACTTAACATAAATTCTGGAAATACAGAAATTGTAAACAAATACAGGAATCTTGATAATTGCTCCTAGGAGTAAGCTATATCATGTTAGTCTGGGGATCAAGAAACATAAATACAATCCAAAACCGAACATGGGCTGAATCTAAGTTTCCTCTCAGCTCGGTGGTCTGGAACGCTTGTGCAGTAGACAACTTATACAAATATATAGACCTACCTTTCTTATAGCTACTTATAAACAAAACAAACCGGGTATTGTACTGGTCAATAATTCACATATCCTCTTAATGTATACCACTGCTCCTCAATGGTGGATCGAAAGTGATATTAGTATCAGAACTTGAGACACTTTCAGTTTATACATAAAAGCTCTTATACCCAACTCCTGCTATCAGAATTCTGAGGTACTTTCCTGAGAGGAATAGGATATGACCTCAAAGGATGGAAAGTATCCAAGATGTGGGTATGGGTTGCAATGTTCTAAGGATGATTTTGATGGCCCACCAACTATCACAAATCTCTTCCAAAATACTTTCAGCTACATGAGAATCTCTTAACCATTGGCTCAAATAAATGTATTTTTGTGAGCCTTGATCCTTATAACTGTAGTTACAAACAACCAGTTTGCACTCTATTTCTTCTTTTCCCCTTTACTTATTTATTTATTTATTTATTTATTTATTTATTTAATCCCTTTACAGCCTAACCCAGCCCCCTTCCTACTCTCAACCCAGTCCCGACATCACACCACCTCCTCATCATTCTCCTCCTCTTTCTCAGAGAAGGGGAGGTCCCCAAGGGGTATCAGCCCACGCAGACACCTCAAGTCACAGCTGGACGAGGCACATTTTCTACCACTGGGGCCTAACAAGGCAGCCCTGATAGGGGAAAGTGACCTAGCAGTAAGCAACAAAGTCAGAGGCAGCTGGTACTCCCAGTATTAAGGAACCCACATGATAAATAAGCTGAACATCTACTACATATGTATGGGGAGGTCTAGGTCCAGTCTGAGCATTCTCTTCAGTGGGTTCTTCAGCCTCTGTGAATCCCCATGGGCCCAGGTTGTTTTATTCTGTAGGTATTTTTGTGCTGTCCTTGACCTCTCCAAGTCCCTCTATATTTCCACCCACTCTTCCACAACACTCCCTGAACTCAGGCCATTTCTTGGGCTTGGGTCTCTACATCTGTTTCCATGAGCTCCTGAATGAAGCCTCTGGGAAGGCAGTTATTTTAGGCTCCTGTCTACAAACATAACATAGTATCATTTCAAGTGGCAGGGCTGTCTCTCCCATGGAGTGAGTCTCAAGTTGGGCCAGTCATTGGTTTGTCATTTTCTCAATCTCTGCTCCATCTTTATCCCTTTGCTTCTTGTAGACAACACAAATTTTGGGTCAGAGGTTTTATGGATGGGTTGGTGTCCCCCTCCCTCTTACTGGAAGTTCAATCTGGCTACAGGAGTTTGACACTCCAAGCTCCTTAACCTCCCACTGCTGTCTCAGTTAGGGTCACCCTCATAGACTCCGGATAGCCTCCCCTGTACCAAGGGGGATGACCCCAACCAATTTCTGTTCTCTTTTCCAGCTCTCAGCCACTTGTACCTCCTAATCTTTACACACCTGATCCCCACTCCTGTCACCAAACCCACTCCATCATTTCCCATCCAATTCCCTCTCTCCATCTACTATCTACTTCAGGTGTTTATTTCCTGTTCTGAGTGAGATGCAGCATCTTTCCTTGGGCCCTCCTTGGCTTCTTTTGGTTTGTGGATTGTAGCATGATTATCCAATACTTATGGCTAATAACCATACATACCATGTGTGTCTTTCTGGGTCTGGGTTACATCACTCACAATGATCTTTTCTAGTTTATGAAGCTTACAGTTTTAGAATATGAATTTGGGGACTGAGAGACACAATTCAGCCCATAACATATATATATATATATGTGTGTGTGTGTGTGTGTGTGTGTGTGTGTGTACATATATATAATATATAAACAAATATATATAATATATATATAAAAATAACTGGGCTGAAGATATGGCTCAGAGGTTAAGAGCACTGATTGCTCTTCTAGAAGTTCTGAGTTCATTCCCAGCAACCATATTGTGTCCAACAACTATCTATAATGAGATCTGGTGGCCTCTTCTGGTATGCAAGTATAGCATACAGACAGAACATTGTACACATAATAAATGTTATTCTTTTAAAAAAAGAGTTCTTTTAGAAAAACATAACCAAGACTCACAAAATAATTAGCACACTTGCTATTTATGAACACTTACCTAGGCTGCTTTCTAGAAGATCTTGATAATGTGTAACATGAATGTCCAGGCCAGGTCTAACTGATGAATTCAAATACAAGGAGTGATTTTGGTTCATGGCTTACCACAGGTTCTAAGATGAGTTATTTAAGCAAGCACTTTTCATGTTGAGTTGTGATTTTTACCCCACTATATCCTTATTTCATGTAATTAAGAATATAAGCCAGTCTATTTACAGAAATAGACACAATTAAGATTTTTTGTCAACACATCATCCTTAGATTCTTTGATGAGGAAAATGTGTTTCAGTTTTATCCAACCAACATTTATGCAAATTATACACATTTGTTATATGTAAGGCCTTGTTCTTAGAACTCAGTAGGCAATAATTTATTTTGGTACTATTTTATTTTATATTTAGCATCATTCCCTCAAGTTGCTTTAAGACTGGCAGTATACAAATCAAGTAGGAAAATAATTAAAATACTAAGGCTTCTCATCTCAGGGGAAGACATTCTCCTCTCTAGTTTATTTTTTATACTGATGTCAAAATTAAGTGCTGCTTTAAAGTGGTAGGTTAAAGGAGACTCTCTTCCCTATCGGGTCTCATTATGCAATGTGATCTTACGGGTTGAACTTCTTCCCTATCCCAAGATTCACATACATAGTCTTACCCTTCAGTACTATGTAGTATGACAGTGTTTGGAGAAAGGATCATATGGAAGTGAACAATTCAAAAGTATAGTGGGTCTTAATTAAAAAAAAAAAAAAAAAAGAAAAGAAAACACTGGCATTCTTATACAGAGATGACATTTGTGCCCTGAGACAGATATCCATAGAAAGAAACAATGTGGAGAGACAGAGAAAGAGTGACTAGGCAGTGGCTAAGGAGAGCTGTCTAGAAGAAAGAGTTCTCTTGCTGTTCTCCGAAAGAAACTGTACTACACACACCTTGCTCTCAGACGTCTAGAATCCCAACCTGCAAGAGACTAAATTTTATTGTTTAAGCCACCTAGTTTGTGGGACTTTATTTTGGAATTTCCAGCAAGTGAATATTCCAATAAAGTGAGCATGTTAATAGGTAATAGGTAGATTACATAGGGATTGTGATAAATAAGCCTTGAAACCAATAAAGACCTTGGAGTAATATTTAGCACAAAAGTGTGTGTTACTGATATTGTAGATGCTATTTTTTTCTGTGAAACCATTTATCCTTTTTTGTGTAATAACTTCTTAATGGCCCTCATGTATAGAAGGTTTAGACTTTCAAGGAGTTTCTCTCAGCTTTCAGTGTCTATCGTACTTCACTGAGATTGTTTCCTGTGTAAATTTCCATACTTTGCCTTCCAACCAGACTACTTCTCAAAGCAAGCATATATCTTTCTTTAAACACGATATTTTCTTTCATTCCTGGTGTGTGAACTCCTGTAACCCTATCAAATAGGCTTTCCACAAATTCTTTATCTCAGTGGGTATTTCTTTTAAGAATGTACTCTCAAGAACATAGCTGCTTTCCATTTCTACCTGCAACTAGCAAAACAATATCAGCTGGCAGAGATAATTACCCACTTGTGAAAGAGAGTGTTTTTCCTTCTGTTGCAATGCAGTGCAATGGAAATGTCACTCTGTGTCAGGTTATATTAAGTAGCTGTGTGTCACATGACAGAGTGTGAACTGACACATGCTGTGCCTCTGGATTTGATCTGGGGTCACAAATCGAAAGAAACACTTTTGTACCAAATCAAGTGCTAGTGACTGTAAGCAACAAACCTGCTATTCACATTTCGTTCCTTTTATGTTCATTGTTTTTGCTGTATTAGGGAAATATGCATGTTGAAGTTAATTGTGTAATTTAAACCACATCTTAAATGCTACTTTTTAGCTATATCAGTGTGCATGCTCGCTCCATCTCTTTGCAGCATATAGAGTAAGTCGCCTGCATTCCTACAGAGAGAGACTAGTATCTGGGAACATTATGATTTCTTTGCTACTGATTTGTATACAACCCAAGGTGACTTTCCTGCCTATTCTTGTCCTCAATTTCCCTATGTGCAAACCTGAACTATTAAATTAGTTCATCTCTAAGGGTCATCCAGCTCTAAAATGCTGATCTTCTCAAACTCTGCTATGAAAACTTCAGGGCCACCCTCTAACTAGACATGCTTCCTAGGGAAGGAGGTGGAACACCAAACCACCCACAAAAACTTCAACTCAAAATTTACCCTGCCTACAAGATGTGAACGAATAAAGATAGGACAGATAGAGCAGAGATTAAAGGACTATCCCGCCAGTGGCTGGCCTAACCAAAGACCCACCCCATGGGAGAGAGTGAACCTCTGACACTGACAATGACACTCTGTTATGCTTGCAGCAGAGGATGGAAACAGATTCTGAGAGTGACAGCCAAACATTGGGCAGAGTGCAAGGAGCCTTGTGGAAGAGTTGAGAGAAGGATAGAGGGACCCAGAGTGGTTAGGAGCTTCAAAAGAAGAACAAAAGAGCCAACTAACAAGGGACCAGGGAGGGTGCATGAGGAGAGTGAAGCACTAACCAAGGGTCATGCATGGACTGGATCTAGGCTCCCCACACATATATACCCAATGAGCAATGTCTTCTTCTTGTGGGTTCCCTACTAATGGGAGAAAGGGTTGTTATTTCATGGTTTTTTTTATTTTAATTTTTATTTTTTATATTAATTACAGTTTATTCACTTTGTATTCCAGCTGTAGCCCTGTCCCTCATTCCCTCCCAATTCCACCCTTCCTCCCTCATCTCCTCCCATTCCCCTCTCAAAGTCCACTGTTATGGGAGGTCCTGCTCCCCTTATATCTGATCCTACCCTATCAGGTCTCATCAGGACTGGATGCAATATCTTCCTCTGTGTCCTGGTAAGGCTTATCTCCTCTTAGAGGGAGGTGATCAAAGAGCCAGCCGATAAGTTTATGTCAGAGACAGTCCCTGTTCCCCTTACTAGGACCCACCTAAGCTGCCATGGGCAAATGTGAGCAGGAGTTCTAGGTAATATCCATGCATAATCCTTGGTTGGAGTATCAGTCTCAGAAAAAGGCCACTGTGCCCAGATTTTTTGGTTCTGTTGCTCTTCTTTTGGAGCTCCTGTCCCCTCCATGTCTTTCTATCTCCCCCTTCTTTCATACGATTCCGTGCACTCTGCCCTAAGTTTGGTTATGAGTCTCAGCATCTGCTTTGATACACTGCTAGGTAAAGTCTTTCAGAGGCCCTCTGTGGTAGGCTCCTGTCATGTTTTCCTGGTTTCGCCCTCTTCCGATGTCTGTCCATTTGCCTTTCTGAGTGAAGATTGATCATCTGGACCTCCTTCTTGCTTAGTTTCTTTAGGTGTACAGATTTTAGTGTGTTCAACCTATATTATAAGTCTAATGTCCACTTACAAGTGAGTGTATACCATGTGTGTCTTTCTGCTTCTGGGATACCTCACTCAGGATGATCTTTTCTAGATTCCACCATTTGCTTGCAAACTTCATGATTTCCTTGTTTTTAATTCCTGAGTATCATTCCATTGTGTAAATGTACCATAATTTCTGTATCTATTCCTCAGTTGAGGGACATGTGGGTTGTTTCCAGCTTCTGGCTATTACGAATAAAGCTGCAATGAACATGGTTGAGCAGATGTCCTTTTTATACTTGGCACAGTAGACAGAACACCAATAGTACAGGCTCTAAGATCAACATCAATAAATGGCCCCTCATGAAACTGAAAAGCTTCTGTAAAGCAAAAGACACTGTCATCAGAACAAAACAACAGCCTACGGACTGGGAAAGGATCTTCACCAACTCTATATCTGACAGAAGGCTAATATCCAGTGTATATAAAGAACTAAAGAAGTTAAACAGCAACAAATCAAGTAATCCAATTAAAAATGGGGTACAAAGCTAAACAGAGAATTTTCAATAGAGGAATATCAAATGGCAGAGAAATTGGAATAACAAAAAAAATTCTACTTCCAAAACCAAGAGGTATCATGAGGAAGTTCAGCAGGTCTGTCTGAAACCCCGAGCCTAGGTCTGAGAAGGAAACCCACTGGCCATCTGCTCTTGGGCAGTGAGAACTGTGTGGACCACTCTGTGCTTCCTAGAAGTGCAGGAGTTGGGAAGACAGAGAGGAGGATGGTAATGACTTCTGGCACTTAAAGAAATGCTCAACATCCTTAATCATCTGGGAAATGCAAGTCAAAATGATCCTGAGGTTTCACCTTACATCTAACAGAGAGACAAAGATCAAAAACTCAAGTTACAATACATGCTGGAGAGGCTGTGGAGAAAGGGAAACCCTCTTCCATTGCTGGTGGGAATCTAAACTGGTACAACCACTTTGGAAATCAATCTGGCGCTTTCTCAGACAATTAGGAAGGGTTGTTTTTAACATGGACTTTATTGCCTGCTTTTTGATCACTTCCCCGTGGTGGAGCTGCCTTGCCAGGCCAGCCTGGAATAGGATGTGCTCAGTCCTGATGTGACTTGAAGTGAGCCAGTAGGGACTCCCTTTTCCTGAGCAGAAATGGAGGAAGGAAGAGATAGAGAAGGTGGGACCAGGAGGATGGTGACTATAATTGAGATGTAAAGTGAACAACTAAATAAATAAAGTTAAAAGTTAAGAGGAAGGAAGGAAGGAAGGAAGGAAGGAAGGAAGGAAGGAAGGAAGGAAGGAAGGAAGGAGAGAGAGAGAGAGAGAAAGAAAAAAAGAAAGAAAGAAAGAAAGAAAGAAAGAAAGAAAGAAAGAAGGAAGGAAGGAAGGAAGGAAGGAAGGAAGGAAGGAAGGAAAGAAAGAAAGAAAGAAAGAAAGAAAGAAAGAAAGAAAGAAAGAAAGAAAGAAAGAAAGAAAGAAAGAAAGAAAGATTACAGGGCTCTGCAAGAACACCCAGGAATTGTAATTTAAAAGTATCTCCCCAAGGGCTCCTGTGTTGAAGGCTTGCTTCAAAGTTGGTAGAACTGTTCAGATGTGAGATGTGATTGTATCACAGGGTCTGTCATTTCACTAATCAATATTTATTAATGAACTTATAGGTGAATGAGCTATAGGGGCTGGGGCCTAGTTAGAGGAAGTAGGCCACTGGTAGCTTGCCTTTGAAGGGAATATCTTGTCTTTGGTCTTTATCTGTCTGTTTCTGTATGTCCTGCCTGCCATGGGGTGAATTGGTTTGTTCTGATGCATATTTCCTACATGACATACTGCCTCATCACGCATGGACTCAGAAGCAATGGAGTCAAGTGGCCATGGGCTGAAATCTCTGAAACCATAAGCCAAAGTTCCTTAAGTAATTTGCTTAGATGGTTTGACACAGTGGCAAAAGTGACTAATATTCTCAGCTAATCTTATTTGTATTTGAAATCTCCACTCCTCATGTATTTAATTTTGTTTCAGCTCCCCATGAGGCTTTACTGAAAGCATCAGAATTAGCATGTTAAATATCTGACACTGGTCCAATGATTACATAATTAAACAAAACATCACCAGAAAGAAGACAAGGTAAATAATGTTCACATTTTATACAGGTATCCAGCAAACTGCTGGAGTGAGGTCCAAAGACAAATTACAAACAACTGATTGAGGTTTGCAGATTTGTAATGAACAATCCAGTTTTCAATTATATCTGAGATATAATTACATTCCTTTTTCCAGTGGGCAAAAGTTATTCTTATGGATGATGTTGGTAAATGTGAGGATTTGAAAATATTCATTTGTAATAAGACAGAAATTTCCTGGCAGGAAAGAGAACAAAGGGGAAAAAGAGCTTGAGGACCTAAAAGATGGAATAGAAGAATGAACACTCTTTTCTCTACCCTGTTGACTTCATCTTAAGAGGTCTGGACAGATACAGATTGGACAGCTGTGTTTCCAGCAAAATGAGAAGGACTTTTAAATCTGTATTTAGAAAAAAAGAACACATGAATGGATTAAACTCATCCTGGATACTCAAACAGAGATGTAGAGTTCATGTAGCCTATGCCAGGCTGTGCACATGGCCCAGGCTATGAGATTTAGGATAGTAGCTAGTATGGCTTAGGGGGAAGGCAAAAGAGTAAAGTAGATTGATGACTATCACTAAGTTATTGGAAGTGCTACTCTTTTTTCTTTCTAGTAGTAAGTGATGAAGGCAGGACCTAAGAAACAAGATTTTTTTTCATCATAATATTTGTATTGATTATTTAGGAATTTCACAAAATGTACCTCAATCATACCCACTTCCCAGTCCTCCCACGTTCATCCTTCCACCTTTATGAACCCACCAAAAGAAGAAGAAAGAAAAAATGCACCAAGTCCAATTTATGTTGTCACTGGAGCATGGTTAAATTTCCCCCTGGCAAGCCCCTAAAAGAAAACTGAGTCTTTCTTCACCCCTACCCCCACCTAATCTAAAATATATGTTTACTGCAATGTTTCCAAGAGCTAACTTATACAAACATAGTTGGGGCTGAGAACTGTCTGTCACCTTGCACTGAACTATACAGTTCATTTTGTCAGTGGCTGGAGAGGTGTGATGCACATGAGCTATTAGCGAGGGATGGCATTTAGCACAAAAGCTATGAGAGCCTCCAGAACTGGGTACAGTGGAAAACTTCTGAATTTACTGATTTCCACTCTGAAAAATCAAGCACTTTGAACCAAAACTCATTTTGCATTTTATGAAGGCAGTATATATTATACATCTCATAGATTATACACCTCTATTTTCTGCTGTACAGTTTTTTTAAATTAATGCTGATCCTTTTGCAAATCGTAAAAGATAAGTGCAACTAAACAAATTTGTGACATGTGTATTTGTTTTATACAATTTCAGCGATCAGAGTATGTGTAGCTACTTGATACAGCTGCACACAGCCTCACTCTGGCAGTGAATTTTTACAAAATGTGCTTATTTACATCTGGAGTAGCAGCAATGAAACAGTTGGCAGAAAAGTTCCTAAAGGTGATTCAGTTAGTGCAATAGCTACAAGGTCCTTGACAGACTTACAGAAGTTTGGGGGATATAGAACAGAGAATTTCTCGAAGAGCTTGGGGTTTGTTTGTTTTGTTTTGTTTTGTTTTTCTGGACTGATCAATGTGATGACCTTAAGAGACTGCTGTCTCCAGAGTTAGGCAGAAAAGAAAATGAGTATGGCACATAGTACCTCCCTGCAGTGATATGCATAGCAGACCACAAAGTGCAGAAAATCAAGCGCCAAATAAAGAAACCTATCCCTATGGAGGGCAAAGAGGTACAAAATGTTAATGTCCTACCAGCTTTCATCATGTAGTATTTATTCTGGCAATTTTTACTCAGAACGTTGGCCTTTCCCCCTTTTGAACATTTTGCACAATATCCTTGCTTTACAAAGGAAAGTCCCTGTGCACACATATTTTTACATCCATACACATATAGTAGGTGAAATCTCAGGCTGGGGAGATGGCTCAGCAAGTAAAGTGCTTACTCATGCAAATTTGAGAACATGAGTACGGATCCCTAGAACTTATGTGATAAGCATCTGTGATCCCAGTTTTCCTATTGCCAGATGAAAAGCAGACACTAGACAACCCTCAGAAGCAGTCAGGATGACTAACCTGTCATAAACAGCACAAACAAACAAAGAGATCTGCCTCAAACAAGGTAAAAGGCAAGAAAACAAGAATTTGTGGCTAGTCTCTCTCATTCTCTCTCTCTCTCAATATATATTCATATATATATTGTATATATATATTGTATATATATCATAGATATGATAAAAAAATTAAAAGTACTTGGGACTGATGACATGAGTAAGGAATGCGCTGAATTGCATTCCAGAAAGAATCACTTCCTTCCTGTACTACTCTTCTTATTGCTTATTAGATTAAGTGCATGCTCATGCAATTTCCTAAATGGGTAGGGGGGCAGGATTATCAAATAAGCACTATTATCACTTTTCAAACTATGTACTGAATGAGGTTGTGGGTAAGCTTGGAACACAGGCACTATGTAAACAGTGACTAATAATAAAATTGCTGTCCAACTGCTTTCTAACAATAAATCAAGCACTCTTTTACTGTCTTTCCCTAAGGTACTGATGTTATCAAAGAGATACTGATTTTATTTTTGCAAAGATTTGTTTCTAGTAACTTTTCATATTGACGAAATATGATCATTGATAAAGGGTGAAAAAATCTCTGATGATTGAAAGTGTCTGAGTGGGCAATGATGTAAATTGAAGAATATGCTTATTTGAAAGAAAAAAATAAAAGAAGGAGAAAGAAAACAGCCTTGTTTCCCAAACCATAACTTATATACCATATCATACATGACAGAAAAACATAAAGAAGATAAAGAAATAGAAGTTTTAAGAAATTCTTTTTGATACTTAAGTACCCTACAAGAAAGGGGATACACCTCAACGTTACAACCTTTCTACTTTTTCTGACTGTTTGGTCACTCTGTCATTTTTACCACTCTCTCCACCATTATTAAGTATTATTACTGCATTTGCAACAGATGCCTTGCTTTTAAGGATTTTATTTTAAAAGCTGAAGCACCCAAGTGTTTATTTATTTCTTTTTTTTTTTTTTTTTGTAACACGGCATATTCTAATGGTGCTCTTTAGCTAATGCTGCAGCCACCTCATGCCCAATTTCCATTACGAGTCATTATTTTAAGATGTGTAACTTGGTTACAGAAAATTGCTCTATAAAGACACCTGAACAGAAAGTTCTCACATGAACAAGGAAATTTTAAGATGATGAAATGTTAAAGGGGGGAGGGATAATAAATAGTCTTTAATAGCTTAGACTACCTTTCTGTACTTTTAAAAGTAAAAATTGAGTGGTTGAGGTTTCACTAATGTTTTTCTCCTTTTTATCTTTCTATGATCCCCTCCCTTTTTCTTTTTGCCATTTGAAAATAAAAGACAATCTACTAGGCTTCCATCTAGATCAGACTTCTAACTTTTTTGCTATTATAAAACAAGCTATAAAGAGGTGAGAATCAGCTCCAGATTTGCCCCTTATTTTTTTCTGAGAGCCATGAATCTAGCCATTTTCATTGGTTCAATGTGGGAAAACCTACAGTGCTGCTTGTAATCATTAAATTAGCCATTGTTAAGGACATTCTCATTAAGGGTCAGTTCTTAGAATTGTAGCCCTGGGGCACCATGTAGTGAAAGGAACCAGATCTTTGAGTAAAACAGTGCAATATTCAAATCCTGCCTCTGCCAAAGTGTGCAACTTGTGATAAGTCAAAAAAGGCACCAGGCTGAGTCCGGATTTTCTCAGGCCTACAGGAGACTAAGGGCATTATGAGGTTTAATGAGATGAGGTCCACAAAGCCACTTAAAGTCAGAGTCAGGTGCAAAGGCAATGGGATGGTAGCTGTGGTTTCTTTCCTTGGGAATGTAAAGGAAGAACAACAAATTTCTCCTTTCACTCTTTAATTCTGTGTGGATTTCTACTACTAAAAAGCTGATTACCAAGAGAAGAGTATCCAAAGGCACCTAATACAAGTTTCACATGACACAGAGCCGCATAAAAGAAATGAAGAGCCAGAAGAAAGAGTTAAACATCAGTGTCATATGTAGTTTGATGAAGAGCAGAGAAACAAGAAAGAAATTATTGAACAAAAGGACATGTTAACTATTCGTATGAGAAGGGGAGAAAGTAAGCAATTCTTATTTTTCAAATTCCTTTAGTTGTTCTTCCATCTTTGGAGACACAAGTGTTTTCTACTTATAGGTATAAGATAGGCACTAGGCACGTCTCCATTATGGCCTGCTGCAGGGGAAGTCTTTATTGCATTCTCCACTTCCTTCAGTTTCTTACATCTAGAATGTTCAGTGTGCCTAGCTTCTGTGTTTTGAGGTAGCCTGCCTTAAACTTCATCGTGAACATGATGGGACCTCATCTGTACCAAAACAGAAGTCAGAATATTTAAGTCCATGTGAAGTGAGGTTGCTATTTCTGTCTTTCCTCGTACTTCGGTTAATGGTGGAGAAATCTACATACAGTTAAGCTTCTGTCTGTATAAGGTCCAGGAATGTGCAATGAATAAAAAGGGTGTTTTACAAACTGTAAAAGGAAGAATTTAGGCTCAAGAGTAAATCCAGTTGATTTTTTCCCAGTTTTGAATGCTAATTCTCATTTGAAATAAACTTACAAAGTCCATTTACACAATGGAATACTACTCAGCCATTAAAAACAAGGAAATCATGAAATGTGCAGGCAAATGGATGGAGCTAAAAAGATAATCCTGAGTGAGGTAACACAGACCCAGAAAGACACACACGTTATGTACTCACTTATAAGTGGATTTTTGTCATATTGTACAGGATAGGCATACTACAATGCTCAGACCCCAAGAAGATAAGTTCAATGGGCTTCTTAGGCTTTATGTGGGTTCACTGGTTAGGGGAATGGGGAATTTCTCTGACTTGGACTATGTTACCTGCTTTTTTATCACTTCACAATGATGGGACTGCCCTACTAAGCCACAGAGGAGGAAGATGAACTTAGTCCTCATGTGACTAGATGACCTGGGATATCTGGGTAGGAGGGCTTAGAGGGGATGTGGGAGTGAAGGTAAGACTGGGAGGAGAAAAGGGAGGGTCCCATGACCAAGATGTAAGTTGAATTAACTAATAAAAAGGGCACCAAAAAAACCTAAAGTGCTTTCATGTTAGTCCTCAGTAAGCTTTGGGAAACTTTTGGTAGCCTTAATATATTGAGAATAGTATCTCAAAGGAAGATAAAGCAAAACTCCTCATCTTTCAAATGGAATTCAATCCCTAATAAAAGAGGAACTTCTAATTTGTTTGATTTGGGCTTAAGCAATGGATGAAGAGATTATGCATGGCATTATTGTGCTCAAAGACTTTGGCAAAGAGAGTAAGCTAATGCTATGTTCTTGACTTAATCCAATCACTGTCTTGCAGTTAAGTCATATTCATGTCATCTTGTGGATATGTGTTGATACAATTCACTGTGTATTGCGTGTACATATTTTACACAATCCATCCCATTTAGCCAGCAACACTAAAATAATAGTGACTCCAGTTGGTGTGTTGCATTTACAAGCAAAACACATTCTACTTCCTCAGTATTGGCTGCTTTAGTGGAGGCCCTTACAGCTGACAACACAACAGAGAACTTCATAAAGAAAGTCTCATGATAGCTGTTATTTATTATGCAAATGCTGCCTGCCATGGCAACATTGCATCCAGGAGTTTGCTTTATTTGTACCAGGACATGGCCTGCATATTCAAATGAAGGCAGCCGTACATTATGCCTAAACATTACAAAGATTTTGTTTTCCTTGACACTTAGAGGAGAACAAACTGCAATTAATATAGCCTGTTTAAGCAGACAGCACCCAATTAGTTATCATCCATTTTCAGATTGGGATGCTAGACAAAAAACATGGAGCTGGGCTCCTTATTCAAAAGGAAAATACATCCAAACTACAGGTTTTCAAAGACACGTTTAACTCACAATGGCAAGGATACTCACTTAGCCTTTAATGTGAAATGGAGTGTTAATTTTTCTCTGTCACCTCTTAATTGCTTCCTTATTATACTGTTCAAGCAGTTAATTGCTAGACTGAGTGAAAGAGTGTTTTCAGAGGAAAGGAAATGCCACAGCATGAAAGAAAAAAAAAAAATAGAATCAGTTCACTAGCATAATGGGTTCTGATATAACATTAGCAATGGTATTCCTTTTAATGATATCTACAAAATCAATAGGCAAAGCCAAATTGTTTGTGATTGGGAAGGAAGAGAAAGATTAAGTCAGTCAGTATGCCTACATTCAACTTGCATCACAATTGTTTATGAAGCCAGCAAGAAGACTTTTCCATGCAGTCTGAGGTTGGTCTAGATGCAGATGGGAGTGTGGGAAAAAGCAGGACATCTTCATTAGCCAGATCTTCCTCCTGCAGAATCTGTTTCCAAAGAGTCACATGAGCACTTGCTTACTGCTTTTCCCGTGTTCAAAGTTCCCAACACAGTTGAAGAAGAAGGGAGCTTGAGGAGTCCTGGTTTCCCATGTAGCTATATATCTTGGAACCTCACCTATAATTCTGTTAGGCCACTAAACAAATTTACCTTTCAATTTGGTAACATCAAAAATGGGAACTAAAACTGTCAGAACTTGATTGTGCATTTTCACCAAAGAAATGGATAATGTGGGTGAAAAAAAAATCAATAACAAGGAGTCATAGACATTTGTCTAAACAACAAAATGTAGATCACTGGCTTTAATGAGGGTATTTGATTACCAGTGGTAGATAATTTATAGTAAGTATTATTTTCAACATCCTCCAACTTTATTAGAGAATATATGTTATTAGTAAAAGCATAAAGAAAACATTTAAATAGTGAAGAAGAGATAGTCTTATTTGCGTTGTACTTTAAGGATGATCAAAAGAAAAAAAATGTTGTGTCTTAAATGTAACTTCCAATTGAAAAATAAAGTGTAACCCGCTTACCAAATTGTGGTCACTAATGTTGTGAATAACTCAAAAGTAGCACTCTGCCTTTTCTGCTTGTCTATTAGTTACCGGATTCTTTCCATGATCCTGATTTGCCTTAAGAAAAAAGATACTTATTAACTATCTAAATTTTTGAGGAGTCTAGAGTCTAAGTAGAGTCCCTGTAACTGACATGGAGGTATGGGCCTGAGTTCTGTTGTGACCATCATGCTGGAGTTGGGAAAGGTATTCAGCTTTACTCTATTTGTGGGGGGGAGGGGGTATTCAAAATGAGCCTGCTTGCAAAGGAATAAGAATATAATCCCATCAGTGGCTATGCATTGATTGTGATCTAATCAAATGTCCTGCCCACAGTTAAGGGGAAAAAACTTACACACGGGTAAACAACACAAGAAGAGCATCATTAAGGTCCCTTTGGCCATCATATGATTTTCAAATGTACTTTCTAGGTTATTGGTCACTAGCCTTGTGAAAAGAGATCTAGTGTGCCTATTTAAAAATAAATTAAAAATAAATTAAAACAAAAATTAGTGGTTTACAACAACATATTGGACTGGTGAGATGACTTAGTGGATAAAGGTACTTGCTATCAAGCCTAACAACAATCCCAGGAACCCACGTGGTAAAAGAGAACGGAGTTCTATGAGTTCTCCTTTGACTTCCACTTATATGTATACACACAAAGAGTGAGAGAGAGAGAAACACACAAATAAATAAGTTAACGTAAAAATATTTCAAAAACAATTTTCAATAAAAGGAAAAACATTTCAAAAACAGCAATAATAATCACATAATCATTTTTATAATTTCTATGGCTCAAAAAATTCAATCAAGGCATGGAAAGAAAAAGCTTGTCTTTAGTCTGCCATGTCTGGGGACTCAGTTGGAAGGCTCCATGGCTGGGAGTAGAGATCATCTGAAGGTTTATTCATTTGCCTGTTTGTTGATCCATGCTGACTATCAACAAGGGGTCTTGATTCTGCTCCACATGTCTTATCCCATGTAGTGTCATTATGAGAAAAATTTGTTTCTTCACAGCTTGGTAGCTGTCTTCCAATAGTTCCAGGATAGGTCACAAGAGAGAGAGAGAGAGAGACAGAGAGAGAGAAAGAGAGAGAGAAAAAATGGATATAGAGGGAGGAGGAAAAGAAGAGAGGATGAACGGAGAGAACTAGACAAAGGCCATACCACTTTTTATAATTTATCTAAAATTCTCATAGCTTCACTTCTATTGTATTTTGGTGGCGGTGGCAGTTTGAAGCTGGAAAATGTGATTCCATTTCTTTATAGCAAAAATGATGAGATAAATATATGTATAAGACATTCCTAGGTAAAACAATCTGGCATAACAGAAGAATAGAAGCATTCAGTAAATACTTTCATGGTCCCTACAAATATTTGCTGGACCTCTGTGTTTTGCATTGATCAGTAGCTTACTAGAGTATTAAAGCTTAAAATTCTAGTTTAACCAAGTTGTCACTTGAAACTTATCAGCATATCTGTCTTCACAGTCTTGGGAGATTGCAAGCTTTATTCCTATGAAAGCATATTGCCATCTCAGAGATAAAAACACTTCCTCTGTCAATCTTGAGCCTCAAAACAAGCTAGGAAAATCCCATCACTTAAATGAAAATGTTCAACTTGTAGCTAAGTCCCTCGTACCTAACAAATAACTACTTATTTTCAGAGCTTTTCATTTCTAACTGCCACAGACTCTCCAGTGTAATGAGTGAATTCTTTCCATCTAACAGAAATTTTCCACAAAGGGTATTTCTGTATTTTGTGGATATAGCAAATTAGTCATATGATTCATATACTAGTTCATTTCTTATTTGCCCAGCATGTGTTTATTGAATATCTACTACATGCCAGGGACTACTCTAAGCAATTGGATTATAATTATAATTACTAACAAGGTAGACATTGTTCCTTCCTTCCCTGAGTCAAGTGGAAGAAACTAAAAATGAAATAAGCAATTACACAGCAAAGTGAAACTGTTATGATTATAGGAAAACAGTGTGCTGCAGACTTGAATCAGGAAATACTTCCCAAAGGAAATTATTTACTTACACATGTAAACTAGAGATTCTCTGAGGATAAAATCCTCCTTATAGTACAAGATAGGTGCTTAATGGGTACTTTACGAAGTGATGGGTACTAGGATAAATCTTACTACTACTCCCTTCTGAAACTGTAAGTGGTGTGCAGCTCTCTTTGGACATTTAGAGTCTTTTATAGCTCTAAATTGTGTTTTTTTTTTTCCCTCTCATCCCCATCCACCATCACATCATCTAACCATCTTGTTTATTTACCATTTTCGAAGTACACCAAGCCTTTTTACCCTGCAGCAAACATTTGTGTTGGATAATATCCTAGTCTGCGATATGTGTGTTACCTTATTCATTCCATAAAGATTAATTCAAATACCATCTTCTTTTCTCCAAAACCTTTCTTAAGTAACCTTATCCAAAGTGGAGTAAATTGCATCCTTCCTTTACTGCCCATGGTAGTTAGCTTAAATCACTTATTTCACTTAGGCATTATAATTAGTCCTGCATGCAGTGATCTGTTATTATCCATTCACTTGTTAACAGGCATCATATAAATATGTTATAGTCTTTGTGTTATACTAGATACCGTCGATGTAATGCCAAAAATTGAACAAGGTCTTACAGGATCCCTCTCACTGCTCTCTGTATGGTAATTCATCTATTACATTTGCCTGGTAGATGTTCAGTGACTGAAGGGATAAAGAATTGATACAGAGATGAATGGTTTGAAATTTGGGTTGATTCCATGTCTTAGTCTAATTTCTGTTCCTATGATAAAGCATTGAGACCAGTCATTTTATTAAAAAAAATTTCATAACTCATGGTTCTAGAGACTCTAGTAAGAGTATGTTACCTGTATCTTCTCTGCATCTACCAAGGGCCATTTTTTCTGTATCACAACATGACAGAAAGCATCATATGACAAAACAGATCAAATATAGATACATAGATTGATGAGATGATAGATTGTCTATGTATCTCATCAAGCTATTAATTAATAACTTCATGATGGCTCCTATTTCCATGGTTTTAGGTAAACCCCATTAACGTACAAATTCCATACCTCCAAACGTGTGTGTGTGTGTGTGTGTGTGCTATTTCATAATAGGCATACTACCCCACAGGGTCCAAAAGACCATGACACTCACATAAATAGCTCCATTAACAATGATGATTGGCAACATATGTCTGGACTGTAGCATTTCCAGGTAAGTACCCTTGTTTGTAGATATTTTAAAAAGGTATTAATGCAGGAGGAGAGTCTGTGACATTTCCACTGATGCTAAGCACTTTTGAGAAGTCTACGGACTCTTCAACTTTTTATCTATTCCCCGACTCCATCCCCAAGCTACTGCTGTGTGGCACATACTCTGTTAGATTCAGCTTTAAATAAGCTTTTCCCAAAGATAGATCTTGGAAAATCAAGAAAAATAATTTGTGGGACTAGAGAGATGGCTAAGTGGTTGTGAATACACACTGCTCTTTCAGAGGACCTGATTTTGGATCCAGCACCCATGTTGGCCATCTCCAAAACCACCCGTAACTCCAGCTTCAGGAGGATCCAAGTGCCCTTTTCTGGACTCTGTGGGCAGTCACATGCATTTATTCACACAAAACTCCCATATGAATGTAATTTTCAAAATGACAAAAATATTTTAAAGTATAATTTTAAAAGTTACTTTCATCAAACTTGCTCAATGTGAATATAAACAGACAGTTCTTTTCCTACAGTTATTCAGTAAATAACTACAGAACTCATCCTTGTGTGTTGATAAATAATAAAAAGCCTCTCCCTGTCTTCTATCTTTGTATATCAGATTGGCTCAGCACTGTAAGGTTACAATGAACTATGTTAAACTGGCCAGGAAAGTTAATAAGCAGGTATACTCTGGGACAGCTTCCTTCAATAAGCCTCATTGGTATGGCCTACCACTCCATACAAGCAACCCTGAAAAGACTACCTGTGCTCCCATTCACAAATACTATCCTTCTAATTTTCAGATATTGAAGTCACTATGCACTTCTGACACCATAGGAAGTATGACAATGACAGCTAATGGATATCCCATTGTGTTAGGCAAGTACATTGCCCCAAAGCACACTGTCATTACCTATCTCTTCCAAGTCTCATCCTGACCTCTAATCAAGATGTTTTTTTTTAAATTAACAATCCATTTAACTACTTCATTTCTGATTATCATATCCAAGCCAACCAGCTATTAGGGCCAGACACTTCACTTATTATGAAGGCTGTTCTGTGAACTGCTGTGCAAAGCTTTGATAGTTCAGTGAGTCACACAGTCTATCACTTATCCTTTCAGCTAGTTAGTTGACTGAGCTGTTAATACTGCTCTTTTTAAAAAAGAAAATAATCACCCATATTTATACTGTCATTAGCTGACAGGTTGGAATCTTATAGAGCATTCTGTAGGTTCGCAAAGCTTAAAGGAGTATCTAGAGCCCCAGAAAAATGTGTCCTTCAGTTTTCATAAGTTTTGTGAGCTAATAGGTACCATTTTAAGCTCTCTTTTATTTCTGGCTATAAAACAGATACCAAAACTAATAGAATACAAAACCAAACAAAAAAATACGCAATCATTGAAATTATATTTGGAGAGAAACAATAGAAAAAGAAAACACTATTGCATATATGAACCTGTAGCAGATATAGTTCCTTGCACAAGGCCAACTGAAAACCAAGTCAGTTAATACTCTAGCATGGAGGGTTGAGAATCTCACTAGCCCTCACCCCTAGCTAGGCAGCTATGGGTTTCTGATAGCTGCTAGAGAAGGAAGAGTCAGTTTCCATTGAGGAGGAAACTTTGTTTTGGTAACAACCTGGTAGGTTGCCCATGCCCCACTGGTGGACCCTACACCCATGTGCTTATGGGCAGCACTAACTGTATACAGTAGCTATATTTTAAAAAAAGGAAAAAATGAAGTTAGGAGAAAGATGAGTTTGAGGGGGTTCTTAGCAAAAACAAAAACAAAACAAAAAAAAACGGAGGGGTGATGGCAGTAGATATTATCAAAATACCTTGTATTCATGTATGAAAATTTCAAAGAACTAATTTTTAAAAAGAAAACTCCTTGGCCATTAACCGGGCACTTGGAATAGAAAAGGGCAAATATAAGCACAAAGTTTCTAGTACATTTCCATTGTTTCAGAGAAGGTCTTCACTGTGCTTCAGTCCCAATCAATCAGCAACTGTGTTTAATTGCCAAAAGGATTGGATTATCAGTATTCCTGAGAAGCATCTTAACATTTGGGAAAGGATTAGAATAATGATAAAGTCAATCTTTAAAGAAGACCATATAACACATATTCCATTTAAGATGTTAGATAACTGGAGTTCCACAAATGTTTCTAATTACCACTTGCTTCCCCTATCTTTCCAGTACTCAGACTCAGTTCATTCTATCCTAATAGTATGAACTGTATTTTCCTCTACATATATATTTGTAAGTGCCTTTGAAGATTGCAGTCTCCATCTAGTGTCCTGTGCTACATAGTACCTGGTGTGGTGACTTTCACAGGAGGACTTTTCACCATGATCATTACTGATGCTGCTGCTATAGAGTCCTCTCTGGACACGAACCTGGGCAATATTTACTTGTGTTGAGCATTGGTTCTGAGACATATGCATTCTATTATGATGAACTCTCCATTTATGATGGCTTCAAACCATGTATGTAATCTGCCATCAGGAGAAATACCTTCTCACTAGCCTTTAATTGCAAATGTAACTCATATTCTAAAATGTTTCAAGCCTAGAACATTTTGGGTTCCCATTTGTAAAGGGTATGAATGAGTAAACTGTCATTCTCCAGGAAAATGATAAGGGAGAGTAAGGATGGATGCATAAACATTAGCGACCAGAAATTAGGGGAAAAATGCGATCTACTGTCCTTTCTTACCACTTCTAAAAACTAACCCTTTTAATCTATGTTGTCACCTTCTTCTCTTTTCTCTTTTCAAATGAGAGCTCTGAGAAGTTTATAAATAATCCTCCTGTCAGCATGAGCTTAATAATTTTAATAGCAGAGGTTTGATTTGCTTATGTAGAACTCTCAAATACGTATATTATAGACTCTGATGGACACTGAGTTTGCTCTTACTATACTAAGGTGTGGATTATTTCATATATGCCATAATCTGTTAGTATCTATCATGCTGTTAAGCACTGAAAAGAAAGAATAGCACTTTATATAGCTGGTGCAATTTGAAAGCCAAAAGCTACCAAGAATGGTAGACAATTAAATTGAACAATGTGATATGCGACTTGTACATAAATCCATTTTTATTAACTTACAGATCTATTCCTCTCTGCATTAAGTTCTTTACCTAAATCTCTCCTCTTTTTTGGTTAAGTTCCAAATCCCCTTTGTCTCAGCATACATGTCCTATATAGCCTTGAAATCAATTTAGCAGACAATCCTTTTGTACAATTTTATAATTTACAACATTTGCATTTCTATACCTCTCTTTAATTCAAAAAGAACAGTACATCTCCTCCAGAAAAGATTGAAAAATGAAGCTGTAGAAATATTAAAATCTTCCATAACTTGAAAAAAATGATTTAAAACATCCATTTGTAAAAAATAGAAATGATCCCTTTTTGTTGTTAGCTTCTAAAGCTTTCCTTTTAAAAATATGTAGAAGGTCCTCATTATACTACAAAAGAGGCAAAAGAGACAATTTTCCTTGCCAGCCCATGAATTTATGCACTTTCCCATAGAGTTGGAAATTGCTGTTAACATAATCTTTCTCTGAGCTTCTGTCTCTGTATACTTTATTTGATGTCTGCTGTCACCAATTCAAATCTAAGTTGTTATAGAAATCAACATTAAGAGCAACACAGACAGGTCATCTGAAAGTGAGACTCTTTGTTTACTTCTCCACAAATCCAGATGATTTTTCTACATAAAAAATTAGAATATATGCTTTAATAAACGTTTCAGAAAGTTACTTTTAATATGATTTCTTTAATAAGATTGTAGAGGAAATGCTATCAGCAATGAAAATTACCAGCAATGACAAAAAATATAGATAAGGTCAAACAAAGAGCACTTCTGGAGAGGGATAAATGAGATCAGTAATATTTTTATGTAATTAATATGAGAACTAAAAATTAAATTAAAATAATTTAATTTTAAATTATTTTTAATTTTTTGTTATAATATATTTCCCCTTTACTTTCCTCCTTCCAAACCTGTGCACATACTCTTCCTTGCTCTTTTTCAAATTCATAGACTCTATTTTTCTTTAATTGTTGTTACATACATATATGTACTACTACTTTATTAAACCAGTATAATCATTAACCACACACTAAATATTTATTTACACCAAAGATTCATGGAGCAGACTTGCTAGGCCACAGGGGAGGACATTGCAGCCAATCCTGATGAGACCTGATAAGCTAGGGTCAGATAGAAGGTGAGGAGAACCTCCCCTATCCGTGGACTTCAAAAGGGGCATAGGGGAGATGAAGGAGGGAGGGTGGGATTGGGAGGGCAGGAGGAAGGGGGCTACAGCTGAGATACAAAGTGAATACACTGTAATTAATATAAAAAATAAAAATTAAAAAAGGAAAACAACTTCTGTGTCAAAAGTCCTCACTCAGAAGGGCAAACAGTATATAGACATCAGAAGTAGGAGAAGACAGGGAATAGGACAGGAGCCTTCCACAGAGGGCCTCTGAAAGACTCTACCCTGCAGGGCATCAAAGCAGATGCTGAGACTCATAGCCAAACTTTGAGCAGAGTGTAGGCAATCTTATGAAAGAAAGGGGAGATAGAAAGACCTGGAGGGGACAGGAGCTCCACAAGGAGAGCAACAGAACCAAAAAATCTGGACACAGGGTTCTTTTCTGAGACTGATACTCCAACTAAGGACCATGCATGGAGATAACCTAGAATCCCTGCACAAATGTAGCACAAATGAGTTTTCTAGTAAGGGGTACAGGGGCTGTCTCTGACATGAACTCAGTGGCTGACTCTTTTTTTATTATTATTTTATACATTTTTCTTTTTTATTTAATTTTATTTTTTTCTTATCAGTTACATTTTATTAACTCTGTATCCCAGCCGTGTCCCAATCCCTCATTCCCTCCCAGTCCCTCCCTCCCTCCCTCATCTCCACCGTGCCCCTTTCCAAGTCCACTGATAGGGAGAGACCTCCTCCCCATTCCTCTGATCCTGTTTTATCAGGTATCTTCAGGACTGGCTGCAAAGCCCTCCTCTGTGGCCTAACAGGACTGCTCCTCCCTTGGGGGTGGGGAGGCCAAAGAGCCAGTCATTGAGTTCCTGTTAGAAATAGTCCTTGTTCCCCTCACTTTGGGAAACCAATTGGTTACTGAGTTACCACAGGCTACATCTGAGTGGAGGTTCTAGGTTATATCCTTACATGGTCCTTGGTTGAATGTCAGTCTCAGAAAAGACCCTGTGCCCAGATATATTGGGTCCTTGTGGAGCTCCTATCCTTTCCCCATCAGACTAACTCCCCTTCTTTCTTATGATTCCCTGTACTCTGCCAAAGGTTTGGTTATGAGTCTTTGCTTTGAAAACACTGCTAGTTAGAGTCTTTCAGATGCGCTCAGTAGACTCCTGTCATACGTTCAATGCACATCCCATCTGCCTTTCTAAATGAGGATTGATCATCTTACCCCATGTCCGCTCTCTTGATTATCTTTTTTAGGTGTATAGATTTCATTATATTTATCATATCTATATAAGTGAGTATATACCATGTTTTTCTTTTTCCTTCTGGGATATTTCACTCAATGATCTTTTCTAGATCCCACCATTTGCCTGCAAATTTCATGATTTTCTCCTTTTTGATTGCTGAGTAGTATTCCATTGTGTAAAAATACCACAATTTCTGTACCCATTCCTCTGTTGATGGACATCTGGGTTGTTTCCAGGTTCTGGCTATTACAAATAAAGCTGCTATAAACATGGTTGAGCAAGTATCCCTTTTGTGTACTTGAGCAAACTTTGGCTATATACCTAACAGTGGTATAGCTGGGTATTGAGGAAGCACTATTCCTAATTGTCTTAGAAAGCTTCAGATAGATTTCCAGAGTGGTTGTACCAGTTTACATTCCCACCAGCAGTGGAGGAGGGTTCCCCTTTCTCCACAACCTCTCCAGCATGTGTTGTCACTTGAGTTTTTCATCTTGGCCATTCTGATGGGTGTAAGGTGATATCTCAGGGTCGTTTTGATTTCCATTTCCCTGATGGCTAATGAGGATGAGCATTTCTTTAAGTGTTTCTCTGCCATTCAATATTCCTCTGTTGAGAATTCTCTGTTTAGCTCTGTTCCCCATTTTTTAATTGGGTTACTTGGTTTGCTGTTTTTCAGCTTCTTTAGTTCTTTGTATATACTGGATATTAGTCCTCTGTCAGATAAAGGGTTAGTGAAGATTCTTTCCTAATCTGTAGGCAGTCGTTTTGTTTTGATGACGGTGTCCTTTGCTTTACAGACAGTCGCTGACTCTTTGAACACCTCCCCCTGAGGAGGGAGCAGACTTCCTAGACCACAGAGGAAGACAATGAAGGCAGTCCTGATGAGACTTGATATGATAGGGTCAGATGGAAGGGAAGGAGGACCTCCCCTATCAGTGGACTGGGGAAGAGGCGAAGCATGGGAGATGAGGAAGGGTGGGTAGTATTTGGAGGGGACAAGAGAGGGGACAACAGCTGGGGTACAAAGTTAATAAATTGTAATAAATAATAATAATAATGTAGCTCTGTGACCAGGGCACACAAAATAAAACTACCTTTAAAGCCTGCCTTACCATATGTAAAATGGCCTTCAAGAAAATCTAAGACAACAAATTTTGGTAAAGATGTAGGAAAATAGTTCCCTATACACTGCTGACAGGAATATAAACTTGCTCAGCCCTATGGAAATTAGTATAAAGAGCCCCTTAGAAAATAAAAACAAAGAATTACCATATTTTTCAACAGTATACTTCAAAGATATCTGCTCATCCATGTCTATTGCAGCACCGTTCACTATTTTAAACTTACTCAATTACAAATTGTAAAGCAGACATTTGGGATGACAACAACAAACATGGAGCTATTATCCATGCCCTCATGTTGCTTACGCTCAAAAGATTAAATGCCTTGTCCATACAACCAGCATGGCCTGATTGTAGAAACCTCTGATGCAGAGGCACCAACTACGGAACAAAGTGGAACTTCAGTGCATTGTGTTGATTATGTACAGGCCAGGGGTAGGACTTAGCTTATCTTGGGAGGAAGTATCTGTGGGTGAGCAGGCTCAGGTTGTAAACATTGGAAAGGAGGAAGCTCCAGTTACTAGTTTTTGCACACACTGATTAAGCCTTTGAAACAACTCACATTTGGACCAGAGGAAGGCTTTGCCTTTCTGAGCCTGATCCTCAGGAAAGGGCTTTTCCAGATTCTCGTAAGTCCTTAATCGTTGTCATGGCTGGCTCATGTCAAATAATACACAGTCACTCAGAACATCATCCATTCCTTACCCATTCACTCAGGGTTTTTTCAGCTCCCACACATAAAGGTCAAATGCAGAACTAGAGACAGAAGTGAAATGTCACCCCACTATATTACATAGCTTCTAAGATAATTTACCTAACAGTTATGGGACGCTCTTTGAAACTTCTAGCCCAGGGAAAGACACCAGCCAGTAAATGGGTCCACCATTTTAGAAACTGGTGCCCTGCCTGTTGATTAGATCACAATGATCCAGTCTGCCAGTTAGTCATAGATACAAGGCATAACTGAATAAGCACAGAGCTACTGAAATGATTTAAGGGTCAACTGAATACATGGCATTACATGAATGAAAGGGATTTAACTAACATGATAACAAGATAGATTTTTTTTTAAAAAAAAGAAAAAAAAACAAAACAAAAACTCTTAGTGCCCCTTTCTTAGAGTTTCCTGGCTAGGCCTGAAACTTTAAGTGAGAAAGATAGATTCCCAAGAGTAAAACGTACAACTGTTTTTAATCTATGTTTTGAGTCACATGGGAAATGAAGGTCTAAAAAACGTCCAAATGTTTTAATTTTGGACTGGGGAAAGAATAGAAAATTCTGGTAATATGAAAAAGGTGTGACCTAGTGGTGGTCAGCTGCAGGGCTGTGGATAGGATAGGGCTTAACAAGACCTGTTCACCTCAATGATTTCAAGTGTCCTCCCAATGTCATAGGTGCCTTTCTCTTGTCATGGTAAGGGCATTCCTCACTTGCATGTGTTATAACATGGTGCAGAGAAGAACACAAATGGCAGAGTATTTTTGTAGCTGGGACTTCTCAGATTTCTTCAAGCCAATTTTCCAATGTGCCAAGGCACTGTAGTATGTCCTGACTTGCATCTATGGCACCATGAACTGAAGAGATAATATGAACCTAGGTTTGTTCTTTAAAGGTAAGAATCAAAGAACTAGGGAGAATACTTTAAATCCTGAAGAAGAAAGCATTGGGTTTAGAATTTAGCAGATTTAATACTTTATAAGGTAGCTAGCAATATTCTGGAACTTGATCTTGACAAAGTGGTATGAGTTAAAAAATAAAGGGAGTGTTTGACACAGAAATATCTGAGTGAAAAAGTAATTTTTTGGAGCTCTTTAAATAATATGAGAGTTACCTAAGGCTAAGATTAATGGCTTGCATATCTGCAAGCGGTTAGGCATGAGAAGATTGATTCTTGGCCTCTTCTTGGTGCCTAAGAAAGTAGAGTAAAAATTCCATGAACTTTAAATATATCATAAGGAAGTGCAACAAGAAAGTTGGTTAATTTTCTGTATACATTTCTGCATCTTTTCATCTTGGCTTGGACTTCACTTATTATATTAATTATACTCCTACAAAAAGCTAATGTAAGGACTGCTGGGTATGAAGAGATGACTGAAAAAAAAAAACTTGTCTCAGCATTTGCAGAGACTATCCCCATCTCTGTCTCTTAACTTTTTATTTTCTCAGTTCTCACTCCCTCTTCTAGGTTCATGTTACCTAACTGGGTGGGCTCGTAAAAGTAACTTTGTAACTTTGGAAGATGTCACTTGACCTTGCAATGAACTTTTACATGTTTCTTTTTAAAAATCAATTTATTTTAACAGAAAAATAGATTTTTTTTCATATAATATATTCTGATTATGGTTTCCTTCTCCCAAATCCTTCCAGATACTTAGCACTTCCCCACCCATCCAAATATACACTTTCTTTCTCTCTCTCTCTTATTAGAACACCAACAGACATCCAAAACTAATAAAACAAAGTAAAAGAAAACAAGAACAAGAAAAAGCAAAGCAAATAAACATTTGTAAAAACCAAAGAAAAGATATAAGAAACACATACAGACACCGAGACACACACATTGCACACACAGAAAACCAATAAAAACAAAATAGGAAACCATAATATATAAGCAAAATATCTTTAATTATAAAATGTCCAGACAAAGCATTGTGAGATAAAAGAAAAAATTCAAAAATACCCTTAAGTTTGTTTTGTGTTGGCTATGAAGCTTGTCCTTAATGGTGAATTGAACACCCAGTGAGAGTCCATTGGAGAAAACTAATTTTTCCTTTCCAATTTGTTGTCAACTGGAGATAGCTTTTAGCTTAAGGACGAGGGCTTATTTTCATTTCCACTCTCAGTTCTAGGACCCAGATTGGCCCAGGCCTGTGCAGTTCCTGTGCATGCTGCCACAGTTTCTGTGGTTTCTTATGTATGTTAACCCTGGTGTATTTAGAAGGCCTTGTTTTCTTGTGGTCCTCCATCCCCTCTACCTCTTAGAATCCTTCTACCTCCTCTTCCACAAGGTTCCCTGAACCCAGAGGGAAGGGATTTGATGTAAACAATTCATTTAGAACTGAATGTTTAAAGATCTCCCATTCTCTGTACATTGTCCAGTTATGGGTCTCTGTATCTCACATCACTTTCTTTTTTGTATATATATTTTTATTTTTTATGATTTATTTATTGCATATCCCAATTATAGCCCCCTCAATCATCTCCCAGTCCCACCCTTCCTCCTTCTCCCCCCATCCTTTTCTCCTAGTCCACTGAAAGGGGGAGTTCTCCTCCTGTGCCATCCGCTCATAGCTTGTTAAGTCTCATAAGGACTACCTGGATCCTCTTCCTTGACCTGGTAACCATACTAAAATCTACAAATCTAAAGAAGCCAAACACTAACTACAACTCTAGGGAGAATGCTTAAATCTCATTCAGATTGGCAAATAGGATAGACACAGAAGTGGTGGAAGAGAGGGAACAGGATGGGAGCCTATTATAGAAGGTCCTCTGAAAAGCTCCACCCAACAGGGGATTGAAGCAGATGCTGAGACTCACAGCCAAACTTTGGGCAGAGCACAGGAAGTCTTACTGAAGAAGGGGGCAGGGGATAGAAGGTCACATCACTTTCTAAAACCAGATCCTAAGTCGAACCAGAGGGACATGAGTAGAATGTTCCTAAGTAGAACCATGGAACATGAGATTTGTGAAGGGTCTTGGAGACTACCCCATACTATACATTAATTTCACACTTGTGAAAGCTAAAGCCTGAATAAAAGTAGTTCATACATTTGGCTTACTTATATAGGTGACTCTAACTAAGGATTTCTGAGATTGAGAGAGAACTGTTATGGGAGGTGGAACTTTTGGTTCTAAATCTGGGACAACCTGTGGGAGAACCCAAGGGTGTGACTGTTCTAATGATAGCACAATAGCCTTCTGTTGGTTGATTCTTTTTAAGGATGCACACCGAAACATCTTTTGGATGAATATTCACAAATGCCGTAGTCATTCTGCCCAGAAGTCTCCAGAGCCACCAATCAATTACAAATATTTGAAAATGTGGAACAACCAAAAGTTTTGCTTCTTATTTCGGAATGGAGAAGTAATGCAAAGAAGGAGACTCTCCCTTATTTCTTCTTGAGAGATCTATTGGCATATGATCTTGCCAGCGTGGATCAAGGAACTGTCCTTTTATTGGAAATAAACTGGAGTTTTACCCAAACTACTCTACTAGGTATAGATGGAAGTGGTGATAGAAAACAAACAAACAAACAATCTTATCTGACTGACCGTTCATTTACAGATATGTTCTTTTCCATCATACATACACAATTAAGGGAATTTTACAGAAGATATCAACAAAGCTACAGGACTCAATATAGCTTAATTTTACAACACTAAACATCTCAGCTTTTTTTCTCACTACAGATACCACTTACTGATTGATATTATTATAATTTATGCCAAATCTTATTTTTAATGACTTTAATCATCACAGACCTGAATCATAGCTAACTAGATAAAATAAATAGAAAGTTTTACCATTCAGATAATTAAAGACCAACTATGTCAGACTTCTATTATCTTCTAATTTTACTATTGTTCCTTAGTCTTTTGTCTAAAACTAAGTATAATATCTTCTAATATTAGAATTATAAAGAACATACTGACTGTTATTGCTTAAGAAGCATTGATAAAGTGGTACCCTCAAGTTGACTGATAGAATTCCAGATTTTCAAAGGAAAAAATTCTCAAGGGAGAAACCAAGTAGTCATTGAACTATGCTTTGGAAGGTGCTTACGTAAAATTCTTACAGTATATTTCATGAAAATTCAAAGCACAGCATGGATTGTCAATGCTGAGTCAGAGAAATCAGTGTCAATATAATTACCCAAAGTTGAGAAACACTATAAAATTCACCAAACAATCACTAACATGTATCTGGGATCTAATATGTATCAGGTACCACACTATGTGATTCAGACGCATTCAGACAGGTTAATTAAAGATAGTTGTTAACAATGCAAATATTTGAAGTTTTGTTAGCATTTCACCAGTTAAAGACATAGTACTGTTGATCTAGATTTATGTCTTCCATTTCTTCATTCCAAGTGACCTTCCATAATGTTTCCAATGCAAGCCATAGCTTATAATTAATCTCATTCTTCCTCCAACATTCCCGGAATAACTTGAATTTAACATTGAACTTAACAGACAGGATACCAGCTTTAGATAAACACTGAAGTAAATTGTTCTTCCCATTCTAGCAATCTATTTTTTTATGAATTTGATTATATTTAATCCCATTTTTTTTGCCATTTTTTCTTTATTAATTACACTTTATTCACTTTGTCTCCCTCCTGTGGTTCCCTCCCTCCTCCCATCCCAATCCCTGCCTTCCTCCACCCTCTGCATGCATGCCCCTCCCAAAGTGCACTGATAGGGGAAGTCTTCTTTTCCTTCCTTCTGATCCTAGTCAAATAGGTCTCTTCAGGAGTGGCTGCATTGTCTTCTGTGGTCTGCTTATGCTGCTTCCTCTTCAGGGGGAGTTATTAAAGAGCAGGCCAATCAATTCATGTCTGAGACAGTCCCTGTTCCTATTACAATAGAATCCACTTGGATACTGAACTGTCATGGGCTATATCTGTGCAGGGGTCTTAGGTTATCTCCATGCATAGTCCTTGGTTGGAGTATCAGCCTCAGGAAAGACCTCTGTGCTCAGATTTTTTTGGTTCTGTTGCTCTTCTTGTGGAGTTCCTGTCCTCTCCAGATCTTACTGTTTCCCACTTCTTTCATAAGATTCCCTGCACTCTGCCCAATGGTTGCCCATAAGTCTCAGCATCTGCATTGATAGTCTGCAGGGCAGAGCCTTTCAGAGGTCCTCTGTGTCAGGCTCCTGACTTGTTCCCTCTTTTCTCCTTCTTCTGATGTCCTTTCTCTTTGCCTTTCTGGATAGGAATTGAGCATTTTAGCAAGAGGCCTCCATCTGGATTAGTTTCTGTAGGTGTACAGATTTTAGTAGGTTTATCCTATATGAGTGAGTATATACCATGTGTGTCTCTCTGCTTCTGGGATACCTCACTCAGGATGATCTTTTCCAGATCCCACCATTTACCTGCAAATTTCATGATTTCCTTGTTTTTCATTGCTGAGTAATATTCCATTGTGTAGATGTACCACAATTTCTCTATCCATTCCTCCACTGAAGGGCATCTGGGCTGTTTCCAGCTTCTGGCTATTACAAATAAGGCTGCTACAAACATGGTTGAGCAAATGTCCTTATCGTGTACTTGAGCCTCTTTTGGGTATATGCCTAGGAGTGGTATAGCTGGATCTTGAGGAAGCGCCAGATGGATTTCCAGAGTGGTTGTACAAGTTTACATTCCCATCAGCAGGGGAGGAGGGTTCCCCTTTCTCCACAGCCTCTCCAGCATGTGTTGTCACTTGAGTTTTTGATCTTAGCCATTCTGATGGATGTAAGGTGAAATCTTAGGGTCGTTTTGATTTGCATTTCCCTGATGGCTAATGATGTTGAGCATTTCTTTAAGTGTTTCTCTGCCATTTGATATTCCGCTATTGAGAATTCTCTGTTTAGCTCTGTACTCCATTTTTTAATTGGATTACTTGATTTTTTGCTGTTTAACTTCTTGATTTCTTTATATATATTGGATATTAGTTCTCTGTCAGATATAGGGTTTGTGAAGATCCTTTCCCAATCTGTAGGCAGTCGTTTTGTTCTGATGACAGTGTCCTTTGCTTTACAGAAACTTCAGTTTCATGAGGTCCCATTTATTGATTGTTGCTCTTAGAGCCTGTGCTGTTGGTGTTCTGTTCAGGAAGTTTTCTCCTGTGCCAATGAGTTCAAGGCTCTTCCCCACTTTTTCTTCTAAGCAGTTTAATGTGTCTGGTTTTATATTAAGGTCTTTGATCCACTTGGACTTTAGTTTGTGCAGGATGATAAGTATGGATCTATTTGCATTTTTCTACATGTAGATATCCAGTTAGATGAGCACCATTTGTTGAAGATGCTATCTTTTTTCCATTGAAAGGTTTTGGCATCTTTGTCAAAAATCAGGTGTTCATAAGTGTGTGGATTTATGTCAGGGTCTTCTATTCGATTCCATTGATCCACCAGTCTGTTTCTATGCCAGTACCATGCAGTTTTTATACTATTTCTCACTGCCATTATTGAGTACCCCTAGGGCACTGGGCACACAGCTGCATCTTCAGACCTACAAAAGCCAGAGAGCCATTGCAGCAGCCCTCGGATACTGCTCCAAGTTTCAACCAATTATCCCTAGCTAAACTGACAAAACTGTGGGAATCCCTGTTTCTTCAAGAGGGCTGCAGCCAACAATTGCACCTTAAAAGCAACAGCTGCTGCTCACTAAATTCAGAGCAAGAAACCCAGCAGCAGGGCAGCCATCACCAGGACCTCTCCTGATGAGAGGAGAGCCTTCCTGAACCACCACAGTTACCACACAGATCCATACGCATGAAGTGAACTGTGACAATTCCTGAGAAGCACCACCATTCAGGTGAGCATACCCAAAAAGCAGAGGAGAACTTCAGAACCCCGCCAAGTGGATTCTCCCCACCCCAGGACCCAGCAGGCACCAGAAATTAAGAGACAACACCTGAGACAGAGAGCTGGGTAGAAGCCAGCATAAAAGTACAACCAACAAAAGGCAAAGCAATATGGCATCCCCAGAACCCAGTTATCCATGGGCAAGTAGCCCTGGACACCCTAACATAAGTGAAATTCAAGAAGATGACCTTACATCTATGCTTATGAAGAGGTTAATGGAGGAAGCAAATAAAATGCGTAAAGAATTAGGGGAAGATATAATAAAACAGATTATGGCCATCCATAAAGAAATACAGGAAGATGCAGCCAAACAGTTTGTGGCTTTCATAGAGTAAATGATTAAATCACTGAAAGAAAGAAAAGAAACAGAGGAATGTTCAAAGAAACAGGTGAAGGAATTGAAGGAAAAACAGGCAAATACAGTCAAACAGGTGAAGGAAATCAACAAAACGCTTCAAGATCTGAAGATAGAATTGGAATAATTAAAGAAAACACAAATGGAGGAAATCATGGAGAGGGAGAACCTAGGAAAGAAAACAGGAACTACAGAGGTAAGTATAACCAACAGACTACAAGAGATGGAAAAAAGAATCTCAAGTGTGGAAGATACAATGGAAGAAATCGACATATCTGTCAAAGAAAATAATAAATCTAAAAAATTCCTGACACATTGTGATGAACTGGTACGAACAGACATGTCATTATATGTAATTTCTAAGCAATGTTGGAAAGGGCTATTTGGTACAGTGAGTATGAAAAGCTTCACTGAGAGAAAAGCAAGTAAAGAAGCCAGCATTGGAGCTCCTGTCCCCTCCAGGTCTTTCTCTCTCCCCCTTCTATCATAAAACTCCATGCACTCTGCCCTAATTTTGGCTATGAGTCTCAGCCTCTGCAGAGCCAAAAGTACTGGGCCCTGGGGTCCTTATAGAGACTGGTACCCCAACCAAGAACAATGCATGGAGAGAACCTAAAACCCCAGCTCAGATGTAACCCATAGACTCAGTCTCCAAATGTATTCTCTAGTAATGCGAGCAGGGACTGTCTCTGACATGAACTCAGTGGCAGACTCTCTGATCACCTCCCCCTGGGGGGTACAGCCTTGGCAGGCCAAGAAGAAGATGATGCAACCAGTCCTGTTAGGCTAGGGTCCGATAGAAGGGGAAGAGGACTTCCCCTATCAGTGGACTAGGGGAGGTTCATAGAAGGAGAAGAGGGAGGGAGGGATGGGAAGGAGACAAGAGAAGGGGCCACAGCCGGGATACAAAGTGAAAAAAATTTGTAATAAAAAATAAATTAATAATTTTTTAAAAAGAAAAAAAAAAAGATGCCAACATTGAGTCGCCCAACAATTTCAGTCATTCTCTTTTTCTCACATATTTCCTATGAAAGCTGCTTTCCAGTCCATTAACCTTGAAAATTTTCCAGTTTTTGTACCTCCATGTTTGATAGAAAGACCAACATGATAAATGCGCGAGTGTGTCTAATAAAGTCACTATTGATGTGGAATACAAGACAGAAGAATGATATCCTGGCTTTTGTACATTATAGTCTTGTTCAAAAAACCCAGGCCCAAATCAGTCCTTTAAACCATGTCCCTGTCTTGTTTCTATTTATTTAACGTATGATTCATAGTGATGGCTTCTCCAGCCATGCCTCAGCAGGTATTCATGTGTTTTGGATTTGGGAGCACATGGATTGCCCAGCACTGTCCCTGTTGAACATCAAATGTCAGTTTCTCTTTGACAAACCATTTTTCTAATTGGTCAAGGTCACCTTGGATTCTACTCTTGCTTCACATGGAATTTTCAGCTTTTCTTTCCATCCCCGCCCATTCTATCTTCATTTCCAAACACAGTCTTCTACAAAGGTTGTAGACATTTTCTTATTTCTTTTTTTCCAGATCTTTCAGAAAAAAAAAAAAGAGATGTTCCAGGATAAATGTATGGGATCTCTGGGATGTGTTGTCTCCGTTTCTTCTCAAAGACCTGCTTTATGCTCTTACTGTAAGACTCATATAATAGTACAATCCAGGCCTGACATCCCCAGCTCATTAATGGAAATCTCTGGCAGATCCTCATAGCTTTAGTGAAGTCCAGATGTGTTTTACATTGATTGCTCCCTTTTTATTTGAGACTTGAAATTCTGTCACAGAAGGAAATTACATTGGCTTAGTGTAACTTGCTCATTACAAAGACATCGGAATTTTTTGTGGACAAATGATTTTCTTGATTTTGATATTATGATCTTCATGTGCATTAAAGTAAAAAATGATTCAGTATAAAAAATTCTATTTTAATTCTGGAGCAATCAAGAGATGGAACAGATTGCCTTAAAGAAGAGGTGCTAAGGAGCCCATCCCTACAAGTCTTTAAACAGAGCACTCAGGGAAATCCATACTAACCAATATTTGACCTTTATGACTGGACTCCCAAGTTTCTTTTCAATATTAAGTTGCTGAAATCCTGCACGCTTTAATGATCTAGCAATGTTTTCTTTCATTTTAAATTGCTTCTCAATTGCTGGTTTTAAAGGTATTTCCCAATTTCTATAGGAAAAAAAAATGACTTTTTTTTTTCAACATCCCGTATTTCAGCTCATGTAAGATAGAATTATAAATGAGCAAAGAGGTTACTGACTGAATAAAACTGTGGTCATTTATCTTTAGCTTTAAAGCAAAGCAGAGAAAAGGGAGTGACACTTTCTCTTCCATTATTGAATTCTTCCGGATTGGATAAAATGAAGTGGTGGCAGTTGACCTACAAATGCAGATCTCTAGGAACTCACAAAGGCTTCATAAATTGCCAGTGATATTTTTGACTTTCCACATGTCTTTCCTGAGAGTTCTTAGGATACCAGTTCACTGAAAGAATTTACCATCTTAGAAAGTGCTGGCTTTAATTAAGAAGGTCTGCCAGAAAATTACTAAGTAACATGAAGGTGACAAATAGAAGCCTAAAAAATGCCAAACAGAAGCTAAATATTGTCAATGTATATTATCCAATCCATGTAACTTTTGGACTTCATATCATCCCAAAATCACTATACCAAAAACTCTCCCTTAACTTCTCAACTAACCATCTTGGATGTGCACAACTTCCTCCCCAATTCTCTTATGGTAATTATGTCTGTAATTTTTAGTATCTCAAGTCAAGCATGACGGCACATGCCTTTAATCCCAGGAAGCAGAGGCAGGCAAATCTCTGAATTTCAAACTAGGCTGGGTTTACAGACTGAGTTCCAGAACAGCCAGGGCTATATAGAGAAACCTGTCTTGACAAAAAAAGAATGCAAACACACTTCTAGTCCAACCTAAGATGCTAATTGCAGATTAGCTTCTATATTTGAATCTAGGCTAGACTAATTTTAACTCACCCCATTCACTGATTTTAAGTGAATCAACCAAAGGAAGATCTAAAACTTGAGTCTGTACATATGTGATCTGCTTGAAACTCTGTTTCATTTCCAGCTTCTATACTTATACTGGTTTACCTTCAAACATAAACTTGACCATCTATGAAAAAAAGAGCTAGGGTTCAAGCTCACAGCTAAAGTGATTACCCAGCATATTTGATGCCTTGAGTTCAGTCTTCATCAAAAACAACAAGTTCAGTAACTCTATAAAGGGCTGCATATGAAAATATCATTTTGTTCTATTTCATAATTGTTTGGTTATTTTATTTATAAAAATGAAACTAATAAGTAGAATTTGTTAGCAGATCTACCTTAAAACATGTGAAATTTATTGTCACTTTCATTAATATGTCTATATATGAGGTTTATTATATGTGAGAATGAAAAAAAACCTCAGATATTATGGGTACCAAAGGATTGGCATAAGATAGTTCATTGTATGGAAAAAGGAAAGTTATCATTTTTCTTGGTTATCCTGAAATTTTCTTGGTTATCCATTCTCTTTTTATTTATTTCACCCTGGAGATCTCCAAATCAGCTGTGCATGAACTAGCAGTCTCACTGACCAATCATAATAGAGAGTATAGTGATAGGTTGAAAGCTGAACTCTGTTCTAGTCTCTATTCCTTCTAGCAAAAAGTGCTTTGGAAACAAACAGGAATGGGTTCAAATCCTCACCTCGCTGCTTCCTGGATCTCAGACTATTTCCTTATATTTGCAATGAGGATAATAAGACGAGTATCCTGAGGCTTTTGTGAGGATTAAGTGACCTGTAGTGTATAAAGTGTTCAAGGCAGAGCTTGGCATGCTTCCAGAAAGTAAAGATGTTTAATGGCTGTCGTTATGGAACTCTGGTAGAGTGATTAAAAGTCCAGCCTCTGAAATCAGGCAGTTTAGGATGCATTTGTGGACCTTACATGCTGTGTTAGACAACTTACTTAACCACACAAGGCCTCAGTTTTCTTGCCTGAAAGAAATTCTGTTTTTTAATATTCCATGTAAAAATGAAATTGGTAACTTGATTAAAATAATTGACAAGGAGGAGCCAATTTTAGTGGGGTTTGCCTATTTTAATTTTTTTCTCTTTTATCGCCTGACAATATCGAGATGTATATCTACTCTACTGTACATTCAAAATTGATTAAAAAGAATATAGACTTAAACAGGAGTGATTTAGAAATATTTTTGTAGTACAAATGTCTTGTACTCATAGACATAGTCCAAATGCTACCAAAACTAGGCGTTGCTGTCACTATATGTCAAATTATAAAACTCTCTTTCTCTCTTTTCCCTACTATTCCTTTAACTCTAAAATGAAACTTCAATACTTACTACAATACTCCATATACAATGTCAGCAATTGTTACTACTTCAGAAATGGCTATTGCCCTTGGCTCATAAAGAATAAAGGTTCTCATTGTGGATGGCCAATTCACAGCATAGAATTTTTTATGACTGACCTATGAATACCACCCTTTTAGATTTATTCTGTGGCTAAGGCAGATATGAAATAAGTCCTGCAGAATCACAAAAGAAGACAGAACTGAGGTAAAATAGTGCTGTGAAAAGAGATATGAACTTTGCATCAAAAGATCCAAATTTGGGCTACTGAGATCATTCAGCATGTAAGGGCGCTTGCTGTTATACATCATCACTTGAGTTTAAATCTTGGAACATATTATGAATCAGTGAATCCACTATAAGTCGTCATCTGATCTCCACACACATGCTGTAGCTCATGAGCACATACACACTCCCTTGCATGTGTGTGGGCACACACACAAACACACACATGCACACACACACAAGCACTCACAAACATACTCTAATATATAATATAATATAAGATATATAAACCCAATTTTGAATGCTGTTTCTAAATGCTGGCACAGGTGTTATTTTACTGTTTGGAGGTTTTCTTCTGTCTTTTTCTTTTTTTTTCTTTTCTTTTCTTTTCTTTTCAATTTTAGTAGCTTTTCTTTCTTTTCTTTCAGCTTGGTAGCTTCCTATATCCATATTCCGTCATTTGATAAAGTAGGTTGTCTTGTGAAATTCACTTACCATCACTGACTATGTTTTTATTTTAAAACTTTTTATTACAATTTAGTAACTTTTTAAATTAAAATTTTACCTTTTATATTAATTACAGTTTATTCACTTTGTATCCCAGCTGTAGCCCCCTCCCTCATCCCTTCCCAATCCCGCCCTCTCTTTTTCTTCTCCTCCCGTGCCCCTCTCCCAGTCCACTGATAGGGGAGGCCTCCTCCCCTTCTATCTGACCCTAGCCTGTCAGGTCTCATCAGGACTGCCTGCATTGTCTTCCTCTGTGGCCTGGCAAGACTGCTCTCCCCTCAGTGGGAGGTGGTCAAAGAGCCAGCCACTGAGTTCATGTCAGAGATAGCTCCTGTTCTCAATACGAGGGAACCCACTTGGACACTGAGCTGTAATGGGCTACATCTATGCAGGTTTTTTAGGTTATCTCTATGAATGGTCCTTGGTTGGAATATGAGTCTCAGAAAAGACCCCTGGGCCCAGATTTTTTGGTTTTGCTCTCCTTTCGGAGCTCCTGTCCTCTCCGGGTCTTTCTATCTTCCCCTTCTTTCATAAGATTCCCTGCACTCTGCCCAAAGTTTGGTTATGAGTTTCAGCATCCATCACTGACTACTAATTAATACATCTGAAAACCTTTTGTGAAAATCAGAATAAGAATTTTAAAAGTGTGGCAAATAACTATGTACCAACAAATAAAATGCCCCTTTGTCAACGCAGGTGCTAGTATATTTCTAACAAATCCATGCCCCCATCCAGCTTATATAAAAAATAGTCTTTCACCTTGGGGATTTCTAGAACCATCTGCTTCAGATCTAGACTGGGTCAGAACTGATAGAAACTCCCAGGCTCTTAATTGAACGTGGTGCCAGGGTCCGAACAATCATACTTACACTTAAACTCTGGTAGCTGTTCAAATAGGTGGAGTTACTAATCAACCAGGTGGCTACCCGCTGCTCAGAACATGGATAATTAAGTACAAGGGCCATTTTTATCCAGAGGGTTTGCTATTTCGTAACCAATTACCAGGGCAGCTTCAGCACACTTTGAACTTTGTGAAGAGTAGGGGCAGCATATGCATCTGCAGCCTCAATAGCTTCCCTGTAGTTCCTGCCATCAGCTCTATTCATGTGTTTCTAAAGGAGCATCAGCATCCACCTGCCTTTCAGTATTTAACTCCTTCATTGAGAAAGAAGCAGCAGGAAATTTGAACCAAGAGCTATTTTTATCTGTATTATTTGAAAATGGCAAAAGCAGTTTTAACACTATATTCTCTCCATAATCTGCATTATTTTTTTGCAATCTGCTATATTCTAAAGTATCAAACTCAGGAATTAATGTGCCACTCTCGGACACTAACATGGCTTCCTAATGCATTTTTTCCTAATTAGAGTGATGCTCAGTTAAGAGCAAGACAGTTAATGTTCCTGGTCTGTAAACCAAATACAAATTCTACCAGAGACCTTGTAGATCAATTTTCCTAAAGGAACTGCAGCTTTATTACATCATGAATTCATTTGAAAGGAGGTGATTACTAAAATATGTCAACTATACTGACAGAATCAAAGAAGACATGAGGTACAAGTATAAGCCTGTACTTACACACTGAGTGACATACAGACCGGACTGTCTCAGGCCTGCCATCTGAAAGAGTGATCACACAAGGACAGTGGGGGGCAAAGTGTGGTGATATGAGGTTAGCTTTTAGGTGACACCGTCTGTCCTCTATTCCTATTGGTAGACTCTGAATTTTCTGATCACATTCAAATATGCTCACACAGGCACACATTCTCTTTCCTCTCTTCTTTCTCCTGTCACTCTTAAGTTGCTTTAGTACTTCCCTGGATCCCTCGTTACACTTCAAGCCAAGAGAACATCTCTCTATCTTCAGAACATCTTTCTCAGGCACTGTGGAGACCAGAAATGATGTTTTAAAGGATGAATAACTTGTTTTGTGTTCCACAGTTTATAAGGAGCACCACTGGGATATCATGCTGGGTTCTCTGGTTTTAAAGACCCTTTTATGAGACTTCATCAGTTAATCCAGAAGCATTATGAGCTGAACATGTTGAGGCTCTGCACAAAAATTATGACATAGTATCTCTGGCCTCAGAGAACTGACAGCTTATTTGAAAAGACAAAAAAAAAATTAAGATCAACCATAATATTGTGTTGTGTAGATATGTGGTCTTAAAAAATACGTTTCATGGATATGTAACAATCTCATCAATTGGGAGCCTACTTAAAAAAAAAAGAAAGAAAAAAACAATTTGGAGGTGATAGGGAAATTATATCATCCTGCCTTCAGAATCCAGTTTCAGGCATTTCTTCCTTGATCCTTCTCTTGTTACTGTTCTATACCACAGCTATGAAACTTGACAATACGTGCAAGTTACTTTACAAACCAATTGAAATCCACTGTGCTTTGGGGCCAAAATTTTTCACCACATGAGTCACCCATCCATTTTTGGTGTCCCTTTCTATAGAGTTGCATGTTATTTTTATAGGAAAAAAGATTCCTATATCTTTTAATGGGGCCTGGTAGCACTTCAAACTGAACTGTCCACTGAAATTAACACTGACCAAACCCTAGCTCAGGTATTGATGCTTGCTTGGACCCTCCCTCCCTTCTTCCTTCCTTCCTCTGTCTATCTCTCCTTCCCTCCCTATCTCTTTCTCTCTCTTCTTTCTTATTTGGTGTTCTGACAGGAAATAAGTCATGTCAAAGTATCACATAAGAGAGTACATGCTAATGTTACCATTTTCTCAGTAGCTGTACTTTTATTCAGAAATTGAAATAGCATTGTATATTTGTGCAAATGGTACTATTTTTAGTTCTTTTGAATCCATGATAGGCAAATGTTCTCTGATCCTAAGTTGAAAAGTTTTAAATACTAGTGCAAGTTGAAGCACGTCTCCTTTTTTTATTTTTGCTTTTTCAATTTCAAAGTCCCAAATCACAGAAGAATGTTTGACAAGAGGGAACACATCTCTATAGCTTGTTACTACTTTGAATGGAATTCATAGCTTCCCCTATTAAGACAGATCCATGGGGTACAAGATTTTAGTCTGTCTTCAATGCCATGGAAGAAAGTTATAAAGTTGTCCTGGATTTTATAAAATCTAGTTTTAGGAGCTATAGCTTTTGTCTAGTGCCATCCTTCTTGGAGAAGCAGTCTGTACCCTCATGTTCTAGTGTACCTCTAACACATTTTGGGTTAGTACGCCAATTCATTTCCCCAGACTCTAAAACTAAAATTAACCTCTGCTAGTTTTATTTGGGGCAGGTTCTCAAGAATACCATTGCTGAGAGACTTGTAAAGCATGTGAGTGTATAAAATTAAGGAGTTTGTTTATACTTTGGGATAGATCTAGGAAGTGAGGAGTTCATGGTTTCTCTCCATATTACTCCCCCCCCCTCTCTTTTTAAGAAAAGATGAAACAAAGCCAGAAAATATGCATGTGTAACCTTCTCTGAAAGATGGATGCTAGGAACTTTGGGATTCTGTTGGGGATGGGGGATGAGTTCATCCTGTTACTGTCAAAATTTTTCAGCATCTTCTCTTTCTCAACATAAGATTTCTTAGGGAAGTCCTAATGTTTTGGGCACACTAATGTAGAAAAACTTATAAAAAGGAAAAATATGACTGAGAGGGCAAAAAAAATGTATGAATTTTCTGCAGAAATTTTAAGGCACTGGGAAGAAGCTAACCTGGTCCTTCAGAGTTATTCTGAACAAGGAAAGGAGTGGAGGACCTGGCTCTTACAGAACTGTATCAACCAGTTATCTAATACAGTCTGGCATAGGAGGGGCCCAAATTTAAGCATCTTTTGAGAAAATGGAAATTGTCTGTACTTTTTCACATCTGAGTAAATGAATGTCTTATTTGTTACATTAGGCACAAAACACTAGGCTTATATATGGAGGAGTCCAATTATCTGTTGCTACATAGTAAAGTAATCTAAAACTTAGTGTTAAAACAGTCATCATTTGTTTTCCATCAGAATTTTTGTGTATCCATACTTAGAAAGACCATGGTGGTACCTGAGGCCAAAACTCAGATTTGAAGGCTGGGTGTTAAAATCATCAGAAAATTCACTCATGCCTTTGTCTAGTTTTGCTACTTGATACTGTTGAACAGTGATGTACACTATCTATTTGACCAAACTGTAGTTAGTCTTCTGCGAACTCTCTTCTCAATGAGGTCCTGATTTCTGGGCTTCTGTACGCATCTCTACAGTGTCCAGTTATAGCAGCAATTGTACTGGGTCAGGTTAGTAACTACCCTTCACGTTGTCAGCTAATCAAATTCTTCATTTCCCATGTTTAGTAGCTGATCACCCTTTCTAGTCTTCAGAAAAATTTCTGTTAAGCCAGTTTGGCAAAGATTGACCTACCTCTTAGCAATTTTCCACCCCTACCTTGCTCTTTAACTATCAACCTCTGGTTATTCCTTGCACTTATTGTTGAGCCTTATAAGTCTTCCCGGTAAGATGAATCAAGAATATTTCTCCTCGAAGAGGACCTCCCCTATCAGTGGACTTGAGGAGGGGCATGCGTGAAGAAGGGTATCGGGAGGAAGGGTGAGATTGGGAGGGGACGAGGGAGGGGTTTATGGGGGGATACAAAGTGAATAAAGTGTAATTAATAATAAAAAAATTAAAAAAGAAGAATATTTCTCCTCAACCCCACAACAGCTACATTTGGCTCCTCTCAGTAGTCTAGATTTGATCAGACAGTGAAACCTGTGTTCCATTGGCAATAAGTGTTGGGAGAATAGATAAAGTGACTGACAGATACAAAAATGAGAAAGAAGAGGAGGGGGGGAAAGTACAGGAAATGAAATGAGAGAAGGGATGAGAAAAAGGAAGAAAGAAAGAGAACCAGCAGAAATCAATTGCTTTTTAAAGCCTAACCTCCAAAGTTACCTGGACTGCATCCAATGCATTATATTTGTTGAGGCAGTTATAAAAGGACAACACATTTTTATTCACTTTACATTTCTTTTGTAACCCAATCCCTCCTCCTCTCCCAGCTATCAGGGAAATGCAAATCAAAACGACCCTGAGATTTCACCTTACACCCATCAGAATGTCTAAGAAGAAAAGCACAAGTGACAGCATATGCTGGAGAGGATGTGGAGAAAGGGGAACACTCCTCCATTGCTGGTGGAAATGTAAACTTGTAAAACCCGTTTGGAAATCAATCTGGCACTTTCTCAGACAATCAGGAATAGTGATACCTCAAGATTCAGCTATACCATGCCTGGGCATATATCCAAAAGATGTTCAAATATAAAACAAGGACATTGGCACAACCATGTTCATAGCAGCTTTATTTGTAATAGCCAGAATCTGGAAACAACCCAAAAGTCCCTCAGTGGAGGAATGGATACAGAAATTGTGATACATTTACACAATGAATACTACTCAGCAATTAAAAACAAGGAAATCATGAAATTTGCGGGCAAATGGTAGTAACTAGAGAAGATCATTCCGAGTGAGGTATCCCAGAAGCATAAAGACACACATGGTATATACTCACTTAGAAGTGGATATTGTACCTATGATATAGGATAATCATACTAAAATCTGTACACCTAAAGAAGCTAAACAAGAAGGAGTATCATGGATAAGATGTTCAATCTTCATTCAGAAAGGCAAACAGGATGGACATTGGAAGAAGGAGAATATAGAGAACAAGACAGGAGCCTACCACGGAGGGCCTCTGAAAGACACTACCTAGCAGGGTATCAAAGTAGATGTTGAGACTCATAGCCAAACTTTGGGGAGAGTGCAGGGAATCTTATGAAAGAAGGGAGAGAGAGAAAGACCTGGTGAGGACAGGAGCTCCACAAGGAGAGCAACAGAACCAAAAATTCTGGGCACAGGGGTCTTTTCTAAGACTGATATTCTAAACAAGAACAATGGATGGAGATAACCTAGAACCCCTGCACAGATGTAGCCCACTGAAGCTCAGTATACAAGTAAGTTCCCTAGTAATGGGAACAGGGACTATCTCTGACATGAACTCAGGGGCTGGCTCTTTGATCACCTTCCCCTGAGGGGGGAGCAGCCTTACCAGGCCACAGAGGAAGACAATGCAGCCAGTCCTCATGACTTGATTGACTAGAGTCAATGGAAGGGGAGGAGGACCTCCCCTATTACTGGACTGGAGGAGGGGCATAGGAGAATAAGAGGGAGAGAAGGTAGGATTGGGAGGGGATGAGTGAGGTAGCTACAGCTGGGATACAAAGTGAACTAACTCTAATAAATAAATAAATTCACTGTGGAGTCCAAGCTGGCTTCCAACTTATGATCCTCCAACTCAGCTTCCTGAGTACTAGATTACAGGTTTATAACACCACATCTAACTCCACTTTGGAGATATATCTAGTATCATTAAGTCTGTGGAGTTAAATGTTAAATGAACCAGAGCATATGCTGTCTTCAGGGCTCAAGGAGACTCATAAAACACTTTGTTTCCTTCTTTGTGGTAGAGCACACAAGATGCAGCACTTCATTGTCACCTTGGAAGGGGTTGTCTCAGTATTGAATGCCAGATTACTAAAAAGAAAAGCACAGGTTAAACATGCCTCTGGTCTTCATATCCTACCTTATACATGCCGTAGTGATTGTATCTTCACAAGGTGTTCAATAGACCTCTTGCATCTCCTGCTTTTTGATTCATTGTATCTCAAAGACAGACTGAACCAATTTGGAATTATGTAGGCCATCCAAATGGCCTAGATTTTCCTCTATTGCATAAGGGTGAGAGGATTAAAGTAGCCTAGAGTGGGAGTATAAACTTGTGCTGTCACTTGCATCACATGCAAGTTTACTGTTTGAGCCTCTTTCTTGATAAGAATGAATAAGAACTTGTCATAGAGATGGCCACACACCGTGTACCTAAACTGTTGCTGACATGTTTTAGTATGATTGTGGCTACTGCTAGACTGAATTTACCAGAGACTAGTCATGCGATCATTTCTTTTAAGGAGCAAACTGCTAAATTAGTGAGAATATGATGAAAACTCTCAACTCTTAACGTCCTTCAGGGTTTTTAAGGTGGCATTACTCTCTGCCATTCTGCAGAAATGCAGTTTCATTTGGACTTGCTGCTTCAATTGAGTTTATAAGAGAAGAAGAAACTAATTCAGTGGCTTGAAATTAGCCTTCTGACTGTGATAATACTTAAACCTATTCTAATTAGAGAATTTGGGGTTGCAGGCCAGTGCTAACAAGGGAGATTTTATACATAGAGTGGGTATCTACTCTGATTTTCAATCTAGGCCAGGGCTCCGTTTATTAGCTGACATAGCAGAAGTGTCATGACAACAGTTCTGCTATCCAGATATCATTATCAACTGATCCTAACAAACTTTGTAGTACTTGGATAGTTTCTATTCCTGGTGGCTGGTTTCTGAAAAAGATGATCTTAAGTTCCTTTAGAGAGAAACCGAGGGAAGCTTCATAGGTTCTCTTTGCTTTGTTTTTAGATATGTAATAGGCTCAGAAACAAAAGTAGACAAGAGACAATAATTTTTCAATAGAAAAGCCACCCTTCTCAGCATTGCCTATGAATTTGGGGGGAGGGGAGGTTGTCAGTAAAACAAAATCTTGTTTGATTCCTGATTATCTTATTCTCATAATATCATGTTCTATAAATAATCTCCATAGTTCTTTGCCAATCAGAAGCCCTTGTTGTTCATTACAACAGTTTCATATACAGTTTCCTGATAAGAAATCACTACCATTACATCTCTATCACTACCAGATCTTCTTATTACCTTATTATTTATTGCCATCAAGTAGCCAAGTTTTGTACCAACATTTCCACCACCAGTCCTAATCAGTATAGGATAGCCAGTAAACTTCCCCATAATGAGGAGGCATAGTCCTTCTCACCAGCACATTCTATTGGTTTAGTAAAATCACTGGTTTCCAAGTCTTCCTGTGGAAAATGTTTGCCTGATAGGTTTTTCAGGATTGCAATGTATGTTCTTTCACTGACCCAACCAATTCTGGACATTTCTGGTTCATTTTTTTTCTACTATCTTCCATAACATTTCCGATACTGTTATTTCATGATATGTGATGACCACTTTTCTCAACTTTCCAAGAGTCATCCTCATGGCATAGTAGCACTATCCTTCTAGAGTCCTTGCTGAGGGAAATTGTGTGACACAAGAGTGTTAGATTATCCTCTGTTACTGAGCTCTCATTTTCCCATTTATAACCCTTTGTTTTGTTCCTCTTAATCTAGCATAATCAGGATCCAGTCCAACATATACTCTCCTGACTCCCATTAATAAATATTAACTAGGTACTTTAGTTCTTTTGGTACACATTCAATGCCTCTTCTAAAAGGCCCAGTGATTTTCCAAACAGGAAATTCTATGATTGTGGCAAAAGCTGGGTGGCGAGGGGAATGTAAGGGTAGATTCTTCCAGCATAGAGTCACCTACAAGGTCTTTTATCTAGTGTACATTACTAGACTTTAACAAGGAAGAATAACCCAGTTATGCAGGCCAAAAAAATTTTAGGGGCATTGAAGAAATCAAGATATTAGACTCCATTGACCCCAATGTTCTTACCCTATGACTCAGGCACTTCTCTTCCTCAATCAGCTCCTTATACTTAAGTCTTGTCTTCTGGGAAGAAAGCGTGAGAGTCTTTTTATATGCTGCCAAACACAATTTGACATTCACACTCCACCTTTATTTAATTACAGCATCTCCTTGGTTTTTCGCTGCCTTTATCCATGGCATTAGTAGCAACCAGCCAAAGCTATTCAGTTTGTGTTCATGGTTACCAATTCATTCCATACTCAAACATAGGAAGTACTTTCTTCACCAAGGTACCCTCTGACTCTGATAACCCATCCCAGCTTTCTACTAATAGTCTAACATTCACTGTTATAGAGTGCTGACAATTTTTAATACTCCACTTACAGCCAGAGAAATGGTTTTCATTCTTAGCTGGCTGGTAGGTAATCAAACTAAAAAATCTTGGTTCTGACTGTTCTTCATAGGCTAAACCCTAGAATCCAGTCACCAGGAGATATATCATAAATGTGACTCTTGGAACAAATTTGGTGGAGAAAAGTCTTCACAGAAATAAAGCTTCTCAAGGAAGTGAGAACTCAAGTTGGATCCATGTAAGTTTTGAACAGCCACACAGTTTCACCAGATCCCAGGGGTTCAGCTAGTCTCACAGGTTTCTGGGGCTTGTCATAGCCTTGCCAAGTTTCCTGATAACTGAAGGAATATTTTCAAATTGACTTAACATGTTCAAAAGTGTACAATGAACAATTTCTTAAAAATCACATGGTACCTGATAACTGTGTAAGCTTGTAAAGGCTTAGGTGTATGTTTAAAATAAAAATGAAAAGTTCTTAAATGGAAACTTATATTTCGAAAAAAATCAAGTTTCCCTTTTACAAACATGAACATTTTGTGTATGGAGGGGTGTAAAATGATTGCCCTGAATGGAGGCTGAAAGAGTGAGCCCTGTAGTCATTGAAGCCAGATGCTCTCCAGGAAGGGAGTGTAACTTTGAACACATTTGTTAATTTAAGATGAGGTCAGATCCGGAATAAGGACTTGCCCATGATTCATTAACAGCCAAGAACCCTAGCGGCTAAAATGATGAGCATTTCAGGGGTGAGTGTGGGTTCAGGGTGGCACACTGCAGCATCCACTACAATCTCTCTTCTTAGTAGCAGTAGTCTACTCATTTATCTAATAGTACCAATGGCATGCCAATTACATGTCAACAAATAGGTTCTATAGAATTAAGATATAATTCTATATAGAATAGAATAGGTAAATAGATAGATAGATAGATAGATAGATAGATAGATAGATAGATAGATAGAATATAGAATTAAGATAAAGGTTAGTAAATAGGTGGCTCCACTGGAGGGAGTCTTTTATCAATAAATAATTTCCCATTATTGTCATGGGCCATGTCTCTCTTAAGAACTTGGCAAAATAGAGGGGTATATTCAATCAGAGAAGAGTAAGTAAGGAAAATGCTGAGGTAGAGCTGCAATACTGTCTTCAGGGAGCTTATCACTCCTTAAGGACCTTTAAATTGGTCACAGGAATAATACTAACAGCCTTTGGCATGATGTAGAAGTAAAATTAATATTTTTCTTATTAATGAAGTTCAAGTGCCATCTGTCATTTGGCATACTTTGCTGATACAGAAGAAATTCTCATTTTGAAACAGTAACATATCTACCTTCATATTGTGGTTCAGATATGCTTTGTTCCCGCAAAGGTTCATGTGCTGGAAGCTAAATACCTAATGTGATGGTGGAGAGGTGAAAATAGCCTATTGAGAAACAGTAGGTGGGCCCATTCTCATGAATAAATTTCTTGGTTCTTAGGAGTGAGTTAGGCACATGGCTGGACTGAGTCTCATGAAAGCAAGTCTTTAGAGAGCAAGTATCTATCCCATGTGCTTGGATATGTCAGTCGTGTGACTGGTTCCAATTTAATTATTAGCATACTATGTTAGCCAGGGAATCTCTGCCAAGATAACAGTGTTATACTTCTTAGAGCCTCCAGCCATCAGAATAATGAGCCAAGGTAACTTCATACTTATACACTAGGCAGTGTCCAGTTTTTTGTTATACAGTGGTCTCTGGCAAAGCTTGATTCAGTTTGTAAATTATCATATTTTTTTCATTAATTTTATGTTTAAAAGTAGTCATGTAACAGTAATTTACTCATTCATTTAATGGTATCAATGGCATACCTATTATGTGTCAGGAACTAGGTGGCATTTCAAAAGTGGGCACAGTCTTCAAGAAAAGTATGATCTATGAAATATATGGAGTTCTCAAAATAAATATTGTATTTAAAATCATAATAAAAGAAATGTTTCAAAAAAGAAAAGCAAACCGTAAGAGAACTATAAATGATGACACATTAAAAACCACTAACAAGTACTTGGCTAGGTGTAGACTCAGGGTGGGGGTTGGCATCCATAAGGCTTATCAGGATAGGTTCAGATCTGGATGAGAAGGTTCTGGTCATGTAAAGATTTTAGAGGAAGAAGTTCACTGGAGCTGAGATCAGAGCCCAAAGAGGGAATAAGTCATGAGGAGAGGAGTGGTCAGTAGGCAATGGACTTTGAACAAATATCAAGAAAGAACAACTAGCACAAAGACTCTGAGCTAGCTGTAAAATCAGCATGACAGATAGTCAAGAAGATTGGTAAGTCAGACAATTTAACACTAGAAACTAGGTGTATTGAAGACTACATTGTCCTGGAAGCCATAGCAAATAATTTACTTTGTACTGAAGGACAATTGGAAGATAGCACACTTTGAGCAGGATAATGGTAAACCCAACCTTAAAAAAAAAGTCTGGACACTCTTTATAAAATAGACTACACAAAGTCAATATATAAACAAGAGTATCAGTCAGAGAAGCATAGTAGTAACTCAGAAAGAATGATATAGCAGCTATCAGAATGACAGCATGGAGATCCTGATGACTTGTCAGATTCAGGGTATATTTTGAAAATGAAGTGAAAAGGATTTACTAATAGGCTAGATGGAAGGTAGAAGAGGACTTGGAGAGCAACATTATAACTAGAACGCACATATGTAGTCATAATTTAAATAAGATTCTGAAAGCCAAATCATGAAGGTTACCTTGTTTGCCTCTGTCTCTCTGTCTCTCTGTCTCTCTGTCTCTGTCTCTCTGTCTGTCTCTGTGTGTGTGTGTGTGTGTGTCTGTGTGTGTGTGTGTGTGTGTGTGTGTGTGTGTGTGTGTGTGTGTTAAAGAGTGAAGGGGAGGAAGGAACAGAGAGACAGAGAGAAAAGAGATGGAGAGTTGTTTGGGAAAATAAAGAAATACAAAGATACACAAAGTAATGTCTCTCACGGAAAATAATCTTATTCACAGTTTGTTTCTATGACTGGCCAAAGGCAATATGGTCTGTTTTCATTGATTGTATGAGAGGTCTTCACTTTGTCAAAATTGCTCCTGGAGCTTATACTCTGGCACACATGAAGGTACCCCATTTCCCTTTGTCAAACCTACTTGGTAGCTTCTGAAGTAATAATGAACATTACAGTGCTTCAACATAAAGCTGTTCCTGGGGCAGGTGAACTACTTGCACTAACTACACAGGAATAACAGACAGACGAGTAAGCATAACCCCAGCTGCAGCCGTGGCTGGATGTCGTGCCCTACATTGGTCTTTTTGCAATTCACATGTGGGAGGCCATTCAGAAAGCAAAGCCATCCCACAGGCACGGGGCTGGAGCACAACTGATTTCCTTTGTGGAACTAGCCACAGAGAAATCCTTCATGTATGCTCCCAGAGTCAGTTTCAAGTGGTTAAAACGCTGACACATTCCATGGAAGTGATAGTACTGGAATATTTTAGAATTTCAAAGTAGAAAGAAGCCAGAGGTTAAACAAAGGAAGATATTTTTCTTTTCTAAAATTAATTTATTTTCTTATTGACTACAGGTTATTCACTTTGTATCCCAGCTACAGCCACCCCCCTTCATCTCCCAATCCCACCCTGCTTCCCTCATCTCCTCCCTTGTCCCTCCCCAAGTACACTGATACAGGAGGTCCTCCTCCCCTTCCCTCTGACCCTAGCCTATCAGGTGTCATCCGAATGGCTACATTGTCTTCCTCTGTGGTCTGGTAAGTCTGCTCCCCCCCCAGGGGGAGGTGAAAGAGCCAGCCACTGAGTTCATGTCAGAGACTGTCCCTGTTCTCCTTACTAGGACAACCCAGTTGGAGAATGAGCTGCCATGGGCTACATCTGAGCAGGAGGTCTAGGTCCTCTCCTTGCATGATCCTTGGTTGGTCTTGTGGATGCCCAGTCCCCTCAAGTTCTTTCTATCTCCCCCTTCTTTCATAAGATTCCCTTCACTCTGCCCAAAGGGGTTGGCTATGAGTCTCAGCCTCTGCTCTGATACCTCGATCAGTACAGTTTTTTGAGAGGCCCTCTGTGGTAGTCTCCTATCCTGTTCCCTGTCTTCACCTGCTTCCAATGTCCATTGCATTTGCCCATCTCAATGAGAATTGAGAGTATCTTCCCTCGGGGCTTCCTTGTTGTTTAGCTTCTTTAGGACTATAGATTTTAGTATGTTTGTCCTATAATATATATCTGAAAACCACTAAGAAATGAGTATATAATATAAAATGTGTCTTTCTGCTTCTAGGTTACCTCACTCAAAAATGATCTTTTATTGTTCCTGCCATTAGCCTATAAATGTTATGATTTCCTTGTTTTTAATAGCTGAGTAATATTCCATTGTGTAAATGTAGCACAATTACTATATCCATTCCTCTGCTGAGGGGCATATAGGTTGTTTCCAAATTCTGGATATTATGAAAGATGAAAGAAACTGCTACAAACATGGTTGAGCAAATGTGCTTGTTGTATAGTTGAACATCTTTTGTATATATGCCTAGGAGTGATATAACTGGATCTTGAGGTACCACTATTCCTAATTGTCTGAGAAAGCGCCAGATTGATTTCCAAAGTGGTTATACAAGATTACTTTCCCAGCAGCAATGGAGGAGAGTTCCCCTTTCTCCACATTCTCTCCAGCATGTGTTGTCACTTGAGTTTTTGATCTTGGCCATTCTGATGGGTGTAAGGTGAAATCTCAGGATCGTTTGATTTGCATTTTCCTGATGGCTAAAGACATTGAACATTTCTTTAAGTGTTTCTCTGCCATTCTATATGCCTCTACAGAGAATTCTCTGTTTAGCTCTGAACTCCATTTTGAATTGGATTACTTTGTTTGTTCATGTTTAACTTATAAAGTTCTTTATATATTTGGGATAGTAGCCTCTATCAGGCACAGGGTTGGTGAAGATCCTTTCCTAATCTGTAGGCTGTCATTTTGTTGTTGACAGCGTCTTTTGCTTTACAGAAGGTTTTCAGTTTCGTGAGGTCCCATTTATTGTTGATCTTAGAGCCTGTGCTGTTGGTGTTCTGTTCAGGAAGTTGTCTTGTGTGCCAATGAGTTTAAGGCTCATCCCCAATTTTTCTTCTTGCAGATTTAGTGTGTCTGTTTTTATGTTGAGGTCTCTGATCCCCTTGGACTTTAGTTTCATGCAGGGTGATAAATATGAATCTATTTACATTTTTCTACATTTAGCTATCCAATTAGACCAACATCATTTGTTGAAGGTGCTTTGATTTTTTCCATTGCATGGTTTTAGCTTCTTTGTCAAAAATGAGGTGTCCATAGGTGTATAGGTTTAATTCTGAGTCTTCAATTCAATTCTTCTTATCAACTACCATATTTCTATGCCAGTACCATGCAGTTTTTATTACTATTGTTTTGTAGTTTAGTTTGAAGTCAGGTACAGAAATACCACCAGAAGTATCTTGGTATAATTCTAACCAAAGACCTGTATGAAAAAAAAAAAAAAAACTTCAGGTCTCTGACAAAAAGAAATTGAAGAAGATATCAGAAGATGGAAAGACCTCTCATGCTCATGATTCAGTAGGATTAACGTAGTAAAAATAGCCATCCTACCAAAAGCAATCTACAGATTCAATGTATTTCCCATCAAAATAGCAACACAATTCTTCTTTTTATTTTTTATTTAACTTTTATTAATTACACTTTATTCACTTTGTATCCCCCCATAAGCCCCTCCCTCCTCCACTCCCAGTCCCACCCTCCCCACCTTTCTGCATGCATGCCCCTCCCCAAGTCCACTGAAAGGGGAGGTCCTCCTCTCCTTTTTTCTTTTTTTTTTTTCAATGCAGTTTATTCAGGAACCTTGAACAATCATCTGACCCTGGGGAAAGCCAGCCCACAGCTTAAATAGCCTCTGGGTAGCCAACCCCAGCGTGCCATGTGGGCAATGCAGATAGGTCCACATACATGGAAGCAAGCCAGATCCTCAGCCTTAGCCAAATGTGGAATTGTTCGTGACAGAGAGCACTCACCATCTGGAAGGTGGAAGGCAGAAACCAGCTCCATCTTTAAGGCATAGCATTCCGCAGCTCTCTACAGTTCCCCCTTTTTGTTTTAGACGCATCAGGCAAGAGTAGAGGTCTGATCTCTGATATTAAAAATAAATTGGGACTTTGTACTGATGTTCATTTAGGTGTCATCCACCCAAAGAGCATCAGACCCGTCTGATACCTTTTTCTCAGAGGCGGGACCTGGGGCATCAACCCGCATGCAATCAGACTTGCTCTTCTCTGGGTCCAAAGCAGCTGACCCTGAGTGCAGTGCTTAGCCTCGCATCCTGAGCATAACATTTTAGGTTTTTATGGTAGCCAACCATGCTTGGGGAGACTGTCCTGCTTCAATGGCTGTAAAGGCCTGAATGATCATGGCTGCATTACGCTGTAGTGAGACTCTAAGCTTGCATATATACCACAGGCAAACCAAGGAGACCAACACCAGAAGGCCTGCTGACGCTCCCATGCCCACCCATTCCTTCAGATGATTCATGGCTGCAGCAATCCATGATGATAATCCTGTGGCTAGTCCTGCGTCCACTCTGGTAGAATTTACTGTGACAATGGCCACTCTCAGCTGCTCCATCGTAGTATCGAATTCTCCAGTCCAATTACCTAAAATATAGCTAGACAATTGTTTAGACAGATTTGCAGCACAGGAAAAAATTCTCATGTTATATGCTAGTGACTCAAAGTCCAGCATATTTTCATTGACAGCCAAGTTGAGCCATTTGCCATAGGGTATCAATTTGCTCCTGCACGAGGTCAATCCTCTAATTGAACACCATCAAGCTTCCTTTTACTTGAGCATTAATTCCTTTTTGTACAACTAAGGCATGAGCTACATTGGCTAAATGATTATTCAGGGTCTGAGCAGTCTGCACAGTATGACTCATGGCTAATGCCCCGGTGGGAGCTCCAACAGCCGCCAATGAAATGGCAGTAACAATGGTGGCTGTAGTTCCAAGATCCCTTTTCTGTCTGAAGAGAGTCATAGCGTGAGGGGCATCAACGGGCATAGGCACCCAGCGAGGCATGTGAGTAACCAGGGCATACCTAAATTTACTAGCATTCCAGCATTGGGCAAAAAAGCAAGTATCATCACCACAATTACTTGGCTCTATATGGCTAATAATGAATAAAAATGGGGGATATAAACAAACAGATGTGGGCTTATAGGAAATATTATGAGAAGCCTTAACCCCCTCGTTGGAACATCCTGCATCAGTTCTAGAACTAGCAGTGGTGGTGTCCGAGGTCTGAGTAGGTTCAGGAGACCATTGCCCCCAGGGGCGAGACGTGCTCCATGCCAATTGACTAACTCCATGTTTTCCTCCACTTTTGGAAGTCATTTAAGGTTCTTCAATTATTTTTTTCCCTTTTTTTAAAAAAAATTTTCATCAGTTACACTTTATTCACTCTGCATCCCCCCATAAGCCCCTCCCTCCTCCCCTCCCAATCCCACCCACCCTCCTCCCTCTGCTTGCATGCCACTCCCCAAATCCACTGATAGGAGAGGTTCTCTTCTCCTTTCTGATCTTAGTCTATCAGTTCACATCAAAACTGGCTGCATTGTCCTCTACTATGGCCTGGTAAGGCTGCTCCCCCCCAAGGAGGTGATCAAAGAGCAGGCCAATCAGATTATGTCAGAGGCAGTCCCTCTTCACATTACTAGGTAACCCAATTGGACTCTGAACTGCCCTGGGCTACATTTGTGCAGGGGTTCTGGGTTATCTCCATGAATAGTCCTTGGTTGGAATATGAGTCTCTGGGAAGTTCCCTGTGTTCAAATTTTCTTGTTCTATTGCTCTCCTTGTGGAGACACTGTCCTCTCCAGCTCTTACTATTTCCCAGTTCTTACATAAAATTCCATTCACTCTGCCCAACAGTTGCCCATCAGGCTCAGCATCTGCTTTGATAGTCTGAAGGGCAGAGCCTTTCAGAGGCCCTCTGTGGTAGGTTCCTAGGTTGTTTCCTGTTTTCTTCTTCTTCTGATGTCCATCCTCTTTGCCTTTCCGGATAGGGATTGGACATTTTTGTTAGGGTCCTCTCTCTTGTTTAGTTTCTTTAGATGCACAGGTTTTAGTGGGTTTGTCCTATGTTGTATGTCTATATGAGTGAGTATATATACCATGTGTGTCTTTTTGCTTCTGGGACAACTCACTCAGGATGATCCTTTCCAGATCCCACCATTTACCTGCAAATTTCATGATTTCCTTATTTTTCATTGCTGAGTAATATTCCATTGTGTAGATGTACCACAATTTCTGCATCCATTCTTCAGTTGAGGGGCATCTGGGTTGTTTCCAGCTTCTGGCTATTACAAATAAAGCTGCTACAAATATGGTTGAGCAAATGTCCTTTTTGTGTACTTGAGCCTCTTTTGGATATATGCCCAGTAGTGGTATGGCTGGATCTTGAGGAAGCGCTATTCCTTGTTGTCTGAGAAAGCACCAGATTGATTTCCAGAGTGGTTGTACAAGTTTACATTCCCACCAGCAGTGCAGAAGGGTTCCCCTTTCCCTACAACCTCTCCAGCAAGTGTTATCACTTGAGTTTTTGATCTTGGCCATTCTCATGGGTGTAAGGTGAAATCTCAGGGTTGTTTTGATTTGCATTTCCCTAATGGCTAGTGAGGTTGAGCATTTCTTTAAGTGCTTCTCTGCCATTCGGTATTCCTCTACAGAGAATTCTCTGTTTATCTCTGTTCCCCATTTTTTAAGTGGATTACTTGGTTTGCTGCTTTTCAGCTTCTTTAGTTCTTTATATATACTGGATATGAGTCCTCTGTCAGATAAAGGGTTGGTGAAGATTCTTTCCCAATCTGTAGGCAGTCGCTTTGTTTTGATGACAGTGTCCTTTGCCTTACAGAAGCTTTTCAGTTTCATGAGGTCCCATTTGTTGATTGTTGCTCTTAGAGCCTGTGCTGTTGGTGTTCTGTTCAGGAAGTTTTCCCCTGTACCAATGAGTTCTAGGATATTTCCCACTTTTTTTTCTAGCCGATTTAATGTGTCTGGTTTTATGTTGAGGTCTTTGATCCACTTGGACTTCAGTTTTTCGCAGGGTGATAAGTATGGATCTATTTTCATTTTTCTACATGTAGACATCCAGTTGGACCAGCACCATTTGTTGAAGATGCTATCTTTTTTCCATTGTATGGTTTTGGCGTCTTTGTCAAAGATCAGGTGTCCATAAGTGTGTGGGTTTATTTCTGGGTCTTCTGTTCAGTTCCATTGATCCACCATTCTGTTTCTATGCCAGTACCATGCAGTTTTTTATAACTGTTGCTCTCTAGTACAGCTTGAGATCAAGGATGGAGATACCTCCAGAAGATCTTTTATTGTAGAGGATTGTTTTAGCAATTCTTGGTTTCTTGTTATTCCATACGAAGTTGAGAATTTTTCTTTCCAGGTCTGTAAAGAATTCTGTTGGCAAAATTTGATGGGAATTGCATAAAATCTGTAGATTGCTTTTGGTAAGATGGCCATTTTTACTATGTTAATCCTGCCAAGCCATGAGCATGGGAGATCTTTCCGTCTTCTCATATTTTCTTCTAATTCTTTCTTCAGAGACTTGAAATTTTTTTCATACAAGTCTTTGACTTGCTTGATTAGGGTTACACCAAGGTACTTTATGTCATTTGTGGCTATTGTGAAGGGTGTTGTTTTTCTAATTTCTTTCTCAGTCCTTTTGTCTTTTGTATACAGGAATGCTACTGATTTTTTTATTTTAGTTAATTTTGTATCTGGCCACTTTGCTGAAGTTGTTTATCAGCTGTAGGAGTTCCCTGGTAGAGTTTTTGGGGTCACTCATGCATACTATCATATCATCTGCAAACAGTGATAATTTGACTTCTTCCTTTCCCATCTGTATCCCCTTGATCACCTTCAACTGTCTTATTGCTCTAGCAAGGACTTCCAGCACTACGTTGAAGAGATATAGGGAGAGAGCAATACAATTCTTTACAGAACTTGAGAGAATAATTATTTTTTTATAATTTTTTATTTTTCATATTAATCACAGGTTATTTACTTTGTACCCCAGCCTTAGCCTCCCCCCCATTCCCTCTTAATTTCACCCTCTCTCCATCATCTGCTTCCTGCCCCTTTCTAAGTCCACTGATAGGAGAGGTCCTCCTCCCCTACCATCTGACCCTAGCTTATCAGGTCTTATAAGGATTGGCTGCAATGTCCTCCTCTGTGGCCTGGCAAGGCTGCTCCTTCCTCAGCAGTGGTGGTCAAAGAGCTAGCCACTGAGTTCATGTCAGAGACAGTCCTTCTTCCCCTTACTAGGGAACCCACTTGGATTATGAGCTGCCGTGGGCTACATCTGAGCAGGGGTTCTAGGTTATATCCATGTATGGACTTTGGTTGGAGTATCAGTCTCAGAAAAGACCCCTGTGTCCAAATATTTTGGTTCTGTTGCTTTACACAATGAAATACTACTCAGCAATTAAAAACAAGGAAATCATGAAATTTGCAGGCAAATGGTGGGATCATCCTGAGTGAGGTATCCCAGAAGCACAAAGACACACATGGTATATACTCACTTATAAGTGAGACCTACAAGATAGGATAAACATTACTAAAATCTGTGCACCTAAAGAAGGTAAACAAGAAGGAGGACCCCGGCGTAAGATGATCAGTCCTCACTTAGAAAGACAAATGGGATGGACATCGGAAGAAGAAAACCAGAAACAGGACAGGAGTCTACCACAGAGGGCCTCTGAAAGACTCTACCCAGCAGTCTATCAAAGCAGATGCTGAGACTCATAACCAAACTTTGGGCAGAGTTCAGGGAATCTTATGAAAGAAGGGGGAGTTAGTAAGATCTGGAGGGGACAGGCGCTCCACAAGGAGACCAACAGAACAAAAAATCTGGGATATTTTCTGAAACTGATACTCCAAACAAGGACTATGCTCTAGTTTGAGCAAGCAGTATAGCAGTGATTGACATGCCACTTTATGACCCTAGAGCCCAAACACAATCTCCCTCTCCCCAATTTACTCTTTTCACCCCATCTAGTGACTAGAAGTTCCCCTGCCCTTTTTGCCCTAAGGACCCTCAGATAGTATGAGGTGATAGCATCTGGGAATGGGGAGAAATTCCTCTTTCATACCTGAGGATGAGTGATTGATGGGTCAGGTGGTTGGGTGGAGACAGCCATGGAGCAGAGACTCACAGCCAAGCACTGGGTGAAGTGGGTGAGTCTAGTGAAAAAGTGAGAGGAAAGATATAAGGATGTAGAAGTGCCAGGAATTCCACAAGAAGACCAACAGAGCCAACTAACCAAAGCCCAGAGGGACTTGAGATTGAAGCACCAACCAAGGACCATGCATAGACAGGACCTAGGCCCCCTACACAGAAGAAGCCAATGGGTTCAGGTTTCATGTGGGTCCGCTAGTACGGGCAGTGGAGGCTGTCTTTGATATGGACTCTGTTGCCTGATTTTTATCACTTCCCGCTGGCTGGACTGCTTTGCCAGACTACAGGGGAAGAAAAATTGCTCAGTCTTAATGCATCTTGATGTGCTGGGGTGGGTTGGTGGTGGGAGTGGGGCAATAGGAGGAAGAGGGAAAGAGGGTGGTACGATCTGGATGTAAAGTGAATAAATAAATTAGTCAATTTTTAAATAGAGGAATGGAGCGTTTTAAACATTTCCTTTTTCAATGTCTCAGTATCCCAGACCTGAGTAGCTCATGGTCAGTGGACTGACTGCTACCTGGATAGTTTCCCAAAGAAGATTATGGAATCAGGAACTAACAAAAGAAGAAAAGTCAATCCCAGAGTGTACCAGCTAAGTCATGTTGTCAATATTTGTGTCAGTAACACAACAGTACAGTTTCACATCCTGTGTTTGTGTTTGATACCTGGATCACTCACAGTCAGAATACAGCTTTACACTGTGAGTGGAGCATGTGGATTAGTGGAAGTGATCAGTAACTAGAAGGAAGAAACTAGTCCACTGCTTCAAATAGTTGCTTTGATTGCTATTTTTCCTACTCAGTTGCCTAAACTAGTATCACTGTGTGTATGTACACACACACACACACACACACACACACACACACTCACACGGTTCATGCATATGTGTGTATCTATGTGTGACGGCCAAAGGTCATGTTGAGTGTCTTCCTATATCACTCTACTGCTTTTGTGAAAGGGTTTCTTTCTGTGAGTGGAATTCATTTTTTTTTGGGTAGACTGTCTGGTCATTGAGCTCAAGGCATCTGCCTGTCCCCACCCTACCAGCCCTGTAGTTACAGGCAATTATCATAGCTCCTCAGCTTTTTTTATACATAGATGTTAAGGATCTAAATTCAGGTCCTTATGCTGTCATGGCAAGCATTTTACCCAGCGAGCAATCTCCCCAGCTCCACTCAATTGGCTACCTTTATTTTTCTAAATTACCAACAAAATAAACAAGCCCAATAATGACTGGAGACATAATTGACTCTCTCTTCTGAGCTGTGGCCATCAGCCTGAAACCTGAGAGACTGAAATGACATTCAAGATTATTTCTTCTGAGTCTCCTTTAGTCACCTCCACAGTGGGGGGGTGAAAGCCAGAACAATTGTTTGATGTCATGAATTCAAAATACCTGACCGATTGACTCAATTTTTTACTACTTATATAATCAGCATGTGTTATCGTCATAAGGAATGAGTCTCTTTGTCACCTCTCAAATGTCCCTTTTAAGAGATTGTAAACATTCAACACCTTAAGTCAACCCTCTTTGCAGATTTTCTCCCATAAACCTCTCCAGTCATTCTCTAACTGCCAGTTCTCCCCTCTCCCACCTTGGCAGCTGTGGGCACCTACAAATTTTCCTTCTAATCAAGGCTGAAAACCACTTGATTTTTCACATAAGCAAACATGGGACTGTATGAATCAGCAAGTGCTACTTTTCCCAGTCATTCCTCACTGAATGATGTATTAAAGGTTCCTACAGACTTCCCAAAGTACCATGAAACTAAACAACGACACCAAATAAAACCTCACATCATACAAAAGCCTATCAGAAGGCACAAGATGTGTAGGTCAACTGAACTAGAGGAGGGACATATAAAAGGCAGAATGTCTAGATTTCCCGAGCCAGGACGGCACAAAGAAAATAAGAGAAAACACAGAGGGGACCTGATCTAATACCTACAGAAAGAGAAATTCCCATTGCAGATGGATTCATTATCTGCTCTAATCATCCATGTATGGAAAGCAGTCTCTGTGGGAATAAAGATGCTTGAGTTTGAATTTATAAGGATGGGTATATCTTTAAAGTCCCCTGAGGAAAGCAATTAAGTGAAAATGTGGTAGAAAGGTCATCAGATGATCTATTTTGGATGCAGCAGATGCATATTTGATTCCTTTCTTATGTTTGATAGTATAACTGTGACAATACAGAGCAACTGTAAAATAATTGAACATTTTAACAAGTGTTTACTTAGCAACTGGATACGATATGGCATTATAAACTAAACCAAATTGTAGCAATGTCCTTACATGCACCTATCTAATCATTACAGAAATATAAGTTTGGGGTAGATGTTCATTTCTAACCTGGTAGCTGAGTAAGAACCATTAGAGTGTTCTATTCTGAGGGATTATTATGCAATTTTTGCATAAAATTTACATGATACCCTTCCATAAAAAGTGTATCCTGACAATTAATGACTGCTGAGAGATGGGGAATCAGTCTTCCCCAAAGATGAGCCCCTTAACTGGTTATCCAAGTCTAAGTGGTCAGCCCTAAAAACCCACTAAAATTATATACATATAAGCAATGCTAGATGGACTCAGAAGGACGTGTGTGCATGTGCGTGTGTGTGTGTGTGTGTATGTGTGTGTGCACGCACGTGTGTGTTTAAAGAAAAAAAAGCCATGAATTTGAGAGAGAACAAGGGAGGAGACAGGAGGAGCTGGAGATGGGTATATAGAGAGGAGAAGTTATATAAATATTGTATTCATATATCAATGTTAAAAAATAGTACAGAAGAAAAATGTGGCCCCCAAAATTAAAAAAAAACCAATATCATTCTGAGTTATGGTAGAAACTGTCCAAGTTAAATATTAAAAAATACTCACTCTTTAATTACATAATCTCTGTCTATATTGATATTATAAGATAACCTCCTATAGAACACATACATGCATTTGAAACCCAGACACCAAATTTGGTGTTTATAGCTAGTAGTCAAATTTTCAGAATGGCAAGCTACAGAGTAATGTTTATTGAACTGCAACAATAAGTAGGTTGTTGACAAATAAATGCATATATATGTTCATAGAAAGAATAATAGATTAATAATAAATATATACATATTTACATATATATGAGAGAAAAATGATAGATGGATGAATAAATAGATAGACTGACAGATTGATAGACAGACAGACAGACATATAGTTTATAAAATGCAGTACTGGGAACTAGACAGACAAATTGAATTGGATTCAGGTTTTCAAAGAGAATCTATCAAAGAACAGTGCCTGGGTCTGTGTAAACAAGCTTATTTTGCCTAAATTCACAAGTGAGTTTAATGAAAGAGACACTTAACTCCCTGCCGCCTTTGTTTGACCAAAGCCACCTTTTGGGGAACTTATGCAAAGTCTTATTTTCCTGATCTTCCCAAACACTGTTTCACTGTTCTACTCACCTGTCTCCTCCAAGCAGCCCTTTACTGGTTCAGTTGTTTTCTCAATTGTGCTTGAGTTAAGGAATAACCATTTGTTCCCCAGGACACACATTTTCCTGGGATTGAGTGAGTTACAGTAATCGACTGAGCTGATGGATGCCCTAGGCAGAACCATTGGAAGGCCCCTGAGGAGCAGGTTAAACTCCTGAGCATCCCAAGAAATCTGCCACAATCTAAAACTCCATGAGCTGTTAGTTTGGCGTTCATTCCACCATTTCATAGCCAACACTCTGCTTCTGAGCTAGAGATGTAAAATACTCATTCAGCCATAATTTCTCTTGAGGCTAGCCAATAAACTGAAGTGGGTCAGGCCAACCCATAATTCTTGAAAAAAGAGCTACTGAATAGCAATATGCTGTTCATCTTACTCTTTGAGCTAAATGCCTTGATTTTGAAATGTGTGATGAGAAGGAAAATGCAATAGTGCAATTTTTAATTGAGATGTACTCATTTCCATTTTAATCGTTAATACAGTTCTCTATAGGAAACAACACATCCATGGGAAACCAGAGGAAAAACCCAGGAGAGCATTCCTAGAAGACCCATTTGCTTTCTTTAGGCATGAGATACCCACCGTCTTCCACAAGATGGCAGGCAGTTTTCATTTTACTATTGGTGATCAAGAGGAAATTGTTCCACTCTCAAATGACAACAACCCCAGGTAGCTAGGGTGACATTTGCTTTACATTATGATACACACTAATTAATCATTAGTGATCCCAGAAGTAAGTCTGCTAAAAATTCTTTGCAATGGTTTTCCCCAGCAGGAGCTTTCAATATTGATACTATTACATGCACATATGTTCAGCCAGTATATGTTCTAGCCATGGCTTTAAGCTTTTAGGTTATTTTAATTAATATTGCCTCAATTAATATTTACATCTCATTCAGAAGGGGAAACAGCAAGCCTAGTAAAATCAAGACAGGAAGAAAAAGCAATAAACAGGGCTTTGCAGAGCTGAAGGCAGCTGCCAAGCTTTCAGCATGAGACACCTCTGTCTTCTGGCATCTCACATCTCCACCTTTGTCTCAGGCCTAGCTTACAGTTACTAAAACAAACATTTGTTTAAAAAGACAAAAACCTTATCTGGCACTGCCTTTGTACACTTAGCATGTATCCTATGAAATCAAAGCACATAACTTAAAAAAAAAAAGAAACAAACAAAATAACAGGTTCTTATATATCCCAAATTCTGCAGCTAACTTTGCACTCCTGAATTTCCTGCCTCTACCCTTGCCCAAGCAATGCATGACACACATACACTAACATGCCCAGTTGTTTGCAGTGCTGAACTTCTCAGTGTTTGCACTGTGAACATCATGTGTGAGAGGTAAGTAGTCACTCAACCAACTGAGCTAGCTTTCTTTGTCCCCTCAACTGACAAGAAATGCTCATACTGCCTTTTAAAATGGACTTGATTCCTTTGCAAAAGCTTCCTTGTGCTAAGCAACAGCTCCAGGCCTCAGATATGGTCCAAGCTGTCGAAAATAAGCACTGATAGTCTCTTCACCTACAAAGAGTCTTCCAAGAAAGGTTCATCAGCCATTTGAGCAGCTATAGCCAACCTAGTTTCTTCCACCACCTGAAGCTGGACCAGAGCAAAAATTACCTGCCTGTGTCCATTCTACTGCTGGTGGAAACTGAATTTTAGACTCCCACCTTGTTTCCAGTGATAGCTGGCTACTTTGCACTCAGTCTAACTTCATGCACACCCCAATCCAGGCTAGTGCATCACTGTGATTTACCTTTCCTCTGATGGTGGCACTTGCCTTACAACCACTTCAACTGTGTTTCTCCAACTATAATGTTCCCGGGGAGCCAGCTAGTGGTCTTGCTAGAATTCAGATGGCAGTACAATAAGACAGTAGTGGGACCAGAGAGTGTGTCACACTCTCAGGTGATCCTGGAAAGTGTCAGTCCACTGGCCACTAAGTGAACTTAGTAAACCTCTGGAAATTCCTTTCTTTGTCTGTACTCCATATTGCAGATATGCTGAAATAGAGGAGCCAGGCAGGGATTTCCTAATTCCATGTTGACTGCTATGGAGCTCTTTAAGAACCCCTCCTCTTTTTATGCCTTTCTCATCTGACTCACAAACTAAACTGTCTTTTCAGTCATTACTAGAGCTCCATCTCAGGCATTCCATTGCATTCCAGAAGGTTCTGGAACCCAGATTGCTATTTATTTTCATTCCACCATATCTTCTTAAAGTTTAACTTTTCATGTGAACAATTCAGTTTAAGACACTAACCCTCATCTGTCTTATTTCAAAAATGTTCAGCTCTATTTCAATCAGCTCTAACAGTCAGCTGAGCCAGCTACATCATGAACTTTTTCATCACCTAACACCAACCTTACACTAAAACCTTAATACTTAATATGCTTCTGTTTTATCTCAGGCTCCAACAGGAGCCATCTGACTCTGCACTCCATTACTCCAATGAAGCATATTATCCCATATCACTGGACTTTCCACTTCTTGGTCACCCTCTATAGTCTTATGTTTGTAACACTTGTTTTCCTCCATTTCCAGCAGTCTAGAGATGGACATTGTTCTCTGTAGTCAAAAGTTTTCCTTCAGTTCATCTTTATCGGATACTACTGTGCTGAATTAATCATAAATGCTCCTGTACTTATTACTTCATTCATCCCATCTAAAAAGATCACATTGAACACTCATCTTGTACTGCTGCATGGCCCTAAATTTTTCCTTCATGTTTACTGACTTCACCCTTAAATTTTCAAACTATTGAGCTAAAAATATATATATTTGTTTAGTTTCCATCCCTTCTACTTCAGTCTTTCAGTTATCTTTGCTTGATCTCTTTTTTTTATTTATTTATTGTTTTGTCTTGGACTTGTTTTCCAAAGTCCATCTCAACAAATTTAACATTCCAATAAAGTCTCCCTTAGCTTTTTTCTATATATACTTTTCTTTAAGCTTTTGAGTCTTCCTTGATGTGTATCAAAGTTTTCAGTTAGGATGTTTTACTTACCCATTGGGTTTTGCTCTCACCCAGTATACATCCTCACATCTCCCTCACCCACCATGATCTCACCTAACCAAAACTGGTCCCAAGAACCTTACTTCTTGTTCATTCATGGAATAGCCTATCCTTTATTACTAAACATTCTTTATGGTGCTGGGAATGGAACCCAGGACTTCACACATGCTAAGGCCAGCTCACTAATACTACCACTGACCTGAACCCATCACTTTATTAACTTCAAAAAGTGATTCCTTCCTTTTTTTGTATATAAATTATCCATTCTCTTTTTAACCCCCTGTAAATGTGTGCCAGCACATACAATATCAAACTTATGTGTGGTTTCTACTTTTATCATTTTGGCAATGGCCTTTTAATTTTCCATTTCAATGACCTCAACTCTGTCCTCATCAATTTTGATCTGGTAACATAGATACTATGTTCACTTTGTGATAAAAACATTTTCTGTTCATCACCTTAGCTCTAATTCTATTTTATTGTTATATCCCATGATGATTAATCACTTTATCAAACTTTTAATGTCAATGTCTTAAAGGCTGTGTCCTTATGCCTCTGTTTCATGCTTTGCATTTTCTATTTTATCCTTTTGCCCATTATAAACATTCTTATAAATGTAAAAAAAAAATAATAATGCTTTTTCTTTTGACTTTTTTAGGCATGGTCTCAGTATGTATCTTTGACTGGTCTGGCACTCACTATATAGACCAGGCTGACCTCAGACTCACAGAGATCCACTTGCCTCTGCCTTCTAAGTGCTAAGATTACAGCACCACCACGCTCATCATAAAATAATACTTTTTAAGTAAAAACAATTCCCTTGACTTCAATTTTGTCATATATGTCCTAGCTTTTCATAAAGCATTTTTATTTTGTGCTATCATTGATAGGTATCTACCTACCCTTCTCTGCCTTAACACTGGTGGATTCTCGGGTACTTGAAACCTGATTACTATGTCTCTTCACTGATGTTCACAAAGCACTTGGAACACAGTAAATGCTCAGTACAGTTAAAAATAAGTGGATCATCACGTGTAAATCAAATAATGTCATATTCAGAAGTCTCATCCAATTGTTTTCTCTTGAATACTTGCCTATATCATGGTTATAGAACCAAAACATCAAGCGTAACATCTCTCAAGCCAAGATCATTATCTCCTCCTGCACCATATTGCTCTTCCTGCAGTGGTTCCAATATCAGATCATAGCAGTGCAAGCCTACAAAGTTTGAAGTCATCTGGTTCATTTATCCTTTCTTACCCTGCAGAGCCAATCAACCATTAACTCCTATGGATTCTAACATCTGCAATAGCTCGCAGGGCCATGATCTCTCTTATTTCTCTCCTCCCAAAGACAGAAACAGGCCAGTTTCTGCTCTTGCCTACAGTCATAAAAATACCTGCTAAAATTATTATCCTGCTGTTACCACTTGCTCATACCATTTATCCTATACAATTGTGTCTGACTCACCTTATTGAAAGAAAAATCTGATAACATTAGCTCTCTTCCAGTAAGTCTACAAGGGCTGCTTGTTTTCTAAAAGTTAAAGTTTGAATTCTTCAGCTTGACTTTAAAGGCCTTCTGCCATCTGCCTTCAAAATTCGCTTTCAGCTTCATTGCCATTGTATTTGTCCTCATCTCTGTCTCAAGATATTTATAACCCAAATGTTCACCTTCCTGATAATTGAGTAAGAAATTTTAAGAGGAAACAGATGAGAAACAAATGGTGAGTTACTTAAAGAAAATATGACAAGATTCACTAGACAAAGTGGTGTGGTTTAAAAGTAGTCTTTGATAAACATAATGAAATCTATACACCTAAAAAAGATAATCAATTGAGCGGATATGGGGTAAGATGATCAATCCTCATTTAGAAAGACAGATGGGATGTGCATTGAACGTATGACAGGAGTCTACTGAGCGCATCTGAAAGACTCTAACTAGCAGTGTTTTCAAAGCAAAGACTCATGACCAAACCTTTGGCAGAGTACAGGGAATCATAAGAAAGAAGGGGAGTTAGTCTGATGGGGAAAGGATAGGAGCTCCACAAGGACCAAATATATCTGGGCACAGGGTCTTTTCTGAGACTGACATTCAACCAAGGACCATGTATGGACATAACCTAGAACCTCCACTCAGATGTAGCCTGTGGTAGCTCAGTAACCAATTGGTTTCCCAAAGTGAGGGGAACAGGGACTATTTCTAACAGGAACTCGATGACTGGCTCTTTGGTCTCCCCACCCCCGAAGGGAGGAGCAGTCCTGTTAGGCCACAGAGGAGGGCTTTGCAGCCAGTCCTGAAGATACCTGATAAAACAGGATCAGATGAATGGGGAGGAGGTCCCCCCCATCAGGGGACTTGGAAAGGGGCACGGTAGAGATGAGGGAGGGAGGGAGGGAGGGACTGGGAGGGAATGAGGGATCGGGACACGGCTGGGATACAGAGTTAATAAAATGTAACTGATAAAAAAAAATAAAAATTAAAAAAAAGGAAAAAAAAAAGAATGAAATACAGAATTATAAAAAAAAAAAAAGTAGTCTTTGCTGAGGCTTCACCCAGCAACTGATGGAACCAGATACAGAGACCCACAGCCAAACATCAGGCAGAGCTCAGGGAATCCTGTGGAAGAGAAAAGATTTTAGGAGCCAGAGAGATCAAGGACACCACAAGAAAACCTACCAATCAAGTAACCTGGGCCCATGGGAGCTCACAGAGACTGATATGAAAACCAGGAAGCTTGCATTGGACTGGTCCTGCTCCTCTGCATATATGTTACATTTGTGTAGCTTGGTCTTCATGTGGGACTCCTCACAGTGGGATCAGGGGCTATCTCTAACTCTCTTGCCTACCTTTGGGATACTTTCCTCCTACTGGTTTGCTTTGTCTAGCCTTAATAGAAGAAGATGCATCTAGTCTTACTGCAATTTGATATGGCATGGATTGTTAATATCCATGGGAGGCATGCCCTTTATTTTGAAGAGAAATAGAAGAGGGGTGGATTGTTATGGGGAGAAGAGGTGATCTGGAAGGAAAGGAAGGAGAAAAAATTGTGGTTGGGATGATAAATAAATAAATAAATCAGGTGAATAAAAAGTAGCTCTACTGTGAAGCTGAAATCTGAAAAAGACTTGAGACTAAATTTAGATTAAATCACTGAACTTCTATCAGGGTGGAGAGTCTAGAAGAGGTTCATGAGTTACGTTCTTCTGGGAGTAGGCTGTTGTATCATCATTTGCAACAAATTTCCTGAGAGATTCACATATACTCAATCCTGAAAACAACTAACTCTGAAAGCCATAGGTACCCTCATTATTTGAATGGCGTGAGAAGCAATGTCTGTGCCCTAGTGCACACAGGTAAGTGAAAATATACTGTGGTAAGCATCAGAACCAGACAGTGGTGGTGGGTGCCTTTAATTCCAGCACTCAGGTGGATCTTTGTGATTTTGAGGCCAGCCTAGTTTACAGAATGAGTTCTAGGGCAGTCACAGAAGAGCTAGATTCTTTTCTTATATTTGTTTTTCATTTCACTATGTTCTTGGATAAGCCACTTACCACAATATGCATTTGCCATCATAGAGGTTATTGTCTCCTAGAAACTGTGTATCATCATCATACATCCTGAAGTTTCATGCCACCATACTGAGTTTTATGTCATCACCCTGACCTATGAATTAGGAAATGACTTAGAAAATGACTCGAATGTTACAATGTCAGTCAACCTTATACAAAAGTACAAGCTTTGTCCCTGTTTCTGTTAGTTGGTCTGCCCAATATATCACTTAATGCCGACTTACACTATGTATCCATTTAGTTATCTTTCTTCATGTCTATCTTCTTCCACTAACCTATAAGCTAAATGATCGTAGGCATTGTAGTTAATGTGTTTGTCTACTGCTGTATCATTTGGACCTGGAAAATCATCTGGCATATAACAAAATGTACTTACATAAATCTCCTTACCTTACATCTCCTCACGTGCACTCTCTCCCTATCCCATTCTCCCATCCCACTCTAATTTACATGTACTCTTGCTTGGCATCTCACCCCTTAAATGCATATCTAAACAAATAGGATAATTCAGGCAAGCTGATAATAGAAAGCAACCTGTGTCCATTTTCTGTTGCTTAATCTGTCTGAGTTAATCTTCAAGAAAGGAAAATCCCCTTCTTAAGCTGTCATCTAATAAGAACGGTAAAGTAAAATTTCTCAACTGAGGTCTTCTACAAAGTAAAAGACACCCTCTACTTTGTTATTTGGCTTGCTAGCTTTACTAACAGGAGATTTTGAGTCTCCACCTGAAGAAATACATATTGAAAGTAGGTCTATTTTTATGTGCCTCTAGTGTAGTCATGCAAGCAGCTGCCATCTCAAACATGAGCAAACAAGATGAAAGCATCCACAAAACTGTTTTATCTAATTTAGTGTGAAGACTAGGATGCCATTTAACTAAAGGGAACGTTTTCAGGAATTCAGAAAACCTGTGCAAGCCAATAGAAGAGTCTCAAAAACATACCAGTAAATAAATATGCTTAGTAAATAAATATGTGTTGAATGAATATATACACCTACTTCTCAGGGAAGGCCAAAATTTTTAACACAAATACTGGATGGCAAAGAGAGTAACATAAGTCTTAAGGATTTCATTTTAAAGTGTGGAAGAGCTGAAGGAGAGGAAACAACCTCCAAAGGACAGATTTATATTTTCATTTTAAACAAATTAAACACTCTCCTTTCCTCTCTGTTGGATCCCAAGAAAATGTCAGGTCTTTCAAGGTCTAGAGAAGGTTGTCTTTCAAGGTTATTGGAATCAATGGTCACTTTGGCCTCTGAGCCGCCCAGGAGATGTTCTTTTTTTAGCAAGCAATTGACTTCAAGAGAAAGGTTGTGGTCAGTTTTTTGCCCATCATTTGAGGAGTTAGCTTGTGATCCTTTGATGAATCTTCATAGCAATTCATGTCTATTTGTAAAAATATGATACTACCATCAAAAAGTAAATAATTATACACTTTTTAAAGTTGTTGTTCCCAGTGTTTTTGAGAATCAAGCCAGCTATTATTCTCCAGAAACTTATAGCTCTTTGCAGCCTAACTTTTACCAGAAGATTGTTCAATACATATGATTTACTTTGTGAGACTGTGAGCACCCGAAAGTCAGGGGCTGATTGTCTGGTTGTCTCCATATAACAACAGCACATGGGGCTCAATAAATCACATTGGGCTCATTAATCAAAAATTAAAATCCATTCTTTATACCACAACTTCTTTTTCAGCCCCAACCTGGACACGCTAGAGTTTTGGAGGCTAAATTATAGTGGAAAAAAAAATCTTTGTGTGATCAGATCAAGAGGAGTTGCAGTCCATAACTGTAACTTCATAGATGCGTAGACACAAGCAAATCAATCATTCCTCTATGTGAGCCGCAGTTTTGCTTTCTGTAAAGTGTGTGTGTGTGTGTGTGTGTGTGTGTGTGTGTGTGTGTGTGTGTCTGTGTGTCTGTGTGTGTGTGTCTGTGTGTGATGTCTAGCTTTAATTGTCAACTTGGGACAATCTAGAATTACCTGGGAAAAGAGTATCAGTGAGGGACTGTCTTGATTAGGTTTGCCTTTGGTTATGACTGTGGGAGTTAATTGTGACTGGTGGGAACACCTAGCTACTCTGGGTGGCACCATTCCCTGAGCAGGGCATCCCCATTTGTATAAAAAGTAGAAAAGGTAAACTGAGTAGTAGCATGTATTCATCAGTAATTGCTCTCTGCTGTAGACTGTGAATGTGACCTGCCCAGTTTTTAAAAGCTCCAGCCACCTTGACTTCTGCCATTCTGACGGCTAAGTCAGAATTGTGAGCTCAATAGCCCTTTTTTCCTTAAGGTGCTTTTGTCAGGGAATTTTATTACAGCAATAGGAAAGAAAATGAAGACAGGGTGTAACTACTGTTGTGAAATATTCAAGGGAATAATTGAGGAAATCTTATGTATATACATACATATGTGCCAAGAATCAAAGTTTAGATTCTTGTCCATTTGGTGGTAAGCAAAGGCGCACTGTAGGGCAAGAAAGTTTTAACCCATGCTATCTAGGGAGTTAGCATATAAGTAAGGAAATGAGTTGTCAAGTGGCACAGGGGAAATGAAGGATGAGAAGCAGCAACTTCTGCCATCAAATATAGAAGAATCTATTGGTGGGGTAAGAAAAACATCAGAGGCCAGGTGGCTCATGCCTTTAATCCCAGCACTTGGGAGGCAGAGGCAGGCAAATCTCTGTGAGTCTGGAACCAGCCTGTTCTATAAATTCCAGGACAGTCAGAGCTACATAATAGAGAGACAAGACCCAAGACCGTGTCTCAAAAAAAAAAAAAAAAAATGAAAGAAAATAATAAAGTAAAAATCAGAAGCATGTGTAAAGAATCTCAAAGGTCATGTGCTAATGGTCAGAAGTACACATAAGATGACCATGTTTAAATGGGCTGGCAGATTTGGGGAGATCTTAAGTCATCTGAAACAAATCGTTTGCAACATAGTAAAAGCCAGAAGATAAAGTAGACATTGAGGTCAGAAGCAGTGAATGTGTTCAATGACAGGACTGGATCTTATTCGCCCAAGTGCTAAATCTGGATTCATCTGAGATCAGGTAATAGGGCAGAGGATCCAGTGAGAGTATATGTTAGATCTTGGAAGGCCCAGAGTGCTAGATTTAAAGTAACATCATTAGTTACTGTCAAAGAGCAGCCCATGGGCTCTCCCAACTGAAAAACTGATTTCTAATTTAGGGCGTGCTTTTACTGAGGCCATGCTTTAAATGTGTATAAAATCCCCTCTCCTTCAGTAGTGGCCAGGACCATGAACTGCAGGACTGAAATAGAGGCTCATTATTATTCACCAACCAATTTAGGGCCTCTCTAGACTTTGCTTATGACAGCTGTCTTTCCCTCATGGCAGCTGCCCTCGGTGCAGGGTGGAGACTGATTCCCCTAGATAGACAACAGAGTTACGTCAGAGCCAGACAATATCACAAAGGTGGACATAGCCCCTCTCTCCTCCTTTGCCCAAAGCCAGGCTTCTGGTCTCACCTTGGACCCACAGTACTAGAGCCTACTGTGATCATCCCCGAATGGAGTGCTCCTCTTGACTCCAAGGGAAAGCTGCCTGTGCCTTTATTTGTCTGGCATGTGGGAGGAAATCAGACGGATTGGTCTCCAGCTGCCTTTGTTGTGCTCTAAAAATAAGAAAGATAGGGCTCAAAACCAATGAGGTCATGGATTGAAGAGGAGAGGCGCAAGCCCTGCATCCTGCCCTGTACTGGTTTCCGCACCACCACCTGCTGACTACGTATGTTTTCATTGGCAAGAAAGAGGTATGCTGAATGGGAAAAGGCCAGGTGGTGGAGTGGTTTGCTCTTAGAGAGTGGCTGCAAAGAAGGCAGCATTGTGAGCCTCTGACTCTGTGTGGGCCAGTGACAAGTACTAAGAACCCTTATCAGGTGAGCTCAAGTGCCAATCAGCTCACTCCGTCATCTGCTGCCTTTCCTCCCCTAAACATTTCTGCAGGCACATGTCTCCGGGCTGTTTCTTTTCTGTTAGAAAAGGGGGATCTGTATGTCAGCTCATTTGCATTCTTTGATTCCAAACAAAACCATATTAAAGTGCTTTGAAGAGTCCAGCTAACTAGGAAGGCTGTTTGCAATGGTGGGGAAAAAGTCCTTACACTGAAAGGGAATCAATGTAGTAATTCTGCCAAGTACAATGCTTGAATTAGGGAGGAAAACAAAACAAAACAAGACAAAAATCCTTTCCCATTCATTCTGATCAGCAAGCCTGAAAGGGATGGTTAGGAAGTTAGGATCTTTTTCAGAAACCTTTAGATATATTAGCTGGTGGTTTTCTTCATTTTTACCAACTTGTTTTGAGACTTGTGAATACAGCAAGATGAAAGAAAAGGAAGGAGGGAGCAGCAGCTTCAGCAATGACCTGGTGTCTGTCCCTCCAGAAGTGTGGCTGCAGTCCCTTGTCTGTCTTGGGAAACAGATGGTGTTTTATGCTTAACATAATCAGCACCGCCTCTCTATCTGTGCCCCTAACCTTCTCCACCTGTGTGAAACCTAATCAGCGCCTAATGAACATGCTTGGAGCTCTCTGGATGAAATTAGTCCCAGTAGGAGCTGGCCTTCAGGTACCCAGCAGTCTCTTAAAGCCATGTAGTGAAAAAAGACAAGAAGTCTTTACATCAGGGATAATTAAATAAAGGTCTGCTTCTGCTAAATACATGTCCATCCTTAGAAAAAGGCAATATTCATGATATTTACTTTGTTTAGTAAAGGTGCTCCTCTCTTCTCATTGCAACAACGTCTGTAGTTTGGATTTTATCTAAAATCGTGATACATCAAGCGTCTGTTCAGTCGTTCCCATGCTGGATGTGGGCTGTTTTCCTTAAGTAACATTCTCTTTTGTACCAGTGTGTACATGCTGATGACCACAACATTTAGGCTAAGCTCACCAATGGACAGCTTACTATCCTACTCTTTGACAAAGCCATGGTTTGGTTCCAAGGGAATAAGGAGATGAATTATTTTATGGTGTTGACCTACACTTAAGTACACCACACAAACACACAACACACACAACTGTGTCATTAGATAATTGTAACTGGCACATTTAAAATCATGTGAAAAACTGTAACAAGGTAAAGGTTTCTGGGTAATGTGTCAAGTACTATGAAGAAATTAATCTTTTTCTGGTCAAGAGCTATTCCTTTGATGACATAACAAGGTCATTGGGTCATGGTAGTTCTATTACCTCACCTTAACTTAAACTCTCCTAATGACATACAAAAATATAAATCATCGGATCAACTAAGCTGCCTCTATTCTCACCCTGCCTCGCGCCATGTCTTTAAGGTTTGTAAGCAATGGGAATCCACAGATTTTGTTTCTACACTCTTGATCTCTCTGTGAATGTCACTAAGGAATCATATTAGTAACTCTCACTTCTTCCTTATGGAATCCACAGGAGCCTTATTTGTGATCCAGTTGTGTGGGGTTTCAGGCAATATAAATCACAGATTTGCTTAGCACAAGATTCCAGGGTCATCTTCTTGCCCTATCATGGACTTTCATCAGCCTCAAAAACAAGTTTAGTAAACTATAGGCTATGTCCCAAATATTGCCCCCCAAATTTGTTTGGATAAAAACAGTTCTATTAGAATGCCTTCTTGTCCATCTGTTATGTGGTCCAAAGCTGCTTTCCCATCGCAAAAGTGGAGCTGAATGTTTGTCTTTGCAAAAATATAATTATATACAAAGCTTAAAAGTACTTAGATATAGAGTCCCTTCCGGGGAATCTTTGCTAATATCTGTTATGCAAAGTACTAGTTTTGGTATATGATTGTTTCCTTGCAGCCAGTAGTCTCGGAAGGAATATGTTGTGATACTTCTCTTCAAGGACCCATTATAAGGGTCATAGCCAACTGTCCTATAATAGAAGGCAGGTAGACAAAAGGAAAACAACACATTCATCTAATCAAAGTTTCTCATGACACAGAAGCCACAAAAAAGTGAGATTCTCAGGAAACTGTCTGTTTTTAATGCCTAAGCTACAAACCTGATTTGATGTTATATGGGCATCTACATAGATATATGATAATGCAAACAGAAGAATCTAATGGCAACAGCCTGAGGAGGGAACCCAGCAAAGCCTGTCTTTTCAGTCTCCTTGGCTTCACTGCCTAGTTTATCTTCCTCCCAAGTATTATTGGGTAAGACCCTTCTGAAACAATGGTCTAAGACTGAAGACCAGACAATATATGGTGAAGAATTTATGTTTTGGGAGGGTGTTAGTGAATATACTGTAACTCATATTGTCCTGTAACTCACTATGGCATTAAACTCCCAGAAATCCTGCTACCTATGCATGCAATGGAATTACAAATGTGAGCCACTTTTGCAGGATATTTGATCCCATTTTGAATTCCAAGATTGTGGAATGTAAAAATTTATCTTTTGTTTGGTGTGGTTCAGCCTCATCACACACCTAACTCCAAGAATTTTCTATACACAGAATTTAATAAAGTTAACCCTACATCAAGTGGTGGAGCAAGCAACCAGCTGAAAGGGATTAACAGAAAGGAGGGACTTTGAGAGAAGAATATCTAAGACAGTGTGGAAAAGAAGAAGGCACTTTAGCTCTCTAGCTCTTGGGCTTTTAGCTACTGACTTTTTCCTCCTGGGCTGTTGAGTGAGCTAGCAGGCCTTATCCTCCTTGGCCATCAGCTGAGGTAGCAAGCCTCTACCTTGGGCTTTTGGCCTTTTTCTTCTGGGTTCTGAGCTGAGTAGGAAGATCAGCTGAGTGCTTTCTCTGCCTCTCTGAGCTGGTAGATTTTTCACCCCAGCATCTGGCTCTTGAGTCTTCATTAGTAACAAGCCACCAAACATAGACTGAAGAATTTCTTTATGGATGGTTCCTGCCATAAAAAGGTAGGTAAAAATTAAATGTACAGATTTTATGACTACTTGAGGGGGCAGAGAGAAATGTTACTGTTTTCATGGTTTGCTTTGAGGAAGAGAAATACTAGATTCTATACAGAACTTCAAGAAAGAAAAGGAGAATATGAGATCAGTGAGACCTTCTGAGGATCTACCAATATCTTTCAGTTCAAAGGATTTAGAATGTCAAATTGCTACACTTTACGGGATCATTTTCTGAGCCCCAACATCTGCCTTAGCACCTGTTTGTTACCGGAATTTATAGGACCATGATGCTGGGTTCTAGCAGCCCTAGCACAGCTGACCATCTTCAATGAGCCAATTAAAGAGACAAATAATTGTGAAGAGCAGAACAAAGAGATTCATACAATGTGAGCACACTAAGAACAAAGAAGGTGGAACCACTGGGGTGCTGACATGAGATTTAGGCTTTAAAAGAAGGAAAATCTGGGCTGAGTGGCACATACTTTTGATGCCACCACTTGGGAGGCAGATGCAGGTGTATCTCTGAGTTCCAGGCCAGCCAAAGCTACAGAGGGAGACCTTATCTAATGAGTAAATAAAGATGAGAGGTATGTATAACTAGTCAAATGGTTGTCTTGCATACACATGGCTCATAAATGTTTGGATTCTACTCTCTCAGGCAAATTGTCAGAGTCATGTGAAGTGTTTGTTTGTTTGTATGTATGTTTGCTTGTTTGTTTTTTCTGGAAGAGAGTGTCCTGCTCTGTGTAGCACAAGGACCTCCATCCTTTTCTGTTCTTCCACCACAAGAGTTCTGGGTAAGTTCCTATTTCTTGGGGTCTACTGTCTCAACCTGATACCCAAAGGAAGGGGCAAAAATATCCTCCCTTAAAGAATCTTCCCTTATGTCAAGACAGCTACAAGTCTACAATCAATTCGCAAAAGATAAAGGCATTTCAGAGTGAAGAAGTGATTCATTATATCTCTGTATCTGAAAATTCTGGAGGGACTGAAGCTTGGGTATTGTGTCCTTTATCATTTTGTCCTTGTCTGGGGAAAATTGAAATAAGAGAGGCAAACTCTTCTCACAGATCTAAGAGACCAAAAAAAAAAAAAAAAAAAAAAATCCTGAATCACTTCCAGACAAAACCGTAGAAGAAAATACTTTAGAGTTCACAAAATAAATAACAACAGAAGCAGTCCCCAGAGAGAATCTTATACTGAAACACAGTGCTTTGTCTCCAGGCCCTAAAACATCTTAAGCAGCCTCAATATTCCTTTCTTGCCATAGGCCAGCTGTGGCTTAAAGAAGATTCTTGAAAAGTCTCTCCAATGTTTTCTTGTGTCTTTTTCTCACCTGTAGAAAATTCTAGGTCTCTAAAATAGAGAAAAGTCAGAGAGTTCCAGCTGGTCCCCACTGTTTAGACTTCTTAAAAAACTACCCTGAGCAGAGAGAGAATAAGGAGGTGACCTACAAGGGAAAAGTATCAAAAGGGTGCTTATTACCCAAGGCAGTAGACCCTGCTTTCATGTTAGTACTCTATCCCAAAGTAGATTTGCCTCCAAATTGTGTTAACCTCTTAACCAAGAGAACAAGAGGCAAAGAGGCAAGTATTTCAAAAGAAGGCTGTTGTAAACCTAGGAGAGATGTAATGAGCACCTTTTGGGGGAGAAGATGAGAAGACGAAGAAAATTGTCTACAATCAATATATCAAAATACTAGAGGACCATTGTGAAAGGACTTCAGTCAGGGTAAGATAACTAATATAACAGGCCAACTATGAAGTAAATAATAGTTCATATCTCATAGTTCATCTATTGCACACATAGCAGTACTGAACATTAGAACTGTGCAAATCAGTCATCCTCCACTCAGAGTAACATGTCCACAGGGGCACTGCCACCTTGAACATGTAGGTTCTCAGGTGACCCTTGAGCCATTTTTATTCCATTAAGCTGAACATTCTTGACAAACAATCTTTTAAGCAAAAAAATATTTGTTTATCAGCTATTTTATTTCAAACATGACTTTTTCTTTATTAAATTTTTATTTTAAAGACAAGAAGTCAGGGATAAAAACACATATATTGTTTTTGTTTTTGTTTTTTTTTTAACATACAGAGAGGGAAAATACCCTAAAATTGAGCAAGACAATCAAGGAAAAAGAAACAAAATACCAATGGAGAAGAGGGTAACAATACATTTTTTTTCTTTTTTGCAGTTCTTTTTTTTAATCCGCTTTTCCATAGTACCAGGGTCATTACACTAAATGTGTATGTTAATCTGTGACCCTAGCATAGAGTATACTCTGAGAATATACTCTGAATGAATTATATATGCATATATCTTTATTATCCCTGAAAGGTACAAAATACTTAAGACCTTACTACTTTTCAATCTAAAAATATTAGTCCTTTCAGGATCAACAGTCATGTTGCCTAAACTAAAAACAAGGGCTAGGGAGATGGCTCAGTCAGTAAAGTGAGGACCTGAATTTGGATCTCCACCACCTGCATTTAAAAAGCTAGGTACAACTGTAATCCCAGAACTACAGAAGGTTGAGACAGGCAGATCCCTGGGATTTATTGGCCAGCCAGACTGGCGAAATGGGTGAGTACCAACTTCGATTAGAGACCCTATTAATAAATAAAGTGAAGAGCCATCAAAGAAGACACTGAATGTCGACCTAACTTCACAGATGTGTACATGTGTATACATCTATATAATTACACTACACGGAAAAATAAAGTGAAATAAATAGCTCATAAGCACAAATCAACACAAACCAATTCTCAATAAACTGGAAAGGGGTCGATTTCCCACCAGTGGTCTTTCTTGTATTCCCCACTATTCAGATTCACAACAAAAAGGTTTTGACCAATAGAAATAGGGATGCACTCCAGCCAGCACTCCTGTGGAGAGTAGAAAGTAAAGACTCCCCTGGATTTGGTTAGTGTACCAGAAATAATTGAACAGTTTAAGCCATGCCTGCCTTGTGCCTTATCCAGGCTTCATATTATAACAATGGAAATGCATGGATGTGTCTAGGGAGTCATTTATGCACTGGAGTGCCATATAAGAAACCCAATTGCATATAATGAAGTGTATAATGCACATAAACTTTTAATGAAGAGTAAAAGTATTGCCAGGCCTCTCCAGGAGCAGCTCTTGGCCCCTCCTCTCCCCTGAGATTGCCTACTGAAGGAAAGGGTTAAGCCAGCTGTTCCATAGCTGCAGATGGAATGATGGTAGAAAATGAGAGAACAAGGCATGGAACTGGACTAGAGTAAATGGTTCAGACTTGCTTTGAGATGCCTGATTACCCTCAGCAAAAAAGCAAGTCACCAACTGCAAAATACTAGGTAACCTTGGTATGTTTCACTAGAGTATCTGTGTGGTTCTGTAGTGAAGTTTGGGTTACTAGGTTACTTATTGCCTACATAAGCTTGGACAAATTACTGCACTTCCTTGAATTACAATCTGTACATGGAAACAAAAAGTTCTTACTTTTCATGATACTTTATGAGAATTCAGTGAAGTAATGTAAATGAAGGTGCCCAGACTGTACCAAGAGCTCAAGAAATGATAGCTGATGTCATTTTTATTATTAAAATCTGCCCCCTACCTTCTAGGGGACAGACTAATCCACATACCATTGCTGCTGCTGCTGCTTCTGCTTCACAGTTAATATATGTTGGTTGCCAAGGAAACTGTTCAACACAGAAACTGCTCCAATAAAATCATCCATTATTATTAGCTGAGGGTTAAACCCCAAATCCTATGACCCGGGCTTTAGGACATGGGAGCCTGAAAAGCACCCCTCCCACTTTAGCTTTGAGCACAGAGAAGAGGTACATCTGAGAAACCTTTGTAATGTTTACTATATTACATTTAGAATTTAACAAGCCACCCCCAGATGCAATGCTTAAAAACAGCTATTTGTTTCACAGTTCTGTGGGTCAGTGATATGGACTGGGTTCTGCTTCGTGATTCTTTTGCTGGTCTTGGCTGAGCTGGTACATATATTTGTAGTTAACTCTAGTCAGTGGCCTCACATGGCTGGGACTTGGCTGTGTGTCAGTGATCCTAACAGACACAACTGGTTCATGTGTCGTTAATCATCTACCCTACTAATCTGAGGTTCCAAGAACAACAAGAAAGCCAATCCCAATGCACACATGTGTTTCAAACTATTGGTTGTACCATGTTTGTTAATGCCCTTTTGGACAAAGCAAGTCCTAGAGCCAAGCCAGATTTAAAGAGTGAAGATATCAATTTACATTTTGCTGGTGGAGATCTGGTCTAGCCTAATTTACCATTACATAGACTATATGGACCTGCAAGGGCTTGGATATATAAGAGAAATAATTTTTGATCATTGTTATAGTTGACTTCATTGGCCCTCTCCACTGTCTCCTTACCCTTATCACCTTTACTCATTCTGCTCCACACAGGTGGCATGTGTGTTCTCATTTGTGGTTTTGTGCACAGTGTCCTCTCAGATTGAAACACTCTAACCTCGGATATTCATATGCTACTACCTCCAAGGCTAAACTCAAGGTCAGACAGGATGGGAAGTATTATGCGCAATTGGCCAGTTGCAAACTATGGTGGAACTCTTGACTACTTGCATCCCAGAGATGATTTTCTCTTTTGGTGTACCTTAATGGCTTCTTTTTTTTTTTTTCAATGCAGTTTATTCAGGAACATTGAACAATCCTCGGACCCCGGGGAAAGCCAGCCCACAGCTTAAATAGCCTCTGGGTAGCCAACCCAGGCGTGCCACGGGGGCAATGCAGATAGGTCCACATACATGGAAGCAAGCCAGATCCTCGGCCTTAGCCAAATGTGGAGTTGTTCCTGACAGAGAGCACTCACCATCGGGAAGGTGGAAGGCGGAAACCAGCTCCATCTTTAAGGCATAGCATTCCGCAGCTCTCTACAGTTCCCCCTTTTTGTTTTAGACGCATCAGGCAAGAGTAGAGGTCTGATCTCTGATATTAGAAATAAATTGGGACTTTGTACAGATGTTCATTTAGGTGTCATCCACCCAAAGAGCATCAGACCAGTCCGATACCTTTTTCTCAGAGGCGGGACCTGGGGCATCAACCCGCATGCAATCAGACATGCTCTTCTCTGGGTCCGAAGCGGCTGACCCTGAGTGCAGTGCTTAGCCACAGGATTATCAACATGGATTGCTGCAGCCATGAATCATCTGAAGGAATGGGCGGGCATGGGAGTGTTAGCAGGCCTTCTGGTGTTGGTCTCCTTGGTTTGCCTGTGGTATATATGCAAGATTAGAGTCTCACAACAGTGTGATGCAGCCATGATCATTCAGGCCTTTACAGCCATTGAAGCAGGACATTCTCCCCAAGCATGGTTGGATACCATAAAAAGCTAAAATGATACGCTCAGGATGCGAGGCTAAGCACTGCACTTAATGGCTTCTTTAATAGCCCCAAACACTTCATGGATAAAATTACCTCCCTAGCCACCCCTACTTTTTGTCAACTTTATTACAATATAATTTAGATACAATACAACTTATGCATTTAAAATGTACAGTTCAGCCCCTTTTAGTATATTCATAGGTATGAACAACAAATAGTGATCTCTTCTATAACATTTTCTTCACTTTAAAAATGTCTTTGAATCCTTTTACTATCACATGTCTATGTCCTCTCCCCAAAATTCTTCTGTAAGCAGCCACTAAATTACCTTATAATTCTTTATTTTTTTTTCTATTACAAGACTTTCTATTAATGGAATTGTAACATGGTCCACTTGTACTTCCTTCTGTTGGTATAAAGTTTTAAAGTTTTATCTTTGTTTTAGCACGCATGGATATAATGACATAATGACTTTTAATGGCTCAGTGATACTCCATTATATGGATAAACAACATTTTGTTTAAAAACAAAACAGATGAGGACATTTGGATTGTTTCTATGTTTTGTTTATTATACATAAAGTATACATCCTAATGTGCAAGTTTTTGCAGAACAAACTTTCAAACTCATAGATAAGATGCTGGGAGCACAATTGTGAGTTTCTAGTGTTAACACTATGCTAAGTTTTGAAGGATTGGCTGAACTTTTCCTCTGGAGTTGTACCACCTTATTCGCCCACCAGCAATACATGGGGACCAATTTAGCCACATATCTACCAGTACTACGTTAGTCTCCATTTAAATGTAGTGTGATATTTTATTGTCGTTTTAAGTAACCATGGTAAGCATCTTTCCTGGAGAAATGGCTACTTCGTGCATTTGCCTATGTTTAATATAAGTTGTTATACTATTATTGTACTGTGAATTATCTTTCTACATCTTATCGACACATCATAAGTTAATTTTATTTTTGTTTTATTGTATGAGTGTTTTGGGTGTTTGTATGTAAGGGAACCACATATAATTAGACAGAAGTAAATATGGGATCCCCTAGAACTGGAGTTACAGGTGACTATGAACTACCATATGCTGCTGGCTAGGAAACAAACCTGCGTGCGTCCTTTGCAATACCAGCAAATATTCTTACCCACTGAGTCATCTCTTCAGCCCCCACTGGCATACTGAGAATCAGGTGTCAAATCCAACATCATTAAGATTGATCATTGTTTACTACTAAGGGTAATAATTTGTAATTTTTATTCTTACATTTCAGTCAATGACACCCCTTTCCTTTTTTAAGATCTGAGCTGATGTTTCACTAAGTCATCCAGTCTGTACTGAATCCTGGACCCAACCTACATCCTCAGCTCCAGGTATCTAGAGTTACCAATGCAGCCCATAGTGAGTTCAGCTTTCCATGTAATATGAGGCAAAGGTCTAATTGCATCCTGTTGCATGTGCCTATCCTATTTTTTCAAGACTATTTATGAAATACACTGACATTTTTCTATTAAATGGTCTTGGTATCTGTAATGGTTTGAATGAAAATGCCCCTCATAGGTTCACATATTTGAATGTTGGGACACTAATTATGGGGGTATTGTTGGAGAAGGTGTGTCATCATTTTGAGGGTTCAAAATCCCATGCTATTCCCAGTTATCACCCCCTCTTGCCTCATGACTGTTATCTAAACATAAGCTTTCTGTTACTGTTCCAATAGCAGCCTGCTCCCTACAATGATGATCATGAACTTAGCCTCTGGAACTGTAAGCCTAATAAACTGTGTTCTATAAGCTCTGGTTCTGGTGTCTTATCACAGCAATAGAAAAGTAACTATGACAGTATCTTTGTCAAAATTTACCAGAGAGGTATGGGCTTACTTCTGGACAACTGATTCTCTTCCACTGGGCTCCATCCTTTCCGGTTGGCTCTTCATAACTTCATGCTTCAGCCCTAGGAGTTCTACCTCCTGCTAGGCCACTTTGCCTTCTCTTTCAGGTTGTCACTTGGACCTTTTGTAAGATTTCTTTAGGTTGGAGATACCTATATATGTAAGTTGGTAGAACATTTGCCTATAAAACACACACACACACACAACAGGTTTTAATCTGATGCACAGATAAACTAGGCATAGTGGTATATCCTTGTGATCCTAGAACACTGTATATTGAGGCAGGAGAGTTGAAGTTCAAGGCCATCCTTGGCTACACAGTGAGTTGGAAGCCACCTAAATTATGTGAGGCCCTGTTTCAAATTAATAATAACAACAACAATAATGCTCCAAACTGATTTTACCCTGAAGATTCACACTGGTCCCTCCTACAATGGCAAATCAGCAATCAGCAAAACAAGAAATCACTCTTTCTCTCTATGCTGCTCTGATTCTTGTTATCACTCATTCTCCCACCCTCTCCTCTTCTTAAAGCCATAGACATACACTTGTGATTTCCCAGGCAATTATTATGTTCTAATGTTCAGTGTTTCCTAATCTCCGAGTATAAACACCAAGTATATCAAGCTATCATAATGGTCTTTTCTAAGTCCACTCATTTGCCATACGGTGTGAAGATAACATCCACATAAAAGAGTTAAAATAGAGATGTGGCAACTATAACACTTCAGAAATGCTCTGCATAGAAATTCATTCCTTCTCCATCTTCTTCTCTCTCTCTCTTCCCCTCTCTCCTCCCCTCCCTCCCCCACCGTTCCCTCTTTGCCCCTCCCTGACTTCATTTCTATGTTTATGTGAGAAAGACTTCAATCTTTTTAATATCATAAAGACATTAAAACTAGTATATCAGATTCTCATTTTAGCAATCCTTCTTGAATGAATGAATGAGTGAATGAATAGATAAATGTTATCTTTCTTCTGTGCCTCAGTGTCATCTTTTAATTTAATTAGTTGGCCACCTTCATGCAGCCAAAGTTAATTAATGTTGCTCAACAGTCTGCTGTGACAAGCTGAAGAATCACATACCATAATGGAAATATTAAATAATCATTAGTATAGCACCTTGATATAAGTAAATTATTTAAAAGATATGAATGGATTTCTGATTTCATAATGATAAACATATTTTTGTCTTATATATACCATGCCTCCTCCCTATATGGTTCAGGAAACATTGAAGAAGAGGAGGCTGGGAAAGATCAAATTCTACTGTGAAAATTGTTTCAGAAATTTGTGTGGTCCTTTTGTCATCTATCTTCCCATATCAGTAACCATTCACAGACCTTTTGTTTGAAAATATACATTCAAGTCATATGGTTTAGGTGATCCACTTATAGTATGAAAGGTTATGTGCAGAGACATCTGAGAACCAGTATATTATGGACACATCCATGTCACTGTACTTAGGAAATTATGGTGTCTGCAGAAGACATACCCCCCAATCAAGCCAGGTGGCATTTCAGCATAGATCAAGAGGGGTTCATGAACCTGCAGTCCTGCCTAGCTTAGATCTTGGAGACTGAAAGGTGCTAGGGTAAAGAGAGTACAGCATTCTTCAGAAAAGTGGCCCCATTTCCAATGCTCTGTACACCACTGCAGTGGATTGTTAAACTCACAAGGGTAGCACTGATTGGACTCAGTTGGCTATTCACAGATAACAACACATTGGGTTGCGGTATGGTTACAAGATTTTTAGAGGAGCTAAATGGAAAGCTGATATGATCAAAAAGCATATAATAGAGCCAGCAAGATGGCTCAGTTAATAAAGGTGACTGCTGCCAAGTGTGATAAAGCTGAGTTCAATCATGGGACCAACATGATAAAAGGACAAAACCAACTCTTGTGTGTTGACCTCACCATATGCATCATAACAAGTGTATAGATACATGCATAAGTAAAGAAAATATAATAAAAATTACAATCTCAAAAACAATCTTTAAAAATCTTGTTTGCTAAAAACACACAGAGAACCATAAAGACATTTTTAGACAATGTGGGGAGTTTGAAAGTTATCTAGGCTGAAGTAAACTGAAAACATTATTGTTAGCTTAAAATTACAAAGAATGATGTACATGTATGAAATCATCAAATTATTAATTAAAGATATGTCTGTCTCCTCTATTAAAAAGGTCATGCAACACCCAATAAGAAAGTGAAAATGACAACAAAAGTGACAGAACTCCATGTTCAATAGAACCCACTATGGCATCTAGTCTCCAAAGGTGATCTTAACTCTTTTTTCCCTCAATGTGCTTATGCTGCTGCGTATATGAACTGTTCTTTCTCTTCGTCTTGAACCTGGACTAGATATGTATTTGCCTGTGAGCAATATAGTACAGTCAATGTGGGATTCTTAGATAACAGCACAAGCTTTAAGAGGAGTGACATTTCATTCCATTTGGAACCCAGGTAGTATCTGATAAGAGTCCAAGTGGAACAACATTGTCATGTAGAGAGAAAACCGTTACGCACCGCCTTCCAGCCATGTAGGGAAGCCCTTCTAAGTTCACTTAGGCATCTGATGATTGTACTCACAAATGAAACCTCATGGAGGAGAAACCATATAATTCACAGAACCTTGGGGGAAATGGCTGAAGTTGCTGATGAAAGTGGCTATGTTCGGTAATCATTATATTATAGTAGACAATCAAAACACTAGCATACCATTGGATCCCTAAACAGCAGTTTTGATATATACAAATTCATTTAAAGGGGTAGTGGATGGTGATTTATTCTGGAAAATAAAAGGCAAAAAAGGAATGCAAGTTTCAGAATGGAAACCACTTTCAAAATAGAACTTGATATACTTCAGCAAGTGTGTGGCAAAGACTGTTTCAGATGTACAATGGTTCTCCCTTTCCATTTCGAGAAGATTTGCAATGAAGGTATAAAGCAAGAAAGCAGAAGAAAAAGGAACGAGGAGAAAGAAAATAATAGAATCGTAGGATAAGCAGAATCCCAATATATCAGACTGTAGAGAGGGGGTAGAGGTATTCAGAAGGGCTAGGGAAATTTTTTGAAAAACTGGAAAATTGAGGTAAAAATTCCAAAGAAATTGATTGATAACAAGCAACACAGAAAGAAATTCAATGGAGTTGGGGGGCACTAATAATTATTATTAAAGGCATTCCAAAAATTTTTGGACTTTTAGGAAACACATTAAGGTAATCTTTGATTTAGAAGACAAGTTTAAGGAAAACTGAATAACCATATTTACTGTAATTTCTTCCTAGAGTATTACAGAAAATACAATGATTATTATTGGCCAAGAGTTAAATTTCTCAACAAGATAAAGATGTTCTTATTCAGGTAGAAAGATTAAATAGTCCTATATCCCCTAAGGAAATAGAAGCAGTCATCATCAGTCTCCCTTCCAAAAACAGCCCTGGGCCAGATGGATTCAGTGCAGAATTCTACCAGACCTTGAAAGCAGTGCTAACTCCAGTTCTCTCCAAACTATTCTACAAAATAGAAACAGAAGGAACATTACCAAACTCATTCTATGAAGCCATAGTCACCTTGATACCTAAGCCACACAAAGACCCCCCCAAAAAAAGAGAACTTCAGACCTATCTCTCTTATGAACATTGATGCAAAAATACTCAATAAAATGCTTGCAAACCGAATCCAAGAACACATCAAAAATATCATCCACTGTGACCAAGTAGGCTTCATCTCAGGCATGCAAGGGTGGTTCATCATATGGAAATCTATCAATGTAATCCACCACATAAACAAACTAAAGGACAACACATCTCCTTAGATGCCAAAAAAGCATTTGACAAAGTCCAACACCCATTCATGTTTAAAGTCTTGGAGAGATCAGGAATACAAGGCACATATCTAAACACAGTAAGGGATTGCCTATAAGCAAGCCTATAGTCAACATCAAACTCAGTGGAGAGAAACTTAGCTTGATCCCACTGAAATCAGGGACAAGTCAAGGCTGCCCACTCTCTCCATATCTCTTCAACATAGTACTTGAGGTACTAGCTAAAGCAATAAGCAGTAAAAGGAGATCAAGGGGATACAAATTGGAAAGGAAGAGGTCAAAGTGTCACTCTTCACAGATGATATAGTATACATGAGCAAACCTAAAAATTCAACTAGAGAACTCCTTCAGCTGATAAACACCTTCAGCACTACTGGGCATATATCCAAAAGAGGCTCAAGTACACAAAAAGGACATTTGCTCAACCATGTTTGTAGCAGCTTTATTTGTAATAGCCAGAAGCTGGAAACAACCCAGATGCCCCTCAACTGAAGAATGGATGCAGAAATTGTGGTACATCTACACAATGGAATATTACTCAGCAATGAAAAATAAGGAAATCATGAAATTTGCAGGTAAATGGTGGGATCTGGAAAGGATCATCCTGAGTGAGTTGTCTCAGAAGCAAAAAGACACACATGGTATATACTCACTCATATAGACATACAACATAGGACAAACCCACTAAAACCTGTGCATCTAAAGAAACTAAGCAAGAGAGAGGACCCTAACTAAAACGTCCAAACCCCATCCAGAAAGGCAAAGAGGATGGACATCAGAAGAAGAAGAAAACAGGAAACAACCTAGGAACCTACCACAGAGGGCCTCTGAAAGCCTCTGCCCTTCAGACTATCAAAGCAGATGCTGAGCCTGATGGGCAACTGTTGGGCAGAGTGAACGGAATTTTAGGTAAGAACTGGGAAATAGTAAGAGCTGGAGAGGACAGGGTCTCCACAAGGAGAGCAACAGAACAAGAAAATTTGAACATAGGGAACTTCCCAGAGACTCATACTCCAACCAAGGACTATTCATGGAGATAACCTAGAACCCCTGCACAGATGTAGCCCAGGGCAGTTCAGAGTCGAATTGGGTTACATAGTAATGTGAAGAGGGACTGCCTCTGACATAACCTGATTGGCCTGCTCTTTGATCACCTCCCTCTGGGGGGGGGGGGAGCAGCCTTACCAGGCCACAGTAGAGGACAATACAGCCACTTTTGATGTGAACTGACAGACTAAGATCAGAAAGGAGAGGAGAACCTCCCCTATTAGTGGACTTGGGGAGTGGCATGCAAGCAGAGAGAGGAGGGAGGGTGGGATTGGGATGGGAGGAGGGAGGGGCTTATGGGTGGATGCAGAATGAATAAAGTGTAATTGATGAAAAATTTAAGAAAAAAGGGAAAAAAGTAATTTAAGAACCTTAAATGACTTTCAAAATTGGAGGAAAACATGGAGTTAGTCAATTGGCATGGAGCACGTCTCGCCCCTGGGGGCAATGGTCTCCTGAACCTACTCAGACCTCGGACACCACCACTGCTAGTTCTAGAACTGACGCAGGATGTTCCAACGAGGGGTTAAGGCTTCTCATAATATTTCCTATAAGCCCACACCTGTTTGTCTATACCCCCCATTTTTCTTCATTATTAGCCAGATAGAGCCAAGTAATTGTGGTAATGATACTTGCTTTTTTGCCCAATGCTGGAATGCTAGTAAAGTTAGGTATGCCCTGGTTACTCGCATGCCTCACTGGGTGCCTATGCCCATTGATGCCCCTCACGCTATGACTCTCTTCAGACAGAAAAGGGATCTTGGAACTACAGCCACCATTGTTACTACCATCTCATTGACGGCTGTTGGAGCTACCACCAGGGCATTAGCCATGAGTCATACTGGGCAGACTGCTCAGACCCTGAATAATCATTTAGCCAATGTAGCTCATGCCTTAGTTGTACATAAAGGAATTAATGCTCAACTAAAAGGAAGCTTGATGGTGTTCAATCAGAGGATTGACCTCTTGCAGGAGCAAATTGATACCCTATGGCAAATCGCTCAACCTGGCTGTCAATGAAAGTATGCTGGACTTTGTGTCACTAGCATACAACATGAGAATTTTTCCTGCGCTGCAAATCTGTCTAAACAATTGTCGAGTTATATTTTAGGTAATTGGACTGGAGAATTCGATACTAAGATGGAGCAGCTGAGAGTGGCCATTGTCACAGTAAATTCTACCGGAGTGGACGCAGGACTAGCCAGAGGATTATCAACATGGATTGCTGCAGCCATGAATCATCTGAAGGAATGGGCGGGCATGGGAGTGTTAGCAGGCCTTCTGGTGTTGGTCTCCTTGGTTTGCCTGTGGTATGCAAGATTAGAGTCTCACAACAGTGTGATGCAGCCATGATCATTCAGGCCTTTACAGCCATTGAAGCAGGACATTCTCCCCAAGCATGGTTGGATACCATAAAAAGCTAAAATGATACGCTCAGGATGCGAGGCTAAGCACTGCACTCAGGGTCAGCCGCTTTGGACCCAGAGAAGAGCATGTCTGATTGCATGCGGGTTGATGCCCCAGGTCCCGCCTCTGAGAAAAAGGTATCGGACGGTCTGATGCTCTTTGGGTGGACGACACCTAAATGAACATCTGTACAAAGTCCCAATTTATTTCTAATATCAGAGATCAGACCTCTACTCTTGCCTGATGCGTCTAAAACAAAAAGGGGGAACTGTAGAGAGCTGCAGAATGCTATGCCTTAAAGATGGAGCCGGTTTCCGCCTTCCACCTTCCCGATGGTGAGTGCTCTCTGTCACGAACAACTCCACATTTGGCTAAGGCCGAGGATCTGGCTTGCTTCCATGTATGTGGACCTATCTGCATTGCCCCCGTGGCATGCCTGGGTTGGCTACCCAGAGGCTATTTAAGCTGTGGGCTGGCTTTCCCCGGGGTCCGAGGATTGTTCAATGTTCCTGAATAAACTGCATTGAAAAAATAAAAAAAAATAAAAAAATAAAAAAAAAAAAAAAAAAAAAAAAACACCTTCAGCAAAGTGGCAGGGTACAAAATCAACTCAAAAAAATTAGAAGCCCTCCTGTTTACCAAAGACAAAAAGGCCAAGAAAGAAATCAGGGAAACAACAGCCTTCACAATAGCCACTAATAACATAAAAAACCTTGGGGTGAATCTAACCAAGCAAGTGAAAGACCTGTTTGAAAAAAACGTTAAGTTTCTGAAGAGAGAAATTGAAGAAGATATGAGAAGATGGGAAGATCTCTCGTGCTCATGGATTGGTAAAATTAACATTGTGAAAATGGTCATCCTGCCAAAAGCAATCTACAGATTCAATGCAATTCCCATCAAAATACCAACCCAGTTCTTTACAGAACTTGAAAGAAAGATACTCAGCTTCATATAGAGAAAAAAAAACCAAGATTCTCTAAAACGATACCATACAACAACAGGTCATGTGGAGTTATCTCCATCCCCAATCTCAAGCTGTACTACAGAGCAATAGTAATAAAAACTGCATGGTATTGGCATAGAAACAGAATGGAGGATCAATGGAACTGAATAGAAGAACCAGAAATAAACCCACATACCTATGAATACTTAATTTTTGACAAAGATGCCAAAACCATTCAATGGAAAAAAGACAGCATCTTCAACAAATGGTGCTGGTCTAACTGGATGTCTACATGCAGAAAGATGAAAATAGATCCATATTTATCACCCTGCACAAAACTAAAGTCCAAGTGGATCAAAGACCTCAACATAAAACCAGACACATTAAATTGCTTAGAAGAAAAAGTGGGGAACAGCCTAGAACTCATTGGCACAGGAGACAACTTCCTGAACAGAACACCAACAGCACAGGCTCTAAGAGCAACAATCAATAAATGGGATCTCATGAAAGTAAAAAGCTTCTGTAAAGCAAAAGACACTGTCATCAGAACAAAACAACAGCTTACAGACTGGGAAAGGATCTTCACCAACCCTATATCTGACAGAGGGCTGATATCCAGCATATATAAAGAACTAAAGAAGTTAAAAAGCAATAAGTCAAGTAATCCAATTAAAAAATGGAGTACGGAGCTAAACAGAGAATTCTCTGTAGAGGAATATTGAGTGGCATAGAAACACTTAAAGAGATGCTCAACATCCTTAGCCATCAAGGAGATGCAAATCAAAATGACCCTAAGATTTCACCTTACACCCATCAGAATGGCTAAGGTGAATAACTTAATTGACAACACATGCTGGAGAGGTTGTGGAGAAATGGCAACCCTACTCCATTGCTGGTGGAAATGTATCTGGTACAACCACTTTGGAAGTCAATCTGGCGCTTTCTCAGACAATTAGGAATAGTGCTTCCTCAAGACGCAGCTATACCACTCCTAGGCATATACCCAAAATTTGCTCAAGTACACAACAAGGACATTTGCTCAACCATGTTTGTAGTAGTTCTATTTGTAATAGCCAGAACCTGGAAAAAACCCAGATGTCCCTCAACAGAGGAATGGATACAGAAATTGTGGTATTTTTACACAATGGAATACTACTCAGTAATCAAAAACGAGGAAATCATGACATTTGCCGGCAAATGGTAGCATCTAGAAAGGATCATTCTGAGTGAGCTATCCCAGAAGGAGAAAGACACACATGGTATATACTCACTTATATAGTCCTATAAGATATGATAAACATAATGTAATTTATACACCTAAAGAAGATAAACCAGAAAGAGGACCCGGGGTAAGATGATCAATCCTCACTTAGAAAGACAAATGGGTGGTGCATTGGACATAGGAGAAAACAAATAACAGGACAGGAGCCTACCGCAGAGGGCCCCTGAGAGACTCTACCTAGCAGTGTATCAAAGCAGATACTAACACTCATAACCAAACCTTCGGCAGAGTGCAGGGAAACATATGAAAGAAGGGGGAGTTTGTATGACGTGGAAAGGATAGGAGCTCCACAAGGACCAAATATATCTGGGCACAGGGGTCTTTTCTGAGACTGACACTCCATCAAGGACAATGTATGGATATAACCTAGAACCTCTGCTTGGATGAAGCCTGTGGTAGCTCAATATCCATAGTAAGGGGAACAGGGAATATTCCTGACAGGAACTCAATGCCAGGCTCTTTGACCTCTCCACCACCCCAAGGAAAGAACAGTCCTGCTAGGCCACAGAGGAGGACTTTGCAGCCAGTCCTGAAGATACGTGATAAAACAGGGTCAGATGAAAGCAGAGGAGGTCCTCCCCAATCAGTGGACTTGGAAAGGGGCAGGAAGGAGATGAGGGAGGGAGGAAGGGTTTGGGAGGGAATGAGGGAGCAGGATACAGCTGGGATATAGAGTTAATAAAATGTAATTAATAAAAATAAAATAAAAAGATGTTCTTATAATCTTACATGAACCTTTCTGTGATCTGCTCTACTAGGTAAAAATTCCACCTTAAGCTAGGTCACCAAACTTATGTAGACATCAGGGATTATCAATACATCATTGCATTTCTTCTATCATTTTATTAAAGTAACCATAAATGAAAACAGTCTCATAAATACAACCTAATTAAGGAAAAGATTGTTGGCCAAGGCAGAATAATGAATATTTACTTTGATTTTTTTAAAAATATATGAAACTAAAATTGGCTAACTACAAGTTTAAAAATGTGGATAATTGTAGTCAGTTTAGCCATTGCAGATTTCATTTAAAATCAGGAGTATAATTATAAATTTAATAATATTTTAGCTATTTAAGAAAAGTATCAAACTCACAGGGTAGAAAATAATTATCTGACATATTGGATTTTCACCTAAAGTTTATAGAAGACTGAAGAAGAAGAAGAAGAAGAAGAAGAAGAAGAAGAAGAAGAAGAAGAAGAAGAAGAAGAAGAAGAAGAAGAAGCATAATCAGTTGGTTGATGAAGACTGAGAAATAACAGCAATATTGAAAATCCAATCCTCAGACCCCTAAAAATCTAGGCCTATTTGTTTTTCTCCTAGTTATCAGATTTCAAAATTTTCATTGAAGGTTTCACCTTCACCAATAAACAGGAAAATTATAGGCCTCCCTTGCTGAAGATAGAACAATGGTAAATGTGATCTATTCATAAGAAACCTCAGTCTGAAACACTGACAAATGCAGGATACTGCAAAAACTCATACAACATTAAAAAAAAAAAAACTTCATAGTTTGACTTATATACTAACCCACTTTCCTCCTGAAAAACACCTACTAAAATTACAAAAATGAGGAAATTATCGTGGTTTCAGTGTTTGCTCAATACTTATATATTTGTCATTAAATTTCACATATGAATATGTGTGCATGTTTACCCACAACACAGATGTAGAAAGGGTTATTGTAAAAATGTAAAAAAAAAAAAAATGGGACCTTTGTTCACCTTTTTTTTATTTTAAATTTTTTATTTAACTTCCAAGTCCACTGATAGGGGAGGTCCTCCTCTCCTTCTTTCTGATCTTTTTTTGTTGTTGTTGTTCTTCTTCTCAATGCAGTTTATTCAGGAACCTTGAACAATCTTCTGACCCTGGGGAAAGCCAGCCCACAGCTTAAATAGCCTCTGGGTAGCCAACCCCAGCATGCCACGTGGGCAATGCAGATAGGTCCACATACATGGAAGCAAGCCAGATCCTCAGCCTTAGCCAAATGTGGAGTTGTTTGTGACAGAGAGCACTCACCATCGGGAAGGTGGAAGGCAGAAACCAGCTCCATCTTTAAGGTGATGCATTCCGCAGCTCTCTACAGTTCCCCCTTTTTGTTTTAGATGCATCAGGCAAGAGTAGAGGTCTGATCTCTGATATTAGAAATAAATTGGGACTTTGTACAGATGTTCATTTAGGTGTCATCCACCCAAAGAGCATCAGACCCGTCTGATACCTTTTTCTCAGAGGCGGGACCTGGGGCATCAACCTGCATGCAATCAGACTTGCTCTTCTGTTGGTCGAAAGCGATTGACCCTGAGTGCAGTGCTTAGCCTCGCATCCTGAGCATAACATTTTAGCTTTTTATGGTAGCCAACCATGCTTGGGGAGACTGTCCTGCTTCAATGGCTGTAAAGGCCTGAATGATCATGGCTGCATTACGCTGTTGTGAGACTCTAATCTTGCATATACACCACAGGCAAACCAAGGAGACCAGCACCAGAAGGCCTGCTAACGCTCCCATGCCCTCCCATTCCTTCAGATGATTCATGGCTGCAGCAATCCATGATGATAATCCTGTGGCTAGTCCTGCGTACACTCTGGTAGAATTTGCCGTAACAATGGCCACTCTCAGCTGCTCCATCATAGTATTGAATTCTTCAGTCCAATTACCTAAAATATAGCTAGACAATTGTTTAGACAGATTTGCAGCATGGGAAAAATTCTCATGTTGTATGCTAGTGACACAAAGTCCAGCATACTTCCATTGACGGCCAAGTTGAGCGATTTGCCATAGGGTATCAATTTGCTCCTGCACGAGGTCAATCCTCTGATTGAACACCATCAAGTCTCCTTTTAGTTGAGCATTAATTCCTTTTTGTACATCTAAAGCATGAGCTACATCGGCTAAAAGATTATTTAGGGTCTGAGCAGTCTGCATAGTATGACTCATGGCTAATGCCCCGGTGGGAGCTCCAACAGCCACCAATGAGATGGCAGTAACAATGGAGGCTGTAATTCCAAGATCCCTTTTCTGTCTGAAGAGAGTCATAGCGTGAGGGGCATCAACAGGCACAGGCACCCAGCGAGGCATGCGAGTAACCAAGGCATACCTAAATTCACTAGCATTCCGGCATTGGGCAAAAAAGCAAGTATCATTACCACAATTACTTGGCTCTATATGGCTAACAATGAATAAAAATGGGGGTTATAAACAAACAGGTGTGGACTTATAGGAAATATTATGAGAAGCCTTAACCCCCTCGTTGGAACATCTTGCATCAGTTCTAGAACTAGCAGTGGTGGTGTCCGAGGTCTGAGTAGGTTCAGGAGACCATTGCCCCCAGGGGCGGGACGTGCTCCATGTAAATTGACTAACTCCATGTTTTCCTCCACTTTTGAAAGTCATTTAAGGTTCTTAAATTATCTTTTCTTTTTGTTTTTAATTTTTCATCAATTACACTTTATTCATTCTGCATCCCCCCATAAGCCCCTCCCTCCTCCCCTCCCGATCCCACCCTCCCTCCTCCCTCTGCATGCATGCCACTCCCCAAGTCCACTGATAGGGGAGGTTCTCCTCTCCTTTCTGATCTTAGTCCATCAGTTCACATCAAAAGTGGCTGCACTGTCCTCTACTATGGCCTGGTAAGGCTGCTCCCCCCCAGGGGGAGGTGATCAAAGAGCCTCCCAGGGGGAGGTGACTCCCCTTATGTCAGAGGCAGTCCCTCTTCCCATTACTGTGTGACACACTTGGACACTGAACTGCCATGGGTTACATCTGTGCAGGGGTTCTAGGTTATCTCCATGAATAGTCCTTGGTTGGAGTATGAGTCTCTGGGAAGTTTCCTGTGTTCAAATTGTCTTGTTCTGTTGCTCTCCTTGTGGACTTCCTGTCCTCTCCAGCTCTTACTATTTCCCAGTTCTTACATAAAATTCCATTCACACTGCCAGACAGTTGGCCATCAGGCTCAGCATCTGCTTTGATAGTCTGAAGGGCAGAGGCTTTCAGAGGCCATCTGTGGTAGGTTCCTAGGTTGTTTCCTGTTTTCTTCTTTTTCTGATGTCCATCCTCTTTGCCTTTCAGGATGGGGATTGACGGTTTTAGGTAGGGTGTTTGTTCACCATTTTATTACAGTTTATTCACTTTGTATCCCAGCTATAGCCCCCTCCCTTGTCACCTCCCACGTTCTTTCCCTCTTCTCCTCCCATGCACCTCCACTAATCAAGCCACTGATAGGGGAGGACCTCCTCCCCTTCCATCTGACCCTAGCCTATCAGGTCTCATTAGGACTGGCAGCATTGTCTTCCCCTACAGCAAGGTAAGGCTTTCCACCTACAAACCCATCCCGCCCCACCCCACCCCACCCCACCCCACTCTGTTTCATTGATACAGCAGACTCTTTCTATGCCAGTACCATGCAGTTTTTATTACTATTGCTCTGTAGTACAGATTGAGATCAGGGATGGAGATAACTCCAGAATATATTTCATTGTAGAGGATTGTTTTAGTGATTCTGGGTTTCTTGTTATTCCACATGAAGTTGAGAATTTTATTTTCCAGGTCTTTAAAGAATTGTGTTGGAAATTTGATGGGAATTGCATTGAACCTGTACATTGATTTTGGTAAGATGGCATTTTTACTATGTTAATCAGGCCAAGCCATGAGCATGGGAGATCTTTCCATCTTCTCATTTCTTCTTCTAATTATTTTTTCAATGCAGTTTATTCAGGAACCTTGAACAATCATCTGACCCTGGGGAAAGCCAGCCCACAGCTTAAATAGCCTCTGGGTAGCCAACCCCATCGTGCCATGTGGGCAATGCAGATAGGTCCACATACATGGAAGCAAGCCAGATCCTCAGCCTTAGCCAAATGTGGAGTTGTTTGTGACAGAGAGCACTCACCATCGGGAAGGTGGAAGGCAGAAACCAGCTCCATCTTTAAGGCATAGCATTCCGCAGCTCTCTACAGTTCCCCCTTTTTGTTTTAGACGCATCAGGCAAGAGTAGAGGTCTGATCTCTGATATTAGAAATAAATTGGGACTTTGTACAGATGTTCATTTAGGTGTCATCCACCCAAAGAGCATCAGACCCGTCTGATACCTTTTTCTCAGAGGCGGGACCTGGGGCATCAACCCGCATGCAATCAGACTTGCTCTTCTCTGGGTCGAAAGCGCCTGACCCTGAGTGCAGTGCTTAGCCTTGCATCCTGAGCATAACATTTTAGCTTTTTATGGTAGCCAACCATGCTTGGGGAGACTGTCCTGCTTCAATGGCTGTAAAGGCCTGAATGATCATGGCTGCATTACGCTGTTGTGAGACTCTAATCTTGCATATACACCACAGGCAAACCAAGGAGACCAGCACCAGAAGGCCTGCTAATGCTCCCATGCCCTCCCATTCCTTCAGATGATTCATGGCTGCAGCAATCCATGGTGATAATCCTGTGGCTAGTCCTGCGTCCACTCTGGTAGAATTTACTGTGATAATGGCCACTCTCAGCTGCTCCATCATAGTATCGAATTCTCCAGTCCAATTACCTAAAATATAGCTAGACAATTGTTTAGACAGATTTGCAGCATGGGAAAAATTCTCATGTTGTATGCTAGTGACACAAAGTCCAGCATACTTTCATTGACAGCCCGGTTGAGTCATTTGCCATAGGGTATCAATTTGCTCCTGCATGAGGTCAATCCTCTGATTGAACACCATCAAGCCTCCTTTTAGTTGAGCATTAATTCCTTTTTGTACATCTAAGGCATGAGCTACATTGGCTAAAAGATTATTCAGGGTCTGAGCAGTCTGCACAGTATGACTCATGGCTAATGCCCCGGTGGGAGCTCCAACAGCCACCAATGAGATGGCAGTAACAGTGGGGACTGTAGTTCCAAGATCCCTTTTCTGTCTGAAGAGAGTCATAGCGTGAGGGGCATCAACAGGCACAGGCACCCAGCGAGGCATGTGAGAGACTTGAAATTTTTTTCATACAAGTCTTTGACTTGCTTGGTTGGAGTTACACCAAGGTACTTTATGTCCTTTGTGGCTATTGTAAAGGATGTTTTTACCCTAATATCTTTCTCAGCCCATTTGTCTTTTGTATACAGGAGGGCTACTTATTTTTATGAGTTAATTTTGTACCCAGCCACTTTGCTGAAGGAGTTCTCAGGTAGAATTTTTGGGGTCACGCATGCATACTGTCATATAATCTCCAAATAGCGATTATTTGACGTCTTTCTTTCCGAACTGAATACCCTTGATCTCCTTTAATTGTCTCCTTGCTCTAGCAAGGACTTCAAGAACTATGTTCAAGAGATATTGAGAGAGTAGGCAGCCTTACTTTGTCCTTGATTTCAGTGGGATTGATTTAAGTTTCTTTCAGTTTCATTTGATGTTGATTATAGGCTTCCTGTATATTGCCTTAACTATGCTTAGGTAAGTGAATCCCTGATCTCTCCAGGACTTTAAACATAAATGAATGTTGGATATTATTATCAAATGCTTTTTCAGCATCTAAGGCAATTATGTGTTTTTTTCTTTCAATTCCGTTTTTTTATTAATTACACTTTATTCAATTTGTATCACCCCATAAACTCCTCCCTCCTCCCCTTCCAATCTCACCTTCCCACCCCTTCTCCACACACGCCCCTCCCCAAGTCCACTGATAGGGGAGGTACCCCTCTCCTTCTTTCTGATCTTAGTCTATCAGATCTCATCAGGAGTGGCTGCATTGTCATCTTCTGTGGCCTGGTAAGGTTGCTCCCCCTTCAGAGGGAGGTGATCAAAGAGCCGGCCAATCAGATTATGTCAGAAGCAGTCTCTCTTCCCATTACTATGGAACCCACTTGGACACTGAGCTGCCATAGGCTACACCTGTGCAGGGGTTCTACGTTATCTCCATGCATGGTACTTGGTTGGAGTATGAGTCTCTGGAAAGACCCCAGTGTTCAATTTTTTTTTTTTTTTTTTTGGTTCTGTTGCTCTCCTTGTGGAGCTCCTGTCCTCTCCAGATCTTACTATTTCCTACTTCTTTGATAAGATTCCATGCACTCTGCCCAACAGTTGGCCATAAGTCTCAGCATTTGCTTTGATAATCTGCAGGGCAGAGCCTTTCAGAGGCTCTCTGTGGCATGTTCCTAACTTGTTTCCTGTTTTCTTCTTCTTCTGATGTCCATACTCTTTGCTTTTCGGGATGGAGATTGAGCATTTTAGTCAGAATCCTCCCTCTTGAATAGTTTCTTTAGGTGTACAAATTTTAGTAGGTTTATCTCATATTATATGTCCATATGAGTGAGTATATACCATGTGTCTGTCTGCTTCTCAGACAGCTCACTCAGGATGATCCTTTCCAGTTCCCACCATTTACATGCAAATTTCATGATTTCCTTGTTTTTCTTTGCTCAGTAATATTCCATTCTGTAGATATACCACAATTTTTGTATTCACTCTTCAGTTGAGGGGCATCTAGGTTGTCTCCAGCTTCTGGCTATTACAAATAAAGCTGCTACAAACATGATTGAGCAAATGTCTTTGTTGTGTACTTGAGCCTCTTTTGGATATGTGCATAGGAATGGTATGGCTGGATCTTGAGGAAGTGCTATTCCTAGTTGTCTGAAAAAGCACCAGATTGATTTCCAGAGTGGCTGTACAAGTTGACATTCCCACCAGCAGGGCAGGAGGGTTCCCCTTTCTCCACATTCTCTCCAGCATGTGTTGTCAATTGAGTTTTTGATCTTGGCCATTCTGATGGGTGTAAGGTGAAATCTCAGGGTCCTTTCGATTTGCTTTTCCCTGATGGCTAATGAGGCTGAGCATTACTTTAAATGTATCTCTGCCATTTGATATTCCTCTACAGAGAATTCTCTGTTTAGCTCTGTTCTCATTTTTTAATTGGATTACATGGTTTGCTGCTTTTCAGCTTCTTTAGTTCTTTATATATACTGGATATTAGTCCTCTGTCAGATAAAGGGTTGGTGAAGATTCTTTCCCAATCTGTAGGCAGTCGTTTTGTTTTGATGATGGTGTCCTTTGGTTTACAGAAGCTTTTCAGTTTCATGAGGTCCCATTTATTGATTGTTGCTCTTAGAGCCTGTGCTGTTGGTGTTCTGTTCAGGAAGCTGTCTCCTATGCCAATGAGTTCTAGGGTCTTCCCTACTTTTTCTTCTAACCGATTTAATGTGTCTCATTTTATGTTTATATGGTGGATTACACTGATGGATTTCTGTAATTTGAGCCACCCCTACATACCTGGATGAATCCTATTTGCTTATAGTGGATGATATCTTTGATGTGTTCTTGGAATCATTTTGCTAGTATTTTGTTGAGTATTTTTGCATCATCATTCATAAGGGAGATTTGCCTGAAAGTTGCTTTCTTTGTTGGGTCTTTGTGGGGTTTAGGTATCAAGGTCACTTCATGGAATGAGTTTGATAATGTTCCTTATGTTTCTATTTTGTGGAATAGTTTAAAGAGTACTGGTGTTAGCTCTTCTTTAAAGGCAGAGTTCTGCACTGAAACAATCTGCCCCTGAGGTTTTATTTTTGTTGATTTATTGTTTGTTTGTTTGTTTTTGGTTTGGGTTTTGTTTTTGTTTTTTGGATGGGAGCCTTTTGATGACAGCTTCTGTTTCCTTAGGGGATATAGGACTATTTAATTTATTTACCTGAGTCTTGAGTCAGCTTTGGTAAGTGAAATTGATCAAGAAAATTTTCATGTAAAACAGTATCATATTCAATGAATACATGGCGAAAGATTTTAATGATATAAGATGTATATTAGCAGCAGTGATTTTTACAGGCTTCCTCAGTCCTGCAGGTTTCTGCAGATCTGCCTGGAAAGTGGGGCCTGGAGGTGCGCTGTGAAAATGGGACTGAACTGGCCACATCCTTCCTCATCCATGAAGACTTTATTCAGGCCCATATCTTTAGAAATAAATAAGTCATTTTTCTCATATCCATTTCATACACAAAGTTGATAGCAAAATGCTATTTCGCAGTTTTTAGAAGCCAAACTTACATATGTATAACTGGTTACCAATGAGCTGCTACAGACAAGTAATTCTTACCGCCATCAAAAATCTTTGTGTTTTTAACAGATTGGGCTGACTTCCTAGAGAGGATAAAAAGCAGAAAGTGGCTGAGCACACCTCGCATTCATCTCCCTCTGCTTCTGGAGAGACATATAATGATAGCAATACGTTAATTTAAAAATGCATAACAAATTATTTTGACCAGTGTTGCAGTATTTTATCTGAATTCAGTTACTTTAAAGATTATTTTTCATAAGTCATTTCCTTTTAAGGATACTTTTGGCTTGCCAGGATTCACATTAGTGATTGATTAATCACAGCTGAGTAAAATGTTTGTCAAAAGGGATGTTTTAAAAAAAAAGAAAATAAAATTGTCCATTTCATTTAGATTTTCTAATTTTGTGGAACACAGGCTTTTGAAGTAAGACCTAATAATTGTTTAATTTCCTCAGTGTCTGTTGTTATGTCCCCCTTTTCCTTTCTGTTTTTGTTGATTTGGATAGTGTCTTCTCTCTGCCTTTTAGTAGCTATGGCTAAGGGTTTCTCTATCTTGTTGATTTTCTCAAAGAACCAAGCCTTGGTTTCATTGATTCTTTGAATTGTTTTATTTTTTCTAATTCATTGATTTCAGCCCTGAGATTGATTATTTCCAGCCATCTACTCCTCTTGGGAGTCTCTGCTTCTTTTTTTTTTTTTTTTTTTTTTTTTTGTAGGTCTTTCAGGTAAACCATTAAATTGCTTGAATGAGATGTTTCAAATATCTTCTTCTTTTTTTGTACCCCAGCTGTATCCCACTCTCTCATCCCCCCCCAATAACACCCTCCCTCCCTCCCTCATCTCCTCCTTGCTCCTTTCCAAGTCCACTGAGAGGGGAGGACCTTCTCCCCTTTCATCTGACCCTAGCTTATCAGGTATATTCAGGACTGGCTGCAAAGTCCTCCTCTGAAGGCACTTGTGCTAGGAATTTTCTTCTTAGCACTGCTTTCATTGTGTCCCATATGTTTGGGTATGTTGTGCCTTTATTTTCATTGAATTCTAGGACGTCCTTAATTTCTTTCCTTTTTCTTACCTAACGTAGCTGTCATTGAGTAGCCAGTTATTCAGTTTTCATGGAGGCTTTTGATATTTCTATTGTTGTTGAGGTCCAGCTTTAGTCCATGGTGGTTTGATAGGATACAAGGGATTATTTCAATATTCTCATATCTGTTGAGGCTTTTTTTGTACCCAATTTTATGCTCTATTTTTGAGAAGGTTTCATGAAGTACTGAGGAGAATGTGAATTTTTTTGTGTTTGGGTAAATGGTTCTGTAGACGTCTTTTAGGTCAATTTGATTCATGACATCTGTTACAGTCGTCTCTTTGTTTAATGTCTGTTTTGTTGACCTGTCCTTTGTTGAGAGTGGGGTGTTTATGTCTCCGATTATTAATGTGTGGGGAAATATATGCGGTTTAACTTTTATTAATACTTCTCTAAGAAATGTATGTGCCCTTGTGTTTGGGGCATAGATGTTCAGAATTTTGATGTCTTTTGGTGGAATTTTTTTTGATGGGTATGATGTATCCCTCCCCATTTCTTTTGATTAATCTTGGTTGGAAGTCTATTTTATTAGATACTAGAATGGCCACTCCTGCTTGCTTCTTGAGTCCATTTGCTTGAAAAACTGTCTTCTAGGTTTTAACTCTCAAGTAATGTCTATCTTTGTGACTTAGGTATATTTCTTGTATGCAACAGATTGTTGTGTCCTGTTAATGCATTTATTCTGGTAGTTTGTGTCTTTTATTGGAGAGTTGAGTCAATTGATGCTGAGAGAGGTTGATGACCAGTGGCTATTAGATGCTTTTATTTTGATGTAATGTGTTTGTGTGCTTGGCTACTTTTAGTTTTGTTGCAGTAGGGTTATTTATTTCCTTTGTTTTCCTAGATGTAGTTAGCTTTCTTATGCTGTATATTTCCTTCTAGTCTCTTCTGTAAGGCTTGATTTGTGGGTAGGTATTGTTTAAGTTTGTTTTTGTCCATCTATGATGATTGAGAGTTTTGCTGGGTATAGTAGTCTGGGTTGACATCTGTGTTCTCTTAGGGTCTGCATGATATCCTTACAGACTCTTCTGGCTTCCATAGTCTCTGTTGAGAAGTCAGGTGTGATTCTGATGGGTTTGTCATTATATTTTACTTGGCCTTTTTCTGGTGCAGCTCTTAGTATTTTGTCTTTGTTCTGTGTACTTACTGTTTTGATTATTATGTGGCAGGAAGATTTTATTTTCTTGTCTAATGTATTAGGTGTTCTGGAGGTCTCTTGTAAGGTTATAGGCCTCTCCTTTAAATTGGGGAAATTTTCTTCTATGATTTTATTGAAAGTATTTTCTGGGCCTTGGAGACAGAAATCTTTTTCCTCTATTCCTTTTATTCTTAGGTTTTGTCTTTTCATGTTGTCTTGTATTTCTAGGATTGTTTGCATCAGGAATTTTTAGATTTTACTTTTTTTTGTTTCATGCTTCCTTTTTATTTTCTTTTTTTATTAATTAAACTTTATTCACTGTGTGAATAAAGCTCCTCACTCCTCCCCTTCCAATCCCACTCTCCTTCCCCCTTCTTCACGCATGCTCAAGTCCACTGATATGGAAGGTCCCCCTCTCCTTCTTTCTGATCTTAGTCTATCAGATCTTATCAGGAGTGGCTGCATTGTCATCTTCTGTGGCCTGGTAAGGCTGCTCCCCCCTCAGAGGGAGGTGATCAAAGAGCAGGCCAATCAGATTATGTCAGAGGTAGTCCGTCTTCCCATTACTATGGAACCCACTTGGACACTAAACTGCCATGGGCTACATCTCTACAGGGGTTCTAGGTTATCTCCATGCATGGTACTTGGTTGGAGTATGAGTCTCTAGGAAGACCCCTGTGTTCAAATTTTCTGTTCTGTTGCTCTCCTTGTGGAGTTCTTGTCTTCTCCAGATCTTACTATTTCCCACTTCTTACATAAGATTCCATGCACGCTGCCCAACAGTTGACCATAAGTCTCAGCGTCTGCTTTGATCAATTTTCTTGATCGATTCCACTTACCAAAACCGAATCAAGACCAGGTAAATCAATTAAATAGTCCTATATCCCCCAAGGAAAAAGAAGCAGTCATTGAAAGTCTCCCACCCAAAACAAGCCCAGGACCAGATGGTTTCAGTGCAGAATTCTACCAGACCTTCGAAGAAGAGTTAACTCCAATTCTCTTCAAACTATTCCACAAAATAGAAACAGAAGGAACACTACTAAACTCATTCTATGAAGCCAGTCACCTTGGTACCTAAACCTCACAAAGACCCAAAAAAGAAAGAGAATTTCAGGCCAATCTCCCTTATGAACATTGATACAAAAGTACTCCACAAAACACTTGCAAACCGAATACAAGATCACATCAAAGATATCATCCACTATGACCAAGTAGACTTCATCCCAGGTATGCAGGGGTGGTTCAATATACGGAAATCCATCAATGTGATCCACCATATTAACAAACTGAAGGGAAAAAAAAACACATGATAATCTCCTTAGATGCTGAAAAAGCATTTGACAAAATTCAACATCCATTCACGTTTAAAGTCTTGGAGAGATCAGGGATACAAGGCACATATCTAAACATAGTAAAGGCAATATACAGCAAACATATAGCCAACATCAAACTGAACGGAGAGAAACTTAAAGCAATCCCACTGAAATCAGGGACAAGGCAAGGCTGCCCACTGTCTCCATATCTCCTCAACATAGTGCTGGAAGTCCTTGCTAGAGCAATAAGACAGTTGAAGGAGATCAAGGGGATACAAATTGGAAAGGAAGAAGTCAAATTATCACTATTTGCAGATGATATGATAGTATACCTGAGTGACCCCAAAAATTCTACCATGGAACTCTTACATTTTCTTTAATCGATACACTGATTTCTTCAATTGTATCTTCCACACCTGAGATTCTTCCATCTCTTGTAGTCTGTTGGTTATGCTTACCTCTCTAATTCCTGTTTTCTTCCCTAAGTTCTTGCTCTCCATGATTTTTCTCATTGTGTTTTCTTTAATATTTCCAATTCTATCTTCAGACCTTGAAGCATTTTGTTGATTTCCTTCACCTGTGTGACTATTTTCCTTCAATTCCTTCACCTGTTTGTTTGTACATTCTTCTGTTTCTTTTATTTCTTTCAGTGATTCAATCATTTCCTCTCTGAAGGCCACAGATTGTTTGTCTGCATCTTCCTGTATTTCTTTATGGATGGCCCTAATCTGTTTGAGTTTATCTTCCTCTCTGTCTTTATGGATGGCCATAATCTGTTTGACTTTATCTTCCTCTATTTCTTTATATTTCATTTGTTTCTTCCATTATCTTCTTCATAAGCACAGATGTAAGGTCATCTTCTTGAATTTCAGTTATGATAGGGAGTCCAGAGCTACTTCCCCAGGATAACTGGGTTTTGGAGATGCCAAATTGCTTTGGCTTTTGTTGGTTATGCTTTTATGCTGGCCTCTATCCTTCTGGGTGACTCAGGTGTTGGCTGTTAGTTTCTGGTGCCTGCTGGAATCTTGAGGTGGGGAGAATCCCCTTAGCAGGAAGATGGTTGTTCCTGAAGGAGGCTTCCTCAGCTTTTTGGGTATGGTCACTGGATGGCTGGTGCTTCTCAGGAATTGCCACAGCTCCCCTCAGGTAAATGTGTTTGTTGATAGTCAGTGTGGTGTCCTCTCCCCAGGAGAAGTCCTGGAGACAGCTGACCTGACACTGGGTTTCTTGCTCTGAATTTAGTGAGTTGCTGCTGCTGCTCTTACGTGTTTGCTAGGCTCAGCCATCTTGAAGAAACAGGGATCCCTGTAATTTGCTCAGTCTTGCTAAGGAGACAGGCTGTGCCTTGGAGCAGTGTCAGGGGCCTGATTCCATTCATCCCAAACTTCTGTAGGTCTGAGGTTGGAGCTCTGTTTCCTAGTACCAAAGCTGTAATCAGTGGCAGGTAAGGGCAGCACTCCTGGGTGCTGCAGGAGGCTATAGCCTGGAGCCTGTGGGAACACAGGGAGTTTTTCTGGGGATTAGCTGGGTGTCCTGAGGTCAGGTCTGATGTTTCTCTCACCATGATGTTTCCTCCCAACAGGCAGACCCAGTCTGTGGGTATTTGGGGGTCCACAGTTCAGTCTGGTATAGTGAGTAGAGCAACCAGGCTTAGGTGAATGGCTTCGCGCTGGTAACTGGGTGCTTGCAGTAACTCAGGAACTTTTCCCAAGGACTTTTTGGGTGGGGAGTGGGTTCAGGTGAGTGCCATGAGGTTGGGCCTGATGTTTCCTTTACCGTGGGGTTTCATCCCTACAGGGAAATCTAGTTTCTGGTGTTTGGGGGCCCACAGTTCTGTCTGAGGGAGAGCCGGACTTGCAGGTGCGTCTCTGGGCTGGCAGCTGAGTGCCTGCTGGAGCCCAGGACCTTTTCCATGGATTGTCTGGGTGACCTGAGGTCACTCCCAATTGCTTCCTTCACCATGGGATTTTTCTCTCATTTGTTGTGGGGCCCACAGTTCAGTCTGGGATGGTGATCAGACCACGCAGGTGTGTGGCTCTGGGCTAGCGATGGAGCACCTGCCAGGACCCGGGAGCCCTTCTGCGGTTTAGCTGGGTGACCAGAGAATGGACCCAATTGTTTCCCACACTGTGGGGTTTCCTCTCACCTGGGAAACACAATCACTGGTGTTTTAGGGCCCAGATTTCAGTCTGTTGGTTGCTGTACAGTCACTGCTGTCCTGCTTATCCTACACAGTGTCCTCCTGGATTTCTCCTCCCTCCTCCCCCCATTGTTCACTCTTATGAACTCAAGATCATCCTAATAACTTTTATGACTTCCTAACTATAATTCTCTTGTAAAGATCACTTTATTTTTCTTTTATTGGCATGTATTCATTGCACACAGTGATGGATTTCATAAAGACATTTTCATACAAATATATCACATGATTTGACCATATTCACACTCACCCTCCCTTTCTGTGTCACGCACAGACACACACACAAACACACACACAAGCAAACACACACAGACCTATATAATCAATTGTGGATCTATAGGATATGCAGATGAAACATTTCTTATTGAGCAGAGGTTCCAATAGGAGAGATATTCTAGACTCAGTGTGTATGTGTGGTAAAGGTGAGGTATTTGTGTTTTCATAAATGAAGGCATAACTTTTCTTTTCATCAAGTCTTCAAGGGTCTCTAATTCTCAGGAAAGGTAAAATTTAAGAAAGCTGAGACCCAAAACGGGGAAAAAATTTTACCCAAACACACAGTGGTTGAATGGTACTAAATCTCACTTTTTTCCAACTTCTTCTCATTGCACCTGAAAGTCTAGCCCCAAATCCATAAGCTTCTTTTATGCTTAATGGCATGGCACATAGCCAAAATGTTGTTCAGTTCTTTGCTGATGAGGATGAAGGGCATAACATTTTAATATAACTCAATAGTAGGGACTCAGTGGTGCATGACTTACTTATACTAAGGCAATTTCTTTTCTGCTATTGGCAGAAGTCTTTCTCAGCCATTCCTAGAAATAGTTACCTTTATGACGAGATGTGAAGCATTCTTGAATGCTGATGTGCACTTCTGTGTCAAACCTTTTCAAATAAGAATAGAATTATTGGGACCTCATCCCTTTTTAAATCTTCTCTTATGCCAGTTGGAATCCTGGCTGCATAATTACATCTCAGCTTTGCATGATCTCTGCTGGTGCAATATGAACTTCTTGGCAGGAGCCTCCATGATAGATTTTTATTTCTGAATCTGCAGGTCATTGGATCATTACCACATCCCTTGGGCTTGTAATAGTAAATGTTACAATCCAAACATTTCTCCAGAGGCCAACATGAATTTTGAGGTGAACATATTTTTTGCCTTTGCTCCTCAGAATTGAATTAGGCCAAGTAAGCTAAATATGATAGGCTCCATATCTATTCCAAGTCCTGCCATGTAGTCTCCCTGACTACTAACACTTACTTTAAAAGGTATAGTTTGAGCATATCCAAAAGCACATGTCAGTTTCATGACTCTATACTACAATCCCAAGGGAAACTCTTTTCCACTCCCCCAAAGAGAGATGTTTGCAAATTGTTTTATGTTTCCATAAAGGAACGAGTGTCTTTTACAATATTTTTTGCTGTGGGCTTATTTTTGTATTTTTAACTTTCTTTGTTTTATGACATGCTGTAATTACATGCTCAAACCATAGTCTAAATGTATCTTATTGTAGTTTTCTGGTAAAATACTATGTACTACATACAACATTTATATTTATAAAGTCTACAATGGAGGCAGAAAGGTTTGTTTAGAATTTTCAATTGGGATATAAGAAAGAAGGAAGAAAAAGGAAGTGAATTTCAGAAGAATTCAAAACACTTATGTTAAATGATCTCATGGATGTCAGTTTATAAGACAGTAGGATCTTAATGCATTCCCATCTTTTATGTATAGATGATGTGGAGTCAGGGACACCTAATTTTCTCTATAAACTTGCCAATAACTAACAGCCTGGCTGCTTAAACTTCAGTTGTAGGAGCCTTCTAGATCAACTTCTATAAAATCTCAGATGATAAGAAAAATTATTATGGGGGAGAGGCCTGAGAGGATGGAAGGGAGCTGTCTTTGGGATGTAAAGTAAATGTACTTAAGTAATAAAATAAATGTTATGATAAATTCTGACTATCATAAGATAAACACATAAGGTTATCTCTTTATTTATTCATCCATTTCACAATCAAGATACCTTTCATCATAAAACAAGTAATTACCCGACAGATACTTACATTTTTTTTTCTTTGAGAGACAGTCTCTCTACATAACTTGGACTGGCCTAGAACTCACTATGTAGACAAGAGTAGCCTTTAACTCACAGAAATCTACCTGTTTTTGACTCCTGAGTTCTGGGGTTAAAAGCATGCATCACAATGCCTAGCCTAACAAGAGACAACTTCCTGAATAGAACACCAACAGCACAGGCCCTAAGAGCAAAAATCAATAAATGGGACCTCATGAAACTGAAAAGCGTCTGTAAAGCAAAAGACACTGTCATCAGAACAAAACAACAGCCTACAGACTGGGAAAGGATCTTCACCAACCCAACATTTGACAGAGGGCTGATATCTGGAATATATAAAGAACTAAAGAAGTTAAAAAGCAATAATCCAAGTAACCCAATTAAAAAAATGGGGTATGGAGCTAAACAGAGAATTCTCTACAGAAGAATATAGAATGAGAGAGAAACACATAAGATGTTCAACATCCCTAGCCATCAAAGAGATGCAAATCAAAATGACCCTAAGATTTCACCTTACACCCATCAGAATAGCTAAGATCAAAAACTCAAGAGATACAGCATGCTGGAGAGGCTATGGAGAAAGGGGAACCCTCCTTCATTGCTGGTAGGAATGTAAACTGGTACAACCACTATGGAAATCAATCTGGTGCTTTCTCAGACAATTAGGAATAGTGCTACCTCAAGATCCAGCTATTTCACTCCTAGGCATATATCCAAAAGATGTTCAAGTACACAACAAGGACATTTGCTCAGCCATGTTTGTAGCAGCCTTATTCATAATAGCCAGAACCTGGAAACAACCCAGATGTCCATCAACAGAGGAATGGATACAAAAATTGTGGTACTTTTACACAATGGATTACTACTCAGCAATTAAAAACAAGGAAATCATGAATTTTGCAGGCAAATGGTGGGATCTAGAAAAAATCATCCTGAGTGAGGTATCGCAGAAGCAGAAAGACACACGTGGTATACACTCACTTATATAGACCTATAAAATAGGATGAACATACTAAAATATGTACACCTAAAGAACATAAACAAGAAAGAGGTCCAGGGGTAAGATGATCAATCCCCATCTAGAAGGATAAAGGGATGGGCATTGGAAATAGGAGAAAACAAGTAACAGGACAGTAGCCTACCACAGAAGGCACCTGAAAGACTCTGCCTAGCAATGTATCAAAGCAGATGCTGCGCCCCATAACCAAGCCTTCAGCAGCGTGTATGAAATCATATGAAAGAAGGAGGAATTAGTATATCCTAGAGGGGACAGGGAGCCCCACAAGGTCCAAATATATCTGAGCACAGGGGTTTTCTATGAGGCTGTTTATCCAACCAAGGACCATGAATGGATATAACCTATAACCCCTGCTCAGACATAACCCATGGCAACTCAGTATCCAAGTGGTTTCCCTAGAAAAGGGGACAGGAATTGTGTCTGACATGAACTCATGAGCTTCCCCTCTCCCCTAAGGGAGGAGCAGGCTTGCTAGGCCACAGATAAGGACATTACAACCATCCTGAAGATACCTGATAAGCTAGGGCCAGACAGAAGGAGAGGAGGACACCCCCTCTCAGTGGACTTGGAAGGGAACAGGGAGGAGATGAGGAAGGGAGGAGAGGAATGGAAGGGAAAGAGGGAGTGGGCCACAGCTGGGATACAAGTGAATGTATAAAATTATTTAAAAATTAAAAAAAATAAAATTAAAAAAAAACAATGCCTAGCCTAAAATATTTTTTAAACGATGATGATTATTGATAAAATAACATAATGCCAGAAATGGAATACCATTGAGTTTAGACAAGAGACACAGAAATAGCAGCTAATGTACAAACAAATTTAGTATACAATAAAGAAGATATGACAATTATATAAGAAGGGAAGCAATGAGGCAGTTACAACTGTTTAAGGAGAAACTGAGTCCAAATAAATTTTAGGTAAATGAATAGGGTTTAGATCATTTGTAGAGTACCTGCCTAGCATATCAGGGGTTCAATCCATAATAGTACCCCTGAAACATTAAATACTAGAGGAAATTTCCATCATGGAATTAAGAAGGTATTTGAGGTCTAGCACCAAACACAAAACTATGAAGATAAGAATTACAACTTGACTATATAATTTTTAAACTAGTGTACATATAAAAATAATACCATATACAAAATTTAGAAGCAAATGATAAACTCAGAATTGCATCAGGTACAAAAATAGATTAATATCTCTAGTACATAAAAAAGAGCTAATAATCAATAATGAAGAATAAACACCACAATGGAAAAATAAACAAATAGTAACAGACAACTCACAAACGGAAAAAAACACTGATATCTAATAAACATTAGGAAAATAAGATCTCTCATTAATCAGAGAAATAAACAAACATTAAACTAATGCCATATATAAATTTAAGATGCAAACAATAAACTCAGAGAAAGTATTTGTGTAAAAGTAAGCCGTGTTTTTTAAAAATACCCAGTGTGGGTGTGGTTCATTATTTAAACAAGTACTTATTAAGCAACCATTGCCTTTTAGGAACTGTGTAAGTTCTGGGGAATCATGCATGGTTCTTGTTGAGGATTTGTATAGAGAGAAAGATTATTTGGGAACTCTTTCTATACAAAGTCTACCTGTTCCTTATAGGACACGAGTAACAAACCACACAATTGCAATAAAACCCATATGGAGAATCAATCTGTTTACTGGGCTTCTTTACAGGGTATGTGTGAAGGGTTTGTGCACATGCGCTTACAAGAGCATGTGCAAGACTTTGAGTTCCATCCTCAGAGAAATTGAGGCATGTAGGATATTTCTGACCATTCATATCAAACTGGTGGGAGTGGAAATTACAACATACATCATGCACATTAAAAATAAGCCTGTCCTGTGGCCCCATCATTCTACTTCCAAGATTTTATCATGAGCACATAATCAGAGAAGTACACAGTTAACAATAATGTTAAATGTATTTCAAGCACTTATTAGATATCAGACCCTAGTCTAAGAATATCATATGCATTAATTCTAATTACCTTAACTTCCTGAGAGTGGTATTATATTATTTCATTTTCATTTTGTATAGAAAGACATGGAGGTACATAGTTTCCAAGTCATTAGCTGAAGTTTACAAAGCTTATAAATGACAGAAATAGAAACAAAATCTGATACTCTTAACCTCTAAGCTATAAAGTCTGCCAGAAGATCTTAAACACAGCTCTTTTTATGTATTTAAACTAATGTAAACTCTCTAAACAAATACCAATAGGAGCTCACTTCAATATATCCAATAGGTGTTATGCTGTTCCCAATAACTGCAGTGGTAATGGTTATTGTTTTAAAGCTCAAGGACAATTTTATTAGAGTTTAAAAGAAAAGGCTCAGGTCAAGAAAGCTATAAAACCTCAGCAGCTGCCTAAAGGACAATGGAGAAGTTAAAAAAAAAAAAGACACTGCTGCTTAAGCTGGCACGGAGGTCAGACACTTGGGAGACATCCAGCCACGTGGTGAGGAGGTGGCCTTTAGGGAAACAGTAAGGGGGCTCCCAAAATGGATTGAAAGATCGAAGTGTTAAGGAAAGCATGTTTAGAAAAGAAATAAAAAGGGAAAAGTTACACTTTTCTGAATAGATATGTGCAGACTTCAACTCATCATGACTCTGGCTTGAAGTCTACTGCCTTTAAAGGTTGTTCCATAGCCAGAGAAATTGACCATAAGGTATTATTATGCAGAAAAAAATCACTTTTAAAATATTACTATGGAATTGGTTGAGAAATTAGTTCAATGTTAGAGCACATGCTTACCATGCATGCAACACTTGGTTTTCACACATACACACAAACACACACCTGTATGTAATACAGATATAACAAGGTGTATGTCTGATTAATAGTTTTGGAGGTTAAAATATCCTTTTCCTCTTTGAATTTGTCAGTGATTCCAATTTTTCTCACAAAGTGTCTGTAATGTCTTCATATTAATAAATTTATTAGAGCTGCAACAAGTGCTGTTAGTGTTGAAACCTGGGTTTTTTCTAATAAGCTAAATTCATCCACTTGCCCTCAATGTACCAATTAAGTAAGCAAGAAATAGTGAGCAAAAAAAAAAAAAAAAAAAAAAAAGGAGAGGGAACCGAACAAAAGACCCAGAAAAAAACCCACAAACTTATGGACACCTGATCTTTGACAAAGATGCTAAAAAAAAACCCATACAATGGAAAAAAGATAACATCTTCAACAAATGGTGCTGGTTTAACTGGATGTATACATGTAGAAAAATGCAAATACTCTTATCATCCTGCAAAAAACTAAAGTCCAAGTGAATCAAAGACCTCAACATAAAACCAGACACATTAAATCGCTTAGAAGAAAAAGTGGGGAACAGCCTAGAACTCATTGGCACAGGAGACAACTTCCTGAACAGAACACCAACAGCACAGGCTTTAAGAGAAAGAATGAATAAATGGGACCTCATGAAACTGAAAAGTTTCTGTAAAGCAAAGGACGCGGTAATCAAAACAAAACGAATGCCTACAGATTGGAAAAGAATCTTCACCAACCCTTTATTTGACAGAGGACTCATATCCAGTATATATAAAGAACTAAAGAAGCTGAGAAGCAGCAAACCAAGTAATCCAATTAAAAAAATGAGGAACACAGCTAAACAGAGAATTCTCGACACAGGAATATCCAATGGCAGAGAAACACTTAAAGAAATGCTCAACCTCATTAGCCATTAGGGAAAAGCAAATCAAAAGGACCCTAAGATTTCACCTTACACCCATCAGAATGGCCAAGATGAAAAAGTCAATTGACAACACATGCTGGAGAGGTTGTAGAGAAAGGGGAACCCTCCTCCACTGCTGGTGGGAATGTAAACTGGTACAACCACTCTGGAAATCAATCTGGCGCTTTCTCAGACAACTAGGAATAGCGCTTCCTCAAGATCCAACCATACCACTCCTAGGCATATAACCAAAAGAGGCTAAAGTACACAATAAGGACATTTGCTCAACCATGTTTGTAGCAGCTTTATATGTAATAGTCAGGAGCTGGAAACAGCCCAGTTGCCCTTCAACTGAAGAATGGATACAGAAATTGTGGTACATCTACACAACGGAGTATTATTCTACAATAAAAATAAGGAAATCATGAAATTTGAAGGTAAATGGTGGGACCTGGAAAAGATCATCCTGAGTGAGCTATCCCAGAAGCAGAAAGATGCACATGGTATATACTCACTCATATAGACATATAACATAGGATAAACCTACTAAAATCTGTCCATCTAAAGAATCTAATCATGAGAGAGGACCCTAACTAAAACGCTCAATCCCCATCCTGAAAGGCAAAGAGGATGGACATCAGAAGAAGAAGAAAACAGGAAACAACCTAGGAACCTGTCACAGAGGGCCTCTGAAAGGCTCTGCCCTGCAGACTATCAAAGCAGACACTGAGACTTATGGCAAACTGCTGGGCAGAGCACATGGAATCTTATATAAGATGTGGGAAATAGTAAGAGCTGGAGAGGACAGGAACCCCACAAGGAGAGCAACAGAACCAGAAAAATTGAACACAGGGAACTTCCCAGAGACTCATACTCCAACCAAAGATTATTCATAGAGATAACCTAGAACCCCTGCACAGATGTAGCCCATGGCAGTTCAGTGTCCAAGTGGGTTCCATAGTAATGGGAAGAGGGACTGCCTCTGACATAATCTGATTGGCCTGCTCTTTGATCACCTCCCCCTGAGGGGAGAGTAGCCTTAACAGGCCACAGAAGATGACAATGCAGCCACTCCTGATGGGATATGATAGACTAAGATCAGAAGGAAAGAGACTAGGACCTCCCCTCTCAGTGGACTTGGGGAAAGGAATTCGTGAAGAAGGGGGAGGGAGGGTGGGATTGGGAGGGGAGGAGGGAGGGGCTCATGGGGGGATACAAATTGAATAAAGTGTAATTAATAAAAATAAAAAATTCTATAAAAAATAAAAAAAGAAAGGAGACATTTATTCAGCGTGTCTACACTGAGATGAAAAAAGGTCTAATGATTACTCTCTGGAGCAAATCTTTAAGGTTCTGACATGATACTTATATTTACAGAAAGGAAATGTGAAAATCCATCGTTGTCTTCTCTGTGGTCTCCCGTGCAAGGTTACCTACGAAAATCTGTCAGAACTATGTAAACTCTCTAGAAGACAAGTTTCTCCTCTGGCTGCCCCTGGGGTTGGTCACCCACCCCTCTATCCCTAGGTTCCCATGATACCTTGTGAATATTTATTTTCCCATGTGTTCTCTATCTCTGGTCCGTGTCAGTGCAACATGTAACTCAATGTCTTGTTCATATAAAATAAATGAAAAAAACATATCTTGTTAAAAAAAATGGGGAGTAACTTGTTTTCTAAGTGTGTAAAGTACTATGTTTATAAGATTACTTGGGAGTTGGTGGTAAGTCTTAGGTTTGAGGCATAACAATAAGAGTCATTAACATAAGCCATCTTGTTTTAGTCTTTTGGACAACCTAGTATTCAATGCCTAAAGACAAAAATCCTTTAGATTTTCTTACTCTGGACACTTCCATAAGATTGGCCTCATGCCACAAAAACTTCCATTGAATTCATTATGCAGCCAAGAATCACCTTGAACTTGAGTCTGTTGCCTCTCTTTCCCAAGTGCTGAGATTCCTAGTATGTGCCACAACACCTAGTTTTACGCAGTGTTGAGTTTTTAACTCAGGGCTTCATACAAGGTAAGCAGGTACTCTACCAACCCAGCAACATCTTTAGCTGACTGTGAGTGTCCTGAAAAAAACATCCACATCTATTTCATCTCTGTGTTCATGCCTAACATTATACCTGAGTCCTTGCTACAAGCCCTCCTTGACTACTCACAAGCCTTTCCTTAGCAGATGGATACAGCAGATATAGCAAATAATAATAATAATATAAAAAATAAACTGAAGTAGCAGCCTTATTTGTAATAGCCAGAAGCTGGAAACAGCCCAGATGCCCCTCAGTGGAGGAATGGATGCACAAATTGTGTTATATCTACACAATGGAATATTACTCAGCAATAAAAAACAAGGAAATCATAAAAATTTGCAGGTAAATGGTGGGATCTGGAAAAGATCCTCCTGAGTGAGCTATCCCAGAAGCAGAAAGACACACATGGTATATACTCACTCATATAGACATATAATATAGGATAAACCTACTAAAATCTGTACACCTAAAGAAACAAATCAAGAGGGAGAACTCTCGCTAAAATGCTCAATTCCTATCCAGAAAGGCAAATAGGATGGACATCAGAAGAAGGAGAAAAGAGGGAACAAGTCAGGAACCCGACACAGAGGACCTCTGAAAGGCTCTGCCCTTCAGACTATCAATGCAGATGCTGAGGCATATGGGCAACCTTTGGGCAGAGGGCAGGGAATCTTAGGAAAGAAGTGGAAACCAGTAAGATCTGGAGAGGACAGGAACTCCACAAGGAGAGCAACAGAATCAAACAATCTGAGCACAGGGGTCTTTCCTGAGACTGATACTCCAACCAAGGACTATGCATGGAGATAACCTAAGACCCCTGCACAGATGTAGCCCATGGCAGTTCAGTATCCAAGTGGGTTCCATTGTTATAGGAACAGGGACTGTCTCTGACATGAACTGATTGGCCTGCTCTTTGATCACCTCCCCCTGAGGGGGAAGCAGCATTACCAGGCCACAGAAGAAGACAATGCAGCCACTCCTGATGAGACCTAATTGACTAGGATCAGCAAGAAGGAAAAGAAGACCTCCCCTATCAGTGGACTTGGGGAGGGGCATACATGAAGAGGGTGGAAGAAGGGAGGGATTGGGACCAGAGGAGAGAGGGAACCACAGGGAGGATATAAAGTGAATTAAGTGTAAAAAACAAAACAAAACAAAACCAAGTTGAGTGTGAACATTAAAAAAAAATTAAACTGAAGTTGTTTAAATAGAAGCTACTTGACTACCACCAAAATATTCTGGTCTTTTGTTTTGTTTTTGCCCCCTCTCATGTTTCTGTATGGAAATACCACACACATTCAAACTCCACATTCTAACACAATATCTGCATCACTAGTACTAGTATCACATCAACTTGCTAAATGGAGGCTGTGGGGAGGCAGATATGTTGGTATGGAGAAATGTCCCATGTTTCATATCCAGGCCAAAGCAACAGAAAACAGTTGAAGGACTGTTTTTGCTCCAAGTTTAAAATATGAGTTATGTAATTCCCAAAAGAGCAAAATGGAAATCCAATACTTAAGGGATTCCTATGCTCCGCTTTCATGTACGGTTCTTTTTCTCAACACTGGGCTGGATTTCTCATAAAAGGCTTCTGGAAACCTTTAGTCAGGCCTCTACCTTTCAACAGTTGGTATGGCAAATGGACAGTGTGCACTCCGGCTGAACAGGGGCTCTGCTGTATACAGTTCTCTGCTTGCTCTTTCAAGGTGTGTGTTTTTCCCCTGTGAATCTTACACCTGAAAAGGCCAATTGCTTTTAGTTGCTAGTCTCCTAACCTCAGGCTGTCTGGCTTCCTTATAGCCTTGGCCACACAGCTTAACTAATTTGAATCCCACTATACTTCTCTTCCAAGCCCTTCTGATGATGTCCAAGACCCAATGCAGAACGCTCCTAGTACCTCAAGAACATAGTTAGATTAGTGCTCCATGTGACTCAAAGGGAACCACAATCCTCATCAGAGAAGTAGCTTGTGAGATTTTCAACCTCATTTTCTTTTTTTTTTTAATTAAACACTTTTTTATTTTTATTTATATTAATCACAGGTTATTTACTTTGTATCCCAGCCATAGCCCCCTCTCTCATTCCCTCCCAATCCCACCCTCTCTCCCTAATCTCCTCCCTGCCCCTCTCTAAGTCCTCCTCCCCCTCCATCTGACCCTAGCTTATCAGGTATTTTCAGGACTGGCTACAATGTCCTAATCTGTGACCTAGCAAGACTGTTCCTCCCTCAGTGGGGGGAGGTAAAGGAGCCAGTCATTGAGTTCATGTCAGAAATGGTTCTGGTTTCCCTTACTAGGGAAACCCACTTGGTTACTGAGCTACCATGGGCTATATCCCAGCAGGGGTTCTAGGTTATCTCCATACATGGTCCTTGGTTGGAGAAACAGTCTCATAAAGGGCCCCTGTGCCTGATATATTTTGTCCTTGTGGAGCTCCTGTCCTCTCTAGGTCATACTAACTCCCCCTTCTTTCATGATTCAAGGTTTGGTTATGAGTCTCAGCATCTGCTTTGTTACACTGCTAGGTAGAGACTTTCAGAGGCCCTCTGCAGTATGCTGCTGTCCTGTTACTTGTTTTCTCCTACTTCCCCTGTCCATCCCATTTGTCTTTCTAAGTGAGGATTAATCATCTTACTCTGGGTCCTCTTTCTTGTTTATCTTCTTTAGGTGCACATATTTTTAGTATGTTTATCCTATCTTATAGGTCTATATAAGTGAGTATATATCGTGTGTGTCTTTCTGCTCCTGGGATATCTCACTCAGGATGATCTTTTCTAGATCCCACTATTTGCCTGCAAAATTCATGATTCCCTTGTTTTTAATTGCTGAGTAGGATTCCATTGTGTAAATGTACCACAATTTCTGTATCCATTCCTCTGTTGATGGAAATCTGGGTTGTTTCCAGTGTCTGGCTATTACAAATAAAGCTGCTATGACCATGGTTGTGCCAATGTCCTTGTTGTATACTTGAGCATCTTTTGGATATATGCCCAGGCATGGTATAGCTGGATTTTGAGGAAGTGCTATTCCTAATTGTCTGAGAAGGTGCCAGATTGATTTTGGAAGTAGTTGTACAAATTTACATTCCCACCAGCAATGGAGGAGGGTTCCCCTTTCTCCACAACCTCTCCAGCATGTGTTGTCACTTGAGTTTTTTACCTTTGCCATTCTGATGGTTGTAAGGTGAAATCTCAGGGTCTTTTTGATTTGTATCTCCCTGATGGCTAAGGACATTGAGCATCTCTTTAGGTGTTTCTCTCCCATTCTATATTTCTCTACAGAGAATTCTCTGTTTAGCTCTGTACCTCTTTCAACCTCATTTTCAATCATCATTCTCTAAGTACATAAACAATTTATATACCTATGCAGACAACATTCCAAGAGAAACTGTGGATAAGAATCTGCTAGTGACAATGTATTTATTTTATGGATATTTTTTGAAAGCTCACCTGTGGAGAACCCAAATAGAGATGGAAGACTGAGCATACATAATATGATATAAATACCCCAAAATCTAAAGAAAGCCTTTTACTATATGGTCTGTGTATCTATTAAGTTAGTATTCAGTAGAATGTACTACAATACAGAACAACCATAAAAGACAAGTAAAAACACAGAGAGGTTAAGAGGATTAGCTCTAGTGACAAAAAAGATCGAATTTAAGACAACATATCTTCAGAAAACATGCTGATTTATTTGAATCTCAGATTCCTCACCTGAAAAAAAGCACAAAAATATTGCCCCTCAAAAATGTTATATATAAGGATTAAAGGAGATATATGCACATGGCACAGAACCAGAAAAGAACAAGTGTTCTAATATGTTTAATGCAAGCATTCTTATTACCTGTGAAAAAGACTCCCCATCAATATTCAGGTATTCCCTTGGCTGGGTATCCAGCTAAAGCACATTTCTCATCTTGTAACTGATAGTGGTCTTGTCTGGGTAAAGAAAGCTGAACAACAGTCATACTCATGACTTCCTGCCCTGGCCCTTCCAGCTGAAATTTAACACAGTTCTGTAGCTGTATCGTTATCACAGGCTACAGATATACATATAGAACCATTAGATAATCACTAAAGGAAGTTCTATGGTGTTAAAACACTGCCTTGGCAAGATTTGAGTCAGAGAAGATAGTACGGATACAACAGTACATGGCCTAAGTCACAGAAATACAACTCTGAAAATGTCCTTAAAGAACACCTATAATATAGAAGAAGATACTGAGGCTCAGGGCTATTATTATCAAAGGATCTTTCATTTCCAGAATTCAGTCACTAGACCTTGCCATTTTATACAGCATGCTAATTAAAGGCTACAGGATTAAAATGTATCTGCTAGCCTAGTCAAACCTAGGTACACTCTCAAGGACATTTTGGCAGAGGATGCTCTCTGATCACCTCCTCCTGGTGGTGCAGCCTTGCCAGGCCACAGAGGAAGACATTGCAACCATTCCTGATGGGACCTGATAGGCTAGGGTCAAATAGAATGGGAAGAGGACCTTCCCTATCAGTGAACTAGAGGAGCAGCACAGGGGGAGAAGAAGGAGGGAGTGGCATTGGGAGGATATGAGGGAGAAGGCCACAGATGGGATACAAATTGAATACATTGTAATAAATGTTAATAAAAAAGAAAGCTGAAAACTATATGTTTCAGTATATTACTAGAAATATTTTTGTCTTTACAGCATATATTAGTTCAGAGCATTTTTAGGTTTATAGCTTAATCAAGAGAACATTACAAAGCTCTCCCATATAATCCTTGTCCAGGTGCATAGATTTCCCTACTGTCAACATCACACATGGAAGTGTTTTATTTGTTGCAACTCATGAATCTGCCATATTATTGCCTCAATAAAACCCAAGGATCCCAAGCAATGATAATGAGGAACCAGAACAATGACCAGCATGACACAGTTACCTATTATTACAATAGTAATATGCATACTTTGGCAATAAACAACAGCTCTCTAATTGGACTTAAGACCCACCCAACAAAACTGAAATCATACCTGGTACTGAAAACCTAGCCAGCTATTCAAGAAAGTTGTGGGTCTTGGAGTTGAAGCTACAACTACCATTTTATGAAATCACCATAATACCTAACTATAGTCTAAATATTTATCCTTATACCCAAAGATAAGGGTAGTTATCAGCTCTCATCAAGGAAACTTCTATTTGCAACATATGGAGACCATTACAGAAAACCACAACCAGTCAAAATGCACAGTTGTGGAGCTCCTTCCCAACTGATTCTTCCACAACACAACTCCTGCATCTAAGGTTTAGGGATCATTATAGAACAGGGGACAGGAAGATTTTAGGATCCAGAAGAATGACGAGTTTGCTGTGAATACGACTCATGGTAAAGTTAGAAACTACACCCATAAAGTCACACCATCATGGTCACCTAAACATGAGCTGAACAAATACAATACAAAAGTCTGCTGATGTGGATAAAGGAAAGCACAAGATGCTTCAACCCCTGACAAAATACTAGAGGAAACTAAGGAATGCTGATAGCAGAATAAATAGTCTTCCCTACAGAAGAGTACACAAATTGTCTATCTATTACCAAATAATTAGGCCTGAAAACATATACATACAAGTAACATTATATGGGTAGAACATGTATTTATATATTTGCGAATTCATATAACAATATATAAAACAATAAAAAAGAGAGAGCATGAATTTGAAAGAGAACAGGAACATGCGGATGTTTGCAAGGAGAAAGGGGAAGGGAAAATGATGCAGTGATGTAATGAGGTAATTAAAAATCTCCAGTCCAGGGACTGGAGAGATAGCGCAGAAGTTAAGAGCATTGGCTATACTTCCAAAGGTCCTGAGTTCAATCTCCAGCAACTACATGGTGGCTCATAGCCATCTGTAATGAGTTCTGATTCCCTCTTCTGGTCTGCAGGTACACAAGCAGGCAGAACACTGTATACATAAATAAAAATCTCCAGTCCTAATGAGACCTGACAGTCTAGGGTCAGATGGAAGGGGAGGAGGACCTCCCCTATCAGTGGACTTGGAGAGGGGCATGGGAGGTGATGAGGGAAGAAGGTTGGGATTGGGAAGGAATAAGGAAGAGGGCTACGACTGGGATACAAAGTGAATAAACTGTAATTAATATTAAAAAATAAAAATTAAAAAAGTTTAAACTGAAAACAATAACAAAAATAAATCTCAAGACTAAAAAAAAATTGGACTCATGAATAATGACATGTACCTATCACTGTAGTACCACATAGAATTTTTACTATCCTAAAAGTCTTCTGTGTTCCAACTGGTCAATGTACAAAAAATAAGTTATAATGGCAAGCTCAGTCCTAAGTACAATTATCTGTATCATGTTCCCTGTCCTGAAGGCTCAGTAAACATTGCAAAAGAGGTGGTAGAAAAACTGTAAGATGCAGTGCCAGGGAAGACTGCTGCAAAACAGTATCTTCTGAATATGATAGGGACATTTCACCCATGAATTCACAAGAGTTATGGTTATACATAAAATATCTGCATGGGATGAAGCCAATCAACACTGCAGCATTATGAGGTAAGAGGCTCCACTTTTTTTTTTTTGCCAGATAAGATAAGAAAGTTCTCTAACCCAGTTGCTAATACTGTTCTCCTGTGAAACCTCTTGAACTGAGTCCCCATAATCTGTATTGCTCTCAGAACTTTTGTCTTCCAAGCACCTACTTATATCTTCCAACTGCTTTCTTGGTCTAAAATCCCAGTATCTTCTACATTCCTCCACGAAACAGTATGGTCAAGTCTGTAACAATTATAGTCCACTTCCTGGTACCAATTTCTGTCTTAGTTAAGTTTCCATAAAAGACACCATAACCAAGGCAACTTATAAAAGAGTTTATTGAGGCTCAGGTTTCCAGAGGGTTAGAGTCTGGGGTCATCATGGCTTAGAGCATGGTAGCAGGCATGCAAGCATGTTGCTGGCCCAGAAACTGAAAGCTTACAGCATGATTCATAGGCACAAGGCAGAAAGAGCTCTAACTGCACCTGAGGTGGGCTTCTGAAACCTCGAAGCCCCACCACCAAATGACACACCTCCGACAAGTCGACACCTGATAATACTTTCCAAACGTTTTCACCAGCTAAGTATCACACATTCAAATATATGAGCCTCTTGGGGCCATTCTCATTTAAACCATCATAAAGGGGTACAAGGTGGAATCAACATACATCACATCTGTATATTTAATTCTCAAAAAAATGAACAAACTGTATTTTTAAAATTCCCTATGATCCACCTACCCATCTTCTCACCTCACTTCAGCTTAACTCTTATCAAATACTGAGCTCTTCAAACTATCTCCCTTTTTTCACATAATTGATAGCCATACACCAGGTTTAGAGAGTAAATAATCACAATGAGCTAACAATATAAATACATAGGAATCCAGAAAGGGAGCAACTGACAGAGCATAGAGCCAGTGGAGGAAGGAATGAGACTAAAACTAGGCCCTAAAGGCCTAGTTAGGCAGAGAGAACACACATACAGATAGATGTACGTAGATGATTCAGATTCAGTGGCAGTGATGCCTGAATTGTCAAAATAACTATGGTACTGGCAACCTTTCTTCTATTCTACTACTCCTTCTTTCTTTCCTACATGTATTCAATGATAATCATAATGTAATCATGAATGGCCACTATATTCTAATCCCATATGCATTATCCAATTAATTTTCCCATAACTCTATGGGTGATTTAATTCTCAGAAGAAGAAACAAATCTTCAGCAGGCTTAGGTAATTTCCCAGGATTTCACACCTAAGAAGTAATAGAAATAGAATTCAAGTTTGGTCCTGAGCTCTTAATTCTTTTTATTATTATTAGTAGTAGTATTAGTATTATTAATTTTTGTTTTTCTTCACAATTTATTTATTATATATCCTGATTGAAGCCTCCTCCCTCAATTCTCCCCAGTCCCACCCTCCCTCTCTCTTCCCTCTATCCTCTTCCCCTAGTCCACTGAAAGGGGGAGTTCTCCACTATTGCCATCTGCCCAGAGCTTGTTAAGTCTCATCGGGACTGCCTGAATCCTCTTCCTGCAAGGCCTGCAAGGCCACAGTGATCAAAGAGCAGTTAACTGAGTTCTTGATAGAGGTAGCCCCTGCTCCCCTCACTCAGACATCCACATGGAGACTAAGCTACCAATTGGCCACATCTGAGTAGGGGGTCTATGTCCTCTCAATGCATGGTCCTCCGTTAGTGCATCAGTCTCTGCAGCAACCCCTGGGCTCAGATCTTTTAGTTTTGTTGGTCTCCTTGTGGGGCTCCTGTCTGCTCTCTGTCACTCTATTCCCACCTCTTTCTTCCTCCATAAGACTCCCTATGCTCTGCCCAAAGTTTGACCCTGAGTCTCAGCATCTGCTTTGATCCCCTGCTCAGTGAATTCTTTCATAGGACCCTCGATAGTAGACTCCCATCCTGTTTCCTCTCCTCCACCGCTTCTGGTGTCTATCCTATTTGCCATTCTGAATGAGATTTAAGCATCCTCCCTTGGGTCCTCCATAGTATTTAGCTTCTTTAGGTCTGTAGATGGCTGTACTATTTTATACAGCTAATATCTGCTTATAAGTGAGTATATACCAAGCCTGTCTTTCTGTTTCTGGGTTACCTCACTCTGGATGATCTCTTCTCGTTCCATCAATTTGCCTGCAAATTTCATGATTTCCTTGTTTTTAATAATTTAGTAGTATTCCATTGCAAAGATGTTCCATAATTTCTGTATCCATTCCTCCTTTGAGGGACATTTAGGTTGATTCCATATTCTGGCTATTATGAATAAAGCTGCTATGAACACAGTTTAGCAAATGTCCTTATTGAATGGCAGGGCATCTTCTGGGTGTACCAAAGAGTCTTATAGCTGGATCTTGAGGTAGTGCTATTCCTAATTGTCTGAGAAAGCACGAGATTGATTTCCAAAGTGGTTGGAAAGTCTGCACTCCCACCAGCAATGGAGGAGGGTTCCCCTTTCTCCACATCTTCTCAGCATGTGTTGTCACTTGAGTTTTTTATCTTAGCCATTCTCACAGGTGTAAGATGGAATATCAAAGTTTTTTTCATTTGCATTTCCCTGATGACTAAGGATGTTGAGCATTTCTTTAAGTGTTTCTCTGCCGTTCTGTATTCCTCTGTTGAGAATTCTCTACTTAGCTCCGTACTTCATTTTTAACCTACTCAACCAACTCATTTAGAGAGTTATAACATCTCCAAGTTAGAAAAAAAATCCAGAGAAAGTCCAGATGTAGAAGTTATCTGCCTTATTGCTGAAATGCAATACCTTCATGTATTGAACATTTCAAGTAGAAAGAAATAAATAGCACGTATAGTATAAAATTTCTCCTGCACCAATTCATAAGATTTTATGAAACAGATAGACTTTCTACTGCCAAGAAAAGGTACAAAATGTATAGTAGAAGTAGGAAGAAATCTGAATGAATCAGCCCTGCTAAATTTCTCAGTTTAATAGTCTTAGTTAAATACAGTTTATGTTACTACATTTTCCTCTACAACATTTCAGTTCTTACAATTTTACCCATTTCTTGGGTTTTTCATTTCCTTACATATGACACAAAAGACTTATGTTTAATAATTTTATCTGCTGTAATCCATGGCAGTTTAGTGTCTAAGTGGGTTCCATAGTAATGGGAAGAGGGACTGCCTCCGACACAATCTGATAGTCCTGCTCTTTGATCACCTCCCCCTGAGGGGGAAGCAGCCTTACCAGGCCACAGAAGATGACAATGCAGCCACTCCAGATGTGATCTGATAGGCTAAGATCAGAAGGAAAGAGAGGAGGACCTCCCCTATCGGTGGACTTGGGGAGGGACAAGCGAGAAGAAGGGGGAGGGAGGGTGGGATCAGGAGGGTAGGAGGAAGGGGCTTATGAGGGGATACAAAGTGAATAAAGTGTAAAAAAAAAATTTTTATCTGCTTTTCCCTTGCTGGTTTGGTGACCCAGCTGAGAACTTACAATGTTAAAAAGAAAACAAAAGCTGTTTTTTTTTTGTTTGTTTGTTTACATTTTATTGATGGGTAATTCATACGGTCCTTAGTATTTGTCTCTTATTTTATTTTTAGGACAACACTATGAGATGGATTGTAGATTTTTTTTAATACAGTACTGACTGATACATTTATTTTAATTGTTTTCCGACTGATAAGTATCCCATTTGGGAAATTCTGTAATAGCATACATCAAATAGAGAACAAGTACCTACCTCCTACTAAAGCCAATGGTGACATTCTCTTTTCCCTAGGTAAGATTCTTCACTGTGACAATTGGACAATGTTATGGAGAACAAGGCTTCTGAAATGTGTGCAGTGCCTTTGAGCAGTAAGAACATTAACTGCACTCCAACAGCACAGGCTCTAAGAACAACAATCAATAAATGGGACCTCATGAAACTGAAAAGCTTCTGTAAACCAAAGGACACTGTCATCAAAACAAAACAACTGCCTACAGATTGGGAAAGAATCTTCACCAACCCTTTATCTGACAGAGGACTAATATCCAGTATATATAAAAAACTAAAGAAGCTGAAAAGCAACAAACCAAGTAATCCAATTAAAAAATGGGTAACAGAGCTAAACAGAGAATTCTCGACAGAGGAATATCAAATGGCAGAGAATCACTTAAAGAAATGCTCAACCTCATTAGCCATTAGGGAAAAGCAAATCAAAAGGACCCTAAGATTTCACCTTACACCCATCAGAATGGCCAAGATGAAAAACTCAAGTGACAACACATGCTGGAGAGGTTGTGGAGAAAGGGGAACCCTCCTCCACTGCTGGTGGGAATGTAAACTGGTACAACCACTTTGGAAGTCAATCTGGCGCTTTCGCAGACAATTAGGAATAGTGCTTCCTCAAGACACAGCTATACCACTGCTAGGCATATACCCAAAATTTGCTCAAGTACACAACAAGGACATTTGCTCAACCATGTTTGTAGCAGCTTTATTTGTAATAGCCAGAACGTGGAAAAAAACAGATGTCCATTAATAGAGGAATTGATATAGAAATTGTGGTATTTTTACACAATGGAATACTACTCAGCAATCAAAAAAGAGGAAATCATGAAATTTGCAGGCAAATGGTGGGATCTAGAAAAGATCATTCTGAGTGAAGTATCCCAGAAGGAGAAAGACAAACATGGAATATACTCGCTTATATAGACCTAAAATATATGATAAACATAATAAAATCTATACACCTAAAGAAGATAATCAAGAAAGCAGACACGGGGTATGATGATCAATCCTCATTTAGAAAGACAAATGGGATATGCATTGAACGTATGACAGGAGCCTACCGCAGAAGGCATCTGAAAGACTCTACCTAGCAGTGTTCCAAAGTAGATACTAAGACTCATAACCAATCCTTTGGCAGAGTTCAGGGAATCATATGAAAGAAGGGGAGTTAGTTTGATGTGGAAAGGATAGGAGCTCCACAAGGACCAAACATATCTGGGCACAGGGTCTTTTCTGAGATGGACACTCAACCAAAGACCATGAGTGGATAAAACCTAGAAACTCTGCTCGGATGTGACGAGTGATTAATAATCAATAATCTGCTCAGTAACCAATTGGTTTCCCATAGTAAGGGGAACAAGGACTATTTCTGACATGAACTCAATGACTGGCTCTTTGACCTCCCCACCCCACAAGGGAGGAGCAGTCCTGTTAGGCCACAGAGGAGGGCTTTGCAGCCAGTCCTGAAGATACCTGATAAAACAGGATCAGATGAATGGGGAAGAGGTCCCCCCATCAGTGGACTTGGAAAGGGGCACGGTGGAGATGAGGGAGGGAGGGAGGGATTGGGGAGGGAATGAGGGAAGGGGATACAGCTGGGATACAGAATTAACAGAATTTAACTAATAATAAAAATAAAATTAAAAAAAGAACATTAACTGCCCAGTAGTAATGGTACCAAAAGTGAGTTCCAGAGTCAATCCCCTAACTTAACCCCTCAGCTTTTGTTAGTTTCTGTCATTCTCTGAAATTGTTTTCCCTGTTATTCTAGCATGACAAGAAATCTGTCTTAATTTTGTTAACTGTAATCAGTTGCTTCTTTTTGCAACTAAGAAACCTGGCTAATCACAATGGGTATTATTATTAGTGTTATAAGTGAGAAAACTGGAAAATAGGTAAGTAATCATAATGTTGGAGTTTGTACTCTGATCACATGAAATCAGATATTATGATAGAAGAAAGAGAAGTCATAGAGATCATTAACCTGAGATGGTGCTAGAGCCATATCAAGGATTAATGAGTTAATATTTGTAAGACAAGCAGGGTGCGGTGGCACACTCACTCCTGTGATCCCAGTCCTGTGGGAGGCAGAGATAAGCAGATCTTTGTGAGTTTGAGGTTAGCCTTGTCTACAAAATGAGTACATGACAGCCCAGCCAGAGAAACCCTGTCTCAAAAACAAAGTAAGACATTCAGATAAATTTCTGAGATAATGTCAGGGTTTGTTATCTATATATGATTCAAATGTTTCAGAGTATAAATTAAACTTTTAAACCCCTATCCAACACATATAATATATAGTCTCTGAAGAAATTATGAGAATTCATTCAACTGAGGAACATTTAATATCCTCATATGAAAATCCATCAATCAAAGAAAGGCCTAGAATATTGGAAAATTTTAAATGGCACATGTGACTTCCCAAAATGGGATTAGGTTGATTGTTCTTTTATATAAATTGCTTTTGTTGTTTTTTTTTTTCCCCCAGTGGAAAATGGTACAGAAATATGAGCTGCTGCCAAATAACAGAGAATTCTACACTGATATTTAGCAAAGAGAACAATGAGAATACCAACAGAGGATGCCTATAATGTTTCCCTTATCCAACTTAGACAAACTCAGAGAGACCTAATATCATAGCAACCATAGAACTTATCCCAGTTGCTCTAGAGGACAATAGAGTATACATAATAGGAGGGGTTATTATTAAGGGACCCTACATGTACTGGGTTCTTTATATAAAATTATCCCATTAAAACCTCACTTTTGTGATTTATATTTTACAGAAAAGTAAAAGAAAAAAAAAAACATTGAGTTTCAGATGTCAGTGATGAGACTATGAAATAGCAAAGGCATGAATTTGCTTTTCAGACAGCCTCATCTCAAACTGTGTTCTAAAATTCCCACATTAAAAAAAAAATTCGAATCTTGTCAAAGAAGTTTCTTTGTGCAGTGGACAGTGGTTAATGTGGAAACTCATAACTGGTCAAAGTGCAAAGAATAAAGTCTCATGGCCTGCTCAGCCACAACTGTATCACTCCCTCTCTCACAAAGCTCAGGGCCAATCACAGAAGAGGGGAGAGAAAGACTATTAAATCTAAAGACTGGGGAAGATGGGGATAAAACATGTCTCCTGGACATGACAAGACTCATTCAGTCATGAACTCACAACAGTTGTGATTACCTGTACAAAAGCTCCAGAAGATCAAGCCATTAAACATTCCAGTGTGAAAGGGAAGAGGCTAGCAAACCTCAACTCCTGGCTGAAGAGCTAATGACAGTTGGTAAGTACTGGGGGAGAGTAAGTCAGTTTTCTTGAGGTGTATAACTGCTGGTAGAACAATGATGCTCCAGTGGTAGCCTCACACCCATGGGCATGTGGATGGCACAAATAAGACCATGTGAGTTACTTTTTAAAAGAGAGAGCTGATGTATAGTTGGAAGGAGGTAAGCAATTAAGGTGGATTTGGAAGTTAGTTGGAAAAATCGAGATTAAATACATGTACGAAATTCTCAAAGAATTAATAACATATTGTATTTTAAAATCCACAGATGGGTAAGACTTTTGTTCCCTTGTAGAACCTTCCAACACTACAAAAGCTAGTCAGTAGGAATCAAGCCTCCAGTTAACTCTCGCTTGATTTCTCTTTGTCTTATGACACAAGTATGTGTTATCTTCAGGAATAAGGTCTTACCATCAAGTTCTGAAAGATAACTAAGCAATGGTGGTTATATCAAGATGGTCTTTGAACTGCCAGCAGATATAATAATGACACAGAGACTTATTATTATTTATTATAGCTCCTGCCTTAGCTTGCTACCTCCCAACTAGCTTGTACAACTTAATAAACATTGTTTATTCTAGTCAACATTTGGCACCTGGGCCATTACCTCACCTCAGTACTGATATATCTAACTTCTTCCATATCTAGCTGGCCAATCCTATGCCTCTCAATTCTTCCCACAGTTCTCACTTCTGATCAGAAGTCCAGACTTTCCTCTCCTGCCTAGCTACAAGCCATCAGCTCTTTATTAAACCTCTCAGAAGATGAAGGATGAGTATTTACAAAACAATGAGACAGATGATGCTTTGTAAAAATAACAATACCAAAGTCTGGTGGTACCCTTTTCTTTGCTGGTACAGAAATCCACATTAGAATAATATAAAAACAATGTTTACAACTCACCAAAAAGATTAACCCAAGAGACAGTAGTCTATAATGTTTAGGTGTCTCTGAGGACACACTGGCCAATAACTACAAAAGAGATAGCTCATACCTAGCACTAAAATTTTCCAAAGATTTATTTTTTATTTTTATTTTATATCTGTGAATGTTTTACATGTAAGTCACAATGTGTGCCTGTGCTTGTGGGGGCCAAAAGAGAATACTGGATCTCTGGGAATTGCAAAAGGTGAAGAGCCACCACTTGGGTTCTGGAAAACAAACCCACCTCCTCTAAAAGAGTAACCAATGCTCCTAATCACTGATCCATCTCTCCCACCTAGCACTGAACATTTTATTTGATAACAACTTGCATGCCAAAATATAGCCACTGGTATAATCAGTGACATGAATGTTAAAGGTGTAACCAACCACTTTTTGTTTAGATTTTAAACCCATTCCATCTAGGAAATTATTAGGGGACTCTACCTAAGACTCCTAGTAGCAGGGACCACAGAGACTGAAGAAGACACCGTTCTCTTGACAAGACTCCTAGTGGGTGGAGATCACCAGGCCACCCACAAAAACCTCAATCTAAAACATACCCTACCTACAAGATCTGCAGGGACAAAGACAGAACAGATAGAGCAGAGCTTGAGTGTATTGAGTCCAACCAATGCTGGGCCCAACCCTAAGATTCATTCCATGGAAGAGAGCCAATCCCTATCACTACTAATGATACCCTGCTATACTTGCAGACAGGAGCATACCAGTTTATTTGTTTCGTTAGAGTATGAGTCTCTGGGACCCCTGTGTTCAAATTTTCTTGTTCTGTTGCTCTCCTTGTGGAGTTCCTGTCCTCTCCAGCTCTTACTATTTCCCACTTCTTACATAAAATTTGAACACAGGGGTCTCCCCAGAGACTCACACTCCAACCAAGGACTATTCATGGAGATAACCTAGAACCCCTGCACAGATGTAGCCCATGGCAGTTCACTGTCCAAGTGGGTTACATAGTAATGGGAAGAGGGACTTCCTCTGACATAATCTGATTGGCCTGCTCTTTGATCACCTCCCCCTTAGGGGGGAGCAGCCTTACCAGGCCACAGAAGACAACAATATAGCCACTTTTGATGAGAACTGATAGACTAAGAACAGAAAGAAGGAGAGGAGAACCTCCCCTATGGGGAGGGGCATGCATACAGAAAGAGGAGGGAGGGTGGGATCAGGAGGGGAGGAGGGAGGGGCTTATGGGGGGATACAAAATGAATAAAGTGTAATTAATAAAAAATTAAAAAAAAACAAAGTAACACCAATCAAACAAATAAACAAAAACCCTAAAACAACCCAATTTTTTAAAAGTCAGAATTTTTAACAGAGAATATTCCGATCAAAGTATTTTCCAATGAAGAAATAGATAATGGCTAATAAGCATAGTGGAGAACTCCCCCTTTCAGTGGACTAGGTGAAGGGCAGGAGGAAAAGAGGGAGGAAGGGTGAGACTGGGGGAGTTGAGGGAGGGGGCTTCAATTAGGCTATACAATGAAAAAAAAAAGCAGAGCATATGAGCTTGGGAGACAAAAGTGGTAGAAGACATATCGGGGGAGAAATGGAAGAAAAGGGAATGAGGGGTTGACTTGATCAAAGTACATATGCATGTATATAATTCTCAACCAAAAATTATTCTAAAATCTATATGAGCAAATAAGTTATCTGAGCAAGCCTGAAGGGCACAGGTTGAGAGAAAGAAAAAATCAACACGTTCAAATATAACAGAACAATAACACCAGAAAATTTCAAAGCAATTTTCTTCAGTAGTAGTAATAATCCAAAGTAGTAGTAATCTGAAGTTCAGTGATAAAATGCTTCAAGCAACTGTTTCATGGTGTTTAACTCTAAAATTTTTTTTAAATAGTTGAGAAATAAAAATCTTAAAACTTCTCTGCTATGCTTCTCAATAGACATATTCAATCAGTTTAAGCAATGAAACAAACATGATAAAGCTTTCAGGAAGACAGATTTTCCTGTTATGTTTGGTACAAGAAAGTTACATGATTTTTCCATCGTGTAATCTAGTTTTAAAATAAAAACAAACAAGTATATTTGAAAACATGCACAAATGTTTGTGATAGTTTTCTATTAAAATGCTCTAAAGAAATCTTAAGCTTGTGATAGACTGCTCCAGGGTCCCTGGGGACTCACATTCTTTGTCCTTAGGGTTACATACATAACCTCTGTAGAACTCTAGGTTAAGTAGAGTTATATTTCCTCAAGTAGATACATTTGTGTTTGCCAGGATTTTAAGTAAAACAAATATAAAAATTAACTTAGCCAGTAATTTGTAAGTACAGAGTGACCAAGTTGCACTTTGTAATAAAAACTGAAGAAACTGAGCTGGAAAATAACTCAATAGCCAAGAACACCTGTTGCTGTTGCTGTTGCTGAGGAATCAGGTTCAGTTCCCAGAACTCACAAGCTGACTCAAAACCATTTGTAACTTCAGTTCTAGGGGATCTATTATTATATTTGCTGCTGTTTACAATGCAAAACAAGCCTGGATCACACAGCTTTACCTGTACTGTTGAGAGCTTAAGTCAACAGAAAGGAGCAGCTCTCCTGGAAGCTAGCCACTTCAGAAAAGCTTGGTCTGTAGTCAATGGCCTCTGTATCACCAGAAATCAGCCTTGCTTCCTTTGGTTGGACAGATACTAAACCCCCAGTAGGCTTCTTGACTGGCCAGTACTGAACTCCTTTCTCTGGGCAGCCTGGGTTTCAAAATTAATGAGACAATCGTCACCAGCTCTTTTTTGCCTTCCTCACTAATGGAGTCAGAAATCTTTCTAGACTTTAAAATGTTGCACTGTCCTGTCCTGTAAACCTCAGAACACGAGTTTCTGTTTGTGCTCTGGCTCTGTTGTGTTTGTTCAAAAGAACTTACTAGATAGCATTCCTTAAAATCCTACCCCTACAATCTTAAACTGAAAAAAAAATTAGATTAGGAAATTGTTCATACATTGGGAGTATAATTATGTTAAAAATATACATGTACTTTGAGTTGGAGGGGATAATGAAAACAATTTGATTTGCACAGGGTGGCAGAACTACAATGGGGAATTGCTTTCCCCTTTCCTTTCACTGACCTTCTCAGAGGAAATGCAAGGATCCAGAGAAATCTAGAACTTTTTGTGGATAAAATGTCAATTATGCTTCTGTCCGTTCAGCATTTGCTGTACATGGACAGTCCTCTCATTTCTGCATCACCTGAAAGAACAGATTCCGCTATAATTTTAGGAGGAGTCTGTGCCAAGAAAATCAATAAAGACATATTTGTACAGAGCCTAAAGTGGGCTGGCTTTATCCAGGAATGTGTTGAGTTAATTGAAAAGGTTTTGGTTCAAGTTAGCCCGTCAGAAATCACAGTATGTAGACAAAACATACTGTGAGTATGAACTTCTTACAACCTTTCAAATACCTTTTGGAAGGCAGGAAATTGAAATATTGTGCTATATTGGCAACTAAATGGTCATTTATCATCCATGCTGTTTGGAGCTGAGAAGACTGATATGAAAAGTCTCACAGGGCCTTCATGAACAATTTCAAAGTTAGGTTGGTATATGGAGATTTTTCACAGCGTATTTGCCGAAGACTAAGAGATAGCATGTGTGTATACTATTAGCATGGCCTTGCTAATGACAACTTAGGACTATATTCACACCCACAAAAGCTGCATTAAAATCCATTAAGCTTGAGACACCAACTGACAAAAGCAAGGAAATTCACAGTTAAAAGGGAAAACACACCACATGTTCTTCAATACCCAAGAACAACGGGGTGCAGTTGGAAAGTCATTAAAGTGGCACCCAGTTGTGCCTAGGTATTGGTATTGGAACATATGGAATTATTTCCTAGGCGAGTGTAATTTTCCCTGCTCTCACCGAATTGCATGTATCACTCTTCACTTTTTGTTCATATAGGTTTTTGTTTGTTTAATTACCATAGCATGTAAAAGATATACTTTCTTATATCCCAAAGTGAATACAGTCACAGTATGGAGACTTGTCCTCATCCACAGTTGCCTGATAGTTTCCAGGTATACTTTTCCCCAAAAGTCCTTGCATTATCTTTTCAGTTTCAGAGGTTCCCAACACCATTAAAAGTACCACCTTTCCTTTCCCCATACTGAGGGTGCAGGGTTGTGCCAGGTGGTCAGTTTTTGCTCATTTAAAAAAAAAAGTACAGACATTTGTATCAAACTTCACCTCCTCCTCCTCTTTTCCTTCTCTTTCTGTTCTTTTTATGGTTTGGAAAAGAGATCCCATTATATAGTTCAGACTGGACTCCAGTTTACCAATATTCCTTTCTCCAGGATGCTGAGATTACAGGTATGTGCCACCTTGCCTAACTTTACTCTTTCTTCACTTTTTTTTTTAATTTTTGAGATTATATTATTTCTCTTCTTTGCTTTTCTTCCTCCAAGCTTCCCATGTATTACCCAACTTTCTTTAAAACTCATGGATTCTTTTCACTTAATTGTTATTCCATATATGAGAGAGAGAGAGTATGTACATGTGTGTGTTTGTCTCTGTGTGTGTTCCCAAATAAATAAATACAATCTTCTTAGTCCATATAATGTTAATTTTATATATTTTCAAGATTGGCATTTGGTTTTGGATAACAAAGATAGATAGATAGATAGATAGATAGATAGATAGATAGATAGATAGATAGATATGTAGATAAATGTCATACACCTACATATACATTTTAACAAGATTTTCTCATTGTGCCTCCCAAGAGCCATGAACTATCTAACAAGAACCCTAACAGCAGGTGTGAAAAGCCCTCCTTTGAGTTGTTGGTTGCAGTTGTCCAAGAGAATCCCAAAACATTTTAGACTATTGCTGTTGTCCTGGGCTGCCTCCCAGATGTAGAAGGCAAGTCCTTATTGCTAAAGACACCGTAAACTTCATACACAGGGTCCAGAGGATGAGAGTTGGATCTTAAATAAGAAGCTTTCTTCCCATATATAGGATTTCGTGGTACAGAAAAGCACCATGCAAGGAAAGAAGTAACTATAGTCTTACCCAGTTATCATACCTATGAACCACAATGACCAGCATGGCATTGGGTGTAATAGTGGTACTCGTATCCTGATAGTAACCAACAACTCTCTATCTATAATCAAGACCCAATCAACAAGAAGGAAAGCTTGTCTGATACTGGAAACCTAGCCAAATACATAGAGCTGATGAAGACTGTTAATCCTGAGATTTTCTGAAAAAGGAACAATTAAACCATTTGGGCCAAATTAAAGCAAGCTTTATTAAATATTAAATAGTGACCAAGAGATGGACTTTGGACAGGAACATTCTCTAGAATTTCCCAGCTGAGAATGGATTTGAGCCACAGGTTTCAGGAGTTTATAAGGACAAACCTATACACCACTGTACTTTCCCATGAGGCTTTGTTATTTCCAGTAACTATTCCTAGCTTTCTAGGAAGTTACCTGGTCCCCGAGCAGGTGGGGCTTACAGGTTAATTGTGGGGCATTACAGAAGATGCTGCTTCCACATTGCTCGCCATCTGTAGGAGTAAACAGAATAGTAAGTAAGCATTTACCATACCACATGACATGTGCTCTTCTCCATATCATCAGCAAAGGGGGTTAATGAAATACTGAGGATGGACACCCACCCCTAGTAGGGATTCTAGATTTTGAAAACAGGGCAAAAAGTAACTGCCAGAATAGGTCATTTTTACAGACCCAAGCTTATAATTAAATCAATTCAATATCCTCATAAACTTTTATTGAGCACCTAAAGCATGCCAAACACTAACCTAAGCATTGGGGATGCAGGCACAGTTCCTCTGATTTTTAATCAGTAAAGTTTGTCCCAATAATTGGGCTATATGACAGAGTATGGAGGGGCAAGGCATGATTCATACAGAAGCAGAGAAACCGCAGACAGCTTTTTTTCCCAAAGTGTGGTTTGAGCAAATCAGTGTTTTACAGGCTTTATTTGGGTAATTTCAAAGACAAGAATGAGGGAAAACAGCTAGAAGCTGGTGAAATATACTGAGGCTCTTAAGGAAGAGGGTCACACGGGTGGACATGTATGGGAAAATTGAGTCAATAGAAGACTTCAGTACCTGGTGATTGGTTAGATCTGGGGAAAAGAAAGAACTGGATTTGACTGAATGCTGTGGAATTCACACTGACTATTAGAGAGGATGATCCAGACAAGTACTTTCATATTATCATTAAGGAACTGGAGCTGTGTCCGGTGAGAAGGTTATGAAAGTAATGGTGCTTTCTGTTATTAGTCAGTCTTAATATGGATGGTAAGGACCCTGAGTTGGATCCCTGCGACCCAAATGGTAGAAGGAGACTACTGGCTTCAAAAGTCCTCTGGCCTCCACAGGAACGTGGTGGTATGCATATATCTACAAACAAACACATACATACACAGAGAGATAAAAATGTAATATAATTTTTACAAAGAAACAAGGTTTACAAATTTAGTAACTGATATGAAGTTAACAAGTCTATTTATTTTGCAGTGTTGCAGCATTTAGGACTAAGATTTCCTAGCACTCATAAAAAATAAAAATTAAAAAAAAAAACAGCTCTTCAATAATTAAACTTCAGTTATCTAGATAGTTGCCGTTTAAATACCCAACACTAAAAAACTGACCTCACAAGTCCCTTAACTTCTGAAATGCTTTCTTTGCTTTCTATCACCATCACAATGGATCTGAACTCTATTCTCTACATTATCTTTTAGGATATGAAAATTCATGGATGGCAAAGTAAGCAACAGGAAAACCTTACACTACCACAAACTATGAAATTCAAATGCTTTATATTGATAGTTAATTTGCGATTAAAATTTGGCAGTGAATGCATAGCAATGAGTTGAAACATTAGTTGTTTTCTCCCCTAGGGCTCAGTTTCTAGCCTATGAAATAGAGGAAACAAGATTGAGCAGCTACTCAGGTAAATAACATTTGAAGCGCATATGTGAAAACGCCCGTGGATTGCCCATCTTTTCTGTAAGAATAAAGTTGTTCTGTTGTTTTCCTGCCTTCAAACACCAGTTGGCTTCTTGACAATGAGGGATGCACTAAGAAAATTAAGCTTGAGTTACAAATTAACAATAATTTGGATCTGCATCTCTCTGACACTTGATAGTTTTGACACTGCTTCCTAAAACATACCTTAAGGGATTTCAATGGCTTCACAAACACAATAAAAACATCAAATATGAGCACTTTGATATAGCACAGACCCTCACTCCCAAAGGGATTACAAATTCCTGAATTCCTTGAATTGTCCTCTTTAGTTTGAAAAAATGTTTTTTGTTTATTTTTTAGTTAATTTATATTTTATTACAGTTTATTGATTTTGTATCCCAACTCGAGCCCCCTCCCTTGCCCCTTCCAATACCACCTTCCCTCCCTCATCTCTGCTCATGCCCCTCCACCAGTTCACTAATAGGGGAAGTCCTCTTTTCTATCCAACTGATCCTAGTCTATCAGGTCTCATCATGACTGACTGCATTCTTTTCCTCTGTGACCTGGTAAGGATAAACCCCCTTCAGGGGCAGGTTATCAAAGAGCAGGCCACTGAGTTCATGTCAGAGACAGTACCTGTTCCATTACTCAGGAACCAATTTGGACACTGAGCTGCCTTGGGTTACATGTGTGCGGGGGTTCTAGGTTATCTCCATGAATGGTCCTTGGTTAGAGTATCATTCTCAGAAAACTCACCTGTACCCAGATTTCTTTTTCTTTTCTCTCTTTGTGAAGCTCCTGTTCCCTCCAGGTCTTTCTATCGCTTCCTTCTTTCATAAGATTCCCTGCAATCTGCCCAAAGTTTGGCTATGAGTCTCAGCATCTGCTTTGATACCTTGCTGGGTAGAGTCTTTCAGAGGCCCTCTGTGGTAGGCTCCTGTCCTGTTCCCTACTTTCTCCCTCTTTTGAAGTCCATCCTGTTTGCCATTCTAACTGAGGATTCACTATCTTACCCAGGGTCATCCTTCTAGCCTAGCTTCTTTAGGTGTACTGGTTTTATTATGATTATCCTATATTATATGTCTAATATCCTCTACAACAGTGAATTCAAATGAGTGAATACCAAGTATGTCTTTCTGCTTCTGGGATACCTCAGTCAGGATGATCTTTTTTGGTTCCCACCATTTGCCTATAAATTTCATGATTTCCTTGTTTTTAATTGTTGAGTAGTATTCCATTGTGGAATTGTACCACAATTTCTGTATCCATTCCTCCATTGAGGAACATCTGGATTGGTTCCAGATTCTGGCTATTACAAATAAAGCTGGTACAAACATGGTTGAGCAAATGCCCTTGTTGTATACTTGAGCATTTTTGGATATATGCCTATGAGTGGTAGAGCTGAATCTTGAGGGAGCACTATCCTAATTGTCTGAGGAAGCATCACATTGATTTCCAAAGTATTTGTACAAGGTTATATTCCCACCAACAATGGAGGAAGATTCCTGTTTGCCACATCCTCCCCAGCATGTACTGTCATTTGAGTTTTTGATCTTTGCCATTCTGATGGGTGTAAAGTGAAATCTCACGGTCGTTTTGATTTGTAGTTCCCTGACAGCTAAGGATGTTCATCATTTCTTTAAGTGTTTCTCTGCCATTCGATATTCCTCTATTGAGAATTCTCTGTTTAGCTCTGTACCCCATATTTTAATTAGATTATTTGATTTGTTGCTGTTTAACTTTTTGACTTCTTTATATATGCTGGATATTAGCCCTCTGTCAAATATAGGGCTGTGAAGATGCATTCCCAATTTGTAGTCTGTTGTTTTATTCTGATGACAGTGTCCTTTGCTTTACAGAAGCTTTTCAGTTTCATGAGGTCCCATTTATTGATTGTTGCTCTTAGAGCCTGTGCTGTTTGTATTCTGTTCAGGAAATTGTCTCCTGTGCCAGTGAGGTCCAGGCTCTTCCCCACTTTTTCTTCTACCAGGTTTAGTGTGTCTGGTTTTATATTGAGGTCTTTGATTCACTTGGACTTTAGTTTTTTGCAGGGTGATAACCATGGATCTATTTGCATTTTTTATATATAGATATTCAGTTAGACCAACACCATTTGTTGAAGATGCTATCTTTTTTCCATTGTATGGTTTTGGCATCTTTGTCAAAAACCAGGTGTCCATAAGTGTTTATTTCAGGGTCTTCTATTTGATTAAATTGATCTACCAGCCGGTTTCTATGTCAGTACCATGCAGTTTTTATTACTGTTGCTCTATAGTACAGCTTGAGATCAGGGATGGAGATGCCTCTAGATCTTTTATTGTAGAGGATTGTTTTAGCAATTCTGGGTTTCTTGTTATTCCAAAAGAAGTTGAGAATTTTTCTCTAAAGTTCTGTAAAGAATTGTGTTGGTAATTTGATGAGATTCGCATTGAATTTGTAAATTGCATTTGGTAAGATGGTCATTTTTACTACATAAATCCTGCCAAGCAATGAGCATGGGAGATCTTTCCATCTTCTGATATCTTCTCTTTCTTTCTTCAGAGACTTGAAGTTTTTGGGGTTTTTTGTTTTGTTTTTTGTTTTTTCATTCATGTCTTTGACTTGCTTGTTTAGAGACACACCAAAGTACTTTATGTCCTTTGTGGCTAATGTGAAGGGTGTTGATTCCCTAATTTCTTTCTCAGTTCATTTGTCTTTTGTATACAGAAGGGCCGCTATTTTTTTTTTTTTTTTTTTTTTAGTTAATTTGGTATCCAGACACTTTGCTGGAGGTGTTTATCAGCTTTAGAGTTCCCTGGTAGACTTTTTGGAGTCACTCATGTGACTATCATCTACAAATGGTGATACTCTGACTTCTTCCTTTCCAAATGGAATTCCCTTAATCTTCTTTAACTCTCTTCTTGCTCTAGCAAGGACTTCAAGACTTCAATATGTTGAAGAGATATGGAGAGAGTGAGCAGCCTTGCCTTGTCCCTGAATTCAGTGGGATTGATTAAAGTTTCTTTCCGTTGAGGTTGATGTTGGCTATAGGCTTACTGTATATTGTCTTTACAATGCTTAGGTATGTGTGTTGTATGCAGGACTTTAAACATAAATGAATATTGGATTTTAACAAATGCTTTTTCAGCATCTAAGGCAATCATCATATGAGTTGTTTTTTTTTTTTCTTTCAATTGTTCATATGGTGGATTATATTGATGGATTTCCATATATTGAACCACACCTGCACACCTAGGATGAAGCCTACGTGGTCATAGTGGATGATATATTTGATGTGATCTTGTATTAGGTTTGCAAGTATTTTGTTGAGTATATTTACATCAATGTTCATAAAGGAGATTGGCCTGAAATTCTTTTTCTTTGGGGGGTCTTTGTGTGATTTAGGTACCAAGGTGACTGTAGCTTCATAGACTGAGTTTGGTAATGTTCCTTCTGTTTCTATTTTGTGGAATAGTTTGAAGAGTATTGGTCTTAGCTTGTCTTTAACTGCTGCTGGGCTTTTTTTTTTGGGGGGGGGGTTGTGACTTTTGATGACAGCTTCTATATCCTTAGGGTTTATAGGACTATTTAATTACTTTACCTGGTCTTGATGCAGCTTTGGTAAGTGAAATCAATCAAGAAAACTGTCCATTTCATTTAGATTTTCTAATTTTGTGGCGTACAGGCCTTTGAAGTAAGACTTAATGATTATTAGGATTTCTTCAGTGTCTGTTGTTATGTCCCACTTTCCATTTCTGATTTTGTTGATTTGGATAGTGTCTTTCTGCCTTTTCGTTAGTTTGGCTAAGGGTTTGTCTATCTTGTTGATTTTCTCAAAGAACCAGCTCTTGTTTTCATTGGTTCTTTGAATTGTTTTATTTCTTTCTAATTTATTGATTTCAGCCCCGAGTTTGATTATTTCCAGCTGTCTACTCCTCTTGGGTATGTCTGCTTCTTTGTTTTCTTGGGCTTTCAGGTGAATCATTAAGTTGCTTGAATGAGATGTTTCAAATTTCTATTTGAAGGCTTAGTGCTATGAACTTTTTTCTTAGCACTGCTTTCATTGTGTCCCATAAGTTTGTGTATGTTCTGCCTTTTTTTCATTGAATTCTAGGAAGACTAATAAGTTTCTTATTTCTTCCCTGACCCAGCTGTCATTGAGTATTGAGTTGTTCAGTTTCCATGTGTGTGTAGGTTTTTCGCTATTTCTATTGTTCTTGAGGTCCAGCTTTAGTCCATGGTGGTCAGACAGTATACAAGTGATTATTTTAATCTTCTTGTATCTGTTGAGGTTTTTTTGTTCCCAATTATATGCTCTATTTTGGAGAAGGTTCCATGAGGTGCTGAGAAGGTAAATTCTTTTGGGTGAAAGGTTTTGTAGATGTCTGTTAGGTCCATTTGATTCATGAAATCTGTTACAGTCATTGTTTCTTTGTTAAATTTCTGTTTTGTTGACCTGTCCTTGGTTGAGAGTGGGGTGTTGAAGTCTCCCACTATTAATGTCTGGGGAATATATGTGTGGTTTAAATTTTATTAATGTTTCTTTTAGAGGAGGCGGAGCCAAGATGGCGACTAGCACACACAGTTTCTGAGCGGTGGGATACCTGATCTTCTGAGTTGGAGAATGGAAGGACCCCCAACCCAGGAAAACCACAGCGAGGCTTTCTGAACACCAGAGAACATCGCAGGAGGTGAAAACTTTGACCTCCGGTCACCCGGAGACTTGCTTGGGGAAGGAGAGAAACGATCCTTTGTTCTTGCGGCACTCCCTTCCCCCAGACCTGCTTCCTCCTCGGCACAGCGGCACAGAGGACTCATCTTTCTCAGCGCAGACCTAACTGCCAGGAGTATACAGCCACTGAGACGGAGCCCCAAGCACTTTAGCGGCAGACAAAAGCCAGCAGTACGTGCCCCGGAGTCCCAGATTCGCGCAGCGGCTGCACCATCCTCCCAGGGCGCGAATCTGCTAGACACCATACTAACTCCGCAGGATCGCCATCACTGACGGTACGGCCCGCCCAATCCCACAGTGACAGAGAATACGCTATATACTCACCAAAACCAGGCAGAAACGTCATACAACCTGGACACACCAGGCGATGGGCCTCCCAAGCTTGGAGAGCACAATGAAGAGATCCCAGGACTTCCCAGAAAGCATTGGGACTAGCAACCCAGTCTCCAGTTATAGCGGGACGTGGCAGCGGAGCAGCACTGAACTGGCAGGGCACCACAGCCCTCCAGTTTAAGACTAACCAGGGCCAAACCAGAGAACAGAGAGCCTGGTTACCCCATCCCTTCTGAAGTGACCACCCTGAAATCTCCAGCTGCAGCAAGACCTCAGAACCTGGCAGTGACAGCAGCACAGAACTGGCGGAACACATCAAAGAAGCAGAGCCAAACCAGAGAGCAGAGCCCCGGATACCAAGATCTCTGCCAAGAGACCTGCCTGTAAGTGAGTGCACCCTTGAGAATCTGCAGTTCCCCAGATCCTGGGTCCTTCTAAATCAGAAGCCAGGCATCGAACCCCCCTCCCACCCACAATACCCACTTTGGGAAACAGAGGGGCACTAGGGACATTGAAGTTCCTGCCCTGTGGGCCGGATTGAGGAGTTAAGACAGTTAATGCCAGAAATTGCGCTGCGATCATCATTAGCGCCTGCGACATATACAGTGCAGATCCCCTCCCACACACTCAAGGGTTCAACATTAGCCATCACTCTGTCCCTCGAGAAACTCATCCACGCACACTTACACACACGGACACACACACGCACGCGCGCACACATGCTTGCATTTGCCCCATTTGCGCCTGCGTACTTTCCTCCCACAGGTACAGCTAGTCCTCCGCACACGCTGAGAGTGCTCAGCTTCCTGAAGAACTCTCCAGACACCAGAGAGAGACAGCACCAGTCTGATCTGCAGAATCCAAAAACAAACAGGGAAGGTTTCAGGTAAGCCAATGGCCAGAGGTAGGCGAAAGAACACTTCCAACGTAAATCAGGACATCATGACTTCACCAGCAAACCCCAAAATCGATGGATACACCAATTCAGCAGAAGCACAGGAAAATGATTTTAAAGCCATGCTTGCCCAATTATTTGAGGCTCATAAGGAGGAAATGAACAAGTCTTTCAAAGAGATGGCCAGTCAATTGGAGGCAAAGAAAGAAGAAATAGACAATATCCTTAAAGAAACACAGGCAAACATAGCCAAACAAATAGATACACAAGTAGAAGAAAAATTAGTGGCATATAAGAAGGAAATGAAAAAAGAAATAGAGGCATCGTAGAGAGACAGGAATCCAAATTCAAACACATGAAAGAAATGGTGCAAGGCATGAAAACAGAATTAGAATCAATAAAGAAAACACAAAATGAGAAAACCCTTGAGCTGGAGAACTTGGAGAAAAGATCAGGAACCACAAAAGTAAGCATCACCAACAGAATACAAGAGATGGAAGAGAGAATCTCTGGAGCTGAAGACACACTTGCAGAAATGGATACTTCTCTCAAAGAAAAAGTAAAATCAGAAAAGTTCCAATCACAAAATATCCAAGAAATCAAGGATGCTATGAAAAGACAAAATCTAAGAAAAATAGGAATTCACGAAAAAGAAGACTCCAGACTCCAAGGTCCAGAAAATATTTTCAAGAAAATCATAGAAGAAAATTTTCCCAACTTAAAGAAAGAGATGTCCATAAATATACAAGAGGCCTACAGGACTCCAAATAGACTAGACCAGAAAAGAAACACATCACGTCACATCATAGTCAAAACACTAAATCTACAGAACAAAGAAAAGATATTAAAAGCAGCAAGGGAAAAAGGCCAAGTAAAATATGAAGGTAGACCTATCAGAATCACACCGGACTTCTCATCAGAAACTATGAAAGCCAGAAGGGCCTGGACAAGTATCATGGAGACTCTAAGAGATCACAAATGTCAACCCAGACTACTATACCCTGCAAAGCTTTCAATCAACATAGATGGAGAAAACAAAATATTCCATGACAAAACTAAATTTATACAATATCTACACAGCAAACCATCCCTACAGAAGATACTAGAAGGAAAACTCCAATCCAATGAAAACAAATTCACCCAGGAAAACAGGGCATACAGATAATGTCGCAACAAAAATGAAAAGAAAACAAGCAATGAAACAGGGTTAGATCATCGACTCCATTACAAAAGGAACTAACATGCATTGGTCACTATTATCTATCAATATCAATGGACTCAACTCACCAATAAAAAGACACAGGCTAACAGAATGGTTAAGGAAACATTCTGTTGCATCCAAGAAACACACCTATGCAACAAAGACAAACACTACCTCAGAGTAAAGGGCTGGAAAACTGTTTTTCAAGCAAATGGTTCCAGAAAACAAGCTGGAGTAGCCATCCTAATATCTAATAAAATAGACTTTCAACCCAAGTTAATCAAAAAAGATAAGGAGGGCCACTATATTCTCATCAAAGGAAAAATCCACCAAGAGGACATCACAATCTTGAATATCTATGCCCCAAATACAAGAGCACCAACATTCATAAATGAAACATTATTAAAGCTTAAATCATACATTGATCCTAATACCTTAATAGTGGGAGACTTCAACACTCCACTCTCACCAAGGGACAGATCAACTAGACAGACACCAAATAGGGAAATAAAAGCACTCACAGAATCCCTAAATCAAATGGACCTAATAGACGTCTACAGATCATTTCACCCAAACTCAAAAGAGTACACCTTCTTTTCAGCACCGCATGGAACCTTTTCCAAAATAGACCATATAGTGGGCCACAAAGCAAGCCTCAACAGATACAAAAGGATTGAAATAATCCCTTGTATACTATTTGACCACCATGGACTAAAGCTAGACATCAACAACAACAGAAACAACAAAAAGCCGACACGCACATGGAAACTGAACAACTTACTACTCAATGACAGCTGGGTTAAGGAAGAAATAAAGAAAGAAATTAAAGACTTCCTAGAATTCAATGAAAAGGAAGGCACAACATACCCAAATTTATGGGACACATTGAAAGCAGTGCTCAGAGGAAAATTTATAGCACTAAGTGCCTGCAAGAAGAAATTTGTAATATCACATACAAACAACTTAATGGCCCAACTGAAAACCCTAGGAAAAAAAGAAGCAGATACACCCAAGAGGAGCAGACGGCTGGAAATAATCAAACTAAGGGCTGAAATCAATCAACTAGAAACAAATAAAACTATCCAAAGAATCAATGAAACAAAAAGCTGGTTCTTTGAGAAAATCAACAAGATAGACAAACCCTTAGCCAAACTAACTAAAAAGCAGAGAGAAACTATCCAGATCAGCAAAATCAGAAATGAAAATGGGGACATAACCACAGACATTGAGGAAATCCAAACAATTATTAGGTCATACTATAAAAGCCTATATGCCACAAAATTTGAGAATCTAAATGAAATGGATAATTTTCTTGAAAGATTCCATCTACCAAAACTAAGTCAAGATCAGGTAGAAAGACTGAATAGCCCTATATCTCCCAAGGAAATCGAAGCAGTCATTAACAGTCTCCCCTCCAAAAAAAGCCCTGGACTAGATGGCTTCAGCGCAGAATTCTACAAGACCTTCAAAGAAGTGCTAACTCCAATTCTCCTCAAGCTATTCCACAAAATAGAAACAGAAGGAACACTACCAAACTCATTCTATGAAGCCACAGTCACCTTAATACCTAAACCACACAAAGACCCAACAAAAAAAGAGAACTTTAGGCCTATCTCTCTTATGAACATTGACGCAAAAATACTCAATAAAATACTTGCAAACCGAATCCAAGAACACATCAAAGATATCATCCACCATGACCACGTAGGCTTCATCCCAGGCATGCAAGGGTGGTTCAACATACGGAAATCCATCAATGTAATCCACTACATAAACAAACTGAAGGAGAAAAACCACATGATCATCTCCTTAGACGCAGAAAAAGCATTTGACAAAGTCCAACACCCATTCATGTTTAAAGTCTTGGAGAGATCAGGGATACAAGGCACATACCTAAACATAGTAAAGGCAATATATAGCAAGCCTATAGCTAACATCAAACTCAATGGAGAGAAATTTAAATCAATCCCACTGAAATCAGGGACAAGACAAGGCTGTCCATTGTCCCCATATCTCTTCAACATAGTACTTGAAGTCCTAGCCAGAGCAATAAGACAACTAAAGGGGATCAAGGGGATACAAATCGGAAAGGAAGAGGTCAAAGTGTCACTATTTGCAGATGATATGATAGTATACATGAGCGACCCCAAAAGTTCAACCAGAGAACTCCTTCAGCTGATAAACACCTTCAGCAAAGTGTCAGGATACAAAATCAACTCAAAAAAATCAGAAGCCCTCCTATATACCAAAGACAAAAAGGCTGAGAAAGAAATTAGGGAAACAACACCCTTCACAATAGCCACTAATAACATAAAGTACCTTGGTGTGACTCTAACCAAGCAAGTGAAAGACCTGTTTGAGAAAAACTTCAAGTCTCTGAAGAAAGAAATCGAAGAAGATATCAGAAGATGGAAAGATCTCCCGTGCTCATGGATTGGTAGGATTAACATTGTTAAAATGCCCATACTGCCAAAAGCAATCTACAGATTCAACGCAATTCCCATCAAAATACCAACTCAATTCTTTACAGACCTTGAAAAAAAGATTCTCAGCTTCATATGGAGAAACAAAAAACCCAGAATCTCCAAAACGATCCTGTACGACAACAGATCATCTGGAGGTATCTCCATTCCTGATCTCAAGCTGTACTACAGGGCAACAGCAATAAAAACTGCATGGTATTGGCATAGAAACAGAAAGGAGGATCAATGGAACCGCATAGAAGACCCAGAAATAAATCCACACACCTATGAATACTCGATATTCGACAAAGAAGCCAATTCCATTCAATGGAAAAAAGATAGCATCTTCAACAAATGGTGCTGGACCAACTGGATGTCTACATGCAGAAAAATGAAAATAGATCCATATTTATCACCCTGCACAAAACTAAAGTCAAAGTGGATCAAGGACCTCAACATAAAACCAGATACCCTAAATCAATTGGAAAAAAAAGTGGGGAACAGCCTAGAACTCATTGGCACAGGAGACAACTTCCTGAACAGAACACCAACAGCACAGGCTCTAAGAGCAACAATCAATAAATGGGACCTCATGGAACTGAAAAGCTTCTGTAAAGCAAAGGACACTGTCATCAAAACAAAATGACTGCCTACAAATTGGGAAAGAATCTTCACCAACCCTTTATCTGACAGAGGACTCATATCCAGTATATATAAAGAACTAAAGAAGCTGAAAAACAGCAATCCAAGTAATCCAATTAAAAAATGGGGAACAGAGCTAAACAGAGAATTCTCGACAGAGGAATATCGAATGGCAGAAAAACACTTAAAGAAATGCTCATCCTCATTAGCCATCAGGGAAATGCAAATCAAAACGACCCTGAGATATCACCTTACACCCATCAGAATGGCCAAGATGAAAAACTCAAGCGATAACACATGCTGGAGAGGTTGTGGAGAAAGGGGAACCCTCCTCCACTGCTGGTGGGAATGTAAACTGGTACAACTACTCTGGAAAGCTATCTGGCACTTTCTAAGACAAATAGGAATAGTGCTTCCTCCAGACCCAGCTATACCACTGCTAGGTATATACCCAAAGTTTGTTCAAGTACACAAAAAGGACACTTGCTCAACCATGTTTATAGCAGCTCTATTTGTAATAGCCAGAACCTGGAAACAACCCAGATGTCCATCAACGGTGGAATGGGTACAGAAATTGTGGTATTTTTATACAATGGAATACTACTCAGCAATCAAAAAGGAGGAAATCATGAAATTTGCAGGCAAATGGTGGGATCTAGAAAAGATCATTCTGAGTGAAATATCCCAGAAGGAGAAAGACAAGCATGGGATATACTCACTTATATAGACCTGTAAGATATGATAAACATAATGAAATCTATACACCTAAAAAAGATAATCAATTGAGCGGATATGGGGTAAGATGATCAATCCTCATTTAGAAAGACAGATGGGATGTGCATTGAACGTATGACAGGAGTCTACTGAGCGCATCTGAAAGACTCTAACTAGCAGTGTTTTCAAAGCAAAGACTCATGACCAAACCTTTGGCAGAGTACAGGGAATCATAAGAACGAAGGGGAGTTAGTCTGATGGGGAAAGGATAGGAGCTCCACAAGGACCAAATATATCTGGGCACAGGGTCTTTTCTGAGACTGACATTCAACCAAGGACCATGTATGGATATAACCTAGAACCTCCACTCAGATGTAGCCTGTGGTAGCTCAGTAACCAATTGGTTTCCCAAAGTGAGAGGAACAGGGACTATTTCTAACAGGAACTCAATGACTGGCTCTTTGGTCTCCCCACCCCCGAAGGGAGGAGCAGTCCTGTTAGGCCACAGAGGAGGGCTTTGCAGCCAGTCCTGAAGATACCTGATAAAACAGGATCAGATGAATGGGGAGGAGGTCCCCCCTATCAGTGGACTTGGAAAGGGGCACGGTGGAGATGAGGGAGGGAGGGAGGGACTGGGAGGGAATGAGGGATCGGGACACGGCTGGGATACAGAGTTAATAAAATGTAACTGATAAAAAAAAATAAAAAATAAAATAAATAAATAAATAAATAAAAGTTTCTTTTACAAATGTGGGTGCCCTTGTATTTAGGAGATTGATGTTAAAAATTGTGATGTCTTCTTGGTGGAATTTTCTTTTGATAAATATGAAGTGTCCATCCCCATCTTTTTTGATTAATTTTGGTTGAAAGTCTATTTTATTATATATTAGAATGGCTACTCCTGCTTGCTTCTTGGGTCCATTTGCTTGGAAAACTGTCTTTCAGCCCTTTTCTCTCAGGTAATGTCTATCTTTGTGACTTGGGTGTGTTTCTTGTATACAAGAGATTGTTTGATCTTGTTTACGCATCCATTCTGTTAGTCTGTGTCTTTTTATTGGAGACTTGAGTCCATTGATGTTGAAAGAGATTAATGACACATGGCTACAAGATTCTTTGATTTTTATGTTGGTTGTGATAGTTTGTTTGTGTGCTTGGATACATTTAATTTTGCTGTAGTGAAGTTATTTATTTTCTGTGTTTTCTGAAAGTAGTTAGTTATCTTGGGTTGTATTTTCCTTCTAGTATCTTCTGTAAGGCTGGATTTGTGGGTAGGTATTCTTTAAATTTGTTTCTGTCATTGAATATCTAGTTTTCTCCATCTGTGATGACTGAGAGTATTGCTGGGTATAGTAGCCTGAGGTGACATCTTTGTTCTGTTGGGGTCTGCTTGATATCCATCCAGGCCCTTCTGGCTTTCATAGTCTCTGTTGAGAAGTCAGGTGTGATTCTGATGGGTTTGCCTTCATATGTTACTTTGCATTTTCCCTTGTAGCTTTTAGTATTTTTTCTTTGTTCTATATACTTATTGTTTTATTATGTGGCAGGAAGGTTTTCTTTTCTGAGCTAATTTATTAGTTATTCTGTAGCACTCTTGTATGCTTATAGGCCTTTCCTTTAAATTAGGGAATTTTTCCTCTGCGATTTTGTTGAAAATATTTTCTGGGCCTTGGAGAGCAGAATCTTCTTTTTCCTCCATTCCTATTATTCTTAGGTATTGTCTTTTCATGTTGTCTTGGATTTCTTAGATTTTTTTTTGGTGTCAGGAATTTTTTAGATTTTTCATTTTCTTTGATGGATACATAGATTTCTTCCATTGTATCTTCCACACCTGAGATTCTTTCTTCCATCTCTTATATTCTGTTGATTATGCTTACCTCTCTAGCTCCTGTTTTCTTCCCTAAGTTCTTCCTCTCCATGATTTCCTCCTTTGGTGTTTTCTTTAATTTTTCTAATTCTATCTTCAAACCTTGATCTGTTTTGTTGATTTCCTTCACCTGTGTGACTGTATTTTCCTGTTTTTCCTTCAATTCCTTCACCTGTTTGTTTGAACATTCCTGTTTCCTTTATTTCTTTCAGTGATTTAATCATTTCCTCTCTGAAGGCCACAAACTGTTTGACTGCGTCTTCCTGTATTTCTTTATGGATGGCCCTATTTCTTTACGGATTGACATAATCTGTTTGACTTCATCTTCTTCTATTTCCTTATGCATTTTATTTGTTTCCTCCATTATCCTCTTCTTAAGCTTAGATGTAAGGGCATCTTCTTGAACTTCACTTATGTTATGTTAAGGTGTCTAGGGCTACTTGCTCATGGATAACTGGGTTCTAAAAATGCCATTTTGCTTTGGCTTTTCTTGGTTGGTTTTTTTTGTTTGTTTGTTTGTTTTTTGTTTTTTTTGTTTTTTTTTTTTACGCTGGCCTCTACCCACCTGGATGTCTCACGTGTTGCTGCTAATTTCTGGTGTCTGTTGGAATCCTGAGTGGGGAGAATCTCCTTGTGAGGAAGATGGTTGTTTCTGAAGACAGCATCCTCAGCTTTTTGGATACGTTCAACTGAATGGCGGTGCTTTACAAGAATTGCTACAGCTCACTTCAGGCTTAAGGACCTGTTTGGTAACTGTGGTGGTTGGTAGTCAGGGTGGCTGTCCTCTCATCAGGAGACATCCTGGAGTCAGCTGATCTGCCACTGAGTTTCTTGCTTTGAATGCTGCTGCTCTTACACTGTGTTTGCTGCACACTGCCCTCTTGAGGAACCTGGGAGCCCTGTGGTTTGGTCAGTTTAGCTAGGGATAACTGGTTGAAACTTGGAGTAGTACCTGAGGGCTGAGCCTGTGGATCTCAGGCTTCTGTAGGTCTGAGACTGGAGCTCTGTGACCCAGTCCCCAAGTAGTAATCAGTTACAAATGATCGCAGCACCCATGCTTGCAGCAGGAGCCTAGAGCCTTGAGCCTATGAGAACTAAGAAACTTTTCCAGAGCTGGGTATCCTGAGGTAGGACCTGATGTTTCCCCCACCAGGGGTTTTCCTCCCAACAGAGAGACCCAGTTTGTGATGTTTTGGGGTCCACAGCTCCAACTGGGATGGAGAGTAGAACACTCAGGCTCAGCTGAGTGGCTCCACACTTGTCACTGGGCACCTGGTGGAACCCAGGAACTTTTCCCGACAACTTTTTTTTTGGGGGGGGGGTCAGCTGAATGCCCTGAGGTTGGACCTGATGTTTCCCTCACCATGCGATTTTCTCTAAACATGAAACCTAATTTCTAATGCCCTGGGGCCCACAGTTCTGTCTGGGATGGTGATCAGAGCATTGAAAGCATGTGGTTCTGTGCTGGTGAACAGGTGCCTGCAGAACCCAGGAACTCTTCTGGGGTGTTTAGCTGGGTGACCTGAGAAAGGACCCAATTGCTTCACACACCAGGGGGGTTCCTCTCACCTAGGAAACATAATCACTGGTGTTTTAGGGCCCAGGGTTAGGTCTATTTGTCGCTGTGCAGTTACTGCTGTACTGCTCATCAGACATAGTGCTCTCCCAGCCCTGCCACCTTGGATACTGAAAAACCTTTCCTAAGAAGCTAGATGAGACCTGTTAGGCTAGAGTCAAATGGAAGGGGAGGAGGACCTCCTGTATCAGTGGACGGGAAGAGGGTAGGATTGGGAGGGGCCGAGGGAGGGAACTACAGCTGGAACACAAAGTGAATAAATTTTAATAAATCTAAAAAATTTTTAAAAGCCTAGAAATAAAGTTTGAATGTAGAAATCTGAGCATTAGAAGTTGATCCATTTTGAGAAATGAGGAAACATTATATATGTATTAGGAGTTTGTGGAAATCATTTAAATCATCTGCCTGAAACAAAAATAAAAGAAGAAAAAAGAAAAAAGGAAGAAGAAGAAGCTGGAGAGAGGGCTTATTGACAAAAGTACTTCTGGGAAAGTATGAGGATCTGAGTTTGGATCCTCAGCACCCATGTAAAAAAATCCAGGCAAAGTGATATATGTTGGAGAATCTCTGGTTCTCAGTGTCTCACCATCTAGCTGAATTGGAGAGCTCTTGTGAGAGATGCTGACTCAATAAGATGGCAAGTGACTAAAAAAGACACTGAGTGTTAACTTTTGCTCTGCACCACACACACATATGCACATGTACACATATACACACACAAACAGGAATACAAACACTCCTTTATTTGGTAAATCATGGCTGTTTCTGTATTAGTCAGAGTTCTCTAGAACATAACTTATATAATGAATCTTTTTATATAGAGAGACCATTCATAGAGCATTTGCCTACTAAGCACAAAGTTCTGCAGCCTGGACTTTCATTCACAACACCAGCATGAAGGAGTGTGATGTTTTGTAAAGATAGATTTTATACCAATGAAGCAGAAGGATTTTCCTGTGATGAAATGAAGAGTTGATGAAGAAGTAGATTTCAAACAAATGAGAAAAAGATAGAGATGCCTTATCCCTGTGAAAGTTAAAGAACCATAGATATCTACCATATTACTTTTATTCAGAGAGTACCAAACATTCTAGATGATGTACTACTTTCTATTTTTAACTTTATTTATTTATTTATTTATTATAATTTATTCACTTTGTATCCCAGCTATAGCCCCCCACACACAACTATCTCCTTCCAGTCCCACCCATCCTCTTCCTTCTCCCCTTATGCCTCTCCCCTAGTCCACTGATAGTGGAACACCTCCTCCACTTCTATCAGCCCCTAGCCTATCAAGTCTCATCAGAGCTGACTACCACATCTTCATTTTTGGCCTGGCAAGGCTGTAACCACCCCCCCCAGGGGGAGGTGATCAAAGAGCCAGCCACTGAGTTCATGTCAGAGACAGCCCTGATCCCCTTACTTGGGAACCCACTTGGAAACTGAGCAGCCTATAGATTTCATCTGAGCAGGTGGTCTAGGTCCTTTCCATGCATGGTCCTTGGTTGGAGTATTCATCTTGCAGGACACCCCTGAGACCAGGTTTTTTGCTCTGTTGGTCTCCATATGGAGCTCCTTACCCCTCCAGGTCATTCTGTCTCCCCTTTATTCCATAAGGTTCCCTGCACTCTGCCCAAAGTTTAGCTATGAGTCTCAACATCTCCTTCGATACCCTGCTGGGTAGAGTCTTTCAGATGACCCCTGTGGAAGGCTCCTGTCCTGTTTCCATCTTCTCTTACTTACTTCCAATGTCTATCCTGTTTGCCCTTCTGAATGAGATTTCAGTCTTTTCTCTACATTCCTCTTTGCTGTTTAGCTTCTTTCTGACTATAGATTTTAGTATATTTATCCTATGTTATATGGCTAATATCCACTTCTACCTCACACCCATCAGAATGGCTAAGATAAAAAATTCAAGCGATGACACATGCTGGGAATTTGTGGAGAAAGGGGAACCCTCCTACGTGGCTACTTGGAATGTAACCTTGCACAACCCTTTGGAAATCAATCTGGCACTTTTCAGAAAATTAGGAATCGTGCCACCTCAAGATCCAGCTATACCACACCTGGGCATATATCCGAAAGATGCTAAACCATACAATATGGACATTTGCTCAACTATGTTCATAGCAGCCTTATTCATAATAGCCAGAATCTGTAAAAAAAAAAAATAACCTTAGATGTCCATCAAATGAAAAATAGATACACATATGGTCACTTAGATATGGATGTGTTACTTTCAAGGCCTTAGTCTCATATAAGAAAAGTAATTCCAATAGACTAGAAACATCAAGTTGGCAGCATCAACCACATATATATCTGCAAATGGTTCTGAGATACCACTTCCAAGTGCCACATAGATCCTGAGTGTCAGTGGAAGGGTGATATTGAGAACCTTGATAGGCTAGAAAATGTCTTTTGCCATACGAAGACATCAGTCTCACAACCAAATGATCCAGGACTGTTGAAAAGGATGCAACTGAGAAAAACTGTCAAAACAGCAGAAATTTCACTGCAATGATGATCAGTAAAATTAGGACTATCTCAGAAACCTAGAATCATATTTTGATCTGCTATTCATATTGCCATATATGAAACCTTCTTCTAAATACTTACATGTTAATGGGAGATAGAGAAAGAAAAGACCCTTGCTTTTAGCTTGAGAAAGAATATGAACAATGAATAAAATGAGTATTTGAAGAGAGTTTGAAATTAGAAGGCACCAACCAGAGACCATGCAAAAAAAGGACCTAGTCCTCCTGCTCAGATGTAGCCCATAGGCAGTTCAGTCTCCATGTGGGTTCACTAGTAAGGTGAGCAGGAGCTGTCTCTGACATGCACTCTGTTGTTCTTGCCTAACCAAGATGAAGAGGATGCAGGCAGCACTGATGAGACTTGATTGGCTAGGGTCAGATGGTAGGGGAGGAGGTCTCCCCCTTTCTGAAGACTATGGGAGGAAGACAGGAGCAAAGAGAGAGGGAGGATGGGATAGGAAGGAGACGAGGGAGAGGGTTACATTTGGTATATAAACTGAATAAATTTTTAAAAAGTAAAATAAATATAAATTCCAAAAAAAAAGAAATGAGAATGAAATAAATTGTTTTTAATGATGAGATTAACCTTCTCACCATCAAAGAACCTAGCATTGCTGAAACAAGATTGGATAATTTATTATTTCTGTGAGAAAAAAAAATCTGACAAAAACAACTAAAGGATTATAGTTTGAACAGATACTGTCTAACATGGCAGGGAGGCAATGTCACATTCCATTCACCTTCAGGAAGCAGAGGAAGATGAGCATTGGTGCTTGGCTTACACTCTCCTTATATTTCCTCCAGGATCCTTGTTCATGGAATAGTACCATCCATATTCAGTATAGGTCTTCCATCCTTAGATAAAACTCTGTGGGAAACACCCTTGCAGGGACACTGAAGTGTGTCTCTCAGGTAATTGCAAATTCAGTCACCTTGACAATGAAGATGAGCCAGCACAGGTACAGATATATATTGTCATGTATAATATATGAGGCCCACTAAACTTTTTTCAAAGCCCTTGAGGTATTATTGCATTGGCTTCTTGAAGTAGTGTTTCAATGACAAACACCAAAACTTCCCCAAGTGAAGACTCTTCAGCATTCTTGGAAATCATCTTCAGTATGAAGGAAGACCATAAAGAAAGGTGAAGCTCCATTTCCATATCTCTAGTTTAGTGATCTATCTTTAGTGATCTGTTTCATATTAAAGTAATTCTTCAAAACAGGTATAAATGTAGCCAAAAAGCTATAAGGAACAACTGCTTTCATTTACGCACTGAGATTTATATACAGTCTTGACCAAGTCCACTTAGTTTATGATTCTTTCTTGATTGAATCTTTTTTAGTTCCATCCATTTGACTGCAAATTTCATTATTTCTTTGTTTTTAATGGCTGAGAATTATTCCATTGTGTAAATGTACCACAGTTTCTTTACCCATTCTTCAGTTGAGGATGGAACTAGAAAAGATGATCCTGAATTAGGTAACACAGACCCAGAAAGACATACATGATATGTACTCATAAGCAGATTTTTGTAATTACAGGATAGACATACTACAATGCACAGACCCCAAGAAGATAGCAAACAAGGAGGACCCAGGTGAAGATGTGTAAATCTAACATAAAAGGGAAAATAAAAATAGACAGAGATAGTGATTGAAGAGTGGAAACAAGGTAGAAGAGGCAGCATAGAGAAAAATAGGGCAGACATCAGAACTAGGACAGTAGAGTTGGGAGGGCAAAAGGCCTACAGAAAAAAGAAAAATGGTGGGTGGAGCATCTCTGTGATAAGCTGCAGACCTAAATCAGGATAGGCATCTGGAAGCATATGAGGGGGACAGGGGCCATGAAGACTGAAGAAGACACACTCTAGGAGACAAGACTCCCTATGGACAGAGAACACGAGGCCACCCACAAAACCTCAATCCAAAACTTACCCTACCCACAAGACCTGCAGGGACAAAGACAGACCAGATGGAGCAGAGCTTGAATATATGTCCAACCAATGCTCAGCCCAACCCTAAGAGAGCCAATCACTATCACTACTAATGATACTCTGCTATGCTTGCAGACAGGAGCCTACCAGAGTTGTCCTCTTAGAGGCTCCACCCAGCAATGGCTCAAAACAGATACTGAGACTCACAGCCTAACACTTGGCAAAGCATAGAAACTCTACTGGAAAAGAAGGGGTAAAGATAAATGGACCTAGAGGTGACAAAAGCTCTACAAGAAGATTATCAGAGCCAATCAACCAAGGCCCAGAGGGGTCTATGGAGTCTGAAGCACCATACAAGGACCTAGGCCTCTACCTACAAGCAGCCAATGGGCATCTTGTGCCTCATGTGGGTCCACTAGTTAGGGGTTTTCTCTGACATGGACTATGTTGTCTGCTTTTTTATCATTTCCTCCTGATGGGACTTCCCTACCAGGCCACGGGGGAGGAAGATTAACTCAGTCCTCATGTGAATAGATGAGCTGGGGTGTCTGGATAGGGGAGTTCCTCTATTGTGAGGAATGGGGGAGGACTGATGAGAGAGGGAGGGTGAGACTGGGAGGAGAGGAAGGAGGGACCTATGACTGAGATGTAAATTGAAATAATTAATAAAAAATGAAGAAAATAGATTGAAAACAAAAGTCAAATCAGTGTGCTTGTTGGCTGGTGGATATCTAGCAATGGAGTTCCCACTAACTGCTGGGGTGATTGGCAGGATACCTATGAAACAATAGGAAATTCCAGGCAACTCTCTTCTAATTTCACTGAAAACTCCAGAAATGTTGTCATGAGGCCATGGCTAGCTGTTGACCCCTATGAAATAATAAAATCTTAGTCATTCTTACCTGCATCTGTTATTATTTTTGTATGGGAGGAGTTAAGGCCTGATTCTCCAGAATTATTTCATTATTCTTTCAATACAGTAATAATATAATAACTTAGAGACTTACTACTTATGTTAAACAATGATACATAGCTGCCTTTTGAGAAACATTAGCATTTTTCTTTTGACAAGACATTTTTTTCTGTCATTCCGTCTGGGGGAAACACACAAAAAAACCATTATTTGGAATATTTGCATCATAATAGATTTTATTGCTATGTGGCTAGTATTTCAAAAACCTGGGCGAAGAACAGCATATTTCCACTAGAAACAGTGATAGTTGGAATTCAAACAGTAAGTCTTCCATCATGTTTTAAGCTCACAACCATGTCTATGCTGAGAAAAATGTCTCTCTTTCTGTGTGTGAATATGTACATGTACAGAAGCCTGTGAACGGATGAGAGTGTCCTACAAAGATATGGCTTTATACATTGCCAGCATGAAAGGAAACATTCTAAATGGCACTGTTAGCCAGAGCGCAGGGGTAGGAGGCAAGGATCAAATATTCTAGTACAAGTCTATGTAATGTTTCACCTTTGTGTACATTCTTCAGTCTTAAAAAAGATTTACTTGAGGTTTAAGACTTTATTAAGGTCAAAAGGATTACATTAAGTTCATAGATACGTTTGTTATAATAATTGAGTCATAAATTCTGGCCGTCTGTAAACACATTTGAAAACAAGCATCAGCTGGTTTTTATTGCCACAATAGATCAGGAAATCTGCCAGTAAGTCTGTTTGCAGCTCTTAAAATTTGCGGAACAAAAAAACGTTTTTACGCTACCGACAATTACCTGAGAAAACAACTGGATTTTGTAAATGGGTTTGTTTATATTCTCAGTGCTCTGCTTCCCCCTGCTTCTGCTCTTATCATCAACTTCCCTGAGCACAGATCTTGCCAGTCAAGTGCTTCACAGATAACCATTGCTTGAAAAAGCCTTCTGTCTTCTTGCTTACTAAAATGGAATAAGCAGAGTATTGGCCTTTTCCAAAATGATTTGATATTAATAGATAATGGGAAATAGTGAATGCAGAATAGGTCGGATCAGGGTTTTAATTAAATTATATACAAAGAAATGTGTCATATGTACAAACATCTTAATGTTCTCCTGTGTTAAGAAAGTGCTGTCTTAGGCCAGATGGTGGTGGAGAGTGTGCCTTTAATCCCTGCACTTGGAAGGTGGACTGAGGCCCATGGATCTTTGTGAGTTCAAGGCCAGCCTAGTCTACAAAGTGAGTTCTAGGACAGCCAAGACTACACAGATAAACCCTGTCTCAAAAAACCGAAAAAAGAAAGTACTGTCTTTACCTTGGAAGTGCCATTATTTCCTATACAGTAGTTTTTCCCTCTGTTGAAAGGCAACAAGGACTCTTAACCACTGAACTATTTCTCTAGCTCTTTATCCATTTGTTTGTTGGTTTGCATACGTGTTTTTGTGTAGACCTGGCTGGCCTAGAACTCACTATGGAGACCAGGTTGACCCTGAACACACAGAGCTCTGCTTGCTTCTGCTACCCAAGTGCTGTGATTAAAGATGTGCCACCATGCCTGGCTGGTCCTTTTATTTTTTTTCCTCTTTTTTTAAAAAAATTATTAATTACAGTTTATTCATTTTGTATCCCAGCTGTAGCTCCCTCCCTCTTCTCCTTCCAATCCCACCCTCCCTCCTTCTTCTCCACCCATGCCTCTCCCCTAGTCCACTGAGAGGGTAAGTCCTCCTATCCTTCTTTCTGATCCTAGTCTATCAGATCTCATCAGGAGTGGCTACATTGTCTTCTTCTGTGGCCTGGTAAGGCTTCACCCCCCTGAGGGGGAGGTGATCAAAGAGCAGGCCAATCAGTTCATGTCAGAGACAGTCCCTGTTCCCATTACTATGGAACCCGCTTAGACACTGAACTACCATGGGCTACATCTGTGCAGGGGTTCTAGGTTATCTCCATGAGTGGTACTAGGTTGGAGTATCAGTCCTTTTAATTCATAAGATTTTGTAGCCTAGGCCAGGCTGTAACTTTCTGTGTAGATCAAGCAGTCAGCCAACTTGTGATTTTTCTACCTCTGTCTTCTAAATGCTAGGATTATAGGTGTTAGCTACCACCCTACTAAAGGACCTAAGCTGCCCATATGATACATCTTTGTAGGGGGCCTAGGCCCAGTCTGTGCATGGTCCCTGATAGATGCTTCCATCTTAGCAAGCCCCTCTGGGCCTTGGATAGTTGGCTCTGTTGGTCTTCCTGTGGAGCTCCTACCACCTCTAGGTCCTTTTCTGTTTCCTCCCAGTTTTCCACAAGACTCCCTACATATCACCCAATATTCGGCTATGAGTCTCAGCATCTGTTTTTTTTTTTTTTTATTAATTACAGTTTATTCCCTTTGTATCCCAGCTATAGCTCCCTCCCTTCTCCTCTCACAACCCACCCTCCCTCCCTCTTCTCCACCTATGCCCCTCTCCCAGTCCACTGATAGGGGAGGTCCTCCTCCCCTTCCATCTGACCCTAGCCTATCCAGTTTCATCAGGACTGGCTGCATTGTCTTCCTCTGTGGCCTGGTAAGGCTGCTTCCCCCTCAGGGGGAGGTAATGAAAGAGCAGGCCAATTGGTTCATGTCAGAGATATGAACCTGTTCCCCCTACTAGAAAATTCACGTGGACACTGAACTGCCACAGGCTTCATCTGTGCAGGGGATCTAGGTTATCTCCATGAATGGTCCTTGGTTGGAGTATCAGTCTCAGAAAAGACCCCTGGGCTCAGATTTTTTTGGTTCTGCTGCTCTCCTTGTGGGGCTCCGGTTCTCCCCAGGTCTTACTGTTTCCCACTTCTTTCATAAGATTCCCTGCAATCTGCCAAAAGTTTGGTTATAAATCTCAGCATCTGCTTTGATACCCTGCAGGGTAGAGTCTTTCAGAAGCCCTGTTCCCTGCTTTCTTCCTCTTCTGGTGTCCATCTTCTTTGCCTTTCTGAATGAGGACTGAGCATCTTAACAGAGTCCTTCTTCTTGATTAGGTTCTTTAGGTGTACAAATTTTAGTATGTTTATATTTTATGTCTAATATCCACTTATGAGTGAGTGTATACCCTGTGTGTCTTTCTGCTTCTGGGTTGCCTCACTCAGGATGATCTTTTCCAGTTCCCACCATTTGCCTGCAAATTTCATGATTTCCTGTTTTTTGTTTTTTGTTTTTTGTTTTTTTAATTGCTTAGTAGTATTCCATTGTGTAAATGTATTACAATTTCTTTATCCATTCCTCAGTTGAGGGACATCTGGGTTGTTTCCAGGTTCTGGCTATTATGAATAAGGCTGCTACAAACATGGTTGAGCAAATGTCCTTGTTGTGTACTTGAACATATTTTGGATATATGCCTAGGAGTGGTATAACTGGATCTTGAGGAAGTGCTATTCCTAATTGTCTGAGAAAATGCCAGATTGATTTCCAAAGTGGATGTACAAGTTTACATTCCCACCAGCAGTGGAGGAGGGTTCCCCTTTCTCCACAACCTCTCCAGAATGTGTTGTCACTTGAGTTTTTTATCTTAACCATTCTGGTGGGTGTAAGGTGAAATCTCAGGGTTGTTTTGATTTTCAGCATCTGTTTTGAGGTGCTGCCAGGTAGATCCTTTCAGAGGACAACTCTGTCAGGCTCCTGTCTGCAAGTTTAGCAGAGTATCATTCATAGTGTCAGTGGTTGTCCCTTTCTGATAGGGTGGTTCTTTGGTTAGGCCAGGTATCAGTTGGGCATTCCCTCAGTCTCTGCTCTATTTTCTTTATCTTTATGCCTGCACATCTTGCAGGCAGGGTAAATTTTGGTATTTTTGCTTTTGATATGTGAATTAATTATAAAGAATTATAGCCAGATGTGGTAACACGCAGCTTTAGTCCCAGCACTTGGGAGGCAGAGGCAGGTGTATCTCAGATTTTGAGACCATCTTAGTTTACAGAGAAAGTTTCAGGAAATCCAGTGCTACAAAGAGAAACCCCATCTTAAATTTTTTTTTTTTAAATCCTAATTTTTGGTTGTTTTTCTAGTTTCATTATTGTTTTTTGTCCTCCAGCTTAATTCCAATGTGGGTGGTCACAGTTACAAAATAAACCCATTTTTTATTTTATTTAGTTTGTAGTTCATATTTCTTTTCTTTAAAAAAAAAATGACAAAAGACTATGTAACATGAAGAGAACCAAAACATTGTTTATCTTTTTTTGTTCCAGTTTCACATTAAGAAAAAAAAAATATGGGTTGCTTGTGTTTCTTTGTTTTGGTCTTTTTCACTTAATATGATAACCTTATTTGAGCTTTATGACTAAATAATAGTCCATTGCGTATGTATACCATGCTATACATTTTATACATTCATCTGTTCACAGTTCCTTGAGCTGATTTCATAGCTTTATCATTTCACAGATAAAAGACACATTTTATAGGTTTATCAAATAACATCAAAATAAACATGGATGTGCAGGTATCACTTTTGTATGATGACTTTGTTTTGCGGGAGGGCATATACCCATAACTAGTAGAACTGGATCATATAATAGCTTCTATTTTTAGTTGATTGTTGGCCCTCATACATTTCTATAATGCCTATATTAACTTAAACTTTCATCAGTAATGTATATACGATCCCTTTCCTCACGTGCTCACCAGAACATTTCTATTTATAAAAAAAATTAATAACTATTCTGCTGAGGCTAAAATGAAATGACAGTATAATTTTCATTTGTATTGCCTTGATGGATAAGTTACGGAGGCCTTTATATATATTTATTAGCCACTCATGCTTCTTACTAGAAAAGTATATTTTCAGATTATTTGCACATTTATTAACCTGATTGCCTGTTTTCTTGTAACATAATGTATGTATATGATGTATCTGTATTTTGTGGTGTGTGTGTGTGTGTGTGTGTGTGCGTGTGTGTGTATTGATACATGCTGTCACATATGCAAATGTATGCAGAGGTCAGAGATTGACATTGGATGCCTTTTTTAAACAGTTGTTATTGTTGTATGTGTGTGCATGATGTGTATGGGGGCATGCAAGAGTCTCTTCCTTCCTTTTATATCCACATGAGTCTCAGGAGTTGAACTCAGTTCACTTTACTGTCTGATTCATCTCACTGGCACATGAACAACATATTTTTAATAATTTGGATGGCACAAAAGAAATCGAAGTGAATCAAGGAGGCAGAGGCAGATAAATCTCTGGGAGTTCCAGGCAAGCCTGGTCTACAAAGTAAGTCCAGGACAGCCAAGGCTACACAAAGACACCCTGTCTCAAAACACCAAAACAGAAAGAAAGAAAGAAAGAAAGAAAGAAAGAAAGAAAGAAAGAAAGAAATGAAATGAAAGAAGAAATAAAAGTGGAAATGTATAATTTTGTAGACTCAAAAGAAATATAAATGCAATGTACTAGACTCCATGGATTATTATCAACACGATTAAGAGAGAGGTTTATAGATATGAACACTTATATTAAATCAGAGATCTCAAATAAGTAAGTAACCTAATGATGCATCTCATATTCATAGAAAAAAAACTGTTATAAGGAAAAGAATAATAAAGATCAAAGTTAAAAGAAAAATGACCCTTGAATCAAGAAATCAGTTCTTTGAAAAAAATAAACAAGAATTGGTTCCTTGGGAAAAGAAATGCACCATAGTAATAAGAAAACACAGAAGACTCAAATAAAATAAAATCATAGGTAAACAAAGATATTGTAAACCTAAAATTTGAATCCCTAAGTAGAATAGGAATTTTTCTAATCTTTGTTTTATTTTTATGTGTATGGTTGATTTGTATAAATCACAGATATTATATACAGACATATTTGTATATATACTTGTATGTATACAAAGATATACATATATTTGCATATATACACGTATACAGACATGTATGTCTGTATATCACATGCATGCAGTGCCTGTTCAGATCATAAGAAGGTGGTTGGTCACCTGTGGCTGCAGTCACAGATAGTCGTGAACTGCCATGTGGATGCTGGGAATTGAATGCTGATCCTTGGGAAGAAGAACCAGTGCTCTTAACTGCTTAGCCATCTCTTCAGGGCTTATTATGGAATAGTTTGAAATTTATATGCCAAAATTGAACTAAGATGGTATAAAAATTCCTAAATTTATTGACAACAGGCAATGATATTATACCATTAGTGAAATGTCTCCCAAAAAAGAAATGTTCTGTAGTAGACGGATTTGCAACAGAATTTTATCAGACTTCTAAAGAACTATAGTCTTAAAAATGAGTCCATAACACATACAGAGAAGCAATGTTTTCAAATTGCCTCTACAAAGTTAGTATGACTCTGGCATCACCACCTAATAAGTGCACCTCAAAAAAGAGATTAAGAGGCCACCATCTTTGACGAATATACGCAAAAATTCTCAATGAATTGCTAGCCAATTAAGTTCAAGTACATATAAAAAGATCACACATGGTAATCAAGTTTGTTTCATACCAAGAATGTAAGGATGGCTCAACATATATAAATCAATAAGCTTAATACATAACATAAATGGAATCAAGATAAAAATCATATGAGCCTCTCAATAGGATCAGAAAAAGCCTTTGATAAAACTCAACAACCCTTCATGATAAAAGCCCTGAATAAACTGGTTTAGAAGGGCCATTCCTCCACAAATTAAATGCTATATATAAAAAAATCCAAAACCAACATCATAATGAATGAAGAAAACTTAAAACATTTCCCCTAAAACTAAGAACTAGACAAGGATGTCTATTTTCATCACTCTCCAATATAGCACTTGAAATTTTAGTTAGAACAGTCAAAAGAAAGAAATAAAGGAGCTACAAATAAGAAAAGAAGTCAAATTATCTTGGAAATTTATATGATTTCATATATAGAGAAACTAAGGTCTCTTATAAAACTGACAAATTCAGCAAAGTGGGAACAAACAGATTTATAAAAAATCAGAGATTTCTTATTCACCAATATTTCCTGATTTTTTTGTGTATTTTGTTTGGGTTTTGGTCTTGTTTACATTTGAATTGTCTGTTTTTCTTTTGTTTGTTGTTGCTCTTTTTTGTTTATTTTTTTGAAAGAGGACATCGCTATGTAGCCCCAGCTGGCTTGGAACTCACTATGTAACCCAAACTGACCTCAAACTCTTCATTTTGCTGCTTCAGCCTCCGGAGTATGGGGCTTACAGGTGTGAGCCACCACATCTGGTTCTTCCTGATTTAAAGATCACACTTTGATCCTTATTTGTCATGAACAATAACATAATTGTTTTGAAATGTTCATTTATGTATTTTATTCAGAACAATATTTTCTCCCTTTGAAAATAAGAGAGAAATTTTACAATAATGGAAAAATATTTTCTGGGCAATGTATTAATTCTTTTCATACAAAAGCACGGTATCCTAAGAATATATAAAAGATTTATTGTGGTAAAAATAAATACAGAGCATGAAACTTCATCTTAATTCTCTTTTAAATGCACAGTAGAGTAGTGTTAAGTATACTCTAATTATTATAAAACAACTATCCAGAACTTATCATCCTGCAAATTGAAAACTCTATGGCCATTTTGTAACCATTTTCTTTTTTTTATCTCTCTAGTCTCTGGAAACTGCCATCTACTGTTTTGGTGGATGCCAGTGTTTTAGATGCCTCAAATATGGTAACCATGCATTAATTTTATCTTTCTGGTTGGTTTATATCTCTTAGTATAATATCATAACATTATCCATATTTTAGCATAAAATTAAATTTCTTTATCTTTAAAATTGGGTAATATTACATTAAATACACAAATACTTTTATTCACTAATGAATCTATGAACATCAAGATTAATTATACCCCTTGGTTATTTTGGACAGTGCTGCTACACTGTCCAATCTTCTAGGTATTTAACCAGAACTGAGGTGACTGGATCACATGGCAGTTACAGTTTTCACTTCTTGAGGAAATTTTGCACTGTTTTACGGGGTAATTTCATTATGTTATACTATGCAAATGATTTTAAAGTGTAAAAACAAGTGCTTTGATAGACACATGTGCCATTTCAATGGCCTGCTTATTTAAACAAGTTCATGGGAAATGAATTAAACTTGCTTTTCATTCCTGTCAAATAAACTACTTTGGCAGTTTAAAAGAAGCCAACCATTCTGCTGTACAAATTGTCACAGTGGCACTGTAGAAGCCCTTGTGTCTGAGAATAATAATACATAAGTAAGTACTTTAGAAACATGATTACATGCGTACATGTGTTCTTGGATAAGGCATTTCCATACTGGTCCTTCATCTCTGGTGCCTATTGTTTTTCATGGTAATGGCTACTCTTTTTTTTTTTTTTTTTTTTTTTTTGGTAATGGCTACTCTAAAGGTAGTTTAGTTTCTCAGTATTTTTCTAACATCTCTGAGCACAATGTGCTAAAAGATTTAATTACATATCATGAGTTCCATTACAGCAAGCATCATTACAAGTCCCATTCTCTCAAATAATACACTAAGAAATCTTAAGGACTGTATTTAAAAAATCCTAAGAAACACATTGTACAACTGCAAAATCATCATGTATCTTGTAATCAACAGCATCTTATAATTACCATTTTCTACATAGACTGGTAAAGTAACTATCACTTTTGTGAGCATATTCAATCATAGCTGTTGGTGTTTTTCACTTCTTTTGAGTTTATATACAATGTCAGTACTAATGTGGTGAGTTTTATCAACAATTTAAAGGTTTTCCAAAGTAGTCAGTTTAACTTATCATTAAAATGAAATGTATTGTGCCTGCAGATAGGCATAAAATAACAGAGTAAAGAAAAAAAAAAGTATATTGGCAAAATAAATATCCCTGGTGGAATATCACAGTTCTTTATTTTCTTACAAAGTGACGAGTAATTGGCAGGACCATAGAAAATGATGTTTGTAAAAGAAAACTGCATTGTACTTTAGTATAGTTTCATACAAAAAGAATGGGAAATCAAAGTAAATGAAAATAGGAACATTCTCAAAAGTTTTCACATAACTGTAAGAAGTTTTAAAGTTGACAATGAAAAGTCTACATGGCAAACACATACATTGCCAGCATTCTGAATACAGTCAATATGTCTTTGGAACATTTTTTTTCTTAGTGGCACACAAAATAATGATGTATCAAAGAATTCATAACATCTTAAGTTACATTGCACCAAGTGCACTTTTCAAGGTTCTGAGGCTAGTAAGTTTAAAAAAATACATGGAGAATCATGTTCTAGGTCTATGTTCTTAACCAGCAGGTTTTAGTGGGTTTGATTATGTAACTTCTCTTTATCAAGCCTGTAACATTCCTTTTCCTTCTTACCTCAAATTTTAGATGAAGATTCATTCATTTGTGTATGTTTGTGTGTGCGTGCTTACAGGCACACTCACACGCACGCCTGTGTGAACTTACAGGCACCATGTGTACTCAAATGTTTGCAAAGGCCAGAAGAGAGTAGTACTAGTAGTATCTCCTGGGACTGTACTTATAGGCAGTTATGAGTTGAAATGGCTGCTGGAAACTAAACAGCGGTCCTATAGAAGAGCACTAAGTCATCTCCCCAGGCACTAAGCATTTCTTTTAAATGAAATATTGCCTAGGGTTTTTTTGTTTGTTTGTTTTGTTTTTGTTTTTGTTTTTTATTTATTTGTTTGTCAATTTTTTTTCAATGCAGTTTATTCAGGAACCTTGAACAATCATCTGACCCTGGGGAAAGCCAGCCCACAGCTTAAATAGCCTCTGGGTAGCCAACCCCAGCGTGCCACATGGGCAATGCAGATAGGTCCACATACATGGAAGCAAGCCAGATCCTCAGCCTTAGCCAAATGTGGAATTGTTCCTGACAGAGAGCACTCACCATCGGGAAGGTGGAAGACGGAAACCAGCTCCATCTTTAAGGCATAGCATTCCGTAGCTCTCTACAGTTCCCCCTTTTTGTTTTAGACGCATCAGGCAAGAGTAGAGGTCTGATCTCTGATATTAGAAATAAATTGGGACTTTGTACCGATGTTCATTTAGGTGTCATCCACCCAAAGAGCATCAGACCCGTCAGATACCTTTTTCTCAGAGGCAGGACCTGGGGCATCAACCCGTATGCAATCAGACTTGCTCTTCTCTGGGTCGAAAGTGGCTGACCCTGAGTGCAGTGCTTAGCCTCGCATCCTGAGCATAACATTTTAGCTTTTTATGGTAGCCAACCATGCTTGGGGAGACTGTCCTGCTTCAATGGCTGTAAAGGCCTGAATGGTCATGGCTGCATTACGCTGTTGTGAGACTCTAATCTTGCATATATACCACAGGCAAACAAAGGAGACCAACACCAGAAGGCCTGCTAACGCTCCCATGCCCGCCCATTCCTTCAGATGATTCATGGCTGCAGCAATCCATGATGATAATCCTGTGGTTAGTCCTGCGTCCACTCTGGTAGAATTTACCGTGGCAATGGCCACTCTCAGCTACTCCATTGTAGTATCGAATTCTCCAGTCCAATTACCTAAAATATAGCTCGACAATTGTTTAGACAGATTTGCAGCACAATTGCCTAGGGTTTTAAAGATAAATATTTGTCTGATTTTCAAGACAGGGTTTCTCTGTGTAGACTTGGCTTTCCTGGGCTTGCTTTTGTAGACCAGGTTGATTTTGAACTTAAAGAGATCCATCTGCCTCTGTCTCCCTGAGTGCTATGATTACAGACATGTGACACCATGCTAGGCTTTAAATTTTTTAAGTCATTTATTTTATCTATCTATCTATCTATCTATCTATCTATCTATCTATCTATCTATCTATCTATCTATCATAATTTATTCACTTTGTATCTCAGCTGTAGACCGCTCCCTGGTCTCCTCCCAGTCCTACCCACCCTCCTTCTTCTCCCCCTATGCCCCTTCCATAGTCCAGTTATAGGAAAGGAATGAGCCTGAGATTCCATCTCAGAATGGTTAAGATCAACACCTCAAGTAACGAAACATGCTGTAGCGGTTGTGGAGAAAGGGGAACCCACCTCCATTTCTGGTGGGAATGTAAACTTGTACAACCACTTTGGAAATCAATCTGGTGCTTTCTCAGACAATTAGGAATAGTGCTACCTCAAGATCCAGCTATTCTACTCCTGGGCATATGTCCAAAAGATGCTCAACCATACAACAAGGATATTTGCTCAACTATGTTCATAGCAGCTTTATTCATTTCTTTCTTCTTTCTGTGTATTGTGTGCATGTATGTGTGCACACATATATGTGGATATGAGTCAACAACTTATGGGACTTGGTTCTCTCCTTCCCCAATGTGGGTTGCAAGAATTGAACTCAGGATTGACAGCAAGTGCCCTACTTACTAATCAGTCCTTTGGTCCCTGTATTTTTGACAATTTTGTGATTCATATTAGTTAACTTTACTCGTTATGTATTGCAAAAAATATCTGACAAAACCACCCAAAAAGAGGAAGGGTTTATTTTAGCTCATAATTACATGGGCATCAGTCAAGGATTCCCTGGCTTTCATGTACTTCAGGATAAAATTCTGAAAGGTGAAAGGTTACACACCAGAAAAGAAACAGAGAGAGGGAAAAGGACTATGGGACACCTATAACCTTCAAAACACAGTCCCAGTGTCTTGGCTCCTCCTACAGTTTCTACAGCCACTCACATGGCACCACCACCAGCTGGAGACTACGCATTCTATACCTGAGCTTATGGAAGAAATTTCAGAACCAAACCATAAAAATTACCAGTTAGGGGATAATTATATCTCCTTGAAATCAGTCTCTAAAACAATGTTAAGAATCACTCAAATTAAGGAAAATAATAAACTAGAAGAATAGCTAATGTGAACATCAGACATAACAGAAGAACGGATTCTCCTTACATTAATTTCCCCTCTAAACTAGCAGTAAGCATATCATGCAGTGGATTTCATAGAAATGTAAAATTGTAGCATACATCTAAAAATTAAAACATTGCTGTGTTCATGTTTATCTGATTTATTCTATGCTTTCATAAATCTATTGGTTTAAAAGCTAAGAAAAAAATTTAATCATGTTTGGTAATCATGGTTTTATTAGTAGTAAATCATGTGGTGTTTGATCATTTGTTAAAATTTCACAACTTCATTCCAATTGCTCTTCATAGACACAAATAACAGTGGAGAGACTTGAACCATCATAGGAGTCCAAGTCTTGACTAATCATGGATTCAGGTTTCAACTGGGTGACTTCGGGCAAATCACTTCATTTGCATGAACCTTGCTTTACTTGTTAGTAAAATCAGGATATAATAATTCGTCCTGAGAGTTGTTATGAGAATGAAATAAGATACTGTATGACATACAATTCAGCACACAACTTGTTCTTAAAGGCTTGATAAATGTAAGCTACAGCAAAACAAACCTGTACATAAATAAACATTATTTTTCAAATAGCAAAGTAAGGCTCAGCAAGATTAAATCCAGTTCCCAATATCATGCAGCTATTAAGTATCAGAGCTAGTGCATGTGTGCATATGCGAGTGCGTGTGCGTGCGTGTGTGTGTTTGTGTGTGTGTGCGTAGAAATGGACTTGCCTTGGGGGCAGACAAAATATATATTCAGGGATTTTTCAGGGTATGTGCCAAGTTAGAAATTCCTGTTCTTTTATGATCCCTATATAAATTTGTACAAGAGCTATAAAAGCTTGAAAATGCTTTTTCTCCTTCTCTCATAAAGGCTGCTGAGAAGTAGAGATAAAAATAAAAATTGAATTGACTTTTTTCATCAGTCATAGTACATATTTATCAAAATGTCAAAAGCACTTTGTTACAAGAAAAACAAAACAGACTAAATCTTAGCTACCTTATCACAAAGTCAAGAAATATTTGCTACTATTTTTGAATAACAAAAGATACAGATAGGGTGTAGGAAGCTTAGTATAAAGAATCTGCCCACTTGAATTTCCTATTACTCTAGCCCATAGTGATTATTTGAATTTGCGTGCAAGGTCTTCATCTGCATAATTAGTTCCAGTACCTCACAGAAACAGATTGAGACCTAATCAAGGAGGTCAAGAGTTGGACAAGAGTGAGCTCCAGAGGAGAGGATGCTGCATTAACCCCTGCTCTTAGGTACATTTTTGTGTACAGAGCCACTGAACTAGGTAAAAAGGGATGGTCCAGAAACACAGAAAAGACAGAGTGAGAAAAGGCTTTGGGTAGATATACAGATATTTCCAAAGCTATGTGCACTAACACAGAAGGTAGAGAAGCAAAAAGGGACTAAACCCCAGATCAGCTAGGCAGAGTTGCTCAGCAAGGACTGGGTGCCCACGAGAGACTAACCGTTAGCTGAAGACCTAAGGCAAAAATCCCTAGATAGGGATAACAGCAAAACAAACGAACCATCAGAAACAGAAACAAACCACAAAGCTGACCCAACAAGAGAGGAGAGCATAGCGCATATAGAGAGATAACAGCAGCAGCACCAAAGGACCTAAGCACAGCCTTCTAAAGCAACCACAGCGGTGACAGCAGTTCTTACACAGAGCTGGGTGGCCCTCCCTTTCTAAAGAGAAGGCCACCGCCAGTCAGGTGAAACAACAACAACAACGAAACCAACCCAAACAAACAATAAATCAGGATAAACACTGGGCCGTGTACTTTTCTTTTCACGAACAGAGAAATGCTATTCTGATATGGTGAGCATGGGCCTCTCCAGCTGGGGAACTGGGTCCAAGAAGCACTGGGAAGAACACATGTATGGAGAGCTATAGCCATGGAACAATTCTGGAGGAAACCTGGGAGCTGTCCAGAAGCTGTAGAAATCCAAAGAGTTCTATTGGGGGGGAAGATATCTCAATATTAAGAAGCATATTGCTTTCAGGGTTCAGAATGGCTAAGGAGATTTCTCAGTGGAGATTTGTGTTAGAATCCATCAAAGGCCAGTGGTGACAACCCCAGCAGACTATCCTTAACAAGGTAAGTGGTCAGTGACAACTGGGGAAGACTTACTATGTGTCAAGTAAGCTACTTGATTCGCTTTTTTTTTCCCCAATTAATTTTGGCAGGGGAAAAGACAGGAAATGGGGATTTGAAATGAGCATCATACATTTGTTCAGATACATACACTCTGCTAACTGTTTAATCCTTAGTCTACTTGGCAAAAGCTTCTCTTTGCAAGATGAAAAAATGGCCATATACATGTCTTATTACCATGCCCTCTTTATGTTACAAATATACAAAATACATAAGAAAAGATTACAGTCTCAGAGAAGAATTCACTAAATAACTTTCCAGAAGGTTAAAATCTAAATAATTTACTAATACTGACAAGTTGGCAAATTAATACTTAGTTTTTAGGATATGTCTCAGTTAACATCAATACATATTGTTATATTGATTTATAATCCATACTACGTTGCCATTACAGATAGAAAGGGTTCCCAGCACATGGCCCTATGTATATTTATACAGCCACACATACATGTGTGTGTTTCTGCATTTTTGCCCATTCTCATATACATTCGTGCATCAAAGCCCATCCACATGTCAGCTACACAAAGGGTCAATGCATATGCACCTATATTGGCATGAGACGAATGCTCACAAAGTTGCACACCCATTCGTGAAATGTACAGTCACACTCACATATATGCTCAAACAAGTTAAAACATACACTCACTTCTATGGCCAGTAATAGACACACGCATATAGGAAACACTATGCAAAATGAACCACTTTTGTTAAAGCCACGGAATAACCCTGTGAACTCATCGCTGCTGACTTCATTGTACAGATAAAAACTCAGAAAGTTAAGGTAGGAAAGATCTTCAAGATTACATCGTTAATTGGGATGTGTCTGATTCATAAGTGTGCACAAATGCTTTTAAAATTAGAAATAAAACAATTCACTGTATTTACAACATCTTATTGGATGTCACTAATTATACCATCATTGTCACTAGCCAAACTCAACATGTTTCTTTGAAATATTTCTTCACTTAGTTTTTGAACTATGCATATTTTGTGTTAATTTAATCCACATGCTTATGATTCATTTACACCAAAATGCTGCAAATGTTGTTTCTTAAGAGGTATTGATATCAAAAGAAGCCTTTTGAATTTTCTAGTGACATTCTTGAAGCTTTGTATTTTATTAAAAACAGGCAAAACTGTTGTTCCACACTTAGGGAAATTTAAGTTTCAGTGTTGTTCTTTTCTTTTCTTTTGTTCTCTTCTGACTTATTTTTTTTCAGGCCTTAGGTAATTCTATATTATCTGCTATTCTCAATGAAAAAAAATTATATAAAGAACTATGGGAAAGCATTTCAATAGTGAGTCTTATAATTACTATAGCCTAATATTGCCATTCTAACATGGTATCATTATAGAAGTGGCTGAAATAATCTAAATTCATTGTTTAAGCATCAAGGCTTGTGTTCGTTTTGTGTCTGTAGCCTGCTTTGATTGAAACAGCCATGTTCAGGTGCCCAGTGCTCCTGTTGGGCAGTACAATTGTGACAGGGAATGGGATATTTATAACTTCTATGATTTCTGTTTCCTTATACAAAGATTGTTTTCTACCACAGAGTATTGGGGTTGATTTACATACCTCAGGTTAACAGGTTTATTCTCCAAAAAATCAACGGATATTCTATTGCAGCTGAAACACAGGAAAATGATCTCTTCTGACATGTTGAAAGTTATTATTCATATTCAGTGATTTGAATAAAAGTTAACTTGGTTCTTAAAAGTCTCTGCTGTTTGGAGTGCTGCTATTTTAGCCAATGACATAATTACTTTAAAAATAATTACATGGTGATTTGTGATCTAGCAAAATAACTGTACTGACTATATAAATTTAAGCATTTAGGCTTTTCTAAAAAGAAGTAATAATAATATTTCAAACCTCTACCATATTGTAGTAAATTCTTTGAAATAAGCCAAGTTCACTCTTCTGTGTACAAGTGTGAGAGGTCACATGAATTTGACTGATATATACATATTTTCTTTAAAATCCAAAGCTTCCAGAAAAATCACAAATGAGTTATAAACAAGCCATATCTGACATTCTGAGAATTAATAAGCACTAAACAGTCATCTGAAGTAAGTTCTAACCACCTTGCTTCCTCTGTCTTATCTTTGTTGGAAACATTAAAGATACAATAAACTAATGATCACCAATCTGAAAAGTGCTGAATTGACTGTCCTGAGGTGGGCAGCAGTTTACTTTTTCTGAGTGAGAAAAAGTAAAAAGTAAAAAGTCTGGAGATAAAGCTTTTATACAGATACAAGTCTTTGGTGGATATATCTGTGATATGGAATACTGAATTTTATATTTGTACTGTAAAATTTCTCTAGCAAGGATGGTTTTGTATAAAATGGGTATATTGTAAAGAAATGCAGTTCTTGCAACCTGAAAATCCCACAACGAGAACCCTATGATCAAATTGTTTATTATTGTCACTGTTATGATCCTTGTGATTGTTAGTAGTATTCCCATTCTGAAGGTTGGAAACTTTAAACTTGAGGTTTAAAGTTGACTAAGGCAACTACAAGGTAGTAGAATCAAAAGTCTTTAGAGACGTGACCAAAATATATGTCCCCAAGGAGAAACCATCCAAACTCCAGCTGAATGGAAAGTGGGCAAAAGCAGGGTATTTCTGAAGCAAGTGAGAAATGAAAGGAAATAAAATAAATTTAGAGCTCCTGGCCAACCAAGTCAAACCTTCCTTTTAAATCTTCACAGTGCATCCTCAGTCTGATGCCAAGGTTCAGGCTGATTTAAGAAAGGCTTCTGTTGTGTTCTCATTTTCAGTACTGTTCACCTCCCTCTCCCCATACCATCTCAGCTACTTTTCTGTGTTCTCTCTCTCTCTCCTTTTCTTATTTATGCCTATAAAATTTCAGCATTGCATGATACCTCTTCCTTTAGTGTCCAGCCGAGGCACCAAGTGGAGTAGAAACTCAGTACTGTTAATGGATGCTGAAAGATACAAGTTTAGATATCGCTAAGAACTTCTATGTTACAGCTTCTAGAGAGCAGCAATGGTTCTCTATGACCCTGAACTATCATAGACAATGTTTATCAAGTGTTAGCAGAATTTCCGGCAAAGTCACCAGGACTTTTATGAAGAACTATCTGCCCAACTCAGCCACTTCACGGTCCATGTGCTTCAACTTTCACTAGCCCTGAATCTACAATGTTTCTCTTTTCTTTCACTCATCTCCTTCAGCAGAAACCTTACCCCTCAAGGCTCAGCACAAATACCACTTCTTCCACGAAGCCTTCTTTGATCTCCCCATCTGGAAATGATCGAACTTTCCTTTGAACACCATTGCCCTTTGTACTTCTCTGTTGGCACTTCTCCCATTCCACCTTATATTAGAACTGTAATCCTGCCTCAGCTCCCCTGCTAGTCTGTGAACTCTTTGAGGGGACAAAACAGATTTTTATACACTTTTAGGCTCTCCAACAATGCTTAGTTCTGCTTAGTTTATTGATACTCAGCGTACACGTTTATGAATGAGTGAATCCAAGCTGGGTACCATAGTATATGACTTGAAAAGTTGGGATACCAACATGAAATATCTGAAAGGATAAAGCCTTGGATTAAAAGGAAGCATGATTCATGACTGTAATTCTTTGTCAGAAATGTCACTTTATGTCTGAGAATTTTCTAAGACAGAATATAAGCTAAACATGGTATAATTACTATGTACATAATTTTTATTAAACCTAAAATAAAGTAACATACATTCATAAAACTAATTGAATCCTGATGGCTTTTCAAATAACTATATCAACATTTCAGTGGATGGCATTTTAAAGACTCAAAATACTCAATCAGACTTGACAGAATTCATCCATCACCTCAACATTGTTTGTCTCTAGAAATGTCTGACCATTTCCATCCTCTTTGACCTAAACTCCCATGGCTGCTACCTGGTGGGTTTGTAGTCAAAGCTGACTGACAATCATGACAATAAAAATGCTCTTTTTAAACAGAAATTAAGACCATGTAAACATAGTCCTGGCATTAGGCTATATGCTTAAGTGTCAAACTTAAGGATTCCTTGGCTGTTAGACCATTAGTATGAAAAGGGTCTTTCTAGAGTACTCAGAATCACTTATGGGCTCCTGCTTTTTTTTTTTTTTCCTGCTGTGTGGAGGAATGTTTCAAAAAAATTAATTTGACCTCCATATGAGTTCATCAGATTAAGTCATCCTGGACATCCTCAGTAAGGATACAAAGGTTACAGAACTTCTAGACCTCTGGCTACTTTCATTTCACATGGTGATACTCTCCTTTTAATCCCGAAGCTCTGTTCCCTCTCACCTTCCTAAATCCTACACTTTCTCTTAGCCTTCCAGCTGACAATGATCCAGTAAACTACCCATCTTTGTTTTCCCCAGTGGCTCTATTCAATTACATTTTTATTTTCTTATTGGGACATGGTGTGACCAAGGAATGAATACAGAGGTGAGAGGAAAATGTTTGAAAGTCAGTTCTCTCCTTCCATCATGTAGATTTGGAGGAGCAAATTCAGGTCACCTGCTGAGCCATCTCATAGGCCCAATGTTTATTTCCTTTTATAGATGAGAAAACTGAGAGCCAAGATTAGTAATTTACCCAATGTAAACTGTTATGAGTATTTTAGCACAATTTATAGCAATTCCATTACAATAATGAGTCCAATTCTGCCATTCCTTAATGCTGGGCTCTATAAGCAGGCATCTCTATGACAAATCCCCAAAGGATCTGACAAATGGAACATCAGGCATCTGTGAGGCCATCTGTGGACAACCTGCCACCACCTGACATGCTCTGGGTCACGTTATAAGAGAACTCACTCCTCCTTCTCTCACTTTCTCTCTCTCCTACCTTGCCCAGAGATAGTCTCTGTGACTCCTCTCCCCCCATCCCCAAATGAAACCTCCCATGTGGAACCAGTCATGTGGCATGATTTATGAGCCCACTCTAAAACTCTGCTGCACAACCCTAATATTGGTGCATTTAGCTGGGAATAGGCTTTTTCAGTGACCATGTGGTGTGGCAGCTGCTCCTGGCAAAAGCGCCACCACTGGAGCTGCTGGAAAACTGTTTCATTTCAAATATGCCCACAACCCACTTTCTGACAACCAGATTGCTCCTTCTACATGCAACACCGGCTGGATTGGTGAGTTCCCCTCTTTGGTCAGCATAAATGTCTCTTTTGGTTGGAGAAGATTGACTGTTGAGCATCCAGCAACCTCCTGGTACCTTTTGAGAAGGAGAAACGTTCAACCAATGGCTTCACTGGCTATGATTGACCCTCTTTGCTGCCCTCCACTCAGGGCTTCTTTTCCCTTGGGAGAGATTTTTCCCTCTAAACCTTGTCTGCTATGGGCAACTGTGCCCTTGGTCTCTGGCCACTGCTGAGGAGCTGTTAGAAGAGATAGTACCATACTAGTCTACTGAGCCAAACCTTACCTCTGGGATGCCTGTGGAGGATCACTGACTCCTACCACCCAATGGGAACTGCCCATTCTTTTTTCCTCCAGAGTCCCCATTGGGATGCGTTCTGAAAAAATTAAACCCTACACATGGAGCCTGAGTTAAAGACATCTATGCTCATACACCTCTGTAATAAAACTTGGCCTACAGATTCCTTAGATAATGGTTCAAATTGGCCGACTAACAGCACATTAGAACAACCAATAAATACTTTATTTCTAACTGTGGTTTTCTTTTTTTTGATTTTTATTTTTTATATTAATTAAAGTTTATTCACTTTGCATCCCAGCTGTAGCCCCTCTCTTCTCCACTCCCAATCCCACTCTCCCTCCCTCATCTCCTCCTATGCTCCTCTCCAAGTCCACTGATAGGCGAGGTACTCCTCCCCTTCCATCTGACCCTTGCTTATCCTAGCTTATCCGAACTGGCTGCATTTAACAGCACATTAAATCCCAATATTTTACGGGATCTTTTTAATTACTGTCAGCGATCTGGTAAATGGAAGGAGGTATCTTAAGTTCAAGCTTTCTCTCTTCTCTGCTCTAAGCCATCTCTTTCTTCTTCCTGTTCTCCTACCCAACTTCTTCTAGCTATAAAGTCTCAACCTCAAGAGTTGCTACCTTTGACCATGCTGATGAACTTCCACCTTGCTGTTTTCAACCTCTGGCTTCTTCTCAACCTCCGGCTTTTCCACGTCCGGCTTCTCCCTCTTCCTCTGCTTCCTCCTCTTCCTCTTTGACTTCTCCAGCATCCTCACCCCACTCCCCAGGAACAGACTGTCCTAGTCCTCTACTTTGGCACCTACTTTCACCCTATCAATACCTATTAGCCTCCCTGCTATCCACCCTCACTCTGTAGCAAAGCCCCCTTCTTCTCCTTCTTCTACTCAATGTAAACGAGCCTCAATTCTTCCCTTGTGGGAGGTGGCCAGCGGGGATGGCTTAGTTATGGTGCATGTTCCCTTCTCACTAACTGAACTTTCTCAAGTAAAAAAGAGACTAGGATCCTATACCTCTAATCCTTCTACTTTTATTAAAGAATTTCAATATCTCAATCTTATAGTCTTGCCTTAGAGGAACTAATACCCCACCCCTCACACATACATGATGGCATATTGCCTCAGGCCATCTATACTGGTATACAGACAGCAGCTCCTTGGTACACAAGGGAGCTCAAAAAGTAGGCTATGCCATAGTGTCAGAGACTGAGGAGACTGAGGCCCAAGCCCTCTCTGCCACACCAATTATCTACAGACTGAACTAATAGCTCTTACCACTGCATTCCAATTGGCCCAGGGACAATCCCTTAAGATCTACAAGGACTCTAAAAATGCCTTTCATAGTCTTCTCTTCCATGCTGCCATCTGGAAAGAGCATGGGTTACTTACAGGAAAGGGAGACTCTGTAACCATCGGAATAGTCCACTGCTGGTCCCCCTTCATGGACAATTCCATCATTTCCCAAGGAAATAACCAGGCTGAAGAGGAAGCTAAGGCTGCAGTGCTTAAAGGCCTAGACTCATCTCACCCACCACAGGACATCCTTACACTACAACCCACATCTCCCCTGTTATCTCCTGATACCCATCAGATTCTGTCCTTTCTACACGAGCTCTTTCATCCTAACAGTTGAGTTGTGTCTAACCCACCTGCAGCCCACCCCTGAGGACTTGCATTTCCTAAAGACTATTACCGCCTCTTGTTAAATCTGCCAGACTTCAGATCCTACCTCAGGATATCATAGCATGCTGGAGACTTCTATCAACCCCTGAGAGATGAGAACTTCTACTGAAGAATCCAGGCGGTACAGAGCTGGCTTGAAACAAACATACTAAGCACAAAGCCTTCTGGCCTGGTTCTGTGCTTTCCCTAGGGATTTTTACCAGTAGAAAAGTCTCCCTCAAACTTAATCTGGCTAGAATATCACAGATTCCTAAAGAATTCCTAAGAACATGCCAATAAAAGTCCTAATTTTCTTAGCACTGAGGATAACCCAAGCCTTGCACATGAAGTTCCACTTCACACCAAGATGGTAATTCATCTGCATAGCATTTGTTGTTCCTGTTGTTGTTCATTTTGCAGGGTAGAAAACATCGTTTCTCCAGTTTTATAGGTAAAGAGAACCAAAAAAAAAAAAGGCTACCCATGATCATGTATCCAGTGAATGGTAGCTGGGGCATTCATGGAAGATTCCATGAGAAATATAAATGTCCTTGATTACAGTAGGGTTCCAAAGGGTTTCTTTTGTTTTGAAGTTTAAGGTTTTCAATAGAGATAAGGAGTGTTACTGCAGGCTTTGAGTTTCTTTCGGAGAATCAGATAAATTTTCATGAGGACAGATGATATGTCACATACAATCTTGTACTCCAAGTGCCCAGCACAGCATCTGGCATGGAGTAATGTTTAGGAAATGTTATTGTCTGCCTAACAGAATGCATCACTGTGTATGTTTGGACAAACCATGTCAAAGTTCCTATAGACACAAACATACACAATTCATTTGTTCTGACATAATGTGGTTAAAGCCATGACAAAGATAAAAATCATCTTGCCCACATGTGCTGGAGGAAAGAATTCTGCTTTAACAACTGTAATTCTTAGGAAAATGACTTGGGCATACTTAAAATCAGGATAATTGTTCATTTAAAGTACTAATGCACGAATTCTGATAATGCCACTCAGCTTTTATCCTCTTGCCTCTTTTCCCTTGTTATTTAAGGCTTTTAGTGACATGATCAGCCAGTCTGTGTTTTCAGCAAGTTCTCTTGTGGTAGATGTGGAAGGCTGATTACAAAGAGGATAAAATGGGAGCCTGGGGTCCAGTAGAGTGGATACTCACTGCTGTAGAAGGAGGGGGTGCTGAACAAGGGGTGACCATGAAGATGGACAGGAGGGAATAGATTTGAGAATAAAAAAGATATTGGAGCTTGAATTTATTCACAGCTATCAAGAAAGATTGGGAAAAGTTGAGATGCATTTGAAAAGTGTTAGAACTACCAGCTACGTCTCTGAGGCTTTAAATGCAGAGTTAAAACAACCACAGTGAAATTGGGAGCCAATGATCCCTTTTAGCAGAGGGTGGGGGTACAATTAATGGTTTTCGTTTGGAGTATTTTCAATTCATTGGGCCATTGTCTATCCAACATTCACAAATTAGAATTTATTAACAAATTCTCTTTCCTTCCTTGCTTGCAAGGATGCATAGCCATTTGAAATACTCAGATTCAATGTATTTCTGTGCTTTTTGTGCATAAATATCCTGAAGGCACCTGGATCACAACTTTTGCTTGGCGGAGAGGAATTTCTGAGCTGAGTCAGAGGTAGATGTGAAGACAGTGTTGTGGGACAGAGTTGAACAGAGAGTGAGCTACTTTGTCTATTTAGGAAACATTGCATCCTTGTGAGAGAACTAGGCCTAAACAAGTTCACCCAAAAGTCACCAGGAACTAGGCCACCAATTCCAGAAACAAGGTCATAAGATTCCCTACCCAAGGAGTAGCCTGAGGATAACCACAAGAATGGGAAAGTATCTTATCTCAGAGAGGGGCATTTGTGCTGAGCAGCCCACTGACCTTGTAGCAGAACATTTCATGGCACAGAAAATACCTAACATTCCTGAGGTCTATGGATAGCCCACTCAATATTATGTTAGATAGCCAATAACTTTGTAACAAGCTTGCCCTTACTGAATGTCATCCAATCAGGTAACTGTTTAGCTGTAAATTCCCAGTCCTTCCTCAATCCCCAATAAAAACCGTGCAGCTGCACGGGGCTCTCCTCTCTGATCCACTGTTTTGGTGAGGGTGGCAAGGACAAGCTTAAGCCGGAATAAAGCACTTTGCTCTTGCATACATGGTCTGGCTCCTGGTAGTCTTTGGGGACCTTAAGATCTGGGCATAACACTTGTACCTCTCTTCACAGGCAGAGGCAGTCCACTGAGTAGTGATTTCCTAGAATGATAGGATACTTCAGTACTTAAGTACTTGGTAAGTAAGAGTCTATATGAGCAATCAGTTGAAGAAGCAAATAATATTCTGAGGAGAGCATTAATCATCTCTGCATCTAAAAGGACTTCCCCAAGGCCACATATACATGAGTGTAGAATTTTAAATAGGTTTTCTTTTTATACACTTGAAAAATGACAAGACTATGTCTTATTAAAAATAATGATTTTTTTAAGTCGTTCTTTCTACAAGAAAATTAACTTGGAAAGCAGAGGTCCTCAGGCTCTTGCCCTGCATGCTAAAAGAGATCTCTTTACTTAGCAACATCTGCTAATGTATCTGGGGAACTCAGCTCGGCCAAAAGGCTTTAAAAAGGCAACCAGAAAAAAAAAGGCAACCAGAAAGGCTCTTGCAGTTCAGGTGCTTCTTTATAGAAAGACTACAACACTTTGCCAAAGTCAACTTGGCCTGGCATTGTGAATATTCTAATTGAATGAATTATATAGCCTACTTTCTTTCTTTAGCATTGGTGGGTATTTCTTTGATATAAGGACTGAGAACATATTGGCAGATGTTACCAGTTACCCTTGTTTCATCTGTTGAATTGTACCTTACTTCAAAAAATCAAGAGGACATAATATACTCATACCTATCTGACAAGAAATCCAAAAGGAAGACTATTTCCTCTTTTTCTCTCAATGACAGAAATGTGGAGGACTGTTAATAAAAGTTGGCAGCACTGAAATCTTGAAAATGACTTGAAAGGAGAATTTGCATGGGATACGACCACCCAAACTCACTCCAGGTGTGGCCATCTCTTCCACTCCTCCTGAATTGTGAGGGGAGGGTAATAAGGTTCTGCTGCAATTCTTAATAAGGTTCTGCTGCAATTCTTAAGAGACATCTGGAAAAGGGGACTCCACTGTCTCCTTAGAACACATCTTTTGGCCTGGAGGGGAATATTGTACTTTTCCCAATTCCTAACTGTGAAAGTTAAGCAAGATCAAGTATCCAAACCAGATTCTTAGAACTTAGTCTATGTGGAGCAAGGCAGCAAGGTTTTTAGTCCCATTGGCTCCCACACCCTTCCCCATTAATATGGCTAGTAAAGGTATAAAGCAAATGCCTTTAAAGTGTCTGAACAAGAGAATACATTTCAGAGAAAATTTTGTATTCTGAAACGTTGTTCTAGCCCCAAAGGGAAACTCACTGTAGGTGAATTCATCTGAAAGGTTGGCATTCAAATCAAATCTGAAGAGCCCTAAAAAACATTTTTTTGGCCTTATCCCAACTCAGTTTCAAAAGCCTGAGAACATTGAAATGGCACTCAGTAAATAGCCATTTTTTTTTCATGGCCACTATAACCTTTGAAATACTAAAAACAATTACCTACTGGTTTTAAATTTATGCCAAATCTAGATACAAATGAATAATCCAACCTACTTGAGAACAAATGATGATGATGATGATAATGATGATTATGCTAATAATCACCATCATAATAATAGCTGCTATTACTAAGCATTTACTATGTGTAAGGCAGTATATTAAGCTCTTTTCATGCATTTTTCTTATTTATGCTCGTAACAATCCTAAGAAGTGGGTACGTAATTATCCTTGTATAGATGAGAAAGAGAGATTAAAAAAATGTTTAAATAATGTGTTCAAGGTCCCATAACTAGGTAGTGGCTGAATTAGCACCCACAACTAGCTCAATGTGAGCTGGTTATGCCTCAGTGGTAAAATATGAGCCTAACATTTCCTGAGGCTCTAGATTCCATTCCTAGCACCGAAATAAAAGCAAAACAAAATCTGCTGTATAAAATTTCCAAGACCTATCTTATTGATGGGCAAATTATATCACCTGTCTACTGCATATGATAATGCAAACTTCTATGTGCCAAGAACCTGAGTAGGTAACATGAAAACTATCTGACTATAAGCTCCTTTTCCAATCTCAACTGCTTTAATTTCCCCAAAAGATGTATTTGTTCTTATGTAAATAAACTGCTCCAGAAGTTTGAAAATACTGCTCTTTTGCCTGAAATAATCAACAACTACAAAATAGCAAAGAAATTAGTATGACAATGTTAAACAGTGAGTGCTTTTTTTAATTCGAAGTATAACAGAATCCTCTGGAAAGCTGTGGGACTCTCCTGGACAAGGTTGAAGTTGGTCATCTCTGGATAGCTAATCATTTGTCTATAATGGAAGGTTCCTTTTTCTCAGCAGGGTTCTGAAAATTCTTCAGATCTGGATAGTTCCTGGTTTTGTAAGGACCTTCACATAGCCCTCAGGGGATATTACAGGCCAGATCCTTACTTGATAAGGAAACTGCTCTAGCAAGCATCTAGCAAAATCTAGAAATGCCCCACCCTGCTAAGGATCTTAGTCCAGCAGTGACCTTCAGTTGTACTTGGAGATTCCCCCATAGGATAATTAAGTACTGCATGTTCCTTCTTGTGTTAGGACCAGTTAAGTCTCCCTGACCCCAGCAAATCAAACACATTTACCCTCAAAATCTCTCCCTCAGTCAAGGGTTAATATTGCCCTTGATTTCACATAAATAAAGGTAAGCAGGTTCATGCTTTCTCACTTCAAGACCATCTGAGAATTGTCAAATATCCTCCACTGGGCTCTATTTCACTGGGCCTGCTCTCCAGGCTACTGGGCCTGGACCTTGCCCAGCCTGCGATTTGAGGGGTTTGTGTCTTGGCTGCAAGCTAGCCAGGCATGATGGATTTTGGCCAGCATCTCTACCATGCTCAGCACAGCAGCTTGGCCAAGAGCTGTAACACTTTGGTATCTGTCATAGGCTTTGGAATGCCAGAGCTTCTATGCTAAAAGAGCTAACCTGTAACACTCTGGAAAATCTTTTCCATACCCTGGCTTTAGCACACTAAGATCTCATCCTGAAGTGCTCTAGTTGCCCCTGAGAGAAACAGAACCCCCATTCTTCATCTAGAAGCCAAGCTCCAGCTCCAGGACCTCAGCCAAGATCCAGAACCCTTGTTGAATGGAAAACTACAGAAAGCTTGCAAAAATCAGGACATATTCAGTAGCTTTGGGTGAGCCCAAGAATTACAATTCCTTTATGTCATTTGTAGGAAGATGTATTGAACTGAAGTTATCATGTAAAGCAAATGGAACCAGACATGTTTTCTCTCATATGTGAAAATCAGATTTAAAAAAAAAAAAACAACACACACACAACTGGAAAATTCTGAAAAAAGTATATAAGGAGTGGTGATGGTGTGTAAGAGAAGACGGTTAGGATGATGGCTATGATCAGAGAGTGATATATGCATGTATGGAAATGTTACAGCAAACTCTACCCATATGCAAAACCAACATGCATTAGAGTTCCAATTAAAAATAGAGAAAAAGTTGCTGTCATAGAAGTTAGTAGTGAAAGGTTGGTGACTAGAGTCTGGGAGGGAAAGGGAGGATGAAGAGGGGTGATTAATGAACATGAAATAATGGCTAGATGGGAGCAAGAAGCTCAGAGTGACTTCAGGTAACACTTACATGCTGAGCATTTCAAAGGTTTTCATCTTAAAGAAATGGTAAATGTTTAAGGAAATAAGTTTAACGTGACTCAGATATTTACTTCGCATAGACATGCATTGAAACAACACATGATTCTTCAATAATATTTACAGAATTCACTTATCAATTTAAAAGTGATTATAATTCATAAAAAGAATTTTCATTTCTAACAAGTTCCCAGGTGATGATGTGGTTTTGGGGAAGAAAACAATACCTTGAGATCTCCTGATCTAGCATTAAGGGAGCAAATGAAGAAAATATTATCTGTTAGAAGCAACTAGCCAAAGGCCTTCCTCTAGGTTGTAGTTCAAATTCCTTTGCTAACTAGTGATGTGATCCTGGGGATGCCACTTACCTCTTTATAAGTCTGCTAGTTTCTTCCTCTGTAACATGAAAGAGAAAGATTTGATGATTGCTTACATTTTTTTTTAATATCCTCAGTTCCAGTACCTTATGAGTAAATTGGCCAGAGAAATATACCTGATTTAAAATTCCAACAGATGATCTTTGAGCTTAAGGACTTATTGTGTTCACAGTAACAACAAATAGCATACACATATACATTGTGTAAGTAAATAAGTGCAAAATATATTATCTTCAGTCTTTCAATATACTCATCAAAGTATGATATTAATAGCATATTAATAGTATAGTATAGCAACCTTCTAATATACTTATCAAGTACCCACTACATAGTAGATACTATACCAAGTACTGGGATCCACTGGTAAACAGAATGGCGAGATTCTTACTCTCACAAAGGTTATAACCATACTGTTGAAATACAACCATTTTACTGTTATTTCTTTTTATTCTTTTTTTTTGTTTAAGATACATTTTTTAATTATTTTTTATTTTTTATATTAACTACAGTTTATTCACGTTGTATTCCAGCTGTAGTCCTCTTCCTCCCCTCTCCCAATCTTACCCTAATTTCCTCATCTCCTCCTATGCCCCTCTCCAAGTCCATGGATAGGGGAGGTCCTCCTCCCCTTCCACTTGACCCTAGCTTATCAGCTGTCTTTCCAAACTGGCTGCATTGTCCTCCTCTGTGGCTTGGCAAGGCTGCTCCCCCATCCAGGGAAGGCGGTCAAAGAGCCAGCCAGTGAGTTTATGTCAAAGACAGTCCCTGTTCCCTTTACTAGGGTACCCACTTAGACTATGGACTACATCTGAGCAGGGATTCTAGGTTATATCCATGAATGGTCCTTGGTTGGAGAATCAATCTCAGAAAAGACCCCTGTGCCCAGGTATTTTGGTTCTGTTGCTCGCCTTGTGGAGCATCTGTTCTCTCCAGGTCTTACTATCTCCCCCTTCTTTCATAAGATTCACTGCACTCTGCCCAAGTTTGTTTATGAGTCTCATTATCTGATTTTATACTTGTTATTGCATGATGAGATGAAAGTGGAAGATATGCACGAGTACAAGCCAGAGGACACTTTGCATAGTCAGTTTCCTCCTTTATGTGGGTTCCAGGGATTAAATTCAGATTGCCAGACTTTTGCTGCAAGTGCTTTTTTCTGTTGAGCCATGTGGCTGGCCCAGGGATATACAAGCATCTTAGATAAAAATGAAAAATATAAACATTATTAGGTGTCTAATATATTTCTTACTAAAATATATGATGTATTCTTTATTTTCTGATTAAACACCTGTTAGGACCCATGAAATGATGATGCACACAGACTTTTATATGAAAGAGGTTTTACTGGATGGAGATGGAGAGAGAGAGGAGAGAGAGAGAGACATGATAGGGGAAAGGGAAGGGGCACCCTTACGTAGAGACGGGAGAGAGCAGGGGAGCAAGAGAGTTAAGAGGGCAAGAGGGCAAGAGAGCAACAAAGTGGGTTGATCCTTCTAAGGAACAACTTAACCATGCCTGCTGGGTGTGGCTACCTGGAGGGCAACTCATGATAACATCATAGGTTACTAAGCAACCCAAAAGAAAGCTGCCTAAATAAATGACAACACCTAGCTGCATAAGTCTTCAATACAAGTCTGCCTACACTGATTACATCCAGAATTTGTGTGAGAACAAATTTATACCAAGAAAATACATTATAAAGTAAACAGCTACATGACTCTATGCCTGCCTACACCTTGCAGGAAGTAAGCTACAAATTCATCCTATCATCCTTTAATTTTACATAAAGATTCTAGAGTTAGGTGTGATGGCTTATGCCTCTAATCACAGCAGCCTGGAAACTGAGACAGGAGGATCATCAGAAGTTTGAAGACTGTTTGAAGTGTATATTAAGTTTATGTACAGCCTGCACTATTGAGTGAGACCCTGTCTCAAAAAATATCTTGTCTCAAAAAAATAGAATATAAATTTATTTATCTTTGTTTTCCCATATCAAATCCTTTTCATGAACTCATTTTATATGGAATTAGGTTTTATAACATACATTTTCAACTTTGGATTCAAACATCATTAACCATTTTAGCACCTTTGTTTTCCTATCTGAAAATGCCAAGTTGGCAGAAAGTGCTTCACAATGGTCTTCTCTCTCTTCTGGATCAGTTTATTAAGCCATTTTATCCACAACACATAAGAGGGAAATACTATATTCCACTTCCTCTCCAAAAAGTAAGTATTTATCTCATTAACTTCGGAACATGATTTTAAGTGCTGAAATCTTATGCTATGGTGTATAGTTATTTTTTTAATCTAATATTATGCCACTGGTTTAGAGAGCAAACTGGATATATGGGACATTTTCTTTTAGAAAATAATTTTGCAAAGAGATGCGCCAACACAGTGGGTCTAACTGGCCCTCTGGCAGAAACAGCCATGCAGTGCTTTAGCTAATGCCTGGCCATAAGGTTTCTTTTCACATATGTGCCTACTGCCCACTGGTTGTAATAAGGAAAGAGCCCTGGTGGTGATTCTTCCTGCACTGGACTTTACAGTTTCTGTGATTAGTATCTATGGTTTTATTCCAACTGTGTTGGTGTTAAAAACTTCAAAGCAAATCCAAAACCCAGTATTTAGGGGAATATATTTTAAAGGAATACTCACTACCAATTAGCCTAAATGGTAAAGAAAATCATCATATATTTTCAATGATGAAAGATCCCAGTAGGGGGCTCCTAATGGATGACAGGTGCCAGAGTGAGAGGCATCCAGTCAAAGAAGGGCAAAGCCTGTTTCATAATCAGCTGGAGAGAAGAGAGTTCACCCTGAAATACTGGCCTTTGAACATAGACAGAAGCAGTCCACAGTCTCTTCTATTTCATTCAGAATGCTGCTGTTTAGAATTAAGTCATCTGTACCCTTCTAGGAAGAGTGAACAGGCTACCACCCAGCTTACAGTCCCTTTTGCTATCTTGGTATAGTTAACAAAGGCATTACTAATAGATGGGGAATGAGGTTGGGAGAATTTTGCATAATTTTTTGAAAGGCTACTATGCTTACTCCTGGAATATTCATTTCACTAGAACGTGACTGCCATTTGGACAAGGATAGAGTTCTTTTTAATTTTGTTGTTGTTGTTGTTGTTGCTTTTTTACTGATGTGTTTTTTCCAAGCATTTTAAATGGTGCCTATTATACACTGGTGGTTAAAAAATACTGAATGAATAAGCAAATGAACCTTATAATTATAAGAATAAAGATAATAATTCTTTGTCTGAATCTCATTTTTTTTTTCTATTTTTCTTCTATTACAGTTATTTCAAGAAGTGCTCCCGGGGTTGGGGATTTAGCTCAGTGGTAGAGTGCTTGCCTAGCAAGCCCTAGGCCCTGGGTTCGGTCCTCAGCTCTGGGAAAAAAAAAAGTGCTCCCATTCCTATCTGCCACATTAATACACTCCTTTACTCAATATTTTTGTTGGTATTGTAGTTTACTGAACTTACTAGGGTTATATTAAAAAGTGAAAATCGGGGGGAATCCAAGATAGTGGCGCCCAGTACACACCATTTCTGAAGGGTAGAAGATCTGAAACTCCATAACTGGAGAGTTTATAAGTGGCTGAAATCAGAGCATAGACTCTGAGGCTTCCCAGGCTAAAGGAGACAACCTGTGAGCCGGGACAGACTGGATCCAGGCCCCACCCACCATGGACATCTCTGGCATAGAGAGTGGCAAACTATCTGCCGCACCTCCGTACTGGGAGCGCATAACCCCAGGTACTGGGTACCTCTTTACTCTAACAGCCAAACAGGGGTACCAAATCTGAGTGTAGAAACTGTGGGCTCTCTGCTCTTACTACTTTCACCTGCAAGTGAGTTCACTGGCCCTCTGACCATTGCACACCTGCCTGCTAGTGAGTATGCTCAGGCCTTCAGCACTTCCCACACACACCTGCAAGTGAGTTCCCTGACCCTAAGCACTTTCCACACCCGCTTGCAAGTTAGGGTTAGGGTTAGGGTGCAAGTTGGCCATCTGCGCTTTACACACATGCCTGCTCGTAAGTGCTTCTGCAAGAGAGTGCTTACAGAGCCCCAGATCCAGGGTCCCACTAGCAGCTAGACATCAAATCCCTCCCACCCACACCCCTGTGGAGGGCAACATAGGGATCTCTAGAAGAACATTCTGAACATTGAAGCCCCTATTCTGCAGGTCTCCCAGTGGAGTCCAGCCAAGCAATTCCTGGAACCAAGATGGGGCAGCTCAGACACATCTGAATCCATGGAGCAGAACACTTGAGACAGACCTGTCTGCAGCTGAGCTAGTCAGGGCAACTGCACATGCGCACTGCACCCACACAAACCACACCTGCACCACAACCTGCACTTGTTTGCACTTCTCCCTCACACTCCACCTTTCTAGGCAGGCACACCTCCATGCACACTCCTGCACTTGCACACTTGCACCTGATTCCTTCCTCCCTTATCTGCATCTGAAACACCAACACCTACCCTCAAACCAGTGGACCTCTCTCATCTTACTGAAGAATACTCCAGACTCCAGCGACAGACAGACCCAATCTGCAGTACAAGCTCCAGGAACAAACAGCAAAGGTTACTGAGCTTCAGATGGCTAGAAGCAAGCGTAAGAACAAATCCAACAAAAATCAGGATATTGTGGCTTCAACAGTATCCCACAAAATCAATGGATATTTTAGCCCACCAGAAACACTGGAATATGATTTTAAAGCTGGACTTATCAAGTTATTAGAGGCATATAAAGAAGAAATTAACAAAACTCTCAAAGAACACAAATATAGGCACATAAAGAAGAAACAAACAAAAAATAGTTGCCATGGAAAGACGGGAATCCACATTCAAACAGATGAAGGAAATGGTACAAGACATGAAAACAGAATCAGAATCAATAAAGAAAGCACAAAAAGAGAAAACCCTGGAGCTGGAGAACTTAGAGAAAAGATCAGGAACCACAAAGGTAATCATCACCAACAGAATACAAGAGATGGAAGAGAGAATCTCAGGCGCTGAAGATACAATTGCAGAAATTGATATACCTCTCAAAGAAAAAATCATATTGAAAAAGTCACAAACACAAAACATCCAATAGATCAAGGATGCCATGAAATGACGAAATCTAAGAAGAATAGGAATAGACAAAAATGAAGATTCCAATCTAGAAAGTCCAGAAAATATTTTCAAAAAAATCATAGAAGAAAATTTTCCCAACATAAAGAAAAAGATGTCCATAAACATACAAGATGCCTACAAAACACCAAATAAACTAGACCAGAATAGAAACTCCTCACATCACATACTAGTCAAAACACTAAATCTACAGAACAAAGAAAAAATATTACAAGCATCAAGGGGAAAAGGCCAAGTAACAATTATACAAAGGTGGACCTATCAGGATCACACCAGACTTCTCAACAGAAAGCATGAAAGCCAGAAGGGTCTGAAAAGATGTCATGCAGACTCTAAAAGAACACAGATGTCAAACAAGACTACTATACCCAGCAAAGCTTTCAATCACCATACATGAAGAAAACAAAATATTCCATGACAAAACTAAACTTAAACAATATCTACACAGAAACACAGCCATACAAAAGATACTAGAAGGAAAACTTCAATCTAATGAAATGAAACACAGCCAAGAAAACACAGAACATAGATAAACTCACAACAAAAAACAAATTAAAACAAGCACACAAACACACTATCACCACCAACTCCACTATAAAAGGAACTAACACTTATTGGTCAGTATTATCCATCAACATCAATGGACTCAACTCTCCAGTAAAAAGACAGAGTAACAGAATGGTTACAGAAACAGGATCCAACATTCTGCTGCATCCAAGAAACACACCTTTGCAACAATGAGAGATACTACCTCAGAATATAGGGCTGGAAAATGGTTTTTCAAGCAAACAGACCCAGAAAATAAATTGGAGTAGCTATCCTACTATCTAATAAAAGAGACTTTTAACCAAAATTAATCAAAAAAGATGATGAGGGACACTTCATTCCCATCAAAGGAAAAAATACACCCAGAGGACATCACAATCCTGAACATCTATGGCCCAAATACAAGAGCACCTGCATTTGTAAATGAAACATTATTAAAGCTCAAATAACACATCGATCCCAACACCTTAATAGTGGGAGACTGCAACACTCCACTCTCATAAAGGAACAGATCATCAAGACAGAAGTTAAATAGGGGAATAATGACACAGAGTCAAATGGATCTAATAGATGTCTTCAGAACCTTTCACCCAAACTCAAAAGAGTATAACTTCTCATTACCACACAGAATGTTTTCCAAAATTGATCATATAGTTGGACACAAAGCAAGCCTCAACACATACAAGAAGACAGAAATAATTCCTTTTAGCTTATCAGATCACCATAGCATAAAATTAGACCTCAACAACAGCAGAAATAACAAAAAATCCTACACATGCATGAAAATTAAACAATTCTCTTCTCAACAACAGCTGTATCAGGGAAGAAATAAAAAAGAAATTACAGACCTCTTAAAATTAAATGAAAATGAAGGCACAACTCACCCAAATTTATGGGACACAATGGAAGCAGTGTGAAAAGGAAAGCTCATAGCACTAAGTGCCTCCAGTAAGAAGTTTGAGACATCTCATACCAGCAACTTAATGGCACACCTGAAAGCCCTGGTGGGGGGGGGGAGAGAAGCAGACACACACAAGAGGAGTAGATGGTTGGAAATAATCAAACACAGGGCTGAAATCAATAAATTAGAAACAAATAAAACAATTCATTGGATCGATGATCCCAAGAGCTGTTCTTTGAAAAAAAAAAAATATCAATAAGATAGATAAATCCTTAGAAAAACTAACTAAACAGCAGAGAGAAACTATCCAAATCAGTAAAATCAGAAAAGAAAAGGGGAACATAAGGACAGACACTGCGGAAATTCAAAGAATCATTGGGCCTTACTACAAAAGACTATACACCACAAAATTTGAAAATCTAAATCAAATGGACATTTTTCTTGATATATTCCATTTATCAAAGCTAAACCAAGATCAGGTAAATAGATTAAACAATCCTATATCCCCCAAGGAAATAGAAATAGTCATCAAAAGTCTCCCTGCCAGAATCTTATGAAAGAAGTAGGAAACAGTAAGATCTGGAGAGTCCAGCTCCACAAGGAGAGCAACAGAACCAAACAATCTGAGCACAGGGATCTTTCCTGAGACTGATACTCCAAGCATGGAGATAACCTAAGACCCCTGCACAGATGTAGCCCATGACAATTCAGTATCCAAGTAGGTTCCAGTGTAATAGGTACAGGGACTGTCTCTGACATGAACTGATTGGCCTGCTCTTTAATTACCTTCCCCTGAGGGGGAAGCAGCATTACCAGGCCACAGAAGAAGACAATGCAGCCACTCCTGATGAGACCTAATTGACTAGAATCAGAAGGAAGGAAAAGAAGACCTCCCCTATCAGTGGACTTGGGGAGGGGCATGCATGCAGAGGGTGGAGGAAGGGAGGGATTGGGACGGGAGGAGGGAGGGAACCTCAGGGGGAATACAAAGTGAATAAAGTGTAATTAATAAATAATTAAAAAAAAAGACACACTTGAAAAAAAAGTCTCCCTGCCAAAACAAAAAGAAAAAGAAAAAAAAAATCCCAGGGCCTGATGGTTTCAGAACAGAATTTTACCAGACCTTCAAAGAGGAATTGACTCCAAAACTCATCAAACTATTCCACAAAACAAGAACAGAAGGAATATTACCAAAATCATTCTATGAGGCCACAGTAAATGTGATACCTAAACCACAAAATGACCAACAAGAAAAGATAATTTCAGACATATCTCTCTTATGAACATTGAGGCAAAAACTCAATAAAATACTTGCAAACCAAATCCAAGAACTCATGAAAGATATCATCCACCATGACCAAGTAGGCTGCATTCCAGGCATGCAGGGGTGGTTCAATATATAGAAATCTATTGATGTAATCCACCATATAAACAAATTGAAGGAGAAAAACCACATGATCATCTCCTTAGAATGCAGAAAAAGCATTTGACAAAATCCAACATTCATTCATGTTTAAAGTCTTGGAGAGATCAGGGATACAAGGCACATATCTAAATATAGTAAAGACAATATACAGTGAGCCTATAGCCATCAAACTAAATGGAGAGCAACTTAAATCAATGCCACTAAAATCAGGGACAAGGCAAGGCTGCCCAATCTCTCAGTATCTCTTCAACATAGTACTTGAAGTCCTATCTAGAGCAATAAGACAACTAAAGGAGATCAAGGGAATACAAATCAGAAAGGAAGTCATCAAAGTATCACCATTTGCAGATTATATGACAGTATACATTAGTGACCCAAAAAATTCAACCAGAGAACTCCTGTAGCTGATAAACACATTCAGCAAAGTGGCTGAATGCAAAATTAACTCAAAAAATCAGTAGCCCTCTTGAATATGAAAGACAAAAAGGCTCAGAAAGAAATTAGGGAAACTACACTGTTTGCAATAGCCACAAATAACATAAATACCTTGCTGTGACTCTAACCAAGTAAGTGAAAGACCTGTTTGAAAAAAACAAAACAAAACAAAACTTCAAATCTCTGAAGAAAGAAATTGAAGAAGATATCAGAAGATGGAAAGATCTCCCATGCTCACGGATGGTAGGATTAACATAGTAAAAATGATCATCCTTCCAAAAGAAATCTACAGATTCAATGCAATTCCCATCAAAATACCAACACAATTCTTTACAGACCTTGAAAGAACACTTACAAACTTCATATGGAAAAACAAAAAAAAACTCAGAATTGCCAGAACGATCCTGTACAATAACAGATCATCTGGAGTTATCCCCAACCCTACTCTCAAGCTGTATTAAAAACTGCATGGTACTTGCATAGAAACAGAATGGTGTCTCAATGGAATCAAATAGAAGACCAAGAAATACAGGGACACATCTACAAATACCTGATTTTTGATAAAGGACCCAAAATCATTCAATGGAAAAAAGATAGCATCTTCAACAAATGTTGCTGGACTAACTCGATGTCTCCATGTAGAAAAGTGGAAATAGATCCATACTTATCACCCAGCACAAAAGTAAAGTCTAAATGGATCAAAGGCATCAACATAAAACCAGACATACTAAATCTGTTAGAAGAAAAATTGGGGAAGAGCCTTGAAAACATTGGCACAGGAGACAACTTCCTTAACAGAACACAACAGCACAGGCTCTATGATCAACAATCAATAAAATGGGACCTCATGAAACTGAAAAGCTTCTGTAAAGCAAAGGACACTGTCATCAGAACAAACGACAGCCTACAGACTGGGAAAGGATCTTCACCAACCCTATATCTGACAGAGGGCTGAAATCCAGAATATATAAGGAACTCAAGAACTTAAATACCAACAAACCAATTAATCCAATTAAAAAAATGGAGTACAGAGCTAAACAGAGAATTCTCAATAGAGGAACATAGAATGACAGAGAAACACTTAAAGAAATGTTCAACATCCTTAGTCATCAGGGAAATGTAAATCAAATAACCCTGAGATTTCACCTTACATCCATTAGAATGGCTAAGATCAAAAACTCAAGTGACAACACACGCTGGAGAGGATGTGGAGAAAGGGGAACTCTCCTCCATTGCTGGTGGGAATGTAAACTCGTACAACCACTTTGGAAATCAATTTGGTACTTTCTTAGAAAAGTAGAAATAGTGCTACCTCAAGATCCAGCTATACCACTCCTAGGCATTTATCCAAAATATACTCAACTATAAAACAAAGACATTTGCTCAACCATGTTTGTAGCAGCTCTATTCATAATAATAGCCAGAAGCTAGAAATAACCTAGATGCCCCTCAATAGAGGAATGGATATAGAAATTATGGTACATTTACACAATGGAATACTACTCAGATACTAAAAGCAAGGAAATAATGAAATTTGCAGGCAAATGGTGGGAACTAGAGAAGAAGATTTTGAGTGATGTACCCCAGAAGCAGAAAGACACATATGGTGTATACTCACTCATAAGTGGATATTAGCTACATAATATTGGATAAAACATACCAAAATCTATAAACATAAAGAAGCTAAGCAACAAGGAAGACGCTAGAGAAGATGCTCAGTCCTCATTCAGAAGGACAAACACGGAAGCAGGAGAAGACAGGCAATAGGACAGGAGCCTACCACAGAAGGTCTCTGAAAGACTCTACTGATCAAGGTATCAAAGCAGAAGTTGAGACTCATAGCCAAACTTTGGGTAAAGTGCAGGGAATCTTATGAAAGATGAGGGAGACAGAAAGACCTGGAGAGGATAGGAGCTCTAACAGATCAGCAGAGCCAAAAAACTGAGTCCTGTGGGCTTTGAAGAGAATGATACCCCAACTAAGGACCATGCATGGAGAGGACCTAAAACCTCAGCTAAGATGTAGCCCATAGACTTAGTCTCAAAGTGGGTTACCTAGTAAGGGGAGCAGGGACTTTCTCTGACATAAACTCAGTGGCAGGCTCTCTGATCACCTCTCCCTGGGGGTGTGTGCAGTCTTGCCAGGCCACAGAAGAAGACACAGTCCACAGGCCCTGATGAAACCTGATAGGCTAGGGTCAAATAGAAGAGGAGGAGGACCTCCCCTATCAATGGACTAGGGAAGGGGCAAGGAGGAGAAGAGGGAGGGTAGGTAGGATTGGGAGGAGAAGAGTGAGGGGGCCACAGCTGGGATACAAATTGAATAAATTGTAATAAATGATAATAAAAAAGATGAAAAAAGTGAAAATTGCTATCAACATCATAAAATTTTCTTTTGCATTTTTTTTTCTAATTTTTTTGAGACCAAGTCTCACTGCGTAGCTGTGACTCTGGTAGAACTCATATGAAGACAGGTTGGCCTTGAATTCACAGATATCTACCTTCCTATGCCTGTGTCCTCCAACCCAGTGCTGGGATTAATTGTATCTGCCACTATCCCTGGCTAGCATAACAGTTCAAGGCCTCTAATATACCTATGTAGTGTGCAGGCAAATAAGAAAATGAACCTGAACAACCCCTAAAACCCTCCATCAGGCATCACTCCATTGCAACACAAATAGCCACCTAGCTTTGAGTAGATTGGTAAATCAATCTTGTAGGTAAATCAATCCTGTGCTATGTCCTCTTTATTGTGGTTTCTCTTGCGCAGTACTTTCTTGGTATTGAAAGACACATGCCTGGGCTTCATTCATCCACATTGCCATAAAGCACTTCCATATATCGTCATTTACTCGGTCAATATGCTGTTAATAAGCAATTGTGTTATTTCCATCCAGAAATGCTGTGAACGAGGTTGTTGTGACTATGCTTCTGCTTGTGTTTTTGTATAAGCATTGATTCTTAAATAATATTTAGATTTGCCCCCATTTTACTAGTGGATGTGTAACTTATTCTTTGTCTGCAATTTTTCTAATAGTGTCTTTTTCATGTTAGGAAGGATTAGTCTGCCCAGTTACTATAAATGCTGTTCTTCTACTATAAATGCTATCTCAATGCTGGATTCACCCATTTCATTTGCTCTAGCCTCTGGTAACCACCATTCCTTTTTTTTTTTTCCCTCTGAATTTGACTAACCTATAAACCACGTAAAAATCATCCTGTGTTTATTATTTTGTGCATGGCTTGGTTGGGTTAGCATAATGTCATCAAGGCTCATCCATATTATGCCACATGGCCAGTTTTCCTTCCTTTTTTAAAACTGAATAATATCACAATGCGTATTTGTATGCCATTGTGTTTTTTTTTTTTTCCATTAGCTTAGGTTCTATCCCTTACTGATTGTAAATGCTGCTGCTATCAACATGATTATATAGCAGTTTCACGTTCAAAGGGCCGCTCTGGTTATTGTGTGAAATTAGACAGTATATAAGAGTCAAAGCTGGAGGCCAGTTAGGAGACATTAAAAACAAAATGATTGTGTGACATAAGTGACAATTCATCAAGAAGAGGCTAGCAAGCTGGCCTAAAAGAGCAGACAGTTTCCTGTGCTTTATTTCTTCCCAGACTAGCATCTGGCATTGTGCAATTCGCGTCTCCCAACTTCTCGTGGAATTTCAGTGGTGTGTTCTCAATGTGTCTCCCAAAATCCATATATTGAGAACTTAATCTCCAATGGAACCATAGTGAGAGATGGGGCTTAGTGGACACAGTTTAGGTTATAAGGTTCATGCCCTTATCAGTGGATTGATGTTGCCACAGAAAAACTTTGTGGTAAACAGTTTTTCTTTTCTTTTCATTTCTTTTTTTTTTTTTCCTTCTTTTGCTATGTTCCTCTCTGCTTGCTGTGATGCTTTCCTTGGGGAGACTGTTTCTCCTTATCTTGGATGGAAAGCAATAACAGACCAAATCTAAAAACAAAATAAAACAAAACAAAACTATTCCATTCATGTCTAGTTTGGTAAACTAACGCGTTTTATTGGAGTTGCTTAAAGAAACGTGGATGGCTCTGGCAGTTACAACACCATAAAGCCCACCCAAGCATGGGTGACAAAGTTTCAGAAAGCTGCATCTCTGCAGTTTCCTGCAAATTCAGCTATTCCACTAAAGAGTCTCTTCTGTTTGCAGTGATTGCTTACTGCTTATATAACCTCAGGGAAGGGCCTCATGAGTCTGGTGAGTTTCATGTGTTCTCTGAGTGTTTTAAGTATCTAAGTGTCAAGTTTCATGACCCTCATGAACGTCCTTCCTCTGTTTAGAAGAGAATGTTTTAATCAAGGTGAACCAGCTACACATACAAAACTCTGCTCAAGAGAAGGAAAGGATTCAGTGTATCATCTTGGAAGCAGATAGTGTGGGCTGTAAGCTACCACACTTATTTTTGAGGCAGGGTTTCTCTGGGTGTAACCCTGGCTGGCCTGGAACTCACTTTGTAGAACAGACTGGTTTTGAACTCAGAGAAACACCTGCCTCTGTCTCCTGCCTCCTGCTTCCTGAGATTAAAGATATGCACCACTACTGCCTGGCTACACTTTCTTGTTCTCCAAAAATGAGAATGAAATTCTATCCTTTGTAAATTACCTAGTCTCATGTATTATGTTATAACAGCATGAAACAAAAACAGTCAGAAAATGTCCATTCTGTAAGCACAACTTTAATGTCACCAAAGGTGCTTTGTGAACAATATCTTTAAGGCTACCAAGTGAATTGTGATGGCTATATCTGTAATTAACTAAATTCCAAATAGTTTGACATACCTGTGAGGGTATTTTTCTTAATTTTTTTGAAGTGAGAAGATCCACTTCTAATCTATATATTTGTGGTAAGAAGATCCACCATTAATCTGGGCCATACCTTCTGCTGACAGACAATATAAATGACATGGAAGAAGGACACTTGTTCTCTCTTTGCCTGCTTTCTCTTGCTCTTGATAGAAAGTCCATTTATTCAGTGGCATTAGAGAATATTTCTTCAGGATTCCAACATATACTGTTCTGTTCCTAGAGAACCATGACTAACACACAAACATACATTAAGCAGACTCAGCATGTCATGCTTTTGAAATTCTCAGATGTTCTTACTGGGGTATGCAGTCTCCTTTCTAACTTTTGTGACTGTGGGCATTCCTCTTTCACTTCGCATTGGCTCATAATGGCACTGTGCCCTTCCAATAATTACTTGATAAATGTTTGTAGACTGAGGATGGCTGGGAAAGTTTATATCTTAGGTAATAGAAAGGAAAACTGTTACAAAGCGAGGATTTATAAGTCCATAGCTTTATGTTTTGTTTTTCTGTTTTCAGGGGCCTCTTGTGTTCTTCCTAGTTTTCACAGTTTTTAGAGAAAACTAGCTTGCCATATGACTAAACACAGTGCGGTTATTGGGACAGGCCATTAACTACAAGTAAGAAATTCCTGATTGGGCCATTCATGCTGATTCTACAACAGAGAAGCCACCAAATGAGAAATCCCTTCCTCTCTCATCTATTCTGGTCATAACCATACTGTAAAAAGATGTGCAATATTTTGAAAGGATCAACTGCTTGGCATCTGTTTTAAGAGAGCTCACTAGCACATTCACAATGACAAAAGTGTTGTGATATTTTCTTTATTTTCTTGCCAGAACAATGCATTATAAAATATAGACTATTTGGGTGAGGTCAGATTAAACTACAAGTACATGTAAAAATTACAAAATCTAAGATCAAGAAGGGGTCCAGAGATGAGAAAAACAGGAAGACGAACAGATGTGGAGATGAGGTTCTAGCACACACTTATTATTATAGTTACCACTACAAACTTCCCAGAGACTGTTTGCAGAGAATTTCCTACAGTAGAGTTTACATGTTGGTCTCTGTGTCATATAAGGAACATAGAACAAGAAATTTGGGATTAGAATAACTCTACTGATAAAGTGAATTCTGAGAGCTAACTCTAAGTCATCTATTCAGCCTGAGTATAACTTATTCACTCTTCATCTACTGGTAAATTGTACTTGGTAGCTACTATTATGCCTTGTACTATGTTAATATTTGACATGTAACAAATATAATTGTCAAGCAACTCTATGACACAGATATTGTTATTGCCACCACTTTAGAGATGAGAAAAACTAGTGTGGGGCCTGGTAGAGTTAATAGTTAAGGCGATTTTTGTCTAGGCTCCTTAACTACCACATAATAAATACTACAAGGGAAAGCAACAGCAGAAATCCATGTTCTAAGCTAAGGGCTCAGAACTAGAGCTGAATGTGACCAACACAGAAGCACTAAGGATAATTCAAGGGGCTCCAAGGAACTTGGTTACTAAAGACCAAAAATCCCTCTAGAAGCCAACTGAGGGCTCAGCACAAAAATGTTACTAGTGAAGTTCTAGATTGCCTAAGATGGCAAAAAGTTGAAGAAACAGGAGCAAGGGATTCCTTAGTAGAACAGTTATTAGATTGTTGCTACTGGTGTTGTGCTCACTAAAAGAACTGGTAACTTCTCTACTATACCAAAAATCCTTAGCCATTCATGCATTTGACACCTGACAGAATGTGTAGAGACTAGAAATTGGGTGCAAACTCAGGAATACTGCTAGGAAGAGACAGTGGTTTACTACCTACCATTAGGTAGGGGTTTACCCCTACCATAGGGGTTTACTAACTCCCTACCATTACAGTTTATCTGCAGTTCTTAAAAAAGTACCTGGCACATAGTAGGTGCTCAATAAATGCCTGCTAGATTCAAGTTGTCAACAATAAATCAATGCCTGAGATCAGTATGCTATGTTGAGCTACATACTTCAGTCTTTAGATATACACACTCTGACCTCTTGATCCCCTCTGTGGCAGTGATGTTCACCAATTATTTCCAGTTCCCTTCTTTCTAGTGAGACTATGGCTAAAAAGCCAGGGGAGTATTTCAGAGCATGTGCTACTCTTCCAGAGGACCCAGGTTCAAATTCCAGCACCCCACATGGTGTTTTATAACCATCTCTAACTATAGTCCCAGGAGATCCAGTATTGGCCTTTACAGTCATCAAACATGCATGAATAGCACAGGCACGCATGAAAGGAAAACACTAATACACATAAAATAAATAAATAAAATTACGAAAAAAAGATGCATGCACAAGGCAAGATTTGGCCTTCCACAGATATTTGGAAGTTCAGCATGGTAACGTGACTTAGCTTAGCTGGAAGAATCTGATCAAAAGCTGTAAGAATTTTTTCATGCCAATTCAATTAGAATATTGATCGAGCTTCTCTATGAGTGGCTCTCTGAGCAAAGACTATATGAAAAAAAAAAGCCAGCCAACTGACAGAAGACCTAGTGTAACATAGAAGCAAGGGATAAAAGTTTGTTTCAAAATCTTTAATTTTAAATGATTTTAATTTGTATTTGTGCATATGTCTGGTTTGTCTTGAATGTATTCATGTATATCAATTGCATGCCTGGTGCCATGGAGGCCAGAAGAGTGTTTTGGATACCCTGGAAGTTGCAGGTGATTTTAAGTACCCACATAGGTTCTCTGTAGGTGTGGCCAGTTATCTTAATTGCTGAGTCTCACTCCCAAAATGTTGAAATTTTAAGATTAACTTCAGCCTAACACACCCTCATCTAATACCCTACTTTTCAGAACAGGTAATCTTTAGAACAGCTTTATAATGGCAAGGGTCACTGGAAGTCATTCATGAATGCCTGTAATCCATAAATCCATTCTGGTTAATACCACTCACCTCTAAATTTACATGGCTGTTCCAGGTTTCTCTGTTGGTCAACTCTTCCCTCTGTGTAATTAATTTTTCCCCTGATTTCATCCAAATGTTATTAAAGCAACTAAAAACACAGTTAAGAACTATCTTTACAGTTTATTCAGATTTTGCTGAAGATTTGTTGATGACAAATGGAAATAATATTTTTTGAGCCAGGGTCCCATGTGTCCCACTATGATTCACTATGTAGCTAAATTTAAACTTCTAATTCTCTTGCCTCCACCTCCTATGTTCTGTGATTACAGGCATGTACTTACCCACACCTAGTTTGTAGAATTCTAGAGATAGGACCCATGACTTCATGAATACTACACATGCATTCTAACAACTAAGCCATATCTTCAGCCCCCAGAGTAGGACTTGAATAATTAAACAAACATTAGCATAAGTTTCCTTACTATAGCCTCTCTCAATGGGTGTCAGTGCTCAGAGTAAATCTGTGGGAAGACTCTGGACGTTTCAGCGTTACTATGAACACACTTAAGAAATAAACTTTTCTGTAAGTGACGTTTGTCAGTGCCTAGCTCATAATGTCTACAAAACACTGTGAGTTCATTATGAGAAAGTGAGAAAAGGGGTCATGTTTGATTATATTGTGGGTAGGCATATCTAGTCATACTATAAGACATACTTTAACAGTCAAACGGGACCAGAAGAGGCTAAAAAGTACTTCCAATCAGATCTGGTTGACAAACAGGGAGAGCAGAAATCATCAAAACCAGAAGAGAAACTAGGAAGGATATTACAGTGGTTTGAATGAGAATGGCCCCCATAGGCTCATATGCTTGGATACTTGGTCCCCAGTTGGTGAAATTGTTTGGGAAGGATTAGGAGGTGTGGCATTGCTGGAGGAAGTATCTCCTCCAGCAATGTATTTTGAGATTTCAAACATGCTCACCATTCCCAGATAGCCCTCTCTGTCTCTTGGTTGTGTCTAAAGATGTGAGCTCTCCATGTCTGATTGCATGCGGGTTGATGCCCCAGGTCCTGCCTCTGAGAAAAAGGTATCTGACGGGTCTGATGCTCTTTGGGTGGATGACACCTAAATGAACATCAGTACAAAGTCCCAATTTATTTCTAATATCAGAGATCAGACCTCTACTCTTGCCTAAAACAAAAAGGGGGAACTGTAGAGAGCTGCATAATGCCGAGCCTTAAAGATGGAGCTGGTTTCTGCCTTCCACCTTCCCGATGGTGAGTGCTCTCTGTCACAAACAACTCCACATTTGGCTAAGGCTGAGGATCTGGCTTGCTTCCATGTATGTGGACCTATCTGCATTGCCCACGAGGCATGCTGGGGTTGGCTACCCAGAGGCTATTTAAGCTGTGGGCTGGCTTTCCCTAGGGTCAGATGATTGATTGTTCAAGGTTCCTGAATAAACTGCATTGAAAAAAAAAAAAGATGTGAGCTCTCAGCTACTGTGCCATATCTGTCTGCCTGCTACCTTGCTCCCCCAAACTCTCTCTGAAACTAAGCTGGAAGTAAATGTTTTCTACTATAGGTAGCCTTGGTTGTCACATCTTGGCACAGCAGGAGAAAAGTAACTAAGACAAGCAGTGACCAGACAAGAACATTTCATCACTTGAGAGGACGGCAAAGGCCATTTCCTGGGGGGGGGGGGGGGTAATAACAAAAAACAAAAACAAACAAACAAACCTAACCATTTCTGGGTTACCTACTCTGTGAGAGTCAAGTCACAAGCATATTTGAGACAATGTTTTGTTGAGCCTTCTCAATAATCTAACAAGGAAGATCTTAAGATTCTTTTGAAATTAAAATGTTGATGTTACACCCAGTTCGCAAGCCCCCAAAAGATCTACAGGAATTGACTCTGTTGCAAAACACATGAGGGTCTTTTTATTGTAAATTACAAGCTGCAGCTTGGGCCCACAAAACCCACCGCTGAAGCTGTGGGAGCTTAGCGCCCTGTGCCCAGGTTAGTTGGGTAATTTAAAGATTCTGGTCCCTCCCAGCATGCCCAAGGCAGAGGCAATTCATGCCTGGCAGGCATCTATTGGTCAAAATGCTACATTTTGAATTAATTGGCTATAGGAAGGTCCCCAGACCATAATGACCTGGTGTCCCTCCCTAGGGGGATGGGCCAGTTTCCTAGCAACTGTTATCTCTAGTGGGTGGGGAAAGAATGCGGTACAGCATCCTTCCCCCTCAGGGCATCACTAGACTTCTCCATTCACATAGTTCAGGCCTTAATTAATAGTAGCTGCTAATTTTTAATCTTTTTGGTCTCTCAGTTGACATTAAGGTTCAAAAGATTTGTGAAGTTTACCTGGGCTTACTTGGCTTATTGGTTTGCCAGGCTGAGATTCATGCCTAAATCTACCTGTTCTCAGAATCCATGATTTTTGCTCCCTCCACTGGACAGACCATAGAGTCCAGTGATTCTTGGTCTCTGCCTTAGGAAAACACATTTAAACAGTAAAGGAGGAATGTGTTAACATTTGTCCCAAATAGCTATCTCAAAGCCCAAGGCACAGTGTCAAAGAATGAGAAGGGCTGCTCTGTCAGCTTAGGGTGTGGGAGGAGATGTGATGAGGAAGAGATTCCGGAGATTCCGGAGCAGACCCCGGAACTTAGTCATTCTCAGGAATCACTAAAGGTGCACAGAAGGTACTGGGTCACTGGTGGGTTGAATATGTCCTTAACAAAGGAAGCAGTGCCATATGGGAATTTTCAGAGGAATCTTCAAATGAAAAACAAACACCTCTTCAAAAAAGTCTATATTACATTTGCTGATAGTTCCGTTTTAGAAGTTCAGAGACCTGACCTCCAAAGGAAAAGACAACAGACCCAAACAAAAAACCAAAGGCATTGCTAATCAGCCATCTGCACTGATGAAGTAGGAAAATAAACGAAAGCAAAGCAAAACAAAACACAACAAAACCGCCTTAAACAAAAACGTCTTCTTTTGAGACAGGAGGAAAACTCTGGCTTCCCAAAGCCATGTCCATGTTTTCCGTATTTATGCTATGACTGGGGACTCATGCTCTGAGAAGGGGGGGTTGGAGGGTCCCTTTTCATGCTATGTGATTTAATCTGTCTCCATCACTTCCCAGAGTCTGACAGGAATCAGATGAAAATGCCAGAACTTGACTTCAGCCAAGTGACGCCCACCTCCCAATCCACAACATCATGGTGTAGCCTCCTCACAGGCAAGGAAACAGTCAATAAGGAAATACCATAGTTAGGCTCTTTGCAACTTGCTGGAAGTGTGGCTGGCGCTTCATTTCCTGATCACTCAGGTGGAAATTGTAAAAACAATTAAGAGCTATGACTAATCACCAAATCAAAGCAGGTTGCCCGACTCATTTGCAATTGTGCACTGAGTTCTGTGTGCCAACAAACAAAGACTTGGGGAGTTTATTATTTAAACCAATTAAAAGCTCCAGGCAAAATGAGGAGTCAATTTGTGGCCACGTGGTGGGAGAACAGAAGTTGTAGAAGCCTGAGGAATTTTGGGAGCAGAGCCATATGGTCAAAATTGAAATGAAGCACCCAAAATCACTAGAAATGTCTGCACAGAAAGCAATTTCAGACTGAAAAGCATCACCTTGAAAAAAGACACTAGCGCTCTGCACTTGAATTCACTCTCCCCTCCCCACGCTCCAGCAGGTCTGCAAGGCTGGTAGTTCTACCCAATAGAAAAAGAAAAATCAAACTGACTAAAATCTGAACAGTTAGCAAGAGACATGGCTAAATTTCCTGTCCAACATTTGGGCTTTTATGTATTTTAGGGCTACCTAGAGAGTTCTTAAAGGCCCAGATGATGAAAATCGGCTGCTCTGCCCTTCTTCTCAAATGAGGTGCACAGTCCATCTGGAGAGGGCACTCACACACAGGAAGGAAGCTGTGGGCCATAAAATGGAAAGTAAAGAATTAAAAACTGAAGTCATTTGGTAGCAGTTATAAAAATAAATAACTAAGGTAGTACAATGGGGCAGTAACTTCAGCAAATTAACTTTACAGAATGGATGTTATAGAACAAGTCTTAAAGTTCTTTTCACATACCTATGAGACAGTTGCCCTTTCTTTTTTTTTTTTTCCTTTTTCTTTCTTTCTTTCTTTTTTTTTTTTTTAATAGAGAGTCTAGTGTATTCCTGGCTGACCTGAGACTTGCTATGGAAATGAAGATGTCCTTGAACTTTTAATCCTCTGCCTCCACCTCCTAAGTGCTCCGATTACAGGTGTGCACCTCCATGCCCAGTTTATGAGGTGCTGGGGCTGGAACCCAGGGCTTCATGCATACTAGGCAAGCACTCTACCAGCTGATCTACAAAACCAGCTCCTCCAGAAGATAGTTTTCACTCTCATTTTCCTTCTGACCTGCAGGTTCCTCTGCTTATGCCACTGTCTTCCAAGAACCCACCTTTCCACCATTCCTGCATTTTCTACAACTCTAATTATTGTTGTACTTTCAACGGCTGTCACTTCTAGGTCCTGTTTCCATCACCCTTCTATTTCCCACCAAAAACAATCATTTTCAGCACTCCTTCATAGATGGAAGAAAAAAATAAACCAGTATCCAGCTGACAAACACTGAAGCTAAATCATTTGGCTGCAGCTGTCTATTTCCATGCTGTACAATTACAACTAAGGCCCCGAGACTAAGTCATTTTATACATCAACAAACAGAATGGCTCATGATATGCCACCAAAAAACATTAAGTCAATTTAATAATAAAGAGAAACAGGTATAATTACCTTCCTAAAATAGCCTGGACTCTATCAATAATTCTTATATTATTAAAGCATAGTAGTTAATTTGTTGGAGGAGGGATCACTATGTGACCCACACTATGTGACTCTGAAGGGAAATGGTAGAGCGACTTCAACTGTATTCCCTACCAGTTGCTCTACTTAAACTGTTGTTTTTTTCCACATTGGGCATCTAGTCTTGATCTCATTTCATTCCTACAAGTTGGACGCAGAAGCAGCACAAACTAACAATTCAGATGTTATTCAGATGAGGAGATCATCCTTGAATGTTTAGCAAAAAAAAAAGAAAGAAAGAAAGAAAGAAAGAAAGAAAGAAAGAAAGAAAGAAAGAAAGAAAGAAAACAGAGGAAAGGAAAAGAAAAGAAAAGGAAAGGAAAGAAAAACACTATAATGAGGGTCTGTAGGATGGCTGAGCAGGCTAAAGTGCTTGCTGCCAACTCTGACACTCTGAGTTCAATTCCTATACCTCACATGGCAGACTGAAAAAACCAACTTCTGAAAGTGGCCCTCTGGCCTCCACATGCATGCACACAGTGGAATGCAAAAGTGTGTCTGGACACACAGGCATACACACACTAACCAATTAATGAAATGGAGTTTTAAAAACCTATAAAAAGCTAAAAAGCACAAAGATAATAAACTTATGAGTTCAAAGTTTTTTGGTTTTTTTTTTGTTTTTTTCTTGTTAGGTGGGACTAAGAAGCCGTTTTCAGAGAGCTGCTTCTATCTTCAAAGGAACTGCCTTCCTAAACTATCAGATATGCTAAAGATTTAAATCATATGATAAGCTGGGCATTAGCTGCAAATGTTCCTTTGTAAACCAATGTGACTGAGAATAGTATGTCTCAGACACTACTTGAACCATTTTCAGTAGATTTCAAAAGAGATGATAAAGAAATATGGTCCTGTCTGAAAACATCCCTGAAGTGCAAACAGATGCAGGTTTTGGAACAGCTCTGCATCTTCTTAAGAGCATCAGAAACTTGGCCTAATTTCAAAGATGGAGAAATAACTAGCTATTTAGGGATGTCAAGTTTGATAGGCATTACAACTGCCAAACAAGATGTAGTTCTTCTTTAAAAGAAATGGGTATACCTGAGGAATACAAAACTTGGTCCCTTTGAAATTAGACACTACTGTATCACTTGATTTGGTTAATGATGGGAGAGTGAAACACTATATTTACTTTTAACCAGAAGCATTTCTTTGTCAGATTTTCCAGAGTTCTCTCGCCCTAGCCTTTTATTTCCTTTTTTCATTTAAATTCTTTTCATAATATATGTTGATTTTGTTTCCTTTCCCCTTATCCCAACTCCTCCTAGATCCTCTTCTCCCTACCCACTCAACTTTATACCCTCCCACTCTCCTCTTTCTTTCTCCCACCCTTTTTTCTCATTCTCTCAAAAAGAAAAAATCCCACAAAAACAAAAACAACAGACAAAAATGAAAGTCAAAACAAGCAAAAGACCAATAAGTCAAAACATATCAAAAAATAAAGTAAAACGAAACTAAAGCCCATGAAAACAACTTTTGGGTGTGAAGCCTGTTCTGGAGTATGGATGAAGACTCAGTGACACTTGAATAGGAAAACAAACAAACAAACAAACAGATTTTCCCTTTGCAAGAAAGTATCAGATGCAGATAGCTTCTTGGTCAGGAGTGACACCCTGTGTCCACTTCACCCTCTCAGTGCTGGGACCTTATCTGGCTTGAACTTGTGAAGGTCTTGTATATTCTGTCACAGTCTCTGTGAGTTCATGTATGCATTATACCTGTTCTATCAGGAAGACACTGTTTTCTTAGAGTCATCCACCACCTCTGGTTCTTATAATCTTTCTAGAAGCTTTCTTTCCTCCTTGAGCCTTGTGGAGAAGGGATTGATGAAGCCATTCCTTTTTGGACTGGGTTCTCTAAAGTATCTCATACTGTGTATACTGTCTTGCTGTGAGTTTCTGTGGTGTACTACAAAAAGCTTCTCTGATGAGGGTTGAGTAAGGGTCTGATTGATGGATAACAATACATCATTAGGAGTCATTTTATTGTTATGTTCCTTTAACAGAATGATAGAATTAGGTTTTACCCTAGGCTCATAGCCTATGTAGTCTCACGTTCTTGTCTACTTTGGCATTGTCATGTGTGGGTTCCATTACATGGAGTGGATCTTAAATCCAACCAAAGCATGGTTGGTTAGGCCCATAACATTTTTGAAGCTATTACACCAATATATCCTGCAGACAGTGACTATTGTAGGTCACAGGGCTTGTTAGCTGAGTGATATTGACTATTACCTTCCTCCTCTAGTAGAATGGAGTGTACCATCCAGTAACATGAGTGTTAGTCAGCAGGGTGAACCTTCTAGTTTGGCATTTGCTAGTCCTCTGTGTTGAATTATGTAAGTGTTGTCTTCAGCAATGGAGCCTTACAATCAGGTTATGGAAAGGAACCAATAGCCTTTGCAGTGGCCTATGATGTTTGAGGGTTTCCATTGGGCTCCTCTAGACAGTGACTTGACAAGATGTAACCCAACCCCAACACCAGAAGTTTTACTTGGTAACAAAAGATGTCTAATTGGTCAGTTGCCTGCTCCTTGATCACTTTTCCCTGGTGGGGTGACTTAGCCAGTTCACAGAGGAAGCAGATCCAAGCAGTCCTGATGGGACCTGATAGGCAAGGGTCAGACAGTCTGGGTAATGGTTGTTACCATAGCGTATAGAAACAATTCTGTTAACAAGCAGAACACAGTCCATAGTTATTTTTTTGTTTCGCAGCAATATTTTTTACTTAAGTGCTTTACAGATGATTGAAAGCCACCATGTGGTTTCTGGGAATTGAACTCAGGACCTCTGGAAGAAGAGCCAGGGTTCTTAACCACTGAGCCATCTCTCCAGCCCCACTGTCCTACTTTACTTAAGTGCTGAACACCTCAGGAAAGAACTTTACTAATTTTTTAGTCAGTAAACAAAACAATGCGCTATATTTTATGATATATTCATATATTTGTATATATACATATTTGTATGTGTACATGTGCATGTGTGGAGGCCAGGCTCCTTTTCTCAACTGCTTTCCATTTTCTCTTTTCACTTTCTTATCATCTCTTACTCGTTTGTTGGTTTGTGTGTATGTGTGTGTGTGTGTTTGGTGGGTAGAGCAGTATGAGGGGTGTATTCTTCTACTCATCTTTAACTTATTCCCCTGAGATAAAGTTTCTCACTGAACTGGAAGCTTGCTGTTTCAGCCAGATTGGTTGGCCAATGAGATCCTGGAATCCATCCATCTCTACCGACACTTGGGCCCTTACATGGGTGCTGGGGTTTTGAATTAAAGCTCTTCATGCTTTTATAGCAAATACTTTACTAAGTGATTCATTTAGCTCCTCATATATATTTTATTATACTTTGTTCATACTTGTCTACTCACTACCATTTTGTCACTAGTCCTTCTAAAGAGAACTCTTTCTCCTTTCATGTTGTACACATATTTGCATATTTAGTTAAATATAGATTTTGCATTTGAGAAATAATATGTAATATTTTGTCATTTCTTCACTTTATTAACTTTTTTTGTCCTCCCACTTTCTCCTTTTACAGCACTTTCTTTCTCCCTCATATTCCCACAAAATTTAGGGGGTCATGACAAAGCCTGAACTAATACCAGACAAAAAGATCTACTAACAATGAAGGAGGAAATCTTGTGCTGTCCCAACCCTAGACAAAGAACTATAGGTAACTATCTCAGTAATGTTCTATTGCTGTGAAGAGACACCATGGATATGGCAGCTCTTATAACGGAAAGCATTTAACTGAAGCTCGCTTACAGATTCAGAGGTTTAGATCATTGTTATCATAGAAGGGAGCATGGTGGCATGCAAGCAGACATGATGCTAGAGAAGGAGCTGTGAGTTCTACATCTGTATCTACAGGCAGCAGAGAGAGAGAGAGAGAGAGAGAGAGAGAGAGAGAGAGAGAGAGAGAGAGAGACTGAGACAGCCCTGGACTTTTGAAAGCCCACAGCCTACTCCCAATGACAAACACTTCCTCCAACAAAATTACACCTGCTTCAACAAGTCCACACCTCTTAGTCTGTCTCAAGTGGTGCCACTTCCTGATGACCATGCATTCAAATATACGAGCCTATGGAGGGTCATTCTTATCCAAACCACCACATTAACTAATGAATAATGAGAGCAGAAAAAAGTTCTTCCCCAGGAAAGAGCCCCGAAAGTGATCAGCCCTGAAATCTTATACATATAACTAATATTATATGGACTAAGCAGGTTGTATTTATATATTTTGGAACACACACACACACACATATATATGTGTTTAAAGTTTCTCACTGAACTGGAAGCTTGCTGTTTCAGCCAGATTGGTTGGCCAATGAGATCCTGGAATCCATCCATCTCTACCGACACTTGGGCCCTTACATGGGTGCTGGGGTTTTGTATATGTTTTATATGTGTGTGTGTGTGTGTGTGTGTGTGTGTGTGTATGTAAGGAAATAGAGGCCATGAATTTGAGAGAGAATTAGTAGGATGCATAGGAAGGAATGGAGAAAAGAAAGGGAAGAGGAGAAAAATGAGGTAATTACATTATAACTTCAAAATACTAAAAAAAAATATTTAAAAAATAAATGGTCATACCTGTGTGAGCTGTTTCTGGGCCATCTGCTTCATCCCATTGGTCTATGTTGTACCTGTACCATGGAATTCTGTTACCATAGCTCTGTACTATAATTTGAAATTATGTTATAGTTCCAACACTATTTGGGGGGGTGGACTTGAGGGTTCGGGGGGTTCTTTTTTGTTCTCATTTTCTTTTTTTTTGTTCGTTTTTCAAGTGTAGTCATGGTTGTTCCAAAACTTGTTCTGTATACAAGAGAGGCCAACAAGAGGCTGGCCTTGAACTCCCAGAGATCTACCTGCCTCTACCTCCTGAGTGCTAGGATTAAAGGTGTGTGCCACCACCACCTGGCACAAGCACTGTTCTTTCTACTTAAAGATTCTTTGGTTATTTGAGGTGTGGGTGCTTACATGTAAAATGTAGAACTTGTTCTAGTTCTACAAATGTTACTGGAATCTTAATGAGAATTGTGTTGAACATGTAGTTTGCTTTCCACTTTCACATACCCATCTTTACAATATTTTACCAATCCTTAAGCCTCCATCTTTCTACCTTCTGGTTCCTTAAAGAAAAGCTTACTGTACTGTAAGGGCCTCCTCATTATTTCATTCTTCAGTGTCTTAAAGTTTTCATTGTATCAGTCTCTCACTTCCTCCCTCTGGCTTACTCATAGATATTGATGCTGAAGTTATTATGAATATAATTTTTCATGGTTTCTGTCTTAGCACATTCATTGTTGGAGTACTAGTGATCACTAGAAAAACTAGTGATTGTTAGATATAGTTTCTGTTTCTGCTACTTTATTGAGCATGCTTATCAGATCAAAGGCTTTTCTCATGTAATATTTAGGATCATTTAAGTATATAATCACGTCATCTGATTGAATATTGAAGTATCACTTCTACTTTTAGCTCTTATTGCTCTAGCTAAACCTTTGAGCACTATAAACTGGAATGGAGTGAGTGGACACCCTTGTCTCATTGTACATGTTACCAAAAAAACAAAAAACAAAAAACTTTCATCATTTAGTGCAAAGTTGGACACAAGTCTGTTCTACATAGCCCTCATTTTCCCTTTATTCCTAGTTGGCTCAGGGCTGTCATCATGAGGGGATGTTGGACTTTGTCAAATCATGTGATTCCTATTCTATTTACATGTCGAGTTTCATTTATTAATTTTCCTATGTCAAAACATCATTGTATTTACAGAATGAAATCAACATGGCAATAGAGAGTGATGTCTCTAAACTGTTCCATAATTCAGTTTATAGTATTTTATGGAGAATTTTTCTGTTTATGTTCAACAGTAAAATTGGTCTATAGTTTTCTGTTTTCTTATGCCCTTATCTGGTTTTGTTATCAGTACAATACTAGCTTTGTTTTAAGTTTGATTTTGTTCCTTCTTCTGTTTTACGAGACAGTTTTAGGAGTGTTGGTGTTAGCACTTCCTTAATAGTCTGTAAGAATTCAGCAGTCAATCTGTCTGGTGCTGGTCTTTCCTTCATTGGGAGTCTTTCTTTACAACTTTCATCTCCTTGTTTACTACAGATATTTTTAAGTTGTTTATATCCTTTTATTAAATTTTGTAGGTCAGATGGATCTAGTAACATCCATTTCTTCTAGATTTTCAAGGCTTTTTTTTGAGTATACGCTTTCAATTTATTCCCTAATGAGCTTTTGGATATAATTGGTATCTCTTGTTATGTCCCGTTTTCATCTTTGCTATCATTAATCTGAATATTCCTTTTTTTATAAGAAGGTTTATTTTAACCAGGAGGTTGCCGGTGTTCTTGTAAAGAAGTAGATATTCATTTTGTTGAGTCTGTATGTTGTTTTAATTCCTAGTACATTAATCTCTGCCCTGATATTTATTATTTACTCAACCTAGAGTTTTGAGATTCAGCTTGCTCTTATTTTTCCAAGATGTTGATATTAACAATATAAATTTCCATTTATTGCAGAATTTAATTTTGACCAAACCATGGATACATTGTTTACATAAGCAATACTGAACAGTATAAAACACACATTGACCATCCGGTAAACAATTTATAACCTCCAAGACCTGCCCAGGCATGGTGATGCATTGTGGTAATTCCAATATGAAGGAAGCCATAGAGTGAGCAATGCCTTGTCTCAAACAAACAAACAAAACCCCAAATGATTCTTTTACGTTCTCTATGACCTAGTTTTATAAAAATTCAATAAACAGAAAATTGTGTTTTGTGGCTGATTTAGCTCAGATCAAAGTTGAGATTTTTCAAAACTGATATGAAAAATACTCCAAAAATCAATGGAATTGTTGCGTGCAGTTCCCTTTTTATGTTTTTCTAAATCAAAGTCTGCCTAGAATTTTCAGTCTGAGACAGAATTTTTTACTACTATTCACCTGAATATTTTTAAATGTATTCTTCTCTCACAGAATAATCCTAACTACAGTTTCCCCTCTCTCCATTCCTCCCAGCTCCCCAGCTCCCCTCTCCCACAGATCCACTCCTCTTTCATTTCCCTTCCAAAAAGAGCAGGCCTCTCAGAGATATCAAATAAGCACAGCATAACAAGATTCAGTGAGTCTAGAAACATATTTTTTCAACAACTGAAATTATTTAATGCAATTCCATGAATCGAATCAAAGGTCTTGCACTTGCAAGGGAATCCTCTACTATTTATCTGTATCCCCACGCCTAGAACCATGTCTTCAGTATTACCTTGGCTACAAAGGCTCTCAGAAGTAAATTTAACCTAAGTTATTGAGTTTCTAGAAAGACTCACTTGTAAAGCAAAATCACCTCCACAATGTGAATCTTCCTGTAAGACCCAGTTCTAATAGCTTGTAGGTTATCTCCCATCTCTCTACTGTCTTCAGAGAAAGCTAGCTATCATGCTATTGGGCAGTGGTTAGATGATCTTTACATATATAAGCATCTTTTTTTTTTAAATCAGGCTAAAGTTATAGTGAGTTAGACTACAAATTCAAAAGTAATTCTATCATGTTTATCCTTATAACATCAGACAATGACAGAGAGAGGCAATAAAGCATAGCAGGCAAGACAATGCAAGCAAACGTTTACCCTGATTTAAAAAAAAAAAATCTATGTCCATAGATAAACTTGACATTTTTTTTAGGAGACCACAAAATCTCCACAAATGGAAGGGATAGAGGCTAAATATTCATAAAACGAACAAATAAGTTAAATGGCTTTCTAAACCTCAGTTTTTCTCAAGTTAAGAAATGGAATGTCGAAAAAAAAAAGAAATCTCCCACATCTTATCAAAATGCAGAGACCATGTGGTACCCAGCTCCAACTGCTACATACCTCCTACACCTGAGGCTCAGGTATCAGAGCATAAAACTGGACAGCAAGAGAAATAGAAAGTTTGCTGTGTCATTGTGTCTCCTAGAAATGTCAGAGAAATTAGATCCATGAAGTCTCATGTATTCAGAAATATGTGTGTGAAGAAATTCCATACATATGTGTGTGCATATATGTATATATAAAATACATAGCATATATGTATATATGTATATATGAATATATGTATACACATATATATGTATGTACATATATACATATATGCTATGTATTTTATATATATGCTATATATAACATATATGGTATTATATATTATATTACCATATAATATTATATTATAATATATTATATATATTAACATATATATGTTATTACATATATAACATATATGTTATATATGACATAGTTAAAGAAATGAAGGCTGTGAATTTGAGAGAAAGAAAGAGGGTGCATGAGAAGGTTTGGAGGTAAGAAAAGAGGGGAAATGGTCTAATAAGTTTCATTTTTTAAAATTTTTAAATGATATCTCAATCTCAGTGTTATTAATATTTACAGCAAATAATTCATAGTGAGAGTGATAGGACTTCTGTGTATATATATCTCTATATATATTTATATGACACATAAATGTCCTATATATATAATTATAAATATATATAATTTATCAATGTCTACTGTGCACCCTTCAAATTGTCAAAATTTTTTTTAAAATCCCAAGACTCTTGCCAATGTTTTATTTCTTGTTATTTGGTAATTTGATACGTGATTACAATATATTTAGACAATATTCACCCTTTCTTGATCTCCAGTTACAGGTGCATATCTTCTTTCCCACTTTATATCATCTTTTTATGGTTTTGACTTTACAAAGTCAAAATTGCCATTCATTGGAAAGCATTGGATTTGGATACTCTTCTTTCATAGTCCGTTAGCTATAATAATAATCCCAGGACTTACCAACAATATGGTTTAGTAGGTAAAGGTACCTTATTGATAAGCCTGAGAACCTGAGTTTGACTTCCCAGGAAGCCCCATAGTGGAAAGAGATAACTGATTTCTACAAATTTTCCTCTAACCACCCACCATACTTGTGTCAAGGCACATGTGTGCATATGCATACTTACACTCACAAAGCAAATAAAGAAATAAGCAAAATCTAATCATTTTTTAAAAGATAGTCATTACTGTAAATCTACTATGTGTTAGCTGCTGTTCATGCACAATCACATTTCATTGTCACCACTGCTTTACCAGGCATTATTACTGTTGATACAGAGACAGAAAGCCTGAAGAGGACACAGATACTACAGTACAAACTATAGCTAAGAGACAAACGCAGAGATGCATGTCTCTTACACTACATTGTGATCCATTATTGAAACAGGATCAACAGCTCACAGGGTACCAAATATCTTCGTTTTACTAATCAAGCAAGTGATGGTCAACACCTTAGAAGAATAGGACTCTAAAGTAAATTTCTGAAACTCAAAAGACACAACTCTTCTTTTTTTTTTTTTTTTTTTTTTTTTTTTTTTTTTTTTTTTTTTTTTTTTTTTTCTCCATACAGATCTATTCAGTGGCTGCTAGACCATTTATTCCTTCTCCCACTTGGGTGCCAACAGAGGCAAGAGGGTGAGACATCTGGAGCCAATGAAGTACAGAGATTGCACCAAAGGGAAATACCAAAGCAGTGGCAATCAATGGAAAAACAAAACAAAATAAAATGTCACTGCTAGGCAGGCCACACAGCTACCACAGTGAGCAATATAAGAAACAGGCTGACCACTGCTACTACCATTTAGAGAATTGTTTGAGGATTTTTCTTGTAATCCTTGACCCTCACCTGCTTCAATGAGCTCCAAACACAGAAAAAATATTTTGTGCCCTGTTTGAACCATCTCAAGACACTGGCATTTTCTGACTTTATGCCTGCGAGGGACTAAGTAAATCAGTTTTGGTTTGTTGTTGTTGTTGATGCTGCTGCTGCTGCTGCTGTTGGTATTTGGTCTGGTTTGGTTTAGTTGGTTTTTGTTTTCAATGATGATCATGAAAAGTAAATATTCCATGAACTCCTCATATGCCCGAACTTGGATTTAACATGGAGAAATTGATGTGTGAACCAGTGTTGCTATTTAATGTGGTTTCTATCAAAGTGTTCGTAAAACCTGAAGCTGCAGCTGGCCCCCATTAGGTAGGTTCTTGGTGAAAGTTTTCCAAGCAAAACTTTTTTTTTTTTTTAACAACTTCATAAAGCCAGGCACAGAAGAGCAGTGCAGCAACTCACTGAGCGAAATGGGAATTTTTATCTTTGGCTGAAATGTTAAGTGGGAGTGAGGGCTTATTTTGTCTATTTCTGTCAGAAAAATTAGAAGGCAGTTTTAAAAAAAAAACACTCCATTTTGAGCCTTGTATGAGTTCAGTCATTTCTGCATAAATTCAACCTACTATAAACTAGGCACTGTGCCAAATGCTGGGAGGACCAAAAAGAGAAAGAGTACAGGCCAAAACAAAAACAACTACTTCAAGGCAGTCTTTGGTGAGTGTTTCAATAATAGCATTTGTAAAGTTATCTAGAATCATGCTGGTAGGTAGCCAAGTAGGTGCTCAGAAAGTATGCATATTTTTCAACTCCATCTTAAAGGAAATATGAATGATTCAAGGACATGGCCATCAACTTTTCATAACTCTAACAGATGACCTGAAATAGTCAACTTTATAAGACAAGGTTTCCTCTTGGCTAGCAGATGTAAAGGTGTTGTTCCTTTTGGTTCACTGTATTTCTTTGGACCTGCTGTAACACATTGTGGAGGAAGCAAATTACAGAGTTAAACTGCTCACTTCCTGGTTGGAAGGTGAGAGAAGGAAGATGGAATAAGTAGGGGTATTGTCATTTCATTCAATATCATGCTACCAATGAACACAAAACTTCTCCCTTTTTAAAGATTTCACCTGATGCCAACAGCACCAAGCTGAGGACCAGTCTTCTAAAATAGGCTTTTGGTGAATACTTAAGATCTGGATCACAGCAAAGGATAATCACATACTCTACAAAACAACCAGCGACCTCACATTAAAAGTAATATTCAGGGCCCAATTTGATGACAAGGATGAATATATCAGTTCTATGTATAACAACACTGACCCTTCCCAATATGTATGCTTATATAGACAAATATTCCCTTTGCTCTCAGAAGGCTCCAGCTGAGGAAATCTTATATATACAATGTGAAAGAGGCATTCCCATCCAGCAGACTCTCTTCCCTTGGGTTAGTTATCAATCTGTGTCAGGATTAGCCATTAAACCAATCAACACTTCTATTCAACTAGCACAAGTAATAACAGTGCCTGTAAATCACCAAAGGCAAACCGCAGTACAATACACTGAACTCTAACTTAAGGAACCAGTGAGGTTATTGGGCTTATATAGCATGGCTGACAGGTTACTTACAGGGGTGAGGGTGACTACAGGGGTGAGGGTGAGCTGCACCAACAGAAAGTCTCACCCAGAATGAATGACAGCTTCCTCCATAGCTGAAAATATGGAGTCTCTGCCTTTGGTTAACCTTATATATATTATACACTCTAGAATTTCTGCCCTAATTACACCTAAGAGAATGAGACTGGGTGTAATTAGGGCAGAATCACCTTTACATGGTAGTAGTGGTTGGCCACTCCCGCTCCAACTTCAATAAGGGAGCATCAACAGTTAGAAAGAACAATCTCTGGAGTCTTTTGCCAGTGTTCTGATGAAGATGATGGCACAATGGAAGAAGTAGGAAGTTCTCATTTGATGGAAGAGAAATGAACCAGATTGGCAGAAATACTATTCAGAAGACTTGTGGAAGATTTCAATCACACTACACAGCAGGGAGTGGTGACACACGCCTTTGATCCCAGCACTCAGGAGACAGAATAGTGGATCTCTGAGTTCCAGGCAGCCTAATCTACAGAAAAAGTTCCAGGACATCGAGGGCTATACATAGAAACCTTGTCTTATAAAACAACAACAACAACAAAAATCACACTAAAAGTGGAGAACATCAAAGTCCAGTGTAAGGTACTGTATAAAATCAATTGATTCTAGTTCTCATAAGCATTATTATAGTTGGAAAAATATGGAGAAAGGATTGAGTCCCCATCATTATGTATTTGTATTATTAACAATGTTAAGTATCCAAACTCTCTATATGTCCTACCATAGTGTTATAAAACTTGGGGATATCTGTAAAAGAGAAGATTTTGAGAACCAATGGCATTCTCTACCTGAAAAGTGTGTGTCCTTGAAAGAATCAATTAGTATCTGGAGACTCTGTGCAAAATTTTTGTTCACTTTTAACATGTATTTATTTTTACTGATACATAGAATATAAACATAAATATGTATATAAATACTAATGTATACATTGATTCATGTAAATACTAATGATCAAATCAAGGTAAATAGCATACCCATCATTTTAAATTTGAATCATTTCTAATGGAGATCTTCTCTAGGTATTTTTAGATCTATAAGTATGGGTACTAACTATATTTACCCTACTTCATCATAGATCATCAGAACTTATTATTCTTATATATTTCTATTAACCAACCATACCCTAGTCCCCTTTCCCCTACTACACACAGTCTCTGGGACATCTATTTCACTCTTAACATGTATGAAATCAACTAATTTAGTTTTCACATATGAGCAAGTTCATAGAGTTCTTGTTTTTTATGTGCCTAGATTATTTAATTTGCTATAATGTCCACAAGGTTCTTAATGTTGTCACAAAAACCAAAGCTCCATCCTTTCTTATGGCTGCATCGTATACTACTATGTAAATGTGCTATTCTAGTTTGATTTTTGTTGTTATGATAAACATCATGACTAAGGGGGAAAAAGGGTTTATTTAGCTTACCTTCCTAATCAAAGTCCACCATTAAGGAACACCAAGACAGGAACCTAGCAGCCAAGACTAAAGCAGACATCAGAGAGAAACACTTGTTTGCTGGCTTACTCAAAGTTCTTGCTCAGCAATCTTTCTTAAATAGTCCAGGCCTACCTGCCTAGTGAGGTCACTCCTCCTCTCTAGGGCTGTATCTAAATATTTGCCTATTTGCCTATTATCTAAACATCTTTAATTTAAGACACTTTAGAGGAAGCAAATGTATTCATGGATAGCTGACCAATATGTCATATGGCCAAACAACCCCTATATTAGGTAGCTAAACTATTCACACAGTTACTCAAATATAATCATAACTATTCTGCAGGTCAGAAAAATCAATGGCACAAACTAAAACTTTTCATAATTCAAGCTAAGATGCCATAAGCAGCCAGATTCGTTCTGCTATTAGGTGAAATGTTCAGCTTACTTCATCATCAGACCACTAAACCCACAGGAAGAGTTCTAGGAGCTTATAACCTTTACAACACACTCCCAAGTTCAAAAATGTTGGATATCCCAAGTTTCATCACCCTCATCTTCACAAATGAAGAAACTGAAGTTCAGAAACATCATGTTATCAGTTCAGGGTCGCACACCTTGGTAAGTTGTAAGGGAGTGATTCCAACTTCAGTCTTTTGACTCTGGTGTTCAGTATGCTAAATTTAAAGCATCAAAAAGGCATTTAAGGAAGATAAAACTACCATCTCGGCATTCTCCTTTAAGCAAAACAACTAGTTAAAAGACTAGAAAAAGGTGACAGTTCAACTGCTTTGACCTCTCATTGCTAAATCTCCAGTTATGAAACTTTCTCCTCCAGTCCTCATCTTGAGCCCTGTGCTGAATGGACTGACTGGCTTGTCTGGCACAATGTAAACATAGTCTATATGGCGTAGGTAGACTAGACGCCTCCCCAAACTTGCAAATGCAATAAACATGACTTTAAACTTAAGGAAATCCAAAACACATGGCACTCATAAAAATGGCATTGGAGAAATTAACAACAGGTTATCAGAGAGCCAAGCATCTCCAATAGTATTATATGAGTGAGTCACAACTGGCCTCTATCAAAAAAACCTGCAGGGTATTGTAATGATATAGACTACAGGGGGGAAAGGTAGAAGATAAATAGCTACCTGGTGAGTAGGCAGAGACTCAAAACCTTTTTAAAAAGCCCGATCATTAAACCACTCATTGGTTTTTCAGGCTAACCTGCTTCACATGTTTTTAGTATTATGTATATTAAAATGAGTCAGTCAGCTGATTACTTTAGGGATGAGGAAATTAGTATATTACACCAGGAGAGAGTTTTATTCATTTAATTGGTAATATGAAGATCCTAATTCAGGCCTTTACTACCCAGGAACTGACTCATGCAAGAGCCTCCTTTGTAGTATCTCTTACTGTGTAGTATACACAGTATACTACATTGAAGCTGCTTCTTTGTCTTTGGACTCAGCCAAATACACAGATAATATTCAGGAAAAAATAAAAATAAAAAGAGACATGGCTTTGGACCTGCTGCCAAACCTCAGAACATAAATTCAACCTCTGGGACTGACGTGATAGAAAGAAGCAAATCCTTCAAGTTTTCCTCTGACCTCCGTACATCCATGCACACACACACTAAATATAAAGATGTTTAAAAAAAATGCTCTTTAAAATGTACAAACTTTTTTCTTCTTGTCATTGGTCTCTAAACAATGTGTTCTTCCTGCTTAATTGTCATGGTATTACGTACTAAAAGGACTGTAGAGATGGGACCGCAGCTTGTAGCTTAGTGAGAAAGTACCTACTTAGCAGGTACGAAGCCCTGGGTCCTAGTGCCAGCACTACAATCAGTTGGTCAAATACAAACATATAGTACACTGGAAGATGAGGGTAAACAATGTCATGTTATATAATGGACTGGAGGATCTGCAGGTTTGAGATTCTGCTCAGTGAGTGAAAGAGACCTGAAACCAGTAAGCTCCCCACAGACCAGGGGCCAACACTACAATGTGTCTCAATCAGAATTTCCTGAAATGCTAGTTCACTCCAGAAGCCTGGGAAACAAATGAGGTCCAGCCACCAGAACAGCCACCTAAGAGGACATGTTGATAGAACTTGTCCCAGACACTTTCAGAAGCTCACAAAGCCCCCAGAGTAAGTTTCTCCTCTGATGGCTGATACTGCAAGCTCTCCTCACTCCCTTCCTCCAACCTCTTTTCATACTCATAGACGCTAACCTTCTGTCCCAAGCAGGAAGGCTTGCTCCCACATGAATCCCCTCAACTCAATCTACTTGCTGCTGGCTTCACTCTTGCTTCATGCTGCTTTTCTCAAGGGAAATCCCCTTTCACCTTTCCTCTTTCCATCAATATCCACCTCTGGCTCTAGCTCCATTTCCTCTTACTGGTATTTCAAGACTGTTCTAGCTGCATGAATCTTCTCTTGTAAAGTCCAGCAGCATTTCTCATTTGTGTCCCTGTGTTCAGCAAGCAGGAAGGTGAGCAGTTTTACAGATGGCTTCTTTTGGTAAATAAACTCAGTTCCCTGAAGGACCATTTCCAAAGCAGTGCTCACTTCTGGGACCTATGGTGGCACTAATAAATGGTATGTTTCTCAATAAGTACATTCCTTTAAAAAATATAACTGAAAACTTGAGGCACTTGATATCTTTTTAAAAACTGGTGAGGCTTTTAACATGTTATCTTATATTTGGACTTGCTGGGTTTGTTTTCTTTTCACATTTTTGTTTTTGTGTTTTCCATTTCTTTCATGTTCTGAGGATTCCTGGGGACAGTGATACTTGTAAAATTATGTTGAAAACAGACGTGACAACACGAATACAATCTATGCATTTGCTGATCCCTGCTGGATATTTCCCAGTCTGCTCACACATGGAGCACAGACCTAATTTACCCAACTCAACTTAACCCTCTGGTAACACCGATGCATCATAGGTGCCTTTGACCCAGTTCAGCACTGAGTACTGATCTAGACATATGCTAATTAAGATTTCATTAATGACAAAAATACCCTGCCTTTGAGGGATGCCGTGGTGAAACAGGAGGGAGATAAAAAAGACAATTACAGTTCTTAAATCACTTTTCTTGTTCTCTATGAAATATTTTAAGGCTGATTTGGTTCAATTCCACCTTTCAAAAACTCACTTGGGGGAAAATGGGAATAGGAAAATAATCAGTTCTCAAAGCAACTTTAAGCTGTTCTAATAGAGACTCTGCATGTGCAAAGCAACTAATGTCTTCAGACATGCTCTCTGGCTTCTCCCCTCTGTAGTACAGTACCTAAACCATTTAAATTGATGAAAGGAAAATAGACTTGAATTGCACCTACGCACAAAAGCTCATCAGAAATTTAGAAAATCGTGTCCAATACTTATGAGCAGATTACTAAGATGGATTTGTTCTTAGTCAAACATCTGTTACTTTTACTACCAATTGTGGTCTGTGATTCAGTGCCATATAACCACATACAGTGTCTAGAATGTGGTGGGAGAGCATAATCATCCAGCAGCTGGACATCATTCCATAGATGGGAATGTTTTTCAACTCAATGACATTAGTTGCCATTGGCAATGGATATTTATTTACTTACTTATATTAATTTGGGTTTCCTTCACCTTCAACTCCAAATGCTTAGCTAGACAAGCAACTTCTCAAATAAGTGCAGAGTAACAGACTAGTTGGTCTCTATGGCAGGCTATACATAATCACCACAGAATAGGAAATTACACCTGCCAGCCCCATCTTGTTTAATTGATTCTACCACTAACAATGTCAATGGCGGGTTGCACTTTGAGGTCTCAGCGTGAGAAAATACTCATACGTGGTTAAACATCTTGGTGACTTAATTGCCTGTCATACAGCCAAGCCTCCTGCGTTGTATCAATTTCCACAGCAACAGACTGAAAGAGAAAAAGCCCATTTAATAACCAAAAGTAAAATGATAAACTTTTTTCTTTCCACAGGCCTTCTGAGAAAATTGTAGGATTGTACTTAGAAATAAACTGCTCACAGAACTCAGATTTGAAAGAGAAACTTAAATATGATTCGTTGTATTAAAAACTACATGAATAAGCCTGGTATGGTGGTACAAACTTCAGCACTCAGGAGGGAGAAGCAGGCAGATGTCTGTGAGTTCAAGGCCAGCCTGTTCTACAAAGTGAGGCTAGGACATCCAAGGCTACACAGAGAAACCCTGTCTCGAAACACCAAAACCAAAGAAAAATGTATGCTATGAACTTTTATTTATTTATTTTTCTTTAATTTTATTTTTTTTCTTATCAGTTACATTTTATTAACTCTGTATTCCTCCCAGTCCCTCCCTCCCTCCCTCATCTCCACCGTGCCCCTTTCCAAGTCCACTGATGGGGGGGACCTCCTCCCCATTCATCTGATCCTGTTTTATCAGGTATCTTCAGGACTGGCTGCAAAGCCCTCCTCTGTGGCCTAACAGGACTGCTCCTCCCTTGGGGGTGGGGAGGCCAAAGAGCCAGTCATTGAGTTCCTGTTAGAAATAGTCCTTGTTCCCCTCACTTTGGGAAACCAATTGGTTACTGAGCTACCACAGGCTACATCTGAGCGGAGGTTCTAGGTTATATCCATACATAGTCCTTGGTGGAATGTCAGTCTCAGAAAAGACCCTGTGCCCAGATATATTTGGTCCTTGTGGAGCTCCTATCCTTTCCCCATCAGACTAACTCCCCTTCTTTCTTATGATTCCCTGTACTCTGCCAAAGATTTGGTTATGAGTCTTTGTGAACTTTTATTTTAAAAATCCTCTACTTACAATTATGAACAAAGGGGAACAGTTCATCCTCGAACACACAAAAAATGTGCTGGAATCCACTGAGCACTGGAAATCTCCTGAGAGTGGTCTGGAAGGAAGAACAGTGGAAATGTGGAGGCCACAAAACTAAGGACCAGCGTACAGCCATAAATAATTGTAATAAATATAGAAAGGAGGAGCTAGTGTTGTAACAAAATACAATATTGTATTTTTGAAGTTTCACAAATTATATATTACTCTTATTAATTAAAAAGATGCTAAAATTATGTAATTCTATTGTGGTGTCAAAATATAACAGATAAAATTTTTAAATAAATAATAATACAGTGACTAGTTGAAAGTTGACAAGAAGCCCACAGATTCACAATACTTTTCTCAAGATTAAATAAGTTTTCTATCTTTCATAGACAAAGAAACAAACTCCCACATCCAATTTTTTATTTCAGTTTAATAACTTAGATTTTTTTTAAGAGTCAACCATCCTCAGGCCTCTGCTTTTCAGCACTCTCAATGCCCATTCATTTATTTTTCATTTTTTTCTTCACAATTTATTCATTATATATCCCTATTGAAGCCCTTATCCACTGAAAGGGGGAGTTCTCCACTATTGCCATCTGCCCATACCTTGTTAAGTCTCATTAGGACCACCCAGATCCTCTTCCTCCGTGACCTAGCAAGGCCTCGTCACCAGGGGCAAGTAATTAGAGAGCAGTCAACTGAGTTCATGATAGTGGCAGCCCCTGCTCCCCTCACTCAGAGATCCACATGGCAACTGAGCTAGCAAATCGAGGACATCTGTGCAATGGGTCTAGATAGTCTCCATGCATGATCCTCCGTTGGTGGATCAGTCTCTGTAGGACCCCCTGTGCTCAGATCCTTAATGTTAGTTGGTCTCCTTGTGGGGCTCCTGTCCCCTCCTTGTCCCTCTATTTTCACCCCTCTCTTCTTCCATAAGACCGCTTGCATTCTGCCCAAAGTTGGGCTGTGAGTCTCAGCAATTGCTTCTATCCTCTGTTGGGTGGATCCTTTCAGAGGACCTTCTATAGTAGTCTCCCTTTCTGTATTAATACATCTATTTATACCATTATTTAACACCTGTGTGTGCACTTTCTATGGACAGATGCTATACTAGCTGTCCTAACACAGTGGAAGATGATGAACTTCATGCTAAAGATACTAAGACCCAAGTGACCAAAAAAGATTTTCTTGAGCCTATGACCCCATAAGCTAAGTCTTGTCATATGAATGGAGTGTTAGCTGCCTTTGCAAGGGCTTGGCACACTTCACAGATCAGATAATGATATAACAGCAGATTTTACTTGAGAAACAAAAACAAAAACAAACAAACAAACAAATAAACAAAAAACACCCCACAGGGTTTCAGTGCAAAACTGAAGATTAGATGCTTATCTGCAGAGCACTGAAGAAGCAGTTTGAAAGTGGGTTTGCAGACAGTTTTGAAAGTGCTTTAGGAACACAAAATAGGAGGAGTGTTTAACTGCAGTGTTAAGAGCAAGATATTATGGTGTCATAAAGAGTGACCCTGTCTCAAAAAGAGGAATAACAGAATGAAAGACAGGAAGGGAGGAAGGAAGGAAGGAAGGAAGGAAAAAAGGAAGAATCAATGCAGATGCTGAGACTTATGAGCAACCTTTGGGCAGAGTGCAGGGAATCTTAGGAAAGAAGTGGGAAACAGTAAGATCTGGAGAGGACAGGAACTACACAAGGAGAGCAACAGAACCAAAAAATCTGAGCAGAGGGGTCTTTCCTGAGACTGATACTCCAACCAAGGACTATGCATGGAGATAACCTAAGACCCCTGCACAGATGTAGCCCATGGCAGTTCAGTATCCAAGTGGGTTCCATTGTAATAGGAACAGGGACTGTCTGTGACATGAACTGATTGGCCTGCTCTTTAATTACCTCCCCCTGAGGGGAAGCAGCCTTACCAGGCCACAGAAGAAGACAATGCAGCCCCTCCTGATGAGATCTAATTGACTAGGATCAGAAGGAAGGAAAAAAAGACCTCCCCTATCAGTGGATTTGGGGAGGGGCATGCATGCAGAGGGTGGAGGAAGGGAAGGATTGGGACGGGAGGAAGGAGGGAACCACGGGGGGGATACAAAGTAAATAAAGTGTAATTAATAAAGAATAAAAAAAGAGAAAAAGAAAGGAAGGAAAGAAGAAAGGAGAAATAGAAGGGGCTTTATTTGCAAAACAAAACACACAATCACAACTAACTCCACAATAAAAAGAACTAACAATCATTGGTCACTAATATCTCTTGACATCAATGAGCTTGATCAACTGTCCAGTAAAAAGACACAGACTAACAGATTCGTTGTGGAAACAGGATCCAACATTCTGCTGCATTCAAGAAACACAGTCTGCATCAGAGATAAACACTACATCAGAGTAAAGGGCTGGAAAAAAAGTTTCCAAGGAAATGGACTCAAAAAGCAAGTTGGAGTAGCCATCATAATATCTAATAAAATAGACTTTCAATCAAAAATATTCAAAAGAGATGAAGAGGGACACTTCATTCTCATCAAAGGAAAACTCCACCAGGAGGACATCACCATCCTGAACATCTATGCACCAAACACAAGGACTCCTGCATTTGTCAAAGAAACACTGATAAAGCTTAAATCACATATTGATTCCAACACCTTAACAGTGGGAGATTTCAACACCTCACTCTCTCCAAGGAACAGGTCATCTACACAGAAACTAAACAGAGAAACAATAACACTGACAGAGGTCTTAAAGCAAATGGATCTAATAGTTGTCTACAAAACCTTTCACCAAAACACAAAAGAATATACCTTCTCAGTACCTCATGGAACCTTCTTCAAAATTGACTGTATAATTTGGTACAAAAAAACCCTCAACAGTTATAAGAAGATTGAAAATATCCCTTGTATCATAGGCAGACAACCATGGTCTAAAACTAGACCTCAACAATAACAGAAATAACAAAAAGCCTACACACACATGAAAACTGACAACTCAATGACAACTAGGTCAGGGAGGAAATAAAGAAAGAAATTAAAGAATTCCTAGAATTCAAAGAAAATGAAGATAAAACTTACCCGAACTTATGGGACAGAATAAAAGCAGTGCTAAGAGGAAGGTTCATAGCACTAGGTACCTTCATAAAGAAATTTGAGGCATCTCATACAAGCAACTTAATGACAAACTTGAAAGCACTAGGAAAAAAAAGAAGAAGCAGATACACTGAAGAGGAGTAGATGGATAGAAATAATCAAATGCAGGGCTGAAATCAATAAATTAGAAACAAAGAGAACAATTCAAATAATCAATGAAACCAAGATCTGGTTCAGTGAGAAAATAAAAACGATAGACAAACCCTTAGCCAAACTACCTAAAACACAGAGGGACACTGTCCAAATCAACAACATCAGATATGAAAAGGGGAACATAACAACAGACACTAAAGAAATATAGAATCATTAGGTCTGACTTCAAAAGCCTGTATGCAACAAAATTTGAAAATCTAAATCAAATGGACAATTTTCTTGACAGATTCCATTTATCAAAGCTGAATCAAGATCAGGTAAATAACAGTCTTATATCCCCTAAGGAAATAGAAGCGGTCATCAAAAATCTTCCATCAAAAAAAAAAAAAAAAAAAAAAAAAAAAAAAAAAAAACCCATCCAGAAAGGCAAAGAGGATGGACATCAGAAGAAGAAGAAAACAGGAAACAACCTAGGAACCTACCACAGAGGGCCTCTGAAAGCCTCTGCCCTTCAGACTATCAAAGCAGATGCTGAGCCTGATGGGCAACTCTTGGGCAGGAGAACGAAATTTTAGGTAAGAACAGGGAAATAGTAAGAGCTGGAGAGGACAGGGTCTCCACAAGGAGAGCAACAGAACAAGAAAATTTGAACATAGGGAACTTCCCAGAGACTCATACTCCAACCAAGGACTATTCATGGAGATAACCTAGAACCCCTGCACAGATGTAGCCCAGGGCTGTTCAGAGTCCAATTGGGTTACATAGTAATATGAAGAGGGACTGCCTCTGACATAATCTGATTGGCCTGCTCTTTGATCACCTCCCTCTGGGGGGGGGGAGCAGCCTTACCAGGCCACAGTAGAGGACAATACAGCCACTTTTGATGTGAACTGACAGACTAAGATCAGAAAGGAGAGGAGAACCTCCCCTATTAGTGGACTTGGGGAGTGGCATGCAAGCAGAGGGAGGAGGGAGGGTGGGATTGGGAGGAGAGGAGGGAGGGGCTTATGGGAGGATGCAGAATGAATAAAGTGTAATTGATGAAAAATTTAAGAAAAAAGGGAAAAAATAATTTAAGAACCTTAAATGACTTTCAAAATTGGAGGAAAACATGGAAAAAAAAAAAAGATCTGATTACTCTCTGGAAAAAAAAAAAAAAAAAAAAAAAAAGCCCAGGGCCAGAGTGTTTCAGTGCCGAATTCTACCAGACCTTCAAAGAAGAGCTAACACCAATACTATTCAAACTATTCCACAAAATAGAAACAGAAGGAGCATTACCAAGCTCATTCTATGAGGCCATAGTCACATTGAAACCTAAACCGCACAAAGACACCAAAAAGAAAAAGAACTTCAGACCAATCTCGTTTATGAACATTGATGCAAAAATACTCAATAAAACCAAATCCAAGAACATATTAAAGAAATTGCCCACCATGACCAATTAGGATTCATACCAGGCATGGTTCAACATACAAAAATTCATCCATGTTATCCACCATATTAAAAAAAAAAAGGAGAAAAAAACACATGATCATCTCCTTAGATGTCGAAAAATCATTTGACAAAATCCAACACCCATTCATGTTTAAAGTTTTGGAGAGATCAGGGTTACAAGTCACATATCTAAAAACAGTCAAAGCAATATACAGCCAGCCTTGAGCCAACATCAAACTAAATGGAGATAAACTTAAATCAATCCCACTGAAATCAAGGACAAGGCAAGAATGCCCACTTTCTCATTATCTCTTCAACATACATTTTGAAGTACAAGCTAGAGCAATAGGACAACTAAAGGAGATCAAGGAAATACAAATTGGAAAGGAAGAAGTCAAAGTATCACTGTTTGCAGATGACATGATAGTATGCATGAGTGAACCCAAAAATTCTACCAGAAAACTCCTTCAGCTGATAAACACCTACAGCAAAGTGGCTGGATACAAAATTAACTCAAAAAAACTGAAGCCCTCCTGCATAAAAACCACCATCTTCACAATAACCACAGATAACATACTTTGGTGTGACTGTAACCAAGAATGTGAAATACCAGTATTAAAAAAAAAAAAACTTCAAGAAAGAAATTAAAGAAGATATCAAAAGATGGAAAGATTGCCCATGCTCAAGGATTGGTTAGGATTAACATAGTGAAAATGGCTGTCCTTCCAAAAGCAATCTACAGATTCAATGCAATTCCCATCAAAATATCAAAACAATTTTTACAACCCTTGAAAGAACAATTCTCAATTTCATATGGAAAAACCAAAAACCCAGAAAAACTAAAATAATCCTGTACAATAAAAGATCTTCTGGAGGTATCTCTATTCCTGATCTCAAGTTGTACTATAGGGCAACAGTAATAAAAACTGCACAGTACTGTCAGAGAAACAGACCGGTGAATCAATGGAATTGAATTGAAGACCCAGAAATAAACTCACACACCTACGGAAACTTAATTTTTGATGAAGAAGCCAAAATTTTTCAATGGAAAAAAAGATAACATCTTCAACAAATGGTGCTAGTTTAACAGGATATCCACATGTAGAAAAATGCTAATAGACACATATTTATCACCCAGCACAAGTGGATCAAAGACCTCAACATAAAAATAGACACAATAAATCTGTTATAAGAAAAAGTCGGGAAGAGCCTTGACCTCATTGGCGCAGGAGACAATTTCCTGAACAGAACACCAACAGCACAGGCCTCTAAGATCAACAATCAATAAGTGGGACCCCATGAAGCTGAAAAGCTTCTGTAAAGCAAAAAACACTGTCATCAGAACAAAACAATAGGGAAAGAATCTTCACCAACCCTATATCTGACAGAGGGCTAATATCCAGAATATATAAAGAACTCAAGAAGTTAAACAGTAACAAAGCAAGTAATCCAACTTTAAAAAATGCATACAGAGTTAAACAGAATTCTCAATAGAGGATATTTAATGACAGAGAAACACTTAAAGAAATGTTCAACGTCCTTAGTTATTCTTGAAATACAAATCAAAATGACCCTGAGCTTCCACCTTACATCCATCAGAACTGCTAAAATAAAAAACTCAAAGGAGCATGATGGGGCATGCTGGAGGGGTTGTGGAGAAAGCAGAACCCTTCTCCCTTGCAGGTGGGAATATAAACTTGTACAACCACTTTGGAAATCAACCTGGTGCTTTCTCAGAAAACTGGGAATAGTGCTACCTCAAGATCCAGCTATATAGCACTTCTGGCCATATATCTGAAAGTTGCTAAGCCATACAACAAGGACACTTGTTCAACTATGTTCACTACAGCTTTATTCATAATAGCCCAAATCTGGAAACAACCTAGATGTCCCTCAACTGAAGAATGGATGCAGAAATTATGGTACATTTACACAATGGAATACTACTCAGCAATTAAAAACAAGGAAATCATGAAATTTGCAGGCAAATGGTGGGAACTAGGAAAGATCATCCTGAGTGAGGTAAACCAGAAGCAGAAAGACACATGTGGTATATACTCACTTGTAAGTGGATATTAGCCATATAATATAGGATAATCATACTAAAATCTATAATCCTAAAGAAGCTGAACAACAAAGAGGACCCTAGGAAAGAGGCTGAAATCTCACTCAAAAGGGCAAACAGAAAAACAAGGAAACAGAAGACAAGGAACAGGACAGGAGCCTTCCACAGAGGACCTCTAAAAGACTCTACCCATCAGGAAAGAGATACTGAGACTCATAGCCAAACTTTGGGCAGAGTGCAGGAAACCTTATGGAAGAAGAGGGCGATAGAAAAACCTGGAGGGGACAGGAACTGCACAAGGAGAGCAACAGAGACAAAATAAATAAATAAATAAATAAATAAATAAATAAATAAATACCTGGGCCCGAGGCGATAGGGGCTACAGAGACTGATAATCCAACCAAGGACCACACATGGAGATGACTTAGACCCCTTGCTCAGTTTCCAAGTGGGTTCCCTAGTAAGGGGGCAGGGGCTGTCTCTGACATGAACTCAGTGGCCTGCTCTTTGATCACCTCCCCCTGGTAGGGTGGTGCAGCCTTTCCAGGCCACAGAGGAAGATGATACAGCCAGCCCTGATGAGATTTGATAGAGTAGGGACAGTTAGAAGGGGAAATGTCCTCCTTTATCAGTGGACTAGGGGAGGGGCATAAATAGAGAAGAGGGAAGGTATTTGGGATTGGGAGGAGACGGAGGGGGCTAGAGCAGGGATACAAAGTAAATATATTGAAATGAATGAATGAATGAATGAATGAATGAATGAACTATTAAAAAATAAATAAATACAACCAGTTTTAGAACTGACTGCATTGTATTGGAGAACCAATAAGGAAAAAAAAAGGAGGGGCTTTATTTGACAAGCGAAAATTGACCAGATAGAAGTAAAGTGGGAAGAAAAAGTAGTGGGTTATCAATATGATAAAAATGTATAATAAAAATATGTGAAGATATCACAACAAAACAAATTTGTATGATTAATATATAGTACTAAAAACTTCTGAGAAGCAAATCGTAAAATATTGTACAGTATTTCCACAAGACTCTGATGGGTTTTGTTTGTTCAGTTGAATTATCTTCTCCTTGATTTAAGAATCTCACTCTCTTTTCAAGTTTAGTCTTTCATAGTTTTTTTCACCAGCTTCTTTGCTGGTATCACATTTTCTATCTTACCTGTTGATCCTTCGTTTTTCAACTACTACTGGTGCTTCATGAACTATTCTTAGTTTTTGTCCTGTAAACTTTCCTGTGATTTTCTGGAAGGCTCTATAGGATTGATGTAGCTTCTTTTTGAACGCTTTAGTGGATGCAGTAGGAGGTTAGAATAACTGTCCTGTTGTTCCTCCTCATCCTTTTCTTCCTTCTGCTCCATTTCTTCTTTGTTCTCTTTGGTGCTGATGTAAATGAGCTCCAGATGCTCATGCACACTCAGCTGTGTTCTCTCACTGAGCTCCAAAACCAGCCCTATCTCTTCCTTTTTTGTTTATAATTTATTACAGTTTATTCAATTTGTATCCTGGCTGTGGCCCCCTCCTTGATCTCCTCCCAATCCCATCTTCCCTCCCTTTTTCCCCTCTATGCCTCTCCCCTAGTCCACTGATAAGGGAGGCCCTCCTGCCCTTCCATCTGACCCTAGCCTATCAGGTCTCACCAGGACTGGTTGCATTGTCTTCCTCTGTGGCCTGGCAAGGCTGCACCCCACCTCTGGGGGAGGTGATCAGAGACCCTGCCACCAAGTTCATGCCTGAGAAATTCCTTACTCCCCTAACTAGGGACCCCACTACATCTGAGCTGAGGTTTTAAGTCCTCTCCATGAATGGTCCTTGGTTGGGGTATCATTCCCTTCAGGGCCTCCAGGGCTCAGTTTTGATGGCTCTATTGGTCTTTTGGAGCTCCTGGCCCCTCCAGGTCCCTATCTCTTTCTTGCATGGGTTTTTATAGTTTTATCTTTAAAGAATTTGGTGATTTGTTTAAGTTGTTGAATTTGTTAACATAAATACTTTCATCACATTCTTGTATTAGCTCTTCAATACTTCTAGAATATGTCAAGTCTCTGAGTATTTATGTTGTCTATTGTCTATCTGGCTAATTGGTCTAGTTAGAGGTCTACAAATTTTGTTAATGTTATCCAGAAGCCAACCATCGACTCCAATTGTTATCCTTATTGTTAGTTCTGCCTATTTTTGCCATCTCCATTTAATCTCTATTACATTTTTTTTTCAGTTGTGTTAAATGTGTTCTTCGCTTTCCAGATTCTTAAAGGTGAAGCTGAGGTCAAAATGAAACATATTTTCTTTTGTAATTATAGATATTTAGTACTGTAAATTACTCTCTAACTAAAATACCACTATATTGCATTTTCATTTAATTGAAACTACTTACTATTTTTTTTCCTTTGGATTTTTCTTGACCTTTGGGTCACAGAGAAATATGTTACCTGGGTTTCAATTTTTGTAGATTTTTCCCTGCTACATTTTCTAACTGTTTCTCATTTTAATCCCATTTTAGATAGAGTATATTTTATATGATTTGAGTAATTTTGATTTACTAAGATTTGTTTTATACCTCAGACTTGGTGAGTAGCATGCTATAAGCTTTCCATATGCTTGGAATGATGCATTTCATAAATATCACTGAATTTGAAGCAGTTGATATGGTTTGCCAATATTTTATACCACTGAGAAAGAATAACTATAAATGTAGATTATTCTGTTTCCCCTTCTAATTTTATCATTATTTCCTCCAGGTACACAGTAACTGTTTTTAATAAATTTAAGTACAATTTTATGTTCCTTAATTAAATAATCCCTTTTCATAATGCTCTTTAATTATAATCACAGTTTTTGCTCTTAAAAATCTACTCAACATGGGGCAGAAGAGATAGCTCAGTAGTTAAGAGCATTTGAATCTATTACAAAGAAGCCCTGTTCATATCCTTGCACCAACATGGCAGTTCTTATGGTTTATTATCCACTCCTATGGATTATTAGCTTTATTCTAGCTTATTAGGTATATTGTTTGGTTTTTCTTGTTTTGTTTTTGTTTTGTTTTGTTTTTGTTTTTTTTCGTTTTGCTTGTTTGGTTTGGTTTTTTTCAAGACAGGGTTTCTCTATCCTTGAACTGGCTCTGTAGACCATGCTAGCGTCACACTCAGAGATCCACCTGCCACTTAAGTGCTGAGATTAAAAATGTGGACTAAGATCAGAAAGAAGGAGAGGAGGACCTTCCCTATCAGTGGACTTGGGGAGGGGCATGCATACAGAAAGGGGGGGAGGGTGGGACAGGGAGGGGAGGAGGGAAGGGCTTATCGGGGGATACAAAATGAATAAAGTGTAATTAATAAAAAAAAAAGAAAAAAATGTGGACACCACCACTTGGCCCTAGTTTTCATCCCACTGTAGACAGAGAATATATTTTCTATTAATTAAATAATTTTTCTATTTATTGAGACTCATTTTGTGTCTAAAATTTGGTGAATAGCTAGATATAAACTTTTTTAAATAAGAGATAGTTGATTCAGGTTACCTCAGCATCTATGTTACAAATGATTTTAAGAAGTTTTATAGTAACAGAGCAAAGATAATCATAAATGAAGACATTTTCCAAATGCATTGGTAGAAACATCAATTATGACATTTTTAGTCAATAGCTACAATGTTATTTTATGGTAGTTTTATTAGAGATGATCATATATCCAATTAACTTATAGTATACCTACAAAGAATATTAGATTACCATAAACACTGCATTCATATGTACCCCATTCAAGCCTTGTGCTTTTCTCCCCATTTATGTAATTGAAAGTTATGTTTTGTTATATAATTTACTTCTCAACAGAAACCATGAAAGCCAGAAGGGCCTGTACAGATGTCATGCAGACTCTAAGAGAACACAGATGTCATACAAGACTACTATACCCAGCAAAGCTTTCAGTCAACACAGATGAGGAAAACAAAATATTTCACGACAAAACTAAACTTAAACAGTATCTACACAGCAACCCAGCCCTACAGAAGATACTAGAAGGAAAATAAAATCCAATGAAATCAACTATATCCAAGAAAACACAAGATATAGATAACTTCACATCACAAAATTAAAAGAAAACAAGCATAGAAACACAGTAACATCACTAACTCCACAATAAAAGGAACTAATATTCATTGGTCACTACTATCTATCAACATCAAGGGATTCAACTCTCCAATAAAAGGACACAGACTAACAGAATGGTTATGTGTTGGTATAATTTTTTTTGGAATTTATACAATATACCCTTGTCCAATCAAATGCTGATTGCTGTATCTCATTATCTGGTCTCAATCCAGATATTGTACGGTGATATTTATTCTAAGCATCACCTGTTTCAATTTTGTGTAAACATGCCACCATTTTTTCTCTGTATTTTCAATTGAATGACCAGCCAATGCTGTGCAATGAAGAGAATAGGGTGGGACATCCTGATCCAGAGGGGAGGAGAAGGAAGCAAGTGGGAGGAGACAAGAGCAGAGATAGGCAGGAGAGGTCTTCAAGCCAGGACAGTTGTGGAAACAGAATTCAACATTCTGCTGCATCCAAGAAACAAACCTCTGCAACAAACATGCAACAAGGACATTGGCTCAGTCATGTTCATAGCAGCTTTATTCATAATAGCCCAAATCTGGAAACAACCTAGATGTCCCTCAACTGAGGAATGGACACAGAAATTGTGGTACATTTACACAATGGAGTACTACTCAGCAATGAAAAACAAGGAAGTCATGAATTTACAGGCAAATGGTGGGAACTAGAAAAGATCATCCTGAATGAGGTATCCCAGAAGCAGAAAGACATACATGGTATACACTTGCTTAAAAGTGGATATTAGGCATATAACATAGGGACAAACATTCTAAAATCTGTACACCTAAAGAAGCCAAGCAAGGAGGAGGACCCTGGGTAAGATGACCAACCCTCAATCAGAAAGGGAAATGGGAAGGACATCAGAAGAGAGAGAAAACAGGGAACAGGACAGAAGCCTACCACAGAGGGCCTCTGAAAGACTCTACTCAGCAAGATACCAAAGCAGATGCTGAGACTCATAGCCAAACTTTGGGCAGAGCAACCTTAGCAGGCCACAGAGGAAGAAAATGCAGCCAGTCCTGATGAGACCTGATAGGCTAGGTAAAGAAGGAAGGAGAGAAGGACCTCCCCTATCAGTGGACTTTGAGAGGGGCATGGGTGGAGATAAGGGTGGGAGGGTGGAATTGGCAGGGGAGGGGGCAAGGGGGAGAGAGGGTGCTACAGCTATGATACAAAGTGAATAAACTTTAATTAATATAAAAATAAATTAATTAAAAACACACACACAAAAGAATTCAGAGGACAACTTTTTACAGTTGGTTCTGTTTCTACCTTCTTGAGGCAGGATAGCCAGCTGACTAGACTCTTCTCCTGTCTACACTTGTCACTTCACAATAGAAATGGTGGGATTACAGATTCTTGCTTCCACATCTGATTTTTTTATATGGTCATCAGGTTTGTGCAGCAAGCACCTTTACCCACTGAGCCGTCTCCCAAGGCCTCACATGTGTTAGAAATGTCACTATCTTTGGGCTTTAAACAGTTTACTACATTTTAAATAGATTTAGCTATATTTATTTATCTATTTATTCATATTTTTGTATATGCATGGTTCCTATGAATATGTCAGAGAACAACCTGAGGAATGCATGCAGTCCTCTCTTTCCACCATTAAACTCAAGTTGTGAACTTATACCCATATTGGCCCACACGGTTATAATTCCAGTGTTTCCTTCATTTTGTTGTGTAGGTGTAGATTTTTTTGATATTTCCCTCTATGAACATGAAATGTTTTCTAACTTTCTTGTCATGCTGGTGTGCTGGCATACTCCCTTACAGCCTTTGTATGTATGTTAAGATCGTTATTCCTTTCCTTTCTCTCCTCCTAATTCCTCTTCACCATACCTTTTCTTCCCAATCTTGTCCACTCCTCCTCCATTTCCCTTCAGAAAAGGACCAACTTCTGATAGATATCACCCAACCACAGCATATCAAGTTGCAATAAAACTAGGCATTTCCCCTCCTATTAAGGCTAGATGAGGCAGCCCATTAGGAGGAAAGGGTCCCAAAGGGAGGCAACAAAGTCAGAAACAGCTCTTGCTTCCACTGTGAGGAGTCCCACCTGAAGACCAAGATACACAATTGCAATATTAAAGAAGCATGAATTTGATTGTGATTAATTTTATTATGAATGATTATTCCTATTACATCATCACACTAAAAAGGATCTCCTGGATATCCTAAAATCTATACTTCATCAATGATATGAAGATACATATACTTTCTAATTAGCATGAAGAAGACAGACATTGCCCTTAGTGATGTTTTTGGAATAATGAACAAATGTCTATCCAACAACAAAATGGTGTATGTTCTGGCTTACAATGTAATACTTATTAAGGCCGAAAATAGAATTGATTTTTTTTTCATATTATCAATAAGTGAGCATAAACATTAGGAAAGCATTCTGTAAGCAAACCACACATTCTAATTGTCCAGTTCCCAGATAATTCACAAACAAGATTTTGCTTTGTAATTCTGTGCTTATGTTAATTCTATGAACATAAGTATCACTGCTTGCAAGGTAGCAAATAATGTGTGCTACAGTACAGACAAATTTAAAAATATAAAAATGTAATTGCTCTTCCAGCCTATGCTTTTGAGGCAATGTCTCATTATCAAGCCAGATACTGTGTTTGCTTTGGGTCTCCTGTCTCTGTCTTTAGAGGCTGTAATTACAGACTAGCCACCATGCCTCCCCCGCATTTAACATGGGTTCTTGGGAGCTGAACTCCAGTTTTTGTGCTTGCATACCAAGCACTCTAGCTACTGAGCAAACCATACATATCCCCTCTTCGTTTGGTTTTCCATTGCTGTGAAGAGACACAAAGAGTAAAGCAACTATTATAAGGGAGAACATTTAATTGGGGTTGGCTTACAGTTGTAGAGATTTCATCCATCATCATGATGACAAGAAGAATGGCAATGTGCAGGCAGACATGGTCCTGGGAAAGAAGTTGAGAGTTCTATGTCGTGTTCCTCAGAGAGCACGTGTTCCTCAGGAGACTGTGTGCCACACTAACAGTAGCTTGAACATAGGAGACCTCAAAGCCAGCCTCCACAGTGACATTCTTCCTCCAACAAGGCCACGCCTACTGCAAAAAGGCCACAGGTCCTAGTAGTACCACTTTTTATGTGTCAAGAATTCAAACAGGTGAGTCTATGGGGACCATTACCTATTCAAATCACCACACAAACCCCACTATGTTTAATGTTTCAACCTTGAAAATATATTAAAAAGTATTGTTACACTATGAAATTTTGTCTTCTTGATATTACATTCCCAAATAGATTTAGTCAGATTCCTCAGTAGTTTGGACTTTGGTGTCACAGTTAACCACACAAGCTCAAGAATCAATTCATCTGGATTTAGAACCCTAAACCCAGCATTTAATTGGGTAATTTAAATTTTCTATGTTTTGTTTTTCTTATTGAGGATTGTAATTATTATTGTACTACATGCTTATTTAAAAAAAAAAGATGTTGTGAATATTAAATGGGTTAAATGTTTTGGAAAGTCCTTATGTTAAACAAAGGAAGAAAACAATGAGAGCACAAATCCAAAAACTGAGACCAACTGAAATTTTGCTGTCCAACAAAGATATCGGTCTGTCATAGATGTAATATGCTATGGATTCCATCTAGATGAAATGACATGTGATGATGGGATTTTTAATGCTAAAATTGCAAATCATCTCAATCATACATTAAGAATGCTACATATACTATTAAATGGTTGCTTGGGGGTATCTGAACAAACTGGTTAGCACTGTGTGAATACTGTCATCCCGTTTTCCTAAGTCCATGCTTCAGAATTTATGACATCTGTTGTCAAGTATTTCATTGAATGTGCCATGTTTTCAGTATACTAGATAAACACATTAGGGTCCTTAAAACACTACTCAGTACTTCATAATGACAATTATGATTGCTAGGTCAAAGCTACAAAACATGGCTATATTCTACTTATAAATGTATCCAGTTCTCTGACAATGTTTTGGTGAATGTGAGTAATATTTCCAAAAGAATTCTTCTCTCTGGCTTGGTGATTGCAAAAGAAAGATGAAAATGACTGCTTTGTGTTGATACTCAAAATGCTGTTGTCAAGAACCTTCAAAGAAGCAGCCGGAAAAATTAACTTGAAGCATAGGAAGAAAGGGAGGTGCCACCAGATTAGAACTAATACTGAAGAACATCTGCCCTCTCCTAAGGGCATCTACAACTAGAACGCTAGTATTAGATTCAGAATCAAAAGTCAAAAGGAAAATTCTCTCTTCAGTTGGTTCTTAGCACTAGTGTGCTTAATGAATAATATTGATCATGATAAATTTGACTTTGCCATGCTTCTGATCCTAAGTTCTAGTATTTGTTTTCTGGTAGGGTGGAGTCAGGCTATTGATTTGTAGCCTAGGCTGGACTTGAACTTGCAGCCTTCTGGAGTGCTGGGATGATAGGCAAGTATCACCATGCTGGCCTTAAACTTTGGCATTCTTTTTTCTAAGATTTATTTATTTGTTTGTTTGTTTATACAGTATTCTGCATGCATGTATGCATGCCAGCAGACCAGAAGTAGGCACCAGATCTCATTATATAGATGGTGATGAGCCGCCATGTGGTTGCTGGGAATTGAACTCAGGACTTTTGGAAGAACAGTCAGTGCTCTTAATCTCTGAGCTATAGCTCCAGCCCCTCATTTATTTATTTATTTATTTGGACATTTTAAAGAGAGCTTGCAGTGCCTAACCTGGAATTCCTGCCTCACTTTCCAAAGTATGATATTGCAAGGCAAGCACCACCAAGCGAGGGCTTAAATTCTTGGATTTTAATACCAAATTTGAAATTTCATGTAATTCCCTACTGCTTTGGTTGCTTACAAATTTGAGGTGCGCTATTCTCTTTTCTCCACCTGAGTCGACAGCCTGGTTTACATTACCTTTTGTACCACAAATTAACTAGAGTAAGTTGGATTTCTTCATCTTGTGGTGTCAGAGTTCAGACTACCTCTTATATTGTTTCTAGCTTATATTAAAATAATTGAGCATTAAAATTTTTCTTTAAATTTGCAGAAATTTTGGCTGCTGTTTTTTTTTTTTTTTTTTTTCATATAGACTCCTATCTAATGAAAGGATTGGAGCAGAAGCTGGATGTGGTGGTGCACATCCCAGCACTCTGGGAGGCAGAGGCAGGCAATCTCACTGAGTTCGAGGCCAACGTGGTCAACAAAGTGAGTCCAGGATAGCCAAAGCTACACAGAGAAACCCTGTCTCAAAAAACAAACAAACAAATAAACAAACAAAAATGGTGCCGAAATAAAAGTATTGGTTTGGGGAAGTAGGTGAAAACATAGTACTATTGCTTCCTCTAGCATTCTCTGTTCTCTCTCTCTCTCTCTCTCTCTCTCTCTCTCTCTCTCTGGATCAAGCCAAAGGAGAACAGAGAATGAAAGTTTCCTGCAACCACTTATGTGTGTCATCTTGGAAAAGAGCCTCCATCCTCAGTCATATCTTCAACTAACATGTTGACTATGAACTTAAGAATAACGTGCGCTCCAACACCACACACACTACATCTCTGTGAGAGGGACAAAAGCCAACATATTTCGCGAATATGTTGAAAAGCATCATATTCAGTTGGTCAAATGCCAAGAAGAAAAAATAATTACTAAACAACTAGAAAAAAAGCCAGAGTTTCAGATATAAAGCAAACAGCCTCTCACAAGAAATTACAGAAAACATTGGACAGCATCAGGACAGTTAGAAGGTGGTGCAGGAACACACTCAAGAGAAAAAACTCTGTACTTCGGGAAGCTAGCCTCAATAATAAAGGGTAAACTTAGAACATATTAAAATAAACAAAAATCCAATGACTTCATTACCCACAAGCTGACATTACAGGAAATGCTGATAAATATTTTCCCCTGAAACTCAGTGACACTGAGAAGACTCCAATATAGAAAAACTAATGTAAGAACCCAAGAAATGGTAAACATGTGGGACAACACAAATTATTACTACTTTCCTCCTCTGAACTACTTTCATGGATACATAGTTTTTACAGTGAAAACTAAAATGCATTGGTAGACTTATACATGTGCTCCAACAGTATCACTGGAGTAAAAATAAGGCCTAGTTATAATATAGAGGAGGAAAGTATACTACTATAAGATTTCCCTATTTTATATGAAATAATTTTATATTAAATCTCAGTAGGTTGTTTTATATAAGGTATATATAATGAACCCTAGAGAAAAAAATAAAAAAATAAATCCAGTGCAAAGAAAATTTTGTTAATATGGGATATTAAAATAAAAAAAAACATACTTGGTCAATATGAAAAGCAAAATAAAAAAACATCAAATGAGTGAAAAAGTAGTAAATTTTAAATTTACATACATCCATATGGATAAGTTCTAAGGCACAACTCTTAAAACTCACAGCAGTTTGTCATTATATGTCAAAGAAAAAACTTTATAATGACAAAAATGTATATATAATAGATAGATAAAATATCACTAAGAAGTAAAAAAGTTAAATAAAAACATATTGCTATGCTATGTTTTCTGTAGTGTATTTATAGTTATACAGTATTAAACTTGGTGAGATGATATGCTAAAGATCTAAATAGGTAAGCAAACTAAAAGTATCAGTTAGAAGGCTGGAAAATAAACCATGATATTAGATATAGGAAAGATGGACTGGGGGAAGGCTGGAAAGATGGTCTTGCAGTGGTCTTGTAAAGGACTGGGGTTCAGTTCCCAGTAACCCCAGTTGCAGGGGATCCCTCTTCTGATTTGCTCAGACACCTGTTCTTACATGTACATACCCTCCTAAACATGACAAACAATATACACAAGATATTCCTTCCACAAAACTTAATAAAATAAATCTTTTTTTAAAAGATGGATTCACTACATTAATATATTCTAAATAAAATTTGAGGCAAAGAATACTGATAAAGACAAAGGCAGAAACATTATAACCACAAAAGAGTTAATTTATTAGAAATATATAAAAATTATAAATTTTCACAAAGTTTAAAAATCAGCAGATTGTCTGTACAGCAGCACAAAAAACATTTTTAGGTGAAAATATATTTTATCCTATAACTATCATAGTGGTTATATTTGTCAAAATTTGTCAGTTGTTCACTTAAAATGGATGTGTCAATTTAGAGAATGTACACTTTAGTGAAAAAAAATAATGAAAAGAAAAGGAAGCATAGAGCTAATTATATAATATATATGTTAAGTCAGCCTTAAATGTATACGCTAGGGGCAGTGAGTTTTCATTTAAAGTATCCTAATCAGAAATCCACACTCCAGGGAAGATTAGTGAGTGTTTGAAGGACTCTAATCAGTAATCCACACCCCTTACAAGACTATAGTGCTTTTAAAATCTTCTCTAAATATGCATGCAAGGGTTCATTATTTAGCATAACGGCTGTTAGATATAATTTAACAATTTTATGAGAAAATTAACCATATTCAGGAAAACTGAACAGGTACCTTACTCTGACTCAAAGTGAAATAATCTGGCACCACCTGTGTCAGTGAAACACCTATAAAGTGCACCCCAAATATATTTGTTCACCATTAAACACACACACACACACACACACGAAGTTGGCAGGGTTAAGTGGTGGGGGTATTGGGAGAGTTGGAAAGGATAATGAGGAGTCGATATCATTATATTTCCTGGTATAAGTGTAGGAAACTCCAAGGAATATAGAAAAAAATTGAAACAATGACATAACTCACCCCTGACACTATTAATGATACTCTAATATGTTCACAGACAGGAGACTAACATGACTGTCCTCTGAGAGACTTCATCCAGCAGCTGATAGAAACAGATGCAGAGACCCACAGCAGAACAATAGGAGGAGCTCAGGGGGTCTTGTGGAAGAGTGCAAGGAAAGACTGAGGGAGCCCAGAGGTCAATCAAGGACACCACAAGAAGACCTACAGAGTAAACTAATCTGGCCCCATGGGGGTGTACAGAGACTGAACCACCCACCAAAAAACATGCATAGGTTAGACCTAGGCCCCCTACACATTTGTAGCAGATGTGGGTCCCTTAACAAAAAAAGTAGGGGCTGTCTCTGACCCTGTTGCCTGCCTTTGGATCCCTTTCCCCCAGCTGGGCTGCCTTGTGAGAGAAGATGCTCTTAGTCCTGCTGTGACTTGATGTGCCAGGGTAGGTTGGTACACATGGGGGGTGGTGTCCCCTTCTCTGAGGGAAAGTGAAGAGGGGAATGGGGAAAGGTGTGAGGGTGGGACTGAGAGGAGAGGAGACAGGAGCCTGTGATCAGCCTATAAAGTGATTAAATAAATTAATTTGTGAAAAAAAAAAGAAAGAAATTTGAAAGGATAACTCTCCGACAGGACCCCAACACCAAAAACACCAGAGAGAAACCAAAGTCCGTCATTGTTCCAATAAGAAAATTGTCCAATCATATAAATAGTACCAGCACAGTATTACTGGCATCCTCCTTGGAACTCAGCACTTATTGTATTGTATGAAGGGGTGTGAACATAATACTATGTTGCTTTCTCTGCCTAATTCATAGTCAATACCTAGTTTTATGACCAAAATTCAGGCAACAGTCACTATCAATGTAAGGGTAGTGACACTGTTAGGAGAAAACATTCTCCCCAGCATCTCTGCTTGTCGAAATGTAATGTGATGGTGAATGATAAGATGAGTTCCCAAAGGTCACAGCGGTACTGATGTTGTCCAGAAGACCTTGCAGTCTTTCTTTGATACTATTATCCAAGAAAACTGGGTAAACTGCTTCTTTTCCAGAATGTTTCTCTTCCTAAGCTTTCAACTTAGTTTCCCAGATTTCCTCTATAAAAACCCGCTTTCTTCCCCGTTCAGCTCACAAGAGCAGTCCACACAGGGGGCTTAAGAGAACAATTAATACTGAGACTTTTAGATGCATGCCAATGATTGTAATATTAAACTCTGCATGAAATCCTTCTGAACAGCATGCTTACAAGTAATAATGTGGAAGCATAACTTCCCAGAGGACATGGATTTCTCTTGATCATGGTTGTATGTAAGCCAAGTTTTATTAGAACACTGACTCGTTCATTTATATATTGCCCAGGATTGCTTCTATATTGTAATGACAGTGAGAGCAGTTGTGACACATTGCAGTTCTGTGGACTGCAATGATAAAAGTATTATCTACTTGACCCTTCACAGAAATTTGGCCCATGAACTGGAATAAGGTTCCATCTAAATCAGTAATTCTTCCAAACGGCTATAGAACAATCACCACTGATTTCTATTTTGTCTTTGTCTTCTTGAATCAAGAGATAACTATATGAACCATTCCGGTCTGAGATTTATGGTTCCCACACTTCAACCTTTTGAAGTGGTAGGCTTACAGGTATGTATCACCAACTGTAGTAATTTCCACTTGTGTATTTTCCAATTTTTCTCTTTCAGATTCTTTTTTTCTGACTGTTGTTGCTATTGTTGGCTATTTGTTTTTGTCTTTTGCAGCGCTTAGGATGGAACCGTGGATCTTTGGTCATGTTAGACAAATTCTCTAGTACTAAGCTGCACCCCAAACTTTATGTACTTCTGTCCCTTCTTTCTTTCTGTTTAAATATGTGTGCATAAGGAGAGTCAGAGGAGAGTTTTCAGGAGTTGGTTTTCTTCTTCCACCATGAGGGTTCTGTACAGACATAAAGCACACTTATTGTAGGCTGAGCCATCTCATCTGCCATTTTTCTTTAATAGTTTGTTTACTTCATCTAGGGTTTCTTAATTTTTTTTTAAGTTTTAATTGCATTAAACTTGTTCTTTTACAATTTCATATTTGTATATAGGACATTCTAATCATACTCTCCTACCTTTTCTTATTCCCCTCTACACTCCTTAACCACCCTTTCTCCCTACAAGTACCCTCCCACTTGTACTTCTTTTTGGTTTGGTTTGGTTTGGTTTGGTTTGGTTTGGTTTGGTTTGGTTTGGTTTGGTTTTTTTTAACCTACTAAGGATGGCTGCGGGGCATAGGGAGCTCACCAGTGGATGCACCACTGAAAACCCTTAAGCCCAGCATGCATGAACAACCAATGGTTCCTCATGAAGGAGTAGAGCAATATGAGCCCCTTCCCTGTCCATGACTGAACATACACAGGCTGAGTCTTGAGCAGGTCCAGCAAAGAAAACCACTGCTTCTTATGAGTTTATAGTAGTTGTATAAATGTACCACATTTTCATTATCCACTCATCAGTTAACAAACATTGAGATTGTTATGACTAGGACAAATAAACATGGACATGCAAGTATTTTATAACAGAATATAAAAATAGATACCTTTGAGTTTATGCCTGGGAGTGCAATATACATGGGTCATATGGTGGTTCTATTTCTAGCTTTTTTTACAAATCTCAATATGATTTCTACAGTACCTGTACTAATTTATAATCCCACGAGAGGATTTATAAACCACTCTAGTGATTTGAATGATACTCTTCCCCACTGGCTCATATGTTTGAATGCTTGGTCTCCAGTTGGTAGAACTGCTTGGGAAGGATTTTTGTGGTGTGTCCTTGTTACAGGCGGTGTGTCATTGTTGGAAGAGGTGTGTCACTGAGGGGTATGCCATTCTGTGTGTCTTTATCTCTTTCTGCCTCTTATTTGTAAGAAGGATGTGAGACCTCAGCTTCTGCTCCAGCACCACACCTGCCTGGTGCCTGTCATGTTCATTCCCTTGATGGTCATGGACTCACCTTCTACAGCTGCAAGCACACCTCCAATTAAATGTTTTCATAATGGCAGCCATTCTGACTGAGGTAAAATGGTATCACAAAGTAGTTTAATCTGCATTTCCCTGATGACTAAGAATATTAAGCACTTTTAGAAGTATTTTATAACTAATTCATTTTTTGAGAAGTCTCTGTTCAATTCTGTAATTTGTTTTCTATTGAGTTGTTTGTTTTCTTGATGTTTAGGATTTAGCAATATTTGTATACCACAGCGTTTAATGTTTTGTCAGCTATATAGCTTTCAAATATTTTTCTTCTAATCTGTGAACTGTGACTCCACTTATTTGGCAGTTTCCTTTGTTCTGCAGAATCTTTTCATTTCTTGAGGACCCGATTGTCAATTATTAGTCTCAGCAACCGAGCTTCAATAAAAGATTCTATAGTCCCCCCCCCAAAAAAAAGTGGCAGCAGTTACACTGATACCTGTTTTTGTATCAATACCATACTGTTTTTATTAATGTGGCTTGTAATATAACTTAAAAACAGGCATGATGAGATTGCTTTGGTACCCAGAGTCTTTCATATTTCTACAGGAATTTTTAAACTACTTTCTTTTTTCCTTCTTGGAAAAATGGTCTTGGAATTTTTATTGAAATTGCATTAAATCTACAGTCTACATTCAATAGGATGGTGCATTAGTTACTTTCTATTGCTATGAGGAAACACCACAACCAAAAGAAAGTTAAGGAAGAAAAGGTTTATTTGGCTTACTTCCACACCACTGTTCATCCTTGAAGGAAATCAGGGCAGGAACTCGAACAGGGCAGGAACCTGGATGCAGGAGCTATGTGGCAGGAGGCCACATAGGGGTGATGCTAACCAACTTGCTCATTATGGTTTGCTCAGCCTGCTTTCTTATAGAACCCAGGGCCAACAGCCCAGGATTGGAGCAACTTACAATGGGCTTGGCTCACCCACATCGATCCTTAATTTAAAAAATGACTAACTGGCCAGGCGTGGGGCCGAATGCCTTTAATCAGGCATATCTCTGTGAGTTAGAGGTCAGGCTAGTGTACAATGCAAGTCCAGGACAGCCAGGGCTCTGTTACATAGAGAAACTATCTTGAAACACAAAACAACAACAAAAAAAGAGAAAAGATAGAAAGAAAATGACTTACAGCTGGATCTTATGGAGGCATTTTCTCAATTGAGGTTCCCTCAACTCAGATGACTCCAGCTTATGTTAAGTTGACATAAACACTATCCAGGACAGAAGAATTTACTTGTATTTATCATTCCAGATTGATAAGAGTCCCTGAAGGCAGAGTGGGAAGGCATGGTGACTGGAGGAGGAAGCTGAGAACTCACATCTTCAAACACATGACTAGGAAGCAGAAAGAACAGACTTGAAATGGCACAAGTCTTAAAATTCTTAAAGTCTGACTCTAGTTAGATACCTTCTCCAACAAAGCCATACCCCCTAAGACCTCGCAAACAGCACGAGTTTTAAATGTTTAAGACTACAGGGGATATCTGATTCAAAACACCACAGATGGCCATTTTCACAATATTAATTCCTCCGATCTATAGGTGTGAAAGGCCTTTCCTTCTTCTGGAGTCTTCCTCAATTTCTTTCTTTAGTGTCTTTAAGCTGATTATAAAAATAGTTTGTTTCCTTGGATACGTTTGCTACAAACTATTTTATTTGGTGTGTGTGTATGTATGTGTGGTGTGTGTGTGTATATTTATAATGAAACTATAAATTAAAGAACCATGAAAGAGGAAGAAGAACACTTGCAGAAAGGAAAGGGGGAAGTACATTATATATGTACGTCTGTTGGTATAGGTATAGTGTATGTACGTGTTCACATATGGGTGTGCATACATGTGTGTGTGTGCATGCATATGAAGGCCTGAGGTGTATGTCTGGTATAGTTTTGAATGGTTTTCCACCTTATGCTTTGAGTCAGTCTCTCACTAAACCTGGACCTCATTGATTTTGCTAGATTGGCCATCCAGTGAGTTCCAGGGATTCTCCTGTCTCTATCTCACCAGGTATACACCAGCATGCCTTTCTTTTTCAGTGGATGCTGGAGATTTAATCTCCATAAAGTCTTCATGCCTTTTCAGAAGACACCTTAATCTCTGAGCTCTCTCCCCAACCCCAGTCAAGGCCTTTAACAGAATAAAAGAGTAGCTATTCAATTTATAAAGAAAATTATGACAACTCTTTAAGTGATATTTGGATAATTCACAGCATACTGGGATAAAATAAAGGTCATATTCTAATTGATGATGTTCCAATATATATATGGAATATCTCTCAAAGTCTCATTTGCCAAAGGCTTATTCTGAAATATGGCTATGTTCAGAGATGGGGGCATGGAGAGGCAATCATAGTCTCTGAACTCACTAACGATCAATTTATTGAAGAGGTCATAGTTTGATGGGCTCTTGTGAAGTAATAAAAGTTATGGATAGAGCTTATATAAAGAAAGTAGATCCTTGAAGGGTTGGTTGGTCCCACCCCTTTTCTATCACAACCACTGTGAAGTGTGTAGCTTTGTCATACCCTGCTTCCCATGCTATGATTTTCAATATGACCAAAATCTTAAGAGCAATAAACCTAGTTGTTTACGGGCTGAAACTGCTTAAACCATGAGCACAAGAATGCTTTAAGTTGTTTTTATTGGTTATTTTATCACAGTGACAGAAAGTTCACTAACAGAGATAAAAATGTAAAAACAAATATCAGTGTTGGGAAAATTGCCTTAGTTGGTAATGTTTCTGCCCCTGGCTTTGGTCCTTATCAGTGCTTATACCAAAAGGGTGCATGCCTTGTAATCCCAGCATTAGGAAAGCGACTGCAGGAGGATTAGAAGTTCAAGGTCATCTTTGGCTGCATAATGAGTTCAAAGCCTGCCTGGGATATATGGGACCTTGTCCTAAGATAATTAAATATATACACATATAAATTCCAGATAGATGAAAGAAATTATTTCTTCTATCCATAAATGTGGTAAAAAAAAAAAGTTCTAATTTTACTGGAAGCCTATAAAATGCTGCAATGTCTTTGGAGGGCAAGTCCCAATTGCTGTTATAAACATGAAACATGCACACTTTTGGACACAGCATATGTGACTGAATAGAAACACAAACAGAAAGTTTCATTGCTTTATATTTTATGTGTGTGGTACTGAAGATTGAACTCATCGCCTTGACTATGGCAGACAAGTGCTCTACCACTAAACTACATTCTCAATTTGCAGAATTGTTTTCAATTCCAATATGTTAGAAACAGTTGAAATCATCAGCCATTGTTGAGTAATGTTCAATCTATATTATACAGTGGGTAAAAGAAATGAAGTACAGGAACATAAAAAGGCTTCTAAGGCATATGATTAAGTGAGAACAAAATAGCACAGCAATTTTATAGTATGGTTTTAATAATATAGTCAAACAAATGTGTGTGTGTGTGTGTGTGTGTGTGTGTGTGTGACTCCATAGGGAACAGACTGTAAACACCCCAAACTAATGACCAGGATTACTTCAAGAAGAAGGGTGGATGGGGCAGTGCAATGTGAAAGAAGTGCTTGAACATTTTGCTTGCTGTACTTGTGAATAACTTAAATCATTCCCAATGGGAATGTATTTGTGTATTACTTATGTGATATTTTTAAACATAATAAAATTTTAAATACTAAATAAAACTGGATAATGAACAGGCAAATGGCAAGGGAACTGCTGTTTCTCATTCAAAGCCTCTGAATGATATTTAACAACTTTTAAAACAATGCAAATGCTTTAATTTGATGATAAAATGGGGTTTATACAAACACATTTGAAATATAAACTTTTACTCCATGCTTCAGAGACAATACGTGACAGAGTTGGCCTTCATGCCGAAGTTGTATTACTAACTTCTAGAGCCTAGAGTCAGATGGAAGGGGAGGAGAATTTCCCCTATCAGTGGATTGGAGAAGGGGCAAGAGAGAAGAAGAAAGAGGGAGGGTATAATTGGGAGGGGATGAGGGAGGAAGCTATAACTGGATACAAAGTGAATAAATTATAACTATTAAGAAAAAAAAAGAAAGAAAAGCTACAAAGCAATAGTAATATAAACTGCATGGTACTGGCATAGAAAAAGAATGACGGATCAATGGAATTGAATAGAAGACCCAGAAAAACACCCACACACCTATGGATAATAGATTTTTTACAAAAAAGCCAAAATCATACAATGGTAAAAAGACAGCATCTTCAACAAATGGTGCTGGTCCAACTGGATATCTACATGCAGAAAAATGAAAATAGATTCATATTTATCACTCTGAACAAAACTAAAGTCTAAGTGGATCAAAGACCTCAACATAAAACCAGATACACTAAACCTGTTAGAATAAAAAGGGGGGAAGAGCTTTGAACACATTGGCACAGGAGACAACTTCCTGAACAGAACACCAACAGCACACGCTCTTAGATCAACAATCAATAAAATGGGACCTCATGAAACTGAAAAGCTTCTGTAAAGCAAAGGACACTGTCATCAGAACAATATGACAGCCTACAAAATGGGGAAGGATCTTCACCAACCCTTTATCTGACAGAGGGCTAATATCCAGAATATATAAAGAACTCAAGAACTTAAACACCAACAAAACAAGTAATCCAATTTTAAAATGGAGTACAGAGCTAAACAGAGAATTCTCAATAGAGAAACATAGAATGGCAGAGAAACACTCAAAGAAATGTTCAACATCCTTAGTCATCAGGAAAACACAAATCAAAACAACCCTGAGATTTCACCTTATACCCATCAGAATGGCTAAGATAAAAAACTCAAGTGACAATACATGCTGGAGAGGATGTGGAGAAAGGGGAACCCTCCTCTATTGCTGGTGGGAATGTAAACTGGTACAACCACTTTGAAAATCAATCTGGCGCTTTCTCAGACAACTAGGAATAGCGCTTCCTCAAGATCCAGCTATACCACTCCTAGGCATGTATCCAAAAGATGCTCAAGTACACAACAAGGACATTTGCTCAACCATGTTTGTAGTAGCTTTATTCATAATAGCCAGAATCTGGAAACAACCCAGATGTCCCTCAACTGAGGAGTGGATACAGAAATTGTGGTACATTTACACAATAAAATACAATTCAGCAAAATTATATTAAAAGATAAAAACAGAAAACAAAAACAAAAAACAAGGAAATCGTGAAATTTGCAGGCAAATAGTGGGATCTAGAAAAGAACATCCTGAGTGAGGTATCCTAGAAGCAGAAAGACACACATGGTATACACTCACTTATAAGTGGATACTAGACCTATAAGATAGGATAAACATACTAAAATCTGTATACCTAAGGAAGCTGGGCAAGAAGGAGGACCCTGGGTAAGATGATTAATCCACACTGAGACAGGCAAACTGGACGGATATCAAAGAGGGAAAAAACAGGGAACAGGATCACAGAGGACCTCTGAAAGACTCTACCCAACAGTGTATCAAAGCAGACACTGAGACTCATAGCCAAACTTGGGGCAGAGTGCAGGGAATCTTATGAAAGAAGGGGGAGATAGTAAGACCTGAAGGGAACAAGAGCTCCACAAGGAGAGCAACAAAACCAAGAAATCTGGGCTCAGGGTTCTTTTCTGAGACTGATACTCCAACCAAAGACCAAGCATGAAGAAAACCTCTAACCCCTGCACAGATGGCAGGACAGTGTCCAAGTAGGTTCCTTAGTAAGAGGAACAGAAACTGTCTCTGACATGAACTCAGTGGCTGGCTCTTTGATTAATTCCCCCTGAGGGAGGAACAGCCTGACCAGGCCACAGAGGAAGACAATGCAGCTAGTCCTGATGAGACCTAATAGGCTAGGGTCAGGTGGAAGGGGAGGAGGACCTCTCCTATCAGTGGACTTGGGGAGGGGCATGGGAGTAGATCAGGGAGGGTGGGATTTAGAGGGTAAGAGGGAGAAAGCTACAACAGGGATACAAAGTGAATAAGCTGTATTAATTTTTTTTTTTTAATTTAAACGTCCCTGTAGATACTTGTGAACTGGTGATAAATGTGAAATGTAAAAAGTTTGCATATATATTTATACTCCACATTTTAGTTATTTTTCTGAGTAGCTATTTTCAGAGCTTTAAATTAAAAATATCTTTGAATCTACAAAAAAGAAAAAAGATCTAATCTAGTAATGCATTATAATTAAGCATTATTTTGGCTTTTACCTATATTAAGAGAAAAATTATTGTGGTTCTATAATGAACTATATAATCATCTCCAAATAGTAATATATTTTAAAGTTATAAGCAAGGTCCTGATCTACAAAATGTCTTGGAAAAAAATCAAACCAAACCAAAATGACTTGGACTATTTTCTTAAATCCTCTTTATTTAACCCAAAGCTAATACACTTAGGGTTAGTTCAGTGTTATTCTATCAATACAATTTTCTAGAATAAGTGTTTATTCAGTTTTTTCAGTAAATATTTGTCTGAAACTGTTTGTTAATATGTTTCTCACTTTGAGTCCATCAGATTAAAATTAAAAAGAGGAATTTGTATATGTTTGAGTTGTATATTATTCTAAGCACCAGGATAGTTTTGCTTTTTCATATCTTTATTTACAGATCAGCATATGTTCTGGGAGAGTCCCTGAACATGAGACTACATGGTTCTGATTTTTCTTTTTGAAAATAATTTTTGGAATCTAATACTATGTAAAAATAGTTAAGGACAAATCACCATCTTCATTTTTTTTTATAATTTAATTTTACTTATGTGCATTAGTGTGAAGGTGTCAGATCCCTTGGAATTGGCATTACAGACAGTTGTAAGCTGCCATGTGGGTGCTGGGAATTGAACCTGAGGCCATTGGAAGAACAGCCAGCACTCTTAACCACTGAGCCATCTCTACAGCCCCCACCATCTTTATTTTTATAATTCATAAAACAAGCTTATTCTTACCATTAATTTGGTATAATGTTCTTGTGGAATGTATACAATTTACCCTTGTTCATTCAAATGCTGATTTCTCTACCCCATTATCTGGTTTCAGTCCTGACATTGCATTGTGATGTTTATTCTAAGCATCACCTGTCTCAAATTTGTGTAAACATGCCACCATTTGTTCTTTGTATTGCCAATATGCAGAGCAATGGAGAGAATAGGGTGGGACATCCTGGTCTGGAGGGAAGGAGAAGGAAGGGAATGGGAGGAGTTGGCAGGAGAGATCTGCAGGACAGGACTTGGAACTATAAGGAGAGATGAACAGGACCTAAGATATGACTAAAAGCAAGTATAATGTGGGAAATCTGAATGGGAGAAAACGTTGCAGGCTTGGAGGTTTAGGATGGAGTAACAATTGTCCAGCATTGTGCTCTAGGTTAATTAAATCCTAGTCTTTGTATGGTGATTTGGGTATACAGCTGGTTTAGTAATAACCACTATTTAACTAAAAGATAAATCAATAATAAATATTAATAATCAACAGCACTATTAAATTATTTTAAATTTATACTTTACTTTTGTATATGTGTGTTTGGCTGTATGAGTTTCTGCACCACAGGCATGAAGGAGACCATGGAGACTAGGAGATGGCAATAGATCCCCTGAAGCTGGGGTTACAAGCCATTGTGAGCCTCCATGTAGGAACTGGTTATTGAACCTAGGTCATCTGTAAGTACAGTATGCACTCTTGACCACCAATACATCTCTCAAGCCCCAGCATTAATTTTTTTAGATACACAAAAGAACAGGCTTTATAAATTTTACTTTCAAAGAAACTATCTTTTTTTGTTTGTGGCTGTTGTTTTATTTTTAATTTTAATTTTTACACTTTATTCATTTTACATCCTGATTGTAGTCCCCTTCCTCATCTTCTCCCAGTCCCGCCCTCTCTCCCACTTTCCCCTCATCCCTTTCCCCTTGTCACTGAAAGGGGAATTCCTCCTCCCCTGCCATCTGCCCCTAGTCTATCAAGTCTCATCACGGCTGCCTAGATCCTCTTTCTCTGTGGCCTGGCAAGGCCTCATCGTATCGACAGGGAGAGGTGACCAAAGAGCAGGCAATCGAGTTCATGACGGAGACAGCCCCTGCTCCCCTTACTCAGTAACCCACTTGGAGACTGAGCTGCCTAGAGGCTACATCTGAGCAAGGGGTCTAAGTCCTTTTTATGCTTGGTTCTTGGTGGGTACAGCAGCCTCTGCAGGATCCCCTGGGACTAGGTTTTTGGCTTTTTTAGTCTCCTTTTGGAGCTCCTGTCCCCTCCAGGTTCTTCTATCCAGGCCCATCCCCTTCTTCCATAAGTCTCCCTGCCGTCTGCCCAAAGTTTGGCTGTGAGTCTCAGAGGCATCTGCTTTGATACCCTGTTGGGTGGAGCCTTTCAGAGGACTTTTATGGTAGGCTCCGTTACTGTTTCCTCCCTTCCACCGATTCCAGTGTCTATTCTGTTTGCCAACGTGAATGAGATTTAAGCGTCCTCCCTAAGGTCCTCCTTGTTGATTAGCTTCTTTAGATCTGTATCTGATATTTTAGTATGTTTATCCTATATCATACAGCTAATATCCACTTATAATTGAGTATATACTACACGTGGTTTTCTGGTTCTAGGTTACCTCACTAAGGATGATCTTTTCTAGCTCCACCCATTTGCCTGCAAATTTCACGATTTCCTTGTTTTTAATAGCTAAGGAGTATTCCATTGTGCAAATTTGCCACAGTTTCTGTATCCATTCTTCTGTTGAAGCACATCTAGGTTGTCTCCAGATTCTGGCTATTATGAATAAAGCTGCTATGAACATAGTTGAGCAAATGTCCCTGTTGAATGTTGGGGCATCTTTTGGGTATATACCCAGGTGTGGTATAGCTGGATCTTGAGATAGCTCTATTCCCTATTTTTTGAGAAAGCACCAGGTTTTCAAAATTGTTGTACAAGTTTGCACTCCCAGCAGCAATGGAGGAGGGTTCCACTTTCTCCACATCCTAACCAGCATGTGTTGTCATCTGAGGTTTTTTTTTATCTTAACCCTCCTATATACAAAAGACAACTGGGCTCTTATATTCATAGTATTTTTTTTTCTGACCCTTGGGGTTTGGGATTGTTAACCATGTCTAATTTAGGGCTGAATACAACTTCAATTTACAGTACTTATGCCAGTTATGCATCTCTGCACTGACTGTTGTCCACTACAGAAAGAGGCTTCTCTGACCAAGTTTGGAAGCAGCACAGATTTATAGGAATAAACATAGATATTTCAAAGGCAATTTGACAGCATAACCATTTAGCACAAGAAAAGTTCTAAACCAGGATTACAGTGCCAGATGTGAAATTTCCACCTGTGGGCTAGGCCTGGTGGTACATACCTTCAAGTCTTAGTACTAAGCTGGAGGGAGGTAGATCTCTGTGAGTTCAAGGCCAGACTGGTTCACATAGTTTGTTCCAGGATAGCCCTAGGCTATGCAGTGAGACCCTGTCTCAAAAAGTAAAATAAAATAAAATCCCTTCTGTGGGTCTCAAATCCAGTATGAAAGCAGTTAGTTGTCATATAAGAGCCATACCGCTATTGCACAAGTACTCATATCTTGGCTGACAGGGTCAGTGCTATGTAGGGTTCAGCACAGGTTAGGGCTATTGATATCCTTTTCTCTCCCAGGAGCCTGCATAGCACCTTATGGCACTATGAAAGCTAGCTACCAGGGAAGGAGTTTTTTTCCCAGTCAGTTCTGCATTGATTTGCTCTACAATAAAGTAAATGGTGTCTTTGGTGATAAGGTCTTACCTTCTAGTTATAACAGGCAACCAAAGGCCATGAGTGGTAATAAGCTGTGTCATCTTAGAAACCTCTGGCACCTCACTAACCTATAGCTGGAGATCTTCTTGTCACTGTTTCGGGCCGTAGGGCCTACATTTCTATTCTTAAATTGGAATCTAGGGATTGGGAGTTCAGCTCAGTTACAAAGCACTTACTTAGCATGTCCAAGGTACAGGATTTGCTCTCTGGTCAGAAGAAATTGGTGGCACATGTCTGTGATTTCAGAAGGTAGAGGCAGGATGATCAGAAGTTCGACATCATCATGCCCTCATTAGCTGTATAGTAAGACTAAAGCCAACATTAGCTATATGAGTTGCTTACTTAAAAAATAAAGTTTGTAGTAAAATATTGTAAGTTCTTATTATGAATCTCAATAATGTAAAACATTGAAATTACCCGTTCAACAAACTGGATGCTAGTTTTTTAAAAATTTGATGGTAGAGTATACTTATCCTGAAAATCCTTACAATAAAAAATAACTAAAACTGTTGTGATAGGAACAGGGACTGTCTCTGACAGGAACTGATTGGCCTGCTCTTTAACCACCTCCCCCTGAGGGGGAAGCAGCATTGCCAGGCCACAGAAGACAATGCAGCCACTCCTGATGAGACCTAATTGACTAGGATCAGAAGGAAGGAAAAGAAGTCCTCCCCTATCAGTGAACTTGGGGAGGGGCATGCATGCAGAGGGTGGAGGAAGGGAGGGATTGGGACAGGAGGAGGGAGGGAACCAAGGGGGGGATACAAAGTGAATAAAGTGTAATTAATAAAGAAAAATAAAATAAAAAAATAAAAAAACTAAAACTGAAATGTTTAAATACTATGATGTTAAAAGACAAGCTAATAGACACAAAAAGGAAGATTTTGAAAAAAGAAAACAATTAATTTGACAAAGCTCAGCTTTAGCCCATGAGGCAATAATTCAATTTACAGACAGACACCTGCCATTATATGACCCAGGAACTATCAACCATGTTGTTACAGAGTAGCTTAGCAACTTAAGAAAAACCTGGTTACATGAAAGTTATCCCAAAGTACTCACATAACCTTTCCTGACTTGTTTTAAATAAAAAGCCTGATTAGCTTTCAGCCTTTACAAAGCTGATTCATATTCACGCCCTATATTTATATCTTTCTAAATGAGCAAAAAAGAATCTGATCATACAATGAGCTAGCTCCCTACTATTCACATTCTTGATTGGCATGGAAAGGGCTGCATCACAATTTGTCAATATCACTTATTACGTGAAACCAAAGAGGAGTCTACCCAGACCTGGAGGACATGGTAGACAATCATGCAACATAAAAGAGATGAATTGCAAGTCCTTGGAGAATGGAGTCATTATGAGCTTAACAAGCATAATTTTCTGCCATATCTATTTTTGTGGTGTTGGTAGGACATTCATTGTTGCACTCTGAGCTGTTGTGATAGTTCCAGATTCACTAAGCTGATAAATATTTCAAAGTGGCATCTGAATAATCATAAGCATTTGTTATGGTGCTCTCTATTCAACGGTCTATCTCCTGGGCATGAACAAAGGAGAGATACGTTTTTGTTTGGTTTTTTTTTTTTTAAGCAAAGAAAGAGATACAAAGAAAAATCAACATAATTAAATGCAAAGTGGACCAATAAAATTATAGAATGTCAGAGCTGAAGTGAACGCTGAATGTCAGCATTTTATTGTTTCTACAAACATTCCACCTAAGTGATCCTAAGAAAAAGGAAAGGTATTATATATCCCAGGCAGGCTGAGACTACAGTCCTCAAGGGCCGCTAGCTTATTTGAAACATTTCTTTAAATACCTTACTTTATTCTAAAATGTGCTTAACCTCTGAATCTCATTTCCTCATCTCAAAAATGGAAATTAAAATGTTTACTCTAAAAGTTGCAGTTTGCTATTAAATGAAACTATGCATAAAACACTAAGCATCAAGGCTTGAGAGATGGAGCAGTGACTAAAAGTACTTGCTCTTTTTGCAGAGGACCTGAGTTTGGTTCTCGGCATCCAAGTTGGAAGGCTCACAACTACCTGTATCTTTAACTCTAGGGGATCCAATACATTCTTCTGGCCTCTGAAGGCCCCTGTAGTCACGTGTATATATCCATATATAGACAAAGACACACACAAATAATTTAAAAAATTAAAGTAAATATTAAAAAAAATAACACTAGGTACTATGTACCATTTAAGAGTCATTTTACAGGGCTGAAGAGATGGTTTATCAGTTAAGAGCATTGCACAGGACATGGGTTCAATTCTTAACACCCACATGGTGGTTCATAACTATTTTAACATCAGTCCCAGCAGATTTGATGCCCTCTTTTGGTATCCGTATGTACTAGGCACATGGGTTGTGTACAGACATACATCTGGCAAAAAATTTATAGGCATAAAATCAAATTTAAAAATTAGAAGGAATTATTAGAAAGTAAAACTATTTTTGTTTTCTGTTTGAGAAGAATAATCAGGGTAGAGTATAGAGACGGGATAAAAATTCTGATGAGAGGGTGTGGTGCTGAATTTGGGGTCTCATATAAGGTAAGAAAGTTACACATAGAATTGACTTAAGATGTCACTTCCCAAGCAATTGGCTCTAGAGCAAATGTTCCCCTATCGATGCATTTGAAACCCTAAGCTACATGTGGGGTACCTTCTACATCTGCAATTTTACTAGAAAAAAAATAAGTCTCAAAATAAACATACATATGCTATATAGTAAGATTGTTTTCTTTTCTTTTGATTTTTGGGTATTTGTATAACAGCCCTGGCTGTCCTGTACTCACTCTGTAGACCAGGCTGTCCTTGAACTCAGAGATCCACCTGCCTCTGCCTCCCAAGTACACTGCCACTGGCACTTGCTTAGCATATGTTACTTTGTATGACTCTTTGAAGAAAAACATGAGCCTTCAAATAGATAGCTGACCCTCTCCCTTGGAGATTGAGATTCCATTGCTCAACTGTTCAAGTTGCTTCATTTTCAAGACAGTGCAAGAAGATGGTTCAGAAACTCATTATTTGTCATTCTTTTCTTGAAGGCTCATTCAAAGGGAGCCCTTCACCTGTAAGCTCACTGAAGCACAGATCAGGTATTTCTTATCTAAAATGTCCTTTCAGCTATTTATTCATGTTTAGAATCTAGGAGAATAGTTAGAACTCAGTGCTTCTCAACCTTGCTCATGCTGTTACCCTATACAGTTTCTCATGCTGTGGTGACCCCCAACCATAATTATTTTTTTGCTACTTCATAACTGTAATTTTGCTACTGCTATGAGTCATAATGTAAATATTTTTGGAGATAGAGGTTTTCCAGAAAGGTTGCAACCCAAACATTGAGAACCACTGGATCAGAGAGTGGATACTTAAGAGCAAGTATGGGAAGATGGATACATGATGTCACTTTTTACATCTATAATATTAGTCACTCAAACTACAACTAAACAGAGAAACTCTGATCTGCTCCTGAGGCCAGTTCACCTGGGAATCTCTGGATGGGTGACACAATGGATATGTCTCTCCTACAATGACTTCTCCAAAGCAAAACATTCTGATGATATCAGATGTTAGAAGCATCACATGACAGAGAAAAGAATGCATTCTTAGGGATGTAATTAGCACATTCATCAACAATATGTGTCTCATCTCCAAGAAAATACATATTTTGCTAAATAAAACACATATAAACAAGTAAGTACATGAATGTCTGCATATGTGTATATTACAGAGATTCTTTATCAAGTCCATTTAAAGTCTATTTTTCAGCTTGGTGATGTAGCTCAGTGGTAGAATTCTTGCCTAGCATATGTAAGACAAGGTTTGAGTCTCAACATTGAAGTCATACAAATAAAAATAGAATTTAAAGTTACCTTCAGTAGGTAGAATGCTGTGGACAGGGCAGGAGCTGCTGGGGAGAAGACGTGCAGATTGAGAAGATACAGACCACCAAGGCTCGGCTCATTTCTCCGGTTCTGATCAACTCCTCCACTATGAGTATCATCAGGCCTATGTCTGCCTTGCTTCTGAGTAGATCAGAGGCCCCACCCAAACAGCCCTCCTGCAGCAGCTGCCCTCTCCAGGTAGTCAGACAGGAGTTCCCAGCTCCATGAACATTAACACAGCAGGAAAATTTATTGGTCCTAGGGCTGGCAGAGTTGGTGTCACTAGATCGGGAGCTAGAGTCACCTCTCAAGCCACAGTTGTCCTTCTGCTTTTTCTCGTGTTGGAGACCACAGAGCTTTTTTATTTGATGGTTACCTTTCTTTTCCTCTTTGTCATGTGAAGCACATGGGCCACCCAGACATCCCTGCTGCTTCGATTTTGTGCCATTCCTGGTGGTGATGTTTGCTAAACTTTACCATTATATATAATGTTTCTTTAAAACAATAAATAAGTAAAATCTAATATCCTTCCAGCTTAGGTAGTAATGTGACTTTATCTTCTCTGTTTAACTTCCCCTGAACTTCAATTTCCTCACTGGAAAGGATGGGATATCAACATTGAATATTAAATTAATTTCCTAGTGTTTTAAGATTGAAAATTAAATAATATATATATATATAATATATACATACAAACACTAGAGAAAAAAACATACATGAATACTATACAATAGCAAAGTGAAGAGATATAAGGTATACTGGCATCTCTGATTTGTGGTTTCTCTTTTATTTAATAGGGCCAAAGAAAACATATACAAACCAAACCAAACCAAACAAAACAAAACAAAAAAACATACAAACCAAGAAGAATTGCATTCCAAGAGAAAAACGTCATTCTTATCCACTGTCCTAGTTGGGGTTACGCTTGCTGTGTTGAAACAGTATGACCAAAGCAACTTGGGAGGTAACAGTTAATTTGAGTTATGCTTTTTTATCACTGTTTATCACTGAAGAAAGTCAAGAGCAGGAACTCAAACAGGACAGGAACCTGGAAGCAGGAGCTGATTCAGAGGCCATAGAAGGGTACTGTTTTCTAGCTTGCTTCTCATGGTTTACTCACCTACAATGGCTGGGCCCTACCCATCAATCACTAATTAAGAAAATTCTCTACAGGCTTGCCTACTGCTGGATTTTATGCAGGCATTTTCTCCATCAGATCTCTGCCTCTCAGAGGACTATGGCTTCTGTCAAGTAGTCATAAAACTATGCAACACATCTATAACTGTAGTCTCAAGCATTTGAGATTCTAGTATGGGTACTTAATTTTCTCTTTGCCTTTATATTAGTCTCCCCTCCACCAGGGGCCAAAAGACGGTGACAAGACCGCCACCCTATAGGAGACAAGAACCCAAGCCAGGGTTCTCACTACAGACTAACATTCAGCAACTCCTAATTACATAGTTCCATTAGTAAGATGAACCCCTTTGTCTTTCTGGATGACAATCTCCCTTTCAAAGCATGGTTGTCTTATTTTGTTCTTCATTCCATACTTACTGCATTCTGACACATCTGTTTCCTTACTAGACAGGAAACAAGGAGGAAAAAAAGGAAAAAAAAAAAAGAAAAAAGAAGCTGCTATCCTGGAAACCTATGGATCTTGCTGCATTAAGGTTTATCTCACCAAGATTCTCTAATCAATTAATATGAAGATTAATTATACTGGCTGAAAACAACCGCAGACTACACATCTCTCATTTGATGGCTTGCACTTTGTAATGCCCCCTCACATCAGGAGAGAATTTTCTTCTGTCTTTGGGGGAGAAATCAAAGGACAATCTTGTAAATGTACCCAGAGTTGACTTGATAGACTTCCCTTAGCAAGAAGGTTGTGTTTGGATGTGATTACATAGCTCTCTGATGTCATTCCTATATAGGAAAATGCAAGAGATAGCAGTCACAAAAGAACAAAATTAAAGGAAAAGCTGAGGAAAATGTTTTTTGTTTGTTTGTTTGTTTTTGAGACAGTGGAAGCTCTTTTTCTTTTCAGAGTCAACAACTGCAAAACCATTCTTGATACTGTAAAAACATTCATCCGAGTGTGCTGTATACAAATATTTCCCTTTTTATAGAAAAATAAGCTTCAAGGTTTGCCTTGAAGAGAGGAAGTGACAAAACGCCCCAGGCACAAGATGGAATTTGAAATGATACATAACGGAAAGGAAAATGTTCCTCTTTGGGAGAGTCAGAGAAGAGGGAGGTAGAGGCCAAAGTTGAGGCAAAAGAATGGTGAGCGTGTGAGGGGGCAGCAGTTATGTCAAACAGACACCACGACTTAAAAGTTGGGTTCATGTTTTTAAATTGGATTTTAGAATGGATAGAGAGCTCAAGAACGGGATGAAATATAAAAGTAATCAAGTCCCGAAACCTCCTGAGTCCTGCATTTAAAGCAATGGGCTCACATACTGTGTATCACTGAGTGCCCTCCTGTAACTTGGGCGAGGTGATCAGCGTTTGACATTCCATTTGCATGTGCACCAAGCTCCTCCGCAAAAAGGATAACTATGACACATTTGAATGAAGCTGCAGGTTGTGGTACTCTGCCCTCTTTTACATATAAAATACTGTGACACGCATATGATTTTAAAAACCAAAAGAGAAAGTAAAGCCACTGCATTTTCTTCCTACTGATGCATACAAAGTACCAAAAACTTAAGCAGCTTTCCCTAATACCTATGTGTTATTTTATACTCTTCATTGGAGGTCACAGGTCCAAATATGGTTAGGTGAATTGCTTAATTGTGGTCTCAGGAGGCTGAAGTCAAAATGTCAATGGGGTACTGTTAAGTTTTAAAGCTGTCGTCTAAATTAATTGCTTATAGAATTTGGTCCCTGTCTTAGAGTTTCTACAACACCGTGACCAGAATCAAATTGGGAAAAGGGATTTATTTCTTCTTACAACTCTCTGGTCATACTCCATTACTAAGGGGGTATATAGGGTGGGAACTCAAGACAGGAACTGAAGCAGAAGTCGTGAAAAAGTATGGCTTACTGGCTTGGTCCTAATGTCCTGCCAAGTCTGCTTTCTTACAGAACCCAGCACCACGTGCCAGGGGTGGAGATGGGGTATGAGGATGGGGGTAGGGGTGGATGTGGAGGTGTGGGTGGGGTTGAGGCTAGGGTGTTGGGGAAGAAGTAGAGTGTGGGGGTGGCTCCACTCTCAGTGAGCTGGGCCCTCCTAAATTAATCATTAATCAAGAGAACACCTGAAGACTTGCCTTCAGTCAACCTGATGAAGGCATTTTTCTTCAGTTGAGATTCCATTTGCATTTGTCAGATCACGCTAGCTTGTTCCAAGCAGACAAAACAAAACAAACAAACAGCAACAAAAGCAAGGTAGTTAGTTCGTTACGGTTGCAGAACTGAGGCCTATCATATGGCATTCTTCACAATATGACAGTTTGCTGCCTAGAAAAGCTGGAAGCTACCCCAGGCATAATAGCACACACCTGTAATGGCAGCACTCACTTGGAGATAGAGACAGGGACTAGAAGTTCCAAAGTCATTGTCTGCTACACAGTGAATTAGTTCTAGGACACTTCGATGAGGGGATTTCTGAAAAAAAAAAATATATATATATATATGTATATATATATATATATATATATATATATATATATATATATATATATATTGAACTGAGGATCAAAGACCTATCCTGAATGTGGGTGGTGCCATCTAATGGGCTGTGGTCCCAGACTGAATAAAAGGAGAACATCTCTCAATTTCAGCTTCTAAAAGAATCTAAAACTGTGAACTGGTAACAGATCAGCTCATCTTCTATGATTGCAGTGAGAATGAATGAAATGCCTTAGAAAGCTTCTAATGTACTACTTGGAATCCATTTTGATTGATTAGCAGTACTTCCACTTTTGTCTTGGATTTTATATGGAAATACTGCCTAGTAAACTAGAGAGCAGCTGGTTTGAACACAGCAACTGTCCACGTTTGAAGTAACCCTGGAAAAAAGCCAAAATGATAAGAAAGATGACTTGATAGGTTCCCTAGTAATGGGAAGAGGGACTGTCTCTGATATGAACTCAGTGGCCTGCTTTTTGATCACCTCCACCTGAGGGGGGAGCAGCCTTACCAGGGAACAGAGGAAGAAAATGCAGCCAGTCCTGATGAGACCTGATAGACTAGGATCAGATGAAAAGGGAGGAGAATCTCTCCTATCAATGGACTGGGGAAAGGACATGGGTGGAGAAGAAGGAAAGAGGGTGGGATTGGAAGTGGACAAAAAAGGAGGCTACAGTTGGGATACAAAGTGAATAAACTGTAATTAATATAAAATTATTAAACTTTTTCAAAAAGAAAGATGGCCTGATGTGAACAGAGGGTCCTTTGTCTTCTTTGCTGGTTACATAATGTATGATCAACATCCTGATTCCTTCTAGTAAAAAAAAAAAAAAAAAAAAAAAAAAAAAGAATTAAAAATTGTCTCCATTTAATGATAGAATGTTAGGATATATAAGGCATTCAAATCACTGATTAAAGGGCCTGTTCTTATTCTGATGAATTTTTAAAATTCCATAAACTTTTCTTACCTTCCTTATGGCAAGAGGGAAGGAAACATCTAAAACAATAAACAGAGTAAAAACAAAAGAGAAAGATAGGATCACACCCTCATATTGGATATTACTCCCAATTTTTCTAAATCCCTTGCTTTAATAGCAGTTCTATCTGGTTATTTCTCCTGGTGAAATATATAATGACAGGTTCAAGTCTCTATGGTGAGCTTTGATGCAGGGCAAGATGCTCATTTGTTCACTTGAAGTCCTGGGTATCTTTCTCTCATTTATATGGCAAATATGGCAGGGCCTTCTCACATGTGATAGAGACATCAGCTCTCAGTCATAGGCAGAGTACTGCAGAAGTACACAAATGAGTGGTACTTACATGTTTTCTTTTCGATGCGGTTTTATTTTCATCATGGACAGTGACCGCCAAGTGAGTATCAAAAATTACACGAGTAAAATAAGAATTCTAAATTATATTGGGAGGTATTCTTTGTATAAGGGAAGGTCCCCAGAGAACTAGGAAAGGATAACTCCTCCTTTTGAGAATCGAGAGAAAGTCCTTGTGATGGTTTGAATATGAAGTAAATCCCAGAGGCTCATTTCTTTGAATGTGTATTCCCCAGATGATGAAACTATGTTGAGAGGCTGTGAAACTTTAACTTTTCTAAAAATTAAAATATAATGTCATTGTTTCGTCCCTTCCCTTTTGTCCTGACATCCCTTCCTTGCCTATGAACCCAACTTTCCTCTATTTTAAATTGATGACCTCTACTTATTTGTTGGTGCATTTGATGTGTGTGTGTGTGTGTGTGTGTGTGTGTGTGTCTGTGTGTGCGCACGCGCACACACGCATGTGTATCCTGAGGATACAAATACAACCTGCTAGTCTGTATAATGTTCCTTGTATGTTCTCATTTTGATCAGTTGTTGTAGTTTTCTGTAATGGTTTTGGCCTGCTACAAGGAGAGGCTTATACAGAATTTTAAATAGCACATTTTTGTTTTAAAGCAGGTTGCATGTTCCTTTTATAAAACCTGTAATAATTCCCATTCCCTAAATCATGTACCTGTATGAACACTGCATATTTCTGATATATGTTCACACAGTTTTTCTGTAGTTTTTACTACTGAAATAATGACTGCATTATTTGTTCAAGAGCTTAAATATTTTTAATACATTATCAGGCAACTTTTAATTTACTATTTATTTTTTAATGCAATGTATTTTGGCTATGTTATTTTGCTTCCCCAACTGTTCCCAGATTCCCCATACCCCTACTTCCTTTCCCAACTTTGTGTTCTTTCTCTTTGTGCAGAGTGAAGCTTCTTTGATGGGGGCTAAGGCTATGGAACATTTAAGAAGTAGGTTGTCCCTGGAAGTAGGCCTTTAAAAATTATACCTAAAACAGGCATGGTGGTGCATGCCTTTAATCTAAGTACTCAGGGAAGCAGAGGCAGGCAGATCTCTGTGAGTTCGAGGACAGCCTGCTACACAAAGCAAGTCCAGGACAGGCAACAGAGAAACCCTGTACATTACAAATATGAAGACATATTTTATAGTGAAGGGAAATTCTACTTGACATATTTTCTAGGTTTGCAATTTTAGAAAGAATAGAATCAATTGTTCTTTGCAATATTCTACATCAAAATGTCTGCTGAGAACTTTACAACTTTTACTAACTGGAAGAGTTCTTCCCCCTCTTCTTTATTTCATGCTATGTGAAAATAAATTTGAGGTTTCCCACAAAGTCAAGCATCTAATTATACAACCTCTAGCTTTTCTCATCACTTGAAGTAAAAGAAATGTCTTTACTTTTAACTTAGAGAACAGAGCACGATGTAAAACCCATTAACCTTTCATAATGCAGTCCTATGCTGGAACCTTCTGAAAATCAATATGGTTTCCTTTGGAAGTAGTTGGAAGTTCCCCCAAGTAATCAATAGCATGTCAATTATATTTCTAGCCAAAAGAGGAGCGGGTGGTGTGGAGTTGTGTATATGCCTTAGGAATGTAGTGGCACATACTTGCAATATCAACATGTGGAAAATCATGAGTTTGAGGCCAACCTGGGCTACATAGTGAGATCCTGTTTCAAATAATGAAACAAAATAAAAATTAATGTACTCTTATAAAAAGTAAAAAAAAAAAAAAGGCTTCAGAATGTACCTGCTATACTCAGTGTGTGGATAATTATTTTTTTTAATTTTTTTTTATATTTTTTTCATCAATTACACTTTATTCATTCTGCATCCCCCCATAAGCTCCTCCCTCCTCCCCTCCCAACCCCACCCTCCCTCCTCCCTCTGCTTGCATGCCACTCCCCAAGTCCACTGATAGGGGAGGTTCTCCTCTCCTTTCTGATCTTAGTCTATCAGTTCACATCAAAAGTGGCTGCATTGTCCTCTACTATGGCCTGGTAAGGCTGCTCCCCCCCAGAGGGAGGTGATCAAAGAGCAGGCCAATCAGATTATGTCAGAGGCAGTCCCTCTTCACATTACTATGTAACCCAATTGGACTCTGAACTGCCCTGGGCTACATCTGTGCAGGGGTTCTGGGTTATCTCCATGAATAGTCCTTGGTTGGAGTATGAGTCTCTGGGAAGTTCCCTGTGTTCAAATTTTCTTGTTCTGTTGCTCTCCTTGTGGAGACCCTGTCCTCTCCAGCTCTTACTATTTCCCAGTTCTTACATAAAATTCCATTCACTCTGCCCAACAGTTGCCCATCAGGCTCAGCATCTGCTTTGATAGTCTGAAGGGCAGAGGCTTTCAGAGGCCCTCTATGGGAGGTTCCTAGGTTGTTTCCTGTTTTTTTCTTCTTCTGATGTCCATCCTCTTTGCCTTTCCAGATGGGGATTGGACATTTTAGTTAGGGTCCTCTCTCTTGCTTAGTTTCTTTTTTTTTTTTTTTTTTATTTTATTTTTTTTATCAGTTACATTTTATTAACTCTGTATCCCAGCCGTGTCCCGATCCCTCATTCCCTCCCAGTCCCTCCCTCCCTCCCTCCCTCATCTCCACCGTGCCCCTTTCCAAGTCCACTGATGGGGGGGACCTCCTCCCCATTCATCTGATCCTGTTTTATCAGGTATCTTCAGGACTGGCTGCAAAGCCCTCCTCTGTGGCCTAACAGGACTGCTCCTCCCTTCGGGGGTGGGGAGACCAAAGAGCCAGTCATCGAGTTCCTGTTAGAAATAGTCCCTGTTCCCCTCACTTTGGGAAACCAATTGGTTACTGAGCTACCACAGGCTACATCTGAGTGGAGGTTCTAGGTTATGTCCATACATGGTCCTTGGTTGAATGTCAGTCTCAGAAAAGACCCTGTGCCCAGATATATTTGGTCCTTGTGGAGCTCCTATCCTTTGAACGTATGACAGGAGTCTACTGAGCGCATCTGAAAGACTCTAACTAGCAGTGTTTTCAAAGCAAAGACTCATGACCAAACCTTTGGCAGAGTACAGGGAATCATAAGAAAGAAGGGGAGTTAGTCTGATGGGGAAAGGATAGGAGCTTAGTTTCTTTAGATGCACAGGTTTTAGTGGGTTTGTCGTATGTTGTATGTCTATATGAGTGAGTATATACCATGTGTGTCTTTTTGCTTCTGGGACAACTCACTCAGGATGATCCTTTCCAGATCCCACCATTTATCTGCAAATTTCATGATTTCCTTATTTTTCATAGCTGAGTAATATTCCATTGTGTAGATGTACCACAGTTTCTGCATCCATTCTTCAGTTGAGGGGCGTCTGGGTTGTTTCCAGCTTCTGGCTATTACAAATAAGGCTTCTACAAACATGGTTGAGCAAATGTCCTTTTTGTGTACTTGAGCCTCTTTTGGATATATGCCCAGGAGTGGTGGTATGGCTGGATCTTGAGGAAGCGCTATTCCTAGTTGTCTGAGAAAGCACCAGATTGATTTCCAGAGTGGTTGTACCAGTTTACATTCCCACCAGCAGTGGAGAAGGGTTCCCCTTTCTCCACATCCTCTCCAGCATGTGTTGTCACTTGAGTTTTTGATCTTGGCCATTCTCATGGGTGTAAGGTGAAATCTCAGGGTTGTTTTGATTTGCATTTCCCTAATGGCTAATGAGGTAGAGCATTTCTTTAAGTGCTTCTCTGCCATTCGGTATTCCTTCCTCTACAGAGAATTCTCTGTTTAGCTCTGTTCCCCATTTTTTAAGTGGATTACTTGGTTTGCTGCTTTTCAGCTTCTTTAGTTCTTTATATATACTGGATATGAGTCCTCTGTAGGCGGTCGCTTTGTTTTGATGACAGTGTCCTTTGCTTTGCAGAAGCTCTTCAGTTTCATGAGGTCCCATTTATTGATTGTTTCTCTTAGAGCCTGTGCTGTTGGTGTTCTGTTCAGGAAGTTTTCTCCTGTACCAATGAGTTCTAGGGTATTTCCCACTTTTTTTTTCAAGCTGATTTAATGTGTCTGGTTTTATGTTGAGGTCTTTGATCCACTTGGACTTCAGTTTTGTGCAGGGTGATAAGTATGGATCTATTTTCATTTTTCTACATGTAGACAGGTGGATAATTATTTTACAGAAGGCTATTTACATCAACTTTACAAAAGTCTGTGAAAATAAATATGCAGAAAATCTGTGTTTACTGTAAATGTTCTTTTCATTTGTACTATCTATTCTGCAGATATTTTCCTATAAACTTATCTCAAAAATGACCTCCACAGAACTTAATTTCTGAAGTAAGTTTGCTTTCTTTTATTTACTATATTTTTTTCTGGGACCTTGTCTCAGAAAAACAGTATTTTTACTTGTGTACTCTTTAGTTGCAAAAAGAAAGCTTGAAGCTAAGCATGACAGTGCCTGCCTATAATGCCTGTACTCAAAAGGCAGAGGCAGGATGCTTCAAGTAAAAAGCTAGCCATACATATATCCAAAAGATGCTCAAGTATACAACAAAGACATCTGCTCAACCATGTTCATAGGAGCTTTATTCGTAATAGCCAGAAGCTGGAAACAGCCCAGATGTCCCTTAGTTGAGGAATTGATACAGTAATTGTGGTTCATCTATACAATGGAATATTACTCAGCGATAAAAAACAAGGAAATTATGAAATTTGCAGGTAAATGGTGGGACCTGGAAAGGATCATCCTGAGTGAATATCCCAGAAGCAAAAAGACACACAGGGTATATACTCACTCATAAGTGGATATTAGACATATAATATAGGATAAACATACTAAAATCTATACACCTAAGGAAGCTAATCAGGAAGGAGGACTCTGGCTAAGATGTTCAATCCCCATTCAGAAAGGCAAAGAGTATGGACAATGGAAGAGGGAGAAAACAGGACAGGAGCCTACCACAGAGGGCCTCTGAAAGGCTCTACCCTGCAGGATATTGGGGCAGAGGCTGAGACTCATAGTCAAACTTTGGGCAGAGTGCAGGGAATCTTATGAAATAAATGGGAGATAGTAAGACCTGGAGAGGACAGGAACTCCACAAGGAGAGCAACAATCCAAAAAGTCTGGGCACAGGGCTCTTTTCTGAGACTGATACTCCAGCCAAGGACCACTGATGGAAATGGCCTGGAACCCCATGGCAGTTCAGTGTCCAAGTGGGCTCCATAGTAATGGAGACAGGGACTGTCTCTGACAGGAACTGATTTGCCTGCTCTTTGATCACCTCCCCCTGAGTGGTGAGCAGCCTTACCAGGCCACAGAGGAAGACAATACAGCCACTCCTGATGAGACCTAATAGACTAAGATCAGAGGGAAGTGGAGGCGGACCTCCCTTATCAATGGACTGGGGGAGGGGTACAGGTGGGATAGAAGGATGGAGAGTGTGGTTGGGCGGGGAGGAGGGAGGGAGCTACAAGAGGGATACAAAGTGAATAAACCGTAATTAATAAAAATAAAAATAAATTTTTAAAAAAAGCTAGCCATAGTAGGTTCCAGACTATCCAGGGCTATACTTGTAATACCTTGTCTCAAAATGATAACAGTAATAATAATACCAATAATAATAATAGAAGAAGAAGAAAGAAGGTTAATAGAAGGAAGAAAGTAGGAAGAGAGGAAAATAGGAAGAAGAATAAGAAAAGGGAAAAAGGGAAGAAAGGGAAACAGAGAGAAGAAACTTCAGTGACTGTCATCCACTTTCTTGGCAAGAATGGAGGATGTGTTGAAAAAGATCAGTAGGAGTCATCTCAACACCATGTAGTCACCGTGCTACGGGGAGCCTGACAAAACTCTCTCCAAAGAAAAGAAGAGCCAAAACAGACCCATGAATTCAAGCACAAAACAGAAGAGAGAGAAAACCAAATTTTCAGGAAATAGTGGGGATACTTAGCTGTTCACTTATGAAAATTAATTTTTTAGATAACTCCCTCATAGTATGTGCAAAAAAATCAACTCAAGCTGGTATAAATTACTAAATGCTAACATAAATCAATAAATATTAAAGATACTAAAAACCATTAGTTGTAATGTAACTTTATTCCACTTCAGAAAGATATTTGGCTAAAGCCATGTATATTATCTATACATTTTCCTTTTGCAGTAATATGGATTGAAATCATGTCTGCTAAGCAAGCACTATTCTTTAGTCACACCCACCGAGCAGAATATATGATGCTATCTTAAGCATGTATGCCTGTCACTTAACAATGGAACCTCTCCCAAGTTTCCCTAAGGAACTACTGATTCACATATTCATAGGGGGATTGCCCAGGGTATTCACCACAACACTGATCACAAGAGTAACTGCACTGAGGGCTTGGGGATAGGGCTCGGAGATTCTGAGCACACAGTGCTCTTGCAGAAGACCAGGAGTTCAGTTGCCAGCACTTACATTGGTCAGTTCTCAGCCACCTGTAATTCCAAGTCCAGACCCTCATTTTATAGCTCAAAAAGGGCATTATGTAAATCCATAGGTACAAATGATTTTGTAAATACAGGGAAAATGTCTGGAGACATGATAATGTGCAATTATGAGTGTGCCTCAAAGTGATTTGAAACAACGTACAGAGGTAGGGAAGTATTATTAGGAATATTTACAGTGGGGCTTCTTGGCCTTTTGGCTAAGATCAAGTGTAGGAGTATTTACTGCGATATTTTGTTTTGCAGTTTTAGAGCACACACTACAGGACTATGACAGCTGTGAGATTAGAGACCTCACCCATTCCCAAGTTCAGAACTTCTTAATGAAAAAGGGAAAGTCCCTTTGGAGAGGTGAAGGCTTGAATCAATCATCATGAAAGTCAATGACAGGACTCCCTGCATGGTTATGATAATCTATTATACTGCCTTCAGGGTTGAGGGTGAGATGTACTTCAGTGGTACAATACTTTCCTAACATGTGTGAGAACATAGGTTAATCTCAATCCCCAACACGTTTTTTTTTTAGATTTATTTATTTTATTATATATACAATGTTCTGCCTGCATGTACTCCTACATGCCAGAAGAGAGAACCAAATCTCATTATAGATTGTTTTGAACCACCATGTGGTTGCTGGGAATTGAACTCAGGGCCTCCAGAAGGGCAAACAGCACTCTTAACCTCTGAACTCTCTGGCTCCTAATCTCCAGCACTTCTATATATATATTACACTTCCTCCTTTTCATTTTTCTTTCTTTTTATTTTCTTTTATTTTGAAACCAGGTCTCACATGTATCCCTAACTAGCCTCGAACTCACTTTGCACAGCAAGATGTCCTTGAACTCTCAGAGATCCGCCTGACTCTGTTTCCAAACTCCTGGGATTAAAGACAGCCACCAAATCAGGGGTTGGAGCACACCTTTAATCCCAGAACCAAGGAGGCAGAGGCAGGCAGATCTCTGAGTTTGAGCTCAGCCTGGTCTACAAAGCGAGTTTCAGAATAGCCAGAGAAACTCTATCTTGGGAGAAAAAAAATGTATGCATGTGTTCAGACTAGTTTTCTCTTTTGGAGTATTGTTTGTTTGTTTGTTCACTTTATTGAGAGACATAGTTTTTCTATACAGTCCTGGCTTCCAGGAACCCTTTGTAGATTAGACTAACCTCAAACTTAACAGTGATCATTCTACCTCTATCTTGCAAGTGCTGTGATTACAGTCATATGCCACCATGACTAGCTAGATTAGCACTTTGATTTAAGCAGGTCCTATTTTAAGATATAAATGTCATCTCCTGGAGAATAAGGTCCATGTAGACAAACAATAGCTTTAGGCAATTTGATATCCCCAGTTTATTGCAGTCCTTGGCAACTGGATGTGTATGCTAAAACAGTTCTTAACACTATCTAGCTTTCCATCTATTATTCCCCCAAAGAATTCCATTTGACCTTTATTCAGCAGGCGTTTATAATGTTGTTCTGTTTGCCTAGTACCATATTAAATATTTACTATGTAAATGTTAAATCGGTAATTTTTAAAACTGTATTATCAACATATTTAATAACAATTAATGGGGAAAGACCTTGACTTTAAAAAAAAAAGAGCAAGGAGAGGTATATGAGAAGAGTTGGAAGAAGAAAAGGAAAGTGGGAATGATATAATTATATTATAATCTCAAAAATAGAAATATTTTTAAAGCATGTTATTCCCATCAATGAACAGAACTTCACTAAAGTAGACAGTGTATAAAAAGCTTAGCTCTCTGACCAAAAGGAAAAATGGACAAACTGAGATAGCACAATTAGAGGCACTGTGGAAAAGTAGATAGCCTGGAAAGCCACACAAGGCAGGGATCTGGCCCCACACAAACCCTTTTCTACCCATTCATTGATAATACAATGAACAGAGTAACATACATTGATTCATGTATGCATTTATTGCACAATTTACTAAACAACTTCCATGGCCAGATATCTTGGTCCCTGTCCCCAAGGAGACTATATGGCTGGGAGATGGGATGAAAGGAACATGGTAGCTTTTGTATTCAGTACTGCTACTTGAGAGATGTCACACTGGTTGCTGACTTTTCTGAGCTGAGATGGAGTGGGTGAAGTACCTCCACAAGTAAAACACCCTGTTGTACCCAGGAGGTGTTCAGTAACTGACAATTATCATTATTATCCTGACAGTCTTTTCTCTTTTTTTTCTTCTTTTCTTTTATTTACTTGTGTGGTTGGTTGGTTTTTTGTTTTTTTTTGTTTTTTTTTTTTTGAAACAGGGTTTCTGTGTGTAGCCCAGGATGACATGGAACTCACTCTATAAACCAGATGAGTCTTGAACTCACAGATCCTCCTATCTCTGACTCCCACATTCTGGGATTAAAGGTGTGCATCACCATGCCTGAATAAAAACCTTAAAAATCTAGGTAAGATGGACCTTGGAAGAAGAAAAGACATCAAGATAATTGCCTCTATACTGAAGTCAAACATGACCCATTGAAAAGGGACCACAATGTTACAGCTCAAAGGGAAATAAAATGATTCTCAATTAAATGTGAGGATTAACGAATGCTTTTCAGAGACTGTGGAGTTTCAAAATGGTTCTGAGAGGATTACAAGTATTTGTAAAGGTAATGAATGGGTGGGGCATGTGGCTATGCACTTCTCTGCTCATAAACAGGAAAATAGTCATGTGCTGGACACAGAATGGAATTAGTGTGATAAAGAAAAGATGAGAGACAAGGTTAAGGTTATATCTCTATAATAGCAAACATACATATTGGCAGTGAATAAATGGTCACCATGAATCACTTGGCTTTATACAGACTCAGGCAAAGAAATTATTTTATGAAATGGAGTTGAATATCAAGCTAAAATAATTTTACTGTAAAGGTGGTTTTGATTGTGAGACAATCTCCTATGTGAAAAGCAAGAATCCTTTGCTGGTACATTTCCATTAGCAAGAAGATATCTTGGAAACAGTCGAATCTTTTGATTGCATGATTGAATGAAAACTCTTAAAACAAGAATGAAGAACAGACATTCCCTTGGAAATTTTTCTCAGCAGTCTAGACAGTATTTAGTATAAGACCCCTTGCTGTACTTGGTACAGAAACACAAATCGAAATCCTGCTCATCAATGGGGCCACTACTCTATCACACGCTAATGACTTCCTGGATGTGCATGGCCCAATGAGATTTTAGGCTCCCTAAGGACAGGAACAGGGCCATCTGTCCTTCTCAAAACTCAGCACTTTCCTAAGCACATAGTCCCCTGGGTTTGCCTTTCCCCATTCAGTCATCTCTCCTGTCTACATCTTCATTACAAGGTGATAAAAGTGAAGGACAACAGGAGCCACATTTGCTCACTTGTTATTATCTTCTGAGCTGCTGATTTCAGCCCATGGGTTTCTATTTGCCAGGCAGACAGAGAAGCATCAACTTTCAGCTCCTCTGCAATTTACAGCAACAGGTTTTCCTCTAGGCCCTAGAGAAGATGACTGCCAAATTCCACCATTGTGGGATCAGATATGCTCAACAAGGAAAAGGTCTTGCTTTCTCAAGTTAGGGATGAGTTCTATAAAAGACTCCTACAACCCTGAAGCCACCCAAGTTCTAATTCTGGTATGTTTCTAGCCTATGAACTAGCATGCAAACTATACCCACTTCTGCTGGAAGGGTGCTCTGTTTTGCCCTACATCCCTTGCCAGAAACTGTTAGGAGAGCCTATGGGGGTTCGTGCCAAGGCCAACATTGGAGTTGATTGAAGAATCAAGAATGTAACTTGGAGGAGGATGGCAGAGCATAGCTTGTCAGTTGGGAGAAACCATAGTTTGGCTTCCTCCCCCTTCGTTTCCTGAAGTTTGACTATCCTTGTAATTAACTGTGGAGCAGGGTCACATGGGAGGTTGCTAAGAATGCAGAACCACAGGCTCTCCCTTTAGCAAAATCCCTAGGAATTCATATGCACAGTAAAATTTGACAGTTGCTGGCCTAAGCCCTCGGGGGCCTGTTAAATATTCTAGTTAAATGGGGTTGAGGACACTGACCTATCTGTAAAGTTGCTATGGATGGCTAACGTGAGATAATCTGGTCCAATGGTGTGAGGGGACCATTTGTTAAAATTTTCAGGACTTTTGCAAGCCAGTTGTTGCAGTTTTGGTAGCTTGAAATTGGATTATGGTGTGAGTATTTACACCACAAACATCTGCAAACTGCACACATCAGAGGTTTTCATTTGGCTTGCAAAGTTCCAGTTTACCTGCATTCCACTAGAGGACCCTTTTTTACAACTAATTTGTAAGACCCCTGAGCTGGGAAATCTGCCATGCCCAGTCCATAAAGGACAATTGCAGGTCTGGACGTTGTTCTGAAGTGGAGGCTGGAGATGGTATTTGGATACCAAAACAGAAGGGGCAATGGTACCAAAAGACAAGCTTCCAGACTGGAATGAAGCCTGCGCTCAACAGCTGGAGCTCATTACTGGTAAGCAGCTCAAAGACCTTTTTCTGTTCTGCTGCAGAAGGTCAGCACTTCAGCAGCAAGGGAAGCCTGGCCCAGAGCAGTGCCACTGGGCCCCGTCTGAGGAAACCTTTGAAAACAAGTTTTTAAATCATTAAGGAAATGAACATGAAAAACAAATCTCAAGAGAGGAGCAAACCTGCACAAGCTAGCTTGCTTAACGCAGCCTGTGTGTTAATGGGACACTAAGATCACACTGAAAGGGAAAATAAAAAGTCCTTGAGCCAGTAAGCTCTATGGTGCACCTAGGGCAAAGATGAACCATTGAGCTGCAGAGCATTTGTGTTCTTAGACATCTTTGAAAGGGGTTGATCTGCCTCTCTGAGGTACTGTAACCATTTTGTGATCTGGAGGTTGCTATGGTGGCTGCTTTTGTGTTGAATAACAAAGTGCTATATAAACTTGAGTAAAATCTGCATAAATTATGTCTGGCCCTATTGCTCTAGTTTGCAAACCCTGATCAGTAATTGAAGAAACATGTTCAAGCCCAGAGCACTGGGGCATGGGCGTGTGAAGGACTTTCTCAGGTTTACCTCACGAAGGGGCTTATTCTTCCCTTCAGAACAGCCGATGATGGCCAGCACACCTTTCCTGGCATTATTTTGCAAGCCGTTCAGAACAAATGCTATGAGGAGGAACACTTGGTAATTTGCAGATAATAGAAATCACAGCCAAAAGAATGTGTTTCCATTTTCATGCACGGACAGGCAATCCTCTTCTATTTACGCATCAGTCCATATTTGTGACAAAATGATGTTTTCATATGAAATTAAAGCCCTAAACATTAGCAATGTGTTGTTTCACTGTCTTTAATCTCTTCCTCTCTGAGCCACAACATTCTTTGAAATCCAGAATCATATTATCAGAGCCTCACTGCCTTTGGTCCAAGCAGAACATATTGCAATACTCTGGAAATAATGAAGTATTGTCAGCCCCAAACCCCTCCCCGCTTTCACACACTCTTCCCTCCCATTTGGGCTGTACTTTTCCTAGAGAAGCTGTAGTTGAGTCTGTTTGTAGAGAGTTTGCAGCCTTAGCAAAGGGGACTGAAAAGAACCACTAGCGTATTTCATAGCCCCCGAGCTAATGCACTTCAGTGGATGGTGAGGGTATGACATTCTCCCAGGAGCAGTTGGGCTCAATTTTAGTTTCTGCAGAGCGGCCCTGTTATTCTTCACTTTCTCTTGAGGTCCAAGACAACACCTAAGCCATGTACCTTTTACTCCCTTCTGGAAATGTAGCCAATCCATGATCATACATAAGCAACATGCAGCTGGGAAAGCTACTCTCATCTCGGGAGGTGAATTCAGTGTGGCGATGAGTCATGAGAGCTTACAAATGGCAAAACCAGGTGTCTGGATCTTCAAATGATATTAAAGGAGTTCTCTACCAGCAATGGGACAGAGTTAGAAGGAACTGCAGCCCTCTACCAACTGCAGCAGGGAAATAAGTGGCAGCGGTTCTGATTTTTGTCTTGCATTCTTTCAGACAGACAGCTTTTTACAGACGGTAGCCACATGATCTGAGCCTGGGATTTCACTTGGCCCTGAGCCACCAACCCTAACACATGTCTAAGGACTCACAGTTGCCTCACTAGTGGATTCCCAGCACCTCCACTGCAGATGTGGGCTTTTCAAGCTGGATAATGTCTGCTTCTCAAGCTTCTATGAGAGGGAAAGAAAGAAAAGAATGGATGGGTTGGAGCTTCAAGTGCCCACCTACAAGTGAACAAAGATCCAGGAAGCAAGCTAGATGAAACCCCAAACTTCCAGGCATTAGACATGTTCTCCAGGGCAGCAGGCACTGGTTGAACTCGGTTGATTCCAATCCTAGGCATAAACAGCCTCTGAACCATGGTTAAAATTAGCTTGGCTCAAAAACTAATCACTGCACATTCCTAGCCAAGACTCCGGAATTTCCTGACCCATTTCTTTGCCTATAAGACAAAATTCAGTCCTTACAAATTGCTAATGATAAACAAATGATAATGACAAATGAGCCTTGGTCCCTACCTGAAATGTATAGAAGCATCTGCATTCTGATGGCTAAATGTAGTCTCCAGGGTGCAGGACAAACACCTCAGTCTTCATGCTCACATGTCCCAAGTTCTAACATTGACTCTGTTGAACATAGGGGCTCTGTGACTTGGTGGCCCCAGAAGGTCATCACGAGGTTCTCTCTGCTGCATGCTCTTCTTAGAGCGACTTACCCAGAACATGCTGGGGCAGCAAAAAGTGATGGGCTCAGCCCACACAGCACGAATATTCACCAGAGTGTGGTGTTTGCCCAGTACAGCAGTTTCCAGACACATCTGCACAGCACCTAAGACAGAAAGAAATCAATCAGAAAACAAAGGAAGTTTGTGGGTGGTCTTTTCTCACTCTGGATGTTCAAAACTGTTGACAATGCAAACTCACAAGCTCTATCCATACTCTCAATCATTGAAAGACACAAGATGGGACCCCTTTAATGCCAGGCCCTTCCTGTTTGCACCCATCAACAAGGCAAGAGTCCCTTGTTACTTCCTACCCTAAAATCAGCACAGCTTTGTACCCTGAGTTCCAGATCTCCTTTGCCCCAGGCTAAGGAATGAAATACTACCACAGCTGTTTATCAAACAACAGCTATGTGCAAAGTCTGCCTTTATCCCACTTACTAAAGAAAAAAATGTTCCCACAAATTTGCTATGACCTCGAAGATCATGTCAAAGACTAGTACAATACTACTACTGAAGCTGACTCTGCCAGGTCACTTTTTCTTTGTGGGGTTCAATATGTTCATCTTTACAAGTAGGAATTTCCATAGCCATTTCTAATTCTGACCCTGAGGGATTCTATGCTATGGGACATGCCTTTGGCAGAAAGAAAGAGAATAAGCACCCAGGAAGCCTCCATTTCAGTTGTAGTTTTGCTACTTGCTAGCTGAGGTTCTTCAGTTTGGTCAGGTGACAAAGAACATTGAACACTATGAAGACCTTTGTAGAACATCATAAAACCACGATGTTCACCCACAAAAGTTCTAGCTTCAGTATATGTATACAGGTTTCTGTATCACAACAGCAAAAATACACTTCTAAGAAGTCATCACTTGGGGTTGAAGAGATGACTCAGTGGATAAGAGCACTGACTGTTATATTAATTATTATCCCTTAGAAGTCTGTTTGTTTCCTAATGAGAGACAGAAAGGAAGTGGGTCTTGAAGGGAGGGGAAGTGGGAAGAAACCATAATCAGGATATATTATGTGAGAAAAAAAATCTATCTTCAATAAAAGGAAAAAAAAAAAGAGCACTAGCTGGCTGCCCTTCCAGAGGACCCATGTTCAATTCCCAACACCCACATGGCAGCTCACAACTATCTGTAACTCCAAACCCTCTCACAGACATGCCTGCAGGCAAAAAAAAACAATGCACATAAAAACAAATGAATAATTTCAAAATAAACTAAGTCATCTCTTAATAGTTGTATGTTTTCTGGCATCCTTACTTATTGATTCCTTGCTCATTCTTTCACCAACATGCTTTTAAGGTCTTTTCTCTTCTTTTTGCCCCCTCTCTGCTCCATCTCTACTCTTCCATTCCCTCACACTTCTTGATACCAGACATTTTAGAACACTCTTTTACATTCTCTTACTCACCAGAACCTTTGCACTTACTATCTTCTCCAGATAGGACCACCTTTCCTTTTCAATTTGTTCAAGTGAAAGTCATTCACTCAAATAGAGCTTTCCCTAGTTTTCACCTCAAATGTTCTAAAACACATCTACACTGTCTAATCCCTTTGAACGTTTGTTCACTGTTTTTACCTCCTTAGTCTTCATCGCTGACATGTAACATATGTTATAAATCATATCTACCATCTTTTTATCCCAGTAGAATCCACAAGGTCAGGGATGTTTTTCTTTTTTTTTTTAATATGACCTACCCCATACCCAGTGACACAGCTAAATGATACAGATAAAACAGTATCTATGAGTTCAACAAATGAAAAAACAGTAGCAAACATCAAATGTTTAATAGTATAATATGTATTAAAAATATAATTGAAAGCAAATTTTAAGACAAGATTTTATATATCCCAGGCTAGCCTTGAAGTTGCTATGTAGCTGAGAATGACCTTGAACTCTGGATTCTCCTGAACCTATCACCCAAACTCTGGGATTACCATACCAAGCATCTGTCACAATACCCTGTTATCATTTAACATTTTTTAACTACTCCATCCTCAAACTGAAAAAGCCTCCATTATTCGAAGTGAGCAGCTGACATTTCAGTCCACCTCAGAAAACTCCAAGGATTCTCAGAAGGGGAGCTTAAGGGAGGGCTGGGTTTAAATGCCTTTTATCCCTTCCAGTTCTATGTGTGCTCTGACTTAAACGGGCTAATCCTGTTGGGCTATCTTCCCAGTTGCTAATCCATACTTCTGGCTGGGAACATCCACTGATACATTGAGTCCTCTGGACATAAAAGGAACTACACAGAATGTTTCCTGAGTACCAGGCCTCATCTTGAAGACAGTTCAGCCATTATCAGTGAAGTTCACAACAACCCCATAATATGAGGACCATTTTATATTTTGAGGACAGTTTTAATCTTTTATTTTGTGTGCTGTTGGGAGGGCATGCATGCCTTTCAACATCAAAGGACAACTTGTGAGAATTGCTTCTCTCCTTTTGACCATGTGGATTCCGGGACTCAACTTGGATCATCAGACTTTGTAGCAGGATCCTTTACTCACTGAGCTATCTTGCTGGCCCAATCTTGCTATTGTGATCCTGTTTGTCTGGTGAGGAAGCAGAGGCTGAAGGAGGTTAAGGTCCTTAGCTAATTGCATACAACTAGAAACGATAAGGTTAGACAAAAGCTAGACTTTAAATCCGGGTTCCAAACAAGCTCTATCTCCCTTTCTTCCCTCCTGTTGTGTGCTGTATTCCAGACATTGCAGTGTCTTCCCCTCACCCTGAGACTGGAAATCAAAACGTGTAAATATTCCCAGTACAATGAGGCTATAGTCTCACATATGAGCAGCAAAGAATTGATGAAGAAAAGCTGGGCAGAAAAGATTATATTTTAAAACTTAAGCTGAAAATTAGCTCAGTTTTTCAAGCGCTTGCCTAGCAAACATGACGCTCTGGACTCCATCTCCAGTATTACATTCACCAGGCTTGGTGTACTTGCCTGCAGTCCCAGCACTCCAAAGATGGAAGCAGGAAGATGAAGAGCTCAGGGTTATCCTTAGCTACATACAGAGTTTAAAACTATCCTGGGTAACATGCTATCTTCTCTCAAATGAATAAATGCCTACATAAATCTGTAACCACAGCACTCAAGGGGTTACCCAGTGAGATGTTGACCCTTGCTTCCTTCCCCCAAAAAGGAAAAAAAAAAAAAAAGAAGTGATTTTGTTCAAATTCTGCCTCAGTGTGCTTAGCAAATACAAATGTCTGGGGTCACACCCCATCATCATACACACACAAACACACATAATTAAAATAAACTTTGTGAATCTGTCAACAGACTGTTACAAGTTACATAATGAGAATATAAGTTTTCTCAAGTGTAGAAACAGGAATCCCTGTCTTCGTAGCTTTGTGAGGAGAATGACATTTAGGAGTGGATCAGGGTTAGCACCTGGAACCTGCCAAAGCTTAGTGAACACTCCCTTCTCTTCTGCCTTTTCAGATTCCTTTTCGAGTTAACTTCTTCGTACGTTGTTGCTTCTAAATTTTTGGATCCTGCTTTGTGAGTGGCAAGGGAGGAGCTTTTCACTACCTTCAGGGACAATCTGTGTTTCCTCTGTATTCACTGCTTTCTATTTTATTTTTATTGGCCTGGTATTAGAGGTGTAGGGTTATAAGAAGTGGAGACAACCTAAAAGCTCAGACACGTCCTAAAGGGGGAGGGGCCTGGGAAATTCATTATGTTATAGTAGAATGTTTGGCATTTCCTTTCCTTTTAGTAACTTGTCAAGACTGGTGCTGTATTGATCCTGGATGAGATGAACAAATAAACATTAACATTGTCAAAAAGCAACTCCCATCTCTTAAAGATAAAAGTAGGAAACCCAATAAAGACCCTTTCCTGTAAACAGTATGTCTCCAAATCCTCTGTTGCCATAGTACGAACATCCCAACTCTTTTCAGTTAGCCGAGATACCCAGTACGGTCATATGCATCCTAGGCTACCTCATTGTTTCCCAAATTTATATCAAAGCATTATTCTGTGAATGAAAATGAATATGTACAGACATCTGGAGATAAATCCTGAAAATGGAAATATCTAGTAAAATGTCTATCTTTAGATAATGCCATAACAATAACACTTCGAATTTATCAAGTGCCTTTGTTCTGGACAACTCCAGCTCTGAAACCATTATCACATTAACCGAATGGCACATTCCTAAGCTCAAATATCATCATGTGCCTGGATAGTACATGTGGCTGGTTAGTGGTGTCATCAATTTCATTCTGGAAACCACATACTGTTACGAGAGGCAAAATGGAACAAAAAAAAGGGAAGAACAAGAGCATCAAAACTACTTCAATGTGTAAGTCCCAATACAAATAAATCATGTCTCTGCAAAGTACTTTTCCAGGATTACACAAATCCTTTCTATATTCCCAATGCAGGTATTAGCAAAGACTGCTATAGTTTCCCAAATCCATAATGCCAAGTACAGTGAAAGCAGCCACAAACTGACAACAGACTCGGTAGTTGAGGTGGCTCTGCCTTCAACATTCTGGGTATCCTGCTGCGTATAAGACCTTTCCCTTTCCGCATCAAAGTTTCCTGAGTTGAAGAAAAAGAACATTGAATGGACTAGAATAGTTTATAATGTCGTGACAACAGAACTCTTTCCACCAGACACTGGGAATCTATGCATCACTTGTGGGTCTTCCACATAGATATTTGGAAACATTAATGCACTTATGTTCCTAATAGCATTATTTTTAGCAGAAGTGTAAATAAACCAGGTATCCACCAGTAGATGAACACATTAAAAATGGCATACCGACACAGCCATATATTCTTTTACTTCTTAATATTTTCATTTTCAAACTTGCTATGTAGCCAAGGATGACCTTGAACTTCTGAATCTCCTTGCCTCCACCTTCCAAGTGCAGGGGTTACAGGCACACATGGCCCACAGGGTCTGCTGTATGCAATGCTGGAGCTCCTCAAACTCAAGGCTTCCTGCATTTTGGGCAAGCACACTACCAACTATCCTGCATCCCTACCCAACATGGTTATTTCCACACCATTGCTTCATTTGGAAAGCAAAAAATAGATCAAGAAAGGAAGTTCTGTATCCTGCACCTAGCATTTTGTGTCCAACTGTTGCTATAATTGCAAGCATGAGCTCATGAACAATTTCTTTCACAGATCCTGAAACAGGGTAGGAATGACAATCCTTTCACTTGGTAAATGAAAATATGCATGCCTAAGTGACTTGTCCAAGGTCACACAGCTACAAATCAGTGAAGCTGGAATTCAATCCCAAATGCATCTGGCACTGAGCTTAGTGTTTGTTCTCTTCACAGACAAGGCATACAAACAAATTCTCTAAGAAGAAACTTCATTAACTTCTAAGTCCAGGGGAAACAAAAGTATCCAAAATTGTCTATGTTAGAACATGAGCAGGAACATAGCATGGATGCAGCAGCCAGTCTTAAGATTTCCAAATCAATTACCATAATCTTCCTAAAACATGAAGTATTAATATTCCTAGGGGCTAGGGAAATGGCTCAGTGGGTAAGAGTTTACCAAGTTTTGACCTTGATTTTTTAACAAACCTACTTTATTTAGGGTTATTAAATGCTTCTGGCTCCCTTTCAACCCCTCCACACCTGGTGGGAAGGAAAGAAGGTTAGTGGGGAGAGTGGGTAGAGGTCTCCCTACTTCCTGTTGTAGAGGGTTGTAGAATTCTTTGGGGAGCAATAACAATATCAGTTGTCCAGAAATCCAGAAGTCCAGGTAACCAGCAAGTCAGCAAAAGGCAAATGCAGCAGCAGGATGAACCAGCAGCAAGCAGTCCTCCAAGCAGTCATGCCTTCTTCCTCTGGGCTGTCATAGTTATACTTCTCAAAGTCCTCAGAATTCAAGTAAAATTCCACCTGACAAAGACCGTGCTCCACATGAGACACTTAACAAGTATGGATAAACTAGACACCCCCCCCCGCAACTTGGAATTTTAACAAAAATGTATTTACATATCATAAACCAAAAAGTCCACAACAACCAAGCATAAGGACCTGAGTTCAAAGGCCCAGCATCCACATAAAGAGCCGGGCATAGATAGCTACATGTTTCTATAATTATTGACAGGACAAACCCCAGAGCATCTTGGCCAGACAACCTACCTACAACCCCAAGTTTTTGGTTTAGTGGGAGAGTCTTCCTTAATGTGATAACAGAAAAATAGAGAACAATACCTGCTGTCTTACTCAGGCCTCATCTCCTCATGTATAAGCACACCTGCACACTCACATGTATGTAACACACACACACACACACTCAAATGCACATATTAGTTTTAGTCCATTGCTGAAGCAAGGCATCATAGTGCCTGCTTACAATCCAAGCGGGAGCAGGAGAATCATTGAGGGTTCCATGCCAGCTTGGACTATATAATGAGTTTAAGGCTAGTTTGGGAGTAGCAAATAGCAAGACCCTGTGTCACACAAAAATGGGAAAAGATGTATAATGTGAATCAAATAAAATAGAAATTATTTCTCTCTGATTAGCTGAATTCGCCAAGTGAAATTTAAAGACAATTCCCACTGGTACTCCTGTTTTTGCACCTTCTATAGTTCACTACAAAATAAAATGTATAAATATTCACATATCTCAGGACAGTTTCTTCTTAATATTCCCAAAGGCACACAGCAACATAAGCTGGATAGGTTTTAAAGAGAACCTGTACAATATTGTATATGATTAGCTCTTGGCTCTATGTTAAATGCTTGTCCATGAGGTTTCATCTTAAATAAAGGAACCTATTTTTAACCATCAGCCAGACTGAAAATCAGGTGGCCGTCACTGCTTATATAGATATATTTTTGTACTTATATTTGAAAATTTACCTTCCCTTTTCATGGAAAATAAAAGGATTTCAACAAAATCCATTGCAGCTTTATAAAGCCTTAGTCATACATCTTTCTGTTTTCTGAAGATTCTGCTTTTTTTTATGGTAGATAAGTATCTCATAGAAGTTCAAAAGGTCTTCTTTCAGGTGTCTGACAAAGTCACTGTGAAAAATAATCTCTTCCCAGCCCTTCTGTTGGCAATGTGTGAATCTCTCCCCCAGCCTTACACTACTATACAAGATAAGCTTTGGAACAAATTTGGACTGCTTGAACAAACACTGCTCCTTAGGGAGTGGCCTTTTCAAGAAGACGCTGTGATTGAAGGAGAAAGATGTTCTGCACAATTAATGTTTGCAAGAGGGTTACTGAGAAGGTCAAATTTTAACTGGTGCCAATATATCACTCAACATCCAATGGTGAGCTCATGAAAACATTTGGTAGGCTTCAGCTATATGAACTCAAAAGACAAGAATGTCTGAATGAGACAGAACAACGCAGGATAGCTCCTAATACAGCTGTACACCTTAAATGCTCCAACAGCTGAGTAAAAGAACAAGCATTTGTCAGCCAGCCGCTCTGCAATGGCCTCCTAAAAATGAAGGCGGTATATACCGTGCAAGCCATTTCAGCTTTTCCCTCGAATTCCATGTGGGAACATATTCAAGTCTATCTGAGCCTCTTCAATAAAACTGTTCTGTTGACTACACACACCTCTCACACTTATTATGACAACATGAGGACATAGACTCCCAAAGTGTCACAACTCAAAGGGAACTTAAATTTCAAGTTGAACATTCCCTCTTTGTCCATTTTTCAGATGAGGAAAAAGAAGTCTGAACAACTAACTCTAGACAATTAGTATTTACCCAGGTTCATTCCACTTCCACAGGAAGCACACAAAAATATCTAAGTTAATAAAACAGTACTGTCTGCCTACCTCTTTGTCTTACATTCAGAAACTGAGAGAGAGAGAGAGAGAGAGAGAGAGAGAGAGAGAGAGAGAGAGAGAGCAGTCTCTTGCCTCCAACCTCCTTCCAGCCCCCACCATAATCCATGCTAAGATCAACAGTTCCAGTCCTTTCACTTTGTCCTTCCAGCTTTCTCAGGCTCCTCTCCTCTGTCGGGGTAGGTCCAATTACTCAACAGCCCACTTAGCATAGCAAAGAGCTGAAGTCCAGAAATGTGGTGTGGATAAAACAGTGGACCCCCAGTTGGTGCTTTGTTCTTCCCAGCTGTGCTTACTTTTCCTAGGCGGAGCTGCAATCCCCACTGCTGTGACTTCCCTCTGTTTAGTTCAGGCGCCTGGGGATACGATTACATAATTTTGCATTGTACCCCAATGTAAACACATATGTGTGTGTGTGTGTGTGTGTGTGTGTGTGTGTGTGTGTGTGTGTGCGCGCGCGCGCGTGTGTATGTGTGAAGGAGAAAACCTGCATCATCCAAGTTGCTCTGTTAACTGGTCCTTATCCAGGGTGACTAAGGGCTTTCTGAGGATGAAGGCAGCCCTGCAATGTTTGATTAACACCAACCAGCTCTTTGTAGGATACTATCAGGCCATACTGTAACAAGAGCATGCCTTTTGATTTGGGTTTGCTCCTCTGTTGACACACTCCATTTTCCTGTTTGCATTGCACCAAGGGCTTCAAGGATTTTTTTTCCTCTATAATAACCTCCAAATCCCTTAGCATCTGCCGTGTGCCAAAGACCCTCCTCTTCACGTAGCTGCTTTTCTTTGTCCTTTCAACACCACTTTGAACAGTTAGGTAAAGCTATACTCACATCCCAAGGAAAAAGAAAACTACAGCAAAAACCAGGAGTCTCCATATTTTAAAAAGAAACCAAATGGGGGTAGAATCACTGTTTGCTTAACCCTTTGGCTACTGTCCCTGTCTTTGATTTGAGTCCCTAGCTTTGTAGTCACTGACACAGTTTGATGCAGAAAGGAAGACAAATTCCAGAGCTCAGGGTAGCAACCAATAGATTTTAACTGATTTGCTTCAAGGCAAGTGCCACAATGATATTAACACATACAAACAGCACCAGGTTGTTTATCTGAGGTCCCTCCATTTATTCAATTTCTGAAGCATAAAAGTGCACCCCCTCTGAATTTTTCCAAACTCCCCCAAATCTTCATTATGAATCACATGAGATTAAAGGAATCTCTGAATCGTAGACATTGGGTTTTAGACCTTCTAGACATTGACAGACATGTTCACATTTAAAAGAAATCCACAACTGAAAACATATTTATGTTCAGCAACTTTAATAGAAATATACCAACAATCTCAATGATAAAACAACACAGACTATTCTGAATGAAGATTTTCCAGAAAATAATGGGTTCTGTTTCTGTGGAGTGGCACACTGCCTTTCAGAGCTGCACACACACACCCCTGCCCTCCACCCAGCATCGTATTTATGTTTGTGCAAGATACCCTTGGTTAATTATCAGGCCTTCACATTTGGCCAGTAAATAGAAGGCAAATTAATAATTTCGGGTAGAAAAGACTTAGGCGCTTTTCTCCTCCCTCCCTTCCCAGGTCAGTCGGCTTGCTTATGAATTAGTGCTCCAGCAGTCTGAATAGCACAGAATGGATGTTTGGCTAAATCCTCTAAGTATGAAAGCTCTTCACACCATTTGGTCTTGAACTGATCCAATAGCGAGGTGTAACCACTAGTGACAATAAAGCGCCATCTGGCAAAGTGAACTCTGAGCAAACAATGACAAGCAGAAGTGAAAAGAATTGCAATGATTTCCACAAACATGTGAAATACTATAAACTGTGGGACTTAGCAGCTTCTTGGTAGGCAAATAAACAAATGCAACCCTTCGGCTACGCCTGCAACTGAGGCAGGCTGAAGTGGGGGTCTCAGTCTCTGAGAGCAGCCTGGCTCCATTTGCATTTAGCTAGGGAAAATTTATGCAGATTCGGGATATAGATATATGTATCTTTATCTATCTATCTATCTATCTATCTATCTATCTATCTATCTATCTATCTATCCATCCATCTATCTATCTATGCATGCTTGTAACCAGACGTCACTTTTCCTTCACTCTTTACTGTCAGGGTGATGTACTGGAAGTCTTTATTTTTTTCAGCTCCGGGCCCCTCTCGGTGCCTCATTCTCCTTCCAGCCTGTTCTCATGCCTTTCTCATCACCTGCTGAGGCCTTGATCACGGACAGAGCAGACGAGCAGCGGGGGGACAATTAGAGAGGAGTTCAGACTTTGATCATTTGACCATATGTGAATACAACAGCTGACCACATGTTTTAAAAGACAACTGACTTAAATGTATTGAAAACATCACAAAGCAAAAGCATAGATACTGAAATTTACATTTTAATTATCTAACACAATGGTGTGCTCAACTTTTTCAAAATATTGAATATGGAAAAATACATCTTGTCCCTTCAAAACAGGAAGAGAAAGCACTTTTCAGTGTGTTCTCCCTGCCCCCACCTCCACCCCCTGCCAAATGTGTTCCCTTTCAGCACAACATTTAACTACTGTGGATGGTGAAGAGTCTTGCGCTAGAGATTTCAAAAGGCATATTCAAAGCTTCCCAAACTTGAGCATGATTATCAAAGGTAGACTGAGCTTAAAGTCTAGTCATTTAAAGAATGATTTTACTCAGAAAAGATCGTCCCAGTGTGTCTAAGGTAAACTAGCTCTATGTGACAGAGCTCATCCAAGGGTTAGCTTTAGTCCTCAAATTCTTTAAAAATGACCATTTGAAAAACATGTTTTGTGAACTGTGCCAAATGAAAGAGCTTTGTTGTCAACACTCTCCAATGCTTGCTTAGCTGGAAGAGAATCTTTGCAGTCCCAGGACACAAATGAAGGTTTATTTGTTTATTTGCTCAGTTCTAGCAAAATGTGGTCCCTTCTTTCTGCTTCTCTTTTCAAGTATCAAAGCAGAACTGAATTCAGCCTCACTGAGGTGAAGTGTGGCCACTCCTGATCCAGCCTAGGACCCTTTCTTTCCAGCTTTTGTATGCAATCAATGGTCTCTCCTGGCTTCTGGAAACACAGAGCTTTTCTTATCTCCCCTACCTATAAGATAATTAACATATTCATGAATGGTTATTTACTCTCAAATAGCGAGATAATAGAAAAATAACACTAATTGTTTTGACAGCAGTTTGCTTAAGAGTTATCTGGAAGAACAAATGTTACTTTTGTAGTGTTAGGAAGATGAGCACTTATCTATGTATTAAGATTATTTCTGTTCTTATGGTAGACAGACCAAAGCAATCTAGGATAAGGGGGAGAAAAGGTCTAGATGTAATTTAAGTGAAATTTCATTTAGCATCCCCCCAAATATTTTGATAACCCATTTATTCTTCAGTGAGAGAGATTAGCAATGTGATTTACATTTTAATGACTATATATGCTAATATTTTGTTGATAATCTGTGCATCTTAGTGTCTTTAAAATGTAAATTGCCTTTTAATTTTAAAAGATTCCACCTGTGTAATTTTACTTTGGTATCATCTTAAGCATAATTGATTTAGAACCATTACTGTATAAGCACATTTTTTAAAGCAAAGGTTGCTTAAAAGACATGTTCCTGTCTTAATTATAAGTGTCCTTACTGGATTTTATGTGTCACCTTGAGGCCTTGGGCATGTCATCACCCTCTCTGGGCCTGTTTGCTTCTCTGTAACACAAGTTAATTAAAGGAGCTGATCTCTAATGACTTTTCCAGTTCCAGAGAATCTCAGATGCTATAATTGCTCTACCAAAAAAACAAACCTTGCAATTGAATCTTCATAACTTTTATTTCTTTCTTTAAAGAAATTTTCCCTGCAGCATGGAGAAAAGGGTTAATGACTCAATCTCTCTGTCTCTGTCTCTGTTTGTCTCTGTCTCTCTCTCTCTCTCTCTCTCCTCAGGATAAAAAACTCAGAGCCTCAAGCCTGCCATTCAAGTGCTCCAACCACTGAGAAATAGCACAGTCCTAAGTTAATGAGTGTTTGTATTTTACCTATTATGAGCTGCCACTGCTGCCATTTTACAAACATCATCTCCTTTAGTCCTTACAACCACCTTGCAAAATAAGCATTATTATCTCCTCCCTTTCATAGGTGCAACTAAGGTCCACAGAGGTGAAGGCTCTTACAACAAATCTCCTAGCTAGCCTTTGGTAAAACCAAAGCTTGATATCAGATAGGAATTTTCACCCCTATCCAACATCCCCTCAAAAAGATAATGTCTATCAGAAGAGTAAGCTACTTTATCAGTGATTTCCTGAGACAAATCCTCTACCTCAATTTCCTTAACCCACATAGGAATTGTATCTCCAGGAATCTATCACCTACATCATGAATGAAGACAGCATTAGAAAAATAGTAAACTAAAGGCAAACTATCTGCTTCCTCTGAGATGCCAGAAGAGATGAGCACAGACACACCTTCCCTGAACACACACTGGCCTTTGATAGTTGATATGATGGTTTGATGGTAGATGTGTTTTCAACTATGGGAGTTTTCTCTAATGCCATTTCTATAGCTAAAGGAATGTCACACGAAGACGGAAATTTCTAGACATAATTTAATATACTGTATTGAATAAAGATGCACCCTTCTGAGAAAGAAAATCCTACAAAATTAAAGAAATTGTAAAGTCTGCCCTACAAATGTGCTTGATTTTAATCTCAAATAGAGTTAATTTTTAAATAGAAAAAATCATCCCAATTTGACCAACTAAGAGGTCTTTGGAACCACTAACAACAGAAAGTGACTTCACAAAGTGCTGCTTCTTAGTTTCAAAAAGAAATTGTTTTGTTTTAAAAACAACCTTTAACACATATAAGATATAGAAATCAAAAAAGACTTGAAACTTTAAGACAAATTAAGTTCTTATCTGCTGGTGGTTTAAGAGGCACCAAGAACCCCATGGAAAAGAATGGCTGGAAATGGATAAAGTACTCAAATGATCTTTCTGGAAATGATGAGGGCTTTGAGAAAGCAATTGGGTTGAGCTCATACACAGAGAAGGGGTAGAGTGCTCCACGGAGCTCACTCATGATTTTCTCAAAAAGGAGCTTCTGAGATTCTTGTTCAGAAAGCAAGAGCATCCTTCCACAGGAAGAAAACGAGGAGATGCTGAGATTCCAGGGTTCTTCATGAAAAGTGGGGTTGGTGAGGGTCACGTTTAGAAAGGTGTGCATTTTAATGCAATTACTGTTGTTTTGGAACTTTCTGAAATTTGTGTTTTTTGTAATTCCTGCTTGCATTTAGTTATTTGCTGCCAAATCCTTCCAGCATTATTTTAAAGATCTAGAATCCTTGGAGGAGGCAGAAAAAATGTTTTGGAAGGTTCTTTTCCCATTCTTCCTTTTACAACTCTAAAGAATGCACAGAAGCTCAAGCAATTCATTCCCCGTTTCTCATGTTACTGAAAAGCCCAAGGTTATAAAATATCTTAGGTAGACCACGCATACCTGTAATCTCAGAACTCTGGGTTGCAGAGGCAGGTGGATTTCTGTGAGTTTCAAGGCCAGCCTGGTCTGCAAATTGAGTCCAGGATAGCCAAAGCTAAACAGAGAAACCCTGTCTAGAACAACAACAACAAAAATCTGTCACGAAAAACCAAAAACAAATAAACTTTGGTGTTATACATAAAATAAATGCCCAGCTAGGAAAACAAAGCTCTATTGTCAATACTACTGACAATAAGTATTAAAACACACCTCAGGTGGTGGCGGCAGCACATACCTTTAAACCCAGCACTCGGGAGGCTGAGGTAGGTAGCTATGAATTCAAAGCCAGCCTGATCCACAGAGTGAGTTTTAGGACAGCCAAGGCTACACAGAGAAAACTTGTTTCAAAACAAAACTGAAAAACTGCTGCTGAAGGGGGGGGGAAGGCAAGTTCACATATTCCTGGTGCAAGTGCAGATGGTATATGGGTGAGAAGCATTGTGGTTTTTTCATCTCCCTAATTCTCAGGGCTGAGAAATAACATCATTGTCTATGGGTAAGAGATTGATTAAATGAAGGCATGAATCTCCATTCTATCCTGGGGGTGATTGACAGTGTTTGTTTCATTTTCTCAAACACAAATACCATTTCCTCTCCCCGGAGTAATTATGATGAATATTTGAGGTGACCTACGCTGAATCAGTGGTGGAAGTTGGGGCAGGTTGTCTTGAAAATCCAAGAAAAGAGCTTCGTTGCTAAGTTACCTAAATGGACTTCTATGTAAGGTAATTCACAAGATAATGAGAGTACTGCTTAGAGGAAAGGGCACCTGGGGTAGGGGGCGTTCCTGAAGGCTACTTTTCTAGGACAAACATTTCAACAGTGCTTGGATTTTCAGTTTTTCTTGGTTAGGTTTGGTTTTGGGTTTTGTTGTTGTTTTGTTTTTTCTTTTACACAGGGTCTCACTGAGTAACCCAGGTTGGTCTAAAGCCTGGTCTTAACAGTGATTCTTAATCTTTTGAAAATCTAATGAGGTGTAAAAACCTATTCTCTAGAAAATGCACATATTCACCGATTTTTGCATATGTGTTTAGGGGATTCTTGGCCCCCCTGAAGAGAATTAATATACAGTAGGCTAAGACTTCTTACTTTAGACTTTAAAGCTCTATTGATCCACAGCCGCAAAGAAAAGAACTTTGTTGAGGGCAGAGCATCCCACATCTGGTAACACTGACTTTACTGAAAATTCCTGATCTAAGACCCTAAGGAACCTTCCACTAGTGCCCTGAAACTCCTCTATGTTGCTTTAGAATTCTTTTTCTTGCAGAATATGAAAGCACATCCCTGTAATGCCAGCACTTAGAAGGGAAGCCTGAGCTACATAGTCAGACTTTGTCTCAAAAGTTTTCTTATTTTCCGAAGTAACCCCTTTTTCAGACTTACTGCCACATTCCTTTTCCTCCCAGTACCCCTGTACCTTCTTCAGGTATGACCTTGACACTTAGATCTCTGAGAAAACAACTCACCCGACAAGAATGACTCATCTTCCTTTTACCAATACAAATTGAACTACACTTGCCGTCATAAAAACAAATAATATGCTTTTGATATACTCCCCCTATTACCCAAAACATCTTTTTCTCTTTGTCCCAGTGAGCCCCCTTTGTTCCCAAGACAATTTTGCTTCTACTTTCATGATATCTGTACACATGATTTTCATGTATCTGTAAACTCTGAAACCCACAAAAGAGAGAAAATATGTGATATTTGTCTTGTAGAAACTGATTTAATTTGATTAATATGATTACTTCCAGATACATCCATTTTCCTATCAACAATATAATTTTATTCTTTGTGGCTGAAAAATAAACCACATTTTCTTTCTCCATTCCTGTTTTTGGACACCTAGTTTGGTTCCTCAACTTAGTCATTGAGATTCATGCTGCAATACACATTGTCATGCAAATATCTCTATACTTTGCTGACTTTGGGGAGGCATCCAGAAGTGGTAGTGGTATAGCTGGATCATACGGTACTTTCTTTTCTTTCTTTCTTTTTTTTTTCAGTGCTACCTAACACATGTTTAGCAATCACACTATGCTAGACTATCCTCCCAGGCCTATCTTCTTACTGCTGTGCATAGTCTATGGCAAAATAAAATGCTAGAAGACCAGTTACTTAGTCAGTGTTACTATGTATATTCCAGAAAATGCTTGTCAGCAGAGGTAAGATGGTTTGAGCACATCCAATGGGGCCCTCTCCTCAAGACCCTTCACTCAGTTAACTTATGTGTTGTAGGTTTGTACCTATCTAGTGTTACAACTAAGAGGTGGCAGCCTGTCCTTGAAAGGTATATCAAGAGACTCGTTCCTTCTTTTTCTTCCTTTTTAACTGTGAGCATTTTCCTACATCACAGGCTTCCACTATGAAGTACTGCTTTAGCCACAGGCTAGAAAGCAACAGAACTCATCTACCACCTTTCAAATTGTAAGTCAAGATAAACCTTGCTTTCTTTTCAGTTTTGTTGTTGTTGTTTGTTTTTAATTTTCTTGTATTTTGTCACAGTTTAATAAAACCAACACAGTGAAAGAATGGGGTTAATACAGATTTGGCAATTTTATCCAAACTTTGCATAGCATTCTGAACTAAGTAAACAAGTAGATAGAACAAACCAGATTCCACACTCCTTCCTGAATAACATTAATATCCAAGGGGCAAAAAAAGTTGTTTGCTTTGATTTTGTTTGTTTTGTTTTGAAGCTGGGTCATACTATGTAACACAGGCTGGCCTTGAACTCTGAAATCTCAATAATCCTGCTTCAGCCTCATAAGTGCTGAGAATATAGGGCATGTCACCTTGCCCAGTTTTTTTTTTTTTAATGTGAACAAAGTACACATTTTAAATAATTCTAAATGAACCAAGTGTTATAAGTTCTCTGTATAAGGCACAGCTATAGGAGATTTTAAATTTTACTTTTTGTTTTGTTTTCCTTCATATATTTTCTTATCTTTAATTTTTTTTACAGTACAGAGGATTGAACCCAGGACATAGTAAGTGCTAAACAAGGGCTCTACCACTGAATCATATGGCAAACCTTGTTTTACATCTATTTTCTACCATGTTTTTATAAAAAATACTGTTGATATGTTGTTTAGAATGATAGAAGAGTGTAAACAGAGAGTAATAGACAGAAATAAAATGATCTGTGCTAGGATTTGAGACCCAGTACTTAGTTGGGCAAGTGTCTTTGTCTGTCTGGATCTCTGTATGTACATGGAATGATCCAGGTAGGCATTCAGTGAAGTACTGAAGAATACTTATTAATATGGTTTCTGTATCTCAATTTACCTTCATGTGCTGAACTACAGGACTGATAATTCAAGGGGAGTCCCCAATAAACTACTGCTCTACCTTTGCCATTGTTTGTCTGCGGCCATAGGGAAGTCTAGTAGTCACCGGTTGAAGAAAATAGGCCTCCCCACTCTAATTACATGTCCATGCTCCACCTCCACCCCTGCTTATTTCTTCCACAGCATACCACTTCAAGCAGTCCTAGGACCTGATGGTCCTTGCTCAGGCTCTATCCTCCCTTTCTAGCTCAAACAACTCTTGACCTAAAGTGGAACCAATAGACATTTCATTGGATGAGGGAATGAATGAAAAATGAGCCAATAACAGAGGAAACTAACAGCAAATTCTGTCACTGCCAATCTTATCTCACTCTGAGAAGCAATGATATTTCCAGGTCTGTGACCTCCACCGTTCTAGGTTTCTGCTGATGGGAGCAGGGCTGAGGGTCTTCTCTCTGCTGGAGAGCATTTTATCTTACAATTCTCAAAAGAGAGCCTAGATTTTTAAACCTCCTTTTGATACATATGTTATATAAGGCACAGCTCTAAGCATGCAGCCTGAGTGAGAGTAGTCTTCCCAACTCTTGCTTTCGGTGAGGCCAGCACTTTCTACAGAGTATGGAGGAGACAAGGAACAAACTTCAAGATCTTCCCAGGACACAGTCTGAATTACTGTGGTTGAAGTAAGCTGAAACTTACTCCTAGCAGTGAGAACCCCAAATTATGTCTCCCCCACCATTCTTCCTTCTGTCCCTAACCCTTTCTTTTCCATCTGTCAGTTATACATATACATCAAAATATGTATATACATATATGCACATGGTATTCAGCTCCATCATAGTGTTACAAGTCAAGTCATTTTTATCTCTGCTTTTCATTTGTTTATATCTCCTGATGTTTTCTGTGCAGGTGAACCTTGATCATAATAAAAGGGAATTTGACATGTGACACAGATGTAGAATGAAGGAAAAAAACAATTATAAACAGGAAGGCTGAGGCATAGAAAATAGAGATTTTTTTTTTTTTTAAGTTTGAAAACGAATGTGTTCAGCTCTGGCCATCATCATTCAGTTACATATTCAGAATGGTACTTAAAGTAATGTAAAGAAAAAAGGTCAATGATGAATGGAAACCAGATACATTGGATCTAGCAACTGTGTTTGGATTAATTAGCTTCACTAAACCTCAGATTCCCCCATCTTCACAATGCTATCATGAGGTTTATAAGTTTTTAAATTAGGCAATGCAGAGCACCAATTTTAATGTGTTCAAATTGAGATTCTCCAACTTTTAAGTTTAACAATACTTTTTGAGTGTCCATGTATTCTGAGGACCCATTTAGAGAACAGATTGACAACATGACCAATCAGGAAAACAATAGCAATAGGGTTCCTCCTTGGGCCTATGGCATTTCCAGCCATGGGCTTGTGACCTAGTTTCCTGTACTGGACAATCCAATGGCCCATTATAGAACAATTCTTCTGAAAACCCATCCATTATATATAAACCTGTGTGTGCATGAAGAAAGCTCTGGAGGAAACCACACCTGACTTTTACCATTGTTTCTAGTAGAAAGGGTTGGAAGATGGGGGAGAGCACACAGCAAGTTATAAAATTTTAGCGGTGCTGAGGATATTACACAGGGCTTTGTGCATTCTAGGCAAACACTCTCCCACAGAGTTAGATTCCTAATCCTAAAGGAAAACTTTCACTGTTTATATATTCTTTATTCTTTGCATTTTCTCACAGTAGGTACGATCCTGTCCTAAAAGAAACAAAAAAATGAAGAAAAGAATTAAATAAAATTCCAAGTATAGTTTTGCAGGTAATTTAAATTACTAGTGATTAAATTAGTATTACAATTTTTGAGACAGGGTCTCACTGTGTAGCCCTGGCTGTCCCAGAACTTGTGATATAGACTAGGCTGGGCTTGAACTCACAGACATACATCTGTCTGTCTCCTTAATACTGGGATTAAAGACATGGACCACAAAGCTAGGTTTACAATTACTATTTTTAAAATAAAGTGTGGATTTAGAGATGTTGGTAGAGTGCTCGTCTAGCATGCAAGGAGCCTTGGATATGACCACAAGCACGACATAAACTGCATAGAGTGGTGGAACCCAGTAATATGGTTCCTCAGAAGGTAGAGGTTAGAGGATTAGAGGTTCAAGGTCATCTACCACATAGTGTGTTTTAGATGACTCTAGTATATATGAAACCCTGTGTCAAATTAATTCATTAATACACAAATAGATGACAACAAACAAAACCTCATGCAAGAAATGAATTCATAAACTTCATCTGTAACAACACGCAAACTAATTTTCATTTTTCCTTCTTATAAGATATTTAAGAGGACAGTATTAAGAATCCCAATGTGCTCATGATCCAGTTTGAACAATTATTAACTCCTGAATAAGGTTTTATTCAAATGCTTTTACATGTTTAAACATACACATGGGCTGGAGATGTAACTCAGTGGGAGAGTGTTTGCCTAACGTAGGAACGTACATACAGACACATACACACAGAGAAACACACATATTCTTTGTGGCAGTTTGAAAAAGAATGACTGGGATAGCTTCATATGTTTAAATGCTTAGTCTCCAGTTGATGTAACTATTTAGAAAGGATTAGGAGGTGTGGTCTTGCTGAATTCAATATGCCACTGGGGGACCGGCTTTGAGGTTTCAAAAGGCCATGTCATCACTAGTTAGTTCTGTCTCTCTCTCTCTCTCTCTCTCTGCTTCATGGTTGTTATCTCAACCCGTAAGCTCCCAGCTACTTCTCCAGTGCCATTCCTACCAGACTGGTATCATGCAGCCTGACATGATGGTCACAGAATCTACTACCCTCTATAAATTTTATCCCCAAATTAAATGCTCCATTTTTAAGTTGCTTTGGTCATGGTGTTTTACCACAGCAACAGAAAAGTATCCAAGAAACCCTCTACCCCACACTCCAGAGTTTACAAAAAAAAAAAAAAAAAAAAAAAAGCACGAAAAAAATTTTCTCACTAGATGTCTTCTTCATATGGCGGTCATTCAAATCTATCTCACTTAGTCAGTTACTAAGGAAGCATAGTCAAATGGGGAAGAACTTAAGGCCAATAGGAAATTAGACAAATGAATTCAAGAAAATGCAATTCTCCGTACCACTTTCTATCTGTCAAAGTGTGGGCCTAGTGTATTTCTTCCAAGCTAGATCTTCACAGTGAGTTTGAAGCATTTGTTGGAGAGGAAATAGTTGCTGCAACTTGAACTGCGTTCAGTTCAGTTGCTGAACTGAAATCTGCGGCCCGTGACTTCCCTGAGTTTCTGCCTGGCAGGTAGATTTGTCCCCAAGAGGCTTCACAACTGAAGCTAATGCTCATATCTATAAATTACATTGTCCATCTCATCAGAGATAAGAACTTGTAAGCACCCAGCTCAAAGTTAGAGCAGCCTCTGTAGATGAGCAAGCCTTCATCCTACTGCTCACACAAACAGCTATTTCAGAATACACTATGACCAAGGCTGTTCACATTTAAGAGACAACCTCCTTCCTTTCCTTCTACCCAATCCCGCAACTCTCCCCCTTTGATATTCAGACTCATATATCCCAGGATGACTTTCTGTGTAGCTTCTGATAACTTTGAACATCAGAGCCTCCTGCCTCTCCCTCCTAATTGCTGAGTGCTGGCATTACAGGCCCATGTGACCAAACCCAGTTTATTTGTTCAATAAGTAAATACTTCCAATAACTGAGCTATTTTCCCAGTCAAACAGACTAGCGTGTCTCTTTAAAGCTCTGTTTCTCTCTCTCTCTGTTTCTCTTTTTCTCTCTGATTTCTTAGTCTAGGGATATGTCACTGGGTCACAACTTCTAACATATTGCTCAGATATGAAAGTCTTTTAGCTCTAAAATTTCAAAGATTTTTTCTGACTTTTTCTTAGATTGGCAAAGATAACTGAGTAGTTAACTTTGCTCTTATCCTTGACATATTCAGAGGCAGTATTCACCACCCACAAAATTGGCCTATGTTGAATTAAAGGCCTTTCATGTCATGCACACAAAAATATTTTGGCAAAATCAGAATAGGTATTCTTCTCTTCCTTTCCCAGAATGAAAAAGGCCATAGACATTGACTAACCAGAGAGCTCATAGCTATAGAAAATAATGGCTCTGAGCCCATGTCTTCAGATTCCAGGTCTAATGCCCTCCATATGAAACCACAGACTGGCAGTTTCCAGGCCAAATATAGTCCTACTTACACATTTCCAACAACTAAAAATCAATTTAAAAAGACCTCAGAACTGTTAGTGAGATTTTATCAGTGATAGACAGTAGCCATGCAAAGCCTCCATTCTCAGAGAGTAGTTCCTTGGCTGGGGCTAAGATATTACTGAAGATGAAATTTCTCTTTTCTCAATTTTGTCTCAGTCAGTACTCAGTCCACTTTTTTTTTTTTCACATATATCTCAGGCCTTGTTCCCATGGGCCTCTGAAACTAGCTGAAAACCGAGCTTCTTGTCAAATTAATAGAGTTTGACTTTAGAAAAATACTAAAAATATGAATGATAGGGTTAGAGAAATGGCTCAACAGTTAAGAACACTACTTACACTTTCAGAGGCCCTGGGTTCAAGTTATAGTACATAAGTCATAGCTCACAGTTATCTGCAACTCCAGTCCAAGAGCCTCTGAGAGTACCAGGCACACACATGGTACATAAACAAATCTGTAGACAAAACACCTGTAAACATAAAATAAAAAAAATTAAAATTATAAATACACACACAGGAACACACACACTGCTTAATCTGCCTCCTTCTTTTCATAGCATCTAAGTAAGAAATCCCCAGATCATATGAACTTGGGCTCACAGGGTGCTCATCCTAGATGCTATATTACAGCTGTGGCTTCCTGGATGACTATACTGATCTCAGTGGTGTGCATGCTTAGAGAATGCCAATTTGCATTCATTAACTCCAGTAAAGGTGTATAAGATGCATGGGACCTTAAATTCAATCCATAGCACTATTAAAAAATACTATATCCTAACTTAAGTTTATGGACCAATGGCATAGGATGACTTTGGAGCTTGACTGAAATGCAGAATCTCAAATTGAGCCCCCAACCTATTGAACCAAAATCTAAATTTTAACAAGATCTCCACATCTGCATATATTGAACACAACAAATAAATCCAAATGGTATAGGTAAACTTATAAAGACAAAAACAAGCAAAAACCCTATAATGATGTTTGGACAGAGGTGGCAGAGTGCTGAATAGAAGAGACCAATTAATAAATATGGGTTTAGAGATATTAAAATGTTTTGGACATCAGAATAGAAATAGTTACATAACATTACAAGATTCCAAATGTTTCTCATTTGTTTACTTTTTAAAAATCACTTGGAAGTCATGTGACAGTTATTTTATTTTATTTTTTTATAGTTCAAATCAAATGTGGTGATAACACATATATACATTCCAAGCACTCCAGAGGCTGGAGTACAAAGAAAGGTATTAACCTAAAAAAGCAAAGGTGAGTTAGCAATTTGTTACTATCATTGCATTGGGGCCAAGGTTCAATCCTTATATACAGAAAGCTCAAAATGTACCAGTGAGACCAAGATGAAACCATGGAACAAACATCCAAGAGTGTGTGGTAGACAAAGCAAACCAGCCCTGCTCATTTTGCCATTCTAGTGCTTTTGAATGTTGAGGAGGCTGAATAGAGGGGAAAAAAAAGCTAAAAAAACCTCAGCTCTTTCAAGAGACCTTTTTGAATATTAATTTGTATGTATTCACATGAGATTCAGAAGGTAGAAAAGACGTGTTGATAGGGATGTGAGGCTTCTTAGCAAATTTTATTCAACTATTCAGTCTCTAGCTTCATAGGTTAGTATAGTAAGCTAATGGAGTATCAGTGGCAAGATTCATGTGTGCTGTGTGCTCGGTCACTAAGTTCAAGTCAATAGGTGTTAAGAGGCAGCAGAAGCAACAACCATGAAAGTTCTATGAGCAAGACTTTAGTGAGCCCTATATCCTAGGTATGGAAGTGCACTCACTCATGAACTCCACTTCTCGTGGTACTTACTTCCTTTCCTCCTCTCTGATTGCTAGTGGAGTCACTCTAAGAAGTCTCCCAAGCATGTGTACTTCAAGTCCCACTCAGCATTCCCTGTAGAAGCCTCCTTTTCTTGAATCTACCTGAATTGGTTTAGGTTTTGTCCCCTGACCTCTGGCTGGTACAAAAACTTTGGGACACTCATGTCCTAGTTGGTAAGAGATCCAGAAAGAAAAGCAGCACTTAGTCCTTAGGACTCTAAACAGCTTGCTCGATGGAAGCTGTGTGACACAGAGAATGAGGAAGGGGATGCCCAGGAAGGAGGAACAGGTTTATTTTGATGAATCAAATTAAAGGAAGAATATGGAGTGGAGTTACAGGAATTTATAGAATTCATCTAGAGATCCATGTCTGAAACCCCTAGAGAATTACAGATATTTTACTTTGGTTTTATACTTTTGGATTTTGTTAGTTTGTATATCTGTTTCTCGAGACAGTTTTATATTGCTCAGGCTTTCCTTGAACTCACTATAGAATCAAAGATGATCTTAAACTTCTGATCTTCCTGCCTCTGCTCTCTTGAGTGTTGGAAATTTCAGGCATCAGCTACCAACTTGGTTTATTTTTCAGCCTGTCTTCATATCTCTTGAACTCTTGCTACTTGTCTTGGGCCCCCCTATTGGGATCAGTTGCTCATAGCATGACAGGTTCTGGTCTTACCTGTTCCATGGTATCTCTTCTTGATAGCCCTGCATCAAACAAAAAGACAGAGGCAATATCAAACAAAAAATGAGATGTTGGGCTCCTGAGAGAGTAAGGGCACTGGGATGAGTCATGAGAATAAGAACAGAAATGAAGGTCATTCAAAATAAAGTAAGAAGGGTTTGGGGAATGCTAGTTATAAACACATGGAAACCTGAGTTCAAAACCTGGCAACTACAGAAAGAAAATGGAAAAAAAGAAAGAGCAAGACAAAGAACGAGAGGGGAAGGGAGCGAAGAAAGAAAGGAAGGAAAGAGGGAAGGACTGGAGGAGACAGGAACTCCACAAGAAGAGCACCAGAACCAAAAAATTTAGGCATAGGGGTCTTTTCTGAGACTGATACTCCAACCAAGTATCATGCATGGAGATAACTTAGAACCTCTGCACAGATGTAGTCCATGGAAGTTCTGTCTCCAAGTAAGTTCCCTAGTAATGGGAACAGGGGCTGTCTCTGCAATGAATTCAGTGGCTGGCTCTTTGATCACCTCTGCCTGAGGGAGAAACAGCTTTACTAGACCACAAAGGAAGACAATGCAGCCAGTCCTTATGAGCCCTGATAGGCTAGGGTCAGATGGAAGGGGAGGAGAATCTCCCCCATTGGTGGACTTGGGAAGGGTCAAGGGAGGAGAAGAGGGAGGGAGGGTAGAGTTGGGAGGGATGAGGGAGGGAGCTATAGCTAGCATACAAAGTGAATAAATTACAATTAATAAAAAATAAATTAATAAAATAAAAGAAAGAGAAGGAAAGGGAAGGAGGAGAGGAAGGAAAAAGGAGTGCAAGAAAAAAAAACTTGGATATGGTAGCAGGCACTTGTAAATCACAGCCTTGCACATACAAAGACTCCCTGGTCTCATTGGTCAGCTACCTTAGCCTAATCCACCATCCCCAGATCCTCCTATCTCAAAAACCAAACTGGATAAATCTTTTGGAAGACTCCCAAGCTGAACTGTGACCTCTGTACATATGTGGGTGAGTCCTGTACTCACCCACATATGAACACGCAAGCAGAAAAACCCTTTACCACATCTACTCCCACACACCTACATACCAAAGAGACAACATACAGAAGCAGGAATATGGATTTGTGATAGAATACTTGTTTAGCATGACTGAGGCTCTGGGTTCTATCTTTATCACAAAAAGAAAGAAGAGGAGAGAGGTAAGAAAGAAAAATTACTATGAAATAAGCAAAAATAGAGAAAGAGGTATGGTAATTGGTTAAAATAAGTTTTGGTTTTGGATCTTTATTGTTGTATTTCTGTTTTTAGAGACGGAACTTACAGATATCCACCTGCTACTGCTAACCTAGCACTGAGATTAAGACAAGGTGCTAAAAAAATCATTTAAAATGCACAAATCTAACCAATCAGAAACAGGTGGATTTCTGTGAATTCCAGGACATCTTGTCTCAAAAAACAAACAAACAAAGAAACAAAAAGACACAAATCTTTTTAAATATAAAATTATATTCAAGATTTAAAAAATAAAAATAGACAAACATATATACATTAAACACTTTGTGCCAGGAACTTTTTTTTTTTTTTTTTTTACTTAAATCCAAGTAAGTCTTCTGCTATAGCTTTTTAAATAATGGGAATTGTCACAATTTGCATCACAGAACTAAACATGGTAGTGGGCATACAAAAAATTGGTAACATTAAAAAGTTTCTGAATGTGCAATAACAAAAACACATATTAATTCCATCAAATGCATAAGCAACCTGTAAGTTGGAAAAAAGCATACCATGATTCTATTGACATGTAAATTGTTAAAAACACTTAGTTGTGGGAAAACATCCAAGAATGAGAATATTGTCCCCAAAAGGCCAAACCCAGTCTCCAGCCTGCCTTTGTACAGCCTGACAGCCAGTAATGATTTTTACAGGATTCAAGAGTTGTAATTTTTTATAAAAATTTAAATGCAGGATATTCAACAGAGACCTACAAAACCTAAAGTATTTACTATCAAGAATTGTATAGAAAAATTTGGGCAATGTCTGTGCTCTGTGGAGACACATGCACCTACAGGAAATAACTATGTTTATCTCTTTTTGTCTATCTCTGTTATCTAACTATAATATAGTGTCTAGTTACTCCGAGCATGAATATACAGATACAGATAGATAGATGATAGATAGATAGATAGATAGATAGATAGATAGATAGATAGATAGATAGATAGAGTTGGTGGTTATCTCTACAAAGCAGAAAAAGGAAAATATTTCGGTACCATTCTGTATTCTCAAGAGGAAATAGAAGCAAATATGGCTTTGTCTTTTTTCTACCTGTGGGGAAAAGTTTTTTTTTTTTTTTAATATTTCTAAGTTTTCTTCATCTATAGGATTTAGATAGTAAAAATTGTTCTACACTTACAGGATGGAATATATTTCAGATCAAGACAGGTAAGAGAGATGGATAAGCTTTCTGAACTACAGAGAGTGATGCAAGTCTAAGATAATCCATTTTCTCTTGCTAAATTGATTTTTTCCAGGTACTTGTTGTGGTAACAGAAAACTGACTATTAGAATGGAGGGACAAATTGTTTTTTCCTAATACTTCCTGTGTCATTGACTCTGAGGAGCCTATGCCTTTTAGGAGTAGAGTTTAACCAATTTCATATTTTTTTGTTCATAACATTACCATATCAGCATTCTCACATTTCAATCCTGAGACTAAAATACAGTGTTAGGAGCCCTGATTTTATTCAAAGAGCCATCTACTACATAATACCCTGTCTTAAAAATAAAAATTAAAAAAGTAGAGAGGAGATGCTGATTTTATCTCTGTGTAAGCCATACATCCCTAGAAGTCCTTCTGCACCTTCACCAAGGGCACCTTGTGAGTCCCCAAGCTCTGTTCTCCTTTTAAACTTGCTGATGTTGAGCTGGGGACTGCAGTATTCTGTTATCACCTGTTATACTCTTGACAGTGGCATAGTTTTTTTAACTGGTGATTTCAAGTCAACGCTGCATGAGACAGGCTTTCCAAATGAACATTTATTCTCAGAATTTAGCCAAGACCCTAAAAACAACCCACCTCTCTCCTGAATAGTAAAACAATTGCTAATGTTTTCACCATAGCAGATTTCAAGTTATACTACAAAGTTATAGTAAAAAAAAAATCACCATTTTATTTGCATAAAACAGAGATGTTGATCAATGGAATCAAACTAAAGACTCCGATGTAAATCCATACATCGAAGACACCTGAATTTTAATAAAGAATCCAGAAATACACAATGGGGAAAAGTCTCTTAAAGAGATGGTGCTGTTCATACAGAATGAAACTCAACTCCAAATGGATCAAAGACCTTAATACACTGAACCTGGTTGAGGAGAAAGTGGGGAGTAGCCATGAATTCGTTGCCACAAGAGACAATTTTCTGAACAGAACGCCGTTAGCACAGGCACTAAGCCCAAATAATAAATGAGATGTCATAGAACTGAAAAGCTTCTATATAGCAAAGGACACCATCATTTGGGCAAAGTGGCAGGCAATAGAAGGGGAAAAGATTGTTACTAACTCCACATCTTATAGAGAGTGAATATCCAAAATATAAAAAGAACTCAAAAAACAACAACAACAACAACAAAAAACCCCACATATCCAAAACAAATAACTCAATTTTAAAAGTGGGGAACATATCTAAACAAAAATCAATATCTGATCAGATTTAAGGCCCACTCCTTGAGATGAACCAATGCCTAAAACTGATAAAGTGGTCAAGAACATAAGACTAGATACTACTGTTCTGCTAAAGGTACATAACAATAAAATGACTCTTCAAAGCAATCTCCTAGCTCTGCTCTTCCTGTTCAAAACAGCCGCATCTTTCCATTCAGTGCTAGCCTTGTCCCTTAGACACAATAGTGAAGGTCAGAGTGAAAGGATTTGGCCATATTGGGTGCCTGGTTACCAGGGCTGCCTGCAGCTCTGGCAGAGTGGAGATTGTTGCCATCAATGACCCTTTCATCCACCTCAACTGCATGGTCTACATGTTCAGGTATGACTCTACCCATGGCAAGTTGAAAGGCACAGTCAAGGTTGAGAACAGGAAGTTTATCAGCAGTGGCAAGGCCATGACCATCTTTCAGGAGAGAGGTCTCGCAAACATCAAACGGGTGATGCTACTGATGAGTAAGTTGTGGAGTTTACTGGTGTTTTCATTACCATGGAAAAGGCCAGGACCCACTTGAAGGGTGGGGCCAAAAGGATAATCATCTCTGCCTCTTCTGCTGATGCCCCCATGTTAGTGATGGATGAGAACCATCAGAAGTATGATAACTCATTCAAGATTGCCAGCAATGCTTCCTTCACCACCAACTGCTTAGCACCCTCTGGTCAGGGTCATCCATGACAATTTTGGCATCATGGAAGGACTCATGACCACACTCCATGCTATCACTACTACCCAGAACACTATGGATGGACCCTCTGGAAAGCTGTGTCCTGATGGCTGTGGGGCTGATCAGAACATCATCGACTGGTGCTGCCAAAGCTATGGGCAAGGTCATCCCAGAGCTGAATGGGAAGCTAACAATCATGGCCTTCCATGTTCCTACCCCCAACGTGTCTGTCATGGATTTGACATGCCTACTGGAGAAACCTGACATGTGCGATAACATCAAGAAGATGGTGAAACAGGCATCTGAGGGCCCACTAAAAAGCATCCTGGGCTACACTGAGGACCAGGTTGCCTCCTGCAACTTCAACAGTGACTCTCACTCTTCTACCTTTGATGCTGGGCCTGAAATTGTCCTCAATTACAACTTTGTAAAGCTCATTTCCTGGGATGACAATGAATACAGCTACAGTAACAGGGTGGTGGACCTCATGGCCTACATGGCCTCCAAGGAATAAGAAGCTCTGGACCACCCAGCCCAGCAAGGACATGAGAGCAAGAGAGAGAACCTGGGCTTCTGAGGAGTCTCTATGCCAATTCAGCCCTTGACACTGAGCAGCCCCCTCACAGTTTCCATCCCAGACCCCCCAGAATAGCAGAAGGGGCACAGGGAGTCCTACTCTCTTGAAAACCATCAAAAAGCTCATTGCATCCAAAAGAAAAAAAGAAAAGAAAATCCAATCTTCTATACTCATAGTTCAGTGTCTTTCTCAGACACTGAGAAGCTTCCTCTTGCAATAGATGGGAAGGAAAAAAATGTTCTTCCCAGTTTTCAAGACACCAAAAGATCACCAAACCACACCAGGAGTCAGAAGTCATATGCAAAAGCAAAGAACTTTTATTTCAGGCTTAAGCTCGGACTCCCAGCATGAACTGACACAGCAGTCAGAGGCTAGGAGCCCCATGCCTAGAAAAGAAGATGGTTATAAAAAGGGTTTTTAGCAACGGGAAGGGGCTTCCAGATTTGACAGTAACATGAATGGGTGACATTCCGCAAAAGCAAGCTTGTTACATAGTGATTGGTTAGAGGTCAGCTGTAACCATCTACTATAACTATTTTGGTAACCATAATGACCACATATAATTGTTTTAGTAACCATAAGGACATCAGTCATTTTGACCTGTTTTCTGATCAGTTGGTTTCAGGGTTGGCACATTTTGTGGTCGTTCTCAGAAATGCTATGGCTTTCTACAAGTATAAACACGTTTTTCTGAAGTAGGGGTAAGTTTTAGGTCACGGATAGGATGGAGGCCAGTGACAAAATAGAGTCTGTTATGTTCATGCTCTTTAAAAACAGATACCCATGATGGAACAATGTGCAGAGAATGAAAGACCTTGGAACACCCATCCTAAATGGGATGTGTCCATAAAATCCCTTCCCTCAGAACTCAGGGAAACCTGTGGAAGAGGAGGCAGACCGATTCTAAGGGCCACTGTGGATGAAGACACCAAGGAAACAAGACCTTCCAAATACAGGACTGACACACATATAAACTCAGAGAGACTGTGGCAACATGAACAGGGCCTGTCCTGGTCTGTACCAGATGGGGTCCCAGTGCTGAGAGAGGAAGTGAACAATAGCCCCTCTCTCTAACCCAGAAACTATCTCCAAACAATAACCACTCACAAATGAAAAATTAGTTTTCTCCAAGGGAGTCTCAATGGGGAAATAAACCACTCCTTTATTTTATGTATTTATTCTGAGACAGGGCTTTTCAGTGTAGCCTTGGCTGTCCTGAAACTCTGTAGACCACGCTAGCCTTAAATGCAGAGATCTGCCTCTGCCTCCAGAGTGCTGGTATAAAAGGTATGCACCATCACAAGCCAGCCCAGTTACACAAACAAGACTTAAAGACAGACCTCAAGATGAGCAATTGATGGCCAATACCAAACTAATTCAATTTCAGTTTTGGAGCTTCCTTATCTCATAACACTTTGCCTTAACATAATGTTTATTTATTTATTTTCCTTACAGTTCTTTTGCACATGTATTCTGGTTTCTAGTGCTGTGTTTTTCTGAGATTTCTGCCTGTGTGGATGTATGTCTCTGCATGTGTATCTTGTAATTTTTCTTTGGCTCTTTTCTGGGTTTGTTTGCTTCATCCTATTCTGGTTTGTTTGTTTGTTTTTATTATGTTTTCAGTAAGAGAAAGAAAGGGTGTGGATTTGGGTGGGTAGAAAGTTGAAGAGGGACCGGGAGAGGGGAAATTATAATCCGAATGTATTGCATGAAAAATCTGTTTTCAATAAAATAAAGGAAGATATATATATTTACTTACTAGGATGTGACCATCAATATAAATTTTTGAGCAGGTTCTCAAGTAGCCTGTGTTGGCTGAGGCTGGCCTTGAATGATTTCAATGGCTCAGAGAACAGAGAAAACGCTTCAAAGTAATAGAAAATTTTAATATAATTAATAACATTAATATTTAAAAATATTTATTGTTTAATAAAATAATTGCTAAAAATAGTAATTATTAAATATTTAATGAATGCTAAATATTTAAATATTTAATATTTAGTAGTTGGATGTAAGATTATGTCTTTTTTTTTCTTTTATCAAAATCATTTTGGGGTTGGAGAGATGACTCAAAAGTTAAGAGCCCTGGTTGTGGTGCATGTCTTTAATCCCAGCACACAGGAAGCACAGTCAGGAGGATCTCTGAGTTTGAAGTCGGCCTAGTATATAGAACAAGTTCCAGGACAGCTAGGGCTACACAGACAAATCTTGTATTGAACTCACTATGTAGAGCAGGCTGGCCTTGAACTCAGAGATTTGCCCAACTTTGCCTCCCAAGTGCTGAGATTAAAGGTGTGCTTCAGTGTGCAAAATAAAGTAGATGTAGATAATTATAGTATAATGTGCATTGCAAATTGCTAGCAAAAAGGATTGATTTTAATGCTTTTTCCTTAAAGAAATGACACTTATTTGAAAAGCTAGAGATATGCTTAACCTGATCTAAACATTCCATAGTGTAGACATGTATCAAAATATTACAGGATACCCCATAAATATGTACAAGTTTTATTATCTTATGTGTTGGTTGAAAACAAATGTCAGAGAAAGATGCGCAGTTATAGAAAACCCGGAATTAAATTGACAAATACATATGTGATGATTTAATAAATTCATTTTGTATAGAAATCATTATTAACCACTAAAATATAATAATGTTTTCTTCACAACCTTCCATAGAAATATTCTCTTTTATTTATCTGTATTCAGTACTTGCTGAGTATTTCATATAACAAATATTTAAAAAAATAAATAAAGGTCTTGAAATGAAGATGCAAGATTTTTTGCCTAATGTTATGTTGTTGTTTTCTCCTGTGGATTTCAAGTACTCTGAAATTTGTGTGAGAAGACAGAGGCAAACATGACTTCTTTGGAAGGATCAGAACTAAAATCAATTTATGATTTGTTCTCAATATATGAGAAGCGTGCTTTAATTACAATGATTTATAGTTTTCATATGTCAAATTATCACCAGTTTTCCTCCTACCTCTGTAATTTTAGAATAGCACAATTTTTTTTTTGGCTTCATTTTTATCTACTGGGGCCGAAAATAACTAGAGATGGCTGTCCTTTTAGTGCAAATTACTATTTGGAAAGAGTCATATGGTAATATTTGTATTAAAAAGGAAGATAAGTGCCAACCTCACATTTTGCTGCCAGAAACCTCATTACCAAAGGTAGATATAAATATCCAAGATGAGAGAATGAATTTTGAATGTGACTTCCATCCCTGTGGTATCCTCACAAGCTATTCACACTTCCCATCTAATCCCAGCTGTGTCTCCTCAGCCTCTTCATAATGAGCCAGAAGCTCCTGGGCATGGTGCTACATGCTTTTAATCCTAGAACTCAGGAGGCAGAGGCAGGCTTGCTCTACATAGCCAGTTCCAGGCCATCCAGGGCTACACAGTGAGACTCTTTCTCAAAAGAAAAAAAAGAGCAGAAAATTAATATCTTAAGATGTTTAAATGAGACACTCTTTCCCTGTCACCACCACTACTTTATCCAAATCACCACTGGTTTGTATTTCCTCCAATGTACTGTGTGCCTAAGAAGTGTGTATAAAGACATGCATATCTCATTCATCTATTCATTCAACCAACAAACAATTTATTTTTATTTTTATGTGTATGAGTGATTTGTCCACATGTATGTTCTGTGTACTGCATGCATGCATAGTGCCCACAGAAGCCAGAAGATGGCACTAGATCACCTGGGACTGGAAGTAGAGTTGGCTGTGAGCTACCATGTAGGTGCTAGGAATTGAGCACTGGTCCTCTGGAAGAACAGCTAGTGCTCTTAACAGTTAAGCCATCACTCCAGCCTCCACCAATTTATTGGGCACCTACCAAATATCTCTTGCCAATCTTGAGCCAGATTTCTTGGGTCTCAGTATTTATGCAATTTGTAGGACTATCTTTAAGAAAAATCTATGAAATCTTAGGTTATCTAAATAAGACCTTAAAAATGACAATCTCAATTGGAGTGTAAACATGAATGGGGAAAATGTGACAAGGCCCCACCCCTAGAAGATGAGTTACAGGTAATGAATGACTACTGAGAGAAGGAGACTCAGTTTGCTCCAGGGATGAGCTTCCTGATAATTTACCCAATCCTATGCCCTTTTCCCTAAATGCATACACATATGAGCAACACTTAATGAACTCAGTAGATTATATTTATAAATTTACATATATAAGGAACAATAATAATTAAAGAATAAGTGGCTGTGAATTCTAGAAGGAAGAGGGTGAAACTCAGAAGGACTTGAAGGAGAGAGAAGGATGGGGAAATAATGTAAATACAGTACTTATATATGAAGTTCACATGACCTAAAATTAAAAAAAAAAGAAAATATGAAAATCATTTACTCAGAATTTAGAGATCATAACAAAGCAAAGGCCAAGTCTAGTCCTATACATTTCAGCTTTGTTTCTCTTCCATTACCCTCATATTTCTATGATGGCTACCATGAGACACATTTATACCAGGGTAGAGACTCTAGGCTTCATCTTCCAGGAGAAGATGCAAGCGATATAGCACATCAATTGGTGGAATATTGTTGTAATCCATTGTCTCACTTGGTGAATAGTGATAGCAGCAATTACAGCTTCCAGTGACTGTCACAACCACAAATATAGCCCACTAAACCCAAATTAATTGTATTCTCACATCATGTTCACTTTAGTCTGACTCTCAAAATGCCTGAAGCCTCATGGATATCATTTTGTAGGAAAGAGATGGAGGAAATGGAGTCAAAATGAAGACATGTATCTTAACTGGTGCACTTAGCACTTTGCTAAGATCCAACCTAGAGGTTCAAAGGGGTCTGTGGAAGCTAAGCCCTAGAAAATACATAACATATAAAAGATAGGCCCTAAAGAGGACACTTCATTTACTTTAATCTGTTACTGCTTATTGTATAATTTTGACCAAGTCCTTCATTTTTTCCCCTACACTAACAGCTTCTTTGCATGTGGTTTAATGCTACCAAATCCTCCACTAAGCAAATATAGTTGTTCCTTAGTTACCACAAGGGATTGGTTCCAGGATCGCTGCCAATAGTAGACTGTCGATGTTCATGTTTCTTATACAAAGTGCTGTGGTATTCACATATAATCTATGCACATCTTCTTGTAGAGTTTAAAATATTTCTGGGTTGTGTACAACATCTAATACAATGTAAATGCTATATGAACAACTGTGTTGTTAGATTGTTAAGGGGTGATAGTAGGAAAACGTGTATGTATGCAAGGCACTGTTTTTGAGACAAGGCTCATGAAGATCAGGTTGGTCTTGCTATACAGCCGAGGCTTACCTAAAACTTCTCATCTTCCCACTTCCACATCTGAAGTTCTAGAATTACAACAGTTGGTTGAATTTATGAATGCAGAACCCGCAAATACAAAGAGCAAATTATATATGTACTACTTGTGTACTGGTTTCTGTTAGATATTTGTTTCTGTGTACTGTGTACTAGGGACGCAACTAAAAACAATACTATAATACTGTTTCTATGAAAGATCATATAAGCAAATTAACATATAAAATACATATAGCAAGCATCATGTTAAAGGAACTACACTTTACCATGACATGCTAGAAATGAGTCATATATAAACAGGATTCAAAACTTAAACAACTGGATGGATGCTTGCTTCATTCTCTGAAATAGATAAGACTGGATGGAGTGCTATTTGCAGGCCAAAACAATTAAGTTTAGAACAGTGGTTCTTTACCTTTTTTAACTTTTAGATTTTTAAATTTTTAAAATATTTTTTCATTATATATCCCAATTGAAGCCCCCTCCCTCAACTCTTCCCAATCCCACCCTTTTTCCTCTTCCCCCCTCCCCTTCCCATAGATCATTGAAAGGGGGAGATCTCCTTCTCTGACATCTGCCCACACCTTATCAAGTCTCATCAGGAATGCCTAGATCCTCTTCCTCTGTAGCCTGGTAAAGCCTCATCACCAGGAGCCAGTGATTAAAGAACAAGCTACTGAGTTCATGACAGAGACAGACCCTACTCCTCTTACTGGGGAATCTACAGAAAGAATGAACTGCCAAATCGGCTACATATGAGCGGGGGATCTAGGTCCTCTCCATGCATGGTCCTTGGTTGGTGTACCAGTCTCCACAGGACTCCCTGGGCTCTGATATTTTAGCTTTTTTAGTCTCCTTGTGGGGTTCCCTTCCGCTCCTTTGAGGACCAGGACAGCAGTGACCGCAGAGACCAACAGACCAAACTGGTTCTCAACCTCATTAATGCTGTGACCCTTTAATACAGTTTCTCATGTGGTGACCCTTAACTATAAACTTATTTTGTTGCTACTTCATAACTGTAATTTTGCTACTGTTATGAATTGCAATTTAAATATCTAATATTCAGGATATCTGATATAGGACCAAAGAGATCACAACACACAGGTTAGTAACTGCTAGTTTAGAGCATCTTGACCCTAAGTGCCAGCCTGGTTATTTTTATTATCAACCTGAAATAACCTAACCTCAGTTGAAGAATTGGTTTGGTCAGATTGTCCTGTGAGCATGTCTATGGGGCATTGTGTTGTCTGATGATTGATGTGGGAGGGTCTATTGCACTGTGGGTAGCAGCACCATCCCTAAGCAGGTAGTTCTGGGCAGTATTAGAAAGCAGGATAAGCATGAGACAAAGAGCAAGCCAGTAAACAGCATTGCTCCATGGTTTCTGCTTCAGTAAATGTCCTGACTTCACTTGATGCTAGAACTGGAGCCTGTAAGCTGAAATCACCCGTTTCTTACTGAAGGTGTTTTTGTTTATGGTATTTATGACAACAAGAGAAAGCCAACTAGAACAGATGCCTACAGACCATTCAGCAAAGCAATAGCAGACTATGGTCCTCGTGGCCACTGACAAACTACCAGTGAGACCAGCTATGTGTCTGTAGTGAAGAACATTAATGGGTCTGTCACTCCAATATCTTCAGTTATAAAACAGAAATGGTAGTAATGTCTATTACATGAATTTCAGCTCGAAAGAAAACCCAGCCTTCCTGGAGCTGTCAAGAAATAGGTGGTAGACGAAGTTGTGAAAGTAGATAGAAAATTTATATAGAATCTGTGGAGTATAAGGAAATACTGTATAAATGCCAGTTTTCTAGTTATAATGGCAGTGCAAAAGTATTACCTGAGAATGTTTTTGCCTTGTAGAAAATACATACTGAAAGACTTAAGTGCTGGCGACATCATGCTTGCAACTTATTGTCCATTGGTTCAGAAAAATGCTGAAATATGTACTTTTTAAATCAGAATTATAAATATAAATAATTGAGAAATCTACCTGAAAACTGTATGAGAACTGTACTTTTTTACAACTTTAATGTAAGTTTGAAATTATTTCAAAATAAGAAAATTTTTATGAAGAAACAGTTGGAAGCACATGCTAAAATACTACATTAAAGAGTGAATTATCCACTTAATCAAACAAGTCTGCTTTAAACATGACTACATTTAGCTCATTAACTACTTTGAGTGGTGAGTGAATAAGAAAACCCACTCACGAACATAAAGGATCTTAATAGAACTGTAAGAGTCACTGTAAAACTATTGTTCCCCTCTTGACTAATTTTTCCTATTCCTATCCACCACCCCCAACTCCACCCCAATGCCTTAGAGTATGAAACTCAGGCTGGCTTGAAACTTATCACATAGCTCATGATGGCTGCTGTCTTTGAACCCTCTAGTTCTATATATCAGCTGTGTCAATTATCCCTGAGCTGGACTTATTAAGGAAAAAAAATGGGAGTCAGTAAATTATATTTATAATACTAGAGAAAGTAATGTTTTTAAATTTTTAATTTAAATTTTGCATACATTATAGTTTGATTATATTCTTTCCCTTCCCGAGAAGGTGATTTTAACCATAATGTTGACATCCACTTACATTATTCATTGACGCAGTATTATAAAGAATGGTGTCGACACAGCTCTGTTCAGTACACACACCAATCCCCCACACACGTTTTTCTAACAATTTTCAAGGGTCTAGGACAAAAGGGCTACAGAATACTAATGAGTGGTCTTGTTACTCTAGTTGTCATATGCATTTAAGAATTTTCTTAACATTACTTCTGCAGTATGTTCAAGTGGAATACTGTAGAAGAAAGTGTGGCACGTCCCTGTAGGATTTTTTTTTCTGTTGGTTCTGCATACGGCAATCTAGAATGGCTAAGCAATTTGAGCAGTTATGTCTGCCACTGGCGCACTGACGGCAGAACAGTTAGGAGTAGCCCACTTAAGAGATGACATATGCTACAAGACTTGCATTTTGCTGAAACTTCACAGTGGCCAAGGTAGGGCTCAAAACAATGTCAGCCAACCTCAGTCTAATCACAGCCTTCTTTCTCCTACACTCCTCTGCCTTTTTGATATAAAGAAATCATTTTTTTTCCAGGAATAAACTGTTCCCTTTAGAAAGCTGTGGCAGCTGCAGAAAAAAAAAAATTTACTCCCAAAGTCCCATGTAGAAGCTGGGGCTCATACTGAGCAGTAGCAGTTAACTGTTTTGATAACTGGACAGGGAAGTGTTGGAGCCACTTCTTCCCTGCCTCCCGGAATGTTTACTCCTTGAAATAAATCTCAAATAAAACAAAACTAAACTGATCTACCACTCGTTTCCGGAATTCATGTTGGAAGGAAGAAAACAAAACAAAACAATGAGCAGCATCAACAGAAACTTAGAGTCGCTCTTTGAACACATCACTCAATCGAACCATATTGCTAGGGAAATTTGAGTCTTTTGTACAGGAGAAAAATCTCTGTGAGAAATATGCAGAGGAATCATTTCATTTCTTTGCATCTGCCCTCCTGGTGGGAGGTATCAGGCTTTGAGTAGCCCATGAAGCTATAGGAAGCATATTACAGAGAGTTTAATTTATTCAAAGAAAATCAGAATCAACTAATCAGAAGGAAGGGGAAAACGCATTAATTAAACAGCTTTACTCATGCAGAAAAGCTGCCAGCATGAGCATTTCAAATTACCTGGGCACACCTAATGCATTTGCATTTCCTCGGTAGAAATGTGCTCTGCCCTACAAAGCCACGAACATTTCATAATTCCATTTGAGCGAATAACAAAGGAGAACTGACAGCTAAGAACCACCTTCCACACTTGGGGGCTATAGCCTTTTCCTATGAATTTTTAGCTCTTGAAGAAATTTGCTTCTTGACTAGATGTGGAAAGAGGAAGTTTAAAGTCTTCTCTAAAGGAAAAAGCTAAAAAAGAATCTCCCCCTCCTCTTCACCTCACCCCCCAATAAAGGAGGTGGGACCTTTACTGGCAGGAGGCTAACAGTGTTCTTTTGTTAGATATTAACATAAAATAAGGTCGTAGAAATGGGTGTCCATCAACAGAATTAGAAAGAGCTAAGTAAGTTTTAAGAACAAAAGGTTTACTTATTCAAATTGCAGGAGTTGAGAAACAGCTGGGAATGCAATTTCTTTTCCCAGAGTGAGAACAAAACAAAACAAAACAATGCCCTTCAAAACAGTTAAATGTAATTATGTTGCTATAAAACTTTATCATTTCAAAATAGAGGTATAATTCTAACTGAAACAACCCACTAGGCAATACTAAAGCATATGTATTTACCTCAACATTTTTCAGTTCAGCTTATTCAAAGAGCTCAGCATCTTATTTTGGTATTTGTTCCTAAGAAAGTTTTCCACTGTGACATTTAAACACAACTTATCCAATGAGAACTACCTGAAAATATTGTAAACACTCATATGCTTTTTATTGCTTATGTTTTAAAAAACATGTTCTAAAGTTGCACTTTATACAAGAAAATATGCTAAATTAATTACTCTGGAATTTTTTAGTTGTAAAAACGGGGGGCGGGGAGGTATAGCAAACATCTCAAAACTTCCCTTTCTACTTCAGAAAGGACAACACTAACCTGAAATGGAAAGAACTCTAACATCAGAGGAGATTTACCCAACTTTATTCTGATTTGAAAATGCAGGCCCTCTTACACTCATAGCAGGAAACATCATTAAATGACATTATCAGTCACATAGCACAAATGAAATAAAATAGTCTTTCTGTCTAACATGTCTTGTCTGAGATTAAGCTTAAGTGGGATCAAGCTTCTAGAAGATTGGATATCCTTGACCCACCTGTAAAAAAAAAAAAAAAAGTAAAAATTTACTACCTCAGAACGATTGCAGGTAATGTGATCAAGGGTGAGCTACTAATACATCTGTAGGACATTTCCACTGGACCGAAGAAGCTACTACAGAGAAGTTAGGTGGAAAGTGAATCCACATTTTAAAGGCCTGAGATAACCCCTCACTCACCTAGATTTATGAGGTGTTTTAGAATATCAATGGTTGGCTTTCTTTTCACAGTGCAGCAGTTCAGTCCCTTTTTGACTTTCCTGACTACAACAGATCTGTGCTCTGGAATACCTTCCCGTAAATCTATTCAATGCTGTCATCATTTGTGGTAGAACACAGTCAAAGATTTGCTACACAAGTTTCAGGAACTATTTCAGTGAATAGAAATACCTCATTACAAACCAGCTTGGCTGAACAGTTCCTCCAGGTTTCTGTGCATTTAGGACCTTAGCCTAAGTGCCTTCTACAATGAAATACCCTAGGAATTAACTATTAGTGAGACAGACATGGGAAATACGAATGAAGGTTGGAATATTCACATTGAAATATCCTGATAAAAGTAACTGCAAAGACGTGCCATTGATCTAATGGTTGTTTGTACATTCCTTAAAGCTATGCATGAAATGTAATAGGATTTCTATGGAGCACAACAACAAAAGATGTAAACTGCTCTTTCAATTGCAAACATCGTTCGTTTAAAATAAAAAGGCTGGGTTTTTGTTGTTGTTGTTGTTAACTGGCATCAAATTTCTCTCACAAACCTTTTTTTTTTTTTTTTTTTTAATGAGACAAGACTAAATAAAGTTCAGGATAAAGTCATACGTCATTCCTTGAGGTTGAAAAAAAGAAAAACTGCAGTTAAGGAATTTCACCAAGCTATCCTTGTCGACTGGAACCTGACATTTAAATTAAATTCAAGTACTTGAGGTATTTTAGCATACCTATAAGAATGAATAATGCAGTAAAAATAACACTAAGCATTTAAGACTATCCACAGTACTTTGTAAAGCCTTGTCACACAAATATAGATCAAATGATAGTCAAGCCTTTAACTTGGCATAAGCCTGGGTAGCCATATTTTTCTTTAATTTCGTGATAAGAATTTTATTTAACAAATGAAAATGAAGATGTTTTGCCTACTGTCATACTTATTTCTAAAGTACAAAGTAGGTAAAGATGCTCAGTAACTAGAAAGGTGCTACCCACTAGGGGGAAGAAAGGAGGAAGTGGGAGAAAATAGAGAAAAGACAAAGAGGAGGAAGAGAATCTGTAACTACATATTTGATTTTTACTCAACTTTTTCAAAGAATTCAATTTAAAATAAACTTCCGAGGAAGATTATCTCTTTTTTTTTGTTTTTGTTTTTTGAGGCAGGGTCTCTATATGTAGCCCTGGCTGGCCAGGAACACACTTGGTTGCTGTAACTGGACATAATCTCACAAAGAATCACCTGATTCTGCCTCTCTACTGCTGGGATTAAAGTCTTGTACAGCACCAAGACTGACTAGGTAGAGTATCTTGATGATCTCATGAAAGGAGTCAGGTAACCAAATCCACATTGTCTTGACCACTGATGAGGGACTTTTGTTTGTTTGTTTGGTTTTTCGAGACAAGGTTTTTCTGTGTAGCCCTGACTGTCTGGCTGTTTTGGAACTCACTCTCTAGACCAGGCTGGCCTCAAACTCAAAGATTTGCCTGCCTGTGTTTCCCAAGTGCTAGGACTAAAGGCATGTGCCACCACTAACTTGAGGTGCAACCTCTTTTTTTTTTTTTTTTTTAAGAATAAACAGAGGTGGGACCTCTTGATACACTTCGTTAACACACACACACACACAAAAAAAAAACATTGTTCATAGAGAGATGCAAGATGGAACTTACTAGCCACCAAACTTGATTCTGGTGTTTCTTTTTTCTGTGTTTTAAAATACTTTTAATGTTTTGAGATTATAATATAATTGCATCATTTTCCCCTCCTTTTCCTTCCTCCAAAGTCTGCCATGTAGCCCCTTGTTTTTTTTCAAATTCATAGATTTTTTCTTTTGTTGTCATTATAAACATAATATATATGTGTGTGTGTGTGTGTGTGTGTGTGTGTTCTGTTCTCATAAACTGGGAAGACAACATCAAAAGTTTATTTACATTTTTAGACAGGGTCTTACTCTTCAGACAAGGCTGGCCTGGTATTCTATGCATAGTCCCGGATAGCCTTGACTTCACAGAAATCTTCCTTCCTTGACCTCCTATGTACTGGGATGACGGGCATGAGCCACCATGCTTAGATATTGAAAACATTTCTATAGCTGCAAGATAATTGTAGGATGAATCTCGATACAGGAGAAATAAGAGAGTAAATGGGCAGACTTTAAGTGTTGCCATGGTACATATTGATGGAAAAGCCTGTTCAGATGCAGTCTGACTGTACAGTATTATAGGGTTGTACTGTCTTAGGGAATTGTCAAAGAACAGATACAGGATCGGAAAAATACAGATGAATGGGGGAAGGTAATTCAAGAGTATTGGTATTCTCAATCACAGTGGCAACTGAATATGAAGGCATGTGTTTGAAGCAATAGGGTCCAACTGACTCAGACAGTCCATAACCTGCATCTAAATGGCAAAATACCCAGCCCTTGGGAGGAAGAGGCAGGTGAATCTCTGTGAGTTTGAAGCCAGGCTGGTCAATATGATGAGTTGCAGGCCACTCAAGAATGCCATGTGAGAACCTGTCTCAGAGAGAGAGTGAGTGAGCAAGAGAGAGAGAGGGAGAGGCAGAGAGAGAAAGATAAGGTATCTGTAGCAAACCCATGACCCTATGTATCAGAGGGTTAATCAAAAGTAGGTAATCCCAGGTTGGGGTGGGGTAGTAGATAGTGTTTATTTAGAGCTCCCCTCCCAGAAAATGGCAGTGTTTTTGTAGGCAGAAAGTGAGCTCTGAGACTGTATTTGGGAAGAAGTCATTTAGACATCATGCAGGAGTGGTAAAATTGAGAACTGGAGAAGGGAGGTGGCTCAGTAGTTAGGGATACTTGTTACTGTGTTGTGGTGGCACAGGCCTTTAATCCCAATACTCTGGAGGCAGAGGGAGGCAGATTTCTGAGTTTGTGGCCAGCCTGGTCTACAGAATGAGTTGCAGGATAGCCAGGACTACAGAGAGAAACACTGTCTTGAAAAATGTTTTTAAAAAGTAAATAAAATGAAAAAGGAAAAATACTTGTTACTCTTGCAGATGACTGGGATTTGATTCCCAGCATGTACAAGGTGATTCACAAACGTCTGTAACTCCAGTTCCAGAGGATCTGATGCCCTCGTAAGGCCTCTTTGGACACTAAGCATGTGCACACATTAAGCATTTGCACATACATGCAGGAAAGGAAAAAAAAAAAGATCAGTAAATTAAAGTCTGGCTGTATGTGATAGCTTACTCCTATAATCTTAGAACTTGAAAGACTGAGGAAAGAGGATTGCTGAAAGTGGGATACAAGCCTGTAGCATGGTAAATTTCAGGCCAGCCTGGACTATAGAGTGACATCATATTTTAAAAGTTGAGATTCTAAAGAAGGTATCAGTGCTGTCTAGTTTTATGTCCACTTGACACAAGCTAGAGTCATCAGAGAGGAAAGAGCCTCAATTGAGAGAATAAGATCAGGTTGTAGGCAAACCTGAAAGGCATTTTCTTAATTAGTGATTAATACAAGAGGACCCAGCCAATTGTGGATGGGGCCATCCCTAGGTTAGTGGTCATGGGTTCTATAAGAAAGCAGTCTGAGTGAGCCAGGTGGAGCAAGCCCGTAAGCAGCAATGTTAGTATTTAGGCAGCCTTCTTCTGGATTGCCTCGCAACCTATGATGTCATCATGTGTCATCCACCAGGTAGCCACACCTGGCAGGCATGGTTCAGTTTTTCCGTAAAAGGATCAATTTGCCACTTTGTTGCTCTCTTGCCTTTTTGCTCTTGAGCTCTCTACCTCTTTCCTCCTCTTCCCCTCTCTCTGTCAGGGTGCTTCCTCCCCACACCATGTCTTTCTCTCCCTTTCCTCTCTCGTTCCCACCCTGCCCAGAGACCATCTCTGTGACTCCCTCCCCCTTCCCTTAATAAAACCTCCCATGTGGAACCAGTCTCGTGGTGTGATTTATGAACCCGCCCTATAACTCTGCTGCACAGTCCTAACAAGCACTACTCTCAGGTCTGTGCATTAGCTCCTCCCTCCAGGTTTCCATCACTGACTTGCTTTGATAATGAAGAGGGATACAGAACTGTGAATGAAATAAGCCCTTTCCTCTCCAGGTTGTTTTAGGCATAGTGTTTCATCACAGTACTAGTAATCCTAACTAGGACAATACCCATCTATCTCCCTCCCAATTATGTAATTACTGGGAAATAAACCCATTGTATCATTTTTGAAAAATGTATTCAAGTAAGGTAAAAAAGACATTTTGGGGGGAGTTGGTTATCCTGTTCCACCATGTCATTTCCAGCCATCAAAGTATTTTATCCACTGAGCCATCTGACAGGACCTATACTGACATCTTATAGTTCCATATATAGTGCTGAAAAGAAATTTACTGGTATACCAAGTATTATATTTTATACACATACCCAATATAATTTCTTTTAACTTCAAAAAGTACACTCACTATGTGTTCATTTAACCCCCACACATACACACAAAACTGGCATCAATGCACTCTATTTGCACTGTAGTGACTACTCCACATCCCTCACAAGAGAACTATGTGGCACAGTGTGCAAGGTGCAAGTCTTGTAAGAAACTTGTCACCAGTAGCGTGCATTATCTGTCAAGTTCAAGCTACAGTGAGACTGGTCTTTAGAGGAGTTTATATACACTGACTTATCATGGAACTGGCTTCATTCTCTCATCAGTATCTATCACCTAACTACCTTTATACAATAGCCCATTCAATTAGCACTTTTTACTGGCATGTAAATTCCATAGGAGCTGAAGTTTGTCTTTGATTTATTGACTACTACTTGTCTAGAAAAAAATGTCTGAATTTTGTGAAAACAAAACAAAACAAGTGATATGTGTTGAATCCTAGTTTCTTATTACCTTCCTGTCATACTTTTATTTAATAATACTCAAAATGTGAACATAATATTTATTGCCAAAAAATTACCAAACTGTCCAAGTAAGGACTGTGTTCTGGAGATTTTCTCATGAATTTATAGGCTCTGTATAGCAGCCATAGACCATTCAGAACTTCTAGAACTTTCTTAATACTTTTATGACAGAAATTCCAATCAACACAGAATCAGGTCCAGACTCTTTTTTTTAACTGACACACTTCTATATACATGCTTTATCCATCTCTGAATGGTAAAATTAGTAAATAGAAGAAATGTCTAATAGTATCTTTAATACAGTGTTTTATTATATTCAGAGATGAGTTGTAAATAATGCTAAACAGACAGAAATAGAATATGTAATAAAACAAAACATGAAGAACCAATAGAATGCAAATATTGTGTATGTGTAATTTTTTCTCTTTGTCTCTCTGTTTCTGTCTTGTCTCTGTCTCTCTCTCTCGGTTTTTCAATACACGGTTTCTCTTTGTAGCCTTGGATGTTCTATAGCTCACTTTGTAGACCAGGCTGGCCTTGAGATTAAAGACTTGCACCACCACTGCCAGGCTTGTTTTATTCAAGATAACCGATGTTCTAAGTGTGATCTGTCTCATATAGCCCTATTATGTTTGTTTCTTTGTTTGTTTGTTTGTTTGTTTGTTTGAAACAGGGTTTCTCTTTGTAGCCTTGACTGTCCTGGACTACCTTTGTAGACCAGGCTGGCCTCGAATTTACAGAAATCCTCCTGCCTCTGTCTACCTGAGTGCTGGCATTAAAGGCATGTACCACCTTGCCCAGCTGCTATAAACTAGAAGAATAGATCAGAACAAAGGTAAGAATACTAAATAAAATCCTTAGGTCCTTAGGATGGGAACTTGAAGATAGTGCAAGAATGGGAGTTGGAGAGATGAAGGAGCAGTATTGCAAGTGTTTCATAAACCATGTTCTGCGTTCCCTCTGACAACATATAATAATGGGAAAGTAACTCATGTTGTTATTGTTTTAAAATGAATGAAATTTTAAATCTGCTTCAAATGAGCAATTTCTCCCCTGCCATTAGTACTCTGGGGACCACAGGGCCTTCTCTTTTGTGTCTTTTGGTTGCTTTGAATGGTGATCAGCAATGCATGATCAGCCAAGTGGCATCAACTCTAATGTTGTCATCATATGCGAGCCAGAGGGGATGTGAAAGGGGAAATGGGATTTGCCACTGCAAATGGTATCTGGATTAACAAATATGAGACACACCAGGACAGAATGAAATATGTGTTCCTCTTCCTGCATGCCTTTTCAGTGGTGATCCTAATAATAATAAACCCTCTTTTAGAGCCTGTTGTGTTTTCAGGCATCTTACAAGCAGATCAAACTCCCACCAAAGGGTCATGTTAATCAGTTTCATACACAGATATAAGTAATGCATTCTAACATTCCTTTGCAAAGGTATAATTCAAATGATTGCCTCATGTGCTTCAAAAGGGAGTCAAGTGGTGTCCTTTTTCCATAGCACTCAATTTCACAACATTTTTTGCAATACTGCTGTCTTCCTCCAGAAGTAGCTATATCATAGACATAACTTTCTAAATTTGGACCTGCAGTAATGACAGACTTTGAATGAATGCTTTTTTATGCTATTGGAAGCAAGCAGGAGCACTAAGACCTTTGAAGCTGACTTGTCTCTTTTACCTGTGGGAAATGGCGATCGGTTAGCTGCAATGGGAGCTTCTCATGCTTGGCTGTTGTTTGAATATTTTTACAGTGATCATTTTCATCACTGAAAAAAAATAGAGAGCATATGTTTTGAGAATATAGGCTTATGTGTATGCATTATTATTTCCCTTTGTAGTATCTGCCTCAAGGAGGCAAGATGACAATGGAGATATAAGAGTTCAAATTCAAGGTCCTCCAGAAACTGCCTTTGTGATTTTTGTCTTGTACACAAAACTCTCCACACCTGAATACACTGATATAAAAGATATTAGTATCATATGTTTGCCAATTAGAAATCTCAATTTTTCTACTATTTTGAATGGATTACAATTTAGCTTAGCAATCAACTAATTTTATTTACCTGTGAGAAGTGTCTATCCTTTGGTTGTAGTAAAAGCTTCCTGCCCTTAGCTGTTATTTCTGTTGTTGATCCATTACTTTTCTCAGAAAAGATCTCCTGTTTCTCAGACAATGTAGCTGAGGATGACACTGAACTTCTGTCTCCAACTCCAGAGCACTAGATTACAGGCATGTGCCACCATGCCCAACTTATGTAATGTTGAAAATGGAACTGAGGCCTCCATGCATGCTAGGCAAAAACGTTCTACCAACCGAGTTTCCTCTCAAGCCCTCAACTAATTTAAGTTGTCAAAACACATATTATTAAAATGGATTTGTTTTTCTCAGGAAATATAGTAAGTGTAAAAAGAAATTGTAGCTCAGCAGTTGAATATTTGACTGTTATGCACAAGGCCCTAAGCACATATTCTCAAGAGGGAACCTATGGGGATATGTGCACCAGCACACGAGCACACACACATGAGCACACACACATACACTCACACAGAGGATAAAAAACTTCATTTTAGCATTTTCCAAAGCTTTATCACTACGAATTATGTGCATTTTTTAAAAACTCAACTAAACTGATATGGAACACAGTGATTCTGCCATATTTTCATTACACTCAACCTTTATTATGATACCTCTCATCAGGAGTGTCTTTCCTGTTCAGTATGGCAGTTCATGGTTCTCTGTGTAGTATCTCATTATTACATCCGGAAGACCTAACCAGGTACTTATTAAAGCCAACACATTCCAAAAACGCAAAGCAAAAATTACCTCCCAAACAAAATTCTGGGCACAGTGAAAACCATACCAGCTTCCAAAAGCTGAAATTATACAAATCTTAAGTAAAAAAAAAAAAAAAAAAAAATGTGTTATTGGTCTTCTTTTAATGACTTTAAGGTTTTCTGAGGAAATTTTATTTTTTACAGATTATAATGTTATACTCTGTTTAGACCATCTACAGTTTTCCAGATAACCTCTCTCATATTCTCCATCATGAGGGAGACAGATGGTAATAGTGCACCATTTAATCCCAGTACTTGGGAGGCAGAGGCAGAAGGATTGCTATGAGTTCAAGACCAACCTGGTCTACAGAGCAAGTTCTAGGGCAGCCAGCGCAATACACAGAAACCATGTCTTGAAATATATATATATATATATATATATATATATATATATATAGCCTTCATCTAAGCAGCAAAAGTGTTCTCTAGCATTTAAATAGTAGCAGTTACTAAAATTAACTGAAACTTACTCAATAGATAAATTCATTAGACTTAGGCACCATAAATATATACTGACTCCTCAACAAGCTAAGTCTGAACTGTATTTCCTGGAGCTGTGTGAACCTGAAAATGTCTAGACTAGACATCCTAGAATAAAGGATGTCCTCCTATAGATACTAAAGCAAACAGTCTAACAGCTTGGATTGTGGCTATTTCACAGAGGTAGGCGGATCTCTGTGAGTTCTGGCCAGCCTGGTCTATACTGAGTTCCAAAACAGCCAAACCCTGTCTCAAAAACACAAAAAAGAAAGAGGAGGAGGAGGAAGAGGAGAAGAAGAAGGAAGAAAAGGAGGAGAAGGAAAGAAATAAGGAAGCCAGATGGTGGTGGCACACACTTTTGGTCCAAGCACTCAGAGACAGAGACAAGCAGATTTATGAGTTTGAGGGCAGCCTGGTCTACAAAGCGAGTTTCAGGACAGCCAAGGCTACATAGAGAAACCCTGTCTCAACAAAACAGAACAAAAAGGGGGCAAATAAGGGAAAGAGGAGGAGAAGGAGGCAGAGGAAGACAAAGAAGGAGGAGGAAGGGAAGAAGGGGAGGAGAGGGAAGAGAGAAAGCAGGGCTGGAGTAAGGAAAGAAGGAAGGTACTGACAGATTGAATGAATATGATGAAGAATGAAATGTCTGTATGTGATCTGACCATCACTGGTGACCACCATTGAGCTGTCATCAGGATTGTATGAGCTGAAGTCTCAAGGACCATATTGACAGAGACTCATTTTGGGGCTAGGATTACTGGTTCATACTAGTTCATCCTGTGATGGAGCACCTAATATAAACAACTGAAGAAATAAAGAATTTATTTTGGTGTGTGATTTGTAGTTTAAGGAGACATAGTTCATCCTGGTAGGGAAGGCATGGTGATGGCTGGCTCCGTGGTAACTGCTTGATTATGGTATGGATCAGGAAGTAGAAAGGTCAAGCTGAAAGTAGGGCTAGGCTACAATCCTCTTTCACCCCAACTCTATAACCTTATACATGTATGTTAGGAGCATGTCAAAAACAGTAAAGCTTCCAAAAGTGTACCACCAGCTAGGGACAAAATATTCAAACAATTGAGCTTGTAGGTGGACATCCCATAATCAAACTGGAGAAAACAATCATCATACATATTTAGGGATAACATGCTGTTATGAAAAACATCAATGAGTTTTAGATATTTTTAAAAAATATCTACAAGCAGGTTTAGACAGGGCCTTGATATATTATACAGGCTAGTCTAGAACTAGTAGGCAACCCCATTCTTCAGCTTCCTGAGTAGCTGGGAGTAAAGGAGCATATCATCACACCCAGATTACATATAGATTTTTTCCAAGCATTATATTTCTATGTCTTTGTTGAGTTATCATGCAAACACAGCAGAATGCAACAGTGTACAGAGTAGCTTTGGAGGCATTCCTGTACTTCACCCACTCTGAGAAACACTGGTTTGTATATGAAATAAGACATCTTTAAAAATTTAAGATATAGACACCTACTGAAAAAGTTTATTTTCCTTAGGGCTTCAAGATATCTGAATATATTTGCCAGGTCCACTTAATGAAAGCTGAGATCTTTGTCACCTTTTTTCATTGTATCAGTATTATCTACAGTCATCCAAATTGTAAGCGAGCAAGCATATCTATTCTTTCAGTATTTTCACATAATACAGTCTACTTCTTTCCCTAACTGGCTTCCTACAAAGCTGATTAACATGCCCCTTGAAGCTAGCACTACTGAAACTGCTTGATCTTCAAATGTCAAAATTTAAAATACAGAAGGTAGGGATAGGGTAGTCTAAAGAAGCATCCTCCTCCTGCCTCTCCTAGTTTTCAGCTTCTGGAAAAGTCCCCTCTCCCCAATGAGGGGTGGTGGTGGTTTGAATAAAAATGGCCCCCATAAGCCGAGAAGGAGTGGCACTATTGGGAGGCTTTGTTGGAGGAAGTGTGTCACTGGGAGTGGGCTTTGAAGTTTCTAATGCTCAAGCCAGGCCCAGTGTCACACTCTTTTCCTGCTGTCTTGGGATCAAGATTTAGAATTCTCAGCTACTTCTCCAGCACCATGTCAGCCTGCTTGATGCCATGCTTCCCACCATGATGATAATGGACTAAACTTCTGAGCTGTAAGCCAGCCTCAATTAAATTCTTTCCTCTTTAAGAGTTGCCATGGTCATGGTGTCTCTTCATAGCAATAGAATACTGACTATAACAAGTTCCCACTATCTGGAAGGACTTTCTCCTGCTCCTAACCACCTACCATTGTCTTAAATATTTCCCATCATTTACCCAGGACTCTGACATCCGGAATTTTGAGTACTCTCTATGTGAATTCATATGGCACAAGTTGTCACGTTTTACTAGCTGCATTGCCTAGGGTTATTCAGCCATCACAGTCACATTCTAGATAGTGCTATCCTCTAGAACAAGCTTAACATTGAAATCATAATTTATTTAGACCACCATTGTCTGATACACCACACATTCTTCCAGCCTACGCGTCCTCCTTTGTAAAACCTTATAGGTTTCCATATTGCTTTACTCCATGTCTACAACTTATCCTTTGCCAGGTCATTTTGAAATATTATGTGAACACATATGTGTTCCAGAAGTATCTTGAAAGCAGATGATTTCCTCATCTTGCAAACAAAGCCAGTGTCTGGAACATAGTTGACATTCAAATCTAAATGTATACTCTTGAAAAATGGTGTAAAGGTAAAGCCCTGTGCTGTTTATTTGAGGACCATGTATAACTGAATGAGAAAAAGGTTCTGACTCCAAGAAAGTTGAGACTAGTAGAAGGGAAGGACAAATGAATTGTAAACTCAGTTTCAAAGGGGTGGGGTAAACATGTAGCTTGGTGCGTAGAGTATTTGCCTAGCTTAGAATCCCTGGGTACCATCAATACAATGATGGGGCAAGCCTGTAATTTGAGCACTGGTTGGAGGCTGCAAACAGGAGGAACAGAAATTCAAGTTCATCCTTGTCTACATAGCAAGTTGGAGACTCTCTCTCAAAAATGATTTTTTAAACTAAAATTGAAATTTAAAAAGAAAAAAATACAAATACAAGGCCTCAAACTTCTGCTTTGTCCGTTAAATAACACAGTAAAATTCCTATGGGATCGTGGGAATCGCTACCCAGAGAAAAGACAGTTTCGGTGAGGTATCAGAGTAGCTTCCTAGAGGTTATGAGGCCTGTGTTCATCTAGAAGAAGGTGGAAATTAGAAAGTACAGGGAAAAGGGATCAACAAGCAGGAATCATAAGGAAGACAGTGAAAAGCTGAGTCTGCAGTACAAGAATGACTGCTTTCATAGGAGATGTAAGGAGAAAGCAAAATCAACCAGGTGAACTTCATCTTAGAGCACATAGCTACGGATTTGGATGTTACTTTTGTAGAAGGTAGGCAGAGGTATAGTTCCTTGGCATCTAGTTTATCAATTAGCTCTCAAGACACATGTCTTTCTTCAAAAGAATATTTCAAGAACTAAACAAAACTCTTTTTTCTTAGCAAAGCCTTTTCATCCATGATGATAGTTATTTATTATTTTTACCTAAGCTTACCTTTTTTTTTTTTCTGTATCAACATGGTCATTGTTTCCTACGACAAAGTGATAAACAGGTTTGTTTGTTTTTCAAAGGAAAGTAAGGCCAAACAACAAAGATGGGAATTGTTTTCAGTTCTTTAAGTTCTTTAGATGATATTGTATTTCCATGAACATATTTTCCTGTTATTGTAAATTTATACTAAGTAAATAATGATGGCATTAGCTGGCATTCTTCTTGTGCTTTTGATCATCGTTTTCAAAAAGTGACTGCCAAGACAATTTCCTACCAGACACCACTTTGCTGAGAGGCTGCAGGTGTTAAAGGCAATTAAACCGTCATTATTTAATATGAAAATTCCCAGTTTTTGTTAATAAATGCATACACAGACCACACATTTCTTGAGATATAGTATATCATACAGCATTTCCTTTTTTGAGATTATAATTACATTACTCCCCCTCTTCACATTCCTTCCTCCAAACCCTCCCAAATATTTTTCTTTGCTCTTTCTCAAGTACACGAATTGGTTATCCCACACTCTACAGGCTGAGCAGGTTGTACTTGTGTACCTTGAAGCATATATTACACACACACACACACACACACACACACACACACACACACACACATAAACAAACATTTTCAATCTTGAACTGGGTCTGTCATCTTCGATGTATTGACTCCAGTCTCATTAAAAACCCCTGAGCCAGAAATTTACTCCAGAATTATGACTCTGTCACTTACCATCTGTGGGACCTTGGGCAAGTTACTTAACCACTCTGAAGCTGTTTCTACAGCAATAAAAAGTAGATAATAGCATTTTCTTTATAGTGTTCATGTGAGAATCAAATAAGGCAAAATACACAAAGAGCTTAGCATAATGCCCAGAAACATAAAGCCTGCTCAATAACTGATAACTACATTTTTATTGCAGACAAAAATATGCTTTGTAGTAATTCTACTTTATGTTTTAGATTTGTGTTTACGCAGAACACATATTTATAGATATAGTTATACAGAATAGGTATGAAAGTGAATGGTCTAGGTGAGGTTGTAGTTCAGTAGTAGGTGTTTCTCTAGCATGAACAACACTCTGCTGTGGAATTTTTCCTTACTAGTGAGAAAACTAAGCATGGTGTTACTTACCTTTTATTCCAGTACTAGGGAGAAAGAGGTAAAATGATTTGAGTTTTAAGGTCATCATTAGCTACATAGAAAGTTCAAGGTTCCCCTGGAATCCTTTTTATCCTCCCTCCCCCGCCTTGGTTTATAGTCCTAACTGTCCTGGAACTTACTCTGTAGACCAGGCTTGCCTGTCCCTTCCTCCTAAGTGCTGGCATTAAAGGCATGCTCACCACCACCTGGCTTCATTGTTACAATCCCTGTGTACTTCTGATCACTTTCCATCACTGTACGAGTAAACTGTTGCCAGATCTGATACTGGCAAGTCCAGCATGGATGCATCAGATGCTCTTCTGTTAATGGTGGATCAAGCTGGAACTTTCCCTACACATTCTTCTTTTAATCTCCTGAAACAGGCACATCTTCCCACCTCATTGCAAACAAAATGTCAAAACAAAGTGACATTTACTAGCCTCTGATCTGATCCACATGCCAGACTGGACAGTCCCAGCCTGAGTACACAGGCAAAACTGTGAGCTTTTTGCAACCATTGGCATTGGTCCCAATTCCCAGAGAGGGTATACAGTTCTCCTTCCCTCCTGAACAGAGAGCCAGGTTAGCATGCTGGGGAGACTGGCAAAGCATAAATTATTGAGCCTCCCACCCCCTGCCTTTGCTTTTAAGAATACCCTACATATTTTTATGGCCTAAATACATTACTGAATAAAGCAATCGAGACAAGTATGGAGTAGAATTCATGTTTTCCTTCCTGTCCCAGTCATGAGCCCTCAAAAGCTTGTGACAGTTTCTCTCTACCCAACTCAAATATAAATCATGGATTTCACTTGGCCAAACTCCTTCCCCTAAAAAAAAAAAAAATCAATGTAGACGTTACGTTTTTGAAAAGCCCTGTCCCACTGCAAAGGGGAAAAAAATCACAAAATTTTCTCTGGCTTTCAAAGCAGAGTTGAAGTTGGCTAAGCGTTTACTGAGCACTGAGGCTACGAGAGTATTCTCTGATTTATAATGAGGACAATGTAAAGCTAAGATAAGATCACTACCTTCAAGAAGCATGGCAGACAGATTTTTAGCCTGAACTGGAAGGCATTGCTCTAGATTAGATAGAATTTGCTTGAGTTCCGAATCCCCTGTGTCATGGGATTTTTAATGATGAAAGGAAAATGGAACTTAGACCCCAAGAGAGTGGAAAAATGGGAAGAGAGCGGGTCTATCTTAATTAATCAAATCAGGGCAGAAGTGAGATTTGTCCAGGAAACATGACAATTAATAAGAGGAGCTTGGGGTCAGGCATTCATAGCACTGAATGTATATGTACATTATTGTTATCGTTTACATGCAATACCTTGAAAAAGTGACAACTACTGTGAGCCTGGTGACTTTCTAGGAAATGAGGTTGTTGTGAGGCTGAAGTGAAATCATACAGGTAAACTGCCTTGCTTAGCACATAATAAGCACTTGAGAATATTAATTATTAATAGTATTATTAGGAAGGCTCAACACCTTTCTCGAGAAAGATGTAGAGTTTCAAAGTTCCCTGCAAGAGGCACACATGGTAGCACACACCTCCAATCCAAGCTCTCTGGAGGTGGTGGCAGGTGCATAAGGAATTCCAGGTTAACCTTGTCTATGTAACAGGTGTGAAACTAGCATGGGCTACGTGAGACTTTGTCATAAATAAATAAGTCATTTAGAGAAGAATGCTAGAAGCCCTTTTCAGAAGCACATGCTTGTTTCTGAGGCATTACAAATACAGTTAGTGGATCCCCAAAAGTAAGATCAAACTCGGAAAATACAAAGAGAGAAGCACTGATTTTCCACACAGTAAATAAAGGGTACCCAAGGTTCTTGTCCAGAATAATGTGTCCCAGTCATCATAACCCAAATACATACTGATTTCTTTTTTAAAAAAAATTATTTTTTATATTGAGTACAGTTTATTCACTTTGTATCCCAGCTGTAGCCCCTTTCCTCATTCCCTCCCAATCTCACCCTCTCTCCCTCATCTCCTCCCATATTGATTTCTAAACATCCCCAGAACTTTGCCTTAGCACTTTCCCTAAGTACCCTGCTTATGGGTTTTGCTATCAGTGCATTGCATTTCCATCTGTGTTTCTAGATTGAGGCTAGATGTCAGATTATACCCCACTTTTTCTTCCCTCCTCTCCCCTTACCTTTCTCCCTCTCTCTCATCCCTGTAATTATGTCACATACTTCATATTTAAACACCCAGGCCTAGTCCCAGATTCTTGTACATCCTTGGAGGAAGGGCAGCATACACTATTCACTGGATGTTAATGAGCAGCATAGAAATCTGTGTTTGCAGGGCTCAAGGAAGTGGTTCCTACATGTAAGGGGGTCTCCAGATGTTACCTACTCATGAAGATTAGAATCCAATGTCTTTACTATGCTTTACAAGGCCCTTGAGTGAGCTGTTCCTTCCTAGCTACACAGCTTTATCTCCCTAGATTCTCTAGTTCAGCCACAAAGGTATCCTTCCTTTCTTTCCAACAGGCCAAGCATGCTATACCTAGGGGCCTTTGTAGTGGCTGTTCTTTCTCTTTGGACATTTCCTCCTGATCCTTGCATGGCTGACTCCTTGTCTCTGCTTAGGCCTCCATTCAATGCCTCTTCATCACAGAGGCCTTGCCTGACCCCTCATTTAAAGAATCTGCCCCATGCACATTCCTGTCACTTCCTATCACATCATCTTCTTGTATGGTCTTCCTAGCTCACTATTCTTTAGCTAAAATGACCTCCTTCAATTTTTCCTTCTTGTGTTTGGGCCTTTGCTTATGCTAACTGCTATTTTTAGAGTGAGTGTTCCTTCCTTCATTTCAGGCAGCTATTTCTCAATCTTCTGGTCTTACCTGGGCTCACCTCCTCAGAGGGACTTCCTTGATTACAAAATATAATAGAGGCATGACATCACCACCTGCTCCACTACCATTAGTTTCATCACTATCTTTTTATTTTCCTTCAGAATAGGTCAGCCATCAACAAAGCAAAGCTAGTAAAAACTTGAGCATGATTGGCCTCCAAATCTATTACAACTCCAGAACCTATGTTCTTAAACCTATGTTACTGGTAGCACGTCCCAGTAACAAAACAGAAAGGACAGCATGGAAGACATTAAACTGGCATAAAAGGAGAGCTTACAGGGGTATTACCTATGTAGGTTTGTTTGGGTAATCTTGTTTTCTCAGTCTAATTATCAGCCATGCACCATTACATTTACAATCAATGAGTGAACAAATTAGTATAGTTTAAATACAGTAATCTTTTGTCAAAAGAGTAAGAAAGTGTTAACCAACCATGGTGGGACAGCTGTCACCTCAACACTTGGGAGTTGGAGGCAGGAAGATTAACAGTAAACAGCAACAACAACAGACAAACAAAAACATGGTAGGTGATAAGGTTCATTAAGTAAAGGTACTTGCCTGCAAACGTACTGGCTATGGTGCAAGCCCTGGGTCTCAAATGGTAGAAGGAGAGAACGGAGCCATACAAATTGTCCTGTATGATCTACAAGTGAATGCCATGGCGGGCATGCACGTACACACATACAAAATAAATCATTGTAATAAAAATCTTCAAAGAGAAGAAAAAAAGAAGCATAGTGCCTTAAGGGATTTAAAGAAGGATAATAACACATGTAGTCACTGAGGGCAGAAAAGAAACGATTGGGAAAAGCTTTAAGGAAGAGGTGGGAACAAGAGTGGAAGGGACTTCTTGCCTTGCAAACCCGAAGGCCTGAGTTCTATACTCAAAACCCACATGCATGTGAATACAACAATACATAAAATAAACTGAAAAGGCATTACAAAAATCACTTTAAGTAACAGATGGATATTGGTTAGAAAAATGACATAGAAGAGCAATTCTGAGCTGAATGTGGTGGTAGACACATGTAACCTTGGCTCCTAGGAAGCTGAGGCAGTAAAACCACCGTGGGTTCAAGGTCATCCTGGATTACATAGTGAGTTCAAGAGATGAACCTCAGAGGAACACTGTGTCTCAAAAAAGAAAACAAAGGAGAGATGATGCATGAGAAGGGGTACGGAGAAGAACCTTTTGCAAATCATCTGCTAAATCATGCATCTTGGCTTGTCTGTGTACCCATGACAACAAAAGCCAGAGAGAGAAGAGTACATTGAGACTTGAAGGAGGGAGTAGGTGCAGGGAGTTGCTTATACAGCAAGTTCCAAGCTATCCTGATGTACAGGAGATCTTGTCAAAGTCAATCAATCTATTAACAGAAACTTTGCCATGCTGAATATGGTAGCATAATCTCAGCTCTCAAGAAATAGAAGTAGGAAGATCAGAAGATTAAGGCAAACCTGGAGTGCATAGGAAAGCCTTGTTAAGAGAGAGAGAGAGAGAAAAAATGAGAGAGAGAGAGAGAGAGAGAGAGAGAGAGAACTTTTCTAGAAAAGTTTACTCAGAAGGAAGAGCAAAAGAACAAACGTCTTTCCAAAGTACTGCTCTGGCCTGCTGCTAGCCCCACACCTGGCCTAATGAGGAAGGACAGAGAGCAGTGTCCTCCTGAAGGAGACAAGGAGCCAAACCTAGAAGGTAATGATGACACAAGGACACCAATGGGGAGTTTGGCCTGTTCATCTTCTTTCAGGTACAACATTTTTGAGTTTGAAGGTAAATAAAGCTATAGGCTATCTCAGACAAAAAGAAGAGGACTTCCAGAGCCATGATGATATATTAAATTCCATCCCAAGCTCAATAAACTATGACTTATAAGGCTTGTAAAATCTTTACAGGACTCCTGACAGCTCTGCATGTGCTGATGGCCAGAAGAATGGAACCTTTTGCAAAACATCTGTTAAATCATGCATCTTGGCTTGAACTGTTCTGTGTGCCCATGACAACAAAAGCCAGAGGGAGAAGAGTACATTGAGGCTCGAGGAAGGGAATAGGTATAGGGGTTTACGTAGTTCAGGGGCTGCTTATTTAAAGTGGCATCTTGTCGGGGCTTCCATCTGTAAGATGCATTTCTGACATTGGATGACAGCTGCCGTCTCCTAATTTTAACCATGCCTAAGCAGTATGACTCATGGCTCTGTTTGCCACATACTAAATTATGCTGGAGGCCTACTAGACAACGTAAACTTCATAACTTCTGACATGAACATGGGGAGATTTCACCCAGCAGGCTAAAAGTTTCTTAAACTTTTAAGTGGTGTTTGTGAACAGATGGAGAAAAATGAACTTCCATAGGCAAGGAAATGGTTTTGCATTGTCTGAGAAAGTTGCAGATCAGAGTGTGGCAGGAATTTTGTTCTAGTCATAATACTGAGCTTTGCTTTAGAAATCAAGTGTTTGCTGGGTTTAAATATCTTCAAAAAGCAGGTTAGTAAAAGGCACTTGTCTATTCTCTCTCCCTCTCTTCTTACCCTCTCCCCCTGAGAGTGTTTGATTTGTCCCAGGTTGGCCTCAGATCCACAATGTAGCCAAGGACAATTCCAGTTGCCTCCACAGTCCCCATGTGGGGTTCCATGCTGTGCTGGGAAATGTAAGCCTGGGCTCCATGCATGCTAGGCAGCTACTCTACCAACTGGGCTCCATCCCTTGCCCTTCCTTTCACCTTTTCAGTGCTATATATCTTTGGTTAGGATGATGGAATTTGAGTAAGGAAATGAAAGGAACTGGAATGACTTTTTTTTTGCCACTCTACTCCCAGATTTTATTGACTGGTTCACTTTCTTGCATCAAAGGACTGTGTAGCATAGAGAAAAGAAACAAACCCAGTTGGGAGCCTGGGAATCAAAGTCAAAGCCTTCCATTCCATTAATTTCTAGCCAAATCCTCAGGGCTGTGATGGCCAGGAAACAATGGCACCAGCTTCCCAATCATTGACTGAATTTGACCAGTTGATTACTTTCTAAAAATAGTGCAGCAGGAAAAAGTTATTTTTGACTTGTCTGATGATAGCTGCAGGATAGGAGCTTCGCTGTTCCCCTATCTCAGATGAATTGAGCCAACAGGAAAATAAGCAAATCTCAGAGTTCCATTGAGGGCCAGAAGACATCATGGCTGGCATAAGCTTGGAGTCCAAGGGTTGAAGAGTGAGTGTGAAGTGCATGTTCTCACAGACTCCTGTAGAGCACACAGGCAGGAAGCAGTCAGGGGCAGAGGGATAACTGTTATAGTGGCAAGTGGAAAGGTGAAGCAGGTAGGGGCCAGGCTTAGGGCTTAGTGGGAGAAAAGTACCAGCAAGTGAACAAATCCCAACACAGACTGACAGAGCCTGTGAAAGGAAACTATTCTGGGGCCTAAACAAAGTTTACTCATTCTTTCACCTGGGAAAGTTGGGAAAAGTGTCCTTTAAGCATGTTTTGACGTACTCAGTGATTGGGAAAGTAGTAGTCCATAATTTCAATATAACTTCAATAATAATCTATCACCTTCAAGTGATCAAGATCATGTGTGTGTGTATGCGTATGTGTGTGTTGACATGTGCATCTTTGCATGGAGGTGGACATGTATGTCTGTATGTGTGAGTATGCATGTACATATATGTGTGTGTGTGGATGTAGACCAGGGTCAACTTCAGTTGTTGTCCTTCAGGTATCACCCACCGTTTTGGCACCGGGGTTGGGACGAGGCTGGCTGGATAGGCGGGGTGATCAGTGAGCTCCAATGATTGCCTTCCTGTTGCTCAGCATTGGATTACAAGTGTGCACCACCATGCTCTGCTTTTTTTTTTTCCCTTCACAGATGGTAGAGATTGAACCAAGCCTCCTGCTTGCTAGACAAGTACTTCACTGACTCAGCCATCTCCCTAGCTGATGCAATGGTCACAGTGAGCAGTAAAGAGTTAAACCTTGTTTCTGCCAGTCCTTTTAAGGTTCTTAAAATCCCAGGGGAGGAAGAACTCTAATCCTGCATCATAGCAGTGGTAGGAATGCTTTAAAGGGAGGAAACTAGGAAACATCAAAGACAGGGTGTGTTTCTGGGTGAGTGGAAAGAGTCCTGTGTTTGAGATCCAGCTTCACCACTAACTCATCACATAACCATATAATTAAGTCTGTGGTCATCAAGATAGTTGAACTTTCACTCAGACTCAGTTTCTTGATCTGTAAAATGGTAATCTTGTCTGCCTCACAGTGTGTTTTCAAGGATTTGATTGGAAGGACCCCGGTTGGGCCTTTGCAATCTGTGAAGCCGGATACAAGTGGTAGCTATTGTTTCCTGGCAGGGGAGGGCTGGCAGGAGGTCAGGGAGCAATTGGGCCTTATTCTTTGTCTCCTCTGCTGAGAAGGCAGTCCTTTTCTGATAAAACAAGTGGGGGCTGCACAGCCTTTTCCCCAGTCCACGCAAAGAGTAAATGCAAAGCAGTTCCTTGTATGGTCAGGCAGTCCAGGTGAGAGTCTCCATGGACTGTGAGTTCTGCTCTCTTGGTCAGGAGGACCGTACAATACACAGGAGCACATCCAGTATCAGAAACACTAAGAGCCCAGTAAAGAGCAACTGGCAAAGGAAGATGTATTTTCTGGGAGAACAGCACCAGACTGGTTAGAGCAGGCAACAAAGAGCTCTGTGGAGAGTGGAAAGAAAACAAAGTCATACCAGAGGGGAGAGGCAACAACATAACAAACTGGCTAACAGAATGTGTTTGGGAGCAAGAAACACCTTGTCCTCCCTCCAGTCACATCATACAATTTTCCAAGTGCTAGTTAAACAAAGTCTGTTTCCCTTCCTGTTTCATTCGCTTTGGACTTGACTGTGTCAACTGCTTAAGCAAATAGCATATAATTAGTACAACATATAGTGCAACATATAATTCATACAAACACAAGTACAAGTAAGCTTTACAGTGGTACAATGGTCTGACTATTTTGTCACTTGCTTGTGACAAACACAAGTAAGCTTACAGTGGTACAATGGTTTGACTATTTCTGTCTCACTCCCTCCTTAAATTCACCTGTTGAAACTTGAAGTTGATGGCCTTAGGAGGTAGAGCCTTTGAGAGGTGTCAAGGTCATGAAGATGAACCCTCATGAATGGGATTTGGGACAGAAGCTAAGGCAAGTTCATTCGTTCTCTCTGTGTGAGGACACCGTGGAAATAAAAGGCACCCTTCTCCATATACTGAATAAGCCAGTACAGGGAATATTAGACTTCCCAGCTTCTAAATATGAGGAACAAAGTTTTGCTTTTATAAGCTCATGGCAGTTTTGCTTCGGGAAGATACTTGAACTTGTGTAATTTGGTTCTACCCATCTTATTCCTTTCTTATGAAAACAGTATGCTCCACACTGTGGCTACTCTTTCAAGATGGGTTCCAGAATCATGGGTACAATCCCAGCTAAGCTTGATAGAACAGACTCAGAACCAAACTTCTGCCTCCATGTAACCCAGACAAGAGATAAGTAGGTATTTTTGTGATTGTGTCTGTGAAAGAAATTGAACTTAAGCTTTATACATGCTAACTACATTATCTTCCACTGAGGGCCCCCTTTCTATGAGCCCCTAAATGAGTGTTTAATATGGCCACCACCAATTTTGTGTGACCTGTACACTATGTTTTGAAATCTTTAAATTATGAGAATCATATTGAAAGAGAAATACTATAACATAGACTACAATAATTATATGAAATATATATTTTCATGTCTAGCAATGAAGTTTTATCAGAACATTCCATGTGCCTTAGTTTTTGTTGTTATTGTTGTTCATTTTAGGGATACAGTTTTATTATGTATCTCAGGGTGGCTTTAAACTCATGATTCTCCTGCCTCGGCCTCTCAAGTACTAGGATTACAGTCATATCGGTTTAAATGATGTAGATGACAAAAGTAGAGTTAAGTAGTTGTAACAAAGCTTGTATATCATACAAAATTAAAAAAAAAAAACATTCTGTGGCCCTTTAAGGAAAAAAAATTTACCAGACACTGTTTTAAGATAAAAAATATTGAGGTTGTTAGGAATGTCAGCCAAAGGTGAATGATAGAGTCAAGTGCTTAAATTCTCAAGCCCCAGTTTCAAAGTCTGCTAAATGGGTAGGACAATAAGAGGAACCTGATTGGGATTTTAGAAAATTAAATCTTAGCATTTGGAAAGAATTTCTGATAGGACCTGGCACATGGCAAGCATTCATGATAATGGTTAAGGATTGTCAGCTTCCTTTAGCAAACACAGAAGGAAGGCAGACAAACTGAGGAAAGGAAAACAAGATAAGGTCAAGACAGAATCCTGCAGAATGGAGACACTGTCCCTAATCCCTTCTGGACAGACAAAGACCTGGATAAAGTGATCACACAAAAGGATATCAGGGCCAACATGAGGGAAATAGATTGTAAAGATGATTTTTAACTGCTTGATAAATCTGTTCCTAAATCATCCAGGAAGTTTAGTTTGTCAATCAAATCACAACATCCACCCCTCCCTCTTTTAGCTCAAGTCACAAAAAGAGACTTTGTCATTAGATCCCCTAAAGAGACGTTGTCAGTGTCAAAAATGCCCTCACTGACCACCCCATCTGAATCATCTGCACTTCTAGCCAGGTGGTAATCCATTTGATCCTCTCCTATTTGGCAATCAGATTTGTTGAGTGTGCAAGATGGCTAATACAACTGAAAGGGCATGGTCACACCAAACCTTCATCCACATTGATTGAAGATTGGTAGTGCACCAGAATCTCAATGCCTAGAATTTGTATATAAATGATTCCAGTTCATCTCTGTTCCTTAACCCCATGCCCATGCACATCAAAATGGAGTTGTTAGAACAAATCATCCATGCCCTTAGCTTGTTCTGTTCCAGTCTTCACTCCTGCAACACCCAGAGGAAGAGAGCAACACAAAGGTTTAAATGGCAAAAGAGAATGGCTTCAGAGCCCTTTAGATGTTTCTGAGAGAGAGAGAGAGAGAAAAAAAAAAAAAGAAAACTGTTCAGAGAAAAAAAAGTGTTGCTCTACTTCTAGAGCCCTGAGAGGCCTGGCTAAAAATTAAATTAATTCTCTCTGTCTGCCTCTCTGTCTCTTCCTAATTCTCATGCTCTCTCTACCTCTTTCCCTCCACCCCTTTCTCCAGCTCCAGTGGCAAGCATGTGTAGCCAAGCCACCTGACTCAACTCCACATTTTTCCCTGGCGTACTGTATACTAAGAAGAATATTGAAAAGTATTCCCAAAGTAGTCGAGTTGAGTTAATTACTTACTTTATTCAACTTCCACGGTTCTAAAACCGAAGTGTCTCATAGGTGATCTTTCGAAGGCTAGATAATATGGAAATGTTTTAGTCATCGGTCAAATATTTTTGCTCTTTGCTGCCCTTCCAGATGTGAAACCCATTAGTTGCTAAGACTGCCGCTGTGCTGCTGTAAAATGGGAAGCAGAATGCTCTTCTCAGAAATATTAGATACTACAAAAGTTTCTTTGGAAGCTCACCATTCAGAGCATCTGTAACATAAGGTTGGAAACTCGGAGGTACCTCGCCCTTGACACTTGCTGTGAGGAATTTATCAGGCTCTTCTGAATCTGCTAAATCATCTTGACGGCTCTCTGCAGCCTTTTGAGAAGCATGTGCACCACTTTGTCATGGAGATCACTTTTTTTTTCTTTAAGAGTCTAAACAAGCCAAAAAAGCTTCCAAGCAATTGGGGACTAAGGAGAAACACATTTTCAACAGGTCTCCTTTTCCTCTCTGTGGGAGTCCTAGGACTGGCTCCCTGGGGCCAGACAGGCAGCAGATCCCTTGCCCTGGCTGCAGGCTTCCTCCACTCCTCCTCAGAAGCTTCATCCCTCTTTCCAACCCAGGCTTTCTAATAATCCATTTCCTTTTCTGTCAACAATAGCTTGAGTATAACCCCTGAAATTTTAGTTTCTTTTCTACTTTTCTCTGAATAAATTATTTCAAAATATACCACCGTGCCTTCCCTTCCTTTCCCTGCTTTTCTTTTTTATTTTCTTTGTTCTTTTTTTGTTTTGTTTTGTTTTGCTTTTTGAGACAGGGTTTCTCTGTATAGTCCTGGCTGTCCTGTAACTCACTCTGTAGACCAGGCTGGCCTGGAATTCACAGAGATCCACCTGCCTCTGTCTCTGGAGTGCTGAGATTACAGGTGTGCTCCAACTCAGCCAGGCTTCTCTATTCTTATCTACATTACTCCCTTCATTTTACTAGCACTCAGGCAAGGCAAAGAATTCTCACTCTCCTTGGTTGCATCCAGCACTGGTCATGGCTGTTAGGACCAATGCACCGATGTGGAGGTTACACGCGGGTTCACAAATCACACCACGAGATCGGTTCCACGTGGGAGGTTTATTAGGGGAAGGGGGTTACAGAGAGAGAGGGGGGGAGAAAGAAAGGAAGGGAAGAGGAAGAGAGCGCAAGAGGAGGAGAGAGAGAGAGGAGAGGGCTCCAGTTCTCTTATAGGGTGACCCAGGGCATGCGCAGGTAGGTCCAGGTGGTCAGCAGGTGGTCTGGGTGTCTTCACAAATGCCTGATAACTGGTCTAACTGGGGCTGCCTGTAGAAGTGCCTGCTTACTGATCCCAACAATGGCTGCCTCACAGGAATGTTCACAACCCTTCACCTCCTTGTTCCCACTAGAGATCAGAGCTCCCCCTTTGTTCTTGATGTTGTTGCCATTTATTTCTGTCTCTCTCTCAGTTTGCTGGGAGTCCCTTAAGAACAAAGACTGTCTCCCCCACTTCTCTCTCTGTATTCTCAGATTGCCTTGCATGTGGCAGATGTCATGTATGTATTTGAGGAATGAAAGAATGAATTCAGTATTCACAAAGTATAATGAAACTCCTCTGTCAGCTCTCCTGAGCCCTTAAAAAGAAGTGGCTGTGAGTCTCAACAAACCCTTTTGTGAAATTCCTGATGACCTTGGCAAAGGGATTGTTAAGCAGTAAATTAGTGGGGTTCTGGGTACATAAAGCACCATACCACTTACTTGGCTATTGCAGTTCTTTCTCTCTCTCTCTCTCTCTCTCTCTCTCTCTCTCTCTCTCTCTCTCTTTCTCTCTCTGACACACACACACACACACACACACACACACACACACACACTACTGTGTTCTGTACTTGGAAGAGAATAGAGATTGTGTTTGTGTTCCTGCTGGGATTAAAATTGTGGAGGTATATCTTCCTATCTTTCAGATTCTGCTTTACATATTCTGACCCTGCTCATATAATCCTTGTTCATCTACTCAATTGTCCCTGTCATTAGCAGACCTATTTATATCACCTCCCTGATTTCTTCATATCCTTGCCTTTATATCAGAATAGGGGTGGTGGTGGTGGTACATGGGTGATATTAAACTAGGAGGTCTCCATGGTCTCAACTGATTATTCTGGTGTCAAGCTAACATTCTCAATTTCTACCCACCTCTTACAATACTGAAGTACAGTAAATCAGCTCTTCCCTTTGTTGCAGAAGATTTCTCTTTCTCTCATCCTTATGGTCTCATTCTTACCTGTGCATTAAATTACATTGAGATGTTACACAATTTAGCCAGTTTTATATATGTATTATTCAAACAATCAATAACCTATAAAATGTTTGAAATTGCTGGGTTATGGGCTGTTTTCCTTACCTACTCACCACACACACACACACACACACACACACACACACACACACACGTCTCTCACCTGTTTTCTCTTAATTGGTGTGACCTCAAGCAATGCAAACTGATTTTATCATTAACTTAAGGAAAAAGAAAACCCTAATTGGATGACAATTCTGTTGCCCAAAACTTGCATAATCCAATCAAACATTTGGCTCTGAATTGTCTTGCTTATATATGAGGTGATGAAAACAAAATGAGTGTGTCAGGTACTTTGGGAGTTGTTTTAAATTTCTGAGGCCAATAAGGTACCACTGTGTAAATTACTACTGCAGTATGCTACACAGAATCCTGGAAACCATAATGAAGAAATATTTTTTTTTTTTTCCTGAGACTGCCAGTTTACTCAGAGGAATAACTTCCCCAGGTTAACAACAATTAGCATGCAATCACTTTGACAGAGTGGGAATATTTTATCCTATTTTATGTCTATTGTTTAATTGCCTGGATACTACTGTGAAGCAACTGAAATGAAATGCATTTGCAATTCATATTGACTATCTAGAGTGAGAACTTAGTATCGGTGTAGGAGATGAGCTTCAGTGTTTGAAAAGAAGCATTTATTGAGAGGATGGGATACCTTTAAGTGATCCACCAGAGTGGGTAATAGGAACTTATTCCGGATTCAAATGAATGATTTGAGCACACCCACCAGATGAACTAGGAAAGTATTTACACACAGCGCCGTAATATTAAAATGAATCACCTCCCTGTATGTGATTCTTATCTGTCTGTCAAATTTCATCTCAAATGCGATCATAAAAGAACAAATAGAGTGGACAAAAGCTAAATTCCAGGATAGTTTGATGTGATTTAGAAACTAAAAGGGGTCAAGATTGCTAGAAAATAAAGAACAAGATGAAGAGAAGGAGAAGATGTGGGTGGACTGGATTTGAGGAATTTTTTTTCCTTCTTAGATTGTTAGAAACTGGTTGAAAACTGTCCCTATAGGCTGTATATCTCATTTTCTTAGAGAGTATTCCTGCTGTACTTGGGAGTTCAGATTAAAAGGAATGAGAATGAAAACATGAAATTTAGAGTGTAAGTCAATGGCAGAGTGTCTTCAGCACGTATAAAGCACTTGATTCAATGCCTAGCACTGCCACCAATAACAACAACAACCAACCAGGAATAAGCAAGTTTATCAGATTTCTAAGTGGGAGATGGTGGTAGCTTAGGCTAGTTATGTGGAATGGTAAAAAAGTAAATGGACTCATTAAAGTTTTGAGATGAAGTGTCAATGCAAAGTAGAATATGAGGGGTAAAGTTTGAGAAAAAAATATGGAGGCTGCTTCAAAGAAAATGGCTTTACAAAGAAAATGGTTTTAGATGATAGTCAGTGTCTGACTGCATTGAGACAAGAAAAAAACAAAAAAACCTAGATATCCAAAACAGCATTTGGGAATAGTTACCACTAAATCTCTTCTCTGTACCAAAGCATCTAGGGTTAATTTTAAGAACATTGCTCACTGTTGTTTATCAAGGTTTAACCAGGGAATCCATTAAAGGCCTATTGCATGACCAGTACTGCTCCTGATGAATGGGAAGAAAAGGATCTGAAACTTTTCTAAAGGACACTTTAGTAACTTGTATTTTATTGATGGTATACAAGTTAGAAGAACAAGCCACTCTACAGTTACAAATGATATTTGTGCATTAAGCAACATAGTTCTTGCAGGGCAGTGGTGGTGACACCTCTAATCCCAGCACTAGGGAAGCAGAGGCAGGTGAATCTCTGAGTTCAGAGCCTGCCTGGGATATACATGGACACCTTGTCTCAAAACACCAAAACCAAAAAACCTGGCATAGTTCATTTTTTAAAGCTATTATTATTATTACTTATTGCAATTTATTCACTTTGTATCCCAGCTATAGTCCCCTCTCTCATCTCCTCCCAGTCCCACCCTCCCTCCTTTTTCTCCCCCTCATGTCTCTCCCCTAGTCCACTGATAAAGGGAGGTCATCTTTCCCTACTATCTGACCCTAGCCTATCAGGTCTCATCAGGACTATACGGATCCTCTTTCACTGTGGCCTAGTAAGGCCACCCTGTCAGGGAGAGGTGCTCAAAGAGCAGGCAACCAATTTCATGCCAGTGACTGCCCCTGCTTCCCTTACTAGTGAACCCCTTTGGAGATTGGGCTGCCCGTGGATTACATTTGAGCAGGGGGTTTAGGTCCACTTCATACATGGTCTTAGGTTGGACATAGTTCTTAATGAGAAAAAAATTAAGTAAATTAGATAAATGGTTTGGATCCTGGACTGACTGTCAAGAATCAGGAAAATGATAAACTAGCATGACACGTGAAGTAGATTAGTTGTAGCCAGGTGTAGGTCCATGCCTGTATTCACAGCACGTGGAGACTGGGAAGGAGAATTACCATGAGTTTGTTACCAGCCTAAGTTATAATAGTGAGTTTGAGGCAATCCTGGAATACAGAGTGAGATCCTGTCTCAAAATTAAAACAAAACAAAACATTATTCCGTAGAAGAGTATGTTATGTTTCAAGTTCAAAACTTACCATCACTTTAAGTTTTTTTTTTCCTGCTTAGTAATTTTTTTGTTTTTGTTTTGGAGAGAGGGTTTCTCTGTGTAACAGAGCCCTGGCTGTCCTGGACTCATTTTTGTAGACCAGGCTGTGTTTGAACTCAGAGAGATCTGCCTGCCTCTGTCTCCCAAACGTTGGGATTAAAAGCATGCGCCACCACGCCTAGCTGCATACTCATTTTTTATGTTGGGCAAATGGTCTTTTCTAGGTCATACTTCTCTTTGCACTGGGAAGGAGTTCAATTAAATGATGTCAAAGATTTTGTGCAACTCCATCACATTCAGGGTGTGTATAAGAAAAGGTCTAACTGGTAGTCTGGAGTGTAGGAACACAGGTTACAAAAAGAATCTTTCCCTGAAATAATAAGATGCAATACAGTCATCAAAAAAATGCTTACTTGAAATCACAAATTGCATAAGTCATAAACAAATAATTTTTAAGATTTATTTATTTTTATGTACATTGGTATTTTGTCTGCATGTATGTCTATGTGAGGGTGTCAGATTTCCTAGAACTGGAATTGCAGACAGTTGTGAGCTCCTATGTGGGTTCTGGGAATCCAATTAAGGTCTTCTGGAAGAACAGTAGATGTTCTTAACCACTGAGCCATCTTACCAGCCCCAAGACAAAGAAGTTTAAAATTATAGTATCTATATGTAAGCTGAGAGTGGGGGAAGAAATCTATAATCATAGAGTAAGAATTTCCAAGTGTTTCCTCAATATAGCCAGAAGAGAGTCGACAGCCACTGCAAGAGTCTAAATAGAAAAGCACCCAAGTGAAGGATACAGAGTTTTTAGAACCCTAGAGCTTGATGGAAATATCCTAGAAATCCACTTTCTCTCTTTTCTGTGATTTTCTGCTCATGAAGCTTCCAAAGGGTGGGTTCCATTACCAAGTGCTGTGCCTTATCAGGCATCTGGTCTCATTTATCAGCCCAGGGGGGCAGGCACTCTCAGAGTCAAATAATTAACCAACTTTCTGATTTACATCTAGTCTCTTGAGGGCTTTGTAAGAGTGAATTCCTTCATTGGAACAAGAGCACCCCTTGATGACAAGAAAAAAAGATGTGATTTTATACCTGCACAGATGAAAACCAACCCCAGAAGCCAAAGTAGTCCCAAAGGCACAGAAACCATACAGCCCCCAAAAGGAAGTAAATATACCACATAAGTCAGAATTCTTATATATTTTGGTTGAAATACAGTATGTTATAGTAGTGACTGGCATTCTCACTACATAATCACAGGTTTTGGTTTACATAGTTTTTCAGACATTCGTGCACATCAGACCAATGCCATGAAATGGGCTAACCTCAGCCCATTTCTCCATTTTGCACTCCAGTCTACCTACTCCTATGGTACCAACCTTACAGAACCAGTTAACTTGTGAGAATAGCAGACTGTAATAGTAAATAAATAAATAAATCAACAGACAATTTTATCTTCAAAATGGAAAAAAAAAAGAATGTGGCAGACATCACTAATTCATCCTTACCACATTCGTACGAGCTAAGGGTCATCCTCGTTGTCTCAATAAGCCAATTTATCCTACATGGCAGGAAGGTTGGAGTCCATGAACCTGAACTCAACTACCTCCCTCTTTCTTATTTAAATTGTTTTCTTTTTTGAAACAATTGTTTCAAAAAAAACATTTAATCGTTTTTTGAAAACAATTAAAATAGGATTATTTTCATGCTTTTATGCCTTTTTCATGTAAGAAGTATCAAATAAACTGAGTGATTACTAAACAATGCAAATCAGAGAAATTTTATTTATATCCCTGTAATTTAACATTTTAAAGTACTTGGAAAGTAACAGTAAGAATTATACTGCCCCTTCAGCAATCTGACAGTATTAAGAAAAGTCTTCTGGACTATAACCACAGCATGTCTTTTTGTGACCTTCAAAATTACTTCTTCACAAAATGTTTTATTATCACCAGTCAAAGAACTTGGTTCAGTTACAGCAAAAAGTGACAAAATGAAAACCAATTAAATAATAAGTAGGAGGGGCTGTCTGAAAACATCTTGTTTAAATTGTATATTAAACATGTGGTTTCTAATTCTCTTACTTATTAGCTTTCCCCTGAAAGAGTGAGAAGTCCTGTTCCCCCAGTTCCTTGGGCCCATACACAATTCTTATTCCATTTCTAGAGTCAACTGGAGCCTGGATATTTTTTCTTTACAGAAAGATGAAAAGAAAATGTCAGAAAGAGTAAATTCTTCGGGTTTAGTTTGTCTTTCTTTCTTTTATAATTTAAATGTAGAAAAATACATCAAAAGGAAAAATAAACTGTTTAATAATTTGGTGTCAGGTCTCTGAGACCAAGAGTTTTAAACTGAAAATAAATAGGCTAATGAAATGTGTTAGCCAAGCCCAGAAAAAGCCAAACCAAAGTTGAGCAGTGGAGAGTAATTAAAATGGGGAAAGACCAAAAACAACCTCTCTTAGTAAGAAATCAGAGAACAAAAGCATAATGTTGCTCCAAACAGACTGATCAACTACCACCAGTATGGAAGGCTTTCTATGAACATTCACTCTACACTTTTCTGAACAATTTTTCTCAGCTCATTTTGAGAGAAAAGTTCAAAGTCTCCATTCTCTTGCTTGTCGGACAAGTTTCTCACACCTTGAAGGGAAGACGTTCAAACTTGGTTTTTGAAGTGTCTACTTTTGTCTGTTCCTTTTAACAATTAGCTACTTATTTAGGAGTGTATTAGGAAAGAAGAACAGCATCTACCCACCACCCAGAAAATAAAATTGTGCTTCCAATTTTGAAGCTTTTAAGCTATATGGCCTCAACATCAATAACCTCTTCAAAAGAACTGTTTGAAAGAACAGATTTTTTTTTCTGCCTTAGGTCAAATCCATTAAAAAAAATACAATTGAAAGAAGGGGGAGATAGTAAGACCTGGAGAGGACATGAACTCCACAAGGAGAGCAACAGAACCAAAATATCTGAGCACAGGGGTCTTTTCTGAGACTGATATACTAACCAAGGACCATTATGGATATTACCTAGAACCCCTGCTCAGATGCAGCTCAGTATCCAAGTGAGTTCCCTAGTAATGGGAACAAGGACTGTCTCTGACATGAATTTAGTGGCTGGCTCTTTGACCACCTCCCCCTGATGTGGAGAGCAGCCTTGCCAGGCCACAGAGGAGGACATTGCAGCCAGTCCTGATGAGACCTGATAAACTAGGGACATATGGAAGGGGAAGAGGACCTCCCCTATCAGTGGACTTGGAGTGGGGCTTGGGAGGAGATGAGGAAGGGAGGGTAGGATGGGGGGGAATGGGGAGGTTACAGCTGGGATACGAAGTGAATAAACTGTAATTAATATAGATAAATAAATAAATACATACATACATACATACAATTGATCCATCTTCTAAACCCATCAGTAAAGAAAGCAACACTAGCTACTTTAGCACAATGTGAATCAGAAACTTATAATATGGAGATATGTTTTATGAGCTCAAATTATATCATGTAGAACTAATCCCTAATAGACATGCGCAGGATTTCTTGATGGTTGTTTAGACTTGATTTCAAGACAATGAATTTTCAGGTAATGATTTAAAAAAAGAAAAAGAGGGAATAAGGCAGAACAGTTTCCGATTTAGTCATTAACTACAGAAGTTCAGTACACTGTAGTCAGGTATAGAACCTATAGTTTTTAAGGAAACTGTGGCTAATATGTGTGGTAGGCTTCACTCATACCTCTGCTTTCACATTTCCTCATTTAAATCTAACCAAAGAAGTGGGATCTGCACCTTCTGAATGACCTAGATCACACGAATATTTGTTCAGAAAGACACTGAAGGGAGAATAGATTCTCAGATACCAAGAAATAGAGAGGGAAAACAAAATTAAGTTTTCAGGCATGCATGCATGCACACACACACTTCTTTTCTGAAAAAAAAAATAATTATTATTTTCTCATTAAAGCAAGAGTCTCTTCAATTTCATTTGTGGAAGACTATGAACATTTGAATTTATGAAAATTTCAAATATTTTTTTTTTCATTTCTCAGAATCTACGCTTAGGGGGAAAAGTAAAATATCCAAATCCTTTTCTCTAATAATCACAAAGTTACATATTTTATTGAAAGCCCAGTGATGGACCTTAGTTATAAGTGGCTAAACTAGCTGCGGTAATACACATAAATGAAAATGCTGAGAAATAAAAAGAAAGAAAACAACATGAATGGAACTTGAAACATTATACCAAGTAAAAGAAACTAATCTCAAATGATTCTACATTTTATTTATTTATTCCCTTACTTAATTGGTTTTTACTTATTTGGTTTCTCTGTTTAAGAGCCTTAGCTGTCCTGAAACTCACTCTAGAGACCAAGCTGGCCTTGCACTCAGAGATCCAGATCTGCCTGTCTCTGCCTCCAGAGTGTTGGGATTAAAGGCTTGAGCCACAAAGCCTGGCCTGACTTTACATTGTAAGACTCAGTCTATATCCATATCTGAAAAAGGCAACATGAAAGTGTAGAAAACAGATGAATGATTAACAGTAGCTGGTGGATGGGGTAGTTAATAGACTACATAAAGAAATTGAATAATTATGGGACATCATAGAAATGTATTGTTTCTTGATTTGGGTAATAGCCCATTATAAAAACTCATAGAACTATAATGACAAAGTAGCATATAGTCTCAGCTACTCCAAAGGCTGACACAGTTCTTTAAAGCCAGGAATCTGAACCCATTTCAGCAAACATAATATTAAAACCTCTATTTCAGAAACAAAACACTCAAAAAACTACATAATAGAACCAGATGCAGAGGACTGCACCAAGTCTTCTGGGTATATACTGTGGTTTCCAGTTCAGTGCTTTTTATGAAATTCTTGAGTGTGCAAACAAGTGGATCTCTGATTCTTGTGCCTTCTCTTGGGCTTTTTTCCTTCTGTTGGTTTATCTTGTCCAACTTCACCATGATAATTTTTATTTTGTCATAATTCCATTTGTTTTGTTATATTTTATTATCTCATAGGAGCCTATTCTTTTCGAATCAGAGACAGAAAGGGATTGGATCCAGATGGGATAGGAGATGGGAATGAACTGGAAGGAATAGAGGGTGGGGAACTGAAATCAGGATATTTATGTAAGAAAATAATCCATTTGAATGTATATTTACTTTTCTATTATCATGACCTATAAAATGTATCTAATGCAACAGAAACATATTTTCCAACCAATGTAAATTTTACTGAATGCTTATCTAATGAAAGGAAATCAGCATTTACTTTTAGAAATTAATATTGTGTTCTTCCTACAAGGTGCGGCAGACAAGTGGAAATTTTGTGGATGGGAAGATGAAGAGGGAAGATGAAATTGTAATCAGAATATGTTACACGAAAAATCTATTTCCAATAAAAGAAAAAAACTACATAATAAAAGGAGTGAATTTATTTTATTTTATTTTTTTCTTATCAGTTACATTTTATTAACTCTGTATCCCAGCTGTATCCCTTTTCCTCATTCCCTCCCAATCCCACCCTCCCTCCCTCATCTCCACCGTGCCCCTTTCCAAGTCCACTGATGGGGGGATCTCCTCCCCATTCATCTGATCCTGTTTTATCAGGTATCTTCAGGACTGGCTGCAAAGCCCTCCTCTGTGGCCTAACAGGACTGCTTCTCCCTTGGGGGGTGGGGAGGTCAAAGAGCCAGCCATTCAGTTCCTGTTAGAAATAGTCCTTGCTCCCCTTACTATGGGAAACCAATTGGTTACTGAGCTACCATGGGCTACATCCGAGCAGAGGTTCTAGGTTATATTCATACATGGTCCTTGGTTGAATGTCAGTCTCAGAAAAGACCCTGTGCCCAGATATATTTGGTCCTTGTGGAGCTCCTATCCTTTCCTCATCATACTAACTCCCCTTCTTTCATATGATTCCCTGTACTCTGCCGAAGGTTTGGTTATGAGTCTTTGTATCTGCTTTGAAAACGCTGCTAGTTAGAGTCTTTCAGATGCCTTCAGTAGACAAAGGAGTGAATTTTACTGTGAGTAAATTGTACCAAAATTTGGGAAATAGAGGCATGGAGATCAAGAGTTCAAGGTCAGCTTTAGCTACACAGCAAATTTAGGTTAGCATAGTCTATGTGTTATCCTGTCTCAGATAGATAAATAGAAGATAGATGATAGATAGATAGATAGACAGACAGACAGTTAGATAAAAATTTTACTTGCTATTATACTCAAAAAATAGGCATAAAAAGAAAACTAGCATTACTATCACACTGGTGGCAAATTTGGGTTAGTGCATGCCTTTAAATTTTCATACAGCAAATCATACCTATCATTAATAAGAATACATATGTTGAAATTATAGCAATGCTTTAAAAAACTCAGTATAATAATCTTTATAATAAGAGTTCTCACCAAAAATGCCTGAAAGTCTCAGCGAAAGTAATATATTTCTAAAAATATCGCTTGTATGTTTTAAGAAAAAAGTAATTGAAGACTGTTTCAAAGTGAACTATACAGAGTGATAAAATAATTGGGCATATGTACACATATATGTGAAAGTTGTTTATACACATACCCATATATAATATATGATCTCCAAATATAGATTGAAATTTCAATTGTTTTGAGTTACAAACAATTATAAGGAGCTAGGCAATGCTGGAGCACACTTTTGATCCCAGCACTAGGCAGGCAGAGGCAGGTAGATCTCTGATTTTGAGAGCAGCCTGGTCTACAACGTGAGTTCCAGGACAACCACACCTATATAGAGTCTTTAAAAACAAAAACAAAAAAGTAATAAACCATCATAAGGCAATATTTAAATGCTTTTGCTTTGATAATAAATAAAAATAAAATTTGAGAATATATTTTATTCTATTTTTATTAATATTGTGGTTATTATACTAAAATCTTTAAAATTGTATTAATTGAAACAGATGTGGTAGCACCTATCTGTCATTCCAGAATGTTGGAGGTGTAAGCAAGAGGATCAGGATCAGGAGTCAAGACTATCTTTAGCTATATAACAAGTTCAAGACCAGGCTGGGATACATGAGACCATGTCTCAAACAAAAGAACAAAAGCCCATAAACAAATAACAAGTAAAACTGCACTAAGTCATACATTTAATATGAATGAGAGAAACTTTTAAGGGACATCTACCATACTTCAAGCATTGTGCTACCTCTTTGTTATTGAATTCCTTTTTTTTTCCTTGTTTTAATTCTTTTTCTTTTTTAAGTTTTATTTATTATTTATTACAATTTATTCACTTTGTATCCTGGATGTAGCCCATCCCCCATCTCCTCCCAGTCCCACCCTCCCTTCTTCTTCTCCCCCTATGCCCCTCCCCTAGCCCACTGATAAAGGAGGTTCTCCTCCCCTTCTATCTGACCCTAGCCTATCAGGTCCCATCAGGACTGGCTGCATTGTCTTCCTCTGTAGCCTGAGGGGTGCAGCCTTGCCAGGCCACAGAAAAAGACAATTGAATTCCATTTTTAAAATAGCCTTGTGAAGTACCTGCAAACCATGTTTGCTTAATAGATAAGGAAACAAAGGCTAAAGGAGATGAAGTACCTTGTTCTAATTCACTCAGCCAGTTTATGGTGTCATCTGGGTTGAGACTAGGTTCTACCTAGCACTTTGAAGTGACTGAGCAAGGAGTAGGTTTTTGGAGTTGAGGCTGGATGATAAAATAGTCCATTAAGGGTTTTCCCACTGCTGCGCCAATACCAGTGTTTGATTCCAATTGTAGCCAGGATGCTTTTCATTTGCTTACAATATAGTATAGGCTTTCCTTTTAGTTTTAATTGTGAGTGAGTGAGTGAGTGAGTGTGTGTGTGTGTGTGTGTGTGTGTGTGTGTAGATATGCACAAAGGTGTGGAGTACAAATGCCATGGGATTCCCTGGAGCTCAAGTTACAGGCAGTTATGAATTTCCCAGCATGGCTGCTGGGAACCAAACTCTGGTCCTCTGCAAAAGCAGTATGCACTCTTAATTGTTGAACCACCTGCCCATCCCCTTCTACCATTTTATTTAAGGATTTTCCCTAACTTCATTCACTTCTCCCTCTTTGTTCGTGCTTTTAACACAGTTTTAACAAAGAGATTTTAGCCTTTCATGCCTGCAGAGGCAAACAAGCATTACTTAATGTTAACTTTGCATTCCAAGCAAAGAAATCACAAAGACAAAAAAAAAAGTGGTAAGAAAAAAAAAGTCACAAAGAAATGAGAAAACAGCATTCCTGAAAATTTCCAGGCCTGTGTGTTTCTACATACAACTCATATGTGACAGCATGAAACATGCCACATCATCTCCAGTGATGCTTTGCTTTCCCTCAAATGAGAAAACGCACAAACACAATATGGCAGCTTCTTTCTTACTAAATACGCTTCTGCAGAGATCCATGGCTCAGTTAACTTTTTAAATTCTCCATCAGTCTTTCCTTTATACATATTTTAGATTTGCTGGCATTGGAAACCATGGCCTCCTAAACCGCTGAGTGATACTGCCAGCCCTATCCAGTAGTCATAAGCCCTGAAATCCTGCCATGTTTTCCATGCCAAAATATTTTCATTTCACCTGTGTGTTCCTGAACTTTCGAGATATTTTCTCTGTATTACTAAGAGTCAAGTCAAAGGGGATGAGAGTACTTGTCGAGTAAGCCTGACCATCTGAGTTGACCCTCAGGACCAGGACCCATATGGAAGGAGGAGGAGAAGAAGAAAAAAAAATGTTTTAATAAGGCTCAGGTCAAATTCCAAAATTTTGCAGCTAAAGGAGTGAATATTTTCCCATTTTGAACTGTATCATATTTGTTAGTTACCTGATTTTTGGGTATAAGCCCTATTCTTCTCTCTTGCTACAAACCTCAAAGTCACTAGATAAATGTTTATGGGAGATTAATCATGACCAATTACTTTTCTCTGGATGAAATAACTAACTGCATGAAAAAAATACAAGCTCAATTTCTCAGAAGTAAAATAGATGTACAGAGCTTCAAGGATAGCTACTCATGCTTTTGCTTTTCATGCCAGGGTCTGTAGAATAGCATCCAAGCTTTGTAAACACATTCAGCGCCTGGACCACTTCAAGTAATTTTAAGCTGTGCAATCTCTTCAGCCTATGCTATTTACACAGCAGTTTGCAAATCATTTCTAGTGCTGCTGCTAAAAACTTGGAGATAAGGAAACAGCCACCTTCTCACTCCATCTTGAAACTTCTTTACTTTTAAGTGTTTTAGATGCTCCTTTAACATTTTTAAGCGGTTTTGACTTTCTTTGCACAAATAGGTTGGTTTTTCTTTCCAATTTGACACACACACACACACACACACAAATGAGGTCAGTTAGCTATGATGTCCATCTCACAGGCAATTTAAACTAGCAGACAAATGTTTCCCATGCTTCCCATTGCTTTCTACTGTTGAGATAACAAGCACCCCTGGGAGAGGGAGTGAGTATTTCTGAGTGTGTGGGGGTTACAAGTGTGTATTTAAGTTAAGAGACAACCAGTTCCTTCTTATACAGAACCAACCTAGTACACAAGAAATGCATTTAGATTGATTCAATGTTAAATTACTATTATGGCTGTTTTCAGCACTTGTATTTGAAAAGATCTAATGCTAGTGTTCATTTCCTTTAGAATATTTTTGTACACTCTAACTTGTTCTGGCAGCCAGATGTCCTATTCTATTCTTCTTAAAATCTCATTAGGTGGCCTTTTCTTCATCCCCACTGCTCTGTCCTCATTGGGTGTGTAAGGGCACACCATGTGCTGAGAAAAGATCCAAGAGATGAGGTAATAACATTGGTTTCTTATCAGACATTGCTGGGCAGTTAGTTTACCACAAACAAAATATGGCTTAAAAATATATCCCCTGGTATAGTGATGTAAATCAGTAGTCCTAGCACTTAGGAGGCTAAGACAAGAAGATCATGCGTTAGACACACAAACGCACATAAACACACACACACACACACACACACACACACACTAGTAAACTGCAAGAGTAGATAAGATATCTGGAAGTTGCACCCCTGGCTCAGGAGCTATTAACAGTTGATGGCAGCTGAGGGAAGAAGAATCACTTTTATTCAGGGATGTGAGCCCTGAGAGGAACACAAGGAGAAGGGGGATGGGGAGCAGTGGGAATAAGAGAGCAACTGGAAGAGAGGGATTGGAGTGTGGTAGATTTGTTCAAAACACACTATGTGTGTGTATGAAAGTCTCAAAAAAATTAAAATAAAACAGATATCAAATGCTTCAGGTAAATGACTGTCCTGAGATCAGGAAAATGAAAGTTGTTTACTTTTTTCAACTTCTTTAATTTTTCTTAATGAGTACCTGTTTTCATTAAGCAGAAAACAACACTCTAAAAAGATAGTTCCTTACATCATACAGAAAAAAGCTGTATGCTAACTGGACAAGTCACTATCTGATAATTGCTTGAGTGTCTAATACACACTCTGTTTTTTAAAATTATATTTGTTTAATCACATTACAGCCTGATCTTAGCCCCCTCCCTCCTCCCAGTTACACCCTCTCCTCCTCTCTTTTAAAAATTATTATTATTATTACAATTTATTTACTTTGTATCCTGGTTGTAGTTCCCTCCCTCATCACCTTCTGGTCCTCCTACTCCCTCTTCCCCCTCTGTGTCCCTCCCTTAGTCCACTGATAAGGGAAGTCGTCCTCCCCTACTATCTGACCCAGCCTATCAGGTCTCATCAGGACTGGCTCATTGCCTTCCTCTGTGGCCTGGTAAGGCTGTTCCCTCCTCAGGGGGAGGTGATCGAAGAGAAGGCCACTGAGTTCATGCCAAAGACAGCCCCTGTTCCCCTTACTAGGGAACCCACTTGGATACTGAGCTGCCATGGGCTACATCTGTGCTGGGATTCTAAGTTGATTCATCGTCCTTGGTTGATTTATCAGTTTTTGCAGGCCCTTCTGGGCCCAGATTTTTTTGGCTCTGTTGGTCTCCTTGTGGAGCTCCTGGCCCCTCCAAGTTATCTAGGTCCTCTTTCTTCCATAAGATTCCCTGCACTCTGCCCAAAGTTTGGCTATGAGTCTCAGCATCTGCTTCGATATCCTGATGGGTAGACTTTTCCAGAGGTCCCCTGTGGAAGGCTCCTGTCCCGTTCCCTTTCTCCTCCTACTTCCAATGTATATCTTGTTTTTCACTTCTGAATGAGGATTAAGCATCTTCCTTAGGTTCCTCCTTGTTGTTTAGCTTCTTTATGACTATAGTTTTTAGTATGTTTATCCTATATTATATGGCTAATATTCACTTATAAGTGAGTATGTATCATGTGTGTCTTTCTGTTTCTGGGTTATCTTACTCAGGATGATCTTTTCTAGTTCCATCCATTTGTCCGAAAATTTCATGATTACCTTGTTTTTCATTGCTGAGTAGTATTTCATTGTATAAATGTACCACAATTTCTGTATCCATTCCTTGGTTGAGGGACATCTGGATTGTTTCCAGATTCTGGCTATTATGGATGAAGCTGCTATGAATGTATTTGTACTTGCATGGTTGAACATCTTTCGGATATATGTCCCGGAGTGGTATAGCTGGATCTTGAGGAAGCACTATTCCTAATTGTCTAAGAAAGCACCAGATTGATTTCCAAAGTGGTTGTACAAGTTTAAATTCCCACCAGCAGTGGAGGAGGGTTCCTCTTTCTCCATATCCTTTCTAGCATGTGTTGTCACTTGAGGTTTTGATCTTACCCATTCTGATGAGTGTAAGGTGGAATCTCTGGGTCATTTTGATTTGCATTTCCTGGATGACTAAGGACTTTGCTCTTCTTCTTCTCAGAGAAGGTGAGGCCCCTAAAGAGTACCAACACCCCTCACCCCCAGCAATTCAAGTGACAGCAGGACTAACCGCATCTTCTCCCACTGAGGCCTGACAAGGCAACAAAGTCAGAGACAGGCCCTACTCCAGTTGTCAGGGGACCCATATGATGACCATGCTGCACATCTGCTACATATGCGTAGGGGGTCTAGGTCTAGTCCATGCATGCTTTTAGGTTGGTGGTTCAGCATCTGTGAACATCCATGCGCTCAGGTTAAGTTTACTCTGTAGGTCTTCTTGTGGTTTCCTAGAACACTGGGAATCCGTCTATCCATCCTCCTACTCTTCCACTGAACTCCCTGAATTTGGCTTATTGTTTGGCTTTGGGTCTCCGCATCTCTTTCCATCAGCTACTGGATGAAGTCTCTCAGAAGACAGTTATATTAGACTCCTGTCTGCAAGCATAGCAGAGTGTCATTAATAGTGTCATGGCTTGACTCTCTCCAATGGGGTGGGTCTCAAGTTGAGTCAGTTACTAGTTTGTCATTCCCTCAACTTCTGCTCCATCTTTATCCTTACATTTCTTGTATGCAGGACAAATTTTGGGTTGAAAATTTTATAGGTGGATTGGTATCCCCTTCCTTTCACTGGAAATCCCACCTGTTTGTAGGAGGTGGCCCCTTCAGTCTCCATATCCCCTGTTGCTAGGAGTCACAGCTCTTAGGGTCACCCCCATAGACTTCTGGAAGTCTCTCCCTTCCCAGAGATTCCCCTCACTGATTTCTGTTCTCTCTCCTAGTCTTCCCCACCCTCTCTCCCATCCTGTTCCCTCCCTTTATCCACCTCTAATGTCTATTTTATTTCCCCTTCTGAGTGAGATTTAAGCATTCTCTCTGGAGCCCTCCTTGGCTTCTTTGATTCTGTGAATTATAATATGATTATCCTGTACTTTATAGCTAATATCCACTTATAAATGAGTACATACAATGCATGTCTTTCTGGGTCTAGGTTCCCTCACTCAGGATGATCTTTGCTACTTCCATCCATTTGCTGGAAAATTGCAAGATTTCCTTGTTTTGAATAGCTGAATAGTATTCCCTTGTGTAAATGTACCACACTTTCTTTATCCATTCTTTGGTTGAGGGACATCTGCATAGGGAGGCACCTTCAACTTGTCTGCTCAATTATTCACTAGATAACAGTCAGACATTTCTTTTTTGCTTGCTTGTTTGTTTGGTGTGTGTGTTTATTAATTAATTTCTTTAATCACTTTACAACCTGATTGCAGCCTTGTCCTTCCTCTCCTCCCAGTCCCCCCCCCACACTTCTTCTCACATTCCCCCTCTTGCACTCTCCCTTTCCTTTTACTCAGAGAAATGGAGGTCCCCTATGAGTACCAATTTACTCTGGCACAAGTTACAGCAGGACTAAGAGCATCTTCTCTCACTGAGGCCACACAAGGCAGCCCAGCTAGGGAAAAAGGATCCAGTGGCAGGCAATGGATTCAAGAGACAATGCCTACTCCCATTGTTAGGGGACCCCCATGTTGACCAAGCTGCAAATCTGCTAAATGTGTGTAGGGGATCTAGGTCTAGTCTACGAATGTTCTTTGGTTGGTGGTTCAGTCTCTATGAGCCCCCATGGACCCAGGTTACTTGACTCTGTAGGTCTTCTTGTGGTATCCTTACAACTCTGCATCCTTCAATCCTTCCTCCCATCTTCCCACTTTTCCACAGAACTAACCAAGCTCAGCCTATTGTTTTACTGTAGGTCTCTGCATCTGTTTCCATCAGCTGTGGAGTGGAGCCTCTCAGAAGGCAGTTATTCTAGGCTCCTGTCTGAAAGCATAGCAGAGTATCATTCATAGTGTCAGGGGTTGGTTTTCTCCTATGGGGTGGGTCTCAAGTCGGGCCAGTTATTGTTTTGATATTTCCTCAATCTCTGTTCCATCTTTATCCCTACATGTCTTGGAGGCAAGACTAACCTTCAGTCATAGGTTTTATGGGTGGGAGAGTGTCCTCCTTCCTCCAATGGATGTCCTACCTGACTACAGGAGGTGGTGACTTCAGGCTCTTTAGCCACACCCCCCATGCTCCTTAACCCCTGCTGCTAGGAGACTCATCTAAGGTCATCCCTGTAGACTCCAAGGGTCCTCCCAACTACCAGGGGAGCTCCCCTTTTTCATTCTCTCAGTCCTTCCACTCCCACTCCTCCATACACTTCTCACATCTGATCTCACCCTGTTATTGTCTCCACCCCCTCTCCCACCCAGTTCTCTTTCTTCATCCATTTCCAGTGTCTATTCTTTTCCCCCTTCTTAGTGAGATTCAAGCATCCTCCCTTGGGCCCTCTTTGTTACTTATTGTTTTGGGGATTTTGAATTCTTATGTCTATGGGTTGTAGCATGGATATCCTATACTTCATAACTTCATAGCTAATATCCACTTATAAGTTAATACCAACTATGCGTGTCTTTCTGGGTCTGTGTTACCTCATTTAGGATGATCTTTTCTAGTTTCATCCATTTGCTGCAAATTACACAGTAAACACTGTTTTTATTGATAATTTCTGTTGATTTATAATTTTGAGCTTTCTCAAAAATTATAACCCTATTTATTCTGTAACTATAGTTCATTGCTTTCATCAATATCGAGCCTATACATTTCATTATCAGTAAACAAAGCATAATAGTTTTCATCACCAACAACACACTTTCACAAGAGGCTTTTAATGTTAAGATAAGTATCTGTGGAACTACTGTTTATTAAAAATGTTTGGCATTTAGCATTATTAATGACTTACATTTGCCAATTTTGATGTGTGCCCCACCTCCTCAACTGAATACTAAACTCCCAAGTGAACAGCAATATTTGTTCTCCAAAGCTTCCCATTATGGTACCATTGAAGTGAAATGCATTCTAAAAGTTCATGTATGGATGTGTTAGTCCCCATCTGATAGTTTCATTGGGAAATGCAGGAAATATTAGGAAGTGAGATCTAGTTGGATGAAGTTAGGTCATTGGGGAGATGCTTCAAATCAGGAACCTGGTTCTCTTTGTGTATGTGTTCTTGGAAACCATGAAATGAGTAGTTTTCCTCTAGCTCATAATTCTATGATGGTATCTCCCCTCACAACAAGTCTAAAAGCAACTGGGCAGTGACCATGGACTGAAACCAAAATAAACCTTTCCTCCTTTTATGTTATCTCAGGCATTTTGTCATAGTTATGGAAACCAACAACCTGGCCTTGAGTCACCTCTTAGGTTTGAGAAAGATGAAACTTTTTCTTGGATATGTCAGAAGGTGAACATCAGAGCACAAGAGCTCCATTAACAAAGAAGTTGGGCTTGTGGGAATGGCTGCCCCATAGCAGTAATGATATATTGAGGATAGTGTTGAAGAGTTGAATATTGAAAGGTCAAAACATTCCAAGAATATTGTCAGTTATGTTTCCTGTATGATTTAATTGTGCAAGAAAAAAATGACGAAATACTTTTCTTCGAGGAAAAGTACATTTCCTTGAAATTGACACTGAACAGAATTAAGATGTCTGCTAACAATGTGCAGATTTAAAAACAAAGCAGAACAAACAAGCAAAAACAGCTTTTGTTCCCAAAGCAGCATCAAGTAAAACTGTGGTACTCTGTGCAATGTGGACAATGACAATAAATTATGACATGCCTAAAAGGTAACAATACAACTTCCCTTAAGTCACTTCTATAGATGCATCTTTAGACTTTTTGATCTTGATCCATCTAATAAATTCTTAAAAGAATTCAAAGTCTAGCATCTACAGCGTAACAAAGAAAGGATGTCAGGCATGTTATCAATTGACTATGAAATCAATTCATTTGGCAAACCTGGGAAGCTTTATCTATGTATAAATGAGAAAGAAGAAATGTCCCAATATGCTGAAGAAGTATAATGGAAACAGTATCAATGAAAGATTTAAAGCCAAAAAAAAGAAAAAAAGAATGAATGCTAGAAATGAAGGAACAGTAAAAGAATATGGTAGTGAAAAAGCAGGATTCCACAGGCACACTGCCTAAGTTCAAGTTCAAATTGTACTGCCACTATTCACAACACATGCAAGTTCTTTAAGCCCTGAGACCCGATGTATACGTTCTTCAGATGAGAAATACAGCAAAAATTAAGACCCTGACGAAAAAAAAAAAAAGATACTGTTTCAGGTTGTGCTCCCTACTGTAAAATAAACAAACAACAATAACGCTCAGTGTAGGACACTCATTTTACAGGGAACTCAGTGGGCTAACTTCAGATAATTACCTCTCACACCTCTCTTCCAAATCAATCCCCTAGTCTCCAACTCAGTTCAGTAAAAGACTACCTGCCTTTTTGCCCCATCTCCAGCATATCACACAGATCATACCCTCCAACCTTCCTCTAAGATCATCTTATTATCCCAGCTCCCAACTCTAGCAGCCATTTCCTGGGAAGCTTCCAGCCAAGCCTGCTAGAGAAGCAAGTAGGCCAGCAAAGCAGCTGGCACTCTTCAGATCTTCACAAATCCAATTCCCCAGTCTCTTGCCCAGCTCTGTGGCAGATACCTGTTGTGGCCTCTCCTCACTCTCTGCTCCCATTCCCAAAGGACTAAGCAGATCCTGGTGGAAGACCATGCTTTCTTCCCTCCTGTGTACACCTCAACCCTCCACTCCCAGCTTATCTCCACTCCTAAGTGTCAGCTTCCAATATCTAGAAACACATTTGACCCAGAACCCTCAGTTGAAACACCTAGCAGGATCCCAGAAGCATTCCCTACCAGGCACCACACTCTCTTAAGAACTAGAGATTACAACTGAAACCAAGGAACAAAACACCATTCCAAAAAAGACAAAACAAGACATCAGTACCTAGATTTACAATCTTCCTAAACCTAGATGCCTAGACACCAGGGTTTAAAACATGAGATTCAGAGGTTACAAGAACTGGCTGTTCTTCCAGAGGTGCTGAGTTCAGTTCCCAGCAACCACATGGTGGCTCACAACCATCTATAATGAGATCTGGTGCTTTCTTCTGATATGCTGATATACATGCAAACAGACATTGTATTCATAATAAATAAATAATATTTTTTAATAAACATGGTCAGTAACAACCAGGACAATACGTCTTCAGCAGAGCCCAGAAACCCTGTCATGGTACATCCTGAGATTTGAGACATAGCTGAAGCACAAGACAAAAGACCTTAAAATAGCCCTTATGAATGTGATAGAGGTTCTTAAAGAGGAAATGAATAAATCTTGTAAAGAAATCTATGAAAACAAAAACAAACAGTGGAAAGAAATGAATAAAACATTTCAAGACCTGAAAGTGTAAAGAATCAATAAAGAAAATCTAAACTGAGGTAAATTTGGAAATGAAAAATTTAGAACTAGTCAGGGAACTCAGAGACATGCCTCAACAACAGAATACAAGAAGTAGAAAGAATTTCAGGCACTGAAGACAAAATATAAGTAATGAATACCTTGATCAAAAGAATGTTTAATTCAGAAAAATAAAAGAAAAACAGGCAAAAAAACCTCCAGGAAATCTGGAACACTATGAAAAGACAAAATCTATGAATAATAGGAATAGAAGAAGGCTAAGAAACCCGGTCAAATGAAAATGAAAAACATGAAAGAAAAATTAAAAAATCATAAAAGAAAAACATAAAAATTATAAAAGAAAATTTCCCCAACCTAAAGGAGATACTTAGCAAGGTAAAAGAAGCATACAGAACACCAAATAAACTGGAACAAAAAAAGAAATTTCCCACTTCACATATAATAAAAAATCTAGACATACAGTACAAAGAAACAGTATCAAAAGCTTCAAGGGGAAAAGTTTAAAAAACCTATAAAGGTAGCACTATCACAATAATGCCTGACTCCTCAAAGGAGAATCTAAAAGCCAGAAGGGCCTGGGCAAATGTTCTTTAAACACCAAGACCACAGGTGCCAGTCCATATTCTAATCTCTAACAAAACTTTCAATCATCATAGATGGAAAAAGAATAACATTCCATGGTAAAGCCAAATTTAAGCAGCATCTATCTACAAATGTAGTTCTACAAAAGGCAAGAAGAGATGAGAAACAAATCAGAAGAAGAAAGGAATGCATCTACACACTACAACAAAATAATGAGAATCAACAAACACGACTAAATGGAAAATCCACCAAGAGGACATTTCCATTCTTAACATTTATACAACAAACACAAGGGCACACAAGTTCATAAAAGAAGCACTACTTCAGCTTAAATCACAAACTGACCCTCACACAGTGATAGTAGATGACTTTAATAACACACACTTTTGCCAATACACAGGTCATCTAGACAAAAACTAAACAGAGAAATACTGGAGCTAAATGATGTCATAAAGAAAATGGACCTAACAGATACGTACAGAATATTTTACCCAAACACAAAGTATATGCCTTCTTATCAGCACTCATGGTACTAAAATTGGCCACATACTCAAACACAAAGCAAGTCTCAACAAATACACGAAAACTGAAATAACATTCTACACCCTATCTGATCACCATGAATTAAAGCTGGATATCAACAAGAGAAACAACAGAAAGCTTAGAAATTTATAGAAAATGAACAACTCTCAACTGAATGACTGGTTCAAGGCAGAAAGAAAGAAAGAAAGAAAGAAAGAAAGAAAGAAAGAAAGAAAGAAAGAAAGAAAGAAATTAAAGACTTTCTAAAATTTAATGAAAATAAATACACAACATGCCCAAATTTATGGGACACAGTAAAGGCAGTTCTAAGAGGTAAGTTCATAACACTAAGAGCCTACAATATAAAAAAATAAAACATAAAAAAAACATGAAAAAGTTCTAGATAAAAGAAGAAACCACACTCAAAAGGAGCAGATGACAAGAAATATACATAAATCAGTAAAATGAAGTTTCTTTTTAGGGGAAAATCGAAAAAGTTGACAAACCCTTATACAAATTCACTAAAAAATCACATAGAGAATATCTAAATTAAGAAAAACAGAAACAAAAAGGGTGACATAACAAAAGACACAGAGGAAATCCAGAGAATCACAAGGACATACTTTAAAAACCTGTACTCTACCAATTTGAAAAACCTAAATGACTGAATTCTCTTGAAACATACCACTTACCAAAGTTACATCAAGATCAGATAAGCAATTTAGGGAGGCTCATACCCCTAGTGAAATAGAGGCAGTCATTAAAATTCTTCCACCTGAAGCCACTCCGTGAGTAAGTTTGGTTTGGGGTTTTCAACACAAGAGTTAATCTGTGTGGCCTTGGCTGTTCTGGACTCACTTTGTACACCAGGCTGATCCCAAACTCACAGAGATCCACTTACCTCTGCCTCTCCAAGTGCTGGAATTACAGGCCTGTGCCACCATGCTTGGCTCCTTCTGTTTGTTTGTCCTATTCTGGTATGATAGATTTTATTTTATTATTTTATTTTATTATTATTCATTAAGAGCCTGTTTTCCAATGAGAGACAGAAAGGGAATGGATGCAGATGGGAAGGACCTGTGAAAAGTAGAGGGAGGAGAAACCATAATCAGGATATATAAAGTGAGGGGGGTGGGGTAGTCTAATTTCAGTAAAAGGGGAAAAAAGGGGGGGGATAGTCATTTTAAAAGTATGAAAGTGGGCTGAGAGGCAACTCAGTCAATAAAGTGCTTACTACACAGGCATGAAGACCTGAGTTAGATTTCAAATACTCATGAAAAAATGTCAAGCATGGTGTCAAGTACCAGGAATTGCAGTACTGGGGACACAGAACTTGGTAGTTCCCTAGGGCTCAGTGGTGAGCCTCTAATCCTAGTAAAAGATCTAGTCTCAAAAATAATATGAAAAGAGCAGGCCAATCAGATTGATCACCTCCCCCTGAGGGGGGAGCAGCCTTACCAGGCCACAGAAGATGACAGTGCAGCCACTTCTGATGAGAACTGATAGACTAAGATCAGAAAGAAGGAGAGGAGGACCTCCCCTATCAGTGGACTTGGGGAGGGGCATGAATGCAGAAAAGGGGGGGAGGGGGAACCAGGAGGGGAGGGGGGACCAGGAGGGGAGGAGGGAGGGGCTTATGGGGGGATACAAAATGAATAAAGTGTAATTAATAAAAGTTAAGTAAAAAATTAAAAAAAAAGCAATATGAATAGCTCCTGATGAAACTGCTGAACGGGACCTGAGGTTAACCTCTGACCTCCACATGCACACAAGTACACACTTATACACGCAGATACAGACTTTCACACACACAAAAAAACACATTGGAGTATAAACACACACACACACACACACACACACACACACTGCACATGAGCCACATGTTAAAGAATACAATTTGTGGACTAAATTTCTTCTTCCATAGTTCAACACCATGTCTTGGAATTCAACACAATTTCTTCTGCTTTGGTAAATCCTGACTGGGCTAGCTTGAATATCATTAATATACAAGTCCTTCTTATTCCTATCTCTTTCCACCCTCCCCAGCTTTGCTCCTGTATTTTCTCCTTGGCTTTTCTTATCAAAATTGTCTATTTAAATAGGTATCTACACTCAGCAGCTCTTTCTTTCTATCATGTTTCCCAAGACCAAGTTAACTTCTGGAGTCTTTCTTATACTCACCCTTCATTAAACTCTTACAACATGCAGGTCATCTCCTAAGCCCTAGAGAGATGTAAAGTGAAAGTTTTTAGTTTCAAAGCACTCCCCAAGGTGATTTGAAGAGAATTTTGGCCAGAGTCTCAGAATCATAAGAAAAGTATGTGGTACAAAACATCAAAGTCACTAAAGGGGTGCCTTAACCACTAAATGTCCTATACATAAACAAACGAGCTGTAGCTGAGATATGAGGCGTGGAAAAATGACATTATAGTTCAGGAAAAGTAGCAATGCTGGGAAATTTCCTCTGCTATATATGTGAGGCCCACCAAAGTCCAGAATCTGCCATAAACATTTTAAAAAATTCTTAGATCTCTCTCTCTCTCTCTCTCTCTCTCTCTCTGTGTGTGTGTGTGTGTGTGTGTGTGTGTCTCAGATTCTCACCTTGTAACTTTGTCTGTCCTGGAACTCACTATGTAGACCAGGCTAGCCTCAAACTCATAAAGATCTGCCTGCCTCAGCCTCCCAAGCACTGGAATTAAAGGTGAGTGCTGCCATACTAAGGGATTTTAGATACTATGTGTAAAAATTGTGGTGTGGGGAATGATCTAGATAAGTGATTAAAAATCTCTTCTAGAATTCTGGGACTCTTTACAGAAAAAAAAAAAAAAAACAAGAAAAAAACAAAAAGAAAACAAAAACAAAAACAAACAAACAAAAAAAAAAAAACGCCAGCAAAGACTTTTTAAGAGCATCTTCAATAATTCTTTAAGTAATTTTGGAGCTCTACGTGAGGATAGGGGTACCAGACTCTATCTCTGAGAAAACTTTGGAAATACCATAAAGTGGAATAGAATTCACTTCTAAAATGATGTTCTTATCACAGTCATGATCATTAAATAGTAGTAATTTTCTCATTTTATAAATTGTATTTTATTTACTTTATGTGCATAGGTGTTTGTCTGCATGTGTGTCTGTCTGTGTACCTATGTGCATGCCTGGAGCCCTCAGAGGTGGTAAGAGGGTGTCAGATGCCCTGGAACTGGAGCTAGAGATGGTTGAACTTCTATATGGGTAATGGGAATTGAACCTGGATCCTCTAGTAGAACAAGCAGTGCTCTTGACAGCTGAGACATCTTTCCAGCCAACTAGATACTGTCACTCTTAAAGAAACTGGTATGGGCAAAATCTCAGCATAAAACCAGATAAATGTTAAGAGACAAAACAAAATTACAGTGAGTATTGAGGTCTTTCTGGGTCAATATTTCTTTCCAGGGCAGTAATCTTTTGATGTGCCTGACCTGCTTTCTGTTTTAAGTACTTCATTTCACTTTTATTTTATGATCACATGCTTATGTGTTCTAAGACATATGTTCAAGTACAAATCCTAATAGAAACAGAGCTTACATTCTTCCTAAACACCTTCAGAACCTCATTATACTGTCAGCTCAATTTGATGTTCAAGCTCTGCAGAATGTGGACACATGAAGGAAATGAGAACAGTTGATCCCTGACAATGAAAGTAGAATTTTGAGAATGGGATGTGAAAAACCTGTGGCATGAGAGGATAAGCCAAGTGTGTTAACTAGATGAGATTTTTGTGGTATCAAATAGTTCTAGAAATAAATGGATCACTGGCTGAGTTGTAGACATTTTCAACGTTTCATTAAATGAAGACTTTCACAGGAGAAACATTTTTGTAAGAGATTTTGATGCCAAGACTAAAATGGGTACATGCCGGATCAAATAAAAACTTTAAATATTTCTCAACATTTTTGTTATTTGAGTCACTCAATAAGATAAGAATATCTTTGTTTCCATATGCTTGAAATATGTTAGAATTTTGTAGCTTAAGAAAACTGCAAATATATAGCAGCTGCCCAAAGTTAATTATAGTGGTGTCTCTTAAAAACCCACTGAAGAATTCTATACAGCTTGTTTTCCAGGGTTAAGATTTGGATGTATATAATTGTTACACTCTGAAACTTTTCACATAAAATCTGAGCTTCACGAGACTTTTCTGTATATGTACGTTAAATTTTCTTAAAATTACTGCTTATAATTTTAGACTATAGCACCACGTAAGTTAAATTTTTTAATGGCTTCAATTTATGGAAGAGTGGAGCACAGTATTTATATTGTACCAATGAAGTACTGCATGCTGATAATCTTATGATCAGTAATTTTCCATTCCTATTTGTTGTTTTCTTTTGGTTTGGTCTTTCTTTTTTTCCTTCTTTCTTTCTTTGCTTTTCTTTTTCTTTTTCTTTTTTTGTTTTGTTTTTAGAGACAAGGTTTCTTTGTGTAGCCTGGGCTCTCCTAGAACTAAAACTCGTTGCAATCCTACTGCTTCATCCTCTTGTGTGCTGAAATTGCTGAACTAAAACTCATTGCAATCCTACTGCTTCATCCTCTTGTGTGCTGAAATTGTGAGGTATTATGCCTGTGAGAAATTTATTTTCATTCATGATGACAATATAATACAAAATTGGAGGGGTTTTCCTAGGAATAATTTTAATCATTGGTGCTTTCTTCAGGCAGAAGGATGAGGATATTGAGTGAGTTCAATACCAGTCTGGGTGACTTAACAAGTTCTGGGTCAACCTAGGGTATACACATGCTTGAAAATACAGACAAGATACAAGAAAATTACGTAACAAACTTCTTAAATGGATGTCTTACTACTCCAAATCTGTTTATACAATATTTCAGGATGATGAAGAACAGTGTGCTATCATAATATCTCACAACGTAAATATCATTCAGCCATTCACAATACAACCCACAGTATTTCCCAAAGAAATAAAATAAGCCAGCTGGTCACTGGTTCTAATTTTGTAACTCAGAATTTCTTCAACAAGAATTTTTTTGGGTAGCTGTTTCTTTTTCAGTAACCACTCATAACAATGACACTTAGCTTTCTAGTTTATGACATGGTGCATGCATACGTTGCAGGCTCTTTCTCCTGAATTCTACCCTAGTAGATGTTGTAGTGAAATCTGGTTGAGGAAAGAGTCCTGAGATTCCAGAATCCAGAATGAGTATGATGAGGAATCCTTACAAACAGAAAAAGTATGTGGATCCCAAAATTGAGGGTAGACATGGAGTTGAATCTAGAGCCAGCTAAGCTAAGAGAGAAATGAATAGAAGTAGAAGTCCCAGTCATACTCTATATTCTCACCAACATTTTGCCAGGAGGATGGTCTCTACTCCTGCCATCTCTGTAGGATCGGAAACAGTAAAAGCAGTAACTAGTCAGAGGATGTGGGGTACTACCTGAACAGCACTCAAATTCAGTGGTCAATAGAATGTCATACCTCTGGATGAACAAGCTTACCTTGGCACCTAAATCTCATGGTGAATCGCTAACAACTCAAAAAGCAGTTCCACGTGTACATGTATAGGAAGTTTTCCTAAAGGTCATTCTCACTGGAAGGGAGGGCAGAGCAAACAAACAAACAAACAAGCTCAGATTACAAACCCTGAGATCCTTACTTTACTTGATTCAGAATGACTTATAGGTCAGACAGAATAGGATTTGCCTCCTTGTAACTTGGTAAGGAAAAGTCAGTATGAGAAGAAATAGATTATTTTCTTCAGTTCTGCAATTTTATTTGACATTCAGTGGGTTGGTTATCATCCACATTGACCGGCTGTAGATTTTTGAATTTGGTAACAGGCACCTAAGTTACCAATGTGTAGAGCTTGTTTGGTGAATCCTTATCTTCATTACGTTTTCTGGACAAACGTACTCCGGATGCGATATGGAGCATTCATTGTTCCTTTAGCCCAGACAGCTCTCTTGAGCCTAGTATGTATGCACACATTTGGAGTCCCCAATTCTTTCATGGCAAATTTTCGAATTTCTTTGAGTGCCAGAGGAGCATGTTTCTTGAAACCCATTCCATGGATGTACCTATGAATGTTGCTGGTGTATTCTCGCATCACCATCTCATTGATGGCGGAAGGGCCCTTCTTCTCCCCACCCTTTTTTGTGGGATCCATTCTACAGAGCCCAAGTTAGAAACCATGGGTGCGAGGGATTATGGGATGGAAAGCTGCATCCTAGATTCTCTCTTTTTTAATATATAATGTATTTATTTTTAATGTCTGTGCATTGGTCGTTAGCCTGCATGGACATCTGTGTGAGGGTGTCAGCTCTTGGAGTTGTAGACAGTTGTGAGCAGCCACGTGGGTGCTGGGGTTTGAACCTGGGCCCTCTAGGCTGGGCAGTCGGTGCTCTTAACTGCCGAGCCATCTCTCCAGCCCTAGATTCTCTTCTTAAATGAGTAACTGAAGTACTTTGGAAACTCAGTATAGCAGGGGAAAGGTGTCCAAAAACAAACAAACAAACAAGCAAAAACCAATAAAAACCTAGTGATTCACCAAAAAAATAAGCCTCACCAAGATAAACCCATCCACCATACACATTAATAGAAGTCAAATTTATTTTCTTTTAATTTTTACTAAGTATTGTATTAATTGTACAAATGAATAAGGTGCTGTATGATCATGTAATACATATATACAGTGTATAGTGATCAAATTAGAGTAGTTAAGATTTCCATCGTCTTAAAAATTATTTTGAGCCAGGTGGTGGTGGCACATGCCTTTAATACCAGCACTCAAGAGGCAGAGGCAGGGTGATCTCTGTGAGTTCAAGGCCAGCCTGTTCTATAGAGTAAGTTCCAGGACAGCCAGGGCTATACAGAGAAACCCTGTCTTAAGAAACAAACAAACAAACACATTATTTTGTAAATATCCAACTACTGTATAATGATTCTATATATTTATGAGCTACATTGTGATACTTCACTCTTTGTGGTAGGTACAACCAATCTCTCAATGAAATGCGATGTGATAAATATTCTCACTGCCATTGTTAACTGTGGACCCACAGGGCCACAGTAGAGGTCTCCTGTACATCTGCAGTTGGGTAGTCAATGTTATACAATAGGGAGCAAATATCAAGTATCACATCACTTTTTTTTACATGCACTTATGTATTTGTTTTATTTGTGAGTGGGATGTACATGTGTGAGAGTCAGAAGTCAGTTGTTCCTTCCACATGTGCATCCCAGGAACTAAACCAGAGTACCCTGACTTAGTAGACATCTTTACTGGCTGAGTCATTTTACCAGCCCAAAGTAAAGTTGGATTCTTTAAATTCATTTTTGTAATGCTGGGGCTTGAACCCTTGGCTTCATATGTTTTAGATAAGTACCCTGCCACTGCGGTACTTCTTCATCTCCTCTCCCCACTTCTTGCACACATTATTTTTTTATTTGATTATTTATTTATTTTGATTATTATTATTATTATTATTTTAGAGACAGCCCCTCACTATGCAGCTCTGGCTGTCTTGGAGCTCTAGATGTAGACTAGGCTAGTGTCAGATTCATAGAGATCCACCTGCCTCTGCCTCCCTAGTGCTGGGACTAAAGGCACATGCTACATGCCAGGCTTGATGGTATTCAGTTCTACCTATATGCTTTGAACACCAGCTGTGTGCACACCACCATGCCTGACCCTTCAGGGCATTTCTCATAAGAACAATATGGTTAAACTGTGATAACTGATTAGAAATGAAGTAAGTAGGCAAAACTCACATTATACTTTATATTGCCACATATAAATAACCATAGAAATATTTTTAGTTATAGGAGTCATTATAAACATGTGTTTCCTTGTTCTTCTGCATAGACAGACAGAATGACATCCTAATAGCAATAGGCATACGTAGACTTTGGATTTTGTTTTCAAATGGCATTATCCTAAACAAGAGAACCATGATTCATGGAAGGCAGTGGTGTGGCACATGTCTTTAATATCAGCTTGGGAGGTAGGTAAATCTCTCTTCAAGTTTCAGGACAGCCAGGGTTACACAGAGAAACCCTGTCTTGAAAAACAAAAATAAACAAACAAAAAAAACCTAGGACTTTCTAGAGTAAAAGCTAATTCTTAGGACTGGAGCAGCTATATACAAGTTAAATCCAAGCCCAACAAATTCTACAGTGACCAAAAAAAGGTGGCTGCTTCAAACAAAATCTACAATTAGACTTGGTAATGCAGCACAACTGGCAACATCCTTGCTTATCTATTATGCACAGAGCTCTAGGTTCAATCATCAGCACTGCATGAGCCAGGCATTGCAGTACATGCCTGTAATTCTTTTCTCAAAAGATGAAGGCAGGGGAATCAGACCATCTTCAAGATCAGCCTTGGCCACAAGTTCAAAGGCAATTTGGGATACATGGGATCTAATACCAAAAAAGCAAACCACAGCCGGGCAAGATGGCACATGCCTATAATCTCAGGGAGACAGAGGCAGGCAGATCACTGTAAGTTTGAGGCCAGACTGGTCAACCAAGCGAGTCCAGGACAATCAAGGCTACCTATACAGAGAAACCCTGTGTCAAAAATCAAAAGAAGAAGAAGCACGCACACACACACACACACACACACACACACACACACACACAAAATCAAAAACCCCAATCACGAAGTTTTCGCAGGGACTGGATGACAGAACTTCCAAAGGCCAGAGCTGGAACAATTGGAACAACAAAACCATGTAAGTACTAGAACATTTTATTTTTAATTGTGTGTTTGTGTTTGTATGTGGGTGTGTGGACGTGTGTCTAGGTACTCATGGGGGCCAGAGAAGTTATCAGAGCCCCTTTGGGCTATACTTATGGGTACTTGCAAGCCACCCGATGAGTGAGTGCTGGGAACTTACTTAACTCTAGTCCTCTACAAGAGCAGTAAGAGCTCTTAGCCGCTAAACCATTTCTCCAGCCTCCAGAGTTCACTCTTTGAACTTTTGGCTTGCAGTTCAGTGATGTGTCTAAGTGTTCAAATATCACTTTTCAGAATCCTTCCTCTAAAATCACTATCCTTTGTGATCCTTCTGTTGAAGTACTGGCTTATTTGTAGTCGTCTGCCCAAGAGTCCCGGGACATCAGTCTTCCTGTTCAGATACAACACTTCCTATGGTTTACAGAGAAGCCCAAGCCCTTGGGGAGTATCTAAGTGGTACATAGCTGTAGTCCAAGCTACTGTTGAGGGGGAGGCAAAAAAAACGGAGTTCAAAGTCAGTTTAGGCAGCATAGCAAAGCTTTATTTATAAACAAAACAACAACCACAAAACAGAAAAATATCAAGGCAGAAAAAGAAATGAAGTGATGTTTATTTACTCCATAGCCCACAGTTTTTTCATGTTGCTTGCTAAAGGGAACAACACAGGGCATTTTCAAGAAAAGTTGTCTGTGCTGTCCTCCTACTATCTATATCGAATGAACACTTGTTTCTTTAGTACTATTAGGTGGCTTCTAAAATTCCTTCCTACTAACATGGGAGCATTCATAAGTAATTCACTGTGGTTAGGAATGCAAAAAATAAGGCTCATATTGTATGGAGGATGAGTTCAGACAGACTATCATATAGATATAGTTGAGAATGACCTTGAATGCCTGATCGTCTTGCCTGCATGTTCCAAGTACTAGGATATCAGTCTATAGCACCCTAATAGATTTAAATCCATTTTTTATTTGACTCCTTAGTAATTTGGAGACTTTGGGCACATTATTTAAGTTTCTTGAAGTGATCATTTTTCATAACTTAACTTCTAAAGCTATTGTGTTATTAGTATAAAATGTTTTATACTAATAACAGAACATGTTAACTATGTCTCATAATGAGGTTTCATTGTAACATATATATATATAAATATATAAATGTAATTTAAATACATTATGTATATATATAATATACATATATATAATGTATTTCAATTACATTTACATCAGAATTAGTTATACAAGCATAGGTGAAGGTCTGTTTACAGGAGCATGGATACCTCACCAGTTCTTATTCTACTTAAGAAAATCTCTCTCTCTAACCCATCAATCATTAGCTGTGTATAAATGCTCAGAGAGAGGGTGGAGGTCCTTGAATACCTCCAGACATGAAGCTGACATTCTCAGTTCTGTGGAGATTTTGTGTAAGTAATCATAGCAGCCGGGAGATCAAGAGTGCATCTTTAGTTAGCCAGTTTTTAAATTTTACTATTTATTTAGTTTTTTGAGGCAAGCTTTTTTTTTTTCTGGGTATCCGTGGCTGACCAGGTTGACCTCAAACTTGTGTAGATCCACCTGTCTCAGCCTCCTGAGTGCAGGATTAAAGGCATGCTCTACCATTCCTGGCTATGACTGGGTATTTAACAGTCATTTACTCTCACTAACAATTTTTTATCAGTTGTTAGTGTCTGCAGTCACTATTGACTCTAAAAAAAAAAAAAAAAAGCTTAAATGGTTAAAGCTAATGACAGCATTAATGTATGTGCATAAATACAGCTATTTAGCAGGCAATTTGATAGCTGCATCATGTCAACTTAGCAAAACAACATCAGTACCATGCTCACCATGGTTACAAAAAGTGAATTTCCTCCTTAGCAAGCCTTATATCTAATTAGAAAGCAGTTGGCAAAATTGTTACTGTACGTCAATGACTATACTTTTCCTGACCAGACACTAGTATTGTACCAAGGGTCCACAACTGAACAAGATGGTCAACAACAATCCTTTTCCAACAGAATGCAAAGTACCTTCTTGAACAATGAAGGCTTGCCAGCAAGGAAGAAAATTCCAGCTAAGTAGAGTAATGCAGTGCTGGGGATTAAACCCAGGGTTTCACCAATCAAGGGACAAACTCTACCAAGGAAGGTAGATTCCCAGTCCCATATTTTTGTGTCATACATGATATAAACTACATGAAATAAGAGAAACAGCTTATTTACCCATAAAGATGGTTTGAATATATCTTGTAATTTTTTTTAACTAAACATATATTTTTTTGAAAGGATGGTAGGCTAATGTTTGTTTGTTTGTTTATTGCGATAGAGTCTCTTTACATAGCCCAAACTGGCCTGGAACTCACAGTCCTCTCACCTCAGCATCCTGGGTGATATTACAGCTGTGTATCATCACTCTTTACTACTTTCTTTCATCATTATTATTAATTTAAAAGGTGGATTGGAAGAAAATAGTAGTGTTAGATTTACATTTTTCTATTTTTTTTAAATTTATATTAGAGTGAAGGAAAAATAATATATATTCCTTACTCAACCTAAGATTCTTAGCTGGCATATTTATATTTTTTAAAAAAGGTGGATTAACATGGGGGAAATATGACAGATTTATTTCAATATCTTAAATACCCACTAGGAAGAAAAATCCTTCATTTGACATGTGTTTGGCGAATATCATGAGTTACATCAAACTCTAATAACCATACAAGTAGGACTGCCATTTGGCAGTTGGCAGAGAGGAAGTGGATAACCACCGTGAAGTGGTTATTTCCAATCAGCCATGCATCCATGGATGGTTTGTGAACCATGGTTAATTTAATATCCACACATGCTTATTAGAAGTATTCAGCCTCTTGCTATAATCAACTTGTTTATATATTTACAAGTAATGACTTTCTGCTTATTTTAATTAAGAAACCCTTCATTCATTAGGATCTGCAGACTAATAAAACCCTTTCCATTGGTGTAAACTGGTATTTATTGCAGTTGTAGGAAGAACAGGTTGACAAACTGCCATAGACATCTGAGAAGAGGTCTTGATTGACTTGCTCCTGAAAGAATTAAATCGCATAAACATTTTGGAGAAAAAAAATTACAATGTATGTCAAATGGGGCTAAACTCTAATATCCTTTGACCTAGCAATTTCTTTTCTAGGAATTTATCCTACGATAGTTGGCTAAATATATTTTATTTGAAGCATTGGTTGTAACAAGATATATTTGGGTACAGCATAAAGAAATATGAGTTTGAGGCTAGCCTGGTCTATATGGTGAGCACCAGGACAGCCAAGACTACAAAGAGAAACCGTGTCTCAAAAAAACAAAAAAAGAAAAAAGAAAAAAGAAACATGTATAATTTAAATGCTGATGATAAAATAAACATTATGGCTATCTACTGAATTGTTACATAGCTATGAAAAAGTGAGAAAAATGTACACATAATTGCATTGATAGGTATCTGTAGTACATTGTTTCAGGTAAATTATGAATGTATGTAGATCATACTTTCATTTGTGTTTAAAAACAAGAAGACTAACATGTTTATAAAAAATTATGGAAATTTAACACCTTGAGCAGAGATGGCCTTTTGCAGAAGAACAGGCTGTGGGTGAAGGGAGAATCTCTTTTCTTTGGGAATTAACAACTGGTAGATTGTCCAAGCATCAGTGGTTGGCCCCACACCGATGGGCATATATGCAGCTCGGACTGGACTCAGTAGGTTATACTACTTAAAAAGAAAGAAAAAAAAGGCATGAAGTTGAGAGAGAGATGTGTTGTTGAGGCCTAAGGAGAAACTAAAGGATGTTGTGGTATATATAATCAAGATATATTTTAACATGTATGCAGTTTTCCAGAAATCATTTTTTTAAGGAAAGTATAAAGGAAGGCTTGTCTCTGGGCTGTACATAGTTTCTGTTTGTTTGTTTGCTTGCTTGTTTGCTTGTTTGTTGACTATCTTAGAACTCACTACATAGACCAGGCTGGCCTCAAACTCACACACTGTGTGCCTCTGCCTCCCAAGTCCTGGGATTAAAGATGTGTGTCACCACTGCCAGGCTCATACTTAGTTATTTTGGCAACAAAATGTACATTTGTTTGTTTTTGGTTTTTCAAGACAGAGTGTCTCTGTGTAGTCTTGGCTATCCTAGATAGACTCTCTTTTATAGTCCAGGCTAGCCTTGAACTCACAAAGATGTACCTGCCACTGCCTCCCCAAATTCTGGAATTACAAGTGTGTGCCAATACCCTGGCTTTGACAACCAAATGTATAGTTGATCTTAAAAGTATCATTTTGGCAACAAGGAGTTCCTTGGTCATGTTCTAAAATCTCTATTCTCTTTGACTCACCTCGTTCTCCAGAACCTGTCAGCCAGGCTTTTATTTCTAACTCTTCACTGCTCTTGATTGCACTCCTGCTCCCAACACAAAACTTTTCATTTCCACGTGCGCATGCGCTCGTGTGTGTGTGTGTGTGTGTGTGTGTGTGTGTGTGTGTGTGTGATCGAATCCAGGGCACTGTGCTCTAGGTCTGAGCTGTGACTTTCTTTACTATGGGCCCTTTTTACCTTCCTACCCTTCAGTTACATCCTACTGAATCTAGCATCTTTCAGTTTCTCTTCCTGGCCCACACTTTCTGTCCTGGGCTGATGCCAGCAGGGTCTTTCTAATCCCCAACAATCTGCCTACATAAAGACTTCAGTATTTTCAAGAGCCCACATGCCAACTCTTTTGAAGAAAGGCTGGACTGTCAGGCATCTTCCTTCTCATGGCCTGTGCCAGTCTGCATCTGCACATATAACTTCCAGGCCCCCACATGGTAAAAAGCTAATTATTTTTCCTTAAGAATCCCCACATGCAGTACTAAAAAAAATCCTAATTTTTCCAGCTCTCCTACCACCTTTCTCATCAAAGTCCTCCAACTCCTCATTTTTTACTTTCTTCAAGTTCTTATATAGTGGCTTGTGCATGTTCCTTGTCATGTGGAAAAGCTCCCCAAGAAAGGCCACCGTGCTCCTTACACTGATGGATTACATAATATGAATTGCCCTGGGTCCAACCGGGTGACATATCTGCACTTTCTCATTTCCATCCTCATTTGCTTCTGTGGGATCCTGTCACACAAAGTACTCCTCAAGTATTTCTGGGATGCTCCAAGGAGCACCTCACCAGTGTGTATGCTCTAGCCCCCATCCACAGTCCATACACCATTTCTTTCCTCATTTCCTGTTCTCACCCCCTGCCAGGGACCAATGCTCCCCACTGGGCACCACTGCTGCTTCCACTGGATACCACCGTGTTCACTAAGCACTAGCCTCCTGCAGACACCACTACAATTATATTTCTCTGTGCTTGCCACACTGCTGTGAACATAACAGTCTCTCATAGACATTAGCTGTTGAATGAAGGATGATATTCACTAGGCCATGCTTTGATTTGCTTTTTCAGAGATAGAGATAGGTTACACTGGTTTATCCTCACGCTCTCTCCAGTCATCTTTGGGACTGATACAGACATTTGTGAAGTGGTTTTTCAGAGCTCAGGGTCCACTGTCTAGAGCTGTTGAATAACGTAATCCTAGCAGCCTTAGTTGCCAGCCTGAATCAGTGGGTTCTGCTCTGATGTGTTTTGATCCTTTTTTATGGAAACTTCCTACCTCTGGGTCTTCAAAGTTCAAATCCTAGTAGGAGTAGCTCTCAAATTTCAGGGAAGTTCAACTCACACCTCTAACAAAGTTGCTTTGTGCCCATCTGCTAAGCTAAAGAGAGTGTTCCCTAATGCGGCTCTCACAAGAAGAGAATTGAGGGCATAAAACAATCAGGGAACTGCTTTCCACTAGAAGAGTGACAGGGAAATGCAGCTAGGAATGAATGGACAGATGAGCTGAAAGTGAAGGTGGAGAGGGGATTATTAGAAGACACTTTATGAGTGTTTGCTTCCTATGCTGGCACGTAATATTCCCATTCAAATGCTTCCCGGAGGCTTTGAAGTTAACAGCACCTGGGAAAGAGCAGCATTCACACTTGGGGTTCCAACCCACTAGACCCAAGGTCAAGTAAACCTAGTGGTGAGAAGGGCTTGCAATGGGACTCAAATGGTATCCTGGGCTTCGTTTAATGAATCTGAAAGAATACTCTAAAGCTAAGGCAAATAACAAACAAACAAATAAATGTAATCCTGCACATTGTTTGATATTCCTAGTAAAACCAACACTTCAAATCATAGAAATAAAGTTAGAAACTTACTGTGACATCTACACATTGATAAAATGTGACATAAGTAAGAAAAATAAAACTCGATAGGCTAAAATACCTGATACTTCAGTAGCAAACGTATGTTTTTAAACACTAGTGGGTTTCAATTTTTCTCAACTTCTTCTTTCATATAAACATTTTTTTAAGTTTCTAGGAAGGACATAGTTTATTACCTGTTGTATTCAACAAAATTCCATGAATAATTTTGTATTCATGCAAAGGAGAAATGTGGAATGATTGTTTATCTAATACTTTCATTCACTATAGAGCATAAAACACGTGAAATCCAATTTAGATAAAAGTAGTTTCCTAACACTATTTATTTATACAACTTTGGAAATCAAACCAAAGGCTGGCACATATAGGGCAATGGTATGTCATGGAACTGTACCCCTAACATTATGTTGTTTTCCTTAATTTTTAAAAGTGTTTTATATAGAAGAAATGCCCTTGTCAATTATATGTCAATAACTCTGAGATTAGTGATAGACAAGTCTTACAAAATGTGAAAAAACTGGACTCACATATTTGAATGGTAGAAGTGAAAGTTGTACAACTGCACATTCTGAATGACCCAGTTCTAAGGCCAGCTGAGCTTTAATCCTAGAACTCCACAGACCGAATTAGGTAGATCTTTGTGAGTTTGAAGCCAGCCTGGTCAATAACAAGTTGTCAAGTTCTAGGACAGTGCAAGCTCTATAGAGAGACCCTGTATTAAAAAAAAAAAAAAAAAGAAGCCAAGCAGTGATGGGCATGCCTTTAATCCCAGCACTAAGTGAAGCAAAGGCAGGAAGATCAGCCTGGTCTATAGAGTGAGTTCTGGGACAGACAGGGCTATACAGAGAAACCCTGTCTCAAACACAGGGGGGAAAGGGGGCAGTTTCCTTTAGTTCCTGAGCCAAGCATGTTGTCTCACACCTATAATTTCAACACTAGGAATATTGAAGTATGAGAATCACTGAGAGTTTAAGTCAGAAGGGGCTACACAGTGAGTTCTGGGCATTCTGTCTCAATGGGAGGTCAAAATCATTGTTTTTCTCTTATGACTCTTTGCAAGAGGGTCACCTATTATTCTTGTGATGGAGTAAGAAAAGATTTCTTTTTCTCAGTGACATCAATTTTTAAGAAAGCTTACTTCTCATGGCACTCATATGTCCTCTTAAAGAAAATGTCCAGATTCTTTCCATTAGGCCAAACTTGTGCAGTGCTGGGAATGGTACATAGGGATTAAAATGCTAAGCAAGTACTCATACCCAGTGATTCATACCCAGCCTAAGTCTACATATTTTTTTGGCACTACTGCAGATTGAACTTGGGAAAGAACTCTGTCGCTAAGCTAAATCCCTTCCATCTGTAACTTTTAAGGCACTCTTACAGAGTGCTCAGAGGGTGCCATGACAACTGACGTTGTAGATTGGATAATTTGGAATTCACAACTTCCTGGCAGTATACTCATAGTAGGTACCAGCTCAAAAGCCACGTTTAACAAGAATCTTGAGGAATACCCCATCCCTGAGATTGCAAACACAGTTCCCTGTGGCTTCAGAAAAGGGAGAAAGTCCTCCCTTTCTGCTCATCAAAGGACAGTCTGCCTGCTTCCCCATCTGAAAGACTGACACTGATTGTCCACTTACTTCTGAGGAAATCCCCAGCTTCTCATCTCCAGATAACACTGAGTCAAACACAAAATCAGATCACAAGCGTCCACAGTCTATTTCCTAAAGACTGACTTATCTATGATCCTAAGCAAGACCGCCTTTCATGTAATCTAGCCAGTACTAAGCCAGACCCAGCTCAGTTCCTTATCAGGCCACCTCTTTTTCCTCTCAATGAGAAGTTTATTGGGATAAAATTTATGCACCAAAATGCACCATCATCAACCAGATCCCAACTCATGTCATCCACAGTAAAAAGAGGCACTGTATCTAACTCATTTAACATCACTAAACAAATTGACTAGCTGCTTGCTCTTGAACAAAGACCAAGAAATTTCATTCCAAAAGAAACTTACTGAGGCAGAACCCCACCTCCTCCACCCCAAGCAGGATATGATTCTCTGAAGTGTGTCATTTCTAAATCCCTAACATATATCTTCCTGTCTCAAACCTTTCTAGTTCATCTGGGCATAGTGCTGCAGTCCTGTAATCCATCTCAGCACTTGGGAGGTTGAGTCAAGAGAGTAAGTTCAAGGTCATCCTCTGCTAAAAATTTAGTTCAAGCCAGGGCAACATGAGATTTTTCTTTCAAAAACAGAGCAAAACAGACAAGAAAAACTGCCCATTTCAAGTCCCTTTTCTCAGAAGCTTTGGCCCACCATCCTGAACCACCAGACATCTCCTTCCAATGACACACAACAGATGTTCTCTATACTGCTTAGCACCATTGCTCAGACAGGGACAGCCTACCTCTGTGTGACTGCTGTGAACTTTGATGAGCTTCTCTTGGGCCCTCCAGAACTGGCTCCTGCTGGGCTTGTCGCCCAACAAGTAACCAGTGAGTGATTGATAGAAATAATCTAAAATACCCTGCTGCTCCCAACAATGCAAATTCTCTATAGTTTGTTCCATCCTCACAACATCCCAGTAGGTGTTAGCATTATCTCCTTTACTTGGATGAGGAAACTGAAACTCAGAAAGATAAATGGGTTCTCTGAGGCCACAAGACTGAGTTATACCAAAACAACACAATGAGTCCCACAAGACTATTATTTCAAGTCACTTCCGAAAGGTTTAATTGTTTTGTTTTTGTTTTTTTGTTTTTGACTGGAATATAGGATGTATGGAAAGGTATATGGTAAAAATGTGGAGAAGTCTATATGGAAAAGACCTTCTACAGCAAGCTCTAAAAGATAAATGTAACTTGGTAAGCAATGGAGAATTTCTGGAGGCTGCTGAGTACAAAAATGACACTTCAGTGTTGGGTGTTAGGAAGATTCACCTGACCTCAGGATGAAAAATGAGAGTAGAGGGAACCTATCTGAACGGGAGAGCCCATGAGCAAGCAAAGACAATAGTAAGAGTGCCTTGCTCTAACCACGAGAAAGAGTGGTTAGAACTTGACAGAATGAGATGAAGATTCAGGAAAAAAAGGAAGTGATCACAAAACGACTGAGCATGAGTGCAAGCAATGTGCTCCTAAATCAACTTCAGAAGCCAGAAAAGGGTGACCTCCCAGGCTCATAGGAAATACTTTGACTTGGCATGCCTTTGCTCTCTTTTTCGATTCTTCCAAGCTTTGCTTCTTTTCTCCATCTGTGACTTTGAGCTCCATCGCCTTACACAGGACTTTTCTGTTGAGAGGTTTTCTTTTGTTTTGTGTTTGAACACAAATATTTCAACGTTAGAGAAACGATTGTTCCAGCTTGGATCAGATTCACAATATTACATCTTCAAGGCTAAAAGAAGAGTAAGGCATGTTTCTTCCTGGTTCAGGCTTCAAATTAAATAAAGCCTGTGACAAGTCATTGACATTTACCTTCAGAGCTAAGTACTTGCTTACCATATGCAAGGACTTGCGTCTCATCCTTCCTACTACAAAGCAAAAAAAAAAAAAAAAAAAAAAAAAAAAAAAAAAGAAGAAGAAGAAGAAGCTGAAAGTAGACACGACAAAGCATGAATTGTGTACAATTCTAGGGAGTGAACCAGGACCCAAGGCATCAACTCACCACTTGCTGTAACAGTGATCTACAGCCTCGGTTCCAGGAACCATTTTTTTTTTCTTTTTTTTTTTCTTTTTTTTTATCAGTTACATTTTATTAACTCTGTATCCCAGCCGTGTCCCGATCCCTCATTCCCTCCCAGTCCCTCCCTCCCTCCCTCCCTCATCTCCACCGTGCCCCTTTCCAAGTCCACTGATGGGGGGGACCTCCTCCCCATTCATCTGATCCTGTTTTATCAGGTATCTTCAGGACTGGCTGCAAAGCCCTCCTCTGTGGCCTAACAGGACTGCTCCTCCCTTCAGGGGTGGGGAGACCAAAGAGCCAGTCATCGAGTCAGGAACCATTTTTTAACTAAGAAAGTTACAGAAATGTCAGAAATATTTAACCTAGAAGTTCAAATTAAAAAATTACATTATTGAGACAAGATTTCTCTGTGTAGCCCTGGACAGGCTCAAATTTGCTATGCTCTGTAGACCAGGCTGGCCTTATTCTTACAGAGATCCACCTACCTCTGCTTTCTGAGTGGTAGGATGATAGGCATTTTTTTTTCTTAATAACTCATCACTAATTTAAACCCGTCTAAATTATTTTTTAAACCTGGTTTTGTTTTCTCTACTTATTCTCTCTTCACTCTCTTCCAGCTAGATGGCTCTAGAATTCCATTGATTATTTTATTTTTATATCTACATAAGTATGGTTAGATAATATTCATACAAATTTTAGCCTGTGACTCCCCGCCCAGTAACAAAGACTCACATCAAATGTTCTCAATAGCCTCAAATATTTGGTCCCTTGAGATAATATTCCAATAAGACATTAAACACATTGTGGGGGTATGGAAACCACAAGAAAGGGATATGACTTTATTAATACAGGGTTGAGTATGTGCTTTTCCACTGAGGGAAGGAAATGCAGGCTTTTAAAAGCGCATGTGCTCTATTCACTTCTTTGATACTCAGAAATCCAAGGAAGCCTCTTCATACATAATCAATATAGGCCTGACTCTACAACCTGCCCCTCCAACTCCCCTTATGGTCTTTCCTATTTCAGCAGTAGAGGATTAAGATCCAAAACATTTACATTGCAATAAGGTTTTCAGTTTTAATGCATTCTGGAAACCCTACTGTACTGTGCCTGTATTTGGTGTGCATATCATAATCAAAGCCATGTGTGAAGATTTGTATTTCAAACATCTTGTACTCCAATATGTTCTGAGTTACAGCCTTTGAAAATATGCTATAGCTTCAATACAAAGCTAACTGAAAGGCTAATCTCCCCGTTGTTTCACATTAATTAGTGAAACCTGTCACTGAAACTTTTTTAGTGATAGAAAGTATCAGGCCTTTCATCTTAGTTTTAAGCATCACTCTGAAAACAGCAGAGAAGGGACTGAAAAGACAAAAAGGAAATTTAATTTTATGGAACAATAAGGAGAGTCTTTAAAAATGTAGGGAAGTTCACAAACAACCAGTGAAAGCTACCAGGAGGCAACTCCACCACAGGGCTCCCTTTACAGTATTAGCCATCACCTACATTCTTAACAGACTCCCAAATCCAAGGAGCAAGATTTGCCTGCACACAAGGAGGCAGAGGCAGGAGGAGGATGAGTTGAAAGCCAGACAGGACTACCTAATAAGCACCAGCCCAACTGGTGCTATGCATCAAGCTGTCTCAGTAACAACAACCAAGAGAATAAAGACCAATTAAAAATGGTTTTAAAGTAAAACAAGCCACCAGTGGATATCTTTAAAATCAGTACTAAACAAGGTACAACTGGAAGATTTATAGAATTAGATTAAAATGAAGAAACATGCTGAATTTACCCAACTTGCCATTTAAGTAAATAATATACTCAAAGAGTTCTCCGGAAATGGCAAGTTTTTCACGATCTAAAATAGCCAAAGCCACAGTCTAAAATAGGACTTTCTGATTTTGTACAGTTCTTTTTTGTAAATAGTATTTGTGTGAGCATTATTGTACTTTGCCCTCAAGATAGAAGAAGCTTGATGAGAATTAACACATTTGGAGGAAGTGTGCATTTTTTGGAAAGCTGGAGGCAAAAAATGCAAATACAAAGTCAAAAATACAGCTTTTGTTTGGAGGAGAAAATGATTACTTAATGCTAAAATAAAACAAAATGGAAGCCAAGGACACAGTTTCTTTAACCTGCAGTTAAAAGCTATCCCAGAAACCCAGCACCAAGCATAGTTTTCTTCAATTGAACAGAGTTTAAATAATTGAATTTATGATTTTCTATACATATTCAGCATCTCCTCACCCCACCCCTGTTGTTGTTTACTTCTCTTTTCTCCTCCCCTCTCCACATCCAATTTATTTCTGCTCTGATACTGGCAATTAAATTCAGGGCCTTATGTATGCTAAGTGCATAGTCTATCAAGGAGCTCCACAGCCAACTCTTCCCTGCCCAATGCACACACTCTAATTGAAATTTATCCTTGGTCTCACCTAATCCAAGAAGATATGAAAAGAGATCCACCTTTACCATACCCATCTGTGTCCTGGTAGCTGAGGGAGGGGAGAGCCAAGAAGTGTGTATTTGGCATGTACAGTTGAATTATCCCACACTACAATTATTATGATATTATCATCTGATTATACCATGAATTAACATTAAAATAAGAAAAAAAATATATTTTCTGAGTAGTTGATCTGGAAACCCCAACTATCTCTGTTTCAGTAGAGGAATAAATGGTAGGTTTAAAATAAGCTAAAAGAGTAAAAGGAAATTTTGGAACCTAACTGCTTATTAGACAGAACTGGCTGTATTGAATAGATTTGGTGGGATACACTTTATTTCTCAGCAAATGCACATTAGATAAGTGTCTCTTCTTGCTGGGTTCAAATAGACTATCTCTTTAATATAAGGGGAAAATAAACCTTTAGGACCCATAATACTAAAAGTTGTTTTTGGAATTAGTTTTTCCTTTTAGCTAACACTGTTGTAATATGTGTTTAACAAAATTATAGAGAAACTGAAAGAATTATTGTTCTTACTCTTTATAGGCAAAGCAACGGTATTCTTTTCTGATGTGTTAGAAATTTGTTTGACAGCACAGTATTTATAATGTAACCACTTTAATACTCCATGATCATTGGCATAGAAAACCAAAAAAACATGGAAGAAAACGTTGGGCATAAGGAATGGGAAATGATCAGAAATACAAATAGGCTTGGGCTTTGCCTTTAAGTTAAATGTTAAACCAAACAAACAGGTGCTGAGGAATCTAGAATATACTTCCTGTTTGTAGTTATGCTTCCAACTGGTTGTCCAAACTCATTTACAAAATTAAGAGAAATGAAACAGTTAAACACACTGCAAAAAAAAAAAATCCACCTCAATAAAAATTCAGGATATTCTTGATTTACTATGACATTTTGATATACTGAACATTATTTTCCATTGCTGGGGGTGGAACCCAGAGCCTTATACATGCTAAGCAAACACTCTACCACAGAGCTATATCTCCAACCTGAGGTTTACTGAGTCTTTGAGCATCACTGGTGAATAAGTGAATAAGTGGCATTAAATAGATTCGTACGTTTTGATGATTTTTGTCTTATTTCCTATGAAAAAAGTAGTTCTAAAATGTACATATGTAATATATTCACCTGGGACAATTATCTAAATGGTAGAACATTAGATATTTTCACTGAGAAATTTAATTTCATTTATTTAAGTTCTACCTGAGAAAGTTCAAGACGGGTGACAGGAACCCACAAATCAGGCAATCTTAGAACCATAAATCTATGGAAATACCTAAATAATAAAAAATAAATAAATGCAATTAAAGCACACAATATATGCCATGGAAACAAACATCCCAGATATTCACTTGTTGAACTCATTTATTGGAGAACAGTGTGCCAAGGCAATCACATAGCAGTGCAAACTTTAAATTTTTTTCAACATTCAACTATTCATATCACTTCTCTGCCCTTATTCCATTTTGTCCATAAAACACACTTACCTCTTGACACAACATTACAACATCCGCTTAATTGTGTGATTAATATTGAATGTTTTCTGACATGACTGATATTTTGGCTTTGATTAAATGCAACTATCCTCTGGGTTTGAAATGTCTGATGGAATAAAGGAGAAATGTACTGGAAGACTTCCGTAACTACTTTCCTCAAGGCTTAAAGAAGTTCCTGAGATGGTACTTAGAATTATGCCCTGAATGTAACCATTTAAAGAAGAAAAGTCCATGGCACAAACAAAGAAAATTAGGCTTGCACAATACGCTTGAGAATCAATGAGGAGCCTTACTTCTTGCATTGTAGATAATGCATTTCTAAATCAACTGTAACTGAATACAGTGGCATGTTCCTAGACTCCTAGCACTCAATATACTCAGGTATATTGAATATATATACACATATATACATATATATATACACACACAAATAAATATATACATGTATATATACATACACACACATATATGAAGAAAGATATTTTCCCAGGATTTCAAGATGAAGTCTGAACAATACTTCAGGGCAAACACAAAAGTCAAATGTAGGCAGGCATTTGAATCACTCAACATACTTGTACCCATAGCAGTTCTATTTCTCTAGCACTAAGGAAGTAAGTTTTACCATCTATCTTAGTTAAGAGATCCCCTCTTCTGATTCTATCACAACTCAGTTTTGAACACCAGACTACTTGGGACATATTTTTTCAAACCTAATCTAATGTTCAGATGTGCATTTACATACCCTTTACAGAATACCACATATGTACCAAATCAGTTTCAATTAGTGAAGGCTAAAAAATATACACTACAATCCCAACAAAAATTGCCTGGGGGCATACATTTAAAGAAATGAGTACAAATGATAAACAAATGTACAGAGAGCATGGTGGTTCATGCCTTTAATGCTGGCTCTTGGGAGGCAGTGGAAAGTGGATCTCTGTGAGTTCAAGGCCAGCCTGGTGTACAGATCAAGCCAGAGCTGTTACACAGAGAAACCTTGCCTCAAAAAAAAATTAATACTACTACATAAATAAGAGCAAATAAGAGTAGTTTTTTTTTTTTTTTTTTTTTTTTTAGAATGACCTAATTTTATTTAATGTATTTAGAAAGTATCAGGACAGGTAGTGGTGGTGCAGACATTTAATTCTAACTCTCAGGAGGCAGAGGCATCAGATCTCTGAGTTAGAGACCATCCTGGTCTAGAGGATGACCAAGACATCAAGGGCTACACAGAGGAACCATGTCTCAGAATGTATCTGGATGCTGAATCCATAGTACTTAGAAGCAAGAATAGATTTATTTAAATATCTAGTGTATATCAAGATTTGACATTTATCAGTGGTAATTTATTTTGTGACTTAATATTTGTTCAGGCTTATTTGCTAGATGTTTCCAGACTTTATTTTTTTTTCAAAGATAGAAGATGGCTCTTGTCCCTAATTTTGATACTGAAGTAATACTTTCCAACTTTTTGTTATTCAAAGTGATAACACTGTTAGTGGCAGCATCAGAGCTTAAATTCAATGTTCTAATAGCAGTGTTATGCAATTAGTCAATATTCAATAAAAGGGATCACATACAGATATACCCAGATATATGCAAATCTGGGATTAAGACTTCCTCAGTTTTATTTATGTAAGGAAATTATGCAGTTAAACAGCACTCAATAAAGAATGAATTGCATCCATATTTTCCAGATGAACCTTGTAATTCTTCATTTCACCAGTTCAGAGACTAAAACTTCAGGTATGAATCTTTATATCATCATGAAATTTTAAAACACCCATAGCAAAGACAACAAAAATGGTGTCTTCAATATTTTTTCTAACCTAGCACTACTAGATTCTTGCCCCCTACCACATTTATCTACTAGATTTCTCTTACATCACTGATTTCTCAGACAGTCTTATGAGACTGTTTCTGTAAGATTAAATTTAGTGCCTTTGGCATAAAGTGTTTCAGTGTTGAACAGTTTAACATTCAATGGAGGAGGTTTCATTTTCTATCCCTGAGATAACAGCAAATCAAGCTCAAAAATTGTGGGGCCTCAGAAATGATCAAGGAATAGATGTCTGATGGATCAGATGAACAGATGCTATGCTAGAAGAAAAGACAAATGCTGAAGTGTATAATGGTTTTGAAAAGACTGTGTTATCAAACATGTCATTTGTTGCAAGAACCTGCATTGTTGGCATCAGTTGTGGGATATGAACTTGTTAGCAAAGTGAAACATGATGGCAGATAGATACTGACGACTGATGAGTCAATGAAAATTGCTAAAGTTGCCCAACTGAGTGTCTTCATTTAATATAGCATTGGTCAGGCATTAAATAGTTCCTTCTAGTTTGGGTTATCACCATAGCCAATTGCATGTCGGGTATCACTGTGACAAAACATTTTTTTTTTCATCGAAGATAGTGAGATTTCCAAAGAAGCAGTATCTCTTTGGCCACACTCTCAAATTACATTCTCTTTTGGGAATCTGCTACACAGATACTAGCATACAAGACATAGGTGAGCAACTTTTCTGTGGGAGTTCTCAGCAGCTAACATGAGTAGCAATTTGTAAACAAATTTTATGCCTGGGGTCAATATCAAGGTACACTTATTTACTTTTTCACCACAAATAGCCATCAGTTTTCTTTGTCTCAAACATTTACAGAGGTAACTGTCACCAACAATATCTCATCATCTCACCAGTGAAGTTTCTGTGGGCCTGATTTTTGAGGAAGGCTTTAACTATTTATTTTCTAAGAAAAATACAACAAAAGGAAAAAGGAGTCAAAAGCTCTCCGGCTTTAAGAGCATGTTTTTCTGCACTTTCTTCTAGAGGGAAAGATGGAAACTGACAGACCTGATCATTAGGATTAGTCCTCATCTTCTCTTCCATCCAGCCACTGTAGACACTACAGTATCCAAGGAAACAAAGACATCTTTTGAAATTGGACATTTAATTTTTACCTTTTAAAGTTGAATCTTTCTTCTTTTGTCTTGTGTCAGGGCATCCAAGGCTGACTCTCAAATATGTAATTTTTCTACCTCAGATTCTTTAGTGCTGAGATTGCAGACTTGTGTCATCTCTTTATACCTATAGCAAAACTCACTTTTCTCTATGGAGCTATAGATGACACCCCCCCCCCCCACACACACACCATACACACCATACATACCATAACAGAATGCATCATAACATGATAAAACTGGAAGAATGACTGGAAAGTAATAAGCCTGGAGGCTAGTGTTTGTTTTGTTTTGATTTTTTTCATCTTAAATGAAACAACAGTCACCTCAGGAGTCCATAAACTTATTGTTACAATACTGACATTGGTCAAAACACTTCAAGACATCTTCCTTGGGAATTGTTTTCTAGGTTAGCTTCTAAGCTCCTCAGAAATATCAGTCTCATTACTCAATAGTCACACTCGCATAATACTAACATATTTTTAGCAGGGGAAAACTGGATGATTTCAAGTTTATGATCTAACCTTTTCTTTACATGTGAGTGTAGACTACCACTGAGTTTTAATGTCAGAAGCAAGTTGTAGATGAGAGTAAAAATTGATCCAGTTTAAGTACCATGTTTACAAGTTTCAAGTACTCAACTCTGGTTTTTAATCAAAGAATAAGTGTATTCATTGAAACACAATAAACAATAGGCATCTAATAATGTAAACTTTGTGTGTTTAAATAGTCAAGGCTATGGTCATAAGTCTACATGCTTGGTTTAGTGATTACATTTATGATGTTCCCAGTCTCCACTTGCTATTTAAAATATGTATTCATTTGTTCCTCAATATGAACTGTTACTTGCTTGTAATAAAATATTTCACATTATTAAAAATTGAAAACTGCCTCAAAGCTAACTACCTGCAAATGAAAAAGACACGAGCTAACATTTGTTCAGAGACTAGTCAGTGACAAAGTCTTAACGGAAGATTTTGTTGTTGTTGTTTTGCTTAGTTCTTAGACAGCTCTGGCATGTATTATTATTATAGTGTAGCTAGCTCACACACAACCTTGTAGCTTACCTTTCCAATAGCTTTTTAAAAATCTCAACAACATCATACTCTACTGCCTATTCCAAAATGTAGTTCTTGCTCTTAAAAACAAGCACAGAACAAGATTCTAACCAACATTGTTATAAACTTTATAATATAAATGGTAAAAAGCAAAAATCAACCTTCCTTGACTGTTTTTGTCTTTTTTAATTTTCAGGGGGTTTTTGTTTGTTTGTTTTGTTCTGCTTGTTTGTTTCAAGAATAGCATTTCTCTGTGTAGCCCTGGCTCTCCTGGAATGTACTCTGTAGACCAAGCTGGCCTCAAACTCAGAAAACTCAAGAAATCTGCCTGCCTCTGCCAGTGCTGACATTAAAGGTGTGCACCACCAACAACTGTTAGTATTTATATAAAAATGCCACGCTCACAATCAATCTTAAATCTGATGAGGTTTAATGGATAGAGAGAGAGAAGGAGAGACATGATAGGGGGAGGGGAGGGGACATCCAGACAGAGAAAGGGGCGAGGGGAAGGGAGTATAAGAGCAAGAAGGCAAGAGAGTAAGAGAGACAAAGTGGCCAGTTGATTATTTTATGGAGCAACTGAACCAGGCCTGCCAGGTCAGGGAGACACATGATGGCATCATAGGTTACTAGGCAACCCAGAAGCTGTTTGCCTAAATACTAACACTCCTTCTTTTCTATTTTTTAAAGACAGGTTCATCACTTCCAGGTTGGCCTCCAACTCTGTGTAGCTGAGAATAATGAAAAAATGAAGGTCTGATTCTTCTGTCTCTCCATCTCCAGTGCACGAATTACAATGGAGATGGTGTTTGGGATTAGTTTCTTGTATACTAGGCAAACACCCTTCTTTTTCTCCTACTCTGTAATTTTTTTTCTTTCTTTCATTGTTTTGTTTTTAGAGATAGGGTTTCTCTGTGTAACAGCCCTGGATGTCCTGGAACTTGCTCTGTAGTCCAGGCTGGGCTGGAACTCAGCCTTCTGTAAACTGGTATTAAAGTTGTGGACCACCGCACTCAACACTGTATTTTCTGCTCTTGGTGTAAATAAACAACAGGAATCAGAAAGAGATGAGCTATTACTTAAAAATTACAATAGGTATCCGTTTTAGTGAAACTGACCTGAAGTCCCAACAGCAATATACTCAGGTGGAAATTTTATGTCTTTCACTATAGCATAACCAAGGCAAATATAAACAGTGATGGTATTCAGAGATTACATTAGATTACAGATGGCAAGTTGAAACTAATGGATCAAGTAGGTTGTATCTGGAGAATCTTTCAAGTGTCTTCATGTTTCTAACAAATATTTAGCAATAATCTATAATTAATTAACATTAAACCTGATTTTAATAACACTTGTGTCCCATGATTCTGTAACTGTCCTAATCAATGATTGCCAAACTACCCCATAAATCAAGATGAAGGCTTTAGGAAAATACACTTCTACTGTTACAAAATGTCTCTTCTAGATTGTCACAGATACCCTCCTTTTACCTTTGATGGGTATTTACTTTTCTTTCTTACTCAAATATTGTTATGTAAATGTTCTTCATTATTCCAACTCCTGGTCTGTCTTCCTTCCTTCTACTGACCACCATTAATCCTTACATCTGAACTCTTCCCCAATCTCCCTTTACCCCCCAGCAATTGGCCTTGAGCCCCAGGGTAGAGGGAACTGAGAGCTCAACAGTTAGTTTGGGTTTGTTCCATGGGTTTTCTCAAGTTGACTGGCTACTGAAAAGCCAGCTATCATGTGAAAATGTGAATAGAATATAAATTGTCCCTATTCAACAGGTTAATAACAGTTATTTAGGGATTATGATTATAACTGTAATAAAGCAATAATCACAAAAATAATTTAAATGGTTTATTAACTCAAACAGCAATAGTAGAGATTTTGGATATTGCTTTTTGGATACAAACATTAACAAATTAACAGTAGCCAAATAAATACTCTACATTTCTGGTTTTAAATATCAGCTCGGATATTTGAAAGAGATTTGAAACAAAGCATGAGATAGTGTTTACTGGCTTCTGAACAAGGCCCTTCTTCAGTACCATTTTTCCATTTATAAATCTTAAATTGGAGAGGGAGCCTTTTGCTTTTTTCACTTCACAAATGGTTGTTGAAAACAGAATGCAATACACACAAAAAAAAAGTTTTGTTTTTTTTTTTTTAGACCTAAGGAAACAGCTACTACTCTTAAAATGATCACTTCAAAGTGTCAGACATCCAAATTGAGGTGGTTCTCTTTGAAATCTCATCAGTAAAACATTTCTCGCACAGTAGGTTCGGCATTAACCCTGCATTTACGATAGGTAGTATTATAGAGGGCTGGTTGCTGCATACCAACGTCAGTACCAAGTTCTTCGTCAGGAATTAGAGTCTGTCCCAGATACCAAGCAGGACAACACTGGCAAGAAAACAAAAAGTGAACTGCAGGTAGGTCAAAACAGGCCACGTTTTCTTACAGAAAAATGTCATAGAATATTACACGGATTTGTCGTCTTAAATGGCTAGTTTATAATAAAACAAGAAGGAATGTCTTATTTCTAGCATCTTATTTCTCGAGTCTTATTTCCAAATGCTCTCTACATAGACTGTATTTTCAAAAAGCAATTTAGACAAGGCACATAGCCTACTCGAGAGCAAATATAAACCTGCCATTTGTTGAAAGGTGTTTTATAGCTGCTATAAAGGTTCCACTTCTCTCCAGTCAGCAGATTAGCAAACAGGTTGAAGTGCTATCACATTTGAAATATGCAACACTGCTTAGTCCCTCAGCTGTTTTACTTTTAGCGTGTGTTTTGAAACAGTCTCTCTTAACTTTCAAAAAAATTGGGCTCCTGTGTTAAGTTACCATTAGAACACAGTGTTGCGAACAGTTCTCTTTTCAAATGTTTTCTGCAGAGGTAAGAGTTTTCAATGGTTATATGAAACAAAAGCTTTAGTGAGAAAAGAAGTGCCCTTTGGAGTCAACAAATATAACTTGCTCTGTTTTCCAGAAACTCCTATTAAAAAAAAAAAAAACAGTTTATGAAGTGACCCAATAACAGCAGCTCAGGTATCCCAAGGAAACCATTCACTAAAACATCTTAACTTGATTTTAAAGAAAAATGAAGACAATCTGTATTATATAATACAGAATATGTAGTATTTAAAGAGACAAACCCCTGTCTAACCCTTGGCTAACATGTCTCCAATTTTAAAAACTTTATATTCTAAATTCGATATTAAGAAATTTAACCAGAAAAAAGCTTACGTTTCAGGCTTCAGACAACAGCACATACACACACACAAAAAGACTAAAGCAAGCACAGTTTACTTCATTTGATATCTCAAAGATGTCAGTAGATTATTCCACCGCGGGCATGTGGGGTGGCCAATCCTGGGAAGGAAATTTCACCCACAGGAAAGAACAGGGAAGCTTGGTGGCAATTTCAAAATAAGTTTTCAAACTGCAGAAGAGTCTCCAATTCCTTTAACATGCAGAAATCACACATAATAAAAGCACAGGAAATACTATCGAGCATGCTAATTTTAATTGCCCAGAGGTTTTCAAAGCAAACACCGAAACTTAAATGCATAGTCCAAATTCTTGCTCCAAAACCACTGTCTTTGTGCATTGAAAAGGAGGAAAGACAACCCCATCAATTGTTCTCTGCAGATAAAGGCACTGTTTTGCAGATTTCCCCCAGATCAGTGCCAGACTTGCTAATGACCTGCCCACCCACCTGGGGCCCTTTCCAAGGTGGCCCTCAGGAACTGCCCCACATCTTCGTTTTCCAGAAAGCTTGATATTGGACAACCCAAAAAGGTTTGTCGGTTCGATTGGACGCTGGTCTCTAGGAACACACCTAGAACAGTTCCGGCAGCTTGTCTAAAGGAGAGAGGAGTCAATAAAATACGCGTGTAAGGTGTCATTTTCCTTACTAATAACACATGTTCAGATGAATCCGTAGCATTTTTATTTTCCTGTGCAGCAAACAGAAGCTCAAGACCCCAGAGTTATCAGTCCCGCATGAAGACAGTTAAGCTAAAACTGCATTTCGGCCCCCTTTTTCCTTTAACCTAAGACTACCTCACAAAAAGCATTAACAGTGCTGAATTTTCGTTAAGAATATGTAAATGGGTTATGCAAAAAAAGAAGCCTGGGGAAGGAGTAGCATACAAACTCTCAAAGGTACAAATGTGTTGACAAGCCTTCGTTTCCCTCCAAACGCGGCTTGACTATTGTCCTGAGAAAACGTTGTGCGCTGTTGTTCTTTTTTAAGGATTCGAAGGTACTGTGGAATCCCAACAAGGACACGCTTAATTCGACAAACACACACACTACGTGAGAACAGTGAGGAGAGAGGGATTGTGTGTGTTTATGTGTGTAACAGGAGCTTCTTCTGGTGGGTTTTGTGCCCAAATCTTGTGATAGCCTCCCCCCACAAAGCACATCAATTCCCCACCAGCGTGCCCAGGAAGAACTTCTTCGCTTCCATTTTTGTTTGTTTGTTTTTAAAGTGCGTTCAACTGCCACGACCTACATTGTCCCGTGAGCTTTGAGTTTCAACTCCACCACAGCACAGCAGCCAGTAGTCTGCGTTGCACTGCTCACCGTGGGGGTTCGTATCCGGCCGCCATGTTCCCTACTCTAAAGCCGCCCCCAAACCAACCTTCCTTCCCACATCCCTGTCCTTTCTTCCCCCCAACCCCCGCTTAGGCGAGGCCGCCCTCCCCGCGAGGCTCCTTTCAAACTCACCACCACCACCCCCTAGCCACAAAATCCTCCTCGACGGCTGCAAGACTACGCGCCTGCGCGCCGCGCCCGGGAGTGTGGGGGTTGGGGGAGTCCTATGGACCCCGCACTCTGGCTTGAAAAGGCCGAAGCCACCGGGAGTAGGGGAGGGGTTGAGGCCCGGACTGGAGCCTCTTCTGTCCTTCCTGCGAGTCCCTACTAAGGCGCCGGCCGAGCTCTCACACGTGCGCGCTAAAAACCCACTTCAAAGTGTGTTCCCAGTGAAGAGGAGGCCCCTTTTGGGTCAGCCTCATACTCAGAGCAGGCCGCCTAACGGGCTGGAACCTGAGTGCCTCCATCCCTGGTACGACAAATGCGTTTGGAGGGCCGAGCAAGAGGGTTTTCGCGGACCGCTATGGAAAGGCAGCAAGCGCCCTCTGGGCACCATCGTCCTTACTCCCACCCCCACCTCCAGTGGAAAAGGAATTGAACACAAAGTTTGCTGGCAGCTCTATGCTGTAGCCTTCGGAGCTCGCCATTGTTTGGGCTCGTATTGACCCCAGGTCGGGATTAGGCAGAGGCTGATTTCTGCTTTACAGCCCCGACAGCCTAATGAGGCCGAGAGGCGATGGGGCGCGAAGCCGCGTAGGAGCCAAAGGCGATCCGCTAGCTTATGGCCGCCAAGGGTCCTGTTGGTGGAGGTCAAAGGGTCAGCGGGCAGAAACCGCGAGAGAATTGACGTTAGGAAATGAGGTCCCCCTCCTCTCTAGCCAAACCTCAAGCGGAGATTTAGAAGAATTTCGTGTTGTGGACAAGGTCCAGGAGCTTCCTAAGGACTTCTGAAACCTCTGGTGTCACCCTCCCTGCCTTATACCCAGCTAGAGCCCAACTGGAGACTTGGCTCTCCAGGGCCTGTGACAGGAGAGGTATAGGCACTAGTATAGCAGTACCCTTCATTCAGCTGTTGGGACAGCCTGTCAGAAACTTACAAGTTATCATTTCTTTGGACTTCTGGTTTGATTTGGGTGGATTTTCTTAGGAGGAAAAGATGTAAGAGACAGCCAAAGCCCGGAGCTAAAGAGACAAGGACAAGTCAAGCAGAAATGGGGAATGCACTAACTCTCCTGGAAGGCTTTGGGAACACTAGTTCATCCTTCACAATACCTACTAGACAGTCATGCTTAGCCTGGATGCTGATCTTTGAACCTTCCAAACCAGATGAAGGCCAGGGTTCATTTGTCATGCTTGGAAACGCTATCTCCCTTTCCCCCTACTTAACAGTTGGGACTTTTAAGCTAACCCCCATTTATAGGAGTAGATTACTAAGGACCTAGCATGGACTTTTGAGTTTTAGCATTTGTGACATGGTTGTGTGTGATTATTCTCTTAGGCTGCTTACTTTAAATTCAAGAATATGAATACGCACTCCCAATGCCAGATTATCGGCAAGAAAAATCAAAGAATTAAAAAAAAATCAAGAAAAAAATTGCATAAAGTACATTTTTGAGAAATTTGCTGTACTCAAATCAAGAAGGAATCATGAGAAGCACACTTTTTATAGTTATTAGGTTATCAATGTTATTTTTCAGCTTCCTCTCATAGGACACTCAGTGCTGTATGTCAATATCTATAGTAAAATATTTTCAAGCCACTAAGAAAACCTAGAACTATTTGTGTCTGTTAATGAGAGCTTTCTTATTATTTAATTAATGTAAGCAAGGGTTTTAACCTATCTCTACTTAAAGTTAGGTTAGGATTGGGTCAGCAGGGAGGGAACCCATGGAGAACAGTAAATTGTGGAGGCTCATTGAATATGGAGAAGAAAGGCTAGCCATTTGCATTTCACAATGACAACATTTTTTTAAGTCTTATGATTAAAACTTTTCTGAAAAATTGCTGAGAACTTAAAATGATCTCTGGTCTGTATGAGAGGGAAAGTCTGAAATATCGATCTGGCCCAAACCCTTCAGTGTCAAGGTCAAGACTGGAATGGCTGGGAAGGGTGTGGTACGGGTTACCTGCTCTGCACATGAGTGATGATTCCAATTAATGTTCTTGGCTTTCAGACTGATACTAGCAAAGTGAAGTGCAAAAGACAGCATTTTTCACTAAGAAAATATTGCTTCCAAAGCAAATTACAATTAAAAATTTCCAGTAATTAATCGTTGACAAAAAAATAAGTATATAACAAAATAAATTGTTTCAATGTATCCTGGGAAGCAAAGTTTGTTTTAAATCACCAGAAATCCTCTAAGCATTTCAATTTTACATTGATTTATTTGAACATGGGAAAATATTGGGCACCAAATACAAAAAATGTTATAACATAAATATGATGTGCCAAGACTTTATTTCTTCAAAAAGAACAATCAACAAACGTCTAGAATTGAAAATGATTATATAATACCAAATTGACTGCCACCAAAAGCTGAGAGCATTGCCCCTTAAAGAGAAAGGGGTACTTAAGCCTATTATTCATTACATTTCTAAATACTTTACAATTCCTTATCTCCACTTTTCTGTTATTCATGTAGATATTGTGCTCTCAATAACCATCAGCACCCTTAAAAAGGTCTTCAAACTCTACCCACTTCAACCCCCCAAAATAGTAATCAGTTTCTTTTCCATAGACCCATTGTAAAAAGAACTGTTTGTCCAAATGAGTTGCTTCACTGAAGATTAAATGGATTGTTAACATTTTATCACAGAACAAACAACCGTTTTTCATTGTTACTGATTTTAATGAAAACAATGCTCTTATCATCTTTGTCTACAAGTAATGAACTTTAAAAATAACATATTTTGCAAATATTTTTCTTTCCACAATACCATTTAGGAAATTCTGCAGTTATTACACCGCTATACAAATGTTATGAATAATTGTGATAATCATGAATTTAACTATATACAGTAAACAAATCAGCCTTTACCATCCAAAATTCAAAGACTATGTTTTTTTTTTTTGTTTTTGTTTTTTTAAGAAGCACTTTAACCATGAGAAGCACTGCTATACTGGCCTCTGTCATTGTCATTATTTCAGAGATGTGCTATCTTTTGAAAATATAGCGCTAAATAGAATTGATAGGCAGATTAGGTAAGTCATAGATACAAACATATAGGTATATGAGTGATCTCTTGATAGACATGCATCCTGCCATAATTTTCGTTTTTATGTAAGGTGATAAAGAACTAAGGGACATAAAACTAATTAGGTTACCTTATGTTTATATATGTAGGGCAGGGATGATTAAATCCAGCTTCTCAGTCTTTGAAGTACAAGATTGAGATGTCATGGCCACTAAATGAATTGATCACTATTATTTGATTTGCATGCCGAAAATCCAGGACAAACACATTTAAACCTGCAGTTAAACAACCATCTGAGCTAGAGATTAAGAAAGGAGGGTTCTTCCCAGATGGACACTGACATTGTAAGGAATCTACACTGCAATAGAAAAATAATTTAACAATTAAAAAAAGGGATCTGAGTGAGTTATAAATACCAACAAACAAAATTCAATTTACTAACATCTCCTATTTGTAGGAGGCTGTTACAAAACAAAAGTCAGTGTGGTTCAAAAATTGTAAATTGTGTTCCTTCTCTCAAAACAATAATTGTTTAATGCTAAAGCAGTTATAATCAAAAGCTGTACAGACTTTGTTAGAAAACATTTATCCATAAATATTGTTCAGTTCCCGGCACTTGCAGCAATAATTAAATTACAAACGATAAATATGGCATCAACGGATATGTATTTACAAAAAAAAAAAGTTATTACAAAAGGCAACTGTATACTAAACGTCACAATCTGTGTAGAGTAACATCATATCCTCAGCCTGAAAAAATACTGAACAACAAGTTTCGACCCCATTAGACGAAGATACATTCACAAGTGTAATGCTTTGAAGAAAAGTTCAAGACATAACAGGACTTTGGCATGGTTTAAGACTGTGAGAGTTTAAACAATCACCACTAAGGCGAAGAAGAATTTCCATCAGTTTAACATCACCACCACCAAGCCTTCGATAACTTCCTCAAGAAACAGGACAAGTGTTAAAATGATTTGAAGGAGTTTCAGAACGGGGTGTACAGAGAGCAAGAGGAAGGGGCAGGAAAAGCAGTGAAAAGATTTTGTAAAAAAAAAAAATCCTTCAAATTCCAAAACATATTTTCTAATCCTGAGAAAAGGGCATGGCTACTTTTGGATCTTGTCCAAAACCTTCCTGAACAATTGCAATTACCAAGATGTAGCCCTATATATGGCCTCTTGCTTTAAAACTCCATTTCCATCTGATTTGTCTCGGTTTTCTTTTTTTAATGCGTTTTGGTTGTCCTCAGACGTACCATTCGTTAAAATTGGGAGGAAGTCCAGGGTTGTGGCTGGTGCTAGTTTGAACTGCAGAAGGGGTTTTAGTGGTATCTTTACTGTTTGCAGAAGCTATAGCGGGTGGAGTGGAAGATTCATAGCCTGAACTGGCAGCAGGGGATGAATCTGACCCTTGAGATTCATGAACCTAAAATTAACATGTATATATTATAATGAATATAATTCCAACTGGCAATGTGAAAGCAATATAAATAAATAAAAACCCCCAACAACAACAAAACAATAGCAGATTTGAACACTGTAAGAGCAAGACCGCCCACTGACCCACTTAAAAGAAAAACGTGATTTAAATTTTTTTCCATATTACTAATGTCTAGATACCCCTAGTATTTCCATCAAAAAACCAAGCTGGAAAAGAAATAAAGAATTTCATTTTAGTCGTGCTACTTTAAAAATGCTTTCTCCGTGGATGGAGTGGGCAAGTAGTTATTTTGCGGGCCTTATGAAATAGTCACTCCTGATTTCACAGCCATATTTCGTCCTGGGAAACCAGGTATAGAGATGAGTGGCACAGGGGTGGATTGGAGACTGGGGGCTGTGAATTCCCACATATGTCTTGGAATCAGACTGTGCTCCTCAGCCCTATTGTTTCATGAGAAGCCGAGGAGCAAACGAACGACTCTACCTCGGGTTCGGCGGGTCCACTCCGGATTCCCACCGTGGGCTAAGACAGGAGGAGGTGGCCGCTGAAGCCTGAAGCCCTGGCGAGCTCGGTTAGAGCTTTCCGGTAAACAACTGATTGTTCCCTCCACTCTCTCTCCCCCTCCCGACCGTGCTCACTCTCCTTCTGCTCCCCCCCCACCACCCCCATCCTCAAAATGGGTTCAAGGTGTCAGTGCTGGAGCAAATCGGATTTAACGTGGATGATAGAGGGTTGGCAGCGTGGGCGCTTCCGTTCTGCAGCCCTGTATCAGACCAAATGTTTACAAACCGCCGACCGCTAATAAAGAGGTAATTACCTTCATGTGTTTGCGCAGGGAGCTCGGGTGTGTGTAAGACTTGTCGCACACTTTGCATATGTAGGGCTTATCCGAGGTATGAACATGCATGTGCTTCTTGCGGTCACTGCTATTGGCAAACCGTCTGTCGCAGCCTTCGAATTCACATTTAAAAGGTTTCTCACCTGCAAAAGGGGAAAAATGCAAAAGGAGGGGGAGAACATACTTAAACCCAGAAACTTCTCCAAGTGCTACCGCGGGAGATTAGCGTCAGGCAGTGTTTCTGTTGAGGGAAGCGCGGACTGTGGAAGGATGTGGCATCTGTTTTCCCAGGAGAAAAACCTAGAGTGTTGGTTGAGCTCGCTGGATTGGGGAACGGTGATCTGAGGCAGGGGTAGAGTAGGGCCGGCCCAGAACCTCATCATCCCTTTGTTTTCTCAGGACAAGAGAAAGCTCTCGGACCCTCCGAAGTTTGCCCTAAGTTGTGGTCCCATGCCAAAAGAACCAGGGTTCCGAATGTGCGAACACATTGTGCCACCACCTAGGCGGTGTAACTAAGCCTGGCAGGACAATGGGCCGGCATGGGACAGTCCTATCCGTCCCCTTCTTTGTGTCTTTTAATTTGCCTCTTTCAAATGTAGCAATTTTGTACAGCCTCGTAGTCTTACTAATTTTCGGAAAGAAAACACTATAAATCCAGGGGCTACACAGAATTTTACAAGAGGTTGTTCTGAGCAAACCAAGGAAACTGTAGTGCCTTTTCTACTTTAGCTTTCCTCCAGAGGACTGAACTGAACCTGAAGCTCCAAATAAAAATACTTTGACAAAAGTATCAGTCATTTAATTAGGAGATATGCCAATCAAGTGTAAAAAAGAACGGAAGTAACCAAAGTTAGTTTTCATTAGCATTTCTATGGTTGCCTTCCTCGAATGTGTTCAGAGAGCTAAGTCGCTTGTAAGCAATATACTCTATCTCAACACTTTCGGAGTCTCCTCCTAGTAACCCAGAAAACAAAAAGAGGTGGCGTCAGTTGGTTCCTGGGCGCGAGAAGGTCCCAGTTAAGTTCCTGAGACCACAGCAGTAGGCAAGGGAAGTTAGAACTCGGCTAAAGCGCCTCAGGTTCCCGGAGGGTGAGGGGTGGAGAGGCTGTGACAGTACTTCTTTACTGAATAGCCTCGGCGGGGCGCCGCCCCTCTGCTTGGCCTCCACCCCCCACTCTGTTCAAGTACGTTTAGTGGCAGGGTTCCCCCAGGAAGGCCAGTGCCCACCTGTCTGCTCCCCTTACCTGTGTGGGTCCTTTTGTGGATCTTGAGGTTCTCAGAGCGGGCAAAAATCTTCCCACAACCTGGGAAGGGACATGGAAAGGGCTTCTCGCCTGTGTGCACTCGGATATGGTTGACCAGTTTGTACTTCGCCTTGAAAGATTTGCCTTCGCGGGGACATTCCTCCCAATAGCAGACGTGGTTATTCTGCTCAGGGCCCCCGACATGCTCCATGGTGACATGAGTAACCAACTCGTGCATGGTACTGAAGGTCCGGTCACAGCTCTTCTTGGGCCGGCTCAGCTGAGCCTCCTCGATCCACTTACAGGACAGCTCCTGCTTGATGGGCTGCCGCATGTAACGGAAGAATGCGCCAGGCCCGTGGTGTGCCGCCACGTTCACGCCCATGTTCATGTTCATGGGGCTATAGTTAGGGAACTGCGCACTGGCCGCATAGGGGTCTGTGCGCGGGCTAGCTACTGGGCGGTATGGGTCTGCACGGCCAAATAGCTCCCCGCGGAGCCCGAGATGGACCTGGTTGTTGTCCATGTGCCCTGTGGGTGACGGGTGCCCAGCGCCCTGCTCATGAAGCCCAGGAAAGAGCAAGTACCCAGGAGGCTCAGGAATACCAGCTGGACCGTGAAGACCGCTGGCCGAGCCAGCGAAAAGCCCATGCTGCCCGCCCCCGGAGGCTGCCTCGCTGAGCCCAGAACCACGCTGACGGAACAGAAAGTCGCGAGTAGAGTTGAAGGCGGCAGAAGCAGCACCGCCGTAGGTGGGCACCTGGCTGGCGTGATGGTGGTGATGGTGGTGGTGGCCCAGGGCGTTGGCATAACCTGAACCTTGCGGTGTGAAAGCTGAGCTCTGGCCCGAAGACAGATCATGAGCGGTGGCTGGGCTCAACTTGAAGGCGGCGGCCGCAGCAGCAGCCGCAGCGTGGGTTGAGTCCCCGAAGGGATTCAATCCCATGCCTGCAGGCTCGCGGTTGGGCATCTCATGGTGGCGCGGAGCACCGAAGCTGCCCACTCCCAGCCCAGGGAACTGCGGGCCTCCGTCCAGGAGCATCGTCATAGGTGGGGCGTCCTGGACACAGAAGATCAGGCTGAAGTGAGCAAAGGTACAGGTACAGGCGAAGGAGATCTCTGAAGGGCCGTAGTTGTAGAGGGATGGCGGCGGCTGAACACAGCTCGGAGAACCCCTAGGCGCTACCGGGAGCAGCAACTTTCCTTGGCTGTAAGAGTCTCCTGCAGAGGGACAGGAAGGAGGAGGGAAGAAAAAGGATTGGGGGTGGGGGTGAAGGGAGAGGAGAAGGGAGGAGAAAAGACTCTAGGACTAAATTTGCTTAACAAACTAACAGGAGCGCACAAAGAAAAATAAGCAAAATAATAAGTGGAGGGCGGGGTTTGTCAATCCTGTCCCGGACACCCCTCCTCTACTCTAGAGCGCGGAGCCACCCGGCCAGAAGGCTCCTTGGGTACCGGCTTTCCGGCGCGACTGCACCAAGTAGTGCAGGAGGATCCTGGCTAGCAGGCAGGCAGCCTGTATGTTCGCCTGGCGAGTCCAAGCCTCTTCACTTCCAGAGTAATGTCCTTGGACTGATAAAGTCAATCACTCACTCACACATAAACCAAGCGGGAGGCTGGGCAGCGCACACCAATGGGGAGCCAGCAGGCCTGAGATCACCTGACCCCCGGCCCTGCCGCCCATTGGCCACCGCCACACTGATTGGCAGTGTGAACAGAAGAACATGGCAGCCGCTGCCGGGCGACCACAGCTGATTGGGTATCTGCGGAGCGCCCTGGCAGGTGAGGCGGCGGCTGCTCAGCTTCCCTAAGTGGGTTGCGCTGGGCTTCCCAGGCTGTGAAGAACTGGGGCCAGGCTTTGGCAAGCTAGGGGACAGAGTTGGGCCTCTCCTTGACTTTCCCTGTTCCAAGCCTGTCCCAAGCACCGCTCCCGCGATCTGTACCCGCTTGGACTAAAGAAACTCTTTGACCCGAGAAGATACTTCTCTCTACCGTTCCTTTTTTTTGTCCAGCAGACACTCTGGTGCCCACTTAGGACCCTGCCACCGCACCGCTTTAAGAACGCGTTCCCTCCGTAAGTTCCGAGAACAAATTCCTGCACGAGTGGAGTAGATCCGTATTCCTGACCAGCCGCGGCTTCCACCCTACACCCCATTAGAAGATCCCGGACCCAGGCAGAGTTAGCTGCTCTCTTTCTGTGTCCCGAACTCAAGGTAGACGTCCACCGCCTTAACTAGAAGAAACAATTGCTCATAGAACTGACGTCCGGAACTTCGGAGTCAGGCTGTGACCTGCGGTCTGTGATTAGCGGCTGTACTCACTGCTACTCAGCAGCATTCTCCCCGCCCGGTGATGCGACATACACAATACAACAACCATATAAAGCATAAGCTAAGCAAACGGCAGGAAACACAATTGAGACAGAAAACAAACACACCTCATGAAACACGCAGAGCATGATAAAGAACACAGAATACAGCATCAACATTAAACACAGCACAGCAAACATAATAGACACAAACCAGAAACATGCATAAATCCTAAATATGCAAGAAAACAGCCTATGCACACAAAACACAGTAAACACACTAGACAGTCACTGGTTTCCCTGTGCCTGAATCAACAAGCTTTGACTCCTCAACGTTTTGAACCACAAAAGTGGAAAGGACAACTAGTATCTGGAATTATCCTTCCCTTTTAACATCCTGTGCTTTGCTCTCTTCTATGCCTACCCAGAGAAGCATCTAGTGAATTACTTTACAGGGGATTGTGTTTGAGTGGCCTCCTTACCCCACTACTGTTCTCCTGGTGTGAATTTAGATTGTTTGTTTCCTGAACAAAATGACAAGAAACAGGGTTATAAATCCACTCATGGTTTGTCCAGCAAAGGATGGAGGGAAGTAAGTGGGAAAAAAAGGTTGTGAGATGGCTGTGGTCAAATCTTGAGCAGGGCAGAGCCCCGAAGTCTATTCCTTGGGGGAGAGGGGGGTTCACAGCCTGGCCACCATCTCTCTGTAGGAAACAACATCTGCTCAAGTTCAGAGGCGCCAGGAGAAACCCTCTCAAGCAGCGCTTTCTAACTGCAGCTTTTCTGCCCTCCTATCTGATTAATTTGGCCAACACTTCACCTCTACGCTAGTTTGCTAAAAGAAAGTGTTACTGGCCCCACATCTTATAATAGTCACCCCTTCACATCCAATTCACCCCAGTCTCCCTTCACATTCAGAGCCTTCTCCACAAGAAGGAAGGTGAGCTCACTGCTGACTTAAATTATTCCATCTTCTGAAAATAAGCTCTCCAAAAAATGGCTTCATTATCCCTCTACAGAGTTTCTTTAAGAGGGTCTGGGGAGTTTTGGAGAATGACAAATATGCTTAAACCATGCAAATTAATTCCGTGGAGCCAGGTTTGCAAAAAGGGAGAACTGCTTTTCTTCCTTTCCTCTTTCTCTTATTTTTTCTCAATTTCCTCTTGAGCATCCCTCTACCTCTCATCAACCTTATCAACCCAGGGTGTGTAGCTGCCTAGGAGAAAAAGTTTGGATGCCCTCGCTGAGCGGGTCCTAGAAATAGCCATTCTGGAAGCTTGGATATTGACAGGCGGCTGTTGCTCCACTGAAGCTGCAAGAGTTTCCCAGCAATCCCTGCAGATGCCTGGATAAGCGAGGGTCTTGCAAGATTGGAAATCTGGGCAAGCCACCCGGCAAAGGATTGTAGAAGTGGGTTGGCAGTTGGGGACTAGCATGCCTTTTTTTGGGGAGGAGTCTCGAACGCAGGGCCAGGGGATAAGTTGTCGCAGCTGACCTACCGAGTACCCAGTGTCCGTTTTGATGCGGCCACATTCCGATAATTAATTGCCTCTAGCACGCGCTCTGCAGTCCCTGGAACAAAAAGGCATAATTCAATTAGATTATCAACCGAGAAATGGGAAGGTGGGAAAGGGGGAGGGGGAGTGCTACTTAAGGAGCAGATTCAGCTAGGCCAAAACCTGGGCAGAGGAGCTCTTCTCCCGGTAGCCAGGCCTCTTTGGAGAGCAGTTGTCCAGTGAGGCTCAGGGTTTCCAGGTAATCTCCCCCGGCCCGACAAAGGATGAGACTGAGAAATCTCTGAGCAACAGGGCACGGGGCCGGCCATTCGAATTCTGTTGTGGTTACGACGGATGGGAGTTTCCATATTTTCAGAGGGGACGCCCTGACTCTTATTAGCGTTGGAAAGTATTATCTCTTCAGCTGTAGCAAGTCGCTGCATGAAAAAATAAAGCTCCCTACACCTCACAAAATAAACCAGTATTTTAGGGTACGAGGAAAGTTAACTTTTTCTCATAAGTTGCGGCTTCTCTCCCAAGCTGCCTTTTTGAAGGAGACATTTGGAACGACTTGCAGTGGGTGGGGGTGGACAGAGAACTTTCAGGAGCTGAATCTGAGAGCCAGCCAAGTGGCGACTTGAAAGAGCAAAATTGTCCCTGCACTGAAGCTAGGGCAAGACATGGAGAGCGTTCATGCCCCCCTCCCCTTTCCCCCAGGTGCAGAAAAGAATCATAGCATCAGGCAGGACCACTTGAACCCAGGTCGTGGTTCTTATTTTCCACTATAACCGAGGTTTCCCTCAGCAGCTTTGGCTTATGGGGTTTACATGTGTATTAGGTAGCCTAAATTAACCAATAAATCTCTTTTATGTGTCCCCCAGTTGTATGTGGTCTGGTCTAAATATCCACATGTCTGCATGGATAAGAAATATAATAGGATCCTTTCCCTCACACTGAGTTCAAACAGTAAAGGGGGAAAAGATTTATTTTTTATACCCAAATCTAAAGCAATAAATAAAATCAGAGAGGCTTATCATTGCCAAAGGAGCAAAGATTTTGAGTCTGATTCTTTGTAGAACCTATCTTGGAGGGGGAGGAGAAGGAGGAGGAGGAGGAGGAAGAGGAGGAATGAAAATAAGATGGCTGTGAGGGGCAACAGAGTAGAACTGGTTTCTCCATAGAACCCAGAGCCTCAGTCCGCAACACTTTGCCCTTTTTTCTAGTCGCCTCAAAACACAAAACATATGCCACACGTTCTGTTATCATGCAGTATTTTTAAAAATTCTGTATCGGACACGAAATGATCCTAAGTCGGAGACCTAGTAATTTTCTTTAAGTCCAAGAGAAACACTGCGGTCTTTACTTCTGTTTTATATTTAGAAAAGACTTGCAATCTAACACTCACAACATTTTAAAGACCCTTTAAACCCAGCAAGCGGATTTCCGTTCTGCCAATGCTTCCTGATTTATTTCAATAAATGAATCTTTGAATCCAGGAAGGGAATTATTTCAAGACGCTGAATTTGGTGCCCTTGCCTCTCCCCAATGGAGTACAAAGTATTTCTCATTGAAACATGTCCTTGAAACTCACTATTATTTGCAGGTTTTTTTTTTTCCTGGTAAACGACAATTTCTTTACATAAATCTCCACCCTCTCTCCAGAGTCCCAGATCTTTCAAAAAGAAGAAGAAAGAAAAAAGAAAAGAAAAGCAAACGGCAAATAGCAATAAAAAATGAAGGGGGAAGAAAACAGGGGGAAAGAATGCGTTTTTAACCCGTCTTTATTTTTATGCTAAGATAAAGCTCTTAATTGGCTTCAGTGGCTGAGCTGAATGACTCTGGGACCTGCGCACACACTTAACAAGAGCTCACCGAGACCTAGATTTTACTGACTCCATCAGTTTTCACTATGGTCTGGTCATTTGGCAAATATTTCATAAGCTCTAAATACCCTTAAAAATTAATAGAGTATCATCAGAGAGATACTGTTAATGAAACTTTTTTTCCTTAAATAAATTTGTTTTGTCTTTGTCCTATGCAATTTCAAGGCATATTGTTGTCTGATGTAATGAAATGCAAACTGGACAAGAATGAGACATTTTCATTGCACTTGTCAATCAGGGCTGTGCAGATATGTACACTTGAACTTTGGAGACCAAACTTGGACACAGAAGGTAGGGAGTTAAACTAAGGGACCATCAAAATTTAGTTTGAGATTAAGGAAGCAGCTCCTGAAGTACAGGAAATTGAGTGAAACTTTAAGTACTAGGCAGCACTCATCATCAGATCCCTGGTGAAAGGTTGGAGATAAATGGTGATCCTGTCTTTCAGGTGCTGTCACCAAAGAGTTCCTTTATGCTTCCAAGGGTTTCCTGTTGTTTGTCTCCAACAAACAAACCAAAGTGGCTTGGATGCCAAAAAGGACAAGTCACGTTGAAAAAGGATTTTTTTTTTTTTTTTTTTTTTTGCCAGACTACCTTGTTAGGAGAGGAGTGGCCCATCTAGGAGATATGCATACAGAGACTACAGAAGAGAAACACAATGGTACAGTTTTACATTAACTATTTTCATCAGACAATAGTACTTTTGACTTACATTTACAAGTTCTTCTCCAGTGAGATGGGATAAGAAGAAAGGATTTCTGATCAAGTTTGCCCACCATTACAGAACATTCAGTAATGTGCATTTACTCTGCCAAGGTTGTCGCTAGGCTACTAAATGCTCAGTTTAATTCTAAAATGTAGACTATCTCAGTTCTCAAACCAGTGAAGAAGCCTTAGTTATTGAACAGCCATTTTCCCCAATTCAGGCCTATTCCACACTCCAACTTTCTCCTTGTTATGGGGCAGAGGTTGCTGTTTTCTTGGTTACTTTTTTCTTCTATACAGTTAAAAGCAGATTCTTGACCCCTTAAAATTCTCTCTCAGAAAAAAAAAATTCTCTCTCAGATCTCTGAGGGACTTCACACAGGTCAGGAGTGACATTTTGTAAAATCAAATTGCACTTGTTTGGAGGTCATTTATCTACTCCTTTCCTAGTGAAAAGATAGGAGGTAGGGACTTTGATATTAAAACAAAGCACAGGGTCTGCCTTTCCTCTTTCCTACCTCTACACCAGAGTCAAGGAGTGTTAGACAAATGTGTGGTTTGTACTTGAATGGCAAACTATCACATGCAGTGCCTACCCTGTAATGTCCCAATGGTCTAGGAGCCAAAAATGGTTCTCAAATCATCTTTAAAGGGTTAGAAGTAGAAAAGGGAAGAGAAGTGAGAGGAGATTATGCTACAGAGACTGCAGGTGGCCTGAAAAGCTTAAAACATTTTCTATTGGGCCTTTTACAGGAAAAGTCTGCTGACCCCTGGGCTGGGTCATGACTACAGTCTCAGGGAAAAATAGATATTTGGGTAAATTTTTTACACACACCTAGTTTTCAAGATGCATTTGGTATTAAATACATTATTATTATTATTATTATGGCTAAACACCTCAATTATTTGTGAGGATCATTCTGGCTTTGGAGAACGAGGAAGAGGTGAGTGAGAGAAATGAGGAAAAAGAGTTGTGAATATCTCAATAAGTGACTAGGTGACCTCTGACCTGGAGGGTGGTTTTATTGTCTCTCTTCTTTGGCTAGAGATACATAGTTTATTGACCCTTTCTGCGTGACTGAACCCTGAGGGGCAACCACAGCCACCAACCAAACAAGGCATGTGAGTCCAGGCTAAGGCTGCTTAGCGGCTTGCCTTCAGGAAGCCAGAGGGAAGTGACCTCAGTTCCCTAGGCCCAAGGGGCCTTTTGGAACACAGAGGTCAGTGCCTTGCTTCTGCTCCACTCAGCACACACAAGCACACAAACACACACACACACACACACACACACACACACACACACCCCTCTCTCTCTCCTGGAACCACTCCCTACCTTCCTTTAGCTAGTAGATTTGTAGGTCTTCTTCCTACATACCTTCTGTTTGCATGCTATGAAGATGGAATGAGCTAGAGTATAGCTTACTGGTAGACAGAGTGCTAATAATACTCCAGATCCTGGCTTCTACCACCCCCCTCTAAAAATAATAAAGTAAAATAACTAAATAGATTGCTGTAATGATGCCAAGAAGACATTTCCAAAAATCTGACTTGTGAGTATATATATGCTTATACACACACACACACACACACACACACACACACACGCTCAGTTATAATAAGTTTCAAATGAAAGATTTTTTTCTTTTCTCCTCATATACACTGTGAGAAATATATATGTCCTAAAATTTTCATTCTTTACGTGTTCATCCTGTATCTTACTTGGAAATCCTGCTTTCAGGATTTTGGTGTGGATGGGATAAATTATTACATCAAGGAACTTACTTAAATGTGGCCTATCCATGTGCCACGTGGGAGAGTGGGTGGAGAAAACTTCCTGTACCTAAGTTCATTCCAAAGGTGGTAATTGTGGAAAAGTCAGCTTGAAGACAGAGTAGCTTGAAGGTCTAAAAAGAGATAGTACAAGCTTCCTAATATGGCTCAGCATGCCCTTTTTCTTCTAAAACCACAGGAGCCATCAGGAGAGAGTGATGCTTACAGATGGGAAGGAGGTCTGATTATTGTCTCTTGCCCAAGCCTTATCCCTACGCACCAGATACACTGCAGACAAAGAGGACCCCTGAGATTCAGCACAGAGCATAGCCTTGACCCTTTGCCCACCATACCACATATATCTGAACCTCTTTTCCTATTTATTTTGGCTGTGTGAGCCCAAACATTCTTTCTCTTCATCTTTCAGGATTCAAGGTCAATGTTCACTTGGCCCTTTGCATTCTCTATGTCATGTTTTCTTCTTCATATCTCAAATTCATAAAGAAGGCTTCAAGAACAGAAGGGTCTGATTTCAATGAGAAAGTCCTGGATACCTCCAAGACACTTAATCAAGTGAAATTCCTGAGTCCAAGCTCTCTGTCCAGCCCTGACTTCCCTACCCCCATGCACACACTTCAGTGCATACTACTGGATCAGTTCTTGTGAGGACCAGTGCAGCCTTAAAATATTCTGGAAAATCTTCTCATCTTATCATTTAAAGACCGTTTCTCCACTTTAGAAAAGATGACCACTTTTCCTCTCTCCCAGCTTCCTGAAGTGCTTTTAATGTCTAAGGTTTTGGAGTCAAGAGATTCTCCACTGCCTTCTGAAACAAACTTATTTTTTGGTGGTTTATATATAGTTTATAACTAGTGTGACATACCTAAACAGGAGTTTGTAATTTGCTCCCTAGGAGGGGAGTATTAGTGGCCTTAATGGAGCCACTTAAACACTCAAGCTCCCACAAGATCTGTTAGCTATATGGGCCTCAATTAGGAAGTAATATTGAGTATCTAACTCCTCCTCCCCCATCATTGAGTTGAGAAGGGAAGGGGTACTGTTTCTGATGTAAAAACAATAGGTGGGATCCAGGCTGAAAGTCCTGCCTTCAGGTTACAGTAACCTTAGAATCTCTGAAATAAAAAGATACCTAGACCCACCCCAGACCATCTTACTCATTATCGGGGGGGGGGGGAGGTCCAGGACACTATTTTTCAAGCACTTTTGCTAATTGGAATGTGAGATTGTCCTACCCTAGGCAGCTATCTGGAGCCTCTTTGCTCCTGCAGATGTTCCAGGACTATGTTCTTGGTGGTATTATTGCCCAGGATTTAATTGCCTGTAAACCCGAAGTTCCCCATTCTAGACATCCTTTGGTTCACCAGATGTTCACACGTAGGGCAATCTTCAACTTCTGTCTCACTCTTCCTACTGTTCAGAAATAGTCCTTTGCCATCATCAAAAGGGGATGAAATTAAAGAATGCTGATAGAAATAATCTGTTCCTAGGTCTGGGCACAGTTATTTTGAAAGGACTGTTTGAGCTACGTAAATATGATTTTTACTGGAAAATAGGGAGGGAGGGAGCTAGATGAAGAATTAGGCTGTTGTCTTCATCATCCCAGCAGCTCCAGTCCTAGTCTTAGAAGAAAAGAGAAGGGGATAGGGGATTACTTACAGTCACTCTCTAGTGACATTCCCTTTGCTGCCTCTCTTTCTGCCCTAGCCAAATACACACAAGGTATGTCTTGGGAAAGGCAACTTTATGCCACTCAGTTTCTTGACAATTTAAATCAACAAAGCTGCCTAAGTTTATTGTGGCTTGATTCCAGTTCCTAAGACATCTCTGAGATAGCAGGAGTCGAAGGGTAATAGGGGAATTTTGGTTTCAGAGAATGACTTTATTGATATAAGCAATACTTGACTTCACTCATCAAATATTTATAGCTTTTATACTACATTTAAGACATTCTGGGGTACCATGAGAAAGTTATGTTAAATGATGATCCCAGTTACTAGCAATGCACATAATTCAACAAAACAATTTAGCCCCCTGAAAATGAAAGCTAAGGTTTGAAGTTTTAGAATAATTTGTGTGTGTGTGTGTATGTGTGTTAATTACTATGTTGATCACTTACAAGTTTGAGAGTAAATTTTAGAACAAAGATGCTTCTTTTTCTTCTATGTCCTTTTCAATCCAGATGTGTTTTGATGCTTGTTGGGACAAACAGTCAGATGGGAAGTCCCTGCATTTTGGGAATCAAAAAGAATCAGCTTGAGTTCATGCCTTTTTTAAACTTGTGAAGAAACTTTTTCATAATTTACTTTTGTCTATTTCTGCATATAGTTTTTTAGATCAAGGATTTAATTCAGTATTCCTTACAGTCTGGGCATTTTAAAATAAATTTAAATATCACCTGGCAGCAATTTGAGGCTTATTCTTTTAAATTCTTCAGTTCCAGAACTACACACATACACACAAGGGTAGCAATGAAAGAGGCTTTGTAGCTCCATCGACCCATATCTAAGCTATACTGTCATTCTGCAGCTGTGTTGAATTCAAATGATTATTTTGAATGTAATGCACAAATGAGTTGGGAAGCAAACTGCTCTGGGAGATTGCTTGGCTCTACTTTGTTCATCACACATATCATTTAATTTCCATTCATTGTTATTATAATGTAGGTAGACTTCAAATAACTTAGTGACAGGAAAGGAGTCCCCTGAGGATAACACAATGGAGAAAGTATAGTATGTATATAGTCTGAAACATGAAATTTTCTGATTCATAGAAACCACACATTAAATGGATAATTTCGGCTATCACCAAGAGATCTTTTCAGTTGTTTAAAAGGCTCCATTCAGTAATATTGTCACTACTTAAATGTGCTCTTGTTCCATGGAAAGGGTACACAAGTAGGAACTGTGTCCTTGATCTCAACCAACAGAAATTTCAAACATTTGCACATATTTGGATATTTAAAAATATGTGGTTGGAATATTGATAAATTTTTTCCCATTCCCAAGAGAAACAACGTTACAGACATCACTGGTAGTCACAGGCCACAGAGGCATTTGCAGAGCATAGCACTTTCTGTACATGTCTCTGAGGAGAAACACATCTGAAGGAACTTCTCCCTTGAGCAACAGTGGAAGAGAAGCACGCCACCCACTAGATAGCTGTTATCACCTCCAATCCCAATCTCCTCACCTCCACGCTGAAAGCCTTGAGGCAGTCCCTTCTATTCCCATTCCATTTGGGCTGGAGAGGAAGGATTATTGTTCCCTGAGACATGTTGAGGATGCCGCATCTCTATCACTCAACTTCCCCATCTATCTTACCAGAATTTTGGGGCTGTTTTGAGTTTTTAGATATCAGCAGAAAAATTAACAAAACGACACATCGATTTTAACGTTACAACCACCCAGAACAACTACCTCTAGGTCTGAGCCACAAGTTTTGATGCTCTGTTGAGAGCTTGTAAAACAAAGGGGCGTCTCACACCTGAAATCACAGCACTCAGGAGGCTGAGACGGAGGGAGAATGGTGAGGTGGAGCCCAGCTTAGCTCCAATTCAGCCAAAGCTACTGAGTAAGGACCTGCTAAAAACAAAGCAAGCAAACACCATCACCCCCTCTTCAAAAATAAAAACAAAACCCCGAAAAACAGCGAAAAGAATTACTATAGTGTATGTGTATGTAAGGACAGGCCTTGTTAGATCCACGATGCTCCTCCCCCCAGTCCCAGTAGCTTTTGCTGCTCCTTTCTGGGGGCACCACTTAGGATAGTGCCTGGGGCTCCCGCGCTTTCGATAAACTGGTGTTTGCTTTGTCTCCTCTTCTGCTTGGGCAGGAATCAGAAGATGAGCTACTTTTCGATCCAGGGAGGGTGAAATAGTGGCAGATCCGAGTGCAAAAACTAGGGAGGGCAGGGTCCCCCAGAGCTCTTTCCGATGTCTGCTGCGTCCTTGCACCCAAGAGAGGGCCTGGACAGGAGGGAGTCAGTTGCTGGCAAGAGGTGGGAGGAAAGGGATTGGGGGCTGGCGCCAAGCCCAAAATACTTGGAAGGCTTTCTTTCTATTCGATTTTCTGTGCAGAATCTCCTCCGCTTTTTCTCCTCTTCCCCTCCCTCTTTTCTGCCTCTGTGGGGCGCTCAGGTCCCAGGGTTTCCCGAAGCCCAGACTCGCAATCGGCCTGTCCCGGGGGGGTGGTGGCGGGGGGGGGGGGCACAGAGGCCTATGAGCTGGGCTCTGAGGCCATCTAACCCTTCCGTTTTTCCCAAAGGGGACGAAGGGGTGCAGTGCCTCTCCTCCTTTCCTAGCCCGCCGCCGCTCAAGAGGGGCTGTTTAATTAGAAAGGAGGGGGGGCGCCCGCAATGTATACGTCAGATAAAAGCAAGGCGCAGAATAAACTAATTAAAACATTGTGTTTGCAACACATTTTATTTTTTTTTTTCTCTCTCTCTCTTTTTATTTTTGATCTTCTCGGTGTTTTAAAGAAATGTCATCGCACCATAAAGCGATCCGTGAAACGCTATTTCCTTATAGTGTGCGGCGCTTTTCAAAGGCTAGTGTGATATATTTTAGAAAAGAGATCCCGCTGTGAAAGCTTGCGTGTCTTCCCTTTACCAAACTAAGCTCTTGTCAATCACTCCGAGCTTGGTCCAATCACCGAGATCCTTTTTGGAAAGCAGCTCATCCCGCTGTGCTTTTATACCCCGAACTGCAGCCTGTTTTGATGCATTTTTACCAGCAAGTCCAGGGAAATGAATGATGGGGCCGCGGATGGTGCAGGCCTAGGTTCCCGGAATGCCCGCCTGGCCCTAACGAGGTGCTGGGCATTATGCGTCTCACAGACTTTCTCACGTGGCAGTCACTTTACGTGGTAATCCTGACATCAACCAGGGTCAATAATGCTCCGGACCTGGCTTGGAGAAGTTTCAGAGAGCCTTTTCACCAGGCTACTACAGGCTTTGGCGGGCTAGGCTCAATACCCATCCTCTTGTCCAGTGTGCTTGGGATTGCAAGATCCCATGTAACCTGGCGGTGTACCACTGGAGTCAGGGGCCCCTAAAGCAACGTTTTAAAGATGCAAGTCTCCAGAGCTGTAGGATGGAACAGAAGGTTGTTTAGAGGTATCCTTTTCACTTTTTTTTATGTTAGGGCTTTGGTTACAAGCAAGCTAGCCAGCCAGCCAGCCAGCCAGTCTTTACTCTGTACTTCTCTTCCTGCTCCATCATGCCCAGAGTTTGGAGGACCCTTGACTTCCTTGGAGCCATCGCATTCCTGAAGGGACTAATACAAAATGACCTAAACCTCTAGCAGCTTTCAACCTGTTCTGAGAAAGAATCTCCCACCTGAGTCCCACAGGTCGGATTAAATCTACAGTTCCCCAGCAATGAGTCTTATCAGCCTACTGGAACATGAAGCCAAAAGGCAGCTATGACTGGCTTAGAATGACCAAGTATAAACCAATATTAGATGACAGTGAAGAATGTTTGAGAGAAAGGGCTTATTCCTGCTTCTTCCCTGGGGACTAGGATAAGTGAAGGCGATCTCTTAGACCAAAAATTCCATAAATTCTTTCCCTTGCCACAGTTTAGTCAGCCTGGCGGTCGGGAAAGAATCCTGATGAGAAATTGTAGAAGCTTTTGATCCTCACAAGGGCTTTCAAGCTCAGATGGAGAGAACTTGAACGAAGAGAGTGCAAACATCCATGTTCTCAGTGGTCTAGTCAAAAACTGCCTGAGCTTTACATATTTGTAAAATAGATCAAACTTTGCATTTGAAACCATCAGTGCAAATCATCCATCCTGCCTCTGGATAGGTCTCTTAACTGTCTGTTCTGTCTCATACACACAAGCACACATCCCTTATATTCAGATTACGAGCACCCTCTGGGAACACGTTCAATTCCTAAGACACATTTTCATCCTCATCTTCGCCCCCAACACCAAAGTCAGCATTCCCAAAAGGATTTATTTGTTGCCTGGGACCCTGGTGCTTCTGAGAGCAGGGAGCAAAATGAGAGGGGAGCTCAACCCTATCTATTGAATTTTTGCTAATCTCCGGGATGTCACTCCTTGGAAGAGATATCAATTCTCATTCCTATTCCTTTCCAAGAAGTATCTCAGGCTACCTCTCTAATTAGAGGGAAGGAGGGAAGGAGGGAAGGAGGGAGGAAGAGAGGAATAGAGGGAGAGAAGGAGAAAGGGAGAGAGGGAGAGAGAGAGAGACGGAGTCAGAGACACACACACACACACACACACACAGAGAGAGAGAGAGAGAGAGAGAGAGAGAGAGAGAGAGAGCGCGCCTCCTGTGCACCTTTACCATATCCTGTTTGGGTTCACAAGATGGTTGGGAAGTGGACCACCTGGAGCAGTAGCCAAACCCTGAGGTGCACTCATTGGCTGCAAGGTAACTCTGCTTGTCTTCTCCCCCCCCCACCCCAGAAGCTACCCATGCAGAGCAAGCCTTGCTGTTTCGGTAGCTGAGGCCCTTGTGCAAAGCAGCAGGGTGGAAAAGAGGTGTGTGTCTCCCTTGGCAAGTCATTCTTGCCTCTTGCAGCCAAGAGTTGCTGTTATCTCTCTGGAAGCCTGAAGGAATGAGTACTCTTAAGACTGGTTTCACAGCTTTGTGGGGGGGAAACTATGCTTTGCCTCTTTTATTGTTATTTTGTTTCCTTTGGTGGAGTCTGCAAGCCTGACCTTGGTCCCAGTGCAAACAAAACCGGATCCCAGGATCCCATGCATTGTAACAGATAGGAAGGATGGGATTTCTTCTGTCTCGGTTTAGCAAGTTGAGAAGGGCTGGGCTTTTGCTGTCACTATTTGTGAATGACAGAACTTAAGTCTGCCTATCCTTGTGATTCAAGAACCAAGCCAGAAAGCCCAGGTGAAATCTCTACTCAGAATGGCTGCCATTGGGATTTTTTTTTTTAATTTTCAAATTTTATTTATTTATTTATTTATTATTTTTGTGTGTGAGGCCTGCCTATGTCTGAGGTCCGGCAGACTCATAGTATTTACTACTGCCTGCACAAATGAAGTAGCTATTGCTCTTTTAGTCCAGGGTGTGGGAAATGCATGGGTATGATAGGGTATGTGTTGTCTACCTTTGAAAAATGAGACCATTTCATTCAAATAGGAAACCAGGTGCCACCTTCAAATAGGAAACCTGTACTCTGTTCAGATGACTCTCTAGGTTTGATCAGCCTTTCCACCCTTTCAGGTACTTTTTTTTTTGTAAAACAAGAGGTCCTTCTAGTGCATTCGCACAGTACTTGATCTGGTGTCACAGATACAGGCTCTTGTGTTTCTAGGGCAAAGAAAACTTTTCCTTTTAGTTCCCGTTTGATGCTTTTTTTCTAAAAACTTCCTTTGGGCCTGTTTTTTAAACACCTTTTTTCCTGTGTCTCCCGAGCCCCACTCAGGAGGGAAGTTTTACATGAACCGGATGAAAGATGGACAGTGTCTCTGTGGAGTAGACCTCCTCCCACACCCCCTCTTCATCCTCCAGTTCCTGAGCTCAGTGATTCCTAGAAGTTCAGGAGTGACCTCTCCGCAGAAGCAAGGGTGGAGAGTAAGGTCTAGGATTTTATCAGCTGTTTGCTGGCCTTCCTCGGGGCTTTAACTTAAAAAGAGTAGTCCGTACCCCTCTTTCCACCCTGGAAGCACAAAAAGGCTGCTTTGTTCTCAGATTGACTCTTCAAAAACTGAGGACGTTAAACACTTAGGAATCATTAAAAATATCGGTGATCCAAGTTCCTTCGAAGAAGCTGAAGCCGATCCTAGGTTGGGCGCAGGAAGGTAGCGGCTGGATATTTAAAGGAGAGCAGCAGATGCTGCGCTTCAACTCAATTCGCTCTCTCGTATGTGGCTGTGACTGCTGAGTAGTTGTGAAACTGCATGGTTGGAGATCATCAGACACTAATAGCTTCTTTCGCACCCGTTGAAATCTCGTCTTTAGTGTAGCCTCTTTGCTCCGCCTGCCAGAGCAAGGCAAAAGGTGAGGATTCCAGAGCTCCGCTAAGCTCCCCATGGAGAGCCTCGCGCCTGAAACAGGGCTCTAGCTTGCTTGGCTGCTCCTCAAGCTACTTTGTCGCTTATGCTCTCCTGGTTCACTTTCTCCGTCTTGGCGCTGCCCGCCACATCCAAGACCAAAAGGCGAAAGCGAGGAACGTGGCCACCCTTGCCCTTTCTGGACTCGAGAATCCGGGACTTGAAGGCTTGGGATAAATGGCGCTGTGCACAGAAGGCTATCTGACCCAGAAGGGCCCCCGGCACGCCCCTTTCCCGCCCCAATCTAGATCTTCAAAGCCTAGCCCTCAAAAAGCCATGCGTTCATTTAGTTCTGTTTGTCCAGTGCTGGGACTGACCCTTTGGCCCTTTGTGCTTGTAACTTTTCAAAACGTCCGTGTTCGACTAGCTCCGCATTAATATCTGCTTCCAGTCCCTCTCCACCTGGCTTTCCCCACAATAGTCAGGTAAACAGAGGACTCAAGGGAAAAAATACAGGTATCTGTCTAACACTGATAGTCAGACACTGAATGCAAATCATCTCAAGAACACCACACACACACACACACACACACACACACACCTCCACAATAATTTACGTATGGGGAAAGTGAGGCACTGGCCTGAAGTGGCTTGCATTTCAGAATTAAAAATCATCTTCCACCTTAATAGGTTAAGTTATGAAGTCTCTATTCCTGACTGGTCTTCCTATCCCGAGGCTGGAACAGAAGCCCTAAAATTAAGGGGGATCTGAGTGGAGAGCACAGGATTCAATGAATCTGACTTTAGCCAATGTTTTTCATGAGGTAGTAGATCTAGAATAATGTCTAGAGTGCCACTGTCCAGCAGTGACTCTTGGGTGCAAACATGTCTCTTCAATGTGTTTTCTCCTCCTTGTTATTGTCATCTGACTTGGAACTTAAACTATAACCCAGTTTAGCTAGACTATAGCTGTGTTATCCCTCTCCTGGCATTCTTCATGTTTAAGACTGGGGTACCAAGAACCAATTATTTTCTCATTAACAAACATCAGAATCAGGGGCTTGTCAATGCTGTCAAGGACAGTGTACTGTAAAACCTAGCTGATTCTGACTTTCCAAGGAAGAACTGGAGGAATACTTCTTGAACCAAGGCGTTGGGTATGAGCCTGATAGTTTGTGGTCAAAGACTTCTCTGGGAAATTCTCAGACTCCACAGGAGACGCCTTTGAAATGCCAAGCCTGTGGCTCTCCAGGAGGCCTCAGGGGCCAGGCAGTAAGTGAGAGAGTTAACGCTGGCTGGGGAAGCTTGTAATTCAAATTCACCTCTGGGTCCCTGGCTGTTCCTTAAATGGTCTTGCATTCCAGAGCACCAAGGCGACACTGGGTAGCATTTGGCGGTTGCTGGGTTCACACCTAGCATCTTTACAAAGCAGGAGTACATCCCAGCATGATGGCTCACGCCTGTAATTCCAACACTTGGAAAATAGAAACTGGATGGTCAGGTGTTCTAAGTCACCTTCTACTATATCCTTTGCTTCAGGCCAGAGGACAAAACAAAAGGCACAATCAAATATAAACAGAGTAGGCCTACAAGAGATTGCTCAGTCTCTCTGCGGGAAGATTTGTTGAAAAAGTAAGGTTTGTGCTTGCCTGCACCATTAGGACACTCAACCCACCCTTAGCCTCTCCTACCTTCACTTGGAGGAATGGAGGACTTGGTATAGTTTTGTTTTATTTTTTGGAAGGAAGGAATGGAGCAAGTTATCTATCTATTGAGCTTTGGGAAAGGTATCTAAGAACAGTCTAATGAATAATTACTGCTCTCATCTTAACAGTCATACTTTATGGTGTTAGAGGATGGGCTGGGGGCCTTTGGGACAACTCAAATGGCTCTGCAGGAAACCATTCTGTTAGTCAAACAGGATAAGAGGAGCATGACTCATTCTGCTTTCACCACAAACCATTCCAGTTCCTAGTAAGCTTGAATAGACTCTCCTCCTCTGTGCCATATTACATTATGGGAAATTCAGTCTGTCCTCCCCCCAACACAAATATCTCTCTAGTCACCTCACTTTACCACTGAAGACATCCCTAGTTCCAACTCCTTCCCCTTTTTCTCTCATCTCTTTGTCTGTTTCACATACACTTTACTCATTCTTAGACTCATTCATTCTTTCACCTTCTCAAAAATCCTGTGGTCAGTGCATGGCCTTTGACCTACAATCAATTAGGTTTAGGTCCCATACATCTTGCTGCTAACTTACTTTCTGGCCTAGGATAAATGATTTAGGAATCCAACACCTCAGCTTTCATATTTTTGAGAGATGGTGAATAATAATGACTATCTTTTGAGTTTTCAGATGAATTAAGTGAAATAAAATAAAAGTTTAGTGGCAGAAAATAGTGGCCACTTAGGAGTAGCTATAAAGATGAATGAAGGGACCTCTGGTAAAGGAGACAAAGTGGCTCACAGTGGTTCATGCACTCTGCTGTGTTTGTGGAGTCTTGGAGAGAAAGCTACTTTTACAACCTCACAAACATAGTGTTAAAAGTATGACACCCCACTGTACATCACATCATACGAACTAATAACACATTTTTTTTTAATCCTGTTAGGTTCCCACCAAACAATTTTATGCCACTTGGAAATATAGTTAGCTCAGTCTTATCAGAGTAAAACATCTCACTTCCCAGAATAAGGCAACCCTTCTCTTGTCCTGTGGCCTGTCAGTATAAGGATTTACAAAAGCAGTTAAAGTCCCTGACACTAGGGAGTATAGTGCAATAGAATGACTCCTTCATTTTCAGTCCAGTGTATTCTCCTCTACTTGAGGTGAAGGTAACCTCATTATTATTAACAGCAGCCCTGCAATGTATGGGATACAGGCCAAGAAATCAGAAGTAGAAGGCAGGTAGAGAGGACTAACTGGACTGCACTTTTTGATACTTGAGCGGTGGCAATTGGAGAAATCTCTGACCTTCTGCAACACTACTGCTTTCTTTTCCATAAACACAGGTCAGCTCCCACCTTTAACTAGGCATTCAGAGGCATTACAACCTTAGATAAGTCACTTAAGCTATCTGCATTTCTGTTCAAGTCATATGATGCCTTCCATTCTTGAGGATCCAAACTGATACCACTGAGAGATTTTAGGGGTACAGCTGGGATGAAATAGGGAGGTATGGATGAAGGATTTTTTTTAATTATTTCTGAAAAAAAAAGCATATTTCCTAATTGAAGAATAAGCAATAAAACTTCACAATTCATTATTTCAGTAATTCAGATCAAGAGGTAGTACAGTCTAATAGTGAAGTTAGAAGTGTCGGGTAATGGCCTTGTGATGAACACTTTGACTTTTTGCCCAGCTTCGTCTGTCAATCACAATTGAAGTGTCAACGTACACCCTAATTACACCTGTATTGGAAAGTGTTCAACGCCTCTAGATGGAATTCTTCTAAATCCCTATGGTGTTTTTATGTATTTTTGGCTAGCCCCTGTGCATTCCTTGTTTTTGGTTCCTCAAGTAGTTCAGTGGTGGAAAATCAGGGGATGAAAATGTTTTTCTTTTCATCCTTTCTAAGGTAGGGCACATCTGTTTCCCAGGCTTTCCAGAGTCATCCATAGCTATCAGATGGCTACGTTAGGCAACTGACCACTCTAGCAGCAACATATCCATCTCAGCTTACAAGTTATGCATGAAATTGGCCCCTCATGTCACCAAATGCCCATCCACATAAGCAGATGTATTGACTGCAGGAATCTTTTCATGATGAAGTATAACTTTCTCTCTCTCTCTCTCTCTCTTTCTTGCATGGACAGAGAAGTACTTGTTTTTATTTTCCTTTTCTTGACAAAGAGAATGTATGCCATTTAGAGGTTAACATTTGCTTCCTGAGGAACTATTCACATTATTCAGCTTTTCTCTTGTCCGATTCTTGGAAGGATAGCTTTCTGACATGTAAGAAGTGCGTTTATAAAATGTTTCTCAGTGAAGAAAAATATTTCCGTGTGCTCCTTTGGTTTGTACCATTTAAATTTTTATCAAGCCTCTATAATAGCTACTTCAAACACATCATTCTGGAACCAGTGGTTTTTAATTTTAAGGATCCTCACATGACTCACAGCATATTTTAAGTTGGTTTTCTAATAAGTGTTATTTTTTGTGTGTGTGTCAAAAATTCTGAACTTATAGACAAAGAAAGCAAAGGGATTTCTAAACTGTTCTGGCATTAGGTGGTTGTAGTTTGACTCATGATTTTATTCAACCGAATATTTGAGTATTTAGATAGGTATGCCACTGGATTTGGCAGCATAGCTACAGTTGGCTTTTCCTCAGCTTTGGATTACTGGAGAAAAGACACAGGGTAGTTAGGGTAAATGGCTCTAAAAATAGCATAGCTTTTCTCTGCTTAGCAAGTAAAATTATGCGGTTTGGGCCCTGTGGGTTGAGAGTCCCTGGCTTTCTGTGTTGTATTCACAATTGCTGTGAATATAATTTTAGAGAAATGACACTTTGTTGTTAGCAGGCACTTTCTATCTGGGTTAGGGAGGCAATACACGTTTTTAAGCTTCCAGCATCTATACTTAGGTAATTGCTTTACCACACGCTGCCTGCATCTATATTATAATAATTGACTCCTGTGATAATGTATCAGTTTTAGAAGAAATGAACCTCATTTTTATAAGTGTGGACACAGTAGCATCTTTCCCATTGGTCAGTGGTTTCTGTCTGGGCTTTTTGTCTCTAACTTAATCCTCTGACTATTTTCTCTCTCATCTCACCAATACTGTCTATAATACATATCCTTAAGTAAAAATACATTTCAGTTTCAATATACAATATGGAATGTCTGGCCTCAGTAACGGAATGAGAAAAAAAATACAATGTTAACATTAATGTATGACTTAGACATCCTCATGAGAAAAAAAAAAAGAGTCTGTACACAAATTTCAAACCTGGAGCTACCTGACTGTATGATTATCACAAGTTACTTAAGTTTCCTGATATTTAGTTTGTCAAGTACAGCTTTGCTACTGATTAAAGAGTTAATACAAGGAAATATCTCATGATGTAAGACGGTATTATTAGGATTGGGGCAATAGATTGTTTCAGATGCCAAACGGCCTCGGCGAAGATGAGATCTAATATAATATGGAAATTCCAAGCAGAGTGACAATAGGCTTAAGAAGTTGTGAAAGAGTGTGAATGGGCACACCTGGATGTATGTGGAGGAATTTCAAACTTCTTTCCTTCAGAAATGCAAAGGGAATTAGAAAGATGAGATTAGGCTACGTAATGAGACATAAAAGTTTGCCATATGTACAGTTTCTTTGTAAATCCACAAAAGGTTTTAGCATCATTGTCTTCTCTTTGGCATTTTTCACAAACAGAAACTTAGTAGCCTTTTGTAATTAGAAATACTTAAGTCTTCTTTGTGAAAATGGAGACTTGACACCTTTGTGTTTCTTAATCCTCTAAATGTTTTAAAACAGAAGGATCAATTCAAAGCAGTAGTCTTTGTATCTGGCCATCTTCAGATATTCAAGTTTGGGAAGGAAGCAGGGCTGGGCCCCAGGTCAACTTGTGCTACAAGAAACACACAAGCACACACACATACACACATACACTCCAAATGGTTGCAGGAAATCCCCTGGATGGCTGGATTCCAAGCACTATTTGCTATAGCTGAATTCCTTTATAGCACACAGTTTGTTTTAACAGAATTTGTCCTGTTACTGGAGCTAAATTCTAGGTTTCTCTGATGCCCGAGTTAAGGATAGATGAGGTGCAGGAGTGGTCATGAAGAATTTATTCTACACAGTATTGTTTGCAGGGACAGCTGACATCTTCATGAAACCAAATGCAACAGACTATGACCCATAATTAATACTGTTGGTTAAAATGGTTACCTGGCTAACCTAAATGTTTGTATGTTTATTGATGATGGTGAAAGATGTTGCTGAAAACCATCTAGAATAAAGTGACCTATTATCAGAGAATGTTTTAAGATAGTACAACTTATTCAAGGATAAACATATGTTTCAGGTAATCTTAACATTTTGTCTTTAATTTTTCCATTTGTGTGTGTGTATGTGTGTGAATGAGCATGTGGAGGTCAGAGGACAACCTTCAGTATTTTTTTTCCTCTCCTTTTCCCAAATGGGTCCTGGGTGGATTATATTTAGGTCACTAGGGTTAGCAACAAGTGCCTTTATCCACTGAGCCATCACAGCAGCTCTTAAAATGATGCATTTTGTTTGTTTGTTTGTTTGTTTCGATTCTTTCAAGACAGGGTTTCTCTGTGTATCCCTGGCTATCCTGGAACTCTCTGTAGAGCAGGCTGGCCTCGAGCTCAGAGATCCACCTACATCTGCCTCCCAAATGCTGTAATTAAAGGCATGAACTACCATGGCTGCCTAAACTGTTACATGATCTCTGAAAAACCAAGAAAACTGACAGAATAGAGTCAAGTAGGTGAATTTTTAACCTTGTCTCCCCAAATTGAAAACAGCTAAAAAGTACAATTTATGAAGTAAATAAAAAAGAAACCAGTTTGTAAGGGCTTACAGTAGAAGGGTAGAGAGGTAGAAGTGCGTTGCCTCAAAATAAGAATACAGTTATTCTAAATAGAAACAATGTTATTAATTTCTGTCCTTCCTATTATAGGAAACATATCAATGAGTACTCTTTCTCACATATCCCTACATTTTTTGTCTGTCTCTTTATCTCATGTTTTTATAACTATTAATTCGCTGATTAATTTTTTTTGTCTGTACTTGAGACAGGGTCTTAATATGCAGCCTTGGCTGGCCTGGAACTTGCTATGTAGCACATACTAGCCTTGAACATTCAGCATTCCTCCTACCTTAGCTGGTTTCTTTCCAGGTGTGTGATACAGTGGCCTATTTATCTGACATTTTGATGTTTTAATTTGTGATGGTTTTACTATTACCTTCAGGTATATCTTTCACTCCTTCATCTTTCCTATTTCCCTACTATAATACCTTCAAAGCATTGGCATTCCTATTGGTTTGTATGTCAGAGGTCATTATAAGCACCTCACTTAAAACATATTTAAAATACACGAAACAAGGAAAATTTTGTTGCATTGTTTTGAAGACAAACATAGGTCAAACACTGTGTAAACAGAGAATCAGGACTTGACATTGGGGCATACACATATAATTCCTGTGCTTGGGAGGTTGAAGTGGGGTGGGAGGCCTCAAGTTCTACTGTAGTCTAAGTTACACAGTGAAAAGTCTGCTTCCACATCAATCAATAAAAAACAAGAGCAAATCATTTATTTAAGACAGTTCACTGATGTTTTTCTGTTAGGAAAGCACTGTACCCAGACTTCATGGTAGTCTCCTGTCATAAAGTAAAATGTACACCTCAGACCCACTTCTCGTCTATGTTCTTCCAGGCATCATTAAACATGGACTGAACACCTGTGACTATCCGTCAGGCACTGCTTTAAATGGCTGGCATACAAAATTGAACAGGAGACAGTCTTTCCTCCAGGAGCACACAGTCTGGAGAAGAGAGGCAAAGAAACGAAACAGGCAAATCCATGGCAGCTAACCCTTAAGCATGGAAAAGGAAATGCCATTCCTTATTAAAAATAAATCAAGACCTCCCAAGTCTTAAGAAGAAGTATAGGAGACCTGTAGAGAATTGAAGTACTGTTTCCTTTCTTGCTCCTTCTGGGGGTTTCCACTTGTGGGTTTCCAAAGTTACTAGTTCCTTTTGTATCACATTACTGTAGAGCAGCAACAGCAAAAGCCACCAAATCAACTCTATGGATCATCTTGAAAGAGGGATAAATTTATTTTTGCCCACTGTTTCAGGGATTTCAGGACACTATGGCAGGATTCATAGTGACAGGAGCATGTGGTAGGGCTCCTACCACATCATAGGTAAATCAGGATGAAGCAGAAGAGGGGATTAAAAATAGGAGCTAGTTGTAGCCTTCAAACACCTGCCCCCCCACCTTACTTTGAACAGCTGACTCCACATCTTCCAGTTTCCATAGGGTCCCAAAACAGTATCACCAAGTGGCCAAAACAGGCCCTTGGGAGCTAGTTCACAAGCTGCCATGTATTGAGTTTCTACTATGATCCATGTACTGGCTGAGCTAATGTACAGATTGAGTCATCAGTGAACTTCCAGTGTAGTGAAGAGGACAGTTAAAAAAAGAATAAATTGGTCCTGGAAGGATGGCTCAGTAGTTAAAAGCACTGAGTGTTCTTTAAGAAGACCTGGGTTCACTTTTCAGCAACCACATGGCAGCTCACAATTGTCTGTAACTCTAGTTCCAAGGGATCTGACACCCTTATACTAATATACATAAAATTAAATTAAATTAATTATTAAAAAAGAATGAATTGTTGTTGGCAGTTAGGGTTTGGTAAACACAAGTTTTTTGCTATCTACCAGCACCTTTGCCATTATGTGTTGGATGTTGACTATAACATTTGTAACACAGAGCTGGAGGGATGGCTCAGCAGTTAAGATTGTTCGCTACTCTTGTATAGGACCTGAGTTCTGTTCCTTGCACTTACAGATAAGCAGTCCCTATTATCTGTAACTTTATTATTATTATCATTGTTGTTGTTGTTATTATTTTGGTTTTTCAAGTCAGGGTTTCTTGGTGTAGCCCAGGTTGTCTTGTGACTTGCTCTGTAGATCAAGCTGGCTTCAAATTCAAATTCAAATTCAAATTCAAATTCAAATTCAAATTCAAATTCAAATTCAAATTCACAGAGACCAGCCTGCCTCTGCCTCCCTAGATCTGGGATTAAAGGTGTTTCACACCTCGTCCAGCCTACCTGTAACTTTTACTGATAAAATCAGACACCCTCTTCTGGATTCCTCAGGTACCACATGCACAGACACAGGTACGTGAATAAAAAATAAAAATAAAAAAATCTTTAAAGCATACAAATACTTCTACTAGCTGGACACACCTGTAATCCCAGCACTTTGGGAAGCAGAAGCAGACAGATCTCTATGAGTTCAAGGCTAACCTGGTCTATAAAGCAAGTCCTGGACAGCCAAGGCTATACAGAAAAATCCTATCTCCTCTAAAAACCAAAAAGAAAAAGAAAAAAAAAAAAAAAAGAAAACAAAACTTGTACTACCAGTCATTATGTTTAGCAAATTTGCTATTTTTATACTAGGATCATTTAATATGTATAATTACAATAGTTATTGTTATTGCAACTAGTTTTTGAGTAGGTTTGTTTCCAGGCACATTACATGTATATCTGCTTACATATTTTTGGAATTTATTTATTTCACTTAATATGGATGGATGTTTTTCCTGCACTCTTGTATGTATACCACATGCATGCCTGTTGGATCTCCTGGAACTGGAGTTACATATGGTTGTAGGTCACTATGTAGGTGCTGAGAATCAAACGTAGGTGCTCTGAAAAGAAAATAAAAGCTCTTAAGTCATCTCCATAACCTCCATGTCATCTGTGTCATCTCATTTAGAATGGAGTGTAGTTTTTCAGGCAGAAAGCAGTCAGAGAGACTCAATCATTTGTTTAAGGTCCCTTGGCTAATCAAGTGGAAGATTTGGAGTTGGGCTTTGAAGGCCTAACAGCATCCAAAGCCTATAATCATAACAAAAGACTCCCTCTGTCTTCAATGTGCAGTGGGGAACTTGGAGAAGGAAATAGACAATAGAATGAAGGTGGAGAAATGGAGAAATTAGGTTTTTGTTTTGTTTTTTTCCTGAGGGTATTAATTAGAAAAAGACATGATAGATTTCTGGTTGAGTTTCTTTTAAATCAAGAAATCTCTCAGGTTTATGTTTTACTATTATAAAACATGTAAAACATAATATTTACTACTGTAACTATTTTAAAGCTTCCACTTTAGTGTCATGAAATTATTTCTTATTGCTTTGCAACCATCCCACCATCCCTCTTCACAAAGATTCCATCTTTCAAATAGAAACTGTCATTTCAACCATTACTCTCCATTTACCAGTCCCCTCAGCCCTTCTAACTACTCATTCTCTACTCAAAGTAGCATTCTGACTACTCTAGGTATTTTCTTTAAGTAGAGTCAACTTATTTTTGTTAACTTTTAAAATTCATATTTTCTTTTTTTAATTCATATTTTCAATTTTATCTATGTTGTAGTGTTTGCCAAGTTTCCCGTATTTTAAAGTGGAGTGATATTTCTCTGTATGTATATGTATACATGAAAATTTGCTTATGTATTCTTGCTTGTACTGTGTCCACCTTGTGGCTGTTGTGAATAAATGAATTTGTTTGAATCCCTGCTTTCAATTCTTTTGGTTATAACCTAGGAGTACAAATGATAGGTCAACTCATCATTCTAGGTTTACTCTTTTGAAAAACTACTTCCCATCCACACTGGCTGTACCATTTAACATCACTTCCTTGCTACTGTTTGCTTATTTATTTATTTTTTTATTATGGCCACCTGTGTAGGTCTGAAGCAGTATCTCATTGTGCTTGTAATTTGCATTTCTATGGGAGGAATTGTGCTTAATTTCTTTTCATGTGTTGATTGACTATTTGTAAATCTTTGTAGAAATAGTCGTAGTCCATTCATAAATGGGGTTCTTTGTTGACTGGAAGAAATTCTTTTTCTCCTTCCTTTCTCCTTTCCTCCCTCTTTTCCATCCCTCCCTCCCTCCTTTTCTTCCTTCATTTCTTCCTCCCTTCCTGTTTTCCCTCCCTTGCTCCCTTCTTCCCTCCCTCTCTCCCTACTTTCTATCTTTGAGAAAAGGTCTCCATGTAGCCAGGATGGCCTTGAACTTGAATGTTTTCATCTCTCAACTTTGATTGTAGAGATTTCAGCCATATGTCATTGTGCCCAGCTGAGGAGTTTTTTTTTTCTTTTATATTTTGAGCAGTAACATCTCAGATACACAATTTTCAAACAATTCCTTCTGCTTGGTAAGTTGCCTGATTTGCTTTCTTGAGAGTATCATTTGATGCACATGCACAAATTTTGGTGTATTCCAATTTACCTATGCTTCTTACTGGTAGTTTTGATATCACATTGATAAAGGGGTGGAGATCAGGTATGGAGAGGTCCATGAGGAGTAACTGGGAACGATAACAGAAATTGGTGTGTGTGTGTGTGGGAGTCATCTCTTGGACAAGGGAAGCTCCTGGGAGTCTATGGGAGCGACCCTAGCTGAAACTTCTAGAGGCAGAGGTTAAAGAACCTGAAGTAGCCATCTCCTGTAGCCAGAGGGACTATTAGTAGTGAGAGGGGAACAGCAATCCACTCATAAAATCTTTGACCCCAAATTTGTCCTGCTTACAAAAAGTGTAGGGATAAAAATGGAGCAGAGATTGAGAGAATGGTAAACCAATGACTGGCCCAACTTGAGACCCACTCTATGAGACAAAGCCAACCCCTGTCTCTATTAGTGATACTGTGTTATGCTTGCAGACAGAAGCCTAGCATCATTGTCTTCTGAAAGGCTTCATCCAGCATCTGATGGAAACAGATACAGAGACCCACAACAGAAAAATAGTCCAAACTCGGAGAGTCTTGTGAAAGAGTAGAAGGTAAGATTGAGGGGTCAAGTACACTACAAGAAGACCTACAGAGTACACCCATGGATGCTCACAGAGATTGAACCTCCAACCAAAGAGCATGCATGGGCTGGACCTAGATGCCCTCCCTACACATTTGTAGCAGATGTGCTGCTTGGTCAACATATGGATCCCTTAACAATGGGAGTAAGGGCTATCTTTGACTGTTTTGTTTTCCTTTTGATCCCTTTACCCTAGCTGGGCTTCCTTGTCAGGCCTCAGTGGGAGAGGATGCTCTTAGTCCTGCTGTGCCTTAAGGTGTCATGGTGGGTTAGTACCTCTTTGGGGCCTCCCCTTCTCTGAGAAGGAGAGGTGAGAATGGGGAAAGGAGGGCATGAGGGTGGAACTGGGGGGAGAGACAGAAGGGGGGTAGAATCAGTTTATAAAATGATTAAGTAAATGCATTAATGATGATGATGATGATGATGATGATGAAAACAACCAAACAAAAAACCCTAATACTGTATTCTTTTGAGCTAATGTTTATATTTAGAGTAAAGGAACCAACCACTCACAAATGGGTGCATAAGTTTTCCAGCATCACTTGTTTATAAGATTGTCCTTTCCACATTGAATTGTTTGGGCAACTTTGTCAAGAATTAGTCGAAGCTGGGTGAAGTGTCACATGCCTACATTCCAAGCATTTGGTAGATGGAGGCAGGAGGATCATGACTTTGAGTCTGGCCTGTGTTACATAGCAAGACCCTGATTCAACAACAATAAATACTAACTGACCCCAACATAGAAAGGCTATTTCTGTTTTGAGTGGCATTCTCATTATGACTTGTTTCTTTTCTTCCTTCTTCTCTTTTCCTTCGATTCTGCTTTCTTTCTTTTTTCCTTTTTTTTTTTTTTGAGACAGGGTAGGGCTAGCTTAGAATTGATTATACAGATAATGCTGGCCTTAAACTCATAAATATCTTATCTGTCTGCTGCTGCCTGTGTAAACCACCACAGCCAACATGACCTATTTCTTGAATCTAGTAGACTGAGAAAGAAAGGATCAAGTCCCAAGGGCTCCAAGTTTACTGTTGGATAGAAATAGAATGGATTCACTTCATCATGAGGGCATCATGACTCAAAACAGCATATTCTGTATGTAGCAGAATTCATGAGTTCTTATATCCACATTGTGAGTGCTCAAATAATTATTTGTTGAACAAATATTAAAGCACTTTATTCACCTGGCAACAATGTAGAAAAATGAATTTTCTGTGTTTAGAGTTGCCTCAGTTCTAATAAAAGCAACTGAATTCCTCAAATTAGAATCTGTGACATTTTCAAATATTCTGATAACTTCCTAACTTTAAAGGAGTTTTCTGAGTTTCAAAAGTTCAAAGAGTTCTTTGATTATTTTTCTCCCCCCCCCACACCTCTGCTTCTTCCTTTGGCCTTTATGTTATACAACACACTACAGCTCCAGATCTCTCTTTGATAAAGCTGCTATTAATCTTTCTCACACCTAGGAAGCAAGTACATAATGACACAGAGTAAACAGATTTTTTTTTCACATTTACACTTCATAAATGTAATGTGGTAACAGATTAAACTGCTCATTCTTTTTCCATGGCTTTAATATGCTACAGAATGCACAAGTGGAAAGCAATGCTATGCAAGCACACAGAATAGTGCTGCATGCCATATCTAGGTATAGGACAAGATTCTCAGGTTTTCAATGGAACAGATGGCTCCCATGCAATCACAAGACATAGTCCTGCAAGCAGGGATAGCCCAGTTCTCCCCTGAAGCCATTTTTGGCAAATCATTTGATAAGAGAAATGGTGATTTCCTATGGGCAGACTGTAGGGCCTGCCCAACAGGGCCCAATTTGCAACTGGCTGTAGAGCCTCCATCAGTGAAGATCGATAGTTGGCATGGCAACGAACTCATTTCTCTAGAAATGAGTTCCGATTATCAAATTTTGCCAGCTATTGATCAATTCCTGATTCACGTATCAAAACATGACAGGCAATTAATGAATTGTAAATCTGGTTGAATTAAGCAACAATGAAACTGTTCAAGAGAGTTAGGATTGAATCCTTCTTTATGAATTTCATTCAAGGATTGTTACAGAAATATTAACAGTATAGTATGAATCCATGTGTAAGGATGTAGATGCACCAAGATAGAAAAATGGAATAAATAAAACACACTTTCACCGTAAGTTTAAAATTGTAATTTGCCCTCCTCCCTTTTTGAATCTAAGTAAAGCTATTTTTTTTGCACTATTCATGTCCTTATTTTCCATGTTTTATGCTGACAGACATAGTACTTGACTAATCTGGGGCAGACATGGGCAGTTTTTTTTCCTTTAGTTGTTAATGGTGCCACTACTCTTCTGCCTGCAATTTTAGGCTCTCAGGCTCTGTGCATGAAAAAAGGAGCTTGGAGAAAAGAAAGGATCCCATTGTGAAGAAGAATGGTGAAGACCATGGAGATGGCTGTGACTCATTCTTTTCCCATTTTTCTTTCTTCAGCTTCCTTTCCATTTCCTGGCCACTCAGCACCTCTCTTCAGCTGATTTTCTCCAACCCAAATAGAAGACTGATTTCTCCTATAAGTAATGCTTTTAGTTAAGGAGCCTCAGGGGTTCGTCTTCTTCCTTCCATTAACCAAGCTCATGTCACTTTAAAGGGAAAATAGCTTAAGACTATCCAGTGTCCAAACTAAAGATTAAACCCAGACAAAGGAACATAATGATGTCAGACAAGCCATATAATCCATTACAAAAATCATGTCTTTGAAAAAAAAAAGATTCCAGCTCCTGTTTACCTGAGAGATAATATCAGTTCTTCTGTGCCTAGTTTCATCATATCAGATTTAGTAGGATTTCATTTAATCTAAAGTCTTAAAGGTTATGATTAGAGCTCAGCAGTGAAGAATGAGCTTAGCATCTGAGACCCTAGGTTTGATTTCTCCATGCCATGGTTAAATAAATAGTAATATCTTACTGCAGTGACAGAAGTCACCTTCTTAGATAGATCCCATGAGAATGCCTGGTGTGGTTAATTGCAATACTTCATGACAATTTCTGGAAAAGAGTAGTTAGCTCTGTTATCGTGTGAGATCTTTCCTATAAGAATTTGCAGGTGTCTGTGTGTGTATATGGGGAATGAACACATCTTGCACATGCTAGGCAGTACTCCACCACTTAGCTACATTCCATGCCCCTTGTGTAACTATTTTTTTCAGGAATAGAATGTTCATTCAAAAGCGTCCATACAGAAAAGAATATCTTTGCAAGCTGTGGCATGGATTATACACTTGAAATAAAATAAGCTGTTTTAAAATTTTTTCATCATCTCTCATGAGAATCCTCCTGCTTCAGCCTCCTGAGTACTGAGAATACAAATGTAAGATATCACATCTGGTTTATTTGGACATTAAGTTTTTTAAGTAGCATTATATGTGTATGTGTCTTTGTGTAGTAAAGTAGCAGTCTTAGACATTCAATAATCACAGGTAATTCAACTGAAAAACAACTGTGGGAAGAGAAGTTGTGAAGCTGTGGAGTGTTTGCCTAACATGTTCAAGGCCCTAGGTTCAATCCCAGGACTATCAAAAAGCAAAAAAAGGGAATGTCTTTACTTTCAGGGTGTTCAAGATCTCTAAGCAAGGACTCAGCATTTCTTGAGTGAAATTTCAGATTTCCCAAGGTCTTCTCATAGAAAGACATGGTGACAATATAGGATCCAAAACTTTGTATATCATTTTTGTGAAGGCAATCAAGGGGCAAATCAACAAACTTCCTGCTGCTGGTGTGGGTGACCTGGTGGTAGCCATAATTGCAAAAGGCAAGCAAGAGGTAAAAAAATAAATAAATAAATAAATAAAATAAAAAATAAAAAAAAGATGCATCCAGCAGTGACAATTCAACAATGAAAGTATATTGAAGAAAATATGAGTGTGTCTTTGTCTTGAAGACAATGCAAGGGTACAAGTAAATAACAAAGAGATGAAAGGTTCTGCCACCGCAGGTCTAGCTGTAAAGCGGTGTGCAGAATTGTATCCAATGCAGGAAACATCCCATGATTCTCCAGTATAGTTGCAATATCCATTAAAGAATCCTTGCTCAAAACATAAGTGAATGTGTCTTTGGCAATTATTATGAACAAGGCAAAGGACAAAGTGCCTACATAAATACAAACACTAAATGCATAACTACTTAAATATAAATAACAAAACATATCTAAATTTTATTAGTTACTTTTCATGTTGCTGTGACAAGATACCTGAAAAGGCAATTTAAAGAAGGAATTGTTTATTTTAGGCTTCACAGTTCCAAGGTACAGTCCACCATGGTGGGAGAAGTCATGAGGAAGGAACATGAGACAGTGGGTCACAGTTCATTGGCATTCTGAAGTTAAGGGAGGTGAATTCTGGTCCTTAGGTCATGTTATCTTTTTTTATTCAATCCTACTCCCTAGTCAATTGAATGGTACTACCTACATTTGGGTGGCTCTTCTGTCTTCGATTAACCTAATCTAAACATTCTCTCAGATATGCTTAGAGGTTTATTTCCATGGTAATGCTAAATCCTGTCAAGTTGACAATATTAACCTTCACAACAAAATGCCACATAAAGGTGACAACTTTAATTTTTTTTCAAAAATTATGCCTTGTTATGCTGACCTCTTTCTAGCCAAGTAATCAGCCTGTTAGGCCAAATGGCTCTTGGGTAACTACCTAGCCTTGAAGTCACTCTGAACTCAGTTGTTTAATATCCAAGAATATAGATTCTAAATCCCCCTTCATAGATGCACTGTTGAACTCTTCAAGGATCCAAATGATTTTGATTCATTAACAAGTTCCCAGAAAATAGCATGGTGACTCACACCCAGATAGTCCATGATACATGTGTGTGAGAATGAAAGGGCTGCATCAAGAGAGGTTTGTAAATGAGCCCTGGTATGGAGAAAAGAGAACACCTGGACTGGAATGGCCTGTGTGTTGTGTCTAAAGCCTCTGCTAAGTGCAGTCAGTACTCATAGTGACACAGGGACTAGAATAGAAGCATACCCTGTTTTGGATTGGAGGGGCTATAAAAGGCCACCTCTGTTTGGGATTGGGAGAATAGAATAGAAGGGCACCTCTGTTTGCGGTGGGGAAACTAGAAAAGAAGGGCACCTCTGTTTGGGGTCAGGGAAGCTAAATAGAAGGCACCTGTGTTTGTGGTGGTGTGGCTAGAATAGAAAGGCACCTTTGTGTTGGGTCCAGGCGATGGACTGGATTTTTGTTTTAGTGCTCTTCAGAGCTTTGAGGCATCCTGTGGGAAATGTTGCAGGAGACATGGAGTCTATAGGGATTAGGATAGCATCTGAGACTACTTGGGGGAAAAAGAGAATCCAGTTGCTCAACATTTGAGCCTTACCTGGTGCTACCTGCTCTAACTCGCATTGTGTGCAGCTGCGTAGAGGACCACTCACTAGACCTAGAGAAGACCCACCCAGATGAAGCCAAGCCCTAGTGAAAAGCCTCAAATGAATCCAGTGGTGGTAGTTGGAAGCTACTAAGTATTGGGGTGTTTTTTTCCCGTAGAACTAGGGAACTGAAATACTTTCTAAATAATACTGGGAGGGCAGAGTTTCATAGAACACCCTTTTGAATTAAAATATTTTATATTTGATTACTTGGGAATTTCATGTGTATACACCTATCTTCATCATATTTACTTCCAGCCCTCCAATTCCTCTCAGACCATCTATGCCATCCAAAGTCCCCTCCCAAGTTCATGTCTTCTTTTCATAACCCATCAAGTCCATTCAGTCCTTTCAATACATAGGTGGGTATAGAGTCATGGCAACAGATTAGGGACCACTTTCCACAAGAAAGCTGGATTCCCTATTCCAGAATAGTCAAAGTTCCTCAGCTAAGAGTAGGACTTAATGAACTCTTCTGCATCTATGCTAGAAATTTCACTGGTTTGAGCTTGTGTAGGAAACCACGGTCACCAGGAATTCATGGGTGCAGTGGCCTTGCTATGTACAGAATACAGTGTTTCATAGCAATTCTTCCTAACTTCTAGCTCTTATGACCTTTCTGTCCCATGTTCTGCAAAGTTCCCTGAAGCCTGTGGGGGGTGTGTGTGGTATAGATGTCCAGTTTAGGGCTGAGCATGCCACAGCTACTCATTCTCTGTACTGTACCAGCTGTGAGTACCTGTATTTATCATTGCTCACTGCAAAAAGGAGTATCTTTGATGATGGTTGAAAGCTGCATTTTATCTGTGGCTATACAGATAAGCATTTAGAAAGGAGTTATACCCTGTGTCTACTCAGGAAAGTGATATTAGTATGTATTTCCCTAGGTTCTATGTCATCCTCAGTCATGGATTTTCCTGGACAACTTTACAGCACAGGCATGGATTCTGTCCTGTGAAGTGGGCCTCAAACATAGTCAGAAAATAGTTGGTTGCCCCATTCGTGCCACAAGTGCACCAATGCCCATATCTTTCCAGGTTGTTGATTACTGTACCTTGCATGGTTGACAGCTGAGTAAGACTTTTGATAATATTTTCCCCCCAGGAGCCTGTATACTATCTGCCAGCACTATGAAAGTTAGCTGGTATGGACGATATGTCCAATTCAGTATCAATTAGATTTGTCCATGTCCTGACTTCACATGTGTGGTGTGTTCAGCAACAGGATCATCATATCATTCTGGTGAGTAACCAAGAACAGTGGTGTTCATTCTTTTTTAATGAACTTAATACAAGCTAGTGTTGAAGAAGAAGGAGCCTCAACTGAGAAAATGCCTTCATAAAGAGGCTTGTAGGCAAGTTTGCAGGAGTATTTTCTTGAATGATTGGCATGGGAAGGCCTAGCTCACTGTGGGCAGTGCTCCATCTGGGCAGGTGGTCCTGGGCTGTATAAGAAAGCATGATAAGTGAGCCATGGGGAATAAGCCAGCAAGCAGCTTTTCTCCGTGACTTTTGCATTAGTTTCTGCTTCTAGGTTCCTACCTTGAGTTCCTGCCCTGATTTCCCTTTATAGTAGACTGTAGGCTGTAAACTGAAATGACCCTTTCCTCTCCTAGTTGCTGTTGCTCATGGTGTTTTATCACAACAATAGAAAATAAACTAAGATAAGTGGCAATATCCTCTTTTGTTCTTTTATTTTCCGAGACAGAGTTTCTCTGTGTAGCCTTGGCTGTCCTGGATTCACTTTGTAGACCAGGCTGGACACAAACTCGCAGAGATCTGTTTGTCTCTGTGTCCCCGAGTGCTGGCATTACAGGCATGCGCCACTGCACCTGGCTGCAATATTCCCTTTTTAAAGAAGTTTATAGCACCACACCCCAAACCAGCAACTCAAAGAGTGGTATCTTACACTTAAACTGAAGAGGGAAGAGGTTAATCAGAGGCATTGGTTTAAGTGAGAAGGAGATGAGAGAATGGAGGAGAGAAAGGATAATTAGCACTTAAGATGTTGGAAAAACCCTAAGTTAACCCACTATTTTAGAAGTTTCCATCTACCAAGAATTTAAGTGTAATTGTCCTATTTTACATGGAGGGAAATAATGTTTCTTTCCCTCTTCATTCCACCAACCACCAGTGTTCTGCTAGCTTGCCTCCCTTAAAATCTTTTCCCTGTGCCATTTGTCCCCTTTGCATTTTTCTGGCTTCTACAGGAAAGTCCAAGATAATTATACATTTCTAAGGACAGAACAGATAGCATTTGTCATTTTGGGTCTGGGCTATCTCAGTTGGTATGACTTTATTCAGTTCCATTTCACTTATGTGAAAATTTGATCATTTCATTTTTTTTCTCTGCTGCCTAAAATTCAATTGTGTATATGGACTACAGTTTCACTATCCTTTAATCAGTTGGAAATTTAGGCTGTTTCTACATTCTAAGAATCTGCCTGTCTCTGCCGCTCTATATTACACTGGAATTATACAGAAACATGGTACCAAGGCTGGGGTCTCAACTAAGGCCCTTATACTTATGCAGCAAGCATTTATCAACTGTAACATCTCCCCAGCCCAATATTAGTTTTTTTGATCTATATACTGCTGTAGCATGTAGCTTTAGTTCAGTACTAATCATTGGTGCCAAGTTTTCCTGTGCCCATACACTACAATTTGTTTAACTATCTTTTTATTGATGGACATAGTATCTGTAGTTCTCAGTAGATATGTTCATTTTGTGTTGATGGGAATAGAATCCAAGGCCTTGTCCACCTAAGTGCTCCATTACTAAACTATGTCCCCAGACATAGAGGAACACAGTGCAGATAGATAGGATGATCTTCTTTGAATTGTTACTCCTATCACCTGGGTCTTTTTTTTTTAATTTATTCTTTTTATCCTGGATCTTAGCAGGGAGAAAGAATAGAATAAGCATTACACATTTAACTCTGCAATAGGGAATAGATTAAGATTTAATATATGTTATTAAGGAGAAGTATGGAACACATCAATGAGATGGAAAAGGAGTATTTTCCAGGAAAATCAAATATCTTATGTCAGTCTGGTCCAGTGGGTAGACAAATCCATAAAGGAGATTCAAGAGTTACTGGGCCTTAAATAACAGGAAATAGAATGAGTACAGAGATGTGCTATCTAAGCAGAACTACAATCATCAAAATACAAAACCAGTCAGAAAAAGACGGTGACAGGGTAAGCCCAGCTTTACCCTCCAGGAAAAAAAAATGAACTAGGAACTGAGGCTTCCAAGAAGTGGCAGCTACAGTGTAGTTTTGGCACAACATCAACATTTTGCAGTAACCTGTGAAAAAATGGATCCTTACAGATAGGAGGCCTTGGGGAAGCTGGGAGGGGATTGAGACAAGGTGACTATGAATGTGACAGCATTAAAGGTGAAGATCATTGTCTGTACTAGGACAAGGGAGGGGCTTTAGTATGAATAAGGGTTAACCACTAAGTACGAAATAAGTATGTACACGCATACATGTATTTAACAAGGAAAGTCAAAAATGCTTGCTATAGGAGGGAAAGCTAAAAAGCCAGGCCCTAGGACAATGATCTGTCCGTTTTGACTTGAGCCAGAATAAACTCGCCAAGTTTCTTGATTCCCAGGGGGCACAGCTTTTTCATTTTCGTGCCAAAAGACCATCTCCTAGGATATGGAGACCATCTGTGTCAAGGAGCAAAGCCCTTAAAGATGATTTCAATGTAAAATGCGGCGTGACGGGGGCCATATTGTCTGACACTGTCCAACCCCTTTCGTATTTTAACAAGTTAAGCACAAAGGAAGTAAAAAACGACCAGCAACAATGAACTAGAATTCCCAGACAGCTCCAGGGGAGAGGGAGAAGGCTTTGACAGAATTAAGACAAGTCAGTATGGATGTGCACAAAGGTGTCTAAAACCACTAAGTACAGGGTTTGAAGTGAGCAAAGAAAGATGACCAGCTTAATGAGAAACCACAGCTATGGGCCCCACGCTGCCCCAGCTCCTTGCCACTGGGGATCACAGTGGGAAGGAGAGAGACTGCCTTCCCTGCTCACACACAAGCTACCAGCTTGCATGAGGCCCTGTCCTGCAAGCCTTTGCAGCTGCCAGAATTAATTCTGCTCAGGCCTTGTCACTTTCGAACAGAAGCTCAGCTGGGCTTGATAGCATGAGTTCCATGATACACAAACTCCTGGCTTTCATAGTTCAATACTTAGAGTCAAAATGAGACGATATTTGGGATTTAGTTGGGGAGAATGAGTATATAGAGCTGTGGAGAGCTGTGGTTCTCCACCTTCTTAATGCTGCAACCCTTTAATACAGTTCCTCATGCTGTGGTGATCCCCAACCGTAAAATTATTTTCATTGCTACTTCATAATTTCAATTTTGCTACTGTTATGAATCATAATGTAAATATATGATATGCAGGATATCTGATATGCAACCCTGTGAGGGTCGTGACCCACAGAGTTGAGAAATGCTGATACATGAAACAAGATTGCTATGAGCTCATCATTGCTGCAGTCAGAAGTGCCTTTGGAAGCTTGTTATACTTTTCTCTGCTTTTCATGTGTTGGAAAGTTCCCATTAAAGAAGAGCAATGACAATAATGACAAAAGAAAGAAATTACCTCTCATTTCTCTTTTCTCATAGAAAATTCTCAAAAAGCATTTCTAGCTATGGCATTTGAGCAGGACACCAATAGACCGGCAGATGGATGAACCTTGTTCTTCAATCACAGTCACCTGAAGAAGATCAACAGATCATGGTCAGACATGGTCACTGAGTCTGGGAGAAAAAGTGGCACAAGAAAAAGAGAGAAGAAAACCAATCTGGTTGGTATACTTTGAAAAGGATAGCTGGGAGAAGAAGAATTTGAACTGTACCCCCAAAGAAGCAATTCTGTTAGGTGGCTATGGGGTAAGCAAATGTGCTGGCTAATCTTGGTTGTCAGCTTGACTACATGTGCAGTAAACTAAAAACCCAAGCAGCTGGGCATGTCTGTGAATTATTATTATTTTTTTTTTACTATATCATTTGAGATGGGAAGAGCCACACTAAATCTGGGCCACATCTTTTGCTAGCAGCCTAACTAAAAGCACATGGAAGAAGCATGACTTTGCTTTTTGTCTGCTTGCCCTCACTCTAGCCGGAAAGTTCATCCAGAATCTACTTCTCCAGGATTCTGATATAGACTGAATACCAGCAGAAACATTCAGTCTTGTGGATCTAACAACTGCTTGGTTCTTGAGAGAGACAGCCATTGTTGAGCTAGCTGGACCACAGCCTAGATTCATTAGACACTCTAACGAATCCATGCTCATCTTATAAGTTCTGTTCCTTTAGAGAACCCCGACTAACATAGCAAGCATACACCTAAAATTTGTGAGGCTGGGAAAGGCTTTGTCTAGAAAAACTACCATTTTGGTAAATAAAATAGTTCCTACCTTCCTGACTTGGTAACTGCATAGGCAAATAAATTGAAAAGCCAAATTGGGATTTCAATTTTTATAATTCTGGGATGGAGCCAGGCTCTATAGAAAGAGTACCCGAATCTTCAGTTTGTCCTTTCCCTACCCTTGGTTTCATCCTATATTACAGCAGGCATCATGCACAATCAAGTAGCTATCTCAGCCCTCATGTAGAAAATTCATCAAAACTGTACAAGCAGCCCCACTTAGGTCACAGGTCAGCCCTAGGGTACTTCCACTAGCAGCATCACTCTTCCTTTTTGAGAAGACGAAAATAAAGAGAAGTGACAATCAGGTCCTTGAAGAGAGTTTGGAGTCATTTGGAGAAGAAACTAAATGTTGCAAGAAACAGAATATTGCAATCATACCATGAATAAAAATAAAGCTTCTTTGGAGTTGCTTTTGCAGTGAAATGGCTGAGAAAGATATGGAAACAATGTCACATCCTTTTTGCAAACATGTTCATGAGCATGAGATAGGAATCCCTTTTCATTAAAAAAGAAGCATTAATATTATGTATCTCAAGCTAAGGTCTACCTCAGATGGGAGTGAAAGTGAGTAAGCTCAAACATCTAAACTAAGCTCAAACTAAACTCAAACATCTCTATTCTATTTGTTTTAAGAGCAAAGTAAAGAGGGCCCAGATTCTGGGTGGACATTCATTCCTGGTCCTTCAGAGTCTCTTCTTTCCCTGTCGGAGGAAGACCAGAGGCAGAACCTCAAAAAACACAGCACTCAGGAAAAACTCTGATTTTTATCCTCTCAATTTTCAAACTCTTCCTTTAAAAAAATTCTGCAAAATACAGAGAACATACTACAACATGTGCTGTCATATGTTCATGTACACACAAAAATAAATGAGTATAATAAAAATGAGGAAAAAAATAACCACAACACCCAAACACACCCTCTATATAATGTTAGATAGACATCCAGAATGTTGCAATCATACCATGAATAAAAATAAAGCTTCTTTTGAGTAAGCCAAGTTATACTGAATTAAAATAGAAGAAAAGGTGCTCTGGTATGGTGCAGCAATAGAACCCTTGCTTTACATGTGAGAGGCCCTGTGTTTCATCCACAGCATGAACACAGAAACACACACACACACACACATACACACACACACACACATCCATGGGGGAAGAAAAGGATTGCCTTCTCCTCAAGGAAATCAACCCTGTTTCTTGCCAGTTTCTACCTCTGATGGCACCAATTTGCCTCCAACTATTTCTCATGAATAATATGCTCATTATAACTAATTACTGGTCATTTGCTATAGGAGAGTAAGTGATTGGAAGGATCACAACAACCGAGTTGAAGATGATAGAAATGCGTTTCCATTCACATACTCTACAGTTAGTGAAAGCAGTGGAGCAGTGGAGCAGTGGAGTTCAACTTTAGAGTCATTATGGCTTGGGATCATGTCCTAAATTTGCCACTTGAAAAACTGTGTGATCTTATGTCCTTTGTTTCTATTACATGGAGATAAGAAGTAGTAATAATTATGTGTATTTCATAGGATTGTTTTGGAAATTAAGTTAATAAATATAGGACTTAGATGCACATTAAACCACAAATAAATATAATTAAAATATTTCAGCTATTACTTAGTAGCATCTTGCTTAGAATTAGTGGAGCTTAAATATACCCGAGAAGCATTGTTAGCAGTAACAATGACAATAATTAGTGTTTGTTGAGGATTTATATTTTTATTTATTTACTTTTTTTGTTTATTTAAAAATTATTAGTTATTTGAGAATTTCATGCTATCTGTTTAGATCATTTTTACACCCCTTCAAATACTCTCAGATCCACATCTCTTCCGTACAAAACCAAATCTGTATCATTTTTCAACCAATCAAATATTGTTTGTGCTGTCTGAATACTCTTGAATGTGTGCCTGGCCTCCCACTGGATATTTGTTTGCTTATGAGGGGTCACACTCTTAAAAGTGTGTGACCCCCAGAAGCTTTCAATTGCCAATAACTCTTCAACTGGGATGGGACCTCATGTCCACACATTTCTGGCTTTTCACATTCTTTCTGGTCCCTCTTCTGCAATGATCTCTGAACTTTGGAAGGAGTGAGTGTGATATAGATGTCCAGTTTGTTAGTGGGCATCCTACAGTCTCTTATTCTATGATCTTTGGTCAGTTGTAGGTCTCTGTATTAATGACCATTAACTCCATCTTTGATAAGGATTGGAAACTCCATGATCAATGGGTATAACCATAAGCCTGTAGTAACTGGTTTTTTGCATGTCAGTTTAGCAGAATAATAATAGTAAGTTCTTCCTTAGTGTTTGTGATCTATCTAGCCTCAGCTTCTTGGTAAGAAAATGGTGTCATATGTGAGTTTCATCTTGTAGATCAGCCTTCAAATCCAATCAGATAATGGTTGGTTACTCCCATGATATTCATATTACTAATACAACTTGAGATCTCCATGTTTTGTGCTTCAACACATGTGATGTCTTCAACAACAGGGTCTTTTTAAAAAAGGTTTATTTATTTACTTTATGTATATGTACATGAATACTCTATTTTCATACACACCAGAAGAGGGAATCAGATTCCATTATAGATGGTCATGAGTCACCATATGGTTGCTGGGAATTGAACTCAAGATTTCTTAAAAGAGCAGCCAGGGCTCACATTTGCTGAGCCATCTCTCCAGCATCTATAATAGGGTCTTTCTGTCAAGGTTTTTTTTTTTTTTTAGGGAGATGGAAAACAAAGAACATTCATTTACTTAATTTTGGTGCTGAGGATTATACTCATGCTATGAAAATAAAGATTTATTTTATGTGAGGTACTTTTCTAAGCTTTTTACTGCAAGTATCAACTTTTTGAGGAGTGTACAGTTATCACTCATACTTCACAACAGTTAACTTGACCAGCTTCACTCAGCTATTTAAAACAAAATTTAGATTTATTTAATTTTGTGTGTATGAATATTTTGCCTGCATGTACATCTGTGCACTGTGTGCTTGTCTAGTGCTTGTGGAGATCAGAAAGAACTGATTCCATGCAACTGGGGTTATTAGTGGTTGTGAGCCACCATGAGGGTACTGGGTATCAAACCTAGGTCCTCTGTAAGAACAAGTGCTAACCCATGAGCCAATTCTCCAGCCATTCATGGCTAATATTATTGATGAAGCCTTATTTCAAACCCATGTCTATTGAGCAGTCTCATTTCTGCTTTACTGTTTGAACACCAGCAAGGTGGAATAGCTTCAAATTGCTAATAAGCAAGTTATTACTTCTACCTAACTCACTGTAGTGCTTTCAGGAAAGGGGCTCACAGAAGAACCCGTTCCATCCATTCAGGGAAAGGGTGAGGATATAATTATTCTTATTATGAGAGGCTGTTAGCTGCCCCTCTGAGCCATAACACACAATGGGGGAAGACATGCAATTGTCATGGAATTAATCATTTCTATGGCAAGTACAGTTTTGGGGTTAGACAACCAGGTAGTAAGTGAAATATGTTTAGACAGTGGCTGGTGGTTTCACTCTCTTTTAACACTCAATGTTTGCAAGCAAGAGTGATGATTTGTCCAAAAGAATTGATTGACAACTTGGGTTTTGTTTGCTGGACAGATCTCCAGTAGGGAGTTTATTCTACCATGGAAATGTATCCAATGGGTCATTGGTAAATGACAAGCTCCAACTAGCTATATCCCCTCTACTCAGCAGGGTTTCTCGAGGGTTGACCTGATGGAAAATTGTGACTGAATGCCAGGTACTGAGAGGAGTAGAAGGCTGGGATCCTGACCAGTTTTGGAAATAAGTGTCCTGCTTAATATGTGAGAGAATCATAGATGGTATTGTCTAGAGGAAAACTGGAGAACACTGCAATGAAAAAGTGCTTTAATATACTGAAAACCTGAGAAATGGAGGCCCAAAGAAGGGGAGCAGTTTCTCTAAAGTCACACAATGTGCTTCTCTTTTCTTCAGTTTGCTAGGGAGAGTGTCTTCTTATTTGCATCTACTGTGGGACACCCTGGGAACACCTCCTTCTGGCATGATTATCAGCTGTGTTAAGCCTGCACAATGAGAGGTTTTCTTTCACTTAAAACCAATGTTGTCTCACCAGTTGAAATTGAAGTCCCTGAAAGGATCATTTCCTCACTAGGATAATTTTGCTACAAGCTTTTCATTAATCCAATCATAAATTCAATAATGCTATTTGCCAGCTTACTGAAGTCTTCAGGAACCACAGGGTACAGGATGCATTGTCTGTTTTTATGACAAGAAAAAAAAAAAGAAAGAAAGAAAGCATGAACAAGCTAAATAAGCTCAACCATAAAATTTGTTCAATATCAAATAACACAGGAATCTCACCCATGGATCCAATGAACAAAGGTGTATTGAGTACTTGCTAAGGGCACTGAAGCTGTGTAGATGAATCATTCCCTGACCAATCACCTATTTTTTAAAGGATTTTTCAGCCTTCAATAAATCCTAGTTCATAAAATGAGCCCCCTAAGCCAGGAATATTGGTGCCTTCCACTAATTTTGGTACTTGGTAGTTTGACATCATAATTTTGAGGCTAACTAGGTTTATGTAGTAAATTCAGGGCTACACACAAGACCATGTATTAATAACAACAACAACAATAACTGATTTTCTTAATACAGAAAGCAGAGAAGCAAGTTCCATTAAAAAAATTAACTAACCCCAGCACTTGGAAGGTAGAGGCAGGTGGATTTCTAAGTTCTAGGCCAGCCTGGTCTACAGAGTAAGTTCCAGGAAAGCTGGGGATACACAGAGAAACCCTGTCTCAAAAAAACCAAGTGAATGAATGAATAGATAAGTAAATAAATAAATAAATTTAAACAATGTTCAGACAAAAGAAAATTCCTATCTGCTATCACCAAGAAAAAATTAGTGGGAAAAGTCATATTTCATTAGCCCTTGAATTTAGGTTGTATTTTAACTTGAATTAATAGTCTTGAAGGAAATTCAGGATGGGGCACATGAAGTGCCAGGACAGCAGAAGACAGAATGTTTCAAGTTGGCTAGAATGTTTTTTTTTTTTACTCCTTTTCTTTCCTTCTGTGTTTTTTCTTTTAATAGAGGATTTTATATTGTACAAGAGGCTGTTCTAGAAGTCACTCTATGACCCAAGGTGGCCTAGAACTCAAGCAAAACTCTGGCCTTGGACTCCTTAGGGCTGGGATTATAGTCACGAGTCACAAAACCATCTTACTAGAATACAATCTGCAAATTGGGTTTTCTGCAGCTGCTTCAGAGTATATCAGAGAAAGAGGGAGGTCAGACAGAAGGGACACTTAACGCCAATTTCAACCAGAGCACCTCTACTGTGATCTATTTTCTACATTACAGTTCTAAATAAGATCACTGGAAAAATGTGTCCCATTTTTTAAAATAAAAAAAAAATATAGTACCTGAGCAAATACACAGGTCAGTTGTATGGTGAGGAAAAAAAGTGAGACAAAATTAGCAATGGGCTAGGGCATGGGTGGGCTATGCGGGGATTTGTATTTCAGGCTTAGGAAATAGCTAATTTCCTCAAGTAGAAGTGTAAAGGATGGGTGAGGGAGCTAACAGAGGAGTCAGCGTAGGAGAGTGCTGTTGAAATATTGGGGGCATGGGCCAGTCATCCCAGCCATCCGAAGATGAAGGCGGGAAGCTCAGATATTCAAGGGCATCCTTGGTTATGGATTTCTGAGTATTTCTGAGTCCTGCTTGGAGTGCTTGAGACACTGTCTCAAAAGACAAAATACAAACTTGGACAAGTAACAAAGTCTATGACTCAGAGGGCTTTATAGGCCATATCAGGTGTTGAGGATTTTATTCTTGAGTGTATGCTAAAAAGCCATACTCTGTTTTCAAGGGACAGCAGAATTTAAGTTGCTCTGAATCGTTGGGCATATTCCTGTCTTCTGTCTAGTAGTATACCTCAGTCTATAAAACGCAAAGTTTTATTGTCATGGGTCACTACTATGTTTTATGAAATGTGGTAAAAAGTTTTCAGTTTGAATTATGTTATCTCTTTGAAAACCAGAGGCATTACTTTGACAAAGATGTAAATTAGATAGCTCTTTTGATCTCTATGAAGAAACTGAAATATTGCAAGGTGGTGGCGCACACCTTTAATTCTACTGCTCGGGAAATAGAGGCAGGGGGATCTCTGTAAGTTTGAGGCTAATCTAGTCTACAAAGCTAGTTCAAAGAAAGCCAAAATGACACACACACACTCCTGTCTTTAAAAAAGAATTTGCATAGCACATATGAGGTCTTAGTTTTGTCTCCATTGCCAAACAAACAAATGAAGATGGTTCGGTAGCTTTGACCTCACTTCACACCTCTTCTGTAGGGTTTTTAATTTGTTTTTTTGCTTTGTTTTGTTTTGTTTTTTAAGTCACTGGCTTTGATGCTTAAATTTCACTGTCAACTACTAAACCTAGGATGAGCATGAACACATGCATGTGTATGTATCTGAGGTACTTCCAGAAAAGCCCAACTATGTAGGAGAGGCCTATCCTGAATGTGTGCCACACTATCCCATAGGCTTGGGTTCTACACTGAATAAAAGTGAGATAGGAAGCTGAATGCCAGCATTCATCTCATTGTTTCCTACCCATGAATGAACCGCGATCAACTGCCTCATACTCCTGCCATTGTTACTTTCCTGCCATGATGGACTGTACTCTCAAACTGTGTTCCAAAACAAGTCCATCCTTCCTTTTATTGTCCTTTTTGTCAGGCATTTTGTCACAGCAATGATAAAAGTAACAAAATCCTAGCAAAGTGGCAACATACATCCTACTTCACGTAGTACTGGTTGGAATTACAGTGCCCAACACAGTCTCTGGCATGTAAGTATTTCTTCAGTAAGTGAATCCTTTTATTTCCCTCACAAAACTGTATGTTTTCTGTTGAAGTAGACAAAGGGACAGACACATTCATTTCCTAAGGGAACCCTGCATCCTGTAAAGGAAAACAGTCTGCATTCCTGAATGGATAAATGCAGCTTCTGGTCACAGCTTCAACTGCTGCAAGGGTTCACTGGGGACCAGCAACATCAGAATCACCCCGGAGCTTGTCAGAAATCTCAGTTTCAGTCACCAGAGACTTCCAGAATCATGCTCTGTATTTTATTACAGTGCATGGAGTAAAACTCCCACATAGCAGATGCATGAAACCTGCCTCTTCACAAGATCACAGTATAAACGCATTAAGCTTTGAGAATTATAGCTGTAGAAGCTATAATTCTCAAGCAACAAACAAAAACACAAAGCTATCTCGACAGCTCTGAACTGCTTTTCCTTATTATACATTTTAGGTAAACTAGAACTTATTTATAGCATATTAACTAAACATAACAAAATCTGTGATCATAAAAACATTGGTGAACTCCATCTTTCTTTATAATATTTTATTAAGTTTTGCAACAGAAAACCGACAGTGAAATCCACGTCCTGAAAATCCCTAGTAGGAAGTGAGTATTTTAAAAAATATCAGCTAATATTTTTCCCCAGACATTGTCATAGGGAGAAAAGTCTATTTATATATGCATAAGAGGAGGACCTACTTAAAATATATAAAATCGTGTCTTCTTTATTGTTTCCTTCAGAAAAGCAGATTTAAAATTATCTTTTAAATGTGTTCATTTGGTTTGTAAAGTTTACAAGTATGATATTGTACATAAATTCCAAGCTTTGAAGCAGTGTCTCCCAGAACATACTGAAAACACTTCCACCTCATGGTAGGAACATAATAGTTCACCTGCTGGGACTAATTTCCAACGAGGTGGAAGTGCCTGGTGACAGTGTCTTTTAGCCGAACAAATTATATAGCTTCCCATTTTACAAAGGGAATTTTATGGTCTTATACTTTTTCTTTGTCATTTAGCATATCAACCTATTTTTAGTCACAATCAGGATGTGAAATATGTGCTACAAACATCTAGAGTTCTGGTAATTTATCATTATTCAAAAGCAATTCATGATCACATTTGCAGGATTCTGAGACACATTTACTTATTTATTGCTCGGAATGAAACCAGACCCCAGCCCTATTCCTGAGATTTCTTCTTTGCTTTTATTTTTCCCCCATCAACCTATAATGAAAACAACAAAACTCCCGATCTTCCTTCCTCAATATATGTCTCTAGTAATAGACCAGTCTGGACTAGAATGTAGCCAAAACTGATTCCGCACCCCCCCCCCCCCGCATCCTCCTGGTGTGGTAGTTTGAATGAGAATGGTCTCTATAGGCCCATATGTTTGAATACTTGGTCCACAGTTGGAAGAACTGTTTGAGAAGGAATAGGAGGTGTGGCCTTGTTAGAGGAGTTATTTCACTGGGGAGAGGCTTTCAGGTTTCAAAAGCCCACACCATTTTCCCCATTAGCCTTTATCCTGCCTTTGGTTGTTGTCTCAACATGTAATCTCTCAGTTACTACTCTAGAACCATGCCTGCTTGCTTGCTGCCATACTCCTTGCCATGATAGTCATGGACTCTACCTCCATGAAACTGTAAGCCTCATATAAGTTTCTTTTATGTTACCTTGGTCATGGCGTTTTGTCATAGTAACCAAAAAGTAACTAAGATACCTGCCTCCCAAGTGCCCTTCTGTATTAATTCTTACGAGGAAAAAAACTTAATTGGATATTGTAATATATGTTCAATGGATTCTGGTAAGCATACAGGCCAAACTCCTTTATCAGATGGTGCCACTGTGCAACAGACTGAAATGTTTGCTAAATTTGTCATATGAGCAGTGGGTTAAGGATTCTTGGTTAAAAGCATAAAAATAATATATGTCTCTAAAGTCAAATGTATGGAAATCAAAGACACCAGCATTAATAGTCTAGGTCTTTTTCCAAAACCACATAACTGGGTGTTCATCTCCTTACTAGGAATCTGATTGTCTCAGAGGTTGCATACAAACCAGTGAATAAGGGACGCATTTTCTCCCTGATGTTTCTCATTAACTTTTTCTTCTTACAGGTGGTTGGTGTCTGGTGATCCTGCACTATCAATTCACTTTCTTCTCCTCCTCCTCCTTCTCATTATCCTTCTTCTTCTTCCTCTTCTTTCTCTTCCTTTTCCTTCTACCTTTTGTTTGTTTGTTTGAGAGATGGTGTATCTGTGTAGTTCTGACTGTCCTGGAACTTGCTCTGTAGACCAGGCTGGCTTCAAACACAGAGATCTGCTTACCTCTGCTTCCTGAGTGCTGAGAGTAAAGGTGTGTGCTCACCACCATCTGGCTATCCAGTCACTTCTACCAGAACCCTGAACATGACAGGAGAGCACTTTTCCTCTAGTTTTTTTTTTCCCAGTCAACTATGAAAACAAATCCTCTTGTTCTTCCTTCTATTGACTGTCTTAGTCAATGTCTTTTTAATTTAGGGACTCAGCATCTCATATATGAATTGCTTCATCAGTCTTTCCTCCTCATTGCTTATTCTTTATCACTCCTCCTCAGAGAAACTTTCCTCACTCCACCCACTTAACCCAACATAGAAATCTAACCCTCAGTTGGAGTTTTAAGCTTGGCTATATATTTTTGCTTGCCTGTTTTCCTTCATTGTTCTTTGAGTGACTTGAAGCAGGAGTCATATCTTATTCTCCACTTAATTTCTAGTACCTTACCCATCCCTTAACTAACATTTAGCAAAATGTCTGAATAATTAAAAGGAGACTGAAGCATTTGGAAATTTTCAAGATAGGAGCTCTTTCAGCCACTTGACTGGGAAAAAATTAACCAGTAGTTCTTGATACCAAGTACATGATCAGCTGATTGACTGGGGTTCTTTTACTTGCTCATATTTGTGTTACAGTGTGGAGACTCATCAGTTGCTTTAATCACAGCATATTAGAGACCTTCAAAGAAGGAAAGTAACAAGAAATAACAATAGCCATTATTCTAGAAACATATTCACTTTTTTTTTCAGAAGTAACTTGGTGTAAATTGAAATCAACAAGAATTAATGATGTCATTAAACTTGGGTAGGAAAGAAGGGGAGACATATTAGTGTGTAAATTATTATTTTTGACTTCCTATAATTGAACCATGTGGTGGTTTGAATGAGAATGGTCTCCATAGGCTCATATTTGAATGCTTGTTCTACAATTGAACTGTTTGGGGAGGATTAGTAGGTGTGGCCTTGTTGGAGGAGTTATATCACTGGGGAAAGGCTTTCAGATTTCAAAAGCTCACACCATTCTTAATTAGTGCTCTTTGCCTCAAGCTTATAGATTGCTATGTGAGTTGTCAACTACTGTTTCAGTGTCATGCTTGCCTGCCTAATGCCATGGTCTCCACCATGATGGTCATGGGTTAAACCTCTGGGCATGGTTAAACTGCCATCAAGCCTCCAATAAACTCTTTTATTTATAACCAAGTTACCTTGGTTATGCTGTCTCTTCATAGCAATAGAAAAGTGGCTAAAACAAACCATATAAATAATGAGACAAATCTCATATACATGGAAGACATATACAATGCCCTAAAGAAAAGAAGTCAAGGCCAGGTCAGTCAGTATACATCAAACTTGCATCTCACTGAAGTGCTAGAGCCCACCTCATGGCCATGAATGTCTCCAGGTATGAATATTCCTTCAGTGTACCTTAGATATGCAGCTGTGGACCTAAACCTATCATAACCAGGAGAACAATAATAACAATATTATCCTGTAACTAAGAAGAAGTCAAGGGAAGTCAATTTTGTCTGCCAATTTTCAACACTATTCAGTTCAGAATTCTATTATAGAGGTATGTAATCAACCCATTGAGGCATCTTTGCTTTCAATATTTCAGGATTTTGTTCAAAAACACTATTGAAAAACACAACCTAGCCAGGTGTTGCATCTACTACTAAAAAGTAAGGTAATTTCGTGGACTTTAGTACACTTTGAATACATTGATGCTGGCTGATTTCTATTCTTCTGTCCTGCTGAAATTGATTCAGAAGGCTGCCTTTTTCTTTCTTTGCATAAGTCATTACTGCACAATCTTACCAGCTCCGGCTATTAGCAGGTGTTTTGTTTTGTTTTGTTTGTTTGTTTTTGATGGAATCTGCAGCATCTACATAGAACTGTAACACTGAATAGGGATAGGGCCTTTATGTAAAAGGTAATGGTACTCTAAGCCTTTCCCCAGCCTAAGGGTCGAACAGAGCCTAAGAGGCCGTTCAAAACAGGGACTAATTGGAAAGTCAGTTTAGAGTGTGTGGTTCAAGCTAGACCTGTGATGTATGACACAATATCCACTAAACATATGCAGACCAAATTCCAGCTCTTCAAGTCACTGAAAACCAGAACAAAAGAAAAGAAAACAAAACAAACAAACAACAACAACAACAAAAAACAGCCAATAGTTTCCAAGAAGACAAATTAACTGGGTAAGTGAACACTTGAAATTGGAGCACTGGAATAATGTCCTAAAAGGATAAAAATACTCACCGAGTTTTGAAGAGCTAGTATGAAAGAAAGTAGCTTATGACATTAATAATTTCACATTGATTTTATAATGCAATGACAGCAATTTGGATAGACTGGGTTAAGTAAAATATATCATTAAAATTCATTATTGTAGCTGTTCCCTCCGTAATTGTTTTGTTTTTTGCCATGCTGAAAATGGAACTCAGGGCTTAATGGGCTATAACCCCAGGCTCCATAAGTTTTTGTTGACTAGGGCTACTGAAAAAAAAAAAGTGGCCTATGTTTTATTTCGATTTGCAGCAACTATTCTAGAATCTTCCAGTGTGGCAGCATGAACTGAACCTCAGGAATCAAGTTACCTTTCCACAGCCAAATGTCTCAGTTTTCATTTCCTTGACCATCTATTTCTGGTAACAGGAACCTAGTTTTGCACTGAAGCACTCAGGCTTGGGCATCCAGGATGTATATTATTCACTTGCTGTTGCTGATGGAAAATGTTATGTTGCTAAATGGTACTCTCAAGAGGTAAAGAAAAAAAAAAAGCCTTTCAGTTAATCTTCAGATGCCCAAATAAATCTCCCCCCCCCACTGCTACAAAATATTACAATAATAAAGCATTTGTGTCAACCCAAAAGTATCCCAAAGTCTTTTGCTCCTGTAGGGAGACCTGCTGCCAATAAGGCATTAAATCTGAGGGAAACATTTCTGCAATTACTGATCAAATACAATACAGCTAAATTTCACCTCCAGCATATCATTTTGATAATGGGTATGGAAATTATCCATTCAATAGCTATTCAAAAATAACTCAGGAAGATTGGTTACCAGATACTTCACCGACCTTCAGAATAATCCTTTCTAATCAGGCTGGTGGGAATTCAATAGGCAACATTTGCCCTGGACAAAATAATCTTTTGGGGTGTTGCCGGTCAATGGGCTTGCTCCTTCTTCCACTTGCTGTCCAAGAGGTGAAAGCGTAAGCTTGTAAGAAAGCAGGGACTGTGTTTCCCTGTGGGCTGAGCTGCTGCCCAATACCCACCAAAGCTCTGAGCAGACAGCTGTGCCTGCAAGTTAAGTGAGGCGTCTTAGTACTTATCAATCAGGAATCAGCAGGGCTTCTTGAGTTGTCCTCATTAAATTTAAAGTATATTCTCTCCCCAGCAGCAAACGTCTCCATTGCCATCCATCTCTGCACAGCCAATTTTAAGCAATCAAAGTATGTTGGCTTCATCACTGTCTCTGAAAAGATTTCCAGCTCGACACAACCTTTTCTAGCTTCCATGATCTTTGACAACCAGTGGCTGTTTCCCTCTGGTTGTCACCAACTTGTTCTTTCATTCATGCCATTTCTGATTATTTTGTCTTCCCACAGTCTTTCACAAGCCAAGATGTTTTTGTTCATATAAGATTCCATCTTATCTATTCTGAAAGAAACAGTCCTTCATTTTCACCTATTTCCTGATTCCCTACATTCTACTCCTCATTTAGCCCATGGCAGATGCTTAACATTTCGTGCCCACTTACATTCTTAACCCAGAAAGTTCATGTGGTGTACTTGGAAAGATCAATGTTTCTGAGATTAGAAAATATCACTTTAATCCTGCTTAGCCATGTAACAGTTAGGCAAGTTCAATGTGTAAATTAGTCTTCTTAACTATAGCTTGGGGAAAATTATAACTTCTTCCTCACAGAGGAACTACAAACACAATGTGTAAAACAAGCAACTTACAAAGAGAAAATATATTTCTTGTGGCTCATTGCTATAGAGGTTTCAGACTTTTCAGTCCTTCTGGTTTAGGTCTTTGATATGGTAGAAATGTACAGATGAATGAAGCCACTAACTTCCTTATCTAGAAAGCAAAGAGCAAAAGAAGAAGCCAGGGTTTTAAAGCCCTGTTCTAGGGCATTCCTCAAATGGCCTAAGTATCTTCCATAAAATTCCACCCCACAAATATTCCTTCCACATTCCAAATAGTGCCCTGTTTGAGATCAAGCCTTTAATACATGGACTTTGGGAAACACTTAAGATCCAAACTACAGCAACTGTGAATGACAAACATGGCCCACTTCAAGGAGCTCTCAGGAGCTAAGTTGTTCATTCTGAGCTTGGGCTCTGGAGTAGACAAATAAAGTAAGACCTCAGAGAGGAAGTAGAAGTGTTTTTTTTTTTTTTTAATACAGGTCCTTGTACAAGCTAAACACACGTGCTAGCTACATCCTTAGGCTTAGGGGGACTGTTGTATCAGTCTATAAAGGTTGTATAGCTTATAATAAAGCAGAGAAGGTGGAAATGTTGAGGCAGACTATGAAAATGCCAGTGGCATCTGAACACAGAGTGGTTGCAGAACATGATGTAAGAGGATTTCAGGGAGACACAGATGTCTATGCCTGAGAAAGTGGGACACAATTAACTTCCTGCAGGCATGGGACTGCATCAGAGAACTGCAGTTCATGTCCTACAGTTGAGGGGACTGGAAGGAGTTTTTGGAGCAGTTCTACAGTTTTGGAAGCCCACATTTGTGGATGACTGGAGAAGAGAAGGGATGTACAACAGACTAGACACAGAAAGAACAGGCTGCAAACCACTGTAATCAACATCACACAAGTCACAGTTTCCTGCTCAGTTAACCAAAGCCCCTTTCCCAAGAGACACTCTTGGAAATCCTAAGCTCTGGAACTAAAAGTCCTGGAGATGCCAGAGAGAAGACAAAACAAAGCCCAGTTCTGTATCTCTTATTCTACTCTCATTGAGTGCTCTGACTACCAAGAATACAAAGGACTTTTCTGTATTCACTAACCAAACATTGTCCCAGAAACACATATAGCTGGAATGGCATCTAATTCAACCCAGCTATGACAGAATCTTCTTGGAGGTAGCATCAGAGCTTACATGTTTAAGACCTGATGTCCATGCCCAACCTGGCCTTAGATGCCAATTTCAAGACTGAACCTCTGAACAGATATAAGAGAGTATTAGTAGTAAATCAGGGTTTCCACAATGCTCTCCTGGGGTTTTGATTTCTTTGGGAGAGCAGCTCACAGAACTCAGAGAAACATTCATGTTTACCAGTTTATAATAAAGGCTTCACATAGTTCACAGGTGAAGAAATGCACAGGCTTGTGATGGAAGGGGCACAGAGATCTCGTGGCCTCCCAGGAGTGCTACCTTCCAAGAACCTCTACTTGCTCTTTTGTCTGGAAGTTCTCTGAATCATTTTCAGGGGTTTCTTATAAAGGCTTCATTACAGAAATGCGGTTAATTACATCCTTAGCTGTTGAAAATCAGGTCAAACTTTAGCCCTTCTCTCCCCTGAGGCTGAGGAGGTTAAACTGAAAGTTCCAATTTGTAATCGTACTCTCGTCTTTCTGGTATCTAGCCCCAAACTTCAAGCTTCTAGGGACAACCACCCAAAAGTGAACTCATTAACGTGCAAAAGGGCACTTATGTCTTTGAACCTGAGAGTAGAGAGGCCATACACCTAGGGGGAATCCAAATTCTACTCTTCTGCTAAAGGAACACAGCAGTAAAATGGTTCCTAACAATATTCTACTATATGCATTGATCAGAGTCTTACTTAGCATCAGAGAAGTTTCCACCTGAAGTAGATGGGAATAAATACAAAGACCCACAACTAGACAATGTGCAGAGAGTGAGAGACCTTGGAATACTTAGTCCTAAATGGAATGTCTTCATCAAATCCCTCACCTCATAGCTCAGAGAACTTTGCTCAAGAAGAGGTGGAATGATGGTAAGAATCAATGTGAACAGAGGACATGAAAGGCATCAATTAAGCAATGCCTTCCAGACATAACAGGACGTATGCACATACGAACACACAGAATGGTGGCCGCATCCATGTGGCCTGCAAAGTTCTGAATCAGAAGGGGCCCCAGCACTGAGAGGGAGAGGTAGACATGAGCCTCATCCCCAAGCAAGAAACTATGTACAATTGATAACTACTCGTAAAGGAAAAGCTTGTTTTGTCCAATGCAGTCTTACTGGGTATACAAACCACACTTAAGGAAGGCCCGCTGCTTAACAGTAGACACCAACTCAAAATGAATGCAGTGGTACTTTGGGAGACTTTTTTAACATTAAAGGTCTTTTGAGGATATATTATGCTTTCTTGTTTTGTGTTTTTTGTGGGTTTTCTGTGCATGTACATGTCTCTGGGTGTATGTGTGCTTCGTGTGCCTTTTCTTTTCTCTTTTTTCCCCCTCTTTTTTAAGTTTGTTGGTTTGCTTTGTTCTATCTTGGAGGAGATGAAGGAAGGTAAACTGATCTGAATACATTGTTAGACAACAACAAAAAATTCGATAAAAAAAATCAAATCAGATAGTGGTGATGTGCACCTTTAATACCAGCACTAGGGAAGCAGAGGCAGGTGGATTTCTTCATTGTGAGTTCAAGGCCAGCCTGGTCTACAAAGCAAGTTCCAGGACAGCCAAGGCTATAACAAAGAAACCCTGTCTTAAAAAATAAACAAATAGGGGGCTGGAGAGATGTCTCAGAGGTTAAGAGCACTGGCTGCTCTTTCAGAGGTCCTGAGTTCAATTCTCAGCAACCACATGGTGGCTCACAACCATATGTACTGAAATCTGGTGCTCTCTTCTGGTATGCAGGTGTACATGCAGACAGAATACTGTATAAATAATAAATAAATCTTTAAAAAATTACATCACTGTTCGTAATTAGGAAAACATTCTTAAAAAATAAATAAACAAAACAAACAAAAAATCAAACAAAATCAGTATTCATCATAAAAGCCCCTGAAAACTTATAAGTTTTAAAAGTTATAACTTTTGTTACATTTCTTAAGAATTGAAAAAAAATACTCTTTGTTTATACATGTCAAATGAAACTTTTCCCCTAAATGTTGATGCTAATGGAAATAAAACATCATCACTGGGATCTGGCCAATTTCAATCACCTTCTCCAATCTTTTCTTTAGTTTAGAAAATAAAACTGGATCTCATCAGGAGTGGCTGCATTGTCGTCTTCTGTGGCCTGGTAAGGCTGCTCCCCACTCGGTGGGAGGTGATCAAAGAGGAGGCCAATCAGATTATGTCAGAGGCAGTCCCTCTTCCCATTACCATGTAACCCACTTGGACACTAAACTGCCATGGGCTACATCTGTGCAGGGGTTCTAGGTTATCTCCATGCATGGTACTTGGTTGGAGCTTGAGTCTCTGGAAAGACCCCTGTGTTCAAATTTCTGGTTCTGTTGCTCTCCTTGTGGATATCCTGTCCACTCCAGATCTTACTATTTGCCACTTCTTACATAAGATTCCATGCACATTGACCAACAGTTGGCCATAAGTCTCAGCATCTGCTTTGAGATCTGATAGACTAAGATCAGAAGGAAGGAGAGGAGGACCTCTCCTATCAGTGGACTTGAGGAGGGGAATGTGTGAAGAAGGGGATGGGAGGGTGAGATCATGGGATCGGGAGGGGAGGAGGGAGGGTCTTATGGGGGGATACAAAGTGAATAAAGTGTAATTAATAAAAATAAATAATAAATAAATAAATAAAATTAAAAAAATAAAACTGGACTCTACCAAGCAAGGTATCAATGCAGATGCTGAGACTCATAGCCAAACTTGGGGCAGAGTTCTGGGAATCTTATGAAAGAAGGGGAGATAGAAAGACCTGGAGAGGACAGAAAGTCCACAAGGAGAACAACAGAACCAAACAAATATGGGCACAGGGGTCTTTTCTGAGACTGTTTCTCCAACCAAGGACCAGTCATGGAGACAACCTAGGACCCCTGCTCAAATGTAACCCATAGTAGCTCACTCTCCAAGTGCATGCTCTAGTAATGGGAACATGGACTGTCTCTGACATGAACTCAGTGGCTGGCTCTTTGGTCCCTCCCCTTGATGGGGGAGTAGCCTTCCCAGGCCACAGAGGAAGACAATGTAACCAGTCCTGATGAGACCTGATAGTCTAGGGTCAGGTGGAAGGGGAGGAGGACCTGCCTATCAGTGGACTTGGAAAGAGGCAGGGAGGAGATAAGGGAGGGAGGGTAGGATTGGGAGGGAATGAGGGAGGTGGCTACAATTGGGATACAAATTGAATAAACTGTAATTTATAATAAATAAATAAATTTTAAAAGAAAGACAACTGTTGGGGCTGGAGAGATGGCTCAGAGGTTAAGGGGACTCGCTGTTGTTCCAGAGGTCGTAAGTTCAATTCCCAGGAACCATATGGTGGATTATAACCATCTTTAGTGAAATTTTGTGCACTCTTCTAGTGCACAGGCATTCAGGAAGGTAGAATGCTGTATAAATAATAAATTAATCTTTTTTTAAAAAAGAAAAGAAGATTGTTGAGGGCTTATATGAAAACATTACGGTATTTTATTTTATATTAACATTAGACTTTTTGCTTGAGATAGTCTAACCATGTAATCCTAGCTGGCCTTAGAACTCACTATGGAGAGCAGGCTAGCTTCAAACTCACTGAAGTCTGTCTCTTTTGCCTCTTGAGTGTTGAGATTAAAGATGTGGGCCATAACACTTGGCTAATCTAGGATATTTTAAATAAGATTGCAGAGCCCAAACTGTTCTTAGACTCATAGCAATTTTGCCTCAGCTTCTTATGTAGTTAGAATATTCCACCACATATGACTTAAATACACAAGTTTATGAACTCAAAAGGTTTTGTTTTAAGGTTGGAAAACTACATGAAAACTCGTTTTATGTATACAGCTGATAGAGAAAGGCACTGAACACGTGATGCTGTGAGGAAAGCAGATAGAAACTGATACCATGCTGTGTCAAATAATACACAGAAAAACTTAGCATTGTGACCCAAGCCAGCATGACCCCAGTGTCAGGCCTATCTGCCCAATGGGTAGTGGCAGTCATGCTTTCTGTGATGGGCAGAGGCATGTTTTCTCCATAAGGCACTGTGGGAAGAGTGTGTCTGTCCCAATCCAGAGTAACAAGGAGACAGGCACTCCAGGCCAATGTTGTTCTTGTCCTCTGCAACCCAAAACTGGGGAGACAACTTGCTTTACATTTATGATATTTATCATTTTCTTTAAAATAAGATTTTGTTCAGCTGCCTTCTGTCTTGTTGTGCTCTCTATTTTGAGAACCCATCTCTATTGCTATTATGATTCAATTTGTACCAAACTTCACGATCCACAACTGCTAGAAATGAATCACTAAATTTACTATATACTAAATACTACAGTCACTGAATATGAATAGAGTTCAGCAGCCTACAGGAGAAGTTCTGTTCTCATTTGAATAAATAAGTACATATGAGTAAATAGAAGATGTATAATCTAGCCGCTATCTAGATGCAGTCTTTCATTGTCTTTGCTTCCTCAAGAAAAACAGGGACTGGGTATGTGGCACAAGTGGCCAGAACTTGCTTAGAGTGCCTGAGGTTTTTTCTTTCATTCCCAGCATCTCAAAAGTAAAATAAATAAAATAAAAAGAAAGCTCTCTCTTGAGTCTGCATTCATCACAACATTCACTCTTCATTATTGGCTGGTTCTGCCTTAAAGGAAAAATTAATTAATTACCTCCACAGTTCACCATGTAACTATCCTTCAAATGTATTCACCCATCCTTTATTTTCTTTGTTGCTTTGCAATGGAAGAGACAACAGGGTACATATTCCTGTGGAACAATAGATTATTATCTTAATTATAGTTGCCTGGTGTTTTCTACACTTTCACCATTTTATTAAAAACAATTATCTGAGAAGAACCAATCTTTTGTAATACCTACCCCATTGTTCTCATTTCTCTCTGATTCTGATGAGGTCTTTTCAAAGGGTATTTTATTCATAATTATAGCCTATAGGGCAATTGCTCAGAAACTGAGTCCAGGAGATATTTTGTTGAGATTAATTTTTCTTGTACTTCTTGATCCAATTATACCTTTAGTTTTTTTAACTACTAGCAACTTAATAAATCTATTTTATTCCTGTGAGCCAAGCATACTATTAGTTACAATTAACATTAAAGCATATTTTAAAGAGTGAATATTTTTTAAAAGTAGGAAATAATAACCGTGATTTTTTTGTTGTTGTTGTTGTTTTATAAAATGAACCTACTCCTTGTGCATAACCAGGTGGGAAAAAACAAGCTTTAAATTAAAATATTCTTCTCTGGTTGTGATGCGCATTAGTTACAGACTTTTGCTTATCTCAAAAATCTAAGGCGGGGTGGTGCACGCCTTTAATTCCAGCACTTGGGGATTCAGAGGCAGGCAGATCACTGTGTGTTCAGGGCCAGCCTGGTCTAGAAAGTGAGTCCAAGACAGCCAAGGCTACACGGAGAAACTCTGTCTTGAATAACCAACCAACTAACTAACTAACTAACTAACTAACTAACCAAATGAATAAATATAACTGAGCTTTTTTTTATGATGGATTTTCAAGCTTGTAAAATTTCTGCAAGGAATTGTGTTTGCCAGCAAGCCTCATTGCCTTCAATCACCAGAACCTCCGCACATGTGTCGTGAAATGTGCATGCCATCCTCAAATAAATAAATAAATATAATTTAAAATCTTAAAGGTAGTTCATCAGTTAAGGAATTTGCTGCTCTTGAGAAAGATCTGAGTTTACCACCTAATGCTGCCTGTAACTCCAGTTCCAGAGGAACTGATGTCCTGTTCTGAACTTTGTAAACACTAGGCACACATGTACACATACATGCAGCTAAAACATTAGTACACATAAAATAAAAATGAGTAAAATGCAAAAAGGGAGATGAGACCTCTGTGTTGCTCAGGCTGGCTCTGAATGCTGGTCTTAAGTAGCCCTCTGGGCTCAGCGTCTCCATTTGGTGAGGCAATGTGTACAAGGTACCCTGCACCTAGCTTGAGATGTCCTTAAAGTGTCAGATTTGGTTAAAATAGACCTGGATGAAAAGGCTGAGCCGATTCGGATGAAGGACAGGCAGCAAATCTGAGTCTGGTGCTTCAAATGACAGTGCACAGAAGTTTCCTTAGACGCAGAATCAAATATGAGCACTCCATGTTTCCATCTTTCTACCTTTTCAATCATGCCCTAGAATTTAACAAACTTTGCCAGCACACCACCACACAACATAAAATGACAGAGCACATCAGTGGTTGTGGTCCCCTTAGCTTGCATGCACTGGTGATACCATAGGGATCTTACTTTGTACATGTGTTCTGTGATACCTGTACAGAGAAAAGACCCCACAAAAGATGAGTTTCTCAGAGTGTATTCCTGTAACCAAAGGATGTGCATGCTTGCTATAATACTCTATTGCCTTGAAAAGACACAGGCATTTTCCATCACACATTATCTAATTCCCATCTAAACCCACAATAAGTGGATATAATTAACACATATTGGATACATGTATGAAATTTTCAAAGGATAAATAAAAATATTAAAACAATGGAAATTAACAAAATACTCATTTTATGTTTTTTTTTTTTTTTCCTGTTGGATTTTTAAAATGTTGATTGCAATTTTGTAAGCTTCTCAAAACTGAAGCTTTTGGTAAGGGTGAGGTAGGAGGGGATTGTGCTAGAGATGGTTGTTGACAAATTCTTTTTGGCCATTTTCTGTGCATCTCCAGAGCCAGACTGAGTTGGCCAAAATGTCTTCATGGTGTATTGGGAGATGAACTCTCTCTATTTAAGAGTTATTACTCTTGGGGTTTGTAAAATGGCTCAGTGAGTGGGTGAAGGGGTTTGTAGACAAGCCAGAAAAGCTGAGTTTGATCCCCAGGACCTACATGATGGATGGCAAGAACCTACTTCTGCAAGTTGCCCTGTGACCTTCACATGCATGTACACATAAATAAACATAAAAACATTTTGAGAGCTGTTATTCATCACTTTGGTCTTAAACAACTAACTTCATGAAGTCTTCACAATAACTGTAGATTTTCAAAGACAGATATCTGTACATCTTGTCTTTTGACTTGCCGTGTCATCTCTGGGTCTGTGCTGTGAGATCAACCCAGGAAATAGTCCATCTGACGGTGAACTCCAGGAGAAATAAGGCCTGCCACTAAACAGTGAACATTCATGGATGGGCTATCATCTGGAGCCTGCCTGAAACATGCCGTTGCACTTGCTGGTCCTGGGACTTGCCTTCAAAATGCTTGGAGATTCTGTTTTATGTCTAATATCCACATATAAGTGAGTGTATAGCATGTGTGTCTTTCTGCTTCTGCGATACCTCAGTCAGGATGATCTTTTCTAGTTCCCACCACTTATCTGCAAATTTCATGATTTCCTTTTTTTTTAATTGCTGAGTAGTATTCCATTGTGTGAATGTATCACAATTTCTGTATCCATTCCTCTGTTGAATGACAGCTATGTCATTTCCAGGTTCTGGCTATAACAAATAAAGCTGCTACAAATATGGTTGAGTAAATGTGCTTGTTGTGTACTTGAGCAAAAACATACTAAAATCTGTACACCTGAAGAAGCTAAGCAAGACAAACAGGATGGACATCAAAGGGGGAGAAAACAGGGAACAGGACAAGAGCCTACCACATAGCACCTCTGAAAGACTCTACCCAGCAGCATATCAAAGCAGATGCTGAGACTCATAGCCAAACTTGGGGAAGAGTTCAGGAAATCTTATGAATGAAGGGGGATATAGAAAGACCTAGAGGGGACAGGAGCTCCACATGGAGAGCAACAGAACCAAAATAATCTGGGCACAGGGGTCTTTTGTGAGACTGATACTCAAACCAAGGACCATGCTTGAAGATAAACTAGAACACGTGCTCAAAGGTAGCCCATGGCAGCTCAGTCTCCAAGAGAGTATCCTAGTAATGGGAACAGGGACTGTCTGTGACATGAACTCAGTGGCTAGTTCTTTGATCACCTCCCCCTGAGAGGGGAGCAGCCTTACCAGGCCAGAGAGGAAGACAATGTAGCCAGTCCTGATGAGACCTGATAAGATAGGGTCAGATGGAAGGGAAGGAAGACCTCCCCTATCAGTGGACCTGGGGAGGCGCATGGGAAGAGAAGGAGGGAGAGAGGCTGAGGTTGGGAGGGGACGAGGGAGGGGGCTACAGCTGGGATACAAAGTGAATAAAGTGTAATTAATAAAAAATTAATTAATTAAAAAAGAAAATGCTAGGAGACTGATGAAACCACATAGGATGATGAGACATGAACCAATGAGGAAGAGCCACAGCTACAGCCTGCATTCTGGGAACCAATGGAGCTCTGGGCAGAATAAATAAATGAGCATCCTCTTCCTGAAATAAATGATTCTGCTTCTGCCACTTGCCTGACTCCCGGGGTCTGTTTCATTGACTATGGGCTTTCTCACCCTCTCCCCCAAGGGTCCTGAGTTGATGTCACTGCAACAGTGAGGGGTTGTCATGGGATGGAAAGACTTGCTAACTAAGATTGCACAATCTAAATCATGGAAAAGTGATAAACCCAAGATGATCTTTTAGGTTCAGCTTCCTGGTTTTATATACCAACACTGAAGAGAAAGTAGGATGTCAAATGGACATTATTTTGATGAAAAAGGAACTATACCACCTCTATTTTTTTTTAGAATTTCTTTCCTTTTTTATTTAATGTACATTGATGTTTTGATTGCATATATGTCTGTTTGAGGGTGTCAGATCCCTTGGAAAAGAACAGATAGTTGTGATATGCCATGTGGGTGCTTAGAATTGAACCCAGGTCCTCTGAAAGAGCAGCTAGTGCTCTTAACTGTTGAGCCATCTCTCAGTTTTTGAAAATGAATCCCATTTTCTCCATTCCTTAGCCATTTAATTTCCATTTCAAGAACAAGTTGTAAGTACTTTTTTTTTTTCACACCAAAGTTTCTGTGCTTGAAAGATGGGCATGTAAAAGACAGGATACCCTTCTTCTGTACTCATATAATTTTCCTTAGTTTTAGAAAGGATTATTATTCCAAATTCACTAAAATTCATGTCTATCATAGGCAATTTCAAAAGTACATGAAAGTAAAAGTAACCTGAGATATGTCACCTTTGATAGAGTGATAGCTTAACATGGATGAAGGCCTGGGTTTGATCCTCAGTACCTCATAAATTGAGCATAGTGGTGCACACCTATAAAGCCAGCACTCAGCACTTTCTATAAGAACCAGAAGTTCAAGATCATCCTTGACTATGTAGTGAGTTCAAGGCCAGTATCTTTTACCTTTTTGTTGTTTGCTGTTTTTTTTCTTTGTTTTGTTTTTGAGACAGGGTTTTCCTATATAACCTATTTCTTGAACTCATGCTCATCCTTCCTCAGTCCTGCCTTCTACCCTAGTACTATGATTTCAGGTGTACATTCCCCCCTGCCTAAGTTCAGCAAAAGTAAAACTTTTGTGGTGCTTTCAACATGTTCTTCAAGCACTTGATTTTATACCTGAAAGCAGCTGACTAGCCAATAAACACACAGGGAAAACAAAAGTAATTTTGCAAAGCTTGTCTGATCTGACCAAGCAAGGACTAAACACTACTGAAACAATTAAATAGAACTTTATCTATGATAACAAACCCATGAAAACTCATGGATGCTTTGAAAAGCAGGATAGTATTGCATAACAAAATAAGACTGAAGCAACATTTCCCATAGCTACATGAGATCTCACTATATAAATGGTTCATCAATTCTGTAAACAGTTTTCTATCACCGCCTGTGTAGGTTATTTCCATTTTTCACTACTGCAACCAAAACTGTTATAAGCATCCTCGTGCAGACATCTGTTCATAAATTTAAAATGATTTCCTTTACATAAATACTTAGAACAGAATTGCTAGATCAACATGTACACTTACATTTAATGATCTTGATAATTATTTCCCATATGCCCTCCAGAAAGACTATCCCATTTATTTATTTATTTATTTATTTATTTATTTATTTATTTATTCATTCATTTATTTTTCTCCCGAGAGGAATGAGAATGTATGTATCATTTTGAAGCAATGCTGTCCTAGAATTCATTCTGTAAAACATATAGGCCTTGAATTTATAATCCTCTTGCCTCACCCCCCCCCAGTGCTATGCCACTGACCAACTAGCATACACTAATTTCAGCCAGACGTAAATAGTAAATAAGTATATCCATTGTTTCATGATTTCACTAGCAAATAAGTGTTAGATGTATGTGTTCGTGGAGACTTAGCTAGAAGTGCTCAACAGAATTCAAATGTGCTAAGGTTGGATACTATTTAGATTTGGCTATTTTTGAATCTGTTTTTTGGAGTAGTCTACTATAGGAAAGGACCGAACTTTTATTAAATATTACATAGTTTCTATGATATTAAAATTTGATGAACTCAGAATGTGTCTTAGTTAGGGTTTCCATTGTGGTGATAAAACACCACAACCAAAAGCAACATGGGGAGGGTTTATTTCAGCTTACAGCACTCCATCACTGAAAGAACTCAGGGAAGAAACCTGGAGGCTAGAACTGGAGCAGAGTTCATAGAGAAATTCTGATATGGACTCAGACTGCTTTCTTATACTACCAGGAAACCAGAACTGTGGTGGCAACAATTCCAGTGGGCTATGCCTTTTTCTAGCAATCCTTCCCATAGTCCAGTTTGGTGGGGACAGTTTCCCAGCTGCAGTTCCTTCTTCCCAAAGACTGTAGTTTGCATTAAGTTCGCAAAAAACTAGCTAGAATATCTGTGCAAATTAAAACATCTCATTTCTCTCAAACTGTAAGAATCTTAAAAAACAACGTACTGTATATTGGGTGCATCTTATGAATTACATATACTATTTCAATAAATTGTTTTAAAAAACAGGCAAATGCATTTGGCAAAATATATTTGAGGTTTCCTAGGTTAAAGCGTTTGAAATCAGGCACGGTACATGTATTATTATTAGCTTATGTATGTATATCTGCTGTAAATTTAGATTGTCTATATTTGCAGCTTGCTTCCCACACTCACTAGTTGTATTGTTGGACAAGTGACTTAATCTCTGTATGTCTGTTTACTCATCTGAAAAATGGGGATAATAATAATAATACTTCATTTACAGTACTGTGAAAATTAAATAGATTAATTCACACATAGTTCTCTCAGAATTAGTAGTGGCAGCACTGGAGAGATAGGCGCTCATCAGTTAAGAGTGCTTGCTTTGCAATCATGAGGTCTTAATCACAATTAAGGAGCTATTAGTTACTTGTCAAAGTATGTGTGCAATTAGTGTTATTGTGCTCACAGGCATCATAACTGGATAGGACTCTTAGTGGCTTCCCTCTTTTGCAAGGTTGTGTGTTGTCTTATGGTACAATAAAAGCTAGTCCTCTGGGAGGAGACATACAGGAAAATTCCAACTCAGAAACCTCTAGACCCTGTGTTTGAAGTACATGGTATCCAGCGGGGAGTACTGGCACCCGCCTGTAATCCCAGCACTTCGGGAGGCAGAGGCAGGCAGATCTCTGTGAGTTTGAGGCCAGCCTGGTCTACAAATTGAGTCAGGTGATGCCAAAGCTACACAGAACTCAAAAATCCATTAAAAAAATAAAGAAAGGAAAAATGAAGTCTTCAGCAATAGAGACTTACGTTTCATGCTTCTGAGGCAATATCAACAGCAACAGCCTATAGCAGTGGTTCTCAACCTTCTTAATGCTGCAACCCCCATCCATACAATTCCTCATGCTGTGATGACTTCCAGCCAGACAATTCTTTTCTTCGCTACTTCAAAACTGCAATCTTGCTACTGTTATGAGCTGTAATGTAAATACCTGTGTTTTCCAATGGTCTTAGGCAATCCCTGTAAAGGATTTGCTTGACTCCTTAAAGGAGATGCAATGCATAGGTTGAGAAACACTGGTGTATAGTGTTTTCGGACTTTCTTCGACAACCCTGACCAACAACTGAGAAGGGTCCTTTTCATGGCCTGGTGTTTTTGTTTGTTTGTTTCTGTTTTTGATTTTTGGTTTTTCCTTAGAAGGCCTTTGGCTCTTGGAGGGGACATTGTCATCAGATGGGAGGATTTCATTTAAACAATATGTGCATACTTATACACTGACTTAACTTTTTATTGTAGGTATTTAAGGTAGATAGTTAGTAGTGTGATTATGACTTTCTCAGACATCTTTAATCATATTTTACCCTCTTCCCTCCTTCTTCTTACCTTCCTCTTTTCTTCCCTAATTAGAGTGTTCCCATTTAACCTATTTCTCCCATCTGATCACTGTTCTAATCTCTATTGCTCTCCCACCTCTCCGTCCAGGCAATGGACCGTTTTTTTACTTTCCTGATTTCTGCAGTTACTCCAGGAAATGTACGTACATCTGAAGATTTGGAGCGAGAAGACTCTCATGAGAGAGAACATGTGACATTTGTCTTTATGAATCTGGGTTACCTCATTCAATTTGGTCTTTTCTGGTTCCCTCCATTTACCTGCAAAGTTCATGATTTCCTTTTTCTTTAGAGCTGAATAGTATTCCACATATATATGTAACACAGTTTTATTATCTATTCATCCAGCTGATGGGCATCTCGGTTGTTTCCAGTTTCTGACTGTTGTGAGTAGGAGCAATGACCATGGGTGAGCTGGTATCTATGGAGTAAGACTTTGGACACATGCCAAAGAGTGGTGTATCAAAGAGTGGGTCACAAATCACATTTCTTTTTTATTGTGAATGAATTCACATGACTCTGGGTAGCTGATATTTCTTAGCAACTCAGGAGCAGATACTTAAGTGCATGGTCTTAGTGACAAATTCCCTCAGTTGATGAATCACCCAGTCACTTTCTGAAAAATAGACAATATTTAGAGCATTTATATTAATTTATTTTCCTTTTTGCAAAAAAAAGTTACACAAGTCTCTATCTTTTATGCCAAGTATATTATTCCCGAAGCAACTAGTCATGAAACAATCCATTTCCTGTTTCTCCCAGATTGCTGTGCACCCCTCCTTTTTTACCTATGCTGATTTGGGGACTCTCTTGATAATTTTTTTTTTTACACCACTACTATGCAGAAATAAAGCTGAGATAAGGGGTAAATTCCAACAACCTTACAAGAACTTTGGTTAAATTCATTACAGAAGTACTTGTCTTTTAAGCCTACACTGCCCACATTGCAAAATTAAGGAATTGAGTACCTTGCTTATGACATAAATACTATTTAGATCTCAATGGACAAGATGGTGATAACAATCTTCCTCTGTGGTTGTGGTTTTCCTTTTTTTTATATAAAGATTTTCTTTATTTTATGCATATTAGTACTCTAAGAGGGCAGTAGAGGGTAGAGATGGTTGTGAGCAACCATGTAGTTGCTGGGAATTGAACTCAGGACCTCTGGATGAGCAGACAGCACTCTTAGCCACTGAGCCATCTCTCCACCCCCTCCCCTTTTTAAACCCAGCATACTTTCACAAGATCTTTGTGTTAACAATTCTACCAGTGGGAGTAGAACAGGTATTATTATCTCCATTGTAAGCTGAAGGAAATGTACCCATCACACATATAACACACCCAGTCTTGCACATGGGAGGGCAAAGATTAAAAACAAACAAAACAAAAACTTACTTTGAATCTGACAGTATGGGAGGAGAAAGAGACTGGGGTAAAAAACCAGTGTTTTGTTTAAACACAGAAAAATGATGAGTGTCGATTTCCTTATTCCCTTACTTTTTAAAAGGCACAAAATACATAGCCTCCTTGAAGAGAAAACAGCACCGCAGGAACCTGCAATACTAGCTGGAGGAGAAAACACTTAAATACAGCTCATGCTCACAAATGCAGTCCAAGTGTTTAGTCTCCTTGAAGCTCTCCATTTCTTATGTTACTAGAGGTTTTTTTTTCCTGTTTCCTGGGAGGCCATAGGAAACAGAGAGAAAGACACACAAAGAAAAAGGATATAGTCTTTAATTAAACTGGCAAATCTTTTTCTAGTGAGGAAATATGGTGTTTTCATTTTGCAATTTCAGTATCTGCACAAATACCGGAGAGTCAGCCTGAATGGCATGAAGAAAGACACTGCTTTCATGGCTGAAGCAGCATATTAAGCACCTCACAGAGGATGCCTCTTTTCTACCTACCCTATTTACAACAATACATCACTGGCAGCCACTAGTTTGTTGTCCCTTTGCAGCAATAAAATGGTGGCATAAATGAAAACCTTTGAGATGAGCCATATTTTAGCTGTCTATTATCACTTTTGGCTTCTTCACCACTTCAGTGTTCATACTGGATGTGTTCATACCTAAACTAATTTTCAGGGGATTTCTTCTTCAGTTCAGTTCTGTAATATTTAAACGTTCCAACAGACATGAGCATATGAAAACAAAACACATTTTATTTTTACTGCCTAACTATAATTACATTTGTAGGAAACATTGGGAAAAAATGAATGACAATGATGGCAAAATTTAATATGGACCAAAAAGGGAGGAAAAAAAACTTTGAAGATATTCTACAGTGAACCTTAGGACTAAATCCTTGTGGACTATCTCTACTTATTATTAGAGACCTTCCCAGTTTTGCTTACAGGGGCCACTCTACAAATGCAATGTCAAACAAATGTTTTATAACTTTCACTAGTGATTAATTTAAACCATAGGGTGTGTTATACATGTGCAGAAATCAATCAAAACGCTTGGACATGCTGTTCTCTGCTGGTTGATGACACACTCCATCGGCATTGATTTTCCCCTTCATAGTGACATCATTACACGAAAAGTGGTTTTCTGAGAGGTAAACATTGCGGGCCCCCAGAAGTTGTCTTGCTCTGTAGGAGTCTGAACACATCTTGGTTATTATGGCCTCTCATATTCTATGCAGTGCTACAAGGCATTCTGAAAGGATCTTGCTCCAAATGAATTTTGACTTATTATCAGGCATATAGACTCCCATTTAGATGTAACTGCATCTTTCTTATTTTCCTCTTGTACTTCTTTGTGATGTGTTTAATCTATAATATTATGTGAATGATGAGGGGCAGCCCAGGCTGGAAGAGAGTGGTTTCCCTCTTCTCTCCCTTTCTTTTCCTCCCTCCCTTTCATTCTCCCTCTCTCTCCCTCCCTTCTTTCTAGCTCTTTTTTCTATTTATCAAACACCTAACACTTTGCCATTAGCCGAACTGCAGAAAAGGAATAGAGTTAACATACAAAGTTGACATTACTCCTTTTCAAAGTAGCAGGTACATTTTCACAAGTTGTGATCACTGAGCACAAAATGCTTTGTTGCCCAGCTCTTTCCAATTAAGGTTATTTCATACAGATATTTCCACATATTGAAACAAGCCACCTGCTTAACTAACTGTAGACCTGATACAATAGTCTTGATTTGGCCAGTCTCCTTACTGTTGGGCATTTGGGCTATTTCCAAGTATCCCCTATTATAAATGGCTTTGTTATAAATAATCTTATAAAATTACATTTTCTTTTTAGGATTATTAGAAATTACATTTCTTTTAGGATTAGGGATAGAGTTTTATAAATGAAGTTCCAGGTCACAGGGAGAGCATGGTATTAGAGCTCATACCTAAATACTGACCATGAGGCTAGGAACAGTTCAGGTGAAGTTTAATTGTTTTCATTCTTAATTTTTATCCCCATATTTTTTCACTAAAACATTGCTTGTTGTGGCTTGAAAGAATTCTTTTTCCACTATGACTTCTTTTTCCCCTTTCTTATCTAGAATTGAAAATACTAATTAGTGTTAGGAAGATGACCAGATCTTTTGAGGAAAAAAAAAACACATTAAATACTCATTTGAAAATGAAGGATTTCATTTGCACCCTGTGGCTAGCCAGTGTGAGTCAGCCAATAGCTTCTGGTCCCCTCTGTACTCAGGATGGAGCTCTGTCACAGCCTCCTGTGGGCTTGTCTGCAACTGTCAGATTCCATTCCTCTCTTTTGATGCTCAGAAATAAAGTTTCATTGTGTGAAGACTGATTTCTTTGTATATTCATTCATTCATTCCACAAACATTTGTTGCCTATGCCCCATTTGCCCCTCATGGGGCATGTGATGTGCCAGGCACTAACGGAGTGATCCCAGTTTATCCATGTCTAAGGAGAGGCTTGGGAGGCCAAACAGTGGCTGTGCTGCACCTTTGGGCACAGCTGGCCAAGTGCAGGCAAGCATGGCCTTTACTCTGAACAGTGCACCATTTATATCGAATTTTTAAATTGCAGACACAATTATTTACATGCTGAGTTCCATACCTTTGCAAGAGCTCAAGCTGTCAGCATAATATATCTCATTACAACTAACACTGGGCATGGAAAAGCTTGCTTTCCAAGGCTGTGAGTGCAAAACATCAATTAAGCATAGGAGAGAACATTTAGCTGGCATGTGTTTGAGCTTTTGCACCTTTGGGAAAATGCGCACACTTAATCTTTTATAGCTGCATCAAATGAGAAAGGAAAAAACAAGGTTAGTCTCTTCCTTCATCACTCAAATAATTCCATGCCTCTCTTAAGTATAGATAAACGGGTCTCACCACCCTGTGCATCTATGCAGGCAAGAGATGACCTCTTCAGCATGCCTTCAGTATTCGGTGAAAGTATGGCCACGCTTGAGTGGGAGGCTACAGACATCAATAGCAGCCTTCTCTATCATCAATGCTGGGAGTTGCATCGGAGAAAGCACCTTTCCTAGTGTCATATTTGATTTCTTTCCTAGAATAAGACAAAGGCTGGAGTCAGCCAACAGTGACTGAGCACCACCTTCTGTGTGTGGCCTTAGGGTGTAGAATCAGAGGGTCATTTTGTATAAAAATTTTGCCAAGCAGCTCTAATTTGATGTTCCTGTAGAGAAATGATTAAACTGAGTAGAGTGGGCTTTTCTTTTTTATTTTATTATTACTATCATTAGCGTATGTGTATTATTAGTATATGGAGTGGGTATGACACATGTCTGGAGGCTAGAAGTCAACTTTAGTGGAGTCAGTTCTCTCCTTCCATCTTTGCAATGGTTACAGAATCAAACTCTTAGGCAAGCATGTATGGAAAATGCCATTACCCGCTGAGCTCCAATTGTTTGGGTTTTTTGAAAAAAAAAATCAACAGAATGTAAATGTGTACTGAATATTACATAATGACAGAGGGTTAATTCTATTAGCTGTAGAGATGGCATTTTGGTCATCTAAAAATGTCCACATCTTACCAAGGTTGATGTCAAATACCTTAATCTATCGCTCTCCACCATAATTTTTGAAACAGGATCATTCACTGAGCCTGGAGCTGATGGATTCTGGCAGGATAGATAGTTGGCCAGGCAAGCCACAGGAATCCTTGTGTCTCTGCTTTCCATTGCCATGATTACAGAAACTCACGTCCAACTTTTTATATTGCTACTGAGGATTCAAACTCAACTCCTTCAAACTCATATTCTTGCACAGTAAGCACTTCTTTTTCACTGAGCCATTGCCCCAAGCCCTATCTATATTTTTAAAAGCAATTTCTGAGATACACAGGATGAAATGACATAACTCTAGTTTTTACTATACTGTAAACTATATATGTGTGTGTGTGTGTATGTATTCAAAGCAGACTGGATAGACTAGGAGGCCCCGGAAAATTCTAATTGATATTCAACTACAAGTATGAGTCAGTGGGCTAGGGGATTAAACATTTTCTCTGCTTTGCATTTTTTTGTAGTTTCCTATTAAACTGAGTTTTATGATGAATGCCTTAATTTGAATACAGGTATATTTATCCAGTAGATTGATAGCAGTTTAAAAGTAGATCCTGTAGGATGAATAGACTGTAAAATTAAGAACAGTGTTATTTAATGCTGTATAAAATTCATATTACTGTGCATTTAAAAAAAATGTTCCTCCAGCTGAACACTTGCCATATCACTTAAGAAATGCAACCCCAATGTAGACATACATTATGCAGGTGCAAAAAACCTGCATAAATCAAAGAATGCTATTTCCTTATTGGCAGGAGCCGAGAAGAGGAAATACCACATTTTGCTGAATGAAGGCTTCCACTGAGACCAGGTAGAAGGGAGACTGCCTTTGTGGAAGATGGCCTGACCGTAGCAACTGTTAAATCACAAAGTCGTTCATCTGAAAAACTTGTGCTTCGCAAATATAGTTTGCAGACATAGTATGGCAGTTTTTTAGGTTGGCAAGAAACTCCTTTACAAGTAAAAAATTAACCAATAGCATTGGCAACAGTTTGTAATGTTTTGCTGGGGGGCAGTCCATGGGACCCCTTTGGCCAACTACTAAAAGGGTCCCATGGACCCATGGTTTTGTTTTGTAGCATCTGATGTTTACTTGGTAGATTGTCTTCCCATTTTACGGTAACTTCATTTAAACTCCTTTTCTATAGTTATATATTTTAGGAAGCTTCTATAGTAGTAAGTTTCTGTAGTCTTTTCAAAAGGCCTTTGGTGTCAGTTATCCCTCCCCATATTCCTTCTTCTACCTTACCCTCCCCCACTTAATCCTTTTATTCTAGTTCCTCTTTTGTTCTTTTATAACATAATATTCTGCTATATTCTATTTCCCCTTCTGTGGAAGATATGCCCCTACCCCACATGCCAGGTCCTTTACTAGATCCCTGACCTCCGTGGTTATTCTGCATGAAACACACATGTCTAAAGCTTAAAAGGTGGGGGAGAGGAAAGAATATGATGAAAATATATTGTACGACAAATTTTAAAAATATTTTTAAAATGTGAAAAATTCTGAATCCTCTAAGTGTGACAGGCCCTTTCCTCGCTGCAGTCCTTTACAAAACACCACTTTCCCTGGATTTGTGACTGTGTGCTTTGTTGTTGTTTGTGGTTTCCGTCTCCCATCCTGTAAGGACTGTGAGGTTTGGTTTGTTCAGCTGGGGCTCTCAGAAGCCCACAGATGGAGTGTTAGGTGAGTTTTCTGCCACCTGAGTAACTAACACTGGGCCTGTGAAAATGTTTTTTCTCCAAGAAGATCCTTTCCACAACCCCCATTCAATCCAATTTCTTCACAACTGGGAGAGATCTCCTTGCATAAGGGATGACCCAGCATCACCCCCCAAGCCTCCTCCCTGTTGAAGGGGGAAGGGTGAGGAGCAGGACAGTGAAAGAAAAGGAGAGAGGGAGACAGAGATTTCCATACTGACAGAAGTGTCTTGATTAATTGACATCTATAAAATAGGCTTGCATACCTGCATATCTAGCAAGAAAGGGTCATCACAAGAGGACTTGGGAATCAGGTTGTAAACTATTGTCTCCAAGTGGCTGTTACTGTCTGATCTGGAAGGCTATTCAAATGAAGTCCTCTCATGCTGGAAGGAGAAAATGCAGACCCATGAGACCATCTACAGTGTTAGGGTCATTGACTGAGAAGCTCCGGAAGTTGATGCAGAATTGAGAATATTCTTCTTAGATGCATTAAGAAAAGTTTGTATCTCTATTTAAATTTGAATATGATCTTTGGACTTTGAGAAATCATTGTCACTCTGCCAACTGACCAAAAAAAAAAAAAAAAAAGATTGATCTGGCATTGTCTGCAGCGAACAGACATGGCCCCTAGCTGCCTTTGGAGAGAAGCCCAAACTATTGGGACTCAGCCACCTCAGGCACAGATGCGCTTGTCTTTCCAGAATGGATGTCTTCCAGATATATTGACTGTGATGTCAGCATTTGTAAATTAAAGCATATTTCCCTCAGCAACCTCTGCTCTAAACTTACAGCTACTTTCAGGACTCTTTGGTTACTAAGAAGTGAATGTGACAAAACTGGGTGGTTTTGTTGTTGTTTTGTTTTAAATAAAAAAAAAAGTGACAAAGGTTTCCAAAACCACATTCTAAAACAAATTCTACTTTTCTATTAAAGGATTAGAAAAATGTGTGATTACATCTGAAGGAGGGGGTTTTCTTTTCTATGTGGTTCTTTAAATTATTCTGCTCACATCTCTCCAGATAAATATTTCCTTTGAAAACCCAAAGCAATTAGCTGCCCTTCTGTTAGGGGGCTTATCATATAGGAAACCTCTTAATTGTTTATTTATTTAATCACCCCGTTTAAGGTAAGCAGTACTGGTAATGTTTGTACAATGCACTTTTAAATTCAGACTTAAGAAGATGCTTTGTCTTCATAGCAAACACATGAGATGCTGACTGAAGTCTGATTTTGTCCAAAAGTTGTGATTTCTATGGGTATATTACACTTGATGAATTATACTTTTGGGACATCCACTTGCATTTGGGAAAGAAGCATCAGTGGACACTTTAACAAAACCCCTTTCATATTTAAAAGATCATTTTACATTCCTTTTAAGTTACATCATAACTATACATATTTATGAGCTCCAGAATGATTCTTTCATATGTAATGTGCAACATTCAAATAAGGGTAGTTAGAGTACCATTGTTTCAAATATTGATTATTTATTTGTAGGGAGAATATTTAAAAACCTCTCCTCTGGCTATTTTGACCCGTAACCTTCCAAGTCTCAGATAGCCACTATTACACTTTCTATGAGATCAATTCTTTTAGATTCTACGTAGTAGTGAGATCACACAGCCCTCTCCAGTCTTCTGTCTCCTTCCTTCAGTAGCACTTATTTCACCTTTATGTCATATATATTCTGTTATCCCTACTTTATGCTCCCTGCTTAAGACCATTTCTGCTCTTTCATGGTTTCCCCTTTTTGTGACGTATAACTTGAAAACCCCATATATACATTCCTGTAATATGAATATATATGTATTTATATATATCCAGAAATATATTAATTTTTTCTCATATGCATATATATATGAGAAAAAAATCATGGTTATTTGTCTTTCAGAATCTGGGTTACTTCACTTAATTTCCAGTTCCATCCATTTTTCTTGCAACTATCATAATTTCATTTTTCTTTAGAGCCAGTACAATTCCTTATGTACCCATACCACATTTTCCTTTCTATTGAGCACTGATGGACATATTAGCTGGTTCTGCTTTCTTGTTGTGATAAGTAGAGTGGCAGTGAACACAGATGTGCAAGTATGTTCTGTGGTGGGATTTAAATCTTCCGTGTACATACACAGGAGTGTTACATCTGGATTGTAGTGCAATTTTTTAATTGAGTTTTTGAGACATCTCAGTATTGAGTTCCACAGCATCTGCACTAGTTTACACCACCAGAAGCAGTAAATAGAGGGCTCCTCTTTCCCCGCATCCATGCCAACATTTGTTGTCATTTATTTTCTTGGTGACAGCTACTCTAGCCAGGGTGAGATGGAATCTCAAACTAGGTTTAATTTGCATTTCCCTAATGGATCAGGATGTTGAACATCTTTAGAGTGTTTATTAGTCATTTGTATTTCTTCTTTTGAGAGCTGTCTGTTCAGTTCATTACCCTGCTTATTGATTAGAAAATTGAGAGATCATTTTTTGCAGTTTTTAATACATATTCTAGATAGTAAACCTATGGCCAAGCTTGGAGTTTATTTATGTTGTTTCTTTTCAATATTTTTCCATTTATGGGATATGATGTTAATACTAGGTATATTTACATGGTTATTTTGAAATAATACAATTTTTGAAGGTTTTAGATACTTCTAGAATAATAAAAAGCCAATGTGTAAGTCCCAGGAGATATTCTTCTGTGTTAGTTCTCCCACCTGGAGGTTAAAATGCTGTATTTTCTCTGTTTAGTGCTTGTATTAGCTTCTCTGATGCTCTGCAAAAAGCTAGATTTTCCTGTCAGTTTTCAACGCAGCTGAAAAATAGCTTTAAACGGTTGCTATATATATTATGTTTATGTATAATATATAATAAATATATACTTTCCATAACCAAAGTCTAAGCTCTGAAAAATGTCATTAGTCATATAACAACAACAACAAAAAAAAAATCACGATAAAAAAGTGAGTACTTTGTATTGTCTTGTTTTTTGAGACAAGTTTTGCTTTATGTCTCTGGCTGTCCTGGAACTAACTACGTACATCAGGCAGGCCTTAAATTCATAGTCTCTATCTGCCTGCTGAGTGTTGAGATTAAAGGCATGTACCACCATGTGTGACCTTAAAAATTATTCTTTTTAGGGGGGTGGGTGGTTAGAGACAGGGTTTCTCTGCGTAGCTCTGCCCGTCCTGGAACTCTCACTGCAGACCATGTTGCCCTCAAAATCACAGAGATCCAGCTCCCTCTGCCTTCTTGAGTGCTGGGTTTAAAGGCATGGGACACCACCGCCTGGCTAAAAATAATACTTAAAGAAAAATCCTAACAATGCAAATAAAAAACTTTTTATTGTAAAAATCAAACATTTTCAAGTCATTATGTTTGAAAAGCCTACAATGAGTGTTTGTGAGTGGAAAAATACATTTTTCTTAGATATAAAACAACAAATATTTACAAATATCTATAGCGCTGACTATTGTAGTTTAGGGTATGAAGCAAATGCTAATGTTACATGTACAAATATGCCAAGTATTCAATTAAACCCAGATTTAATTTTTTCCCAAATTAATATAATATTCATTAATTTGACAGTGTATCTATTGCTGTTTCCAATGAAAACACATGTATAAAAGACTCCTGGCTGCATTTTAAAGTGAAAACCTGCAGGACATTAGAATTAATCATTTCTCTAATGTTAGTAAATTCATTGTTTTTATTTTATTTAAAAAATGTAGTCTACTTATAGAATGGTCTTTCCCCGTAAGTCTTTGGGCACATTGTTAACAAATGCTTTTGCAAATATGATTATGCAAAGAACAAATGAATATTGATTAAACTGAATAATGCATTATTTTCTAGGATAAGTCTATTAAATTAACTCTCAATGAACAAACAGCATGATTAAACTAGCTACTTTTTTTGAAGTGATCAGTAGCTTATTTTGTAATGAACATGCAAACCAGAGTCTGAAACATCATTTAAACTGATATTATAGTTTATATTTATAAGTTATGAATTTAAATTTAAAAGTAAATAGGTTCCTTAAAAACTTAAAAATTGTGCATATGAAGAAAAACAGGAGAAAAGGGACAAGGAAAAGGAGGGAGGGAGGGAGGAGAAAAAAAGTCATTGCAGTGTCATCAATATTATGCAGCCATTTAGCACATATGCTTTCTAATTTTATTTTTGACTACATTGAGCATCATCTATCTGTCTTTACAATGTTTATACCTTTTCTGCATTGTGATTGAAATGTTAATATTTGGTTTGTTGTTTTTCTTTATCTGTTCATATTTTCTTAGGTTACAGGTAGTTAATATAATACTGAACAATACTATTTGCATTAAAAATTAACAACTTTTTCCATATTCAATAATTAACCAAACTAGTGATTTAACACTAGTTTGTGAGTGTGTATGAATAATGTATTTGTGTGTATGTTGGTATATGTGTGAATATAGGCACACATGTGAAACTCCATGATGTGATGGTTAGAGGACAATCTTGTGTTTTGGTAGCTTAGCTTTTACCTTGTTTCAAATACAATTTTATTTTGTTTGCTGCTGCATATGCCAGGGTACCTGGCCTATGAGCTTCTGAGGAATTCTCCTGTCTCTACCTCCAAACACATATGAGGGATCTGTGGAAGCTAGTTTTATGTCAACTTGGCATTAGCTAGTTATCCTAGAAGAGGACACAATTGAGAAATGCCTCCATAAGATCAGGCTGTAGGTAAGCCTATAAGGTATTTTCTCAATTAGTAATTGATGAGGGAGAGCACAGCCCATTGTGAATGGGGTCATCTCTGGTATAGTAGTTCTGGGTTCTATAAGAAAGCAGGCTAAGCAAGCCATGGGGAGCAAGCCAGTGAGCAGCACCCCTCCATGACCTATGCATCAGCTCCTGCCCTGCTTGAGTTCCTACTCTGATTCCCCTCAGTGATGGAAAATTGTAAGCTGAAACAAATCCTTTCCTTCCCAGGTTACTTTGGGTCATGGTATTTTTGTCACAGTAATAGAACCAAAGATAGGATCTAAATTCCAGTCCTCACGTTTGGACAGGAAGTTCTTTAAACACTGAGTCATCTCTCCAACACTCCTCTTATTCTTGTTTCTTTTAGTTCATTCCCCATCTTTTAGGCAGACCATTTTGATTTTCCTTTACTCCTCCCAAGATTCTCAACAAGTTTACTTATCAAACAAGGTTACTAATCAAATCTCCCAAGATTCAAACTGTATACTGGCACACTTATATAGGTACCTCTGTGAACCACATTTGTTTCCATAGCCCTCCTTTGCATTCTTATCTCATCTTACCAATCTTGGTACACATAATGCTCTAGCAGAGTTTAGTCTTGCCTGGGAGCTACAAACTTATGTTCCACATATATATGGCCATATATCCTGCTGATCTATCAGCTCAACTCCCTTCTTAGAAATCTTTCTTTCTTTCTTTCTTTCTTTCTTTCTTTCTTTCTTTCTTTCTTTCTTTTTCTTTCCTCCCTCCCTCCCTCCCTCCCTCCCTCCTTCCCTCCCTTCCTCCTTTCCTCCCTCCCTTCCTCCTTTCCTTCCTTCCTCCCTCCCTCCCTTGTAGACCAGGTTGACCTCAAACTCAGAGATCCACTTGCATCTGCTGGAATTAAAGTCTTGTGACACCAACCCCTAGATGCCCTTTTATTTTATTTTATTTTTTGTTATCTTTCTAATACTTATGTGTATATTTGTGTGTGTGTGTGTGTGTGTGTGTGTGTGTGTGTGTGTGTATAAAATGAAGTTGCTAATGACTTATTCTTCAGCTTTATATGTATTATGCACCCTTCCTGGGGTATAAGGCCCCAGAGGGAAGGAGTCAGGGTGCTTTTGCTGCTTTCCCTACCAAACAGCCCTAACAATGTCTGCTGTTTTTCATAGGTAGTTGTTGACGGGATAAATTCATTTTGAATAAACTGTTAAAATACTAGAAGGTGAATAATGTAGACTGTGACTTTGAGAGTGTCATTTCACCTCTCTCAACTCCAATTTCTTCATCTGGAAAATGGGGGCTAATCCTAATTGTTCTACTTATCACTATCAGAGCCCCAGGGTTACTAATCAATCACTCATTGTTCTCTCAGTTTTGTTTCGTCAAAGATGCTTTACTTGTAGAGTTCCAGCTGAATTCTAATAACCACTTGCTCCTATAAACTTAACAGACCTCCCTATCTGCCCAAGGCATTTAGACCAGCTCATTCTGGGCCAGACATTCTGCTGAAATGCCTTGGACGTATTATATTCTCATCAAAATGACTTAAAATTTCCAGTATCATGACAAATTTGTTCACAGGAATAGAATAAATGGTACTTGATTCTTGGAAATTGTCTTTCTTCTCTAATGATGGTGTGCATGCCATGTCCCCTTCACAACCCAGCACCACTTTAAAAGCTTGGGCCCAGAACTGTTCCATTCATAGGCCACTGAATAAAATTTTTGGCCTGCTCCATATGGTTATCTGTGTATAGAATTGAGTGTACAAGTTCAGTGACATTGCCCTTAGAGGTGACATGGGATTTAAAGCAGCTATCAAACCTGACCCTGTGCCACATTCTAAAACAAAACAAAACAAAAACAAAAACAGCTTTGAGTACTGAGCAGAGAGGAACTGTCCCTAACACTGGCACTAAGAAAGTTAGTTCTAGAAAAAGAGTAAAAGACAAAATGAAGGCCTTGCCTCACACAAGGCCACCAGAGGGTTGTAGATTCTGGAGACTGTGTTTGCCAATTGCCCTGCAAGCTTGTGCTCTGCCCAGAGTCTTTGCTTACACTCCTCCCCTGGGTATTTTGCTGCCACCTCTTATCACGAATTTGTAACAATGTCTCCGAGGTTTTTTTATTTTTATTTTTATTTCATTTTATTTTATTTTATTTTTTTGGACAGGGAAGAAAGACAACAGGATTGGCTAGGCCTGGATTTACAGTTTTATTTAGAGTGATTTTACTGCTATTTTGTTTAATCATCTTGTGACACTTCCAGGTAAGCTTATTCTCTTTTAACAACAGAAGTTCAGAGAGGTGAAGTGACACACCCAAGGACACATAGGTCAAAAATAAGAGATCCAGAGGTTTGCTTCCATATGTACTTGGATAATAGGAAATTAGATCTTCTGAGTGCTAGGATGTTGTGTCCTTGTGAGTGAAGTTTAAATTATACTGATAACCCTTTTTCCAGAATACTTTTGCAGCTTGTGTATAAGAAAGCAGCATAAAAGCACTATATCAACAGCCACAGTCAGCTTGAATACATAAAGTTCAGCTAAGAGCAGTCCTTGACTGATACATGTGGCAACCCATTGCCAGCTCAAGGGAAAATTATCTTGGAGATCTTAAAACATGGTTTTGAATGCAACAGAGTAAGTGTGTATTTCTAGTAGCAGATTTCTCCAAAACACACATTTTATTTTGGTTTGAGCTTTTTGGTTGGTCACCTGCCAAAAAGCCTGAGCCCTCTGCAAAGTTGTATGAGCCCACAGAAACAATATCAGTGGACATAAGTAACCTTAGGAGGCACAAAGTGTGTGTGTATGTTTGTATATGTCCGTTGTCTACTTTAGAATGTCTTTGAACAATAACAGGAGCTATTTCCTTTGAACTTGCTGCTTGAGGGGGAATGTGGTGATAAATGCAAGTGCATAGCACCCTTCTTTGATCCTTCCAAGGATATTTTGCTACCCTTTCAAGACCTCTACCTGGCTGGAAAAAATAGAGCCTGGAAACAACCTGTCTGCCCTTACTTTTCTATTTTTTTTATTTTTATTTTTTTAATATTTGACCTCAAGAGCCTGCATCACCCAGCAGCAGCTCAGCCTCCACTTCTGAGTTGGCACACCTTGCCTGTAAGACAACTTCCTTACTTTTCTTCAGTTCAGGGTCTTTCCTGGTCCAAATTCTCACTCTCTTGAGTAAGTCCACCTTTCATTTTATCTATCTGACTTAAGCTTACAGAGTCAAGACCTATTATCCTCAACGCCTTTCGAACCATCTTTGCTCTGTTTAACTTTGATGCAGGATAGGTGATTTGGGGAATCTGAGTCACAGCAGTAACTGAGTTAGGCACTAGATCATATTCTGGCCTGGAAAGAGTTCTTTGAGTATTACTGTCTGTCTCCTTCTCACATTTGCTATTCAACACAGACATGACTGTTAGTGATGGTTCACTGAGTGAAGAAATGTATGACTATTGGAATCCATGCTCACTGTGGAACATTAGGAAAACAGAAAGAAGTTTTGAGAAGAGCTGATATATGGGGAACTGTATTTGTATTTCCTTTGTACTTTCCCAAGCCTGTTTCCTACACTAGTGTTACCAATCAAAGACTCCAATTGTGTGGTAAAGAATTTGAATCCCCATGAGGTGTGCTTTGTGCATACCAGTAATCTCAGCACTCTGGGAGCAGAAAAATTGGAAGTTCAAGGTCATCCTGAATTACACTTTGAGATCCTGTACTAAAGAAATAAAAGAAAGCAACAACAACAAAGATATTTACCTCATTATGCATCATCTGGTGCTTAATTAAGTATTCATGGGAAGAAAGAAAGAAAGAAAGAAAGAAAGAAAGAAAGAAAGAAAGAAAGAAAGAAAGAGAAAGAGAAAGAAAAAAGAGAGAGAAAGAAAGAGAGAGAGAGAAAAAAAGTTCCCTGGGAGTTGTTCTTAGGATCCTGCTCAGTGAAGTTATACATTTGTTGGGGTTTTGTTCTAGACTTTCTACAAGGACTGCCCACTGTACAATCCCTCAGAATTTTCCTTCAAGAGCACAACTCAAGCAGAGTAACTTGGGGTAGAGTGGCCTTGTGGAGACCTATGCTCTGCACATGATTTGCCCTCACTGGAATATACCTTTGAAACTGAACTCTGTAGACTAAACTTCCTAGGCTTAGACAAATTTACTATGGGTATGTGGCACAGGGTATGGATATGGGTATGAGGCTCAAGATTTTAGTTCTTTTGTTTTTCTTTCCATTTTCGTCACTGTATTCAATGTCTACAAAGTGTGTTTACTTCTCTCATATAGCATTCTATAATCTCTGCTTTTTGTTCTGCAGTAGGTTGGTCCATCCTAAGCCCCTATGATCAAATCAATACAACCATGTCCCATGGACAGAGGAGAGATGAACAGTGTGCCCTAGAGAACAAATCTAAATAAAGAGAAAATGGAAAGCTCAGAGACCTTTGTCATGGATGAAATAGAAGACTGGACTGTTCAAAATGATGAGGGGGCAGCTTAGGAGTCATACAGGCCTTCTCCATATTTTATTACTGGTGGTTGCTAAGACCTCCTTGGGTAACTGAATACATGCCATGATTTCTTTATATGAAAATTTCAGAAGATGGTAATATCTATATCATACAGTTGGGCTATTGAAAAGTTCAAATAGTGCATGCAAACACCTTAGCACACAATACATTTTAAGTGTTATGATTCTCTAGTGAAATCCTATATGTTATAATGAGATAAAATTTCTCTAACGGGTCTTTGTGGTGTAGAGAGATCAACAAGAATGCATTGAGAATACTCTTATTTTTTTGACTGCTGTCTGCTCCATATTCTGCTGCAAGGAAATTCTGTTGAAGATTGCAAAATATCAAAGAAGACTTGTAAAATCTTGTAGAAACATGGAATCCGTACTTATATAACAGTCTATACTTTTGTGAATAAGTAAATGGGAAGAAGTAAAAGCTTTTTCTGACATGAAAAGTCGAGTAAATGTTTAAGGATGATTGAATTTGGAAATCATCACTTGGCAGCCATCAGTGTAATAATAATTCAGCTAAGAAACATCAATGGCTGCTAAAATTAGTGGGTGAAAATTTGATGAGAAATGGAAGATTGACATAGTTTTGGGGTGCTTCCATACAGAATAGCTAGTAATTACAAAGAGAATAACTTTACAGTGAAGGAGCATGGCAGATTCTGCCACCTTAAAGATCAAAGTGAGCATCATTAGTAATAGGACAAATTGTATTCATGTGCCACCTGATAGGATGCAATGCAAACACAGCATCAATTCTGTAAAAATTGCAGAGCTGGGATGTCATTGTGAGAAATCACCAGAAAAATTTAACTGAAGGGACATTCCACAAATAAAAAATGTATTCTTTAAAAAAGTGTCAAGTTCACAAACACAAGGAAAGATAGCAGAGCCCAAACACATTAAATGCTCCCTGTTTGATTGGATCTTCTTGCTAAAGTAAAGACTGTTGGGGGCATTTGGAGAAAAGAGAGTGATGTTTAAAGATTAGATGGTTGTGAAATGTCAGTAGTAATATGCCAATTTTAATGCCAAAGCCTCTGAGGCTAGCCAGCATGACCTTGAACTCCTGATCCTCCTGCCTCAACCTCCTCAGTGGTTGAATTACAAGCAGGTATAACCATGTCCTGTTTGTGTGGTGCTGGGGATTGAACCCAGGGCTCTGTGCATGCCAGGCAAGCACTCTACCCACCAAGCAACATTGGCATTCTTGTTAACATTTCTGTGGCTTTGGAAACAAAAATTATTTTTTAAAGAGTACAAACAGGTATTCCGTTATTGTCAGTTTAGGATTAACAATCTTAAAGTTGGTAAAAACAAATGAAAATGAATTGCTATACTAAATTTAAACGAAGCAAGTTTGAAACCCCCCTAACAGAAGCAGCATGCTAGCCTAGAGGCATTTCATTTAGGAGAAGTTCAAAGCTCTCTTGTGCCAGTACCTTGCAAAGCGAGTCTACAGATTAAAAGGAGCAGGCTTGGAGCTTTTAGTCTCTGGTGCAGCAGGCCTTTGAGGCTAGAAGCAGATGCAGGGATAAATTCCCCTCCACAGCCCAGTTGAGTGCAGCATCTTAGAGGCTGGGGCAGGAATGTGTTTTTCTGGCTGCAGAAACTGGTCAAGTCCTGGAGGCTGGCTTGAGTGGGCTCCCTGGCCAGGCTGAAGCCTCCATGGGGACTATTTTCCATCTCCCCAGAAGTCCCTGTTCAAGTCAGAAAAGTCAGAAGTTTTTGGTCTGGGGAGCCAACTACAGAAGATTCCCAGGCCAGTGTCCAGCCAGAGCTTGCCTCTGTCATCTTAGAGTCATCTTCCTCCAAACAATTTGGCGAATTTGAAATTTTTGAATGTCTCTTTTAAATGTGATTTTTATTTTTTTAAGATTTATTTATTTATATAAATGCTCTGTCTGCATGTACATCTGAAAGTTAGTAGAGAACATCAGACCCCATTACAGATGGTTGTGAGCCACCATGTGGTTGCTGGAAATTGAACTCAGGACCTCTGCAAGAGCAGCCAATGCTCTTAACCTCTAAGCCATCTCTCCAGCTCCCTACTGTAATTTAAAAAAGTGTGGTGTTGCATGCCTGAAATCCTAGCACATGGGAGTTACAGAAGGATTGCTATGTTTTAGGCCAGCCTGGGTTAAAGAATGATACCATGGTCTCAATGTCACCCCTCATTTACTGACACATAGCCATTGTGCCAGTGATGGGTTTCATAAATATATTTTCATACAAGTAGATCACGTGCTTTTTTATAGAATTTATTCTGTTGCACTACTTTTTCTCATCTCCTATTAGTCCCCTTCCTTCCTTCTGTTGCTTCACTACTTTCTCAAGTGTGTGTGCTTGCATATGATTTAATGTATACATAAAATCTAGAATCCACAAATGAGAGAAAACTAGCAATATTAGTGTGAGTCTAAATTACTTTGCTTAACGTGATGCTCTACAGTTACATCTATTTTACATTTTGCTATCTTTATATCTAAATAAATCTCTATTGTGTGCATGTAGCTCATTCTCTTTATCCATTCATCTATTGACCAGCACCTAAAAAGAGTTCATAATATGACCGTAAGGAATAAGGCTGCAATAAAGATGAATGTACAAAGAACTCTGTGGTTTTTTTTGTTTGTTTGTTTGTTTGTTTGTTTTGTTTAGAGCTTATTAAGAGTACACCCAAAAGAAGTATTGCTGGGTTATATGGTACTTCTGTTTTGTTGTTGTTGTTTGTTTGTTGATTTGTTTTGTGTTTTGAACCTACATACAGATTCATAGTGATTTCCATAGTGGCTAGACTAGTAGTAGTACACAAGGACTCTCTTTCCTAGAATTCTTGTTAGCATTTTTTTTTTGTTTTATTGAAAGGTTAAGAATCTCTTGCCATCAAGACAATGCAAATTGAAAGTTTTCTATGACAAAACAACATTTAAACATTTTAAAAATAAAAATATCAATAGTGAGGTACAAGATGGACTGTCTGGGCACAAATCCAATCTCCCTAGTTACTGAGTTAGTAACTTTCAACAAACCCTTTAACTGCTCTACCTCAGGTTCTTCACCTCTAAATTGAGTTTTGTGTTAATGCTGCTTAAACTGCTAAGAGTTCCAGTATAGAATGTGTACTATAGCCAACAAATAAAATGACAGTACTCAAAACTGCAGTAGAACTGTCCAGCCACCATTACTTTCCAGAGGAAGAAAAATGTTTGTTGATGAATTGCATGGTATGAATAAACACTTGCTTTATTTGATTATATGCTCCTCAAATGACCTAACTGAGTTGTGATGTTATGCATTCTACACATTGATGAGTGTGGTGTTTGCCTCCCGAAGCCACTACAGTTTTGTTTGTTACGTTCCCAAGCGGAGTCAGACAGGAGGTCATCGTTTGAAGTGCAGCAGGAGGGGTCAGGATGGATGAGTTGCCTGGCAGCTTCTGCACCTCTTTTCTAGAACCCTTGGTTGCCTGAAGAATTATGTATCCAACAATTGTACTAGGCAGACTCCAGAAGTCAGGCTTCAAAGACAACATGCCAGAGCGCATCCACAAATAGGTAAGCTTCCTTGAAGCCCCTTGCAGATGTCACACAAATGCAAAAAATCTCTTGAGAGAGTTTTCTCTTCAAAGCTTCCAGGGTTTTCACTAGAATCAAGTGTTCTACCCATAAAAGAGATAGAGTATCAGTTAATGTCAGTTCTTTGCTAAGAGCAACAGCTGGGAACTCACTGTTGGCAGAGGGGGGTGAATTGGATAATGAAGCAAAGCTTAAAGCCTCATGAGCTTGGCAACATGCAGCTCCACACACATTTGCTTGTAAGGATTTATCTGTGTTGTACCTACTCCTCTTCATCCCCACCCCCACCTCCAAAGCCACATACCATTGTCAAAACTGGTGGAGCTTCGTATGTTATAGTAAGATCTGTCTAGATGATTGCTACTATGTCAACAGTAAGTGTTGTGTTGCACAAGCAATGTTCACCAAATCAGGAAAGTTTAAATACAGTTGTGTCAGTGCATTTTGGTTCCTTAGTCTGTCATGAGGAGGCTGTTGCCAAGTATGTTAGTCAGCTTTCTGCCACTCTGACAGAATACCTTTGATAATCAACTTTTAATGAGGAAAGATTTATCTCACTCATGGCTTCGAGATTCAGTACATAGTTCCCTGGGCCTGTTGCATTTGGACTGTGCTGAGGCAGCACAGCATGGTGGGAGTGTGTGTTACAGCAGAGCTGCTCATATCATGGAAACTAGGAAACAAAATGCAGACAGGCCTTGTTTTGAAGAGCCCCCTTCTAGATCATGTTGTTAATGCCCCATCTCCCTTTCACTAGGTTCCATTCTTAAAGGTTCCACTACACCCTAGTAGTTGAAGACAAGGGTCATTTGTGCTTTGGGGGATACATTTATCCAGGCAGACATTGACAGCCGAGCATGAAGTCTTCTGATTATTATTCCTTACCAGGTTCATAACAAACAACAACCCAACTAAGAACCGAATTCCCAAATGTTTAAGAAGTGTCACTTCAGGGGCTGGAGAGTTTGCTCAGTGGTTAGAGTACTGGATGTTCTTCCAAAGGACTGAGGTTCAATTCCCAGCACCCACAAGGAAGCTCACTACTCCCTTGTAACTCCAGTTCCAGGGGATCTGATATCCTCACACAGATATACATGTAGGCAAAATGCCAATGAACATAAAATTTTTAAAAAATCATTTTTTAAAAAAAGAAGTGCCACTTCAACTAGTCTTGAGGCTACAATAGATCTGTATAATCTTAATAGCTTTAAATAGTACTTAATTGATTATAGCCATCTAAAACTCATTTTGGAGTAGTAAATATTGTTTCCTGTTCTTTCTTTCCCCATCACAGCTCTTAGAACTTACCTATATTTTCTGCCTACTTTTAAAAATACTTACTCCACTGTAATTTGTTTCTTGCCCTCATCATTCTATGTGGTACAATGTGGTAGCCATCTACTGCTGTATAACAAATTAACCCAAGATCAAGCGACTTAAGACAGTATACATTTGCCACCTCAAAGTATTTTCATGACAAGAAAATAGGTATGGCATTACCGGATTCTCTGGCTCAGGATGTCTGACAGGCTTAGGTTAAAATGTGGACTGAGGTTATTGTCTTCCCTAAGTTTGATTGAGGAAGCATTTGTTTCCTTATTCAGGCATGTAGCTGTTGGCAGGATTCAAATTTTATTTTTTTAAGTGGCTGAATCAAAGGCTTTTTTCTTTTGCTGGTCAGAGAAAAAAAGTCAGATTCAGTTATCATTGCTTTTGTTTAAAGTTTAATAGAAGGCTTGGATGATACCTTATAATTTGTTGTTTCCTTTTATGTTCTCTTTGATTGCATCGAAATTTTACTTAAGAGATAAACAATACATGTTCTGATCTTAAGATGACCTAATGATATTCACATTATCCTGTAGGAAATACAAAAAGATGTATGAGTTGAAAATTTTCATAGGAAAAAAAATCACAGTATTTAGTTCAATAGGTACCAAGTACCTACAGTGGGTAATAGAAAAGTCAGACTTAATTCATCTTTGGAAAGGCTCTTCAGTGGAGGGTGAGAAAAGGAGAACCATTAGAAAGGGCACTGTTCTCTAGTGCCCAAACAATCCAGCCACCAATTTTAGTGAAGCTGATTTTTAAGTTTCTATCACTTCTCCTTGCTGCTTCCAGACAAGGTCTTTTAGTGAACTGGAAGCCAACATTTTGAGTAGGTGTGCTGGCCAGTGAACTCTTATGATCCTCCTGTTTTTACCCACTCACATTGCTGGAGTTACAGACTTCTTCCCCCTGCAATTGAAAATTGAATACTTTAAGTTCTATACAAGGTTTTATTACTCAGTTGTCATGAGTGGTCAATCAAAATTTCAACCATAAAAGTACTAAAAAAGGACTGGCAAGGTGGCTCACTAGGTAAAGACACTTGGTGTTAAGCCTAATGACCTGAGGTCGATCCTGTGAACCTATGTGGTAGAAAAAAAGAACCACTCCCTCAAGTTGTCCTCTGAACTCAGTGTTCACAGAAGAACCAATCAACACCATGTCTTTGTTAGTATGGAGCACCTGGCATAAGAAACAAACACTTTTCTTTCATCCAGACCTATTTTTTTTCTTTTCTTTTAAGTGCTAGTTTGCTTTAGGGACTTCCATGTCCTATGCTGAATCATTTTCACTCAGGTAGTGAGCTCAAAACTTTCTTTTTCATATCACTTTCTCCTCTATTAAACACCACATGGTTGAACAGCATGACTCCTGAGCAGTTGCATTCCATCCTCTGATTGCCATCAGCCAGCTGAGCAGAAACAGCCAATGTGAGCACTTCAGGGTTAGGCTCTTTGTCTCCACTGTCTCCTAAGAATTAATATACAAAGTATATAGCTTCCTTCATAATTAGATATCTGCGTTAAGAAAAAAAAAACATATACTCTGAATCTGCTTACTTTGATGATCTCCAGTTGCATGTATTTCCTCTCAATGACACAATTATAGTTTTCTTTATGGTCAGATAAAAGTCCATTGTTTGTATGTACCACATTTTCTTTATCCATTCATCTGTTGCTGGATACCGAGGCTGGTTCAAGAAACTTGGCTTCTATGACTAGTTCTGCAAGAAACGTCCATGTGTAAATATCACATTTCACTCATTTGTGGATACTAAATTTTTTTTACAGATACATAAAAAATATACATATGGTATAAAAGCAGAAGGGAGAAAGGATAGAAGGAAGAGAGAGGAATGGAGGGCAGAGAGAAGAAGGCATGGGAAATGAATATGGCCAAAGTGCATGGTATATTTAAGAGAAATTGACTTTATGAAGTCTAACAGCACTATGTACAATGAAAAATTTGTACCAGTAAAAAATAATGAAAGAAAATCGAAGTGTCCTTTCTCCTACATAGTAATATTAGCTTTTTAAATGATCACAAGACTGACAGAGACTTCATAAAAGTTCCTAAGTAGCTGGTATTTCTTTAGGCCTTCTGCCTCATCTGGAATCCTGAAGATTCTGTAAGAAGACACTCATATCTAGAAGCCAGCTGATCCAAATAGCCAGTCATGAACTTAAAAAAAAAACTATAAATAACAGTAACTAATATTTGCTTGGTAGGGAGTATAGATCAGCTCTTTCTAAGAGTGAGGGCTGGAGAGATAGCTCAGTGAGAAAATACATGCTGGGCAAGTATGATGTCTTGAGTTTGAATTCCCAGAACCCAGCTAAAGCCAGACTCCAGGTGCATCCTATCAATCTGGCTGTCACTCCTAAAGGGAGTTGACAGGCAGAGAAATGAGTATTCCTGAAAGCTCTTGTACCAGCTAGCCCAATGTAGCCAATCAGAATAAGAAGGTAGAAGATGAGAACCAATGCCCAAAGTTTCCCTCTGACCTCTACAGGAATGCCACAGTACTCACACACTTGCATGAACATATACACATGAATGTGCACATGTAAGCACACATATCACAAAGAAAAAAAAAACTTAATCCTATTTAAAGTGCCAGTGTTATGCATGTGTAACAGTTGCAGGTTAATAAAATGCTTTTGTTTTAAGGCCATGCAAGCTTTGGTCAAATGGGGATAGATGAATATTATGTATGGCCGTAAACAAAATGCTGTTCATTGCTCTCCCCTAAGAAATGTCTCAGAATCTCTAATGGCCAAAAAACACTTAAAGAAATGATCAACATCCTTAGTCATCAGGGAAATGTTAATCAAAACAATTCTGAGATTCCATCTTACACCTATCAGAATGAGTAAGATGAAAACTCAAGTGTCAACAAATTCTGGTCAGGATGTGGAACAAGGGGAACCCACCTCCATTGCTGGTGGGAGTGCAAACTTCTACAACCACTGTGGAAATTATTCTGTCACTTTCTCAGAAAACTAGGAATAGTGCTACCTCAAGACACAGCTAGAGACTCATAACCAAACATTGGGCAGAGTGCAGGGTATCATATGAAAGAAGGGGGAGTTAGTATGACCTGGAGAAGTCAGGAGCTCCACAAGGACCAAATATAACTGGGCACAGGGGTCTTTTCAGAGACTTTCTCCAACCAAGGACCATGTATAGATATAACTTAGAACTCCTGACTGGATGTAGCCCATGGCAGCTCAGTATCTAAGTGGGTTCCCTAATTATGGGAACTGGGACTGTCTGTGACATGAACTCAGTGGCTGGCTCTTTGACACCCCCACCAAGGGAGGAGCATCCTTGCTACACAGAAGAGGACACTGCAGCTAGTCCTGAAGAGACCTGATAAACTAGGATCAGATAGAAGGGGAGGAGAACCTCCCCCATCAGTAGACTTAAAGAGGGGCAAGGGAGGAGATGAGGGAGGGAGGATGGAATTGGGAGGGAATGAAGGAGGGGGCTAAAGCTGGGATACAAGGTGAATAAACTGTAACTAATATAAAAAAATAAAAATTTAATAATAATAAAAAAGATCCAGCTATACCACTCCTGGGAGTATACCTAAAAGATGTTCCACCATACCACAATTTCATTTGCTCGACTGTTTTCATAGCAGCCTTATTTATAATACTCAGAAACTGGAAAAAAAAAACCCAGATAGCCCTCAGCTGAAGAATGGACAAAGAAAGTAAATGGTACACTTATACAATGAAATACTAGTCAGCTATTAAAAAAAAAGAAATCATGCAAATTTTCAGGCAAATGGTTATAACTAGAAAAGATCATCCTGAGTGAGGTAACCCACACTCAGAAAGATATGCATGGTATGTACTCACTTATAAGTGGATATTAGCCATAAAGTACTGGATAACCATGCTGTAATCCACAGACCCAAAGAAGCTAAATAGCAAGGAGGGCCCAAGGGAGGATACTTGAATCTCCCTCAGAATGAGTAATAAGAGACACCTGAAGAAGATGGAGGAAACTGGAGGGGGTGGGAGGACTGGGAGAGAGAACAGAAATTTGTGTGGGGGGGCATCTCTGGGAGGAGAGGCTCTCAGAAGTCTATAGGGATGACCCTAGATGAGACTCCTAAGCAGCAGGGGATATGGGGACTGCTATAAGAGGCCACCTCTTATAGCCAGGTGGGACTTCCAGTGATGGGAGGAGAACACCAACCCATCCATAAAATCTTCCATCCAAAAATTGTCCTGCTTACAAGAAATGTAAGGATAAAGGTGGAGCAGAGATTGAAGGAATGGTCAACCAATGACTGGCCCAATTTGAGACCCACCCCATGGGAGAGAGCCAACCCCTGACATTATTAATGATACTCTGCCATGCTTTCAGACAGGAGCCTAGCATAACTGTCTTCTTAGAGGCTTCATCAAGCAGCTGATGGAAACAGATGCAGAGACCCACAGTCAAACAACAGGCTGAATTCAGGGTATCTTGTGGAAGAGAGGAGGGAAGGATTGATGGAGCCAGAGAGTCAAGGACACCACAACGAGGCCTACAGAGTAAACTAACCAGAGCCCATGGGGCATGCAAAGATTGAACCACCATCCAAAGAGCATGCATAGCCTGGACCTAGGCCCCCTACACTTATGTAGCAAATGTGTAGTGTGGTCACCACGTGGGTTCCCTAACAATGGGAGTAAAGGCTGTCTCTGACTCAGTTGTTTGCCTTTGGGTCCTTTTCCCCTTGCTGGGCTGTCTTGTCTGGCCTCAGTGAGAGAGGTGTGCTTAGTTCTACTGTGACTTGAGGTGCCAGGGTGGGTTGGTATCCATTGGGGGCCTCTGAGAAAGGGAGGAGGAATGGGAAAGGAAGTATGAAGGTGGGACTGGGAGATGAGGATGGAGAGGGCTATGATCAGTCTGTAAAATTATTAAACAAATTAATTAATAAACAAACAATAAAAGAAATATCTAGATTCTGATCTAGTGAATAATTGAGCAGACAGGTTGGAGGTGCCTCACTACACTTACGCTTTCTGAGGGCTACTTCCCACTGAGAGTTCTTAGAGAGGAGATTAAACTGCCTGTGTGAAGCCACCTTCCAATCTTTAGCTGACTGAGCATGCCTAACTCCAATGCACTCCTCTTCTTAAGAAGATGTAACTAAGGTCCCAAGAGCCCACAAAACTCCTTTTGAAGATCATGATGCTTCCTTTGTAAAGGGTGGAATGAACTAAGAATACAGTTATGCAGTGAGAGATGGTAGGTTAATGGTGCTATGGAGAGATACTGTGTGACCCTTTGGTGGTTTGAATAAGAACTGGTCCCATTGGCTCATACATTTCGATGCTCAGTCACCAGTGAGTGGTGCCATTTGAGAAGGATTAGAAGAATTAGGAGGGGTGGCCTTGTTGGATTGGGTGTGGTCTAGTTAGAGAAAATGGGTCATTGGGAGTGGGCTTTGAGGTTTCAAAAATCCACATCAGGCTCAGCAGCTTTCTGCCAAGGGATCAGGATGTAGCTGTAACCTACTGCTTTAGTGCCTGCCAGTATTCCGCCATGTTTCCTGCCATGATGATAATGGACTAAACTGTAAGTAATTCCAACTTAGATGCTTTCTCTAATAAGAGTTGCCTTGGTCATGATGTCTCTTCATGGCAATTGAACAGTGATTAAGACAGACCCCATATAGTGTCAACTTATTATGCCTTCCCAGCCCCTGTGAGAACTGGTTTACATTGTTCATTGCTTCTGTATTGCAAGGCAATCCCTTGCATATTTTATTTTATGTAAATCTCTTTTAATTGAACTAGGTCAATGGATGTTTCTTTCTTACAAGCAGAGATAGACAGTGATGAAAATTAATTAAGTTCTTATTGAGAATCCACGAGGCACTAAACACCTTACAAGCTCTGGGGTATTCTGATCCACTGTGACTGACTTCCTGAAAACTTGTATAATCTTGATGCCAATTGTTTACTGCTTTTCTTCATTCACCTAGTGTTGATTGCCTCTTATATGTTCAAGGCTCACAAGATATCCTAAAGTTAATTTATGACCCCCACTTCAGCAATGTTATACATCTATTAGGAAATTTTAAAGTTAAAACCTCTCTTCCTCCAAATTCTTAATGTAGTAAAATGGACACTAGAAGAGAGTTCAGAGTAGGAAGCATTTAGTTTTACTGTAAAGAAAGGGGAATATAAAGCTGGGAAGATAGCTCAACAGTTAAGAGCACTTAATACTCTTCCAATAGACCTGAATTTGGCTATCAGAACCTATGTACTGTAGCCCACAACTACCTGTAACTCCATCCATAGCTCCAAAGCCATCATATGGATTGTGGGTACCTGTACTCACAAGTGTTTGCAACACACACACACACACGCACAACACAAACACACACATACTCACACAAACCTTTACAAATAGAGTAGGAGAGGCTTCAGAAGAATCATGGGAGCTGAAGTTGGAAATAGAAGTTCTGGTAAACAAGAAGAAGCAGGAAAGAAAAGCAAATTAGCTATTGTGTTGCCACTATTATACTATATAACCACTTCAGATACAATGCCTTTAATAACTATCCTTGTACAACTACAGGTTTCTTAGGAAGTCACTGGCCTAGGCTGAGTGCTGCTGGCCTAACATTTTTCAAGGTATGTGGAGGGATAGGTGTGGGAGTGAGAAAGCACAAGAATATCAATTTTTTTTCATGCTCTTTATCTTGGCAGTTTTCTACCACTTGAGCTACACATCTAGCTCATTCTCTCATGCGCTAAGAAACCTCCAGTCATGGAAGAACCAAACAAAGTGCAACTAATGGATATGACAGAAATATAAGAAAGCAAATTAAACCATGTAATTCAAGCCCCTGTGTATATCTTCTCCGCTAATATGCTATGGTCCAAAGTAAGTTACCGAGCTGAGAGCAAAAAGTTAAAGTGTGTGTAAGTACATTCAGCCCCTAGTGGCACCACACAGTCAGCATGGGAAAAGGTGTACACATAGGAAAGGTGAACAATTGGCAACAATTTACCACAGAAGTTTCAGACAGAGACATCAAACAGATGATCAAAGGTATGACCAGTGGCCTGAAAATGATTGCCTATTTAGAAGGAGGTGATAGGACAGCCATGAGATGACATTTTCATTGAAATTTAAAAAAAAAAATTAAAGTGCCTAGAAAAATAGTGGAGAGCCTTGAATGGTTATAGTCATAATCAGCCAGCTTTATTCTGCAAGTGCTAGGGATCCACTGGCATTCACATGGTTGTTTTGGAATGTAAATAGTAAAATAAAAGAGAAAACCCACAAAGCCAATGCAATATTCTAAAAATGGGTTGAAGTGTGCATAGATATGAAAAAATATTTAGGTAATCTTATGCATACATATTATTTGCTATTCCTCTTCAGCAGAGTCCCCTGAGGTTGGCTGAGCAACCTTTGAGCCTGCACTATAGCTCACCTCTCCTTCTGCCTAATCTTGCTCCTATAGAAGTAAATTCCAAGGAGTTTAGAAATAGCTGGCACTCTCTCTCAGCATCTGCTTCACAAGGAACCCAACCTGAGACAACAGCTTAGCTTGTGTTTTGGTGTTGCTGACTTTTGCATATACAGGTGAATGGTTTTTCAATTTACATTTAAAGATTATAGGTATTAAACTGCTTTATAAAGATTGAGAAAAATGCCCGAAAATAATTTATATTGTCTCATCCTTACCCCTTCTATCACATACCATACGCATGCAGGCATGAGAGCATGGGTACACACACACACACACACACACACACACACACACACACACCTTCCACACGCCTTGTTTCATCTAGGAAAAACAGATCCCTTTTATGTCTTCCCTGTTTGATGTCCATTATGAAAAGTGATTGCATTGCCTGTTTTCCATAGCTTATAAAGTTACAGTAATAAGGAAGGAAAGGTGTAGAAAATGCTGACCAAGAGAAACAGCTTTAGGCATGCTAGAGGTCCTGGGTTTGCTTCCTCAGCACTAAGGGGAAAAACTTGTCAAGGCTCAAGCAAGCCACTATACTGTTCACTGGATCTCCTTTAAACTGATTTCCCAAGTCACAGGAAGTCAATGAGGTGGAAACAAAGGCAAACGTGGGCTTAGACCTCTACAAGAATTAAGGGATAGGTCCAGGTGGAAGTTATACTTACCAGCCTTCCAACATGACAGGCTCCAAGCCTCCTCTCTGAAGAAAATGGAATAGGAAAAAAAAAGCTTAATAAATTCAGTTATCATCACTGAGAAGGGAGCCTCCCCACCAAGGGCCCAAAGCTCAACTCCAGAGGCTTCCCTTTTCACACAGGGCTCTCTGACTGGAAGTCTGTGGGAGCTCTATGCTTGAGTGCCGAAGACGTGCAGTGAGACTGGTGGGGGACCATGGGTGTCATGATTACCCAGCACCAGAGCTGCATGACTTAAACACTGGAGTATTTTAGGAGGCACAGATGCTGATTGCAATCTGCTTAAGGTCAAAGGAAAAACAAAATTAAAAGAGAGGCATACAGGAAAGAAAATACAGCACAAGGAAGCTTATTAGATTAATAACAAGGAAATGAGATATGAAAAGGTATAAAAACAGAGACTAGCTTAAAACTTCTTCTAGAAATGCTAGGGTAGAAAAGGAGCTGCTTCATTTCCCAAGGGGTGTTCAGAAAACGTTTATGAAGTTATGTGGTGTTTTGCATAGGGAAGATTGAGGAGTGCTCCTCTAGAAAATTCATCTGTACATAGATAGGAAAAGAGACGTGAAAGAAACCACAAAAGCAAATAGAAAAAGGAAATACAACCATTATATGGATCTAAACTGAGTTGCCAGTTCATATTTTAAGACTGGAAATATAAAGCTTTATTCATCAAAAGTTACCTTTAGATTATCAATATACACATGCATATATAATTGTGGGTTGTATAAATTGTATAAATGAAAAAATAATGAAAACCACCATTTTGTACGTTAGCTAAATATATTTCAGAAAGGTATGAAACTGAAAGTTTTAATCTAAAACACAAACAACAACAACAACAAAAACCCATACCCTGCATATTATTTGAAAACCCCAAACCGCAAAGCGAAACCCATTTAAATTCAGGAAATGAAAAGCACTTGTTTTGCAAACAATTACTTCCTTGCTGTCATTTTACCTGGTTTAGTTTTCACACATTATTTTTCTTCAGGTCTGATAACATTCTTTTAAAAAATGATTTTTTTTAAATTTTATTTTATGTGCATTAGTGTTTCACCTGCATGTATGTCTGTGTGAGGGCAATGGAGTCCCTGGAACTGGAGTTACAGACAGCTGTGAACTGTCATGTAGGTGTTGGGAATTGAACCCAGGTCTTGTGGAAAAGCAGCCAGTACTCTTAACTACTAAGCCATCTCTCCAGCTCCACAATAAGATTCTTAACTGAAAAGAATATGAGCAAAATAGAAGTAGAAACATAGATATGGATACTGACTTCAATTATAAATTTAAATATGTAAATACATACTTTTTTCTTAAGGTTTATGTTATCATTTATTCATTTATATGTTTCATTGTTGTATGTGTATGCATACTTGTATGTGTAGGTGCCACAGAGGCCAGAAAAGTGAATCAGATACCCTACAGCTAGAGTTATAGGCAAGTGTGAGCTGCTAGACATGGATGCGGGGAACCAAACTGCAGCTCTCCTCAACATTAGGAAGTACTGAAGCACTTTATCATACTCACTTACGTTCTTAAACTGCTTGAAATCAATAGGTCCAAAACCTTCTGATTTCTGCTGATCTACAGAGTTACTGTGTTTCATGCGGCAAGGCAATGAAATGTTTAAAGGAATGCAGTGAAAGGAGATTCTGGCTTGGATTCGATGTCATCCCAGAGCCAAGATGCTCTTTCTTCTGCTCTTCCTCTTTCTGCTATCTCCTTCTGTTACCCAATTCCTTCTCCTCCTCCTTTTTTAAATTTTTTGTGAGAGTCTCACATAGAGCAGCTAACCTCAAATTCATAATTTTCTTGCCTTAGCTGTCAGAGAACTGGGGTTACAGGTATGTGCCTTTCCAAGAGACTTAAGATGCCTTTCCTTTTATCCTCTAGTAACTCGTTTTGTTTTGTGTCATATCCCAAACTTATGAATGTACACATGATTCAGATCCAGGCTCCTTTCAAGTGGGTATAGAATTACAATTGTTCACCTTCTAACTTAGCATACTTCTAATTTAAGAAAGTGCTCCTTCTGTGTCAGGGGATTTGTTATGCTGCAGGAATGGAGTGGTGATGAAGCCTGTGCCCTGTTGTGAAAGTCAGGGAAGCTTCCACAAAGACAGGCAATAAAAATATGGAGTATCAAGGACTGTGCACAAGAACTCTCCAGGTGCACAAGGCACAACAAAGATGAGTGTAGAGGATACACAATCATGGTGGAAGCAATACTTGAGTCCAGCCCTTGTCATACTTAACCAGAGGCTTGAGTCAGCAATGAGCATGCCAGCTTACAAGACTATCCTCAAAACCTAAGAGAGGATATCATAAGCACTCAATGAATGATACTTAAAACAAAAAACATTCTATAATAAGAGTGACTCAACACTTCTCCCTTCAATTTGCTCAGCAGAAAAAAATACTTGCAACGAATATGCCCTAAATAAATAACTGGATGGGGAAATGGCTATTTAGGAAAGGAGGAGGCATCTCACTTTCCAATACAGTTCAGTTTAACATTGAGTACACCATATATGCTTCTTGACACTGTGGGCTGGGACTTAGGGATGGCTAAAACACAGGCCATGTTTTCCCAACTACTCCCTCATTATCTCTTGGAGATGGCAATATGTGGAAGTGGGGGAGTAATGGCCTGGTGCTTTTAGTTAATTTGAATTTGAAAGACATCTATTTCTGTTACTAAAGAAGGATGCCTTGGAAAGGCAGATGTGGCTTGGCAAAATGTTCGCTAAGACCTTTCTAACCCCATGACAGCCGGACATATTCTCAGCTAGCCTGACAATTAGAAGAATAACATTATCAAACATCTCACTTTATTTGTAGGTAAGCACTAGTATTTAAGTTTTGAAAAAAAATCTGCCCCAAACATATAACCAGATGTAAAATGGATGCAAATATACTGACAATCCTTTACTTGAGTTTAGACTTTAAATAAAATTAACACTGTTCAAGTAATCCATGAAAGGAATTGAGGACCTTAGCTAAGGACAAGAATGTTTCTAGGAATAGAAGAATAGAAGAAAAAGGGATAGATGTGTATATATTGCTTAGAACTTACACTTGGAATACAAACCCTTAGTTTCTTTCTTTTTTTTTTTTTTTTTTTTTTTTTTTTTTTTTTTTTTTTGGTTGGCTAGTTTAAGGTCTGCTTTAGATAAAGGCTCACTATGGTGCCCTGGCTGGCCTGAAACTCTAGACAAATCTGAACTCATAGTTGTGGTGATCCTCTTGCTTTTGGCTTATAGGTATTGGAATTATGGGCATGTCCCACCATACTTAGGTGGATTCTTAGAACTAAAACTATTTTTCTTATTGTAGTATCAAATACAATGAAAGAAATTAAGGATCTAGAGAGAACCTAGACAATGATGGATGAACTAGGTAGAATGACAAAAGTTGAGATCCACGGGATATGGTTCAAGTCCATCCCATAAACAGTTTTTATTTTGTTGTCACAGCCAAACAGAAACCAAAATGGTAGGGGAAGGGTGATGAGATGGCTCAGTGGTAAGGGCAGTTGTCACCAAACCTGACGATCAGAGTTTGACCTCCAGGACCCACATAACATAAGAAGAAAACTGAAGCCCATGGATTTGACCGCTACAGGGACTCTGTGGTATGAATGCATGTGCACATTTATATACACACAGATAAGTCCCTAACAAAGTAAATACATGAAAACAACAGCAACCAATAATAAAGAGAATAAATACAAAGAAAGCACTTATGTAGCTTTAACAAGAATGAGCCCTGTGGTTTGCTACAGCTCTCTCCTGTCTCACTCAGGTTCCCTGTTGCCTGCTTGACCTTGAATAAGTATTGGTGTTTGAGATCCTTATTCTCTTGTGCTTTTTTTTCCCCTTCCAGATTCTTACCTGGATAAGCAATGCTTCAAACTGGTGCTACAGATTATTTTCACAGATGCAGGGCATGTGTAAGTGCCAGCAAATTATTAAGTGTTACGGGGAGAGCTGTGCTGTCTGTACTGCCTGTACTGGCTATTATGGCTGTGATGAATAGACAGGTTAGGATGTTTTCCTATTTGCCCACAGTCTTCTGTTTGCAAGCTAAATTCCTTCTCCTTACCAAACTATTCAGAACCTGTTACTCTTTTACTCTGTCTTCGGGTACTGGAGATGGAACGCAGTTCCTCAGCTACATCTCCAACATCAGCATGCTCAAAGTGAAAGAGAAGTCCCCATTCACAACAAAACTGACATTATAGTTACTTCAAGACCTGCGAAAGTTGTTTTCTTAATAATTGTATTATTCCTTCCTCAATTTTTGTCCCTAGAAACTGGAGAAGCAGAAAAATGCAAACTTAGATGAATGAATATACTAGTGTTGCTTGAAGAGCCGGAAGTAGGAGCAAAATAAAGAGCACAAGGTGGAGATGAGGCTCAGTGGCAGAGTGCTTGCCTACCATAATAGGTCCTTGGTTCCAATTCTAATACTGAAAAAAAAAAGTGCTCGGAACATGATGGACAGTGAGTAAAGAAGAAAAGGAAGGAGACAACCAAAAGACACTTAAGGAAGACAAAATAGTGATTTTAAATAGTGGAATGTCAGCTCTGCCCCTTCCTAATCATTGGCTCAGAATATAGGAAGATGTCTAGAGTGACTATTTGGCCCATCCTTGTTACTCTACAGAAGGAAGGGATGCCAGAAAGAAATGGCTTGCTCAAGGTACACAGAGAGGCATTTGCTAAACCAAGTTTTAAATGAAGACCTTAAGTTTCTCAGATTCTCTTTTATCACGCGTTGGTTGGTGGGTCTCTTAAGAGAAGGACCATTCAATTCAGGCTCTGTCTTCCAAAGTCAGAGTATTGTAGTGTAGCAGGGTTTGAAAAGCATCCATCCATCCATCCATCCATCCATCCATCCATCCACTCATTCATCAAATGAGGAACCATTGGAACTAACACAATGGCTAAAGGTGCCTGTTTCTAAGCCTGAGGAGCTGAGTTTGATGTCCAGAGTGCACATAGTTTAAGAAAGAAACCAACTCCAGCAAGCTGTCTTCTGACCTCTCTACATGCACCGCGGTATGCACGTGCCCATGCACAAACCCATGCACACAAACAAAATAAATAAATGCATGCGAAAGAAAGTTATTTTCTTCCTAAAACACTAGTATACTATTATATATCAAGTATTTTGCTTAATTCTAAGGACTCAATGTTCATTCAAGATCCCATGTTCTAAGGCTAGGCACAGAATACTTAATGGCAAATGTCAAGTGTCTTGGGCACAGCTTTCCAATAAAAATAGAATTTGAATAACAAACCCAAATTGCTTGTATAATTTTTATTTCTCTGGTAACTCCAGTTTAAAAAAAAGAGTGATAAGAAACAGCTGAAATTAATTTTAATAATATACTGAATTAGCTGAGTAGAACTAAAACATTATCATTTCCACATGGAACCAACATAAAAATAGTTAATGAGATATTTAGAATTCTTTTTTGGTTACAATTGTTGAAAGTCCAGCATACTTTTTCCAATTACAGCACACCCCAAATTGATGCTAGCCACATTTTAAGTATCCAGTATTCACATGTGGCCAATGACTTTAATACTAGACAATACAGGTCCAAGGTAAATGGCAATAGTTGTCCACAAACACCTATTTTTTTTCAAATGCTAGGCTAATCTCTCTGAAGCTTCCTAATTTATAAATTCACAGCTTGCTCATATAACCCTGATATCTCAAGCCACTTTGCATTGCTATGAGAAAATACCTGAGAGTCAGAAATTTATTAAAAAAATAAAAGTGTGTTCTTTCTCAGTTCTGGAGGTAAAGTTCAAGCAGCTAGAGCCAAGTGTCTCAGCTTCTAAGATGAAGTCTTGAATTCAGTCTGCTCTGAAGGGGAGGAAACTCTAGGCAGTGAGGGTAAAGGAGACAGAGCAGAAGGGGCCAAATTGACTCCTTCAAGGCCTTTTAGAGAAGCACTAACTCATCTCATGTTTCAGAAGTCCCTACCTCTCAGAATCATTGCATTGGGGATGAAGTTTCTTTTAAGTTTATTTTAGATTTATCTATGTATTTTTACTTTATGTGTGTGTGGGTGTTTTGCCTGAATTTACTTTCACTACGTTGTTTGCAGTGCCCATTGAGGCCAGAAGAAGGTAACAGATCCTCTTGGAACTAACTAGAGTGGTCAATGGTTGTGAACTGCCAGGTAGGTACTGGGAATTAAACTCAGTAGTCAGTACTCTTAACCACTTAGCCATCTCTCTGGTCCCTCTTTTAAACATTTTAGATAGTATTTCGTTAGTATACCAAGAGATAGGTTTGTTATTTTACCCCTCCAGATAGGTTTGTTATTTTACCCCTCCAGTCTTCTTGCCCATCTTCTCTTCTTAATGGTCTCCTTCATCCCCCAAAGTCCCACATTCTGCTTTCATTTCTTAGATATTTCATTACCCTCCATCTGTTTAACCTCCCTTCTCATAGGCCCCTTTCTATGCCCTACAAAATCTCCCCTCCTCCCATATTTCAATATAACACACATACTTGGCAGGGGGACTCTGAAATGAGTAGAACACAGCTGTGCGGGTTCCCGAATACATGATATCTTTTAAATTTTTTGATTAATTGTTATTATTTTATGTGAGAGGCAGATATGATGTGGTGAGCATGCCATGGCACTTGTGTAGAGGTCAAGGGACAACTCTGTAAAGTCGATTCTCTTTCCACCTTTATTTTGCTTCCAAGGATTGAACTCAGGTTGTCAGGCTTCTGTCACACCTCAGGACTTTACTTGCTGAGCCATCTTACCAGTCCCAGAATACAGGACATCTTAAGCATTCAGGGATGTCATGAATTCAACTCTTTGTAACATTTCCTAAGACACTTTCACCAGTGAGCAAGAACCTAGCATCCACAATAACTTTGTCATTGTCAGTCTTAGAAGTTCCATCCATGCCAATTAAAGAGGGAAATAAGGCAATCAGTAGTGGCTCTGCTCTGCCTGGTAAACAAGTCTAGACAGTAGCAAGAGAGTCCAATTCAGGGATCTGCTTCAGGAGACCAAATTAGCTCATCAGAGAAGAACCAGAATTTTAACTGACAGTCTGAGGGACACAAGTGAATTAGCAATGAAACTGGCATTTGTGAATCGGAACGTTCTTCAGTCCTAGCCTAGGAGAACGCTATCAAAACTTTGTTGTTATGGTCTGATTCTGGGCCTTCAATCCCCTTCATGTGAAAATTGCCGTGTTATCTGACTTCATTTCCTTATTAATTTCTCCTTATAATTTATTGTCTGCCATTATTCATTGAAAGGATCTTGGCTTCTGTCATTTGTACCATGCAAGATCACTATCCTTGGATGAACAGCTGTCAGAATAACAAACCAACACCACAAAAGTGATCGGCTACCTTCATCCCTTCTTGTGTGATAACCATACTCTTTAAGGACACATCTTTTTGAGATTTTAGAAGGCAAGAATACATTCTAAGTGGGCTCGCACTTCATTCTGTTCCAGAGTTAAGGATAATCTTAGCTTGATTTTTCTTCCTCCAACTCATAGAAGTGATTTGCCGAATTGCTTACTGCAATGAAGAGCCTCTGACGTCATGTACATGGTGCTTTACAGCATTTCCAGCTGTTTTCTGAATTTGAAAGGGCTCAAGTGGTTTGAGGTGTTATGGATAGCCAGCAAATCTTAGGTCCTTGAGTTGGAGGATATTTTGACCTCATTCACTCTTATTAATGAAGCCACGAATTTGAAAGGTCTGGTTTTTTTTTGAAATCTAACATACTTTTCAGGGTCAAGGAACTCCATGAGCACAAAACATAATATGCTTCTGCTTTCTCTTTTTAGGATCACGTACATTCAAGAAATAAATTATTCTCATGTCTCAGCTTGTGTTGGGTCCCCATTCCAATGGGATTATGTCCACCATTCCAGTCCTACCTACCCTTGTCACCTCCAAATCTGGAAATAGGGTTTGACAGTGACGAGTGTGCCCTCTGCTGACCGGATGTATCCTGTGCAGTTACATCCACAAAATCATTTGACATTTGCTTGCCTCAGTTACCTGAGAGATACACTAAACAGGAGACATGGACACCAGCTCCTTTCCTTTCCCTGTTATAAATAACCTGCCAACCGCTAAGCACAGTGTCGACTCCAACCCCCATCTGTCCTTATAATAAGAAAAATTCTATTGTTTTATTTCCAGAAGTTTCCACGTTCTGAATTCTAGCAATTTTTGCTACAAAAGTACATTTCTTGTACTTCCCACTCTCCCACCTGACACAAAAGGCCATAATGTATAAACAGCACTGTCCAGTGCACGCTATAACTCAGAACAATAACGAGCCATTAAAACAGGCCTTTAAAAGAACTCTTTTTCTGAGAGCATGAAAAGTAATTAGAAATACATTTCGAGTCCTTCCTAGATCCTAGGCTCTCCTGGGGTGTGCTTTAGGGCGCTGTCACTTTTCTCACACGCCTCCTCCTGCCCTCCCCCCACCAGAGCTGCCTTGGGAGCCTCAGCCTCATTCTCAAGCCTTTTCAGCTGGAGGCCTCCAGTGCATTTCCAGCCCTGCTTTCTACTAGGGCCTCTTCTTTTCCACTCCTTTTCTTTCTGTCTTTCTTTCTTCACTGCCCGAGATCAAGAGAGGCACCTCCAAGGTTACATGCAACCCGACACAAAGAAGCCTTGGCAGGGATGGATACTGGAGTATGTTTACCACCAGCAAAGAGGTGACAAACCCCAACCCATTTGGATGCCTTCACTGTGCCTATGCGCATGATATGGGGGCCAGGGTCGGGGTAGGTCTGAAATGTCATGGCTGTCTTCAGATGCTCTCAACCACCCCATGGGAGGAGACAGAGCCACAGTTTACTTGAGGTTCTGACTCTGTGGCAGTTGGATTCTCCTCCAAAACTCAGGCTATGAGAGGTCAGGGAAGGAGAGCTTGATGGTTAGGGAGTAGTAGATGCTTCAGATTCAGGCATGACAAGTATTAGAAGAATCACCAGAAATATTCGAGAAGATGAAAGAAATCCAGGAGGGACCAAATGGAAGGATCAGTTGCAGAAGGTTCAACACTTGAATGAGGTTGAACACTCATTCAATCCTAAGACAGGGAAAGCAGGGCTCCCTCTGTCATGGTATCAACTACCAGGTGGCAAGTGGCCCCTACTTTGAACTCCTGGCCATGTAGTCCAAGGTCACTGCTTCCAAATCTAAGAAAGGAGGCCACAGAACCCATTTCGAAATGATAATGTCAAAATTCATGTTAGGAATTTTGAACATGAATCCAGCTTGGGGAGTGGTAGTGAATAAAAAAAAATAATAATGTGTACGTTTCTTCACTACATGTTCAAAGCTCAGTCTGTATTATGTTTAATTAGAAGCTGGGAAAAGACCATCAGAGAAAGGTTAGCATCATTTGTTTTGGTGAGAAAACCTTAGGGTAGATTGTAGAAAGGGGCAGTTGGGAACGGAGAGGAGAAAGTAGGTTGGGCGGTTGGGTGTTGGTGGCTGGTGCTTAGTTTTGAATTTGAAACTCCTTCCAGGGGCATTGCAAAGACAGAGGAGAAACCCGACTCCTCTGCACCTCCAAGGACTGGCTTGTAAACTTAGTACAGATGCTTTTTGGTTAGAGGTTTCATGGGTTTGGTGACCACAGTTTGCAACCTGAAGGGGAGGGGATAGTTAGGAAGATATGGGCGTAGCGCCAATGTGTGCGCCCTGGGGGTGTGTCCAACAGAGGCATGGAATTTGTCTTTTCAGTCTGTGGCTATAGATATGAAGCGTGCCCAAATACTTTGTGCCACCTCCATCAATTTTTAACAGATGTTTCTGAAACGTCCCTGGGGGAAATTTTAGGTTCCCTTTCTTCACAAGTAACCTGAATGCCTAGAACTGTGAGAACTGCCTCACACTCCTCTCTCCGGTGCTTGGTTGGGTTTGGGACAGGTTTATTTCTGCTGCCAACTCCCCACCTGAGCCAGATCCACTCTCTACCCCTTCCCATCCCATCCTCCTGGCGGCCTGGTGGCAGGAGCCAGAGTAGTCCCAGACCTCAACTTGAACCAAAGCCCCATCCCCCCTCGTCCTCACTACCTGTATTTCTGGATTCCCCAGAATTCTAGGCTGTCTGCTATGAATGGGCTGTGCAGCTCTCAGTATTGATTTAATACAATGGCACTGTGAACGGGGAAAAATAAATAGAAGGACCGGACATATGACTCTTCATAGTGAAGTCTTTTCGAATAAATAAGAGGCTGAGTTTTCACTGTTGAATGTAAATTCCTTTGAAGTGGAACTAATCATTTCAAGATAGTTCACGTTGTCTTAACAACGCGGGTGAATGCAAAGGGCCCTTCTTTTTGTTAAAGATATGTTTTCTTTCTTTCAGTCAAAACTGATGATGATACTCCTTTCACGCTCTGTCCTCCAGGATCGTAAATCTCTACTCCCAGCTACCCAACCAAACCGTACTTTCAGAAGCCAAGCCCCCGCGGGCGAAGGCTTCTCAGAAGCGGCTCGAGTTCACTAGTTTCCTGTCCACTCTCCTCCCGCCAGCCCCCAGCAGGTCCCGGGCACCAGAAGCCCGCTAGGGTCCACCTCCTGGCCGCTGTAGGGGGCACTGCGGCCAGGCGAGAGCGGATCAACTCTCTGCTTGCAGCTGCCGGTTGGATAGGGGAAAGTTCTGCGACGCACAGACTGCAATTTCATAATGGCAAGATAGATGTAGTGAACCCCACACCTTCTAAGTCCTTTGTCAATCTTACCCTAACCTCAGGAACGTGAAAACTTGCACAAAAGCTGCGATTCCCTAGCCAGCGCTTATCATAAAGCATCCAGTGCCTACTTACTGGGGAAAAGCCTACTTACTTCCTAGTCCGGCCAAGCCGCTCAGATCTTAACTTTTCTCTCCCAACCAGAGCTTCCTTCAACAATCCCGAAAACCGCTGCAGCCCACGCCCCTGGGCTCTGCGCCTACAGACTCTGTAGCCCACCCCACCTTCGAAGTCCTGGGACCTCGAGGCCAGGATTTGCGCCCCAAAGGAGGGGCGGGCTGAATTTCACGCCCTAAGAAAGCGTACTTGTAACTAGGGGCGGAAGAACGTTGCTTCCAATTCACCTACTCAGAGGTATGGGGAGTGCTCCAGAGGGCCATGTGTCCCATCTTGGGCCCTGGAGGTGATAAGCTTAGGACTTAGCTGCCTTTCCTGTGGGTAGTTCTCACCCTTCACTCTCCAGGAAAACAAAAACAAAAACAAAAAGACAAAACAAACAAACAAAAAACAAAACAAAGAAATGTGAGATGCCTCTCGGAGCAAAGAACTTAACTGGCCTTGAAGGGCGACAAGGGTAGGCTGGCTTGAACTTGTCCCTAGAGGAGCTTGGTGAGTGGAGCCTCTCCAAAGAAACTCTCTGCGCACTTGGTTGCCAGCTTCAATCAGGGTCCAGGCGGGATTCCTGGAGGCCTAGCCCAAGCTGACTTCATTCTCTTTCCCGACGATCTAGAGCACTACCCTGTGGAAAATGTTGAAGGGGATTCCTAAGGGCTCATTTATTCCCTTTGCGTAGCGTCTTGCGTCTGCGGAACAAGGTCCAGGTCAGGGTCCTAATATAGACCTTTTGTATTGGCTTGGGCTTTTAGCTCTTCTCTGCACTGGTGGGGGTGGGGGTCAGCGCCAGTTTGCCCATGGCTAGCGATTTCTTATATACAAAGCCGGTGCAACTTCCCTAAAGTGTGCAAGCTGGGATGTGAGGGTCATCAATCTACCTCCCCACCCCCGCCCCCAAGTCGCGGTCTAGGTGGCGTCCCAGTGCCGGCCGGCCGATTAGCACCGCGGCTCTTATTTGGCTGTACCTGGCCAACACTTGAGGATTCATTTACTGGACCCTCGGGATGTCAGGGGAAGCAACTTGGAGAACGTTCACCCTCTGGGCAACTCGGATGAACTTTGAGCCAGTTTTAGCCTTAGTTTGGGTTCTGATTGCTCAAGCAAGCGCTTCTTTCTTTGAAACAAAACGAAACAAAGATTCAAAACTCGACCGGAAGAGGTTCCGCAACTAACTCCTGAGAAATGAGCTGGGCACCGCTGCTCCTTCTACGCTGTCCTTTTATATCCACTAGACAAAGTTATCCCGTAGAATATTTCGGCGGCTGTCGGGCAAATTAGCGATTTTTTTTTTCTCCGTCAGTGAGTCAGGGTAGCTCTGGCGTTGCTGCAGATAACTCCTAAACGTCCTACATGCCTCAGTTTTTTGCACAACTTCCTAGGAATAATACTAGTAACTTCCCACTCATTGCTAGTAACTTCCCACTCATTGCTTAGTGAAAGGAAACTAGTATTTATGATGTACAGGGTTTACAGCACTCGGTAGGTGTTAAAAAAATTATTATTCTCTCTCTGCATTCTTTAGGCCCGGAGCCCGTAACTCACATACTTGGCTAGTCAAAAGGAGTGAAGAAAATCCGCGTGAGTAACGAAGGTGGTTTCATTGTCCAAATTCTTGCTCGCAGGGTGAGTTCAGGGCTCCAAGCCGACAATCCCTGGCTAGGGTGGTGCTACACTAGCTACTTCAGCCTAGGAGTCTAGCAGTCAGGGGCCACTCTTTTCCGCCTAGCCTCCCAGCCTCTGGAGTTGAGGCCTGAGAATGGGTTTCAGGGAGGTCTCTTAGCTGATCAGCAAGACCCTGGGGAATCGTTTTGCAACTCTGAGTAGGCCGGTAGCCAGCATACTGTTCCTCTCCTCAGGCCACTGCCCAAGTTTACCGTAGGGCTGTGAGCTTTAGGTGGAGGGGGGCGAGCTTGGAGCAGCCGCTTGTGCTCTGTTTGGCCGGCCAGGGAGGCTAGCAGCCCTAGGCTGAGTTGGAGCTACTCTAGAGGCTCGGGCCAGCTGTCGGGTCCGCAGGGAGGTAACATCTGTGCCCTAGCCCCACCCCTGCTTCCACCCTCCAAGCCACCTCACTTCCCCCACCCATTTTTTTTAAAGAAAGAAAACGAAAAACCAACCTTCCTCTCGCTCCACAGTAGACACACCAGGGGGTCTTTCACTTGGCCAATCTCAGGAGTTTCATATGAACTTCATTAAATCAATTACTCGGTGAACACATCATAATTTATTTGCAATTAGTATCAAAATGTCTTACTTTTCTTAATAGGTCGGAGCAGATGTAGCTACAGAAAGGACAACTCGTTTTCGTGAAATCTATCTCTTGCAACATATTAAATCTTCTGGTCAGAAGAGAAGGAGAAATTCAAAGGCACTTTAGGGGAGGAGTAAAAAACCACGCTAGAGACAAATGCGATCCTTGCAGGTGTTGGAGCAGCTTGCGTTATAATTGTATCTAGCGGAAAGGTTGCCTTTATTATCCGTAATGATCGAACAAAAGTCACCGTAATTAAACCTCTGGTTTTCTCCGATGACTGAGAGGTGCGTGTCTGAAAGGCGCCGTGTATAGCGAGGGACTTCAGAAATGGTTAACAAGACGCCTCATTCTTTGAATAGTGGCTTTGTCTTAATGGGGTGGGGGGGTGAGAAGAGAGAAAGAGAGACAGTTATCTAATTGTTATTGCTTCAAACCAGAGATTTATTGATTGCGACAACAGTTTTATTGTACTAGGGGAGGGGGTTGCTGCAGGTTTACAGAAACTGATTTACTTTCCTTTAGATGTAAATTCATATGCAGTAGCCTCCCTTTGGAAGCTTGGACCTTAGCTCCTGTTAATGCCATTAGTGACACAGGATCGAATTTCAAATGAAGCCTGGTGACAATTACAGACGGAAACAGATGCCCTTGGAAATTTAGGTCAAGTGTTCAAGATTCTGGTTTCATGGTCAAGGCTGTCTTGGGGGTAACCTTGAGGAGACCTTCATAAATCTGTCCTCTCTGAACTGCGGATGAGTCTTGTAGAGGCAAAATGTAGCGCGGGCAGAATATTTATTTAGCGGGGTCCAAAATCACTTAAAACAAAACAAAACAAAAAAACAAGCCAAAGTGTAAAGTTGGGCAAGTGTGCTGGGCTGGACAGTGCAAGCGGAGAGCAACGGTCCACTTCTGGGGCTCCACAGGGAAGAACTGCGCTGGCTCCAGTGGGAGAGACCTGGATCCCAGCATTCTACCTAATCCTCAGCAGGCACACATCAGTCCTCATCCTCAGAGCCTTTTCTTTTCCCATCCACGAAATGGGAATCAAATCCTCTGCCTGCTTTTTGGGGAGAGTGGCTTTGAGGATCAGGGGGATAACGAATTTGAAAGCATCTAGCCTTTCAAATGGAAGGCATTATTATGAAGGTGAAGCCCCCTTCTGTGCGTTTTTTGTCATTTACTCCTCTGCTAAATAAAAAGGCTAAGTGTCTTTCCCCTTCTTCTGGCGGGAACCTTCCTAGAGAACTCTCTGCTTTGGAGCTGGCAGCACCCACGCCTTTCTTCCGGTTATAAAACTTGTCTTTTCACCCAGCTCTTGGTCCCAACCGGCGTCTTTGAGCATGGCAATCTTTGGGGTTTACGTCCCTCTGGTGGGTGTTTTCTGCTTGACAACTCTTTTAAAGACACAGAACCATATTTTATTTACTGCCTACCATAAGTCACTTACTAGCAGGCTGAGGTAATTCCATTAAAGCCGCACGGTTTGTTTATACTAAATAGTTATCTGGGGACTTCTTCCTGGGTTTCGAGCTGTGAGGCTCGGGGAAAGTAGGGACTACCGCGAGGGCAAGACTCCCACAAAAAGGGAGGGATACTTTGGAAATGAAAACGTCGTTATTTCTCTTTATGATTCATTAAAAATTAAATATAATCTTAACAGTCGTTTTTGTTGTGAATTGTCATTACCCGCCCGGGTTTGCTAATTCCCCTGAGAACTCCTTCGCCTTCATCTACTACCCCCCACCTCCTGTTATGGACAGTTTTCCACTTAATAGCAGGATGACTTTTTTCAAGTAACCAAGTCCACAAACATCAAACAGATTTGGGGGAAAGTGGTATTTAGGTGCGGGAATAAGTGTGAGGCCCTTCCTGGGATGAGGGGAGGGGGCGGGGAAGGGAAGCCAGGCATTCCTAGCCAGGCTGCTGAGCTAAGAAAGAATGCTCCGCGAACTTTGCCTCTGGTCCCTTCCCCCAGCCTTGTAAACAGGCAGGAAAGAGTAGAAAAAACCAGCCTGAGGGAAGGCACCAGGCTTTATAGATTGGCATTGTGTGGTGTGTGCCTGTGAATATGTGAGTGCGCGCGCGCGTGCGGGGCGTGTACAGGCGCGTGCGTGAATGTTTGCTTGTGAGCCACAGTCGCTCAGCCTCGCCAAGATATTAGTGGTGGCCAGTTGCGATATTTCTGTTTTTCTGACTTTGTGCGTTGTGTGTTTCAAAATAATTGATTTCTTTCTCCACGTTGGCACTTGTGGAAACATCAAACAAATCGAGAAATATACTGACCTTTGGAGGAGTTGGAGGGCTTTGGACAACTGAACCTTAAATAAAATTTTCATACAAATTCACTGCTTTGAGTTATTCTGGCCTTAGGAAGGGGGGGGGGTGGTTTGTGTGGAATTCTTTTTTTTTTTTTTTTTTGAGGAATGTAGTAAAGGAGTGTGAGTTTCACACCTGGTTTTGCACAAGAGGATTTTAGAAGCGTCGGGTTATTCCTTCCTGTAATTTAGGAAGATACAACTAAGATACCTGGACCAAAAACAAAACAAAAAACAAAACAAAACAAAAAACCCCAAAACCAGCTGTCTAAAGCATGTTGGAAGGGTACACAATAAACAGAAAGGGGATTTATTTCATCATTTGTTATCTATTTTATCTTTCAGCTGAAACAGAGGTGGCAAGGCAGGACAAAACAATCCTGCCAGTGAGTGAATCCCAGTGAGTGAAATACCTACCGTTTCTTCATTATAGGAGTGAAAGGTGGGAATTAACCAAAGCGTTCAGGACATTATCTTGTAATTACAGTAGTTAGGTTCCCCAGCAATTTAAATCCCAGTGACATATTTTTACCCTTTGAAGATTCTAGTTTTCATAACTTAGTTTAAATTCTGCTTTTGTCAAAAGGAAAAGAAAAGAAAATGTGAATCCACATCTCAGATATGCAAATATGCATCAGGCATGTTGTAATAATGTTGTAATAATAAGGATGCCCGCTAACCCTGTGACTATTGAGTCAAACATACATGGTCTAAGCGAAGACATACATGGTCCCAGCATAGACTTAGCCTCATTTATAGAGCCTTGGAGATGTATTTGACATAACATAAAATTATCCATTTTAAAACGAATAATTTGATGATATCTAGTACATTCACCATATTTCACAACCTCCTAGTTACAAAAACATGCTTATCTACCAAAAGCAAAACCTTGTAGTCAGGTGGTCCTTACTTTGCTTCTTTCAACCTCAGGAAAGTTTTTTGTAGCTGCTTTTATTTCTTAAAAAGTAGAATTTCTCTATGTTAACATTCCCTTAACATCTATTATATCACATTCTGTTTTATACTCCTCTAGCCACAGACACAAAGAGAGAAGGGATAAACGACATAATCTGCTTATTTGTATTTGTTCTAGAAGCCAATAGGTTTCCAGATTTGTATTTGCAACATGAGTCTTTTTAATGAGCGGTGGATCCCTGGGCAACACTTACAAATACTTTGCTAGTCATTGTGGGAGGGACATGAGTTTGAGGCAACCGTTAATCCTGCTGTTACCAATAGAAAGTGGATTAGAGTGGCATTTTCTCTTTTGAAATGTAATTCATAAAGTTTATCAAAGCAATAGTTATAGTCAACCTTTTGGAAAAAATAAAAGACTGCTAGGATGAGTTGTAACAAACCATTTGTCTCTAGTCCTCAAAACTGTGCCCTGAATTCACAAGAATGAGAAAACATTGTGACTAGCTTAGAAGAACCAGAGTCTCATCTCCTTACTCTTGTGTGTGCTAATGCCTCCATTTGTTTCGCACAAGCTCACCATAAAGAGGAAAGGAAATATGACAGTGGCTTAAGAATTTTAATCAAAACTGAAGCTACTATTCATGGAACCAGGACCTCAAAATCCATGGAATTTGGAGAAACTATTTCTGTAAGACAGCAGTAAGAGATCAAGATTGGCTCAGAGTCATGCATTCAGACAGAGTTTTGAACTCTATTTACCTCCCTACATTAATGTGGAATTAAGGGGGCAAAGAATGTATTAGTAAGCAAAATCATGGGTGGCCAGTCTTGCAGTTTAACGTTTTGCTTCATTCTGCTTAGAGGATGATAATTTTTGGAAGAGCTAGCTGACATTGACCCACACTGAATATTACTAAAGACATACTTTGCATTTAAATTTTGGAGTAGTCCATCATAAGAGGGAAACAAAGTGATACCTCAAGTAATTCCATTTCTTTTAGCACATTCTTTCAATGAAATATATTTCAGGTTTTTTGTTTGTTTGTTTGTTTGTTTTTTGGCTTTAAACATTTTTTTCTACATCAAAAGTTTTCAAACTTTTCAGTAGTGACATTTTGGACTCTGTTCCCCCTTTCTTTGTAAGAAAACTGCCCTATACTTTCCAGTAAACTTAACATTTTTTACTTCTTACTCACAAGATATGAGTAACAGCAGATCACCAATTGTTTGTGACAAAAATAAACCCAGAGACTGTCACATGTTTTCTCAGGACAAAGGATGCCCTAAGTTCAAGAATAGTCTTACAGAGCAGAGTTAAGTTTAATTTTGAGGTAAAGATTTTCTTTTTTGTTTGGCAGAACTGGGGATTTCATATGTGCTAGGTAAGCATTCTACTACCGAGTCACATTCCTGACCCCAAACTGTTCTTTTGTTGGATGAGCTTAGTAATACACAATCTTGGGTCAGCAAAGATCATAAAGTTTCATGATTTATTATATAAGGAGGTTGTTAAGATCACAGACATTACTATAAACCCCACACACTAGCTCTGTGCCTTCAGGAAAGCCACTGATTCCCTCTGAAGCCCAAGTTCTTCCCCTGTGACAAGGCCATCCACAGAGTTGAAGCTGGAGGTAAAGCTCGGTTGTACAGTACTTGTTTAGTATGTGGCCACTTGGAACCGCTATCCAACAATGCAAATCAAAACCAAAACGAAACAGGTTCATGGAAGGATCACATAAGCTAGCAGGCAACTGGGGCAGAGTGGAGTACACGGCACACAGTGTGAAAGTATAGACACACCCTATGGCTAAATACTGGAGGCTCACTGAGCACCAGTTCTGGGTGGCATTGTCCTCTTCATAGCTGTTACTGATGTCTAGTTAGGGCCCAACATTCCTTATTAAAACAGTGACCAATGAGCCGTAGCAGTTCTTTTAAGGAGCTTTGAGAGACTATGACTGTGTCCTTGTCCTCAGAGCTTAATCGTCTTACTATGGGCCATTCCCTTAGGTTTCCCATGCCACACTCAGGCTCTCTTCTAGTTCCTGTGACTCAGGGCCAGCTAAGTACCAAAAGCACCTTAGCCTTGCCATCAGCACAGCTGGGAAACCTGACATTTTTTCTAAGAGAACTTTACTCATCACTAAGAAGAAACAAAAAGAGGAGCATAAAAATAGAGTTCTGACTCTTTTATCCTAGTAAATGTCTCAAAGAGCCTTCCAGGCTCCAAGTCTCATTTAAGCTAAATTCTACTGTAGCAGCTACCTACTGAGAAAACAAGTAGTTATTCATTCAACAAACTGTGATGAGTAACGAAGACAATGAAATCAAGTGTTCTAATAAAGATGGGTGCACTGGGGTGAGGAAGTTCTTGTGTGTTTTTGATGTTGAGAAGGTGCTACCTAATGATGATCTGATGGAATAACATTCTACACAAAAGGTGCAACAACTGTCAATTCTGGAAGCAGGACTGGACTATCCTAACATTATAGGAAGCCTCTCCACTACATTCTAACCATTGTTTGAACAACCTTTCATAAAATTTCAATTAAAGGAATTACCCACGAAATGGATACGGATATCATCATTTCATTTTACATTGGATAATTGAGTTACAGAAGTTAGTTTTCTCACTTACCAAGTTCTTACATGGTCAAAATGAAGTAGTCCTATAAAAGAATTCAGTAGATAGCAGCCACTGCATTGCATTATCAGGGCATGGTGTTGGTAAAGAGAAGTATGGTTTGTGGAGACACCGGGGAGTTAAAGCCACTTTTCCACCCATCGGGGGAATTTCAAAGGTGCTTGAAAGGAATTTGTCTTTGTTAATTGAGAAACTCAGGCCCTGAAATATTTTGAGCCAAAGAGTGACATGATATGGTATATATCTTCACGTGATCACTCTTTTTAATTCTTGAGAACAAACTGCAGGGCTCAAGCTTGCTCAGTGTTGTTATTTACATCCAGATGGGAGCTGACCCTGACCAGGAGGACAATGACAATGGACACCAATGAAGGGATTTGGCAAATACTCTGGAGAAAGAGATGACTCAACGTCCTAGTAAAGCAGATGACGAAGGTTAGGTGAGAAAAGAGGCACAACAAATCAATGATCACAGATAGGTTTGGGCTTGAGCAGCAAGGTAGAAAGCAAAAAGGTAACAAATGTCTCCTTTTTTACCCATTGTGACTGTAGAAGTCATTTTGCCTTACTGATCTCTGGGAACTGTTCATCCATCCATTAAGTCTTTGCTCTTTTCCCAAGTCAAAAGCCAACACTATTTCCTAGAATTCTTAGAGCACCTTTATTCACCTCCAGTCTTCAATTTCAGCAAACACCTCTTTTTAGAGCTAGTTTGCACGGTAAATATCAATGGTAAAAAACCCTGAGAGTTGTGTGTGTGTGTGTGTGTGTGTGTTCAGTTCATACTTAAAGCATCCTAGGAAACTTTAGATTACAAAATTTCCCATGTATATGCAGTAAGGCACAAAAGAATAAAGGTCATAGAACCTGGGGTTAGACCCATCTGAATCCCCCACCCATCATTGCTGTTTACATCATTGACAAAAAACAAACAAACAAAAAAAAACAAAAACAAAAAAACAAACAGAAACAACAACAACAAATCTTCCCCTCTGAAGGCTTTGGCAAACAACAGCAAACATTACACAGTCCTCCGGAGGCAGAGGCAGGCAACTTTCTGAGTTCAAAGCCAACCCAGCAAACAGAGGGAGTTCCAAGACAGCCAGGGTTACACAGTAAAGCCTTGTCTCAAACAAACAAACAAGCAAACAACAAGCAAAACAAAACAAAAATTTCCTTATCCACTATACTGCTGATCCAGAGAATAAGGCTAGTATCACTTGAGCATTGTTTAATAAAAATATCGGGAAAAAACAAAAAGAAAAAAAAATATAGGATTTTATAAGCTGCTGCACAGACTTTTCCAACAGTAATCAGGCATGGTCATATAGGTAAATCGCTAATGTTAGAATGAGAAACAAGATTGTCCTAGATATCATGGCAGCATGTCCCAGGGCAAATCACTAAAATTCTAATCTAGTTTTCTTGAATGTAAAATGAGGTACCTTTTACCACTAACTGCACAGAAACACTGATTGCAAAGTATAAATGAATAATGATACAGAAACACTCAGAGAAATGTCTGGAAGACTAAAACATACATATCTTTCATTCTTTAAAACTGGGAAACACAATATGTATGACACAATGTAGTTAGTAATCTAATTTGCACATGAATGATTAAGATAAAGTTCAAGTGACAAAATCTTCTAAAAATGTTAGAAAAAATTTAAACTCTGCTATTTAGTCTTATGTTATTAAAAAACCTGTGAGCAAAGACAATGGCATTGCAGGTATCCATCTCAAATGTATGGCTAGTTGCCAGGATATGTGTGCTGTGGTTTCAAATGTTTATCAGCTAGCCTACATTTTAAACTTGTCATGCAGAGCAGAAACATTACACTCAATTCCAGTTTTAAAAACTTAAGTCTATATCACAGAAAATTAAAAATAAAAAGGAAATAATGAGCTTTTGTGCTGGGTACGATGATAAATTAAATATTTATTTTTAAAAATTGAAAATAAATATGCATAATCAATAAAAACATGTTTATATGTTATACTTATGAATATAATTTATCAGTAAAGTTGTAACAACAATAAAAAGTATTGTTTTGTAAAAAATATTTAACTACTGACAAATGGTAAAATACTGTTTCAATTACATTTTTTATCAATGGCCATACCCCACAGAGATGTGCCAGATCTCAGTTACATGTAGGCTGCTTAAAATTGCAAATTGAGGTAAGTGTATCAGTCTCTAATGAAGGATCCTGAAGTCTTAGAAATTCCTGAGGTTTAACTTCTTCACAATTGATAAAATATGCCTGCTCTCTACTGCAAGCTTTAACATTCTCTGTATTGTTGGTAGAGATCCCAGAGAATTTTTTTTTCAGATGCTGAGGATCAAGTCTAGAGACTAGCACATGCTTCATGAACACACTGTCACTGCGCTGCCACTCTTTTTAATTATTTAATAGCTGAATAAGATCCATAGAGCCACATAGTAAAAACTGATAACACTAAATAAAGCTATATATGTTCAGTTGTTTCTGTAGCTTTATAATTTTCTAAATGAAATGCTAAAGAAAGATAAAATAAATATGAATAAAAGTGCCCAAAGGCTATAAACATTTCAGTGTATTATAACAATAAAATTTCATAAAGAAGTGTGAATTGGCAAAATGTAAATTCAATTTATTTTGAAATATATGAATTGCACTTTTTATCGTTTTTTAAAATATTTAATGTCCTTCTGTTTCTGTAGTCATTCATTCTACAGATATTTATTGAGCACTGCTACCACAGCTAGTAATTATCTAGATGCTATGTGAGATACAAAGATCTATAAGATACGGCCTGTGCCTTCAAGGAATTTACAAGCTAGAAGTGGTATTATATTCTTCAAAAAGAATTCTTTGACAGTGTAAACAGAAACTATAAGCTTATAAAAGATAGCTGGTAAATCTACTCCAGAAGTGAGTTTTGCAACTACCACCACTGATACTGCATTGAATTCTTCCTTTTAGGCCAAGACAAATGTCTCTGTCTAGTGTCAAATGCCACTGTCTCTTTAGTCTTCCCTTTCCCACTACTTCCTTTTCCTTCATGGTTCACACTGTCACATTTTCATTTATATGTTTCAAATGCTTGACAGTAATTTTTGATTTTTATATCATTTATTGTTTTAGGCTTTTAACTGGTAGAAAGAATAGAACATTGTTTTTCAACCTTCCTAATGTTGCTACCTATTAATACAGTTTCTCATGTGATAGCCTTCAACAATAAATTTATTTTGTTGCTACTTCATAACTGTAATTTTACTACTGTTCGGAATCATAATGTAAATATCTGATATGCAGGATATCTGACATGTGACCCCTGTAAAGGATCATTCAACCCCCAAAAGGATCCCAACCCACAGATTAAGAACTACTGAGATGCAATGACCAACTATAGTTATATATATAACTACATATATAATTATATATAAAAGATCTATATCTTAAAAATTAAAAAGATAGCTTTTTATAACTATTTTTTTCTCATTAAATAATATTTCACTATAGTTTGGCTGGCTTGAACTCACTATGTAGATAAGGCTGGCCTCAAACTTATAGAGATCAGCCAGTCTTTGTCTCTTGAATGCTGGGACAAACAGCATGTGCCACCATGCCTCAGCCTGAGTTTTGTTTTTTTTTAATGTATTATGACTGATAATTAATGAAGCTTTTACAGCTATTGTTTAATTGCTGTTGTTATTTTCATACTATATGTTTGCATCTTTTTACTCAACCTTTTAGCTCTGTTGAATTTAGAATGTATCTCTTTAAATAGACTATAATCCTACCATGTAATTTTTAGAATCAATTTGTCCAACCTCTGTCCTTTTAATAAAAGCACATGATCAATGAAAAGTGTGTTAGTTAGTGTAATTAATGATAAAGTCAGACTTTTATCTCCAGTTTGCCATTTTCTTTCCATATGTTTTGTATCTCTTGCTCTTTTACGATTTTTAGGTTATGTGCTTTCTTCTGTACCATTTTAATGCACATACCATTTACTTTATGATATTTTTGAAAACTTATTTTAGTGGCTTCCCTAGAATTGAAAAATAATAACTTTCCCTAATAATCTAGTACAGATTAATAACAACAAAATTTCAATGGCACATAAAAACACTTCTGTTAAATGCTTCTTTACTCTCCTTCTTCCTCTGTAATATTACCACCATACAAACTACAACTTCATTCATTGTATATTCATCAAAGCACAATCATAATTAATGTTTTATGCAATTTTCTTCCAAATAAGATAGGATAAAAAGGAGTTGTGGACAAGAGTACAATTTAATTACAGTATCTGGAAACTATCTGTACCCATTTTCAATAATAGCTAGAGTAAGGAGGTAGAAGGTGAGCCAGTCAAGGGAACTTGAAGAATTCTAAACATAAACCAAAATGATCATATTCCTATAGGATACTTCCAACAAAAATGGTGAATATTTAATCTTCTCAGGTGTACGTGGAAGGCTCTGTAATAGTAAACATTATTAGGCTAAATAATGTTAGATAAGTTGAAGAATCAAAAAATAATAAATTATTTGCCTATAAAATCATAAAACATGTTGTCTACCCATAGTATAATACAAATAAAAAAAACATTGGAAAAAATTCAGTCATACATAGAAATGAAAGAATACACATCTTAAAAAATTTTTAGGATAACATACAAAATAATGAGTTTCATTAAATCTCTGTCTCTCTCTATGTGTGTGTGTGTGTGCCTGTGTTTAAAGAAAATACTTCTAAATCAAGGAATCCAAAAGGAGATCATAAAATGCTTACAAATAAAACAAAATAAAACACAACTTATTAAACTTCATGAGATGTAGTGATAGTCATGTGAAGAATAGGAACTTATAGCCTTTATACATATATTTGAAAAAATAATCTTCAGGATACAGATATAACTTAGACACATAGTACCTATTTAGCTTGCAAAAAACTTTGAGTTCAGTGTTTAGTACCATAAAAATTTTAGAAAACAAGTGTAAATAAGAACTTTAAATCAATAACTTAACAAATAACCTAATCAATAAAAAATATAGAGCCACTAACCTAAATGTTGACATAGAAATGAAAGAATACAAATCTTAAAAAAATTTTAGGATAACATATAAAATACGAGTTTCATTAAATCTCTGTTTCTATATATGTGTGTGTGTGTTTGTTTTATGAAACAAACAAACAAACAAACAAACAAAGCCCAAGGAAAATGTGTAAAACAAGCAAACAATAAAGATAGAGTAGAACAATGGAATAGAGTAGTTACAATGGAACCCACTTGGATACTGAACTGTCATGGGCTACATCTGTGCAGGGGTTCTAAGGTTATCTCCATGCATGGTCCTTGGTTGGAGTATCAGTCTCAGGAAAGACCCCTATGCTCAGATTTTTTGGTTCTGTTGATCTCCTTGTAGAGTTCCTGTCTTCTCCACATCTTACTGTTTCCCACTTCTTTCATAAGATTCCCTGCACTCTGCCCAAAGGTTGCCCATAAATCTCAGTATTTGCATTGATAGCCTGCAGGGCAGAGCCTTTCAGAGGTCCTTTGTGTCAGGCTCCTGACTTGTTCCCTCTATTCTCCTTCTTCTGATGTCCATGCTCTTTGCCTTTCTGGATAGGAATTGAGCTTTTTAACAAGAGTCCTCCCTCTTGATTAGTTTCTTTAGGTGTACAGATTTTAGTAGCTTTATCCTATATTGTATGTCTATATGAGTGAGTATATACCGTGTGCATCTTTCTGCTTCTGGGATAGCTCATTCAGGATGATCTTTTCCAGATCCCACCATTTACCTGCAAATTTCATGATTTCCTTGTTTTTTATTGCTGAGTAATATTCCATTGTGTAGATATACCACAATTTGTGCATCCATTCCTCCACTGAGGGGCATCTGGGTTGTTTCCAGCTTCTGGCTATTACAAATAAAGCTGCTACAAACATGGTTGAGCAAATGTCATTATAGTGTACATGAGCCTCTTTTGGATATATGCCTAGGAGTGGTATAGCTGGATCTTGAGGAAATGCTATTCCTAATTGTCTGAGAAAGCACCTGATTGCTTTCCAGAGTGGTTGTACAAGTTTACATTCCCACAAGCAGTGAAGGAGGGTTCCCCTTTCTCCACAATCTCTCCAGCATGTGTTGTCACTTGAGTTTTTGATCTTAGCCATTCTGATGGGCTTAAGGTGAAATCTCAGGGTGGTTTTGGTTTGCATTTCCCTGATGACTAAGGGCATTGAGCATTTCTTTAAGTGTTTTTCAGCCATTCGATATTCCTCTATTGAGAATTCTCTGTTTAGCTATGTACCCTATTTTTTAATTGGATTACTTGATTTGCCCCTCAACTGAGGAATGGATGCACAAATTGTGGTATATCTACACAATGGAATATTACTCAGCAATTATAAACAAGGAAATCATGAAATTTGTATGCAAATAGTGGGAATTAGGTTCTCTTTTTCTACATTTATGTGGGTTCTGGGGATTGAAGTCAGGTCATTTTGTTTGCATAGCAAGTGTCTTTACCTGCTGAACTATCTCTGTGGTCCATCCTGAACAACATTTAAGGGAAGAATGAAGACAACAATCCAAATGAACAAGCCTTGTTATACTCCCAGAATGCTGTTCTATTATGCTCTTTTTGTTTTTATCCTTTTCACTGAAAATAATGGAAAGCGTCTCTTAAAAAAAAAAAAACAAAGAAAGAAAGAAAAAGAAAAAAGAAAAAAGAAGAAAAGAAGAGCCGGCAGTAGGGCACAATTAGGAACAAAGGCTAAAAGGCTAATAGATAACAAATAGATAATGGTGTGTTTTTTTGTTTTTTTTGTTTTTGTTTTTTGAGGGAGCATTAAATGTCTTGAAACTAGTGTAGATCATGGCGCAAGTCTGTATATATGCCCAAAAATCAATGAATTGTTTATGGCAAATATACAGAAGCTACAATCCATAAATTCTCCCCGTATCTATGTATCTATGTATCTATTTAAAGAAACCTGCCTTCACAGTATTGATATCTGCACATTCAGTCCTACTGAAGCATTATTCACAAAAGCCAAGTTATAGAATCAGTCTAGATGCCTATCAACACATGAATGGATAAATAAAATTTCACACACACACACACACACACACACACACACACACGCACACAAAATGTAGTTTTATAAAGAAGAACCGAATGATGTCATGTGCAGGAAATGCATGGAACTAGAGATTATCATGCTAAACAAAGGAAGTCAGGCGTAGACAGAAATATTATGTGTTTTCTTTCATATGTAGAATACATATTTTGTTAAAAAACATGAAAGTAAAAACGGTACAATATGAAAAAAAGAAGGGGACCATGGGGAGAAGAGTGACAAGAGAAAGTAGTAGGAGATAAATATAATCACTGGGTGTATTACATGTATGTAAAAGAAAATCTCATATTGAAACCCAATATTTTGTCCAATTAATATACATGCCAAAAGAGATAGTACAGTGGACCCAATAAATGTGTGTAGTTGTTACATACGGAAATGAAAATTTAAAAAAATTAATGACAATAAAACCAAACTGCCTGGATTTGAATTCTGCCCATTGACAGTGACAATCATGTAGCTATCTCTGGCAGATTCAATAATTAGTTGCAATTCTTCATTATATCAATAGTTTTGGTATATATCTACACCATTGCTTTATCCACCACAAGCATTAGGAAGAATGCGTTATGTTTTCCTTCTTCTGGGCTTCAGACAGTCAAATGACTTGCTTTCTCTTGGATCTTATGGTATCAGTAGTTCTTTAGAATATACTTGGACAGTTGGGTGTGCCCTCTTGCAATTCTGTCATTGCATTCTGTGTATGCAGACATGGCACTGATAGCTGCTGGCCTTCCATATTAGAGGGTATGAAGAGATGTGCATGGCTTAGTTCTCCTATTGATGTGTCAACTTGAAAGCAAGAAATAAATGTTTGTTGCTGCATGCCACTGAGATCTGGTGACTGTTTGTAACACTACCAAGGATGACAGATGCATGACCACATAACCCAAGCATTTCTGTGGTTTCCGAGACAAAAATTTTGTACACAGTCATGCTGTCCATCTTATCTGCATTGCCTTCTGCTAGTTTAATCAGTCTTCATTCCGGGATCCTATGTGAAAAAAACATTCCCCTTTCCCATACTGCTAGTCTTATGGGTTAAGGAGAAAAGAACATAGTGAATCCTCAGACAAGTATTTGGCTTTTGTTTAGAACATTTTATTTCTGTTCATATGTCACATGACAAACAAAATCACAAGGCTGAAATGGATTTACATGTGGAGGAAAAAGAGGGCTCTTCCCACAGGGTGAGCCAAAACCAGTCACAAAGCAAAGGCTAATGTTAACAGAACAGGAATAAATGATCTTCCCACAGGAAGGAAAAGATAGTTTTCAAAGATATATTTTATTCATCCGTTCCCACTAACGTTCAGTTTTCTTTTTATTCCCCTCATAGAGCCCACTTTGTGTTGTTGTCCAACTAGTCTTGGGAGTGGGGGCTTCCCTGGAGTGTAGTCGACCTAATAGGGAGCAGGCACATCATTAAGGAAAACTAACTCTCCTCCTCTTAGCAGCTATCAAATGCCATAAGCAGTTTGTGGTGGGGTTTTCTGTCCTCATTCTCCTCCACTATGAAGCAATTTTGTCTGACTTGAGCTTTCAAAAGTCTTATGAATAGTCATATTCACTGTGAATTCATATGTGCAACTGCCCTAGAATGTATGCCTTTAAAAGCTATAATACAATGCATATTAGTGACCTTGGAGATGTAGCAGAGCACTCTTGTGTTTTGGTTTTCTCATCCCTAAAATATGAATGATCTGACCCTAGTCTATCAGGTCTTATTAAGACTGGCTGTATCCTCTTCTTCTGTAGCCTGGCAAGGTTGCCCTCTCCCGGCGAGGGTTGGGGGGCGGACTGAGTCCATGTCAGAGACAGGCTCTGCTCCCCTTACTAGGGAATCTCATATGGAGACTGAACTCCTTACTGTCTACATCAGAACAGGGGTCTAGTCCTCTTCATGCACGGTCCTTGGTTGAAGCATCGGTCTCTGCAGGATCTTGGTCTCCTTGTGGAGAGCCTGTCACCTCCAGGTCTTTCCCTGATTTTTCCATAAGATTCCCTGAACTCTTCCCAAAGTTTGGCTATGAGTCTTGCCATTTGATACCCTGCTGGGTAGATTCTTTCAGAGGCCCTCTGTGGTAGGCTCCTGTCTTATTCCCTGTTTTCTACCTCTTCGGATTTCTGTCCTTTTTGCCTTTCTTGACTGAGGATTGATAATCTTACCCAGGGTCCTCCTTGTTTAGCTTCTTTAGGTATACAGATTTTGGTATGTTTGTGCTATATTATATGTCTAGTATCCACTTGTAAGAGACTATATACTATGTGTGTCTTTCTATTTCTGGGTTACCTCACTTAGGATGATCTTTTCTAGTTCCATCCATTTGCCTGCAAGTTTTATGATTTCCTTGTTTTTAATTGCTGAGTAGTATTCCATTGTGTCAGCATACCACAGTTTCTGTATCCATCCCTCTGCTGAGGGACATCTATATTGTTTCTAGATTCTGGATGTTATGAATAAAGCTGCTATGAACATAGTTGATTAAATATCCTTGTTGTATGGTTGAGTACCTTTTGAATATATGCCCAGGAGTGGTATAACTGGATCTTGAAATAGCACTATTCTTATATTCTGAGAAAGTGCCAGATTGATTTCCAAAGTGGTTGTACAAGGTTATATTCCCACCAGCAATGGAGGAGGGTCCCCTTTTCTCCACATCCTCTCCAGCATGTGTTGTCACTTGAGTTTTCTATCTTAACCATTCTGATGGGTGTAAGGTGAAATCTCAAGATCATTTTGATTTGTGTTTCCCTGATGACTAAGAACATTGAACATTTCTTTAAGTGTTTCTCTGCCATTCGATATTCCTCTGTTGAGAATTCTCTGTTTAGTTCTGTATTCCACTTATAAATTGGATTATTTGGTTTGTTGGTGTATAACTTCTTGAGTTCTTTGTATATTCTGGATATTAGCCCTCTGTCAGATATAGGGTTGATGAAAATCCTCTCAGATGTATGCCCAGGAGTAGAATAGTTGGCTCTTGAGGTAGCACTATTCCTAATTTTCTCAGAAAGCACCAGATTGATTTACAAAGTGATTGTACAAGTTTACATTCCCACCAGCGATGGAGGAAGGTTCCTATTTCTCCACATCCTCTCTACCCTGTGTTGTCACATGAGTTTTTATTCGCCATTCTGATGGGTGTAAGGTAAAATGTCAAGGGTCAGTTCAATTGCGTTTCCCTGATGACTAAGATCATTGAGCATTTCTATGAGTGTGTCTCAACTATTCGGTATTCCTCTATTGAGAATTCTCCACTTAGTTCTGTACCCCATTTTTCCCCATTTTTTTAAAACTTTTATTAGTTACACTTTATTCACTTTGTCTCTCCCCATAAACCCCTCCCTTCTCCCCTCCCAATCCCACCTTCCCTCCCTCTTCTTCACGCATGTCCCTCCCCAAGTCCACTGATAGGAGCAGTCCCCCTCTCCTTCCTTCTGATCTTAGTCTATCAGATCTCATCAGGAGTGGCTGCACTGTCATCTTCTGTGACCTAGTAAGGCTGCTGCCCCCTCAGAGGGGGGTGATCAAAGAGCAGGCCAATCAGTTTATGTCACAGACAGTCCCTCCTCCCATTACTATGTAACCCACTTGGACACTGAACTGCCATGGGCTACATCTGTGCAGGGGTCCTAGGTTATCTACAGGCATGGTACTTGGTTTGGAGTATGAGTCTCTAGAACGACCCCTGTGTTCAAGTTTTCTGGTTCTGTTGCTGCTCTCTTTGTGGAGTTCCTGTCCTCTCCAGATCTTACTATTTCCCACTTCTTTCATAAGATTCCATGGACTCTGCCCAACAGTTGGCCCTAAGTCTCAGCATCTGCTTTGATAGTCTGCAGGGCAGATGTACCCTATTTTATATATATATATATATATATATATATATATATATATATACTGGATATAAGCCCTCTGTCAGATATAGGGTTGGTGAAGATCTTTTCCAAGTCCGTAGGCTGTCGTCTTGTTCTGATGACAGGGTCCATTGCTTTTCAGAAGCTTTTCAGTTTCATGAGGTCCCATTTATTAATTATTGACCTTACAGCCTGAGCTCTTGGTGTTCTGTTCAGCAAGTTGTCTCCTGTGGCAGTAAGTTCAAGTCTCTTCCCCCACTTTTTCTTCTAACAGGTTTAGTGTGTCTGGTTTTATGTTGAGGTCTTTGATCCACTTGGACTTTAGTTTTGTGCTGGGTGATAAGCATGGATCTATTTGCATTTTTCTACATGTAGACATCCAGTCAGACGAGCCCCATTTGTTGAAGATGCTGTCTTTTTCAGTGGACTAAGGAAGGGCCATAAGGAGAGAAGAGAGAGCCAGTATGGGACTGGGAGGAGATAAAGGGGGGGGGGCTACAGCTGGGATACAAAGTGAATAAATTTTAATAAATAATAAATCAATAAATCACATGCATGATAAATAGAACACACCTCATAAAGTTGTTACGAGGAATAAAAGAGATTGATATTGTTAACATATCTAAAATAGTGTCTTGCACGCAATGAATGCTCATAAATATTTGCAAACACAAATAAATGTATTATTTACAATTGTTTTTTTTTTTTGTCTTGGTGGGAAAAAAGGATATTTTACTTAAAAGCATTAAAACAAAGCAGTTCTATTTTTAAAGGTCTGTGATTTAAAAATCAAGCCCTCAAAGTTTGGATGATTGCCCTTGTCGTGAATTTTCAGTCCAGTTATTTCTCCATGGAAAAAAGAATTTCTGTGTGGTAGGAACAGGACAGCAGGTGGTGGTAGTATAAAACAGAAGAGAAGCTTCATGGCTGGAAAAGGACAGCAGCCTAAGAATCCAAAAAACTGTTCATAATGGCAACACAATCAGGAAACCAGGTATGTGAGCAGGTTTCTGAGCTGCCACAACTGTAAATGAACACAGATTTTTATTCATACCATGGCTCTTTCTTTTCCCTGAAATATTCTAACTGCTAGTTGTGTGTGTATTATGAATGAAAGACTCTGATCACTCAGTAAGTTTGTTAAACCTCAAGCAGAATTCATCACACATTTGGGATGTGTACAAGTGCTGTAAGTCTCTCTCTCTCCTCAGTTGCTTTGCTTTTTGAGTTTAAAAATTTTTGAGTGTGCAAAAATTGACCCACACTTGAAAAGAAATGAGAAAGAAAGAGTAAGTATACACAAACACAGATTGCTCAGCACCTCTTATAGTCCCTTCCATGATCAAAACTGCGTGAAGATGGAGAGGAAAATGTCTGTTTTCTTATAAACTTTGCACAAAGTGAGCTTAATCAATGCCTCTGGTATTGCACTTGTCGTTACTTTGATCTTTACCTGACAGACCCTAAGATACTTAATGTGCCTTCCAGCTCTGGAGAATCTGTACTGGGTGTAAATATTGTATAAAGCCTCATTGTGGGAATGGTGGATTAGATGCCTCTAATCATCTGTATGTGTGTGTACAGCCTTGCATTACAGAGTGGATCCATTTTATAGACAACTCAGGATATTTCCAAAATATTGACAGACTGCTTTACCTACTGTAGGTTCCACTTTGACAGATTTCAAAGTTGACAGCAAGGCTTTAGTAAATACCATGGTTTTGATAATTACTTTTGCCATGGTCTAGGCACACACACTGTTTCACTTAACATTATAATTACTGTTATTTATACATTATTTCCATTTCACAAATGAAGAAATGGATCCCCAAGGCTGAAGATATGGCAAAGTGGTAGAGGGTTTGCTTGCCATCAACAAGACTTTTGGGTCCCTAACATCACACATGAGTGCGCATGAGCACACACACACACACACACACACACACACACACACAAACATACACACATACAACCTAAGACAGGGAGTCCCTGAAAGATAAAATAAAAGTTTCAAACTTAGAATAAAAGTTATTGAGTGAATTTTGAAATGAGACTCTTTGTTTTTAACATTGACTTTCTTCAACTTTAATGAAAATAAAAATGGAAATAGTACTAATGCAATTGGACATCTGTGGACAAATAAGGAACCTTTACTTATCTCACTCTAAATCCAGACATCATCTTGAAGTATAATATAGGATTAAATGTAAAATACAAAACTATGGATGAAGCATGGCAGCACATGCTTTTAATGCCAACACTTGGGAGATCGAGAAAGGTGGATTTCTGTGAGTTCAAGGCCAGCTTGGTCTATATATCATGTACTCAGGCAGCTAAGGTTACCTAGGAGACCTTGTCTAAAGAAAACCAACCAACCAATCAAACTGCCTTAGTTAAGGTTACTATTGCTGTGATGAAACACCATGACATAAAGAAACTTGGGGAGGGAAGGCCTTACCTATCCTGAATCACAGTCTATTGAGGGAAGCAAAGGTAGGAACTCAGACAAGGCAGGAATCTGGAGGCAGGAGCTAATGCAAAGACCATGGAAAACTGATACCTACTAGCTTGCTCCTCATGCCTTGCTCATTCTCTTTCTTATAGAACTCAGAACAACCAATCCAGGGATGCCACCATCCCCAATGATTTGTGCCCTCCCACATCAATCCCTAATTAAGAAAATGCCCTACAGGCTTGCCTGTAGCCTGATGTTCTGAAGGCATTTTTTTTTCCCATTGAGGTTTCCTCTTCTGAGATGACTAGCTTGTGTTAAGCTGACATAAAACTAGACAGCACAAACAAAATACAAAACTATAAAATGTATCTTAAAAATAAAACATCACTATGTCCTAGAGCTAGGTGAATTGTTTTGTAATTGATATGAAAATTAAGAAGACAGATATTTCAGGATGGAGGCAGCCAGGGCACACTGTATCTATTTGGCAGATCAAAGACTGTGGGTAAGGTCCAGAGGTACTTTGTTTCATCATTCAAATCTAGTGTCACTCCCAATTTCCAAGGGACAGTGTCTGTACCAGAGGCAGCACCCCTTCTGGTCCGTGTGTAGAGACTAGCTGGACAATATAAGCTTACAGGTTTTTAAGTCCAAGATGGCTGTGCCAAGCCAAATCTGAATGCCAGGAGCTCAGTGCCTTCTGGGCTAGCAAGCAGCTGCACAGCTAAATCTGAATCCATGATGCCAGCACCTCTTTGCCCATTTCTTGTGGCAGCTAACCTTATAACACCAAAGCCCACTAGCAATCTACCTGCTCTGCCCTGGTCACAGCCTATAGAGAGGTCTTTCATGTCGTGGTCATCCATCCTGTGAAGGTCAGAGTCAGGCAGAGCAACACTCACCCTAGAGCCTATTTTCTGCTGATTCCAGATCTGTCTGACCCAATTGGGACAAGGCCAGCAGAGGCAAGTTGTACCCAGGCTTCCACTGACACCATCTGTTTGTCATTCTGAGGAGGCCCATGTGTAGTAGCCCTGAGTAACATTCAACTTAGAACCCTCTCTACACCTGATCTCTGTGACCATCAGAGACCACCAGACCTGCTAACACCTTGGACATCAAAATGGGTAGAGGTCAGCGTAAGACCACAAACAACAAATCCCAGGGCCGTTTGACACATCACTGGAAACTAGCAGTCCTACTATAGCAAGCCCTGGAGGTATTATCACACCTGAAGCAGAAGGAAAAGATTTTAAATCTGAGGTTATGAAAATAATAGAGGCCTTAAAGGAGTAAAATTAATCCCTCAAACTAGAACAGGAAAATACAATCAAAGAGGTGAAAGAACTGAAGAAATCCCTTAAATAAGTTAAAGAAATACAGGAAACTACAATCAAAAAGAAGGAAATGAATAAAACTGTTCAAGACCTAAAAATGGAACTAGAAACAATGAAGAAAATACAATCTGAGGCAATTTGGGAGATGGAAAACATAGGGAAGAGGACAGGAACTACAGACACAAGCATCACCAAAAGAATGAAGAGAATCTCAGGTGTACAAGATACACGATTGATTGAAGAAATTGATACATTAGTCAAAGAAAATGTTAAATCTAAAAAGCCCCTGACACAGAATATCCAAGAAATGTGGGACACTATGAAAAGACCAAACTTAAGAATAACAAGAATAGAAGGAGAAAACTCCCAACTCCAAAGCCCAGAAAATATTTTCAACAAAATTCTTAAAACTTCCCCAACCTAAAGAAAGAGATGCCTATAAACATAAAAAACCCTTCCCAAACCTAAAGAAAGAGATGTCTATAAACACACAATAAGCTTACAGAATACCAAATAGATTGGAACAGAAAAGAAATTATCCCACCACATAATAATCAAAATATGAAACATACAGAACAAAGAGATAATATTAAAATCTTTAAGGGAAAAAGGCCAAGTCACATATAAAATTGACTTTTCATCAGAAACTCTAAAAGCCAGAAAGGTCTGGACAGATACCTTACAGACACTAAGAGACTACAGATGTAGCCCAGACTACTATACTCAGTAAAACTTTAATCACCATAGAGGAAGAAAACAAGGTATTCTGTGACAAAAACAAATTTAAGCACTACCTATCCACAAATCCAACCCTACAGAAGATACTAGAAGGAAAACCAAAAAGGGCCAGCTACTGCCAGGAAAACACAGGTAATAAATAACTTCACATCAGCAAAACCAAAAGAAGGGAATTTCTCTCTCTCTCTCTCTCTCTCTCTCTCTCTCTCTCTCTCACACACACACACACATACACAAACACATACCACACACATTCACTGTCTCTCTTCTTCTGTCTCTCTCTCTCTCTGTATCTCTGACTCTGTCAGTCTCTCACCACCAACACCAAAATAACAGGAACTAACAACCACTGGTCATTAATATCTCTCAACATCAATGGCCTCAATGCCCCATTAAAAGACATAGGTTAACAGAATGGATGTGAAAACAGGACTGCTCATTCTGATGCATACAAGAAATACACCTCAGCAATAAAAATAGACATTACTTCAGAGTAAAGGGCTGGAAAATGGTTTTCCATGCAAATGGACTCAAAAAGCAAGCTGGAGTAGCCATTTTAGAATCTAATAAAATAGACTTCCAACCAAATTTAATCAAAAGAGATGAAGAATGACACTTCATACTCATCAAAGGAAAAATCCACCAAGACAATATCTCAATTTTGAACATCTATGCCCCAAATTCAAGGCACCCACATTCATAAAAGAAATAGTACTAAAGCTTAAATCACACATAGAACCCCACACATTAATAGTGGGATATTTCAATACCCACCTCACTCCGATGGATAGATCATCAAGATGAAAACTAAATGCGGAAATAATAAAACTAATACATGTCATGAATCAAATAGACCTAACAGATATTTACAGAACATTTCAGCAAACACGAGAGAATATATGTCTTCTCAGCATCTCATGGAATCTTCTCCAAAACTGACCACATACTCAGTCACAAAGAAGCTGCAACAGATATAAGAAGATTGAAATAACACCCTGCATCTTATCAGACCACCATGGATTAAAGCTGAAGCTCAACAACAAAAGAAACAGCAGAAAGCCTCCAAACTAATGGAAACTAAACAACTCCTTACTCAATGTCCACAGGTTCAGGGAAAATATAAAGAAAGAAATGAAAGACTTTCTAGTATTGAATGAAAATGAAGGCACATTATACCAAAACTTATGAGACACAATGAAAATGGTGCTAAGAGGAAATATCATATCACTAATTGCCTTCATAAAGAAATTGGAGAGATCCCATACTACTACTAACTTAGCAGCATACCTGAAAGGTCTTGAACAGAAGGAACTGAACACAACCAAGAGGAGTTGATGACAGGAAATAATCAAACTCAGGGCTGAAATCAATAAATTGGAAACAAAGAGAACAATACAAAGAAACAATGAAGCCAAGAGCTGGTTCTTTGAGAAAATCAACAAGATAGACAAACTCTTTGCCAAACTCAGTAAAAGGCAAGGGGAGAGTACCCAGATTAATAGACTCAGAAACGAAAAGGGGGACATAACAACAGACAATGAGGAGATTTAAAAAAATAATTAGGTATTACTTCAAAAGCCTGTATTCCACAAAATTGGAAAATCTAAAGGAAATGGATCATTTTCTTGATAAATTTCACTTTACCAAAGTTAAATAAAGATCAGGTAAACAGTTTAAACCAGTCTTATAACCCAGAAGGAAATAGAAGCAGACATCAAAAGTCTTCCAACTAATAAAAGTCAAGGACCAGATGGTTTTAGCACAGAAATATAACAGAAGTTCAAAGAAGAGATAATACCAATACTCCTCAAAAAATAGAAGATACTCCACAAAATAGAAACTGAAGGAACATTGCCAAACTCCTTCTACAAAGCCACAGTCACTCTGATACCTAAACCACACAAAGACTCAGCAAAAAGAATTTCAGACCAATTTTACTCATGAACATCGATGCAAAAGTACTCAATAAAATACTCACAAACTCCAGGAACACATCAAATACATCATCCATCTTGATCCAGCAGGCTTCATACCAGGGTTGCAGGGATTGTTCAACATGGAAATCAATCAACATAATCCACCATATAAACAACTCAAAGAAAAAAAAATACATGATTATTTCATGCACAAAAATCCTTTGACAAAATCCAGCACCCCTTCATGACAAAACTCTTGGAGAGATCAGGGTTACAAGGCCCATGCCAAAACATCATAAAGGCAATATACAGCAAGCCGATAGCCAACATCAAATTAAATGTAGAGAAACTCAAAACAATCCCACTAAAATCAGGGACAAGACAAGGCTTAACATTCTCTCCATAGCTCTTCAATATAGTAATTGAATTGCTACCTAGAACAATAACACAACTAAAGGAGATCAAAGAGATGCAAATTGGGAAAAAGAAGTCAAAGTATCACTATTTGCAGATGATATGATAGTATACATAAGTAACTCCAAAAATTCCACCAGAGAACACTTACAGCTGATAAACATCTTCAGAAAAGTGTCTGGGTATAAGAGTAATGAAAAAAATATCAGTACACCTCCTATACACAAATGACAAACAGGCCGAGAAAGAAATTAGGAAAACTACATATTTCACAATAGCCACAAAAATAATATAAAATATCTTGCTGTAACTTTTACCAAACAAGCAAAAAACCTGTATGACAAGAAGTTCAAGTCTCTGAAGAAAGAAATTTAAAAAGATATCAGAAGTTGGAAAGATATCCCATGCCCATAGATCAGAAGGATTGCATAGTGAAAATGGCTGTGTTACTAAAAGCAATCTTCAGAGTCAATGCAATCCCCATTAAAATACCAAAAAGTTTTTTACAAACCTTTAAAGAACAATTCTCAACTTCATATGGAAAACCAAATAACAACAACAAACAAACAAACAAAAAAACAGATTAGCTCAAACAATCCTGTATAATAAATGAACTTCTAACAATCCTGTATAATAAATGAACTTCTGGAGGTATTTTTATACCTGACTTCAAGGTATATTACAGTGCAATATTATTAAAAACTGTATAGTACTGGCATAGAAACAGACTGGATGATGAATGGATTGGAATAGAAGATCCAGAAATAAACCCACATATCTGTGGGCACTTGTTTTTTGACAAAGAAGCCAAAACCATACAATGGAAAAAAGATACCATCTTCAACAAATGGTGCTGGCCTAACTGGATGTCTATATGTAGAAAAATGCAAATAGATACATATTTATCTCCCTGCACAAAACTCAAATCCAAGTGTATGAAAGATCTCAATATAACACCAGATACAGTAAATCTATTAGAAGAGAAAGTGGGACGAACCTCGAACTCATTGGCACAGGAGAAAACTTCCTGACCAGGACATCAACAGCTTAGGCTCTAAGATCAATAAATAATAAATGGGGCCTCTTGAAATTAAAAAGCTTCTGTAAGGCAAAGGACACTCTCAATAGAACAAAACAATCTACAAATTGGGAAAAGATCTTCACCAATCCTATGTCTGACAAAGGGCTAATATCCAAAATATATAATTAACTCAAGAAATCAAACACCAATAAACAAAATAACACAATTGAAAAATGGGGCACAGAACTTAAATAGAAAATTTACAACAGAGGAGTCTTGAATGGACAAGAAGCACTTAAAGAAATGCTCAACGTTCTTGTCATCAGGGAAATAGAAATGAAAAGGACTCTGAGATTCCATCTCACAGCAGTTAGAATGGCTAAGATAAAGATCTCAAATGAAAGCACATGCTGGAGAGAGTGTGGAGAAAGGGGAACACTGTTGCATTGTTGATGGGAGTGTATAAACTTGTACAACCACTTTGAATATTGATCTGGTGCTTTCTCAGAAAATTGAGAATAGCTTTACCTCAAGATTTAACTATACCACTTCTGGGTATATATCCCAAATATGCTCCACCTTACAACAAGGACACTTGCTCAACTGTGTTCATAGCAGCTTTATTCATAATATCCAGAATCTGGAAACAACCTAGGCATCCCTCAGCTAAAGAACGGATAAAGAAACTGTGGCACATTTACACAATAGAATACTTCTCAGCTATTAAAAACAAAGAAATCATGATATTTGCAGGCAAATGGGTGTAACTAGAAAAGAATATATTGAGTGAGATAACCCAGACTCAGAAAGACACACATTAATATGTACTCATTTATAAGGGGATTTTAGCCAAATAATATAGGATAATCATACAGTGAAGCACAGACCCCAAAATGATAAATAACAAGGAGAATCTAAGCAAGGATGCATAAATCTCAATTTGAAGAAGAGACAAAACAGGTAGAGGTAGTGGTTGAAGAGAGGGAACAAGGCAGAAGAGGGGCCACAGAGGGTTAAGAAGGTGGAGATCAGACCTGGAGAGAGAGAGGGCAGAAGGTCTGTAGAGAAAAGAGAAACTGAGGGTGGGGCTATCTCTGTGACAAGCTGGAGACCTAAGTCATGTTAGGCTCCTGGGAGGATATGAAGAGGATTCAAGCAGAGACTCTTAGTAGCAGAGGCCATAGAGCCTGAAGAGGACACCCTCTAACTAGACTAGTCTCATAGGAAAGGGAGGGGTACACAAACCAGCCCACAAAACTTGATCTAAAATTTAACCTTCCTACAAGATGTGGAGGTATAAAGGTAAGCAGATAGAACAAGATTGAGGGACTACCAAACCAATGCCTGGCCCAATCAAAGACTCACCATATGAGAAAGTGCTAACCCCTGACACTATGAATGATAAGCCTTCAGACAAGACCTTGTCAGAGTTGTCCTCTAAAAGACTTAAACCAGCAGTGCTCAGAACAATTGCTGAGACTGTTGGCTAAATTTTGAGTTTTGCATGTTTTGCATAGGAAAAGTGGGAGGAGAAAAAAAGGACCAGGAGGTGAGAGGAACTCCACAAGAAGACCAACAGAGCCAAGGAACCATGGCCCAGAGGGGCTTGCTAAGATGGAAGCATCAACCAAGAACCTTGAATGAACTGGACCTAGGCCCCTTACAAAGATGCTAATTGCTAGGAACATTGAATATTTTCTGAGAGATTTCTTAGTTTTCTCTGTCTAGGTTTCTGGCTCATTTTTTAAATTAGTCATTTTTTGTTTGGTTTTTGACTCTTTTTGAGGTCTTTATATATTCTGGCTATTAATCCTGTCAGATGTATAGCTAACAAAGATTATCTCCCAAATTTGGGGGTTCCTCTTTACCTTATTTTTTTTTTATCTGTGCAGAATCATTCTAGTTTTATGAAGTCTAGTGTTGTTTATAACAACACAAAACCATAACTGATAAAATTGTCCAATAGCAGAATAAACAGTTAAATAAAATATGTCACAGAAAATTAGGAGACAGAGAACTGGAAGAAAACTATACTTTAATGAGGTTTACTGGAATGTGAAACATCCAGCCCAATAGTAGAATTCGTATTATTTTTTAAAATATTTACCCATAATTGTATTTTTATCAGATAATGTATATGAAAGCTTGCAATCCTGAAATGTTATCATATACAAAGTCAATTTACGAATAATAAAAGTTATTCAAAGAAAAATAATGAAAATGGCAGAAGGGATATGAACGCCTTAATGCATCAACTGAGGTGGTATAAAGAATGATACTCATTCAATATCTTCTTCACCTAATCCAAAGAAATGAAAGGAAAGGTTTAAGGCAGAGACCTCAGTGGATAAAAGTGCTTACCATCAACTTGAGGTGAATCAACTGGGACATACAAGATGGAAGAGAATAACCAATACCCCAAATTTGTTCTCTGACCACACATCCCCCACCCTGCAATTAAGACTTTTAGTACATAAATATTAACAAAAATATATAAATATATAAGCCAAATCACCCCAAAATAACCCATAACATCATTCCTGTAATTTCCAACTTTCAGTTGTAAATTTACACATTTTCCTTTCACTTATATTCATATTCTTAATTTACATGGGACATTGTCCAGGGTACAGCATAAGTTAAGCCAGAAAAGAAGCCTCAACTAATTTGAAAAGACTGGAGTCATACAAAGCATCGTTTCCAACCATCCTTCTCAAAGGAGGCTATAAATGAATAGCAGAGAGAATTTAGAGCTTCTATGAATATGTGTGGATGAAACATCATCCTCTTCACAAACAAGTGGTAAAAGAAGGAATTACAAAAGATCAGAAAGCACTTAGTGACAAATGAAAATGAAAACACAACACATTAAAACCATGTGAGGCAGTGAATGCTGTGTTCAGGAAAGATACAGTAACAAACAGCAATATGTGCAACAGAACATGTCAGGTGAGCAAACTAATTTTATACCTTGAACCACTAGAAAAAGATGAGCACATTAAACACAAAAAAGCTAGAAGGGGAGGAATAATAAATACTACACTTGAGATAGTAAAATATGTTGGAGAAAAAGGAAGGTCTATGTAAAAATCAACACACTTAACAAATTGTCAAATATGACAAAGACACAAAGAGATAGACCGCACAAACACTTAACGTTGGAAATAAAGAGTGGCCAGGCTTTGTGGTTCCTGTCTCTGATCCTAGCTATTTGGGAGGTTATGGGAGAAGGTTTGCAAGTTGCAGATCTGCCTGACTTAAAGACTGAATTCAAGGACATTTTACTCAACTTTGTGTGATGTGAGCCTGCCGCAGAAACACAGTCAATGAAAGGGGAGGAGGTCCTCCTCAATCAGTGGACTTGGAAAGGGGCAGGGAGGAGATGAGGGAGGGAGGGTGGGATTGGGAGGGAATAAGGGAGGGGGATACAGCTGAGATACAGAGTTAATAAAATGTAACTAATAATAAAAAATAAAATTAAATTAAAAAATAAAATAAAAAGATAAAAAAAGAAAAATTTAAATAAGAGAGATTTTAGTTCTTAATTGTTTAGGATTTTGACTCAAACATACATGTCTAAAAATTCACCAAAGACAGTTAAAACATTTTTTTAAGTAAAGCCAATTATATGTTTCATTAAACAAATAGAAAATGGATTTGTTTCTGAACTTTGTGTTTTAATATCACAACAAATATGTAAGAACAAAACAGACAATAATATTAACACATGTGGAAACATTTCTGTAAAGATATTTTATGATCCAGAAGGCTCCAAAGTTAATCTAAAAACATGTAGAAAATTTTAATTGTCATTGTTTTTATTTGTTTTAAAATAAAACATATATCTTTTAAAAAATGGCTGGGGATGTATGTGGCTCAGTATTAACACATTTGTCTAGCATGCACGAGGTCCTGGTTTCAATTCCCAGCAGTGCACAAAAGGAAGGAAGAGAAAGACATTGGGCGAGAGTGCATTGTCATAAGTTGCAGGCCATGTTTGATACATAGTGAGTCCCAGACTATTCTGGCCTACAGAATGAGACCTTATTTTAAATCCCTGCAACCAAACAAAAAAAAAAGTAGAAAAAAGAGACACTGTCAAGGATTTAGGGAAATTGGAGTCCTTGTGCATTGCTGGTGGGAATGTAAAATAATGTCATTATGAAAAATGCCTTGATAGTTTCTCAAAAATCTAAACATAGTGTACCACATAGCTTAATTATTTCAAACTGAGAACAAGACTCACGCAGATACTGATATACCTATATCCACTATAGTACTTTTCATATTAGTGAAAAGATAGAAGCAACATAATTGCCAACAATCATATGACTGGATGAAACAATACATGTTAAGTGCATATAGTAGAATATTCTTCAGCCAAAATAACAAGGAACAAAGTTGTGTTGTGGTACAACGTAGATGGACCTCAAACACTTTCTCAAGTGATATAAGCCAGATACAAGAGGATAATTATTTTGTGATGCTACATATGTAAAATATCTATAATAGGTAAACTTAGAAAGATATAAACTAGCTTAAATGTAATCAGAGATTTGAGAAAGGAACTGAGAGTTATCACATGATGCTTACAGAATCTCTGTCAGAAGTAATGAAAAAGTTTTAGAAACAATCTAGTGGAGACAATTGTACAACACTGAAAATAAAATCAGTGCTGTAGAACTGTAATGTTAGGATGGCCAAGATGTGCACTCATAAAACAAATGTTGCATGTCAGTACTCATAACTGGCAAATTATAAGAGGTTGATATCATAGAAGTAGAGAGAAGAGAGGAGACACCAAAGGCTGGCACTGGTATGGGACAGGTGTCATAAAGAAGAGATCATAATCAGATACAAAAATATCGTTAGAAAGGAGAGTCACCTTTTTATGTTCTCTGGCACACAGTAGAGAGGGTGATAAAGAGTTGTTGTACACCATTATTTTTTTCCCAATAGAAGGGAATGACAAGTGCATAGAGCCATAAAGATATGATATAATAAACCTGATTCTATCAATAGCACTGTCAAAATTGTCTGCATGTGTCAAAATACTACACTGTTCTCCCAGAGACGTATAATTGTTACATGTCAATAAGAACTTTCAGAATGGTTAAAACAGCAAATTATCAGTAATATATATTATATCAAAAATTAAAATGTGAAGAATGAAGTATTATGCCACAGTGAAGACAAACAAATCAATGTTTTTAAATTAATATGGATATAACACAATATTGATAGACACACAAGTTACAAAAATGTGCATTAAATTCATATACTTGAATTTTAAACATAGGCAAATGTCATTTACATTAGAGATATAAATACAGGTTCAAACTATAAAAGAAATCAAGGCAGATATTCCTGAGAGACTAGGAGAGTGGTTAACTGTAGAGCAGTGGGATGTATTGATAGGAATCTTCTGGAATGCAGGAGGTACCTTCCCTTTCTTTGTGTGGATAGTCAGTACATGAATGTTTGGTTAATTCTCACTGCTAGAAGTGTTGACGTTGACATCCCTTGGAATGGCAGAATGTCAGTCTTTATAAAACAACAACAACAACAAAAAACTTGTGTTCCAAAGATCCTCAGATGATGCCTGTGTATATTATAGTTTGTAAAGCTGAAATATACAATTTTTTTTCAGAAGGTGACATGTGCATTGGAGTTAAAACTATCTGATCTGTTTGTTTTAGTTTCTCTTGGGCTATCAGTTTTCAATGAGTTCCAGGTAGAGTGACAGATACATAGACTAATAATAGTTCTAGGCGCTGGAGATGCATATTTCAGCAACTCCCAAAGCAACGGCCATTATGGTGACCTTTCAGCAAACAAGGAAATTGAAATGCTGGAAGGTCAACTGATGTAACGGGGATGAGAGGCACTTCTATTAATTTCCAAAACTGTCGTGTGAAAGCTCTGCTTGAGGACAAGGGAACTGTGGAGTTATTTATTGCAGCAGGAAGGAGGGCTGAGAGGAGCTGCGCCAGTGGATGACACAGCCTCTATGATGTCCTTGAGCCTGCCCCTCAGATGGGTCTTCTAGGCCAGCCATTGTCCTTACTTCCTTGCTCGTGGAGCCCATACCCCTCTTTTGCTGCAAGGAGTGGGAGTGACTGTTGCTCTTGTTGTTTCTGGTTTACTGGGGACTTGGCCCTGCCACTGAATCCTGTTCTTCCAAAGCAGGTGGAACACAAAACCAGACAAAGGGACAAAAGCTCTAGTGTTGTCGCTTAATGTTCCTAGTGTTAAGCTACAGGCCTGCCTAGGAAGCAATCTGCTGGAGGGCCCTTGCCTCTCAAAGGGATACCGAAGGTCCTGGTGAAAGGCTTGGGCCCCTGAAAGGCCGCTGAGCACAGGCTGAGGGCTCCTGCGGCACCTCACCCAGCGCAGAGCCCAGGCTGGCAGTACAACTGCTCTGCTACCACCTCATCGGCAGAACTCCCTGGGCTCCATTACTCCTTAACTGACAGAGAATTTGGTGCTTAATGTCACCTCCCTGCCCATAAATAGCTGCAATTTTCTGATATTCCCTTCCCCCAACACTGCCCAGCACAAATTCAAAGTGAATCCCGGCTCCTATAAAGGAAAATGTTTTTGGCTTTTTTTCCCCCAACTTTTTTTATTATTACTATTATCTATTGTGATTTATTCACTTTGTATCCCAGATGTAGCACCCTCCCTCATCTCCTCCCAATCCCACGCTCTCTTCCTCTTCTCTCCCTATGCCCCTCCCCAAGTCCACTGATAGGGGAGGTACTCCTCCCCTATCTGACCCTAGCCTATTAGGTCTCATCAGGACTGGCTGCATTGTCCTCCTCTGTGGCCTGGTAGGGCTGCACCCCAGAATGAGAAGTGATCAGAGAGCCTGCCACTGAGTTCATGCCAGACAAAGTCCGTACTCCCCTTATTAGGAACCCCACTTGGAGACTGCGTCTATCGGCTACATCTGAGCAGGGGTTTTAGATCCTCTCCATGAATGGTCCTTGGTTGGGGTATCATTCTCTTCAGGGCCCCCAGCACTCAATATTTTGGCTCTGGTGGTCTCCTTTTGGAGCTCCTTTCCCTTCCAGGTCTTTCTATTTCCTCCTTCTTTCATAAAATTTGAATATCACCTTTTGTTTCCACTTAATGTCTTGGTTAACTGACAATATATAGCAGCATTTTAAAAACGTAAACTTAATCGGTGGTGAGAGGGTAATGAGAAAATATTGTTCTTCAGGAAAAGCCTGAAGTGCAAAATGGGCTAGAAAATCAATACTGTACATGGTAACTTACTACAGGAAGTGATATTTTTATGTGATTCATTATTCATTACAGCTACAATGAAAGATGCATGATATTAGGGATTCAAGCTATATAAATCCAGCTGTTTGTTTTCCTTATTTGTGTATACTTATTAGTTTTAATTACACTAATAATTTCCCTGGGTTCTTAAATTTACATTAGCTCTTAAAGTATAGAGAAAACATTCCTCATAGAATTTAATCATTTGTTGAAATGGCAGACAAGGAAGCTATTGGTTAGCACTGTAATTATTGCAGTCCATGTTTTGAGTTCATTTGTGCAATTGCTAAATTAATAATTATCATTTACGTAAGCAGATTAGGTCAACTGCACTCATTTACAATTATAATTCAGAAATGATTGGATGTTCTTCAAATTTTCCAATTTCTTTAATGCTCTTATTAAAATGGTACATTAAAGAATTTTCCAATTAAGTCTATTATCGTAAGTAAATTTTGCTTACTATATATAATTACTCCCATGCTATTGAATATAAATTTTCAATTAATCCATTTCTTTTCTAAAATGCATGACAAAACAAGTTGATTGGCATAATGTTATTTTCTGCACTTGCTTAAAAGCCAGCTTTGTTAAAATTTCCAGTGCCAAGCCATGATGAATAGTATCAAGCAGTATATGAAATTATTCTATAAAGTAGGCAACATGGCAGGGATAACTCCATATTCTCCACTCTTTACTGTGGGGTATATTGTGTAAGAAAAGAACTTTGAGTTAACTGCAAAGAGTTCTTAATCCTACATAATGCCAAAGACTATTTCAAATACATAACCTCCACATATAGTCTTAGAAAGTCAAAATTTTTAATGATAAATGTAACACAACACACCCTTGTTGGATTATTTTTGGTAAACACAGACATTCTAGTAGAAGGAAAAGAGATCATACGTAATTTCAGCAAGCAGAGGTGATCTTGGTTTGTGTCTATCTATCATCAGTCTGTTCATGTGTGCCTTTAATATGTAGCCACAAAATCAAGGTTATATTGTACCTAAGGCCCTGTTGAAAAGAACATTGCTGTTTTCCAGGTTGCCTTTGCCACGACACTTAGTTTCTTTTGTTTTTATTATAAAAGTTTCATTTTTGAGAGAAATTCTCTGTAAGCAAAGATATTTCATTTTTAACTTTCACACTCCCCAGCTGTGTGTTCTTGGACAAGATACTTAATCACTCTGGGCTTCAGCATCCTCACTAAGAAAATGGGATGATGATGTGCCTACTTTATAGAGTTACTGTTAGGACTAAATGGACCAACTTCACAGGAAGCTCACAGAGCAGCACTTGCTATGTAGTAAGTGCTCTCTCTAGTCTCTTTTTAAAATTAAATTTGTATTTTTAAATATTAATTACACTTTATTCACTTTGTATCCCAGCTGTAGACCCCTCCCTCATCCCCTCCCCCAGTCCAGTGATAGGGGAGGTCCTCCTCCTCTTCCATATGATTCTAGTTTATCAGGTCTCATCAGGATTGGCTGCACTGTCTTCTTCTGTGGCTTGGTAAGGCTGCTCCCCTCTCAGGGGAAGGTGATCAAAGAACTATCCACTGAGTTCATGTCACAGACAGTCCCTGTTCCCATTACTAGGATACTCACTTGGAGACTGAGCTGTCATGGGCTACCTCTGAGCAGGTGTTCTAGTTTATCTTCAAGCATGGTCCTTGGTTTGAGTATCAGTCTCACAAAAGACCCCTGTGCCCAGATTATTTTGGTTCTGTTACTCTCCTTGTGGAGCTCCTGTCCTCTCCAGTCTCACTATCTCCCCCTTCTTTCATTGGATACCCTGCACTCTGCCCAAAGTTTGGCTATGAGTCTTTTAGAGGCCCTTTGTGATAGGCGCTTGTCCTGTTTCCTGTTTTCTTCTTCTTCCAATGTCCATCCAATTTGTCTTTCTGAGGGAGGATTGATCATCTTACCCAGGGACCTCCTTCTTGCTTAGCTTCTTTGGGTGTGTACAGCTTTTAGTCTGTTTATCCTATATTATAGGTCTAGTATCCACTTATAAGTGATTATATACCGTGTGCGTCTTTCTGCTTCTGGAATACCTTACTCCAGGATGATCTTTTCTAGATCCTACCATTTGCTTGCAAATTTTATGATTTCCTTGTTTATAATTGCTGAGTAGTATTCCATTGTGCAAATGTACCACAATTTCTGTATCCATTCCTTCATTGATGGACATCTGGGTTATTTCCAGCTTCTGGCTATTACAAATAAAGCTGCTACAAACATGGTTGGGCAAATGTCCTTGTTGTGTACTTGAGCCTTTTTTGGATATATGCCTAGGAGTGGTATAGCTGGATCTTGAGGAAGCGCTATTCCTAATTGTCTGAGAAAGCACCAGACTTATTTCCAAAGTGGTTGTACAAGTTTACATTCCCACCAGCAGTGGAGGAGGGTTCCCCTTTCTCCACATCCTCTCCAGCATGTATTGCCACATGAGTTTTTGATCTTAGCCATTCTGATGGGTGTAAGTTGAAATCTCAGTGTTGTTTTGATTGGCATCTCCTTGATGACTAAGGATGTTGAGCATATCTTTAAGTGTTTCCCTGCCATTCAATATTCCTCTATTGAGAATTCTCTGTTTAGCTCTGTACCCCATTTTTAATTGGATTACTTGATTTGTTGCTTTTTAACTTCTTATGTTCTTTTTTTTGCTAGCTTTCTGTGGGCTAGGTAAGTAGTTTGTTCATGAATCTCATAAGGTTGATGTTATGGGAGGAAAAACACATGGGAAACCGTCTTAGTAGTATAGAAGGAGAAGGAATGAAAAAGTACCCTTGTAGTTAAAGAGATATTAGCAATGGGCTATTCAGGGTGCTAGTACTCAAAGTAAGCGCAGGGCCTTAAACTTTCTTTCTGCAAATGTCTCTAAATTATTTTTAGTGTCAAATGAATAGACATGGACTAGAGAAAGATCTTTTGAGTTAGAGTACAAAACCTAAAAAAATAAAATGTAAAGAAATTAACTTTATTGGGGTATAATTTACACACAATACACTGCTTGAATTTCTTCAAGATATAACTTGATGCATTTTAATTGTTATTCACCCGTGTAACCACCATCAAAATTTTTCCCCCTGTCACTTATTTGTAGTTTGCATCTTCTACAATAGAGTTTTATAGAGATGCTCCTTAGTTTACCGTGGCATTTCCAGATGATGGCACTGGAAGTTGAAGATACCCTAACTGATAAACTCTACTCAACATCCTACCTCAACCACCCAGTTCACTGTAGCATGTTACTTTTTTTTCCTGGCTCTGTAACAGGACTGACTGGGAGGTGTCACTATTTGCCACTGTCCAGCATCAAGAGAAACAAATCAAATCATATCACATGGTGATATTTTGGGGCAACATGAATATCTAAACTTCCAGATGCGGTTATAGTAAATGCATATCATTTTACACACACACACACACACACACATACATACACACACACAGAGAGAGAGAGAGAGAGACAGAGACAGAGACAGAAAGACAGAGAGTGAGAGAAAGAGAGAGAGAGAGAGAGAGAGAGAGAGAGAGAGAGAGAGAGAGAGAGACCCACATAGTGTCTGTATGCACATGGGTGTAGAGTATAAGGCCATGGAGCACATCCCTGAAGATAAATAACTCTAGAGCCCGCAGAAGCCATCAACCAAAGCAGTATTTTTAATTTTTTTATGTATATATGTGTATGTACCTGTGTGTGAGTATGAGCATATGAGCACAGGTGTTTGCTGAGGACAGAGGAGTGTGTCAGATCACTTGAAGCTGGGAGACATGGGTGCTGGGAACTGACCCTTTGCAAGAGCAGTAAAATTGCTGAGCTCTCTCTCCAGCTTCATTAGGCAGTCTTCTAATTTCAATTAATGTTGCGGCTGTGTAATAGTAATAGCATCTTGTTGTAATGTAAATTTGCCTTTCTGTGATAAACATGATGAAACTGAGCAATTTTCATGGGATTATTGGCAAATTCCATACTTTCATCTCTGAGCTTCTATTCATGCTTTTGACCATTTGGTGGTGGAAGAGTGTTTGTTTTCTTCTTACTGAATGGTGAGACATCTTTATGCATTATTTTCAATTTAAATTTTTTACTTGTTGCTAGCTGATAAGGAGGGCATATGAACAATATGGCACATGTGTAGAGGTCAGAGAACAACGTTGCAGAGCCAGTTCTCTGTTTCTGCCTTTTTATGGCTTTGTGGAGATCTAATTGAGGCGACAGGCATGCACAGCAAGCACCTTAAGCTCTGAGCTACCTTGCAGGTTCTTCTTCACACATTCTGGAGCTAAGTCTCATATCCAATGTACATTTCTAGTGTTTTCCTCTAGCCAGTTGCTTTCCATTGCTCTAATTATGACTACATGTATCTGGGTATATGCATCTGAAGTTGCGTGTCACTGTTGGCTGCTTGAAGGAAGTACTATGAGCCAAGTTTGGAGCCCTGTGAAACAGCACCAAGTACTCCTAACTGGTGAGGTATCTCTGTGTCCATCTTCTTATCTTTTAATGATTATTGTAAAGTTTACATTCTAACAATTTTTAACTGAAAGTAGATTTTTTCTTACAATACATTCTGATTACATTTTCCTCTCCCCAATTCTTCTCTTATCCTCTCTATATCCCCTCAAAAATTATTTTATATTTAAAAAAATTTTAAGTCAAAGTTTTTATTTACATTGTATCCCAGGCTAGCCTGTAACTCAGTCTATCCTCAAACTCATGTCAGTTCTCTTGCCTCTGTTCTCAAATGCTGGGAAAAAAAGATGTGAGACGTCATACCCGGATCAATGCCATATATTTTAATGATTTCTTCTGAAGGTTTTATAATTTTGGATATTATGTTTAGAGACATGCTCTATTATATATGATTTGAAGTAAGTATTGATGTTGATTATTTCTACATATGCATATCTAGTAGTTCTATAATTGTTACTTTTTCTAGATACATCAGGAAGAAATATCCATGAAGTCTCAACATGGCTGCGTAAACAACACTCGAACAAGGACAACAACAATGGCCATGCTAACATGGAAGGGGAAATATCATGGGGACTCAAATGCAGATTTAAAAAAAATGTAGGAAACTAACGAATGCTGAGAGCAAGTGAAATAGTTTTACTGAAGAAAACTTTTCTCTCCTACCAATTAGTTATTCAATACTAATTGGTCACCCAAAAAATCATGTGCACACAAGTAACATCATACAAGTATGACAGGTTGTGTTTATTATTAATTAATTATTCAACAATAATTGAAGACAAAGAGGCTAGAGCCATGATTTTGAAAGACAGCAAGCAGGAAGTACATGGAAAGGGTTTAAGGGAGAAAAAGAGAAATAATGCAATTACATTTTAATTAAAAAAACATAACTTTCTTTACTCAACCTGAATTTGTAAGACAGTTTTGTTGAAAATCAGTTCACTTTATATATGTGGGTTTATTTCTTGATTTTTCTGCTACATTCACCTATATGGCTAGTCTTTCTTGAAGCCCAGAACTTTCCATACTCTAGGCCAGTGTTCTAACACTAAGCTAAATCTCCATTTGCTATCCATTTAATAAAGTATCCTTACAGTAAGTTTTGAAGTGAGATCACTTAAATCTTTTCATTGTATCTTATTTTGTTTGCCATCATATTTCTATGCCCAGTGTCTCTAAACTTGGACTGTTTAAACCACTATTCCATATTCTTATTCAGATTTTAAATATTCTCCAAACCTTGCTTCATTTCTTATGGCCAAAAAAAAAACAAAACTATTTACATATATTGCCATTATTCTGGCTCAAAGTATCATTGCTCTTTTAATCCACCAACTGATTATTGTCAGTCACTGCTAGTATTTTTCCTGACAACAGCTCATAATGGCTCTACCAAGAAAAAAAAATGTGTTCTTTTAAAAGTTATTGTTGGGACAGGAGCTCCACAAGGAGAGCAACAACCAAAAAATCTGGGCATAAGGGTCTTCTGTGAGACTGATAGTCCAAACAAGGACCATGCATGTAGATAACCTAGAACTCCTGCATGGATGTAGCCCATGGCAGATCACTGTCCAAGAGGCACCCTAGTAAGGGGAACAGGTACTGTCTCTGACATGAATTCAGTGGTTGGCTCTTTGATCACTTCTGCCTGAGGGGGGAGCAGGCCACAGAGGAAGACAATGCATCCAGTCCTGATGAGACCTCATAGGTTAGGGTCAGATGGAAGGGGAGGAGGACCTCCCCTATGAGCAGTCTAGGAGAGGGGCATAGGAGAAGAAGAGGTGGGAGGATGGGATTCGAAGGAGATGGGGGAAGGGTTACAGCTGGGATACAAAGTGAATAAACTGTAATTAATAAAAATTAAAAAAATTAAAAAAGAAAAGCAATTCAAAAAAAGAAAAGCAATTCATTTTCTAATAAAAACTAGAGTGGGGGATTCAGTCTATTGTGACAAATGTATTAGCACATTTGCTTTCTAAAATATTTTAGTACTTTATAACTACATATACCTAGTTATACTATAAGAAAAAAATAAAATCGTATTTGTTGAAGGACTACAACAATGAGAAACAATAAAATTTTTTAACATTTATATTCACTTTAGTTAGCTTATAAAAGTTAAAAGAAAAAGGAAAAAAATTATTGTTGTCATCATCATTGCTGTTATTGTTCTTGGTGATAGTGTGTGTTTGTGCGCACATGCACATATATACATGGGGAGGTCAGAGGACAACCTTTAGACGTTTCTTTTCTTCCTCTGTGAGTTTTTGGAGTCAAAATCAGCTCCTCAAGTTTGAGCAAAAAGCACTTTTATTTTCTTAGTCATCCTGTTGGCTCTAATGTTTTTTCTTTTAAAGAAGAATTTGCTGTTCCTTTTTTATTCGTGAGCACTTGTGTCTTTGTGTGTACAGTACACATGGATAGGTGTAAGTGCAGTGCTGTGAGAGACTGGAAGAGTGTGTGTGGTCCTCTAGAGCAAGATTACAGGCAGTTGGGTGTTAGGAATACAAGATGGGTCCCGTGCAAGAGCAACAAGGGCTCTTCAGTGCTGATCTTTCCAGCCCTTAATCTGTTCTTCTTAATTCAAAACTGATTTACATATAGTTTGGGGATATTTAAATCATACACTGACTAATGTCATGTCCCTGCTATAATAATTAAACCCATCCATAATGATCTCCCATTCTGCTCAGAGTGAAAACAAGACTTTTTCCACGCTCTGCAAAGACCTAAAAGGATATGAGCATTCTTTTGATCTGTCCTTATTCTGGGCCTCTCTGCCCATTGCTCTTTACTCAGAAGACACACAGCCACTCCAGGCTTACTTAGAATGTTATAAAGCTCTCTCCTACCTGCAGAGCCAATTAGCCTAATGTCTCCTTTTAACCCCAACTCTAAATCTTTGTCTAAAACTTAGTCTACTTCCAGGTAGCAGATCACATTCCACTGAGGTAGAAAAGATCTGTAGTTGCCAGATCAGTTACCTGTTTTAGTTAGCCTTAGTCATAGAATCCTATTCTTTTATTTCAAGTACTTAGCTGAGTTTATAACTATTCCTATGCTTGGGAAGTGAAAAATGTCTCAATAGACCATAAGATCAGGAAAGCAGCGAGACTGTCTATTATATCTCAGGGTCTTTAATGGCACAGATATTGGCGCATAGTAGGCACTTAAGACAAAAACTTATTGAATGAGAGATTTGCAGCTCTAACAGAAAGTTTGTCTATCCCCTTAATGAAAAAGGAATCTTACTTAGCCTAAGCCATGAGATCCCTAAGCTCTCTGTGTGCTAGAGACTAATCTTATTAAGTTGTTTTGACTGCAGAACCAGCCGACACCTGCTCCTGGCTTTATTAGGTAAGATTATACTAGTTCCTTGTATTAATTTTCTATAGTGTTCTTGATGATGTTCACTGGAAATAGCTTTATGTGTTAGCTAATGTACTTACTGGCTTATCCTCACTGAGCTCCACTCTTCAAGCTCTACCACCCACATTCCTGCATATGTCATCATCATAACTATGTGTGTACTTCCTGGAGTCAAGACAAACCATGAATTTAACATGGGAAGCCTTCCAGAAGACAGTGAGTGTTTTAGGGTCAAAGGTTAAAACTCACCTATTTCCAAATTACATATGCCTCTGTAAAAAGAGGCCTGTGGTGCATGATGTAAGCATCTCACTTGAGACCTGTAGGAAGATCATCTCCACGAAAGTTTTCTAAGTTCTAGATGAGGGGAGTTATGACTGTGGGCCTTAAGCCTATTCACAATAGTTCAGAGAAGGTGTTTTTCCTGGTTTATTATGGTTGCTGTGTTCAGGCCCAAGCCCTTCCACACTTGCTTTGACCAAGTCAGTCTGCACCTCTTTACTTTTTTTGCAATTTTATTGTTTTTATTATTCCCATAGAAAACAAATGATATCATTCAAGTTCTCTGTATTAAATAAGCTTTTAATCTCATACATATCTTTTTAGTAACTTTTTTCTTATTGTCTTTCGGTTCTACTTTTACAGATTCGGAACTAAAATAAGAAGTATATTAAAAATTCTTCCCTAATGCTCTAATACTAACACAGATAAACGCTGACTTTAAAATGTCCACTGAAATACAAATATTCTTATGATCAGTGCTTTGTGTGGCCATGGATCCTTGATAATTTCCATTTCAGGATGGACGAACATCAGTGCAATTTTCAAGGGTATAAAAATACTCCATCTTGCACGAGGAAATACTTAGAACACCTCTCTTCAGCCAGTTAAGATAATAAGTAATTCATATTCTTAATATACATATGAAACTGTATTCAATAAGTATTTCTTTTTTTTATTTAACTTTTATTAATTACACTTTATTCCTTTTGTATCCCCCCATAAGCCCCTCCCTCCTCCCCTCCCGGTCCTACCCTCCCCCCCTTTCTGCATGCATGCCTCTCCCCAAGTCCACTGATAGGGGAGGTCCTCCTCTCCTTCTTTCTGATCTCTCTCTCTTTTTTTTTTTTTTTTTGTTCTTCTCAATGCAGTTTATTCAGGAGCCTTGAACAATCTTCTGATCCTGGGGAAAGCCAGCCCACAGCTTAAATAGCCTCTGGGTAGCCAACCCCAGCGTGCCTCGTGGGCAATGCAGATAGGTCCACATACATGGAAGCAAGCCAGATCCTCAGCCTTAGCCAAATGTGGAGTTGTTTGTGACAGAGAGCACTCACCATCTGGAAGGTGGAAGGCGGAAACCAGCTCCATCTTTAAGGCGCTGCATTACGCAGCTCTCTGCAGTTCCCCCTTTTTGTTTTAGACGCATCAGGCAAGAGTAGAGGTCTGATCTCTGATATTAGAAATAAATTGGGACTTTGTACCGATGTTCATTTAGGTGTCATCCACCCAAAGAGCATCAGACCCGTCTGATACCTTTTTCTCAGAGGCAGGACCTGGGGCATCAACCCGCATGCAATCAGACATGCTCTTCTCTGGGTCGAAAGCGGCTGACCCTGAGTGCAGTGCTTAGCCTCGCATCCTGAGCGTAACATTTTAGCTTTTTATGGTAGCCAGCCATGCTTGGGGAGACTGTCCCAGTCTGCACCTCTTTGTCATTCACATTAACTTCATTTGAGGATGCAACTTACCATAATGGCCAAGACCCTGAACTCCAAAGCCCTACTGACAAGACTTGAACCCTTCAGTAACTATTAGCTACATGACCTTGGATAAGCTACATAACCTGACAGTGTACCAGTTTCCTTATACATAAAATGTGAAGGTAATATTACCTATTTTATAGTTAGGAGAGAACACATGGAGCTTACATTTGCACTGCATACAGAAAAGCTTGGCTTTGGAAAGTATGCTAGCAATCTATATTTGTTTATTTTCATTTTAAATGAAGCCTTTACTTAAAATATGGAGAATGCACAAGAATTTGTTTTACCTTTCTTACACTGAGTTTTTTTTTTTAATATAAATTGAAAGTATGAGAACCACTGCAAAGAGACAGAGTATCACTTAGCATAGTAGTCCAGCCTTTTCACTTATTTTTCACAAAGAAAAACATCTATGTCCTCTTTCCTACTCATTCTTCTTGTGTATAGGACATGCCGGGCCTGTTGTACACACCAAGGCATTTACCAGCCCATGACTCATCTGGTTCAAGCCCTGAGGCTCAGTTGGTAAAACTGTGTTACATATAATGTGGTGGCAACTTGGTTTGTCCCAGATTTAGAACTGAAAGTCCTGTATTTCTCTTCCCCAAACTCCTCAGTTCTGGGCAAATTAAGAAAGTCAATTAGCACATTTATCATTGCCTTGTACTTGCCTAAACAGATCTCTAGGACCTTTCATTTTGTACATGTTTCAGAGATACAAGGCCTTTAATCTTGCTTATGATTTAGATTGCAGTTAAGCTCAAATTTAATATGTGGTATTTTTGCCACCTTCTGGAATCATACTGGCCTTATAATTTTCTTGGTTTGCCTTTTTTTTGGTTTGACTTAAATAAAAATGTGGGATATAATGAAATGTTATTCAGATTTAATTCTCTTAAAAGGTGAACAGAGCCAAGTGTTGTACCTTATACTTTCAATCCTAGCATTTGGAATGCTGAAGCAAGGTCATTAGTTCAAGGCCAGCCTGGGCTGCAAAGTGAGGCAATGTAATAAAAACTTATGGAGAGATTCCCCAGTCAAAAAATTGTTTGCTGTGCAAGTATGAGGACCTGAGTTCATAAAGCAGAGCATTGTGGTATGGGCTCTAAGGAGGCAGAGGTAGACAAATTCCTGGATCTCGCAGGCCAACTGGTCTAAACTACATGGGGCCCTGAAGGCCAGTGAGAGACCCTGCCTCAAAATTCAAAGTTGATGGTTCCTAAGGAACAATCCTCAAGGCTGTTCTCTGGTTTGCACACCTACTCACATACATACCAACACACCTACACACACCTGCCCATAAACATACACACAAAACACTAAGTAAATATTTCAGTAGTCTTAATATATTCCATCACAGATACCTAATTTAAAAGTATTTTCATAAATTATTGCTAGAGAATGTCTATATGAATCTTAAGAGAAGGTTGCCAATTAAAAAGAAAAAAAACCCAAAAACAACCGTGATTCTGATTCATAGAGTTGTTTTGAATTAATTAATCAATTAGCTAATTAATTAATTTATTATTTTGGAGACTTTTGTCATATTAACGATAGTAATTCTCCTAACTTAATGAACAAAGATTATCTCTCCACTTATTTATTTTTTAAGTCAAAAGTAAGTGGATTTTATTTAATAGCTAAAATAAATTCAAATTTAAGTAATGCAAAAGGAAACTCCAAGTAACTAAAGAAATTTTAATACTTTAAAAAAAATCATTCTCTCATATAGTTCATCCCCACGCCCATACACTCCTCCTCTGTTTCTCTTCAGAAAAGGGCAGGCCTCTCAGAGATATCAACCAAACATGCATATCAAGTTACAATAAGACTAGGCACCTCCCCTCATATTAAAGCTGAATGACACAACTCAGTGGGAGAAGAAAGGTCCTAAAAGCAGGCAAAATCATCATAAACAGCCCCTACTCCCATTGTTAGGAATCCCATAAGAAGACCAAGCTACACGAACATAACACATATGGACCAGACTAGGTCAGACCCATGCTGGTTCCCTGATTGTTAGTTCAGTCTCAGTGAGCCACTATGAGCCCAGGTTAGTTGATTCTGTGGGTTTTCTTGTCTTGACCTTGACTCCTCAATCCTTACTCCCCCTCTTCCTCAGGAGTCCATGAGCCGAGCCTATTATTTGGCTGTGGGTCTCTGTATATGTTTCTATCAGTTGCTGGATGAAGTCTCTCTGGTGACAATTGTGTTTGGCTCTGATCTACAAGTGTAGCAGAATATCACTAGGAAACATTTCATTGACTTTTTTGCCAGTTGTATTTGGTTTGATCCTAGGTCTCTGGGCTATCTAGTCTCTGGGTTCAGCCCTCCCAGCAATGTCAGTGGTGGGCTGCCTCTCATGGCATGGGTCTCAAGCTGGACCAGTCATTGGTTGACAACTCCCAAAATTTCTTTATTTTTATTTTTATTTTTTTATCAGTTACATTTTATTAACTCTGTATCCCAGCCATGTCCCGATCCCTCATTCCCTCCCAGTCCCTCCCTCCCTCCCTCATCTCCACCGTGCCCCTTTCCAAGTCCACTGATAGGGGGGACCTCCTCCCCATTCATCTGATCCTGTTTTATCAGGTATCTTCAGGACTGGCTGCAAAGCCCTCCTCTGTGGCCTAACAGGACTGCTCCTCCCTTCGGGGGTGGGGAGACCAAAGAGCCAGTCATTGAGTTCCTGTTAGAAATAGTCCCTGTTCCCCTCACTTTGGGAAACCAGTTGGTTACTGAGCTACCACAGGCTACATCTGAGTGGAGGTTCTAGGTTATATCCATACATGGTCCTTGGTTGAATGTCAGTCTCAGAAAAGACCCTGTGCCCAGATATATTTGGTCCTTGTGGAGCTCCTATCCTTTCCCCATCAGACCAACTCCCTTTCTTTCTTATGATTCCCTGTACTCTGCCAAAGGTTTTGTCATGAGTCTTTGCTTTGAAAACACTGCTAGTTAGAGTCTTTCAGATGTGCTCAGTAGACTCCTGTCATACGTTCAATGCACATCCCATCTGTCTTTCTAAATGAGGATTGATCATCTTACCCCATGTCCGCTCAATTGATTATCTTTTTTAGGTGTATAGATTTCATTATGTTTATCATATCTTATAGGTCTATATAAGTGAGTATATCCCATGTTTGTCTTTCTCCTTCTCTCCCAAAATTTCTATGGCCCTCTTTACCCCAGCATATCTTGCAGGCAGGACAAATTGTAGATCAAAGGTCTTGTGGCTAGGTTGTTGTCCCAATCCCTCCACTGGAAGTCTTGGAAATTTCCATTGCACTTGGTTTCTGCATCCCCTGGAAGTTCCCATCAATCCAATTGTCTCTCTCAGTAGTCTTTCTCTCTATCCTTCCATCTGATATCTTTTGTTCTAGTTTCCACCTGATATACTCATGGTATCTATTCTATTTCCACTTCCCAAGGAGATCCATGCATCTACCCTAAGACTTCTTTGTTACTTAGCCCTTCTGGGTCTGTGGATTGGAGCATGATTATCCTTTACTTTATAGCTAATATTATGTGACTACATATCATGTTTGGCTCTCTGGGACTGGGTTATCTCACTCTTTTGAAAACTGTTTTTATGTGTATGGGTATTTTGTCTACATGTATGCCTGTACATCACACATATGTCTGGTGCTTGTGAAATCGAGAAAAGCGTGTCAGATTCCCCAGAACTGGAGTTAGAGACAGTTGTGTGTTGCCATTCTTACTGACTCTGATTCCATGGTTATGAGAACTCATGGTTCTGACTTCTTATGAGAACTCAACTCATGCTATTATTAGGATTCCTTTTCCATGATAAGCTGGGTTGTTTGTTTGTTTGTTTGCTTTTGAGACACGGTTTCTCTGTGTAACTGCCCTGGCTGTCCTGGAACTTGCTCTGTAGACCTGCTTGGCCTCGAACTCACAGAGATCTTCTTGCCTCTGCCTCCTGAGTGCTGGGATTAAAAGTGTGCACCACCATTGCCAGCAATAAATTCTTTTTGTCTTGCTGATCTCAAGATTCTCCCTGGTTTTATAGTTTACATTTAGTCATCACGTGTCTAGACGTGTTGGTTGAGCTCCTTGGATATATGGATTATTGTTTCTATCAATCTGGAAAAAAAAAAAAACAACCACCCATTCTTTTGCTAAATCTTTGTGCTTCTCTCATTCCTTTCTATGTGGAGCTGGTGTCCTTCAAACTTCTGCAGCTCTATTTATTTTTTATTCATGAATTTTTTCCTTCCTACCCTTTAGATTTGATAATCTTAGTTGTGTATTTTTATGTTTATTGATTCTTCTGTTCAAATATGCTTATATAATTCTCTAATGATTATTTTGTACAATTCTGAGATCTTGCCTATTTTTTTTTCTTAATTCACTATCATTACTGATTTTTTTTTTAATTTGCTTCAACACGTTATTTTTTTTAAAACTCTTCGTTTAGGAAATCAAAAAACTTATCTTCCCCAGGGACAATTTTTGTTAACTATCCCCTCTCTTCCATATGATGCTCTCTTATATTTTTGCATGCTTCCACTTTTTGTTAAAAACTGGATTTTTTTCCCCTATAGAGTAATGTAGTCTAAGTCTGGGAATCTGGTTCTTTCCTTGTTAAGGTTTCTTGTTGTTGTCGACTGTTGGTTACATTTCAGAATCAGTTTTGTTTTTTTTAAAGCCTGTGTATTTTGTTCTGTGTGTTCACTGAAGTCACTGCTTATTTAATATAATAGTCAGGGGTAACTAGACAGTTTAACTCAAGTTCCTAGACATAATTGCTATTCCAGCCTCGTCACAGGGCTCTATGTGTGCATCAAGGCAAGTATTCAAGAAACTCAGGCAAATGTAAATAGCCTGTTTGAGCCAGGCTCAAACACGTAATCTCTCTCACACAGGAAAAACAGAAATGTGTTATTATTATTTTCTTATGTAGCTTATTTACTTGCCCTGAAATGCAGCAGCAGATACAAATGGATTCAGCAGCTATCTGAAATGTCAAAACATCGTAACGGCCCTCATGTATTTAAAAAAAATAGAAAATAATGCAAACCATATCATAACCAGTTTGCTACCATGCCTCATACTATCATACTAAGCATACAGTCTGTCACTGTGTCACACACTCAGCCCTAACATAACTTTATAAAATGTCTTAGAAATATAAGATAACAAAGGATCACATTCATTTTAATTTACCTTTTGATTTAGAAATTCTTTCATTTCCTTTTACCAAAGATGAAGCAAGTTGTGAAAAGCCTTCTTGCTTTTAATTTACACTGAATTTAGTAATAAAGAAGGCGCTTATAATGTGTCAAACAAAACAGTTTGGTACTTGGAAACATTTTGCAGTAAAACTTTCTTTGGCTCAAAGCTGAGAATTCACTCAAATTCCCCTAGCATGCAAATTAATACGCTTTAGTTTAGTGAAGGAGGATAAGTGAATGTCTGAGAGATCATCAGTTGGGGCTGTAAGTGATATGGAAGCGAAGTAAAGTACAAAGAAAAGATTATTGAACGTAATAGTCCTCCAAGAGCCGTGTTCCACATCTTATGTTCAAACTTTTCAAACCGCATTACACAAGTGGAAGTGGCATTTAGAACAAGAATTGGTTTCACCAGAGAGGAGTCTCTAACTGAAGAGAAAGGTGTGTAGGGAGGGAACAGTAAAATAGCAAGTATACCCATATTAAAAACCCCCATCAGAACAAGGAATGGCACCCAGTAGGCACTCAATAAATACTTGCTGAATTGATTGCATGAAATTACACTGAAACTTATTATGAGATGAACATCCCAAGCTGTGTTCTGATTGCACACGAGGAAAGGGATTTGCTAAGCAAGCATTTCTCCTTAACACAAAGACATATTTATCACACTGAATGTATAGGCTGATTCTGGGCATAAAGTAAATGTTACTGTGTGTCTAAAGAATTTAGGCATATAGGAATACATTTTGAAGGAAACTTGGGATCTCAGGTTAATCGGTAGCTTCAATAAGGTGGTTTGGAAAGGCAATTTACAAAGGGAGCTACTGATAAAACTCCAGGGATATTTCTCTGACTTTGGAGGTGTATGTTTATATTTCAAGGCAAATGAAGCAAATGTTTCAAAGTTGTGGAAGTTGAAACTTATTTGGTCCTTAAAAAGATCCATTTATATTTTTTAGGCTAGAGTAAGAACTCAGGATCTTTTCCCCTGTCTTTCTTTAGGGAGAAAAAGAGGAAGGTGCTGCCTCTTTCTCCTACAAGTAGAGAAAACCCCACTTTTCTCTCTTTCTTACCTGTCATACAGTATGCATAAGATACCTGACCTTCTTTAATAGTATCACCCCAGGGGTGAGAATCAGGGTGTGGAAAACTGAGACCATTATTTTCTTTATAACCGAGTAACAATAATGTCTCTTTGATCCAGGACACCTCGTGTGCATTCAGAATAAAGTTAATGAAGATGAATATTAAAAGCCCAACACAAATGCGTTGTTTTCAAGGGCTTTTGTCACAGCAGCATTTGCATCCCACCAAAAGGGTGTGATGTGTAAAGTTCTTACAGGATTCTCAAGTACAATATTTGAAAATACTAACATAGCAGTTTACAAAGAAAAAGAAAGAAAGAAAGAAAGAAAGAAAGAAAGAAAGAAAGAAAGAAAGAAAGAAAAAAAGAAAGAAAAAAGAAAGAAAGAAAGAAGAAAAAAGAGACCTCTGTAAGTTTGAATTCTCCTCAAGAATGGCTGGTTATTTTATTAATAAAGCCTATTATGGAGGCACAATAAATTGAAGCTCATATAAAATGTATTACTCTAAAGAGATAAGAGTGTTATTTTGAAAATCAGAACAATGCTACAATCTCTTGTACTTGTTAACATGATCCCATTTGTTTGTAACTTATAAATGAGCTATCACATCAATTGGCATACAGGCCATGCTGGAAGATACTGCTACAAATATTATTTCATTTCCTGCCCATAAACATTTGAAATGGCATAGAAAACTTCCATAATATTTTTCAATTTGTGATAAATGAAAAAAAAAAACCTTCTATGTCAGGCTTTTCAATTCCATTTGGATCAAAATGATAATAGACACAGAGATTAGGAAATATAGCTTTGGAAAGTCACCTAGCTTTGGGGCAGCAGCAAACTGCTGACCTACCTTTTCATTTTGTATTGCCATGCTGGTTCCAACTGAGATATAAGAATTATATATGGAAAGCCCAGAGTAGTACAGAATTAAGAAATGTCAATAGTCAGATTCCTACTTCTATCCTATACATCTCCAGGTTTCTGGGCAAGAGCTATTATGACACGGCCCAGCACTATACTTCCTACCTCATCTCTTATCTTGATCTCTGGACATGGTAGAATTTACATTGCTTCAGCAAGGTTAAGTTATTCCAAATTTTATAGACTTTCGAGCAGTATTATATCTTCATGCATTTAAACATACTGGCACTCACATTCAGAAGAGTTTTATGGTCTTTCAGCCATCTCCCCATTGTCTCATTGACAAAAGCAGAGCCATCTTTTTGGATTATACTTTAGCATGACTTTCTAGTCCATCAACTCTTTTTAGATTATACCACTCCATAATATCTCTATGACTCTGTTAACTGTTCATCTGTCTTTTTTACATCCATCATCCTTTACTGAAATTTTCTGGGTTTATTTTATGAACCTATACTTTGGACTTTTATATTCCTTTACTTATCACAATACCTGGAATATAGTAGTCAATCATTCAGTGCATGCTTTTTGAATGAATTAATGGATGTCAAGTGGGTGCATGAATGAATTGAAACATGATTTTATGTTCTTTGTTTTTGGCTAGCATTATAGAAAAAAATAATTAAAATTACCAAAAGGATAACTTTGTGATTATATCACCAGAGATTGAAACATTGGCTGTAGAGCATCTGCCCTTACTAGAGGCATAGCCAGCTTTAACATCTTAAGGAAGGAATTTCTGCTTCCTGAGTCAATAAATTCAATTACTGGGTAGTTTTTTATTTCTCTAAAGTTTATTTTTTCTGTTGATCTGAAATGCATTTTCTTTTTTTTTCTTTTTATTATTATTATTATTATTTTTTACACTTTATTCATTTTGTATCCCCCCATAAGCTCCTCCCTCTTCCCCTCCTGATCCCACCCTCCCTCCCCCTTCTTCATGCATGCCCCTCCCCAAGTCCACTGATAGGGGAGGTCCTCCTCTCCTTCCTTCTGATCTTAGTCTATCAGATCACATCAGGAGTGGCTACATTGTCATCTTCTGTGGCCTGGTAAGACTGCTCTCCCCTCAGGGGGAGGTGATCAAAGAGCAGGCCTATCAGATTGTGTCAGAGGCAGTCCCTCTTCCCATTACTATGCAACCCACTTAGACACTAAATTGCCATGGATTACATCTGCACAGGGGTTCTAGGTTATCTCCATGCCTGGTACTTGGTTGGAGTATGGATCTCTGGGAAGACCTCTGTGTTCAAATCTTCTAGTTCTGTTGCTCTCCTTGTGGGGTTCCTGTCCTCTCCATAACCTATTATTTCCCACTTCTTACATAAGATTCCATGCACTCTGCCCAACAGTTGGTCATAAAGTCTCAGCCTCTTTGATAGTCTGCAGGGCAGAGCCTTTCAGAGGCCCTCTGTGGCAGGTTCCTAGGTTGTTTTCTTCTATCTTCTTCTTCTGATGTCCATCCTCTTTGCCTTTCGGGATGGGGATTAAGCGTTTTAGTCAGAGTCCTCTCTCTTGATTAGTTTCTTTAGGTGTACAAATTTTAGGTTTATCCCATAAGTCTATATGAGTGAGTATATACCGTATCTGTCTTTCTGCTTCTGGGACAGCTCACTCAGGATGATCCTTTCCAGGTCCCACCATTTACCAGCAAATTTCATGATTTCCTTATTTTTCATTGCAGAGTAATACTCCATTGTGTAGATGTACCACAATTTCTGCATCCACTCTTCAGTTGAGGGACATCTGGCTGTTTCCAGCTTCTGGCTATTACAAATAAGGCTGCTACAAACATGGTTGAGCAAATGTCCTTATTGTGTACTTGAGCCTCTTTTGGATATATGCCTAGGAGTGGTATGGCTGGATCTTGAGGAAGCACTATTCCTAGTTGTCTGAGAAAGTGCCAGATTGCTTTCCAGAGTGGTTGTAGAAGTTTACATTCCCACCAGCAGTGGAGGAGAGTTCCCCTTTCTCCACAACCTCTCCAACATGTATTGTCACTTGAGTTTTTTCTCTTGGCCATTCTGATGGGCATAAGGTGAAATCTCAGGGTTGTTTTGATTTGTGAAATGCATTTTCTTAAAATGGCCACCTATTTGTTTTCAATATATCTTCTGAAGTGGTAGAAAACAATTGTATGCCTCTCTTTCACTTCCCATCTTGCAAAGAGTCAGTACTTTATAGGTTAGTTTTCTTTTTCCTTGACCAAACATACACTTGCTTTAACCTTTTTATCTTGTTACTTGTTCTCAGCATCTCTCCTCATCCTGGCTACCTTCTAAGTACATTTCCCTCCTCTCACTCCTAAAAGTAATACTTATACTTTAACATGATGTTCTACATATTTTCTGACCAGTGTCCAGGAAGGTTATTATTTGCTGTTCATGCATACTTTCCTGAGACAAATGCCAAAGGCATCACCCCAGATCATCTTTTCCCTTTATTCCTACCAATAATTCCCATTTCTTCAGTTTGCCTCTAATCTTGAAAGAAGTTTGAATTTTTTCTTTCATATCTAGAGGGCATTCTGCCACTATTATAAACCCAGTATGGTGAGTATGGATGTATGAGATGGTGAACAACAACAACAACAAAAAAGTATCACAAAAGAAACAATAAATAAACCAATGCTGTAAAATCAGAACAGCATTACTTTAATGCACAAATTGGATCTCCTAGGCAGCCTGGTAATTACCTCAGGTACTGTCACTACTTTAGTACACATAATAGAAAATGGAAATAGGATAACAAGGCAAAGCTTTTAGCAATGTTGTTAAATGGGTATTCAGTCTAGAGACACAGCCTCACCTCACACCTCTACATACTGACATGCAAAATGATTACTACAGTCAGTTTTGCCAGAGTGTGCTGGGAAATGATGCAATCCTGTTACAGAGTTCAAGCAATAGCCAAGAATCAGGTGTATCAAAATTGGATCTGGCCCTCCTGACCTAGGGAATATTGACAGGAGCAAAGGACTCTTCATCAACAGAGGAAATGGCAGTTATCTCAAGGCTTGCTCCTGTGGGAGTCACTGATGAAATAATACTCACCTAAGTTGGCAGAGTGAAGTCTCCTGGCTTCAGCCTCAGATTCCTATCTTTTCCTGTCAAACACTCACATCCTTTCACATGGCCATTTTTGCTCAAATTCTATGGACAAGAAAAGGATATAAAAATGTTCATGCAAAGGAAGATTGGGACTGTCAATTTATGTCCTTAGAAAGCACATCTAAATGGTCATTGGGATGGAAAGGTACTTGGCACTACTCTATATACACAGGTTATTAAAGGCCTACATTGGATAGTTACCTTGTCTAAGGCGCACTTATACACAATTAGCATTTTAAGGAAGCCATACTGGCTGGTGCTGAGGATTTTTTACAATTTTGGCTTTGGGAAGCTTCATAGGCTTGCCTCTGTCTTCCAATAGTCTCTTCTTGTGTAGGGGTGTATTTCTGAATGCCTCCCATACCACACATTATTCACTGAATCCTGTTAAAGCAGAGCTAGATTTCAAAGTGAATTTCTACAGTCTTAAATTTAGGGAGATATCAGAGAAATCACTGGATTCACAACAAATGCAGCAAATCTTTCACCATTTTTTTTTCCATATGAGCCAAAAGCACAAGCTAATGGGGGAATCAGTGATGTCTGTCTTCTGGCATTTCTTCTGTAGACATAAAATATCAGGTGTTCACTTCCTTATTCTTTGAGCTTCAAGAAACAGCATTTTATGAAACAGTTCTGCAACATGAAAGTAATTACGGTGTCTGAGCTTTTTTGTGGATCAATTTGGGCCAATTGTTTAATATGACTTAATTATTTCATTAATGTTATAGTAGGTGATGAAAAATTACTTAAATGATATATAATATATTTACTAATATTAAAGATTCATAAAACACCGAGGTAGAATACTAAGAATTAGTTTATTTTTAGACCTACAATGTGACATATACACTCTGTGATAATCATTCTTCTGTGCTTTCATATTTAATCCTCATGAATACATAAGGGAGCAGATACTGGTACTGTCTTCACATTTTAGGTTATAAACACAGGACCAAGGAAGTGAACTGTCTTTCTCAAGTTTATTCAAGTGTTAAGTGGAAGAGCTGCTTCATAATTTCTGCTCTGTCTCCTTCATTCTAGAGGGCCAGAGAAAATAAATTACTTAAAAAAATATTGTACCTCTATTAGAAGCAAGTCAAGGCTGTAGTCCAGGCTTTGACTCCTAATTCAATGTTCCTTTTACAACTTCCAGTATCAAAGCTATTCAGGCAAATGGAGTATGTTCTGGACAACTAAATCAATATTCCTTCTTCAATAAGACCTAGAAACAAAAGTCGAGCAGGAAGTCATCCTGGTTTTGTCTTGAAATGCTTATTGATTAAACAGAAAAGGAAGAAAAAAATATTCTGTCCTTTAAAATAGTCCTTCTGGATGTGCTGTTATATAATGGTGTCTACTCAGGCAAATGGAAGTGATTGATAAGGAAGCACAGAACGGTCTTCTCTGCACCAAAATGGTTTAATAGATTTGAGTTGGCTGGCTGATTTAGGCACTGGGTGCGTGGTACATCCATTACTGGGAAAAGGCTAAGCACAGTTTTGAAGTACTCCTCAGTAACAGAAAGCCATCTTTCAAAATTAAGAAAATGTGTTTTATTTGCTGTCCTTGGTCTTGGCTGATATGTGGTTATGGGGGGGTGATGAAGCTCTTTTGGGATGGATATCAGTGGATGCTTTCTCTATGTCTGAAGGCAGCAGATCACTTACCTGCTCCAAGGTGGGTGTATGTCATAGACAAATGTCAATGAACTAGGTTGGGGCTTCAATAACCTGTGGTTGCACATTGTCCCAGAATGCCTCCTTTGTGTCCCCTGGACCTGGCTTTGCAGTCTCCTGGTGTGGCAAGCATAGGGTATGGTAAGTGCTGCATAATTGTTAGCTCACTCAGTGACTGATGGGTCAATTTGGCTCAGATCACCAAGGATCAAAGCACTGAACCTTGCCTTTTGGAAGGACTTAGGAAACATAAAAGAGGACATAAAGAAGTGATTTATGAGGCTTTTGTAAATGAAGCAAAATGTCTGCAAGGATTTCGTATTTGCTGTTACTAGTATTCTCCTTCACACATGGGCCATTTACTGCTCTGTGTGGATCTGTAGAGATTATGCTAGCCTTGGCTTCAGACATGAAATTTGGATGTCAGTGGTGACACATATGAGATAATCATTTGCCCTTTGCCATGGCAAGGCATGTGGTTTGCTGGTTGACAATGGCTCAGATCAATGCACACCTCTTCAGAGGCATCAGGGTCATAAGAAGGCTTATTAAAGAAGAAAGCCACTTCCAAACATGGCCAGTCTATTTGCAACAAAGGACAGAGATAGGTCAGGAGAAGCATAACTGAGACAGAAGCAAAAAGCCATTGAGCTTTTGGCATCACCCACTCTTCACCTACATGTCCCTTTAGCTTAGTCTTTCATAAAACTATTTCCTGAGAGTTCGTGTATAAACTAGAAATGGAAGCAGTTGATCAGCACAGTTGCTCTGTTATTTTGAAAGAAACAGATTCAATCAAACCTGAATCTGTTCATGCTGCTGCCTGTTTCTTAGAGAATAAAATGTCACTGAAATAAACTTAAGACTGATTAATGCTCCCAAAGAGTTCACAGGCAAAATACCTCAAATTTGACTGCTTAGGAGCATAAAAACCAAATTCTTCTAGGTTATCTCCATGCATGGTACTTGGTTGGAGTATGAGCCTCTGGAAAGACCCCTGTGTTCAAATTTTCTAGTTCTGTTGCTCTCCTTGTGGAGCTCCTGTCCTCTCCAGATCTTACTATTTCCCACTTCTTTCATAAGATTCCATGTACTCTGCCCAACAGTTGGCCATAAGTCTCAGCATCTGCTTTGATAGTCTGCAGGGCAGAGCCTTTCAGAGGTCCTCTGTGGCAGGTTCCTAACTTGTTTCCTGTTTTCTTCTTCTTTTGATGTCCTTCCTCTTTGCCTTTTGGGATGGGGATTGAACATTTTAGTCAGGGTCCTCTCTCTTAATTAGTTTCTTTAGATGTACAGATTTTAGTAGGTTTTTCATACATTATATGCCTATATGAGTGAGTATATACCATGTGTGTCTTTCTGCTTCTGGGACAGCTCACTCAGGATGATTCTTTCCAGATCCCACCTTTTACCTGCAAATTTCATGATTTCCTTATTTTTCATTGCAGAGTAATACTCCATTGTGTAGATGTACCACAGTTTCTGTATCCATTCTTCAGTTGAGAGCATCGGGTTGTTTCCAGCTTCTGGCTATTACAAATAAGGGTGCTACAAACATGGTTGAGCAAATGCCCTTGTTGTGTACTTGAGGCTCTTTTGTATATATGCCTAGGAGTGGTATGGCTGGATCTTGAGGAAGCGCTATTCCTAGTTGTCTGAAAAAGTGCCAGATTAATTTCCAGAGTGGTTATACAAGTTTACATTCCCACCAGCAGTGGAGGAGGGTTCCCTTTCTCCACAGCATGTGTTGTCATTTGAATTTTTGATCTTGGCACAGATGTAGTCCATGGCAGTTCAGTGTCCAAGTGGGTTCCATAATAATGGGAAGAGGGATTGCCTCTGACATGAACTGATTGGCCTGCTCTTTGATCACCTCTTCCTGAGGGGGTAGCAGCCTTACCAGGCCACAGAGGATTACAATGTAGTCACTCCTGATGAGATCTGATAGACAAAGATCAGAAGGAAGGAGAGGGGGACCTCACCTATCAGTGGACTTGGGGAAGGTCATGCGTCAAGAAGGAGGAGGGAGGGTGGGATCAGGAGGGGAGGAGGGAGGGGCTCATTGGGGGATACAAAGTGAATAAAGTGTAATTAATAAAAGTTAAAAAATTAGACAAATATGCAAATGAAGAGATTAATATAGCTACCTATATGTATATATACATGCATACACAGATTTATATATGTATTCTGTATATTTCTGTGAGACTACGTCTTAAAGAAATTGGCTTTTGAATTGTGTGTGTATAAATGTGTGTGAGTATGTGAATATGACATCTGTACTAAAACTTGTCTTTAGTCTTTCTGGAAATGGTCATACCAAAAATTTCTCATTGGGCTTTGAATTATGTTTCTTTTAAAATAAGTGATGTTGATCAAAAAAAAATCTTAAAGAAAATATGATAACAACAAAAAGTCCAAGACTTGAAGATGTCACAAGCATGGACATCTTAAATCTTTTTCATGGCACCCCCCCATCATAATTTCATCCAGCATTAATTTAGTGAGGCTTCACCATTGAAACATGGTATGTGGAGGGACCGAGGGAATCCAGAGGATCTGACGCTGCTCTAGGGACAAAGGGAATATTTCTCACGTGGAGTAAGTAGATTGAAAGATGAAGAGAGTTCTCAGTCTCAACTCTAGTACTCTCTGTTGTCTGCTCTTGGGCAGGCCAACTACCATGTCTGGGTCCTAGTTTCTTCACCTTTGGTGGAAGGGCCTTTAGATAGATGCTTTCCGCAGTCCTTTTGCGTGTCATCAGTTTATGAGTCATCACCATTTGTAATCTTCTCTGATGATGGTACAAGGAAAGCAAATAAAAATAGTTTCATTTGTATCAAGATAACCAATTTCCAGAGAGCTGGCTGTGCACCAGGACTATCATAAATTTCTATGAGAAAAGCAGAAGCTATTTGTTTGGCTTTAGAACTGCAAAAACATGGGCTAATCAAAATGTCATTTCCTCTCAGTAATTACAGCCCCAGCAAGAAATTCAAATGCAGCCAACATTTCTTGGCATTAACGTGTGTGAGACGAAGTAGTGGGAAGAGCTAGGTTATAGTTTGGAGTCTGGAATGCAAATTATGCTTTAACCTCTGATTAGCTATGTGACTTTGGGGAAGACGCTTCCCTCCAAGCTTTCCATTCTTTCCCCCTCAGTTCTCCATCTCTCCTTCCTCATTTCTTTTTCTTCTTTTTTTTAAGGTAGGTTCTCACCTTGTAGCCTAGCCTGGCCACAAACAGTCATGTGCTTACCCCACCCAGCTTGGGCCTCCATTTCGTTTTCTTTTCTTTTTTTTTCTTTCTTTCTTTCTTTTTTTTTTTTTTTTTTTTTTTTTGAGACAGGGTTTTTTTGTGTAGCCTTGGCTGTCTTGGACTTGCTTTGTAGATCAGGCTGGCCTTGAATTCTCAAAGAGCTCCCTGCCACTGCTACCCTAAGTGCTGGGATTACAGGCATGCACCACTGTGCCTGGCTTGTGCCTCCATTTCTTTATGGGTGGAACACCATCTGTTTTTTTTCAGATTTTTTTCTTTCTGGTAAATATTAATATATGTAGTTCGCCTCACCTTCATAGCAAGCAGCAGATGACTGGTAAGTCACTTCCATCCCCTTTCATGCCCACCTAAGTGATGCTCAGAAAATTAAGTCTTTTTTCTTCAGTATGGTATAATCTACTGAATCAAGTCAGCAACAGTACACACTTAGGCAGCTGCGTAACCCAGTAAGTAAAAATCCAAAGTGTGAAAAATAGAATTGCATAGTCACAGATATTTCTTGTGGGAAGAACATATTTCATTTGTGTTTTTGAGATATATATGTATATGTATATATATGATATTTCTCTCTCTCTCTAATATATATATATATATATATATATATATGCGCATACACACACGACAGGAAAAGGAGAAGCATAGTTGAGACATAAGGAAACAGCCACTAAGCTTTTGGCATCACTCGCTCTTCACCTACATGTCCCTTTGGCTTAGTCTTTCATAAAACTATTTCCCGAGATTTCATGTATAAACGAGAAAGGGAAGCAGTTGATCAGGGCAGTTGCTCAGTTATTTTGGGGTAAGAGACAGATCCAATCAAAGCTGAAACCCTACCTGCTGCTATATATTATACATAGAGTTCTGTTCTGCATATAGAGCTGAGGAAATAGGATCAGCACAGAGAATGACTTGCTTGCACTCATAGTTGATGATTAGAATGTCAAGATCTTGGATATAGGTTTTCAAGTTCCAGCTTTCAAAGCAAACAGGCTGAGTCTGAATGGGCAGAGAGGATTTGGTTAAGAAGAACACTATGAGTCAGCTGTGACAGGAAGACATTCTGGTGTGGACACATCAAAGAGCAGAGAAATGATTCATCTTTGTCAGTGTCATATACTTAATAGAAAAACGCATTTGTTGCTGTGAGCAAAATGGTTTTCTTTGATCCACACCCAAAGACTATGTTTTAGCCCACTTTCCATTTCTAAGGGCTTTGCCATTACAATCTTACCATTTCCCATTTCTCACCATCACTTTGTTCTTATTCACAGATTTCCATTGCACACTCAGTTCTTATCTGTATTCATTTTTTTACAGTATTGGATATGGATGACCATTCCTCCTTTCTGAAACTTCTTTCTTTTTTAGGTTTCCAAGTACCCCCTTTCACTTGGGTTTTCTCCCATTTGACTCCTCTCCCTTGTATGTTGACACCTCTTTACTGACTTCTAATGGTGCATGAACAAGACCCAGTTATTAGATTCCATTATAGGACTATTTGTGCCTTGAACATTCTTCTCCTTTGGGAAGGGGTTATAGAACCCAAGGCTACATCCCAAACCCCATCCTTCCAAATTCTCATGTTGAAAATTCAATCTCAGAGAAAATGAGGCCACAGAAAGACACAAGAGTCATGTCTACAGATGTAGAGAGAAACTGAATGTCTGAAAGGTAAGGAGAGGAGACTAATAACAAATCAGACCCTGCCAACATATTGGTCTTGACTTCTTACCTTCAGAACTACGGAAAAAGTATATTTTTTCTATGTCATTAAGCCTGTGACATTCTGTTCTGACCACCTACGTATACTACTACAAAATTTACATGTGTTCTCAGTGGTGATAATCACTGTCATTCTGATTTTTATCTAGTCCTCTGTCTCTAAATGCCATCTATATGCTGAGACATCCTATCTGTCCGTTTCATATAGCCAACCACATACTTCTATAGCCAACTACATATTCTACGTGTATGGTTGGAGGCCGAATAGGCAAACCCAGAACTTTCTGAGATTCAAGCAATGTATTAGATTAGAGCTATGTTCTTGTACCTTTATATTAATGTGGAGAGTGACTGTGCTATTAGATTTACTTTGGTCTATTTGCTGTTATTCTCATCAAAATACTGGTGACTCACACTGTTCTTGAGAGATTTGTCATTTGGTATGCTGTCAGGACAAATATTCCTCATTATATACTTTAGCAGTTGATATTTTCAAAATCCCAGATCAGTGTTTTGTCACATTATTTTGTGTCAACTTTCATCATTTTGGTTTTTACCTATGATTATAAGTCATCAAGTGCCTACGACTCAGCTATGTCATCCATTCCATTTACTCTGCTGCCTATGTTTGTTTCACTTATGAACTTAACAAGCATAAAGATTTCTCTAAATAAATTTTAATATACAGTCTCATGTATCCAAGGCTGACTTCAAAGTCATTATATAGCCAAGGAGGACCTTGCACTCTTGGCCTTCCTGCCTCCAGCCCGTGAGCACTGAGCTTCTAGAAATGTGCTTCTGCATCCAGAATGTGTAGTGTTCAAGATGGAACTCAGGATTGAGCATGCTTTCAAAAGAAGAGTTGCAGCCTATGGAGTCATCTCACAGATGGATTTTGAATGTGCTTTTTGAAAATTTATTTGCAGAATCTCTACAGCTTGTTTTTGGAGATGCTTTGGTCATAAGTTACATAAGGTATTGGTTTATGCACTTAGAAAATGAAGCTACATGAAGGGTTTTGCAAGGTTTATCTATTCCCTTTTTGACCAGTTTTTTCAATAAGCTTCCCATCTCACATTTTACAAAGAACTTAAATGCTCCAAATATTAGAAGTTAGATTTCTTTATTTTATTTTATTTTGTGAGTAAATTATGAGACAGGGGCCTCATGTATCCCAGGCTGACCTTAAATTTTCTGTATGACAGAGGCTTTCCTTGAACTCCTGATTTTCCTCTTTCTGCCTCCCAACTGCTGGAATTATAGGCATATACCAACACACACAGTTGATTCAGTGCTAGTGATCAAACTCAGGGCTTCAAGTGTAGTAGACAAGCAACCTACCAACCATGTTATACGCCTCATCAAAAGGCTTTTATTTATAGCTCTCAGGTGACAAGAGCTCTAAAAAATTCATATGTAGAACCTAACTCTTAAGACTCATACATATTCCAAGCTGTTCAAATTTTCTAAATGCCAAACACTAAGCTGTTTCTACTCACCAGCAGGTTTTGGTTGGATCATTCACGTATCTGTTTTCCTTCTAAATATCAAGTAAATACACAAGGCAACAAAGACATGTACTTTAATATAAAATATTCTTACACTGTATTTCTCATAAATATTTTAACTGTGAAAGTAAACTGTTTTCCACATTTAAAGAAATAAAGTAAGCCATTGTTACAAAAAATACGTATTGGAAGAAAGAAAAATTCTCCTTAAGCAAGTTCTACATTTACTTATAAAGCAGTGAAATGACCAGAGGTAAAAGACTACTGTGAAATTAAGAAATGTAATCACAAACTATACTGCACTATTCAAAGTGTTTTAACCTGAGGCAACATCTTTTCCATCATGGATTGATTTTTAAAAATTCTGTTAAAGGCTAGTGAGATGGTTTCACATGTAAAGGCACTTGATGCCAAACTTGGCAACATAAGTGTGATCCCTGGAATCCACATGGAGAAATTAGAGAAGCAACTCCCATGAGTTCTCCCCTAATCCCCACATGCACCCTATTGCAGTCATGCACATGCACGCAAGCGTGCGCACACACATTAATTATGTGTAATAAAATATTTAATTAAGACTGTACAATTTTGATTCAAATGTAAATTCATTGAATATCTTGTGTAGTAACTTCTAAAAGGTTTTTACAATGTGGTAAATGGCAATTGTCTCATTTTGAAAAGCAAGAAATTTCAAGGATATATTATAATTCTCAAATGAAAACAAATTATTTCCTTTTGTATTTTAAGTTATCCTGATTATTTTAATCTTCATTTTTACATGTTCTCTAACCTATTGCATTTAGTTAAATCTTTCATAGAATTCTTTGTTTTTACATAAAGCCAATTTTTGATTATCACAATTCAACGGTGCAATTGAACAAATATTTATTGAGCACTTGCTAATGGTGCAGCTAATACAAGCTAGCATTATTTTAAATATAATTTATACTTGTCTTTGTAATAAATTATGATTTTATTATAAAAATCCCCTGATTTGTATAGCACTTTATAATTTTCAGAGTCCGTTCTCATATATTATCTCATTTGATTTTATGCAGATTCACTTCCCTACTCTGGAGAGGCTGATTTGGCTCATACTGATTGATATTAATATTAATTTGCATTTGCTAAGCACACACTGGCTGAACAGCAGGAGCAGGTGGCTGCTGGATTGCACTGAGGAGCAGGGGGAGCTTGTCTGCGATTGCAATTCTGGGATGGACAATAGAGCTGATGCACATAATAGGGTGGTAATGACCACGCACACACACACACACACACACACACACACACACACCATACCAGTATATATGCCTGAATTTACATCCCATTGCTATTAACCACGAAACAGGCATCTTGAAGGTTTAAAATGCTTAGCTAATTATGATAGCCAAATAGGATGAAATAATAATTGTGTTTCAACGAGTCATTCAAGATCTAGTAGCTGAAAAAACCTTTGTGACTATCAGTATTGACACTGGAAAAAGATTTAAAGGGAAATGAACAAAGGAAGCACTAAAAAAGACTTCAGGAACATCTCTGAGACTGGAGGCCAATGGCAGCAAATCTACCAGTGGAGGAGCATTATATAACAGTGGCCATATTCCCTGTGGAAGCACATTTATGTTTTTCCCTCATTGGGAAGGCAGTAAGAGTAATATGGACAATGTAAGCACTAGTGTTGGAAATCGGAATGGGGCTTCAGAGATGAGCAGATCTACAGCTCTCAAAGATTCACTAGAGCACATCGATAAAGCTCTTGACACAGTGTCTGGCACCTGCACAGCATTCAATATGTGGTAGCTAAATATTGTTAAAGATTTCTTTATCCTTCAAGACATTCATACATACTCCGAGGCAGCTATTTGGAAACAGAGAGACTGCAATAGGATGTGGCTGCTCTGCGAAGCAGATTCAGTGTACAATGGGAGGTACCTGAGGGGTGAACATACGATAGGAAGAAAGTTAAACAGAATGACAAGCCGAAGCTTTCAGGAAGATGCATCTTTCATTATTAGGGATCCATTATAATGAATCACAAGGGAGCTCCTAGATATGACTGATCTTCCTACCCTACCTCCAGGTTCCAGAGGTGGACCTTGATTCTGCAACTCCAGGAGAGGAGCAGCAGAAGACCAGAGGGCATCAAAACAAGGTAAAAAGAACACTCCTACACAATGAAAAGCAGGAACATGTGATGATCAAGACCTCTGTCCAAAACATGTAAACAGAAAGAGAAAGAAAGGGTGCTCTCAGACAGAGGCTTGAAGGACCTATGGAATGGTTTATGTAGCAGCCTTTTCTGATGAAGGCAGTGCAATTTTAAAAAGGAAACACATCTTACCAAAAGCAATCTACAGATTCAATGCAATTCCCATCAAATTACCAACACAAGTCTTTACAGACCTAGAAAGAAAAATTCTCACATATGGAATAACAAGAAACACAGAATTGCTAAAACAATCTTCTACAATAAAAGATCTTCTGGAGTTATCTCCATTTCTGATCTCAAGTTGTATTATACAGCAACAGTAATAAAAACTGCATGGTACTGGCATAGAAACAGAATGGCGAATCAATGGAATCAAAAAGAAGACTCAAATAAACCCACACACTTATGGACACCTGATTTTTTACAAAGATGCCAAAACCATAAAATCAAAAACAGACAGCATCTTCAACAAATGGTGCTGGTCTAACTGGATACTTACATGTAGAAAATGCAAATAGAATCATACTTTTCACCCAGCACAAAGCTAAAGTCCAAGTGGATTAAAGACCTCAACATAAAACCAGACACACTAAACCTGTTAGAAGAAAAAGTGGGGAAGAGCCTTGAACTCACTGACACAGGAGACAACTTCCTGAACAGAACACCAACAGCATAGGTTCTAAGATCAACAATCATTAAAACGGGACCTCATGAAACAGAAAAGCTTCTGTAAAGCAAAGGACACTGTCATCAGAACAAAACAACAGCCTACAGGCTGGGAAAGGATCTTCACCAGCACTATTTCTGACAGAGGGTTAATATCCAGAATACATAAAGAATTCAAGGACTTAAACAGCAACAAATCAAATAATCCAATTAAAAAATGGGGAACAGAGCTAAACAAAGAACTCTCTGTAGAGGAATATAGAATGGCAGAGAAGCACTTAAAGGAATGCTCAACATTCTTAGTCATCAGGGTAATGCAAATCAAAATGACCCTGAGATTTCTTCTTACACCCATCAGAATGGCTAAGATCAAAAACTCAAGTGATAATACATGCTGGAGAAGATGTGGAGAAAGGCGAACCCTCCTCCATTGCTGTTGGGAATGCAAACTTGTACAACCACTTTGGAAATCAATCTGGTGCTTTCTCAGACAATTATGAATAGCGCTTCCTTGAGATCCAGCTATACCACTCCTAGGCATATTCAAAATATGCTCAAGTACACAACAAGAACATTTCCTCAATCATGGTCATAGCAGCTTTATTCATCATTGCCAGAATCTGGAAACAACCCAGATGCCCCTTAGTTGAGTAATGGATACAGAAATTGTAGTACATTTACACACTAGAATACTATCCAGCAATTAAAAACAAGAAAATCATGAAATTTGCTGGAAAATGGATGGAACTATAAAAGATCATCTTGAGTGAGGTAAACCAGAAGCAGAAAGAAACACATGGTATATTCTCACTTATAAGTTGATATTAGACATATAATATAGAATAATCATACTAAAATCTGTACACCTAAAGAAGCTAATCAAGAAGGAAGACCCTGGGTAAGATGCTCAATTCTCATTTAGAAAGGCAAATGAGATAGATATAAGAAGGTGAAAACAAGGAAAAAGACAAGAGCCTACCACAGAGGGCCTCTGAAAGACTCTAGCCAGCAGGGTATTAAAGCAGATGCTGAGAATCATAGCCAAACTTTGGGCATAGGGAAAAGAATCTTATGAAAGAAGGGGGAGATACAAAGACCCTAAAAGGACAGGAGATCCACTAGGAAAGGAACAGAATAAACAATCTGGTCTTTTGTGAGACTGATGCTCCAACCAAGGACCATGCATGGATAACTTAGAACCCCTGAACTGATGTAGGCCACAGCAGCTCATTTTCCAAGTGGGTACCCTAGTAATGGGAACAGGGACTGTCTCTGACATGAACTCAGTGGCTGGCTCTTTTTTCACCTCCCCCTGAGGGAGGAGAGCCTTACCAGGCAACAGAGGAAGACAATGCAGCCAGTCCTAATGAGACCTGATAGGCTAGAATCAAATGGAATGGGTGGAGGACCTCCCCTATCAGTGGACTGGGGAAGGGGCATGGGAGTAAAAGAGTGAGGGAGGGTGGGATTGGGAGGGGATGAGGGAGGAGCCTACAGCTAGGTTACAAAATGAATACATTGTAATAAATAAAAAATTGAAAAATTAAAAAATAAAACAAGAAACACAAATGCTTATGTCAAGGTTTTTCTTTTTTTTTAAAAAAAATTCTTTATTTATTACACTTTATTCACTTTGTATCCCCCCTGTTGTTCCCTCTCTCCTCCCATCCCAATTCCTCCCTTCCTTCACCCTCTGCATGCATGCCCTTCCCCAAGTCCACTGATAGGGGAGGTCTTCTTTTCCTTCCTTCTGATCCTAGTCAATTAGGTCTCATCAGGAGTGGCTGCATTGTCTTCTTCTGTGGCCTGGTAATGCTGCTTCCCCCTCAGGGAGAGGTTATTAAAGAGCAGGCCAATCAGTTCATGTCAGAGACAGTCCCTGTTCCTATTACAATGGAACCCACTTGGATACTGAACTGTCATGGGCTACATCTGTGCAGGGGTCTTAGGTTATCTCCATGCAAATCATGAAATTTGCAGGTAAATGGTGGGATCTGGAAAAGATCATGCTGAGTGAGCTATCCCAGAAGCAGAAAGATGCACACGGTATATACTCACTCATATAGACATAGAATATAGGATAAACCTACTAAAATCTGTACACCTAAAGAAACTAATCAAGAGGGAGGACTCTTGCTAAAAAGCTCAATCCCTATCCAGAAAGGCAAAGAGGATGGACATCAGAAGAAGGAGAAAAGAGGGAACAAGTCAGGATCCTGACACAGAGGACCTCTGAAAAGCTCTGCCCTGTAGACTATCAATGCAGATCCTGAGACTTATGGGCAAACTTTGGGCAGAGTGCAGGGAATCCTAGGAAAGAAGTGGGAAACAGTAAGATCTGGAGAGGACAGGAACTCCACGACGAGAGCAACAGAACCAAAAAAATCTGAGCACAGGGGTCTTTCCTGAGACTGATACTCCAACCAAGGTTTTTCTTTTCTTTTTCTTTCTTTCTTTCTTTCTTTCTTTCTTTCTTTCTTTCTTTCTTTCTTTCTTTCTTTCTTTCTTTCTTTCCTTCCCTCCCTCCTTCCTTCCTTCCTTCTTTCTTTCTTCCTTCCTTCCTTCCTTTCTTTCTTTCTTTCTTTCTTTCTTTCTTTCTTTCTTTCTTTCTTTCTTTCTTTCTTTCTTTCTTTCTTTCTTCCTCTCTCTCTCTCTCTCTCTCTCTCTCTCTCTCTCTCTCTTTTTGTAGACAGGGATGTTGCTGTGAGTCTCTGGAGCTGTGACCCCTTATAAAAATCCAGTAAAATTAACATGCTCTCTGGAGAAAAAGAAGCAGATATATACCTCCCCAAAAAAGATTGGCTGAAATGACAGTAGATTTCTGTACCTCTTTAAACTCACATTACAAACCTGTGCTACCTTTGGTGAAACTTAGACTGAAACTGATATATAAAAAAAATATAATGTAAGTTGGAAGCTGTAAACCACAGGAGATAATCAAAGAGTTTTCCAGTTCATTTCAGTGTTTTCGAAAAGAAGCTAGTGAAAGTTCCATGTACTACATGGAATCTGCCAAAACTGTTCATGAACCGAGGAACCTCTTGGCTCCAAAATGACTGAATTCCTTCTGCATCCACAAGGCAGGCGTACTTAGAAATATAAACAATGACTGGAAATTTGCAATGTTTTCTTCCGTAGTGTGCACAGGACATCAATTCAAAACTTTTGCAAACAACCTGTTACTGACCTATTCACTCAACACTCTGAACTGAGATAACAGCATTGCCCGGAGCTACTACGTATTTAATGCACCGTTTCTTTCTCTTAGCTCTACCAGGAGCACAGTCAAGATGGAAAGATGGAAGAACACTAGCATAAGTACTTAAATGACCATGAATCAAGTCACCACAATAAATAATGGAATCTTTCTTTTTTGGACACTTTCCAAGTTCCACAACTCCAAAAATAGCAATTTAAATGACTTAATTTTCTTCTCTATTGATTTTAATAAAGATCTTCTTAAATTCGTCCATCCGGCAAAGCTCTCAAGTACTGCTGCAAATGTTTGACGTGGGCCAGAAATGTCTGAGAAATGGACTCTGCTTATGCAACTGAGATGTGAATTTGGATTACATGCTCTAATGACTAAGCCTGAAAGATTAGGTGTTCATTGTTAAAGTTAACATACTCCAGTATGACTGTAGTGGTACTTCAAATATTGAAGCTGGCAGATCTCAAACCTATAGACACTTAAGCTTCTTTTCATTTTATTTTTTCCTCCCAGACACCTTTAGCACCCAGCTATCAGACTTCAGTGTTTGGGCATAGGCAGGATTCCTTTTTTTGTCTGCTGAAGGCCAAGCAAAAGCATATGCAAGTCAGATGCAATAGCTTCCATCTGTAATCTCATGACTCAGGAAATAGAGGTGTATGTATGGGGAGTGGTGGTATTCAAGGCCAGCCAGGGCTAAGTTGATAGAATCTTTCTCAACCACAAAGCAAATAGTCTTTTCTGAGTCCTTGTAGGGTTTTTATGTCTAAGTGCTAACACTGGGTGGTCTTCTAGGGTTCCTCTTAGCCAAAAGACCTTATATTGGGCTCAAAAATGCCTAAGTACAGAGATGTTGGCTTGGGCAATGCTTCTTTTACAAAGCCTGGAGGATGGACACAAAAGGGTAAGGTTAAAATAAGAAGAGTATGAATATGAGAGCAGGTGTCAGACAGTGTGAAGAAACAGAATGAAAAATTCTCAGAATAACAGCCCCATTTGGGGGTTTAAGATTAGGAGGCTGATTGCGTGTGTGTGTGTGTGTGTGTGTGTGTGTGTGTGTGTGATTAAGCTCAACAACTCAAGAGTGACATCAATGGAAAGGATCATTCTTATTAGCACCTTCTTTTTGGCACTTCTCATGTTTTAGATGGCAGCCTTTAGATGACATTAGCTAAAGCAAATTGTATATTCACTGAGATGTAATCAGAATATTAGGTTAGTAATGGTTCTCTCTTCTTCATAAGTAATTTGTTTTGTTTATTTTTGTGTTGTTTTTGAGACAGTGTCTCTCTATGTAGTCCTAGCTGTTCTAGAAGTCACAGAGACCCATCTGCTTCCTTCTCCCCAGTAGTGGTATTAAAGGTTCATGTGCCACCACACCCTGTTCTCCCTTAGTAATTTTCACATGGATTGCCATTTAGTTATACATTTGTATTGAGAACTAAATGGCTATTGATCATATCCTGAGAATCCCCTAATGTACAGGACATTAAGGACATTTTCAGGACACTAAGCCATCATTTACAAACATTAATTTATCTGAATGGTGTCAGCACAAGTAATATCAATGCCAGGCTGCCCCCTATGTCCTCACTCTGTGTTGTTGAGACTGAACCCCAAAATTCCATACATATCTTGGTAGATGACAATTGTTGAGAAGAGCATAATCAAGTAGATGAGATCAAAACCAAGTTTCTGTTCCTTCAGTCTCTAAATCAAACAGCTATAAAATGTCTTTTGTGAATTAACCCTGATAACCTGACTCCCAGGATGGGCTGGCTTTTCAATAGACAATGTTTATTTCACTCCTTATTTTTTTGCTCAAGTGTATACAGACAATTTTTGTTTTTAGAAATGATAAGAGGACTGAAGAAGGTGCAGAGTACCTCAGTTATTTAGGCTTTTCAATGTGGCAGGCACTGTTCCACTTGTATTACCCATATATCACATTTAGTCCTCTTAAAAACTCAGAACAAGACTGTGACCCCTCAGTTTAATTCATGGTTGCTCCTTGTCAATGGTTGCCAGTGCAATAAGGTACAGATCAAAGATGTGATCTGTATCCAGCCAAAACTAAACTGAATGGGGGCAGAAACTTCTATCTCCTAAAATAGGATTTTATATAAAAATGTAATTTTGGTTTATGGTAAGTGAAAGAACCAGGCAAGGGAAGACAAATGCCACAGGTTCGTATTTGGATGTGAAGCTAAAAAGCTGAGCTCATATAAGCAGACAGTATAAATGAGGTCATTAGAGAATAGGAGAAAGATAGATGGGTAAAGACAGTGGGAATGGGGTGCAGTTTGGTAGGCTGACTAACATGATAGTTGACATGGTAGATAACAATTATGTACTTAATTGGAAGTACGAGATAACAAGTAACAGGACAGGAGCCTACCATAGAGGGTCTCTGAAAGACTCTACCTACCATATCAAAGCAGATGCTGAGACTCATAACCAAACCTTGGGCAGAGTGCAGGGAATCATATGAAAGAAGGAGGAGTTAGTAAGATCTGGAGAGGATGGGAGTGCCACAAGGACTAAATATATCTGAGCACAGGGGTCTTTTCTGAGACTGACTCTCCAGCAAAGGACCATGCATGGAGATAACCTAGAACCTCTGCTCAGACGTAGCCCATGGCAGCTCAGCATCCAAGTGGGTTTCCCTAGTAAGGGGAACAGGGACTGTCTCTGACATGAACTCAGTGTCTGGCTCTTTGACCTCCCCCCTCCGGGGAGGAGTAGCCTTGCTAAGCCACAGAGGAGGACATTGCAGCCAGTCGTTATGAGACCTGATAAACTAGGGTCAGATTGAAGGGGAGGAGGACATTCCCTACCAGTGGATTTAGAGAGAGGCAGGGAAGAGAGAAGGGAGAGAGGGTGGGATTGGGAAGGAATGAGGGAGGGAGCTATGGCTGGGAAACAAATTAAATAACCTGTAATTAATATAAAAAAATAAAAATTATAAAATAAATAAATAATATATATAAGAGAAAATTCCTAACATAAGGAAATCATATATTTTCAAGGTAATTGGTACACCGTTTGCCCTGACATGACTGTAACACATTATATATATATATATATACACACACACACACATATATATATATATATATATACATACATACATGTATATAAATACATATGTATGTATGTACTGGAATGCCATACCATAATCTATAAAAATGCATAAATATTATGTGTTAATTTAAAATTAAAAACCTTTAAAGTGTGCCATTGTTAGATCAGCTCTCAAGATACTGGATCATCAACACACATGGTAATTGGACTGAGTATATAGTGACACCAAGGCTGAGAACTTCCATGCTGACCCTTGTTTGACACCGTCTACTTCATTGTCTTTATTCGTACATGTATGCCTTTCCCTTTGGGCTGCTATATTATAATTTAGTTTATGGTAAACCCAGTTTGCCAGTCTTGAGCTTTTCTTCTATTATGAGTAGGACAGTTAGCTTAGGGGCCATTGTGGAGAAAAGAAAGCGCAATGGATTGACCGTAGTGTCACCAGCATTGTCTTACAGCTGAAGAGTGTTGCAGTGTGCAGAGACAGGGCACAGAGAAAGCTGTCTGAAACAGACATGTGGAGTGAGAGTCCCCAAGGGGAGTGCAGGGTCACCCAGTGGATCCAACATATCATTCTCATGGGATTTTGCATTCTCTTGAGCTTCACAATTAAATCATTGAAACTTACAAAAGCTGTAAAATTGACCTTTGGACAATTATGATCGTTTAATATATGAAGAAAAGCTGCTGAGAAAAAGTGTGTACCTTTGAAACTTGGTCCTAAGTCAAATGTTGCCACCAAATGTCTGTAGTTAATCAGAGAAATTCAAGTACAGCCTTGCTGATTGATAGGCGTGACCAAGCAATTACCCACACTCTATAAAGCAGCCTCCTTGCAACCACTCACATATTTGCTGATACCTGGGAGAAGTACAATGTAGTTCAAGCTCTGGTGGAAATGAGAGAAAGCTCTGAAAAGACTGTTTTTTTTTTCCACCCCAGAAATAATATATTGCCCATGACCATCATTTCTCAATCTCTCTAAAGAACAAGGCTTCAAAGATTTAAATAAACTACAAGGGGATTTAGAAAGTCAGACCAGAAAGAGCCACAGCAAAGATTAGTGTCAGGAAGGCTGACAGGTAAATTGTCATTGTGGTGTGCTACGTGGAGGAAAATGTGTGCGGCCCGTCACTAATTTTCCTCACTAATTTCCCCTAACAATGGGGTGGCCCAACCCACATGATCCAAGTTCGCGGATTAGGAAGAAAGCAAAAATAATAATAATGACTATAAATCAGGCTTACTGCATCACCAAACATATTATTATTATTTAACACTTAATGAGCACCCACAGTATGCTGGAAGCTGGTCCACCTCAACACTAGAAGCTTATTTTTATTCATAACACTTCATGGAAAGTGAATAGCATAATATAGGAGTTCAAGTTCACTTCAGACTTTCAGTTCCTCAGCAGTGGGGAATAATGTTATTGGGACCAGGCCAGATCTGTAAAACCAAGGAGAAATTGTTCCTTTTGTCTGCTGTTGCTTTTTAAGGTCTGATCAATGAAAGAAGAAAGAAAGAAAGAAAGAAAGAAAGAAAGAAAGAAAGAAAGAAAGAAAGAAAGAAAGAAAGAAAGAAAGGGAAAAGAAACAAGCCCATTTCCGAGAAAGGCAGATCGGGGATGGGCAGGAAGCTAATTATATGCAGGAAGAAGGTAAAGTATCAGCTTGAAATGGGGGATCGGGAGTTGGATCTGGTTGAAACCAAGTGACTCTTAGCTGCTGAACGGGTGAATGTTTGTACAGTAATTATGCCTGTGCACTGGGACATGTTTCAGAACAAGCATCCAACCTTTACCTGCAGGCAGCAGTTCAGTCCTCTGGCTTTCAGGGTACCATGGACTCTTCTACCTACTACTCTCAAGCTGGGCATGGGGCATAGATGGAAGAGGGAGCTCAGCTGTTGATGATGTCTCCTCTCACTGCAAGTAGCTCCAAAAGGGGTGCACAATCTACTAACAGGTAATGGTATTGGACTTAAGTCTCTGAAGAGGCTAAACAGGTATCACAGCATGGCTTTCGAAGATGTGAAGAACACAGAAGCCACCCACAATCTTAACCAGGAATAACTATTCTTTTATCTCATTGATTCCATTTACTGTGGAATATACTTCTACTTCTGATAGTATGTTGACTGTATTTGTCTTTTTCCACCTATCCCTTTCTAGTTGGTCAGAGAGAAGGTTGGTAGTTACCAGGGGCAAGAAACTGAATGAGTAAGTATTGGTCAAAGGCTACAAACTTTCAGAGTTGCAGGATGAATAAGTTCCAGAGTGTAAATGTACAACAAAGAGTCCATAATAATTATGTATGGGATACTTAAAATATGTTATGTGAATACATCTTAAATATCCTAACACATATCCAGTGCTAATCACATTGAGGCAATGGATACGGTAATTAGCTTGATTGTGGCAATCATTTCACAATGTATACCGAGACACTAAGCTTGTGTTTCATATGTCAGTGATAGCTCAAATTTTCTAAAAGGTTACACTCAAACAGTACCTTATAGAATTTATAGAATCTTTAATAAGAAATAGCCAGAGAAGATGATGTTGACTACTATCAGAACAGGAAAGAAATCTTCTAAAGTTGCACAGCTACCAAATTACAAAACTAGAATTTGAGCCAAGCTCAAAGGCAGAAGCTTCTAAGAGAAAACAAGACCTGTTTAGGAAAGAAATTCTAAAAACACACAGTAACCTGTCAGTTTCCTAGAGAGAAATTTGGAATTGCATAATATTCACTTAAAATATTCTGATTTTGTTTTGTGTTTGATTTTTTTCCAGACAGGGTTTCTCTGTGTATACCTGGTATCTTGGAACACACCATGTAGATCAGGCTGGCTTTGAAGTTAGAGATCCATCTACCTCTGCTTCCTGAGTTTTGGGATTAAAGGTGTGTACCACCACACCAAGTACAATTTCATTCTCCTTGTGGTTGAATAATATTTTGTTGTATGAACATACCAAGTTTGGTTAAACATTCTTTGGGTTATTCCCCATCTTTTAGCCATTGTGTATAATTTTGTATACAAATACCCAGTCATCTTCCTGATTTGAAATAAAAGGCTGCTGTGTCTTGAAGTAGTTCCATAGTTAAGGGTTGAAAGGCATCCAACTGTTTAATATAATGGCTAGATCATCTGACCTTTCTACTAGTAAAGCACAAAGGCTGCCATTTATCCAAGTCTTCACTGATGTGTATTTTCTGTGTTTTTCATTTCGGCCATTCTGGTGGACATGGACTTGTATCTCATTATCTCACTGTGCTTTTGCTCTGCAATTCCCTAATAACTAATGGTGTCAAGCATCTCATTATGTACACTCCAGCCATTTGTATGTGAATGAGTATGTGTATGAGAGTGAGAGAGAGAGAGGTAGAGATAGATAGATAGATAGATAGATAGATAGATAGATAGATAGATAGATAGATAGCACGTTGCTCAGTTTTGATTTGGCTTGCTGTCCTTTTATTGCAATTTGCTTTCGTTGCTTTGATAGAATACACAAACCAAATCAGGGAGGAAAGGGTTCATTTTGGCTTACAATGTACAGGAAAATCAGAGCAGGAGCTCAAGCAGGAATCTAGAGGTAGGAAATGAAGCAGAGATCTCAAAAGAGTGCTGCTTCCTGGCTTGCTTTCTATAGCCTGCTCAGCTTGCTTTTGTATACAACCCAGGATCATATGTCCAGAAGTGGTATACCCACAGTGGGCTAGACTTTCCCATTCAATCATTAATAAAGACAATGCCACACAGAAATTCCAACCAGCCAATTTGATGGAAAAATTTTTTCTCAGTTGAGATCCCTTCTCCTCAAGTGATTTTAGTTTATGTCAAACCTGAGCAGCCTAAACACACAACTGTATTCTATGTAGCCAAATGGATGTGTTGTTGTGTCACTCTCTACTGGGTGGTTTTCTGTTTTGAAATATTTAGAATATTTTAAAAGTAAAAAAAAATATTTTGTGGATTATTTTCACTGCTATGCACCACTATTATAAAGGAAATCTTAAATATGTCACTAGCACTGAACTATAGTAACTATATTACTGTGCATTTATTTTAAATCTTTACATGGTAGCTATTATATGTTAGTGTTTGAGTACTACTCCTTTTATTATAAAAGATTGGTGTATTTTTATTTTTTGATGTATATACAAAATACATATGTATTTTCAACACATTCACCTCCACTTCTCTCCCTAACTTTTCCCATATGTACCGGCTACATCCTCACTCTCCATTTTTGAGAAATAACCCACAGAGTCCTCCAATCTTTACTGCCCCATATACTCATGAGTGTGGAGCCATCCACAAGAATATGGTTAATCTACCAGGATCCACACCCTTAGAGAAAAGTGGTAACCCTTCTCCAGAAGCCATTAACTGTAAATGACTCCTTGGTTAAGGGTTGGGGTGGTGAATACAACTCCTTAGGGTGGGTCTTGTGCAGGAAACCACAGATGCTGTCATGTCCAGAAGATATATTTTTTGCTGCAATTCTCCCTGACATCTGATCTTACAATCTTTCTGGCCCTCTTCTGTGATGATTAGTGAACTTTTAGGATTACGGGGTCGTAGAGATACCCATTTTCCATAGAATATTTTGAGAAAAGTCTCTCACTGAACTTAAGTTTGCCAATTTAGCTAGACTTGCTGACCAGCAAGGCCCAGAAATTGTCCTGTGTTTGCTCTCCCCAAACTGGGATTACAATAGTGTGCCACTCTGCCAGATTATTTGCACCAGTGCTGGCATACATTTTACCAAATGAGCTCTCAACCGTATCCTTTTTTTCTTTACTATTTTTTTACATGTTTACTGAGTGTGAGTATGGGTATAACGTCTCGTGACAGTGAGTTTTAAACAGTGACCATGACAGACAGACACACTCCCTCACTTCCTCATGGTACTTTCAGACCAACTTGGATACTAAAGAATAAATACAGAAGACAGCATGGTACTGGGACAGAAGACCAGTGACTTGGAATGCAAGGATAAGGCTCCGAAATACACCTTGAACAGCTGTCAGTGCCAATGTAGAACAATAAGGTTGAAGAAATCCAAGTTACATAAAGTGAGTAATCCCTACTTTTCAAAGAGCAGAAGATCTTCCCCTTTATAAGATTGCAAATGATGAAAAACAGCATGCTTCATCATGAACACCATTTGAAGAAAAGGAATGTTCAGGATATACAAGTCAACTCAGTCTTGTTCAGGCTTTCTCTCTATGCTTAACACTTGATGAGACTTGACATTTGTCCCCAAGAACTAAGACTAGGTAGGTGTATTGGTTAGGGTTTTGTTTGTTGTCAACTTGACAAAAAAGTAGAACCACTTAAGAGAAAGGAACTTAACTGAAAAATACCTCTATCTGATTGGCCTGTGGACATTTCTGAGGGTAAAATTGATTGATGTTGGAGGGTCCACCCCAATGAACATGGTGTTACCTCTAGGAAGGTAGTCTTGTCTTGAATAAGAAGCACGAATAAACTATTGTGGAGCAAGCTCGTAAGAGTTCCTCTGTGGTCACTGTTTCAGTTCCTGCCTCCACTTTCCTGCTTCAGTTGCTGCCTTGGCTTCCATCAATGATGGAAGTACTGTGCAAGATGAAGCAAATCTTTCCCTCTTTAAATAGTTTTTGGTCATGATGTTTATCACAGCCACAGAGAGGCAAACTAATACAGTGCTCAATTCTGCTTCTGCATTTGGACCACAGCTTGGGTCCTTGCAACATATTCTATGAAGGAAAGCACTTGCACTCAAACATGGAGATGGAGTAAAAGCCACTTAAGGAGGCTCAGGTCACACTGGTTACTCACTTTGAGAATCCACCTTCTGAGAGTCACTATTCCTTTAAGGTCACCTTATCTGTAAAATCTTTTATTAAGGGTATCTATGCCAAAAAAAAAAACACATCAAAAATGTTGCCAGGGCTTGTCACAAGGAAAACATTGCAGAATTGCCAGACCATCACAAAAATAGACTTGGCCTAAAAGAATAGCCCACTATGAACTAAAGCAGTTCAGGAAGCTGAGTGGCTTGATTGCCAGGATGCAGAATGGGGTAATTTAAGGATTGGCAGGTAGGTACATAATGGCACTCAGGAGTTGGTGACACAGTAACTTCCCTAAGTGCCCAGCTAGGAAGTGCCTTAAGTAGTCTTATTTTTATCCCAAATTTTGAGAATGGCAGGGCCAATTAAACACCCACTCCAGTGTTCCAAGCTAACTCATTTTGATTCCATTGAACCATTATTATTATTAAAGATAATTGTAGGTGGAAGAGGTTAGTCCAAATATGTCCCCTGAGTCTCTCACACCTTTTTTAGAGCAAACAGAGGCATACATTTTGACAAGGACAGAACCTTGCTGAGTTCTGGGTTTTTGAAAAAAAAAAAAAAAAAAAAGGCAGTTTGGAATATGTTCACTTAGGATTTTATGAAATACAATTACTGACCTCGGGTGGGTATAGGAAATTTCTTCAGTATTGGTTACAAAGGAACACTGAATCTGATATCACAATCCTGTACTTAGATTAACTCATATTTTTAGAAGGCAAAAGGCAAGACGGGTGGTGAAAAAACAGTGAACTTCCTGCAGGCTCAGTTCCAGGGGAGTTTAAGCCCTCTCTCCTTTACGCTCAAACCTAGGAAAGCACAATCTTTCCTTTGCAATGGAGTCATTAACTGATGACCAGCTGTGTGTTTTAAAAGAGTGAAATGGGAAGTAGAAACTGAAAGACACTCCATTACTTAAGAGTGTGTGCATGATGTTCATCCCTCAAACTGACTAATGGACCCAGAATAGGCCCAAGTAAGTGGAAGTCAGCTCTGGGAGCAGGGTAGGTGCTGTCCAGCCAACTCCTAGAGGGGGCACCCATCTGGGAAATTGAATTGTGCTTACCATTAGCTACCTTTCGTGTAACACAGTACCTGTTTCTTCCTTCATCAACATCCTGTCTCTTGTTCATGTCATCTCCAGGAATACCTGCTGGCTTGCTGAGATCCAGAGAAGAAAAACAAAGTGAAGTAAATTGCATGTTCTTCTTCTCCACTCTGGCTGCCAAGGCTTTGTATAGACAATGCAGGGAAAATACAAAGCCAGGAGGAGGTTGAACTGTGCAAATGTGCATCTTTCTGCTTTCTGTCTCTTGCTATCATGATACAGATATGCACACATGTGCACATACATATGCATGTGCAATGATTTTACACCAGGTGTTTTGCAAAGCTATTTTAGAAGGCAGCAAAATTAGATAGTTGAGTAAACATGAGCTCAACTAAGACATTTTTGTGGTGAGACAAAATTCCATGTTTGATCTAAGTATCTGCAATTTAGAAGCTCACAGTTACTTTTGGCTAAGGATGGTGGAAGGAATGTCTAAAGAATCTACTTAAGGGCTTAGAGCAATAGGCAAACCCACTAGTGTTATATGTCACAATGAGGAAGCAGTCTCCAGAATGAAGACTATGGCATTCTGGTGACTGCTGATATATTCTGTGAAACTTCTGCTACCCTAAAATGGCTGAGTAAAGTGGAACCTGAATATGTCCTCCCCAAGTCTCTCCCAATATTGTATATGTGTAAATATATTATACATTATGTCTCTTTTCTATAAATATATTATATGAATATTATATTACTGCCTGTATGTTTACTATATATATGCATATATTATATGAACATATATATGCACACATATATAATTTATTGCCTTTGTCTTCCCCGTTTTCTCCTTAGTTTCACTGTCACTAACAGACATTTAAACTTCAGTAGCAGAGAGGCAGAGAACTTGGCAGAGACAAGTGATTACTCCATTCATCTGTCTGTGTCTGTTCTTGAGTCTTTGGCATCTTAGCTACATTTACCTTCTGTGATCTTCCTGCCCCCTCTCTCCCCCATTTCCTTGCTGGTTGTTGTCTTGCTCTGTTGTTTCAGTTTCTTATGTGTTTCGCATCAGAACCCGTCATTTTCTGGCAGTCATAATTGCTGAACCAGAACCTTTGATATGGTCTTGTTTTAACAACTCCTTTGGTTCAGAAGTTCATCATAACTTTGTCTCTACTATGGCAGAGACTTAACATTCAGAATGTTTTCCTCAAGTAGCAAGGGTATTTGCTAGTGAATAAAATGATTTGTGAAAAAAGCAATGTGTTTGGAAACTATGTGGCAGAATAATTTTGGAATCTTCTAGACCTCTAAGTTCATACATGGATACTTGTTTAGGGTGTGATCTTCAGGATATTGTTGAAGTTTCTTCATGGCTTATTTAAATTATAATACAATGTAAGAAACAGCAGCCCCTTACCTCCAAGAGTTGGTGAGAGTACAGATGTGTTCAGTGCAAGCAGGTAAGTAAATCCTGGAAAGGAATGTTAGATTTCTTGTTTTCAATGGCTCTCCTTATATGGAAGCAGTGTTCCTAATTTATCTCTTTTATTATCACATAAAATTAGCTGGCCTGCTCATATAAAAATATGTTCAGGATATGCAAAGCCTGGACATTTCCCAGTTACCTGATTTAATTAGTAAAGAGTACCCAACACAATAAACAACTAAAATTATGATTGAAAATGTCTCTTTTAGGTAGCCCATGGCAGTTCAGTGTCCAAGTGGATTCCCTAGTAAGGGGAACAGGGACTGTCTGACAGGAACTGATTGGCCTGCTCTTTGATCACCTCCCACTGAGAAGGGTACAGCCTTACCAGGCCAGAAAGGAAGACAATGCAGCCATTACTGATGAGACCTGATAGACGAGGATCACAGGGAATGGGAGGAAGACCTCCTTTATCAGTGGACTGGGGGAGGGGCACATGTCTGGAAGAAGGAGGGAGGGTGGGGTTGGGAGGGGAGGAGAGACCGAGCTACAGGGTGGATACAAAGTGAATAAACTGTAATTAATTAAAAAAAAACATGTCTCTTTTAACTTCAAGAACAATGCACATATAATACACATATAACTTGTCATATACATCTTATACTAACAGAAACACCTGAGCCTCAAAAAATTCCTGTGTGGTTTCTGTCATTAATACCTGAACAGACCTCCAAGCATTGGAGTTCTAGAGACTTCTTTCTGCATGCAACTTACACTGAATACAACCCAAACATACAAGTGATGGTAGCCTTCAAGTTCTTCAAAATGGAGAGGGAAGCAGGTAGGTTAAGGTCTTCAGAACTTCACTCTCCCACTTCTTCTCCTAAGCCAAACTCCCAGTCTCAACCCCAGCTCTGTAGCAGACCACCTGCTACTTTATCCCTTCCTCCCTGCAGATCTCCTACAGCCCCTTCTCTTGCCCCACTCCTCTGTCTCAGGTGCTAACTCCCAGAAGCATTCCTTGGGAACTCACTGTCAGTGCCAACCAGGGAAGTAAGTAGGTTATCTTCAGATCTTCACTCTCTTTCCTCGCCTCAAAATCCAATCCTCAAGTCCCATCCCCAGATCTGTAACAGGTTATCAACCTCTCCTCCCTTTTTTCTCCTTTTCCCAGGAGACAAAGGCAATTTGGGTAGAACAATCTGCTTTTCTTCCTCCTGTGGATCCCCTCAGCACCCCACTTCTAAACAATCTCCATCTCTTAGTGTCAGTCCCCCCCAAAAGCAAGAAACACATTTTAACCAGAATTCCCTTTTTGGTCACAACTGGGAGGATCTTAGAAGCATTCCATACCAAGAAATTCACAGCCACCACAGTCTCCTAAGAACCAGAGAGGGCAACAAAAACAAATATCAAAACACCCAACCAACAAAGACAAGACCAGATACCAGCACCTAGAATTATATTTTTCTCAAACACAGATGCCTAGATACCAGCATCAGTAAAAGTCAGGACAATATATGTCCACTAGAGCCCAGAAACCATATAAGGTAGGTCCTGAGAAATGAAATATAGCTGAAGCACAAGACAAAGACCTCAAAATGGCCTTTATGAATATGATAGAGGTCCTAAGGGGAAATGAATAAATTTCTTTAAAAATGCATGTAGACAAAAAGAGTGGAATGAAATGGAGAAAACAGTTCAACACTTCCAAATATAAATAGAATCAATAATGAAAACCAAAGCTGAGCAAAAATTAGAAATTAAAAATATAGGAACTTGAACAGGAAGCTCAGAGGCAAGCCTCACCCACCAGAATATCAGAAATAAAAGAACAAATCTTGGGTATTGAAGATACGATAGAGGAAACAGACATATTGCCACAGAAAAAGAATATATTAAATTAAAAAACCCTTCCTCAAATATGTCCAGAAAATCTGGGACACTGTGAAAACACAAAATCTATATATAATATGGGTAGGGGAGGGAGAAAAAAACACAGATCAAAGAGAAAATATTTTCAACAAAATCATAGAAGAAAATGCCCCCGACTTAAAGAAGGAGGTTTCTATCAAGGTAAAATAAGCATACAGAACATTAAATAGTGTGGACCAGAAAATAAAATCTCCATATCATATAATAGTCAAAAGCACAGAACAAAGAAAGAATATTGGAAGAGGCAAGGGGAAGAAGACCAAATAACATACAAAGGCTGACCTATTAGAATAATGCCAGACTTCTCAATGGAGAATCAAAAAGCCAGAAGGGCCTGGGCATATGTTTTCCAAACTCTAAGAGACTGCATAGGCCAGTTCACACTCCTATACCTAGCAAAATTTTCATTCACAATAGAAAGGTATCACATAATAAAAGCAAACTTAAGCAGCATCTATCTACAAATTCAGCCCTATAGAAAGTGTTAGAAAGAAAACTTCAGTCTGAAGAGGCTAAGCACACCCAAGAAAACACAAGGTACAAATAAAATTAGACCAGCAAATAAAAAAAAATGGGAAAAGCACTCTTTACATCATTGTTATTAGGATATAACAAAACAAAGCGAATCAACAGACATTGCTCATAGATAACTCTTCAACATCAGCTGTCTCCATTATCCAATAACAAAGTAACAGACTAACAGAATGGATATGAAAACTGGATCAATTATTCTACTGTGTCAAAAAAAATTTTAATATCAAGGAAAAACACCACCTCAGAGTAAAAGAATGGAAAGATATATTTCCAAGAAAATGGACCTATAAAGCAAGCTGGTATATTTAATATCTGACAAACCAGACTTCAAAAAAAAAAAAAAAAAAAGACTAATCAGAAGAGATAAGGAAGGTCAGTACATACACATCAAAGGAAAATTCTGCTAAGAGGACATTGCAAATCTTAACATCTATGCACCAAACACAAGGGAACCAAGTTCATAAAAGAAACACTACTAGACGGGAGGGGCAAGATGGCGGCGCCGGGAGGACTCTCATTCTGAGCAGCAGCACAGCAGGATCAGCACAGTGACCAGCAATCAGAACACAGTTCATAAAACACAGTCATTGTGTTTCCCAGGTGAGAGAATACCCCACGGTGGGGGATTCAATCAGCTTTTAACTCACCCAGCTAAACCGCAGAAGAGATCCCGGTTCCGCCAGACGCTTGGCTGCCGGCCGTCAGCCCCAGCCCCAGCCCAGAGCCACAAGCCAGTGTCTCTGGTCACGGTCCCAGACTGAACCGTGTGCACCACACTATCAGAGACTGGAATTTTCAGTCGAGAGATAACCTCAGGTTTCAGGAAACGATTGGGACCGGCCTAAGGTCACCCAGACATCCCCTGGAAAAGACTCTGGTTCCACGGGCACCCCAGGAGCCAGGCCAAAGCCAGAGCCGGGGACCCAGGTTCCAGCACAGAGCCCTGCCTGCCTGCGCGCCTGATTCGACGCCAGAGATAGAAACGGCGGGTCTGATCTCAGAGCACTCAGCCGACACCCCCAACCTGAAAAGGTCCCCGGAAAATTACCCAGCTTAGGGAGGCACTCAGGCTCCCAAAAGCCGCAAAGGCAGACACAGGCAGTTTCTGCGCACCAGACAGCTGGCAGAGACTGAGCCGCCATCACACAGCTGTGCTCTAGGCACAGGCAGTTTCTGCGGCCAGCCAGCTGGCGGACACTGAGCAGTGTGCACCAGGGCAAAAAAAGACACTGGGAGTCCGTGTCTCCAGAGAATCCACGGGGAAGGAAGGAAACTACTGACCTAAATCACCCAATCCTTCCCTAGAAAAAGTCTAGCAGTCTAGTGGGGCCGAGGCGCCAACACTCAGCTGTGCTCCAGACACAGGCACAAACAGTTGAGTCGCACCTGATGTCCAATTGGGTCACAGCAGGTGATCATTAAATTTACAACAAGAAACCCAGAAACAGGGCAGCTGCCCTCAGGACTTCCCTGGGTGAGAGGAGAACCCTCTCGACTAACAAAGACCACAGTTACCACTCAGGTCTATATCCCTGAGGTGAGCAACTCCCGAAAAAACACCAGCCATCCAGGGACTATACCCAAAAAGCTGAGAAGACATCCTTCAGGAAAAACCAGCTTTCTGCAAAGGGGACTCTCTCCACCACAGGATCCCCAGGAACCACCAGAAAATAACCCCAAACACCTAAGATAACACAATGGGTAGAGGCCAGCATAAAAGCTCAAGCAACAAAAGACATAGCAATATGGCATCTCCAGAACCCAGTTACCCAGGGGCAAGTAGCCCTGGATACCCCACCATAACTGAAATCCAAGAAGATGACCTAACATGTATGCTCATGAAGATGATAACAGAGGAAACAAATAAGATTCGTAAAGACATAGAGGAAGATAAACTCAAACAGAATATTGCCATCCGTAAAGAAATAGAGGAAGCTGCAGCCAAACAGTTTATGGCCTTTAGAAAGGAAATGCTTAAAACACTGAATGAAATGATAGAAACAGAGTTGAAGGAACTAAAAGAAAAACAGGAAAGTACAATCAGACAGGTGAAGGAAGTAAACAAAACAACTCAAGACCTGAAGATAGAATTGGAAAAATTAAAGAAAACACAAATGGAAGAAATAATGGAAAGGAAGAATCTAGGGAAGAAAACAGGAACTACAGAGATAAGCGTAACCAACAGACTACAAGAGATGGAAGAAAGAATCTCAGGTGTAGAAGATACAATGGAAGAAATCGATGTATCTGTCAAAGAAAATGTTAAATCCGAAAAATTCCTGACACAGACCGTCCAAGAAATGCAAGACAATATGAAAAGACAAAACCTAAGAATAATAGGTATAGAGGAAAAAGAAGACTCCCTTCTCCAAGGCCCAGAAAATATTTTCAACAAAATCATTGAAGAAAATTTCCCCAACTTAAAGGAGTGGCCAATAAGAATACATGAGGCCTACAGAACACCAACAAATTTGACCAGAAAAGAAAATCCTCCCGCCACATATTAATCAAAACAATAAGTATACAGAACAAAGAAAAAATACTAAAAGCTGCAAGGGAAAAAGGCCAAGTAACATATAATGGCAAACCCATTAGAATCACACCTGACTTTTCAACAGAGACTATGAAAGCCAGAAGGGCCTGGACGGATATCATGCAGACCCTAAGAGAACACAGATGTCAGCCAAGGCTACTATACCCCGCAAAACTCTCAGTCCTCATAGATGGAGAAAACAAGATATTCAATGACAAAAACAAATTTCAACAATACCTACAAACAAATCCAGCATTACAGAAGACACTGGAAGGGAAAATACAACCCAAGAAAGCTAGCTACATTCAAGAAAACACAGGAAATAAATAACCTCACTTCAGTAAAACAAAAAGCAACCAAGCACACAACAGTATGACCACCGCCAACATCAAAATCAAGAGATCTAACAGCCACTGGTCATTAATCTCTCTCAACATCAATGGACTCAACTCTCCAATAAAAAGACACAGATTAACACAATGGATATGTAAACAAACCCAGCAATCTGTTGCATACAAGAAACACACCTAAGACACAAAGATAGACATTACCTGAGGGTAAAGGATTGGAAGACGACTTTCCAAGCAAACGGACCCAAGAAGCAAGCAGGAGTAGCCATTCTAATATCTGATAAAATAGACTTTCAACCAAAATTAATAAAAAGAGATGGGGAAGGACACTTCATACTCATCAAGGGAAAATTCCACCAGGAAGACATCACAATCCTGAACATCTATGCCCCAAATACAAGGGCACCCACATTTGTGAAAGAAACATTGATAAAATTTAAAGCACATATAGATCCCCACACATTAATAGTGGGAGACTTCAACACCCCACTCTCAACAAAGGACAGGTCAACAAAACAGAAATTAAACAAAGAAACAATGTCTCTGACAGAGGTCATGAATCAAATGGACCTAACAGACATTTACAGAACTTTACACCCAAACACAAAAGAATTTACCTTCTTCTCAGCACCTCATGGAACCTTCTCCAAAATAGACCATATAGTGGGTCACAAAGCAAGCCTCAACAGATACAAGAAGATTGAAATAATCCCATGTATCTTGTCTGATCACCATGGAATAAAGCTGGACCTCAACAATAACAGAAATAACAAAAAGCCTACACATACATGGAAACTGAACAACTTGTTACTAAATGACAGCTGGGTCAGGGAAGAAATAAAGAAAGAAATTAAAGTCTTTCTAGAAATCAATGAAAATGAAGATACAACATACCCGAACCTGTGGGACACAATGAAAGCAGTGCTAAGAGGAAAGTTCATAGCACTAAGTGCCTTCAAGAAGAAATTCGAGACAGCTCATTCAAGCACCCTAATGGCTCACTTAAAAACCCTAGAAAAAGAAGAAGCAGACACACCAAGAAGGAGTAGACGGCTGGAAATAATCAAACTCAGGGCTGAAATCAATCAATTGGAAACAAATAAAACAATTCAAAGAATCAATGAAACCAAGAGCTGGTTCTTTGAGAAAATCAACAAGATCGACAAACCCTTAGCCAGGCTAACTAAAAGGCAGAGAGACACCACCCAAATCAACAAAATCAGAAATGAAAAGGGGGATATAACTACAGACACTGAGGATATCCAAACAATCATTAAGACTTACTTCAAAAGTCTATATGCCACAAAATTTGAAAATCTAAATGAAATGGACAATTTTCTTGATCGATTTGACTTACCAAAGCTGAATCAGGACCAGGTAAATGAACTAAATAGTCCTATATCCCCCAAAGAAATAGAAGTGGTCATCAAAAGTCTCCCATCCAAAAAAAGCCCAGGACCAGATGGCTTCAGCGCAGAATTCTACCAGACCTTCAAAGAAGAGCTAACACCAATTCTCTTCAAACTATTCCACAAAATAGAAACAGAAGGAATATTACCAAATTCATTCTATGAAGCCACAGTCACCTTGGTACCTAAACCTCACAAAGACTCAACAAAGAAAGAGAATTTCCGGCCAATCTCCCTTATGAACATTGATGCAAAAATACTTAATAAAATACTTGCAAACCGAATCCAAGAACACATCAAAGATATCATCCACTATGACCAAGTAGGCTTCATCCCAGGTATGCAGGGGTGGTTCAATATACGGAAATCCTTCAATGTGATCCACCATATTAACAAACTGAAAGAAAAAACCACATGATAATCTCCCTAGATGCTGAAAAAGCCTTTGACAAAATCCAACATCCATTCATGTTCAAAGTATTGGAGAGATCAGGGATACAAGGCACATATCTAAACATAGTAAACGCGATATACAGCAAACCTATAGCCAACATCAAACTGAATGGAGAGAAACTTAAAGCAATCCCACTGAAATCAGGGACAAGACAAGGCTGCCCACTCTCTCCATATCTCTTCAACATAGTACTGGAAGTCCTTGCTAGAGCAATAAGACAGTTGAAGGAGATCAAGGGGGTACAAATTGGAAAGGAAGAAGTCAAATTATCACTATTTGCAGATGATATGATAGTATATGTGAGTGACCCCAAAAACTCTACCAGGGAACTCCTACAGCTGATAAACACCTTCAGCAAAGTGGCCGGATACAAAATTAACTCAAAAAAATCAGTAGCCCTCCTGTATACAAAAGACAAAAGGGCTGAGAAAGAAATTAGGGAAACAACACCCTTCACAATAGCCACAAACGACATAAGGTACTTCGGAGTAACCCTAACCAAGGAAGTCAAAGACTTGTATGAAAAAAAATTTCAAATCTCTGAAGAAAGAATTAGAAGAAGATATGAGAAGATGGAAAGATCTCCCATGCTCATGGCTTGGAAAGATTAACATAATAAAAATGGCCATCTTACCAAAAGCAATCTACAGATTCAATGCAATGCCCATCAAATTACCAACACAATTCTTTACAGACCTGGAAAGAAAAATTCTCAACTTCATCTGGAATAACAAGAAACCCAGAATTGCTAAAACAATCCTCTACAATAAAAGATCTTCCAGAGGTATCTCCATCCCTGATCTTAAGCTGTACTATAGAGCAACAGTTTTAAAAACTGCATGGTACTGGCATAGAAACAGAATGGTGGATCAATGGACCCGAACAGAGGACCCAGAAATAAACCCACACACTTATGGACACCTGATCTTTGACAAAGATGCCAAAACCATACAATGGAAAAAAGATAGCATCTTCAACAAATGGTGCTGGTCTAACTGGATGTCTACATGTAGAAAAATGAAAATAGATCCATACTTGCCACCCTGCACAAAACTGAAGTCCAAGTGGATCAAAGACCTCAACATAAAACCAGACACATTAAATCGGCTTGAAAAAAAAGTGGGAAATACCCTAGAACTCATTGGTACAGGGGAAAACTTCCTGAACAGAACACCAACAGCACAGGCTCTAAGAGCAACAGTCAATAAATGGGACCTCATGAAACTGAAAAGCTTCTGCAAAGCAAAGGACACCGTCATCAAAACAAAGCGACCACCTACAGATTGGGAAAGAATCTTCACCAACCCTTTATCTGACAGAGGACTCATATCCAGTATATATAAAGAATTAAAGAAGCTGAAAAGCAGCAAACCAAGTAATCCACTTAAAAAATGGGGAACAGAGCTAAACAAAGAATTCTCTGTAGAGGAATACCGAATGGCAGAGAAGCACTTAAAGAAATGCTAAACCTCACTAGCCATTAGGGAAATGCAAATCAAAACAACCCTGAGATTTCACCTTACACCCATGAGAATGGCCAAGATCAAAAACTCAAGTGACAACACATGCTGGAGAGGTTGTGGAGAAAGGTGAACCCTTCTCCACTGCTGGTGGGAATGTAAACTTGTATAACCACTCTGGAAATAAATCTGGCGCTTTCTCAGACAACTAGGAATAGCGCTTCCTCAAGGTCCAGCCATACCACTACTGGGCATATATCCAAAAGAGGCTCAAGTACACAAAAAGGACATTTGCTCAACCATGTTTGTAGCAGCTTTATTTGTAATAGCCAGAAGCTGGAAACAACCCAGATGCCCCTCAACTGAAGAATGGATGCAGAAATTGTGGTACATCTTCACAATGGAATATTACTCAGCAATGAAAAATAAGGAAATCATGAAATTTGCAGGTAAATGGTGGGATCTGGAAAGGATCATCCTGAGTGAGTTGTCCCAGAAGCAAAAAGACACACATGGTATATACTCACTCATATAGACATACAACATAGGACAAATCCACTAAAACCTGTGCATCTAAAGAAACTAAGCAATAGAGAGGACCCTAACTAAAATGTCCGATCCCCATCCGGAAAGGCAAAGAGGATGGACATCAGAAGAAGAAGAAAACAGGAAACAACCTAGGAACCTACCACAGAGGGCCTCTGAAAGCCTCTGCCCTTCAGACTATCAAAGCAGATGCTGAGCCTGATGGGCAACTGTTGGGCAGAGTGAATGGAATTTTATGTAAGAACTGGGAAATAGTAAGAGCTGGAGAGGACAGGGTCTCCACAAGGAGAGCAACAGAACAAGAAAATTTGAATACAGGGAACTTCCCAGAGACTCATACTCCAACCAAGGACTATTCATGGAGATAACCCAGAACCCCTGCACAGATGTAGCCCAGGGCAGTTCAGAGTCCAATTGGGTTACCTAGTAATGTGAAGAGGGACTGCCTCTGACATAATCTGATTGGCCTGCTCTTTGATCACCTCCCTCTGGGGGGGAGCAGCCTTACCAGGCCATAGTAGAGGACAATGCAGCCACTTTTGATGTGAACTGACAGACTAAGATCAGAAAGGAGAGGAGAACCTCCCCTATTAGTGGACTTGGGGAGTGGCATGCAAGCAGAGGGAGGGGGGGAGGGTGGGATTGGGAGGGGAGGAGGGAGGGGCTTATGGGGGGATGCAGAATGAATAAAGTGTAATTGATGAAAAATTTAAAAAAAAAGGGAAAAAATAAAAATAAAAAAAAAAAGAAACACTACTAGAGTTGAAATCACATGTGAACATTCATACAGTGACAGCGAATGACTTCAATACCCGGCTCTTGCCAATAGACAGGTCATCCAGACAAAGACGAAACACAAAAATACTGGAGCTAACGGATGTCATAAACTAAATGGTTTATGACAAATTGATGTATACACAACCTTTCATCCAAACACAAAAGACAATACCCCTTTTCATTACTGCATGGAACTTTCTCCAAAATTTACCACACAGATATGAATATATTGTTTAAAAAACATTTTAAATTTTAAAAAAGGAGAAAAAATAAGTTCCCCCAAATGGATGTCAGCTAGCAGAGCATACTATCTAACTTCTACAGCATACTATGAAGCCCTCCATTGTGTTAGAAGACTGGAAGGGGTAGAAGAAGAAGCAAGATGGTGAAGTCAAAGGTCACTCAACAAATCAAAGGTAGAGCTCTCCAGCTGTAAGCTCTAGCCATTAGATTTTAAACATTCTTCACACAGTCCTTACAGGATCTGCCACTGTCATAGGAAGGCATCGAGGGCTAATAACAATAGTAAATAACCAAATTATCATGACTTTTTTTTTTAACTCATCTATTGGACATTTTCTAATACTATCTCTATCTTGTCAGGAGCAACAGCTACCTTGTCTTTGTAACTCTGGTTTGTTTCAGGCTCTGTCTTTTCCAAAACCTCAGAGAACACCTGTGAAAAAATAATCCACAAAACACTACTGGCTCAGAGCTCTCAGCCACACTCCTAGCTCTTGAACTGTGAGCCGAGGAGCCAGTATTTGGCGTTGTTCTCTGCACTGAGACTGGAGTGAGAGGGAGATTCAGGTTCAGTTTGCTGTAGAAGCAAGAACTTAACAAGGAGGAATTAATGGGCCAAACAAAGAGGAATGACTTAGCCCAAGGGTCTTCAAGAGAATTTGGTTTCAGTTTTATCTGTGTAGTCCCAGAAACACCTAGCAAGAACATTTTGAATACTTAGGTGAGACCAAGTATAGGGAGCTGGGGTGAGAGAAAGTAAGGGATGCAGCCCTCTGAAATTGCTGGAAGAAAAGTAAGGTGGCTCAGGAGAGTCAAAGACTAAAGGCTGTTTGTGGGAGTTTTGTGGAGACCAACTTTCTTTATCATCTACCCACAAAGAACTGGCCTCAACTCTCTCATAATTAATCCCTAGTTCTCAGTGAAGCTGATATTATAGAATAATGGCTCAAGTTATAACTCAGGTTATCTCAATGTGAACTAGCAGTTATTTAATGTATCAAGAAGGTCCACCGTCAGATAATGTCTACATTCAATAAATTTGATGCCTTCAGGACTAGCTACATATGCAAAGGGATTTATTTTAAAGATAACTCAGATGATTTTGGCAACCATGGGTATGTCAATGACTGCATTACTCATAAAGATTAGCTAGTTCTTTATCTCAAATATACAAAATCCAAGAAAGAAAGGCAACCAATAGAATCTATATTATTTACTGTTTCAGGAACTGAAAGATGACAGCTGTTTTCAACTAATCTTTAATTTTTTTTTTACAGAATAGTAATTCAAAATTAATTATTATGGGCTGCTGTATAATATTTTAATACAATTACACAATACCTAAACATATTTTTATTTAGTACACTTCTCAAACATCAGAACAGTTTTCTGTAAAACTAGTACAATGACTTTGTAAAACTGCTTTAGAGTTTCTTAAATATATAGACATATACCTACCATATGGTCTTTTCCTAAGAATTTACCTATGAAAAAGAATGAACATGTCTGTATAACGGCTGGTACATGAATATAAATAGCAGCTTTGTTTGAAACAGCTATAACCTAGAAACAGCCCAAATGTCTAACCACAAAAGCATACAGAAATAAATTATGATATATGGATTAATAAATTATAGAACAGCAATAAAAATACTGAACTCTTGCTAAATGGCAATGCATTGATAAAACTCAAGATATTTTGCCGACATAAAAAATCTAGAAAACAAAGGGTACATATTGTATGGTTGCATTTATAAAAAATCACGAACTATAAATTAATATCTAATGACAAAACAGCAATGGTTTACTTCTTGAGATGAGGGAGAACTCAAAGTTGGAAGGAAAGGTTTAGAAGGAGGCCTGAGGAAAGTTTTGCAGTCACAATGTAGTCATTATCTTGCATACATTAGTGGTTTCCTACATATATATATATACACACATGTATATATCAACAACTATTAAAGTATATACATTTAAATGAATTCATTTAATTGAATATCAATAAAAGAAAGGAGGCAGAGAGGTTCTTTCATCCTGAAAGTCCAGGCACAATGACTTTGTAAAACTGCTTTAGCTAGGTTTAGGGTCACACTGGAAATTTATTTCCCACTCAGTTAATGAGCAAATTCCAGTTGCACCATTTTGCCCAGCCATGTTTGCTTTTCCTTTCACTTATACCCATGGGGATTAGAGACCTCCTTTTGTAGGGCACTGTTTTGGGGGAATGTAGAAGTAAGTCTGTAAATCTTTCTCAGACTGGAGTCAATTATCAAATTGTACAAGTCTTGGCTGCATGAACACATTATGATAGATTTGAGACTGAACAAAGGGAAAGCAACATGGGCAACCAGACTATCCTGGCCATGTGCTGCATACTGAGGATCCAGTATCCCCTACTAGAAGAGCAGAAAGTCAGGTTTGGAGCCCTCTGGTCTTGTCCTTCAAATATTCATCCCAGCCAACTCTGTCTCAGGCTGTTGAGACAGGTATATTCCCGTTCTTGTCTTTCTAGTATTATTGTGTTTTCAGAGTTAATTATTTTGGACAAAAGTTCTGTATCAAGAATGCCCTTGGGAAATATTTACTGACAGTCTCTTTGGCCCATCAGGGAAGCACCTTCCCTCTGGCATTTCCTGATAATCTCTCTAGAGTTCAGATTCTCTTTAACGGCGAGTCTCAGGTCCCAGCATCTTAAATTCTACTTGGTGAAGGAAGAATCTGACACACCAGGGACTGGGGACACACATAAATGAAGTCATGGAAAACAGTGCTCTTTGCCTTGCTCCATGTTCTACAACAATCTCTATTTTTGGAGATACACACAGAGGTAGCTCGTTTTTCAGATATATTTCATTTGATTGTTATGAGAAACAGAGCTGATTGTCTTTTTTTACAGATGGAATATGAAATTCGAATGACATAAAATTCCTTGACAAAATGAAAAGACCTAGCTAGTGATACAGCCTCAGTTTGAATCTTCAGCAGAAATTCCACTAAAGCATGTTGGAGACCAAATGGGATAATTGTTATGTTGTTCAGGCAATTCAACTGGCCTTCCCTTTGGGATCTTTAGGGTCCTGACAACATCCTATGTAAGTACCTGCATCCTATGACATCATCTGGGCCAGGAACATAGTGACCTGTTGGCCAATGCTACTCTCTCTTACTCCCATTCTTGATCTCTCCCCTCTCCTTCTTCTCTCTCTGTCAGGACGCCCCTCCCCCGACTATGTTTCTCTCTTTCTCTCTCTCTCCCTCTCTCTCCATCCACATCCAATAAATCTCTTTCATATAATACCTGTTGTGTGCGTGGCATCATTTTAAAATAAATACTAACATTTGGTGCCAAAACCAGGGAGGGCTCTTCTAGCAATGTTTAGACATGCTAGAATCCATCTTCACATGCCTGCCCACAACAAATCTTTCTCTCACACCCTCATCTCCTGCTCCTTTCATGATCTGCTTAACCTGTTTTTGCCTGCTGCTGCCGCCACATGCTTCTGTTCCACTTGTGGCAGCTGCTCAGATGTGTTTGTGGTGTGGTCGCTGACTCCCTCATCTGCAATGGTCTTTCACGATCGCTTGCTCGCTCATGCTGGTCTTCACTACTAGGTAAGTCAGGCCTTAGGACTGCACAGCACTGAAGGGTTTAAAACTGCCCTCAAAGGGCTTTCAACTTTGCCACCGCCTCCGGCCCCAAGAATTAGGGTTTTAAATTTCTTTCCTCTCTTGCATGCTTATGTGTGGAGCAAGGTTTTTGAATTGTGCTCACACTCAGCCGTGCTCAGCCGTGCCACCCATGGACCCTTTAGAACTGCTGTTGGGCAGGGCTCACTACGCCCTCAGTAAGGCCCCGGATCCTGCGACCCAGTCTCACTATACCACCACAGCCACTCACCTCACAAGCAGCCATGTTGATTTTAGACTAGAGAAGGATGCTATGCACTGGAGCCTCACAGATGTTCGCTCCTCCCCTATCGCACAGGACTCCAAGCTTCATGTTCTAAACACTGGCTTTCAAAATATCTCTGATCTCTAAGCCCCTACTTCCCAACTTTAAAAAATACATTCTTTTCTTCCTAATTTCTGTACACTCTTCCCTTAAAAATTATTTTAAAATGCTGTAAATTCTTATCTAATGATTTATATGATTTGCTCATTGGATTTATGTTTATAAGACTTCCTTAGTAATAATTATCATCTCCTTTTAGACTAAAAACAAGACTCATTTAAATGGGTATGGATTTTTATATACATTTAAAGTTATATTTTTACAATATGCTATATATAATTCAACCCTGCTTCAAAATAACTTTATATGATGCTAAAATTTCAAGGTTATAAAGGTCTATTCAAATTAAAGCTAATTTAAAATGTAGTGTAACTGCCTATGTTTTTATCAGTTCTTAAATTAATAAATAAATCTTTCTCCTGCCACGAGCTGCCTATGATCTGTATTCACCACTAGACTTTCTGGCCAATGGATTTGATACAACAAATTTAAATGTAATTTAAAAATTCTTCTATAGTGTTCTACTATGTTGTTTATTCTAAATCTAATAACTTGGGGTTTAATAAGTAAAAGTTTTTTGCCTAAATATCGTTAAACTATATGGTATAATTCCAAGGATACTCTAAATTAAGATCTATTAATTTTAGGGGCATTTATTTGTTTGTGTTAAAACTTGATCATTGTGCTATATCTTCACTATCAAAAAGGTTAAAATATGCTTGGTCCTATTTTCTGAATATGGTAATAGTATTAATCTATAATATAGCCTTAGACTCTTATAAGCTATGGACTTTTTATATACTAAATCATAAGGAAACTGTTATACTCTCGCTTTCATGAACTATGTTTATGACTTTTAAGGCTCCAGCTTAACAGGGAGGAAACCTAAAGTCCTACAAATGCAACTTAATAGTCATTCATTTCATAGATGATCAAGTCCACTAATGTGTCCAAAAATATATTTGTAGTCCTACAGGTACAAACATGGTCTCAGTGCTATCTTAATTTAAGGGGGCTAAGGATGGTCCCTGAAACCCCCATACAGGAGTTGGTAAACATGATTTTTAAGGCCTGAGAGTTTTCCCGATAGGCTCAGCTACAGCAAAAACTATGCTCCAGACCTTGGCTGCTGCTCTGAGGCTGTTGGCATTCCAGCATAAAACAACAACAACAACAACAACAATAATAAACAAGAACAAGAGTTCTGCAATGTCCCATCCCGCCGGAGTATAGCCAAAAGTCAACTCCTCCAGGTAACTGTTTCAAATGAAGAAAGGAAGGATAGTGGCCCCGCCAGCCTCAATAAGCCATGATTGCCTACTGGCAGACTGGCCTCTGGAAGTCAAAATGCCCCCATGCAGGTTTGTTCTCTGTGCCCAATAATGGAGGCTCAACCAGCACAAGAGTCACAGACACTTCCAGCCTTCGAGCTCCTTGACCTGGTGGAGGACAAATGGCTCCTAAATTTAGTGACCTCTACTGCCCTTGCCCAGCCCAGGGTAGCATCACAGGCCTATTTTAACCTCACACTTGGGTCCCACAGTCATATTGCCAACTTCTGTCTTGGGAAGTCTCAGATGCCTTCTCAGTCCTCTTCATAAGCAAGAGACCAGGCCTTAATCAGGTCTTTTACTGTCAGGTCCAGTCACAGTCGGCTTTGTTGCCAGACTCAAGAAACAGGTCTAAGATTTAATCTTTTACCATCCCTTTTGCTAAAGGACAATAAATGTTTGTAACAGTCTCATTTATGTCTAATGGTAAATAAATAGATACAAAGGCCTAAGCATACACAGAACCAGAAAAATTGAACACAGGGGTCTTCCCAGAGACTCATACTCCAAACAAGGACTATTCATGGAGATAACCTAGAACCCCTGCACAGATGTAGCCCAGGGCAGTTCAGTGTCCAAGTGGGTTACATAGTAATGGGAAGAGGGACTGCTTCTGACATAATCTGATTGGCCTGCTCTTTGATCACCTCCCCCTGAGGGGGGAGCAGCCTTACCAGGCCACAGAAGATGACAATGCAGCCACTCCTGATGTGATCTAATAGACTAAGATCAGAAGGAAGGAGAGGAGGACCTCCCCTATCAGTGGACTTGAGGAGGGGCATGTGTGAAGAAGGGAGAGGGAGGGTGGGATCAGGAGGGGAGGAGGGAGGGGCTTTTGGGGGATACAAAATGAATAAACTGTAATTAATAAAAAAAATTCTAAGAAAATGTTGTTTGAGGGTCTAAAAAAGTGTTTTACAAACTTAAAATTTGGTTAACACTTCCTTCCATAATATGTAATCATACTAAAAGTTAAGATCAAGTGAGCTTTTGCCCCTTCTACTTCACAAAAGGCCTTTCCAGAGTTCACCTTATAACACAACCATGTATGTATACTCCCTTTTTGACAGTGTATATTTCAATGCATATTACATGTTTAATGTAATATGTCTAATCTTAGCATATCTAAAGTTTTATCTCCTTTGTAAAACTTAAAAGGAGTCTTATAAGCTGAAGAAAATCCACCTGAATCCACCTCTCAGGTGGGTTGGGTTCCAGATAACTACTGCACTTATTGCCTATCTGAGAGGGTGGGATCTCCCTCACCCTGGCCTCTTTCTCTGGTTTTGGGACTCCTCTTTCCTGGCTACCCAATCACTACACCACTCATCCAACACCTTCAGACTGATGAGTTCTTTTCCATGGTCTGCATAAACATTCCCCTTTGTCTGAGACACTGACCAGTATCTCTCCATTTCATTGTGGAACAGAAGTACCCTCCCTTCTCGCCTACCCTCAAACAGACACCTTCCCTTGGGTGAATAATCTTTTTCTTTTTACGGACACAGTCTCTTAGCTTTTCCTTTCCTCTCAGGCTTCGGACAGACAGTTGAAAATCCTATTTCTAGGTGAGCCATGTCTCCTGGGAGTCTTCCCCTTGGCCCCTGGCACTGTTTGTGATGACCTGTTTTGCCACCTTTTGCCCCCATACCTCTGGTTTTCCTGCACTTTGTGGGGACTCTCCAAAGACTCGCAGAACTGATAGTAAGTGGATCACCAGCGAAGAAATCAATCATATTTAGCTACTTCCTGTTGACACTAGGGCAGAGATAGGGAGGTCAAATGGTTGAAATGTTGGTCAAGCCTGGGAACAGTAGGCTGTTATGATACTGTCCAGGGTCTGTGAGAACATCCATGGCTGGGAGTGAAAGTTCAGGTCTGCCTTGACATGTCTGTCTGTGAGGTTAGACTGGAGTACCTGTGTATAGCTGTTTTGGTCATGTCTTGGATATAGGAAACACCTGGCAGGATACTGAAATGCACATATAGGCAGAAGACAAAGTTAAGTAGGTTACAGAGAAAATTTCTTTAAGTGCACATTACGTTTAGGTGTATGTTTGAAACATTTTGGGAGAGCGAACAAAGACAGAAGAATAGACTTGAACATAGGAACCTCTACTTACCCAATATATGACAATAATTTAAGAGTTTGCTTTGGATCTGTCATCTAAGCAAACTGAGGCCAAGTTTGGTTGCAGAAACATGTAAGCCAGAGGCCCTTAAAGGAGGCTCTAGGTGTACAAATCTACAATTATTTAGAAGGCAACTCAGTGGAGAGCTTAGGTGTATGGTGGAAGACACGATTCCCATGGGTGAAGAGAGAAAAGTCAGTTCTGCCAAGCCCCGTCTCTCCTCAAGACTTTCACAGCAGTGGGATGCAGCAGACGACATTCACCGCTCACTCATGTTTGACCATGTGACTGAGGTCAGTCAGTGGATGGTGAGAGTTAAAAGATTAATTGCAGAAAAGAGAAGTCTGTCTTCAGAGGCACCTGAGTGCCAGACAATACCAGGCTTCCAACAGTCTTCATAATACTGGGAGCTTCCCAGACTCACTTCACATGACTTACTATGCCTTGGTGTGGAAGGTCCTCTTCTCACTTGGCTCCCTCTTACCACCAGGGGGATGATTGGTCCTTTTGGGCATGACCAAAGATCCTACTTGGGCCACTGCAAGATCATTTGTTACTCATAATATGTACATTTCAATAAACATCTCAATAGTGGGAAGTGGGTAGGAAAGGTGAGCCATTCTGATGCCAAACTGGTTCTTTCTGGTGTCAGCTTCCCTCCTCCAAGAATACCACTCCTTGTTTCATTCATCAAGAAGGGCTTTGATGTGCACAGCCAGATTGTTACCTGCTTTTCTCAAAATTAGACTGAGAAGCATATTCTTTGTAATATGGCCCAGTGTCTTTGGCTAATTTCATTTCAGCCTGATAATAGATTCAAACAACTCGAAAAAAAAGGCTAAAATGGTGTGCTTTAGGCCCCAAACCAACGGCTCCAGGTTCTCTCAGCATTCCTCAGTCCCTATCTGGTGCTAGTTAATGCTAGCAACTCCACCCTCTACCCTGAAATTTTCAGGGCAGGGGCTTCCTTTTCTCCTCACCACCATGTAATCTAGACATTTTGGAGACCTTGCTTTTTCCTCTCAGTCTTATCCGCTTGCATGGCGACCAAGAGCTGTTTTCAACGAAACTACCTTTATATACTTTAACTTACCTTACATGAGAAGCAGCCCAAGCTCCTCATTTTTTAATTAAACAAAAAGGGAGGAATATTATTTTGTGCAGGCAATTCAACTGGCTTTCCTTTAGGAACCTTTAGGCATCATCTGGACCAGGTACATAGTGACCTGTCAGCCACTCCCTCCCCTTTACTCTCTTGCTCTTGATCTCTCCTCATCTCCTGATCTCTCCCTTCTCTCTGTTAGGGTGCCATTCCCACTGCCATCACTCTTTCATTTTCTCTCTCTCTCTCTTTCTTCACTTCCATCCAATAAATCTCTTTCATATAATACCTGTTGTGTGTGTAACATCATTTTAAAATAAATACTAACAATAATGTTCACCAAATACATAACACTGGGTCTGGGGCAAGCCATGGCTCTTGGTTTTCTCTCTTCCAAACTCCATGTTTTACCCACAATGACTTGACCTTAATAAGGGGAGAACTCATTACTATTTGCTCATCTCACAGCTCTTAGACTTGCTTTCCTTATACACATCCTCAAATCTGGTTCCCAACACTCATCTTTGCTTTTTTTAATTTTATTTTTTCAGGTTTACTTATTTTATTTATTTATTTATAATCATTATTAATTACAATTTATTCACTTTGTATCCAAGATGTAGCCCCCCCGTTTCCTCCCAGTCCCCCCTTACCCCCTTCTTCTTTCCCTATGCCTTTTCCCTAGTCCATTGATAGAGGAGGACCTCCTCCCCTTCTATCTGACCCTAGTCTCTCAGATCTCATCAGGATTGACTGCATCATCTTCCTCTTGAGATAGAATCTTAACTAGGTAGTCTAGCCTGACCTGGAACTTGTGATATACTCAGCAGTCTGGAGTATTGGCATTTTGGGTATATGCTACAATGCCCAGTTCATCTTTTATTTAATTGGTCCACATTTTATCTACTCCAATGAGAAGCTGGAGTTTTGCTTCATAAGCATTTCCAAATATTTCAAAACAAATCTTTAATTATGTTGTACATAAAAATACCACCACTTATCACAGTATTTTAAAACTATATCTTATGATTAAAACTTTCTATTTGATTCCGAGATTTTATGTCAAATATCCTAACATGAAAATATTAAACACTCCCACTCAAAACAATATCATTAATTTAAACAAGAATATGAACAGGACCAAAAATGTAATTAAAATCACTCTGGATAGCTAGACGTGTGAAGGATTCATGCTTGGATTACTGTTGGGTTTTGGCTTTGGGAAAGCAGTGTTAAACAGGTAGAATGAGACAATGAGGCTGAACAGTTTAAGGAAGGTGGAAAGCAAGGCAAAATGTTGGACATGGAAAGTGTTATTATTTGTCAATAATTATATGTAGGGAGGAAAAAGAAGGACATTGGAGTTAGAAATGTTAGTGGTGGTGATGGTCCTAAAGGCATTGGGAGAAATGGAAACTTGGAAAACTAGGGCAATATTGCAGGAAAGGTTTTGTTGTTCTTATAGGTAAGAAGACTATCAAGGTTCATCAATTTTCTAAAAATACTTCTACATAGTGATTATATTATTGTTAAGGATGACCACACATCTTTAATTTTACCTGGGAAGAAAACATGTATCTCTCACTTAGAGGACTACAAAACAATAGTTTCTAAAAAAAAAAAAAATGCAATTAGCATGTTCAAGGCCCACTGCAAAGTTTAACTCAAAGAAGCCAGAATTTCAACACAGAATGAGGGAGGGCCTTGGTCTCTCCCCCAGACTGAGGAGTTGCTGGAAGTTGATGGCTAATTGGGGGAAGGAGTGTCGGTTTGCTTTACAGATGTGATTGCTGGTATGTTGTCCCTACTCGAGTGGTCCTTATATCCAGGTACATCACAGTCAGAACTGATTAGAGTCACGGTTAATAAAAAAAAAAAAAGCATTAATGGCATTGGGAGGGAGATGTGGTGTGGCATCTAGAAGGATTTGGTAAGGAAGGACTTGTTTGATTTGACCAAAACATGCCATGTATGAAATTCTTAGAGAATACTTTAAAAAAATACATTTAAAAAGAAGCCTCTTAAAATGCCTTGCCAAAAAAGATATTACAAATAAAGCAGATTTTTTCCGTTTGTACTTTTTCATGCATGATCTCTCATAGATGGAGGTTTTGCGGTTGGGATGATGGAATAAATGAGAAGGTAAAATGTAGAGTCTTTAGACAGAGTGTGCTTGTTTCCCACTCAAAATTGTGAGTCAACTGTGTGTTGTTTTTTTTTTTCTCCTCCTCCAACTACTTCACCCAGCTTCAATATACTTGGTTAGTTTTAAATATTCTTTGCACAGCCTTCCACAAGCTGGCAGTATATTTCTACTTCAGAAATAGCTTTTGTATTATGAATCAATGTCAGAAGGCAGTGGAAGTGATAGCAGGCATTGTCTCTGGAAAGTGAGATTACAGATGATTCTTTATTTTGTTCATTTTGCTTATCTGTACTGTCTGAATTTGCTGCAGTGGATATATATTGCCAGTGAATGGAGCCATAATCAAAGTAGTGTTAAAGAAAACTCAGTTTCATTATAATGCCAAAGTAAATAAGACTAGATAGAAAAGTGGAGAAGCAGCAAGGTCTTCGCTTGGTGAAACAAATAACTGATTAGATCTGACCTGAAGAATGTATGAAAGAAATATATTAAAATATTCCTAGTTGCCTTGGGGATTAGGACCCTGCATGCAGGGTCTGGTGGGAATGGGAGGCAAGCCACTAAGTACACTATCAGCTGCAGCTCAGTGGCAGAACACTTGCTTAACAAGCATAAGGACCTGGGTTTGACCTGAGCACAGAAAGCAAAGTAGGAACTGTAAATGAAAGACTACACATACTTTTAAAAGAACTCACTTTACATCCTTGTTGTAGCCCCATCCCTTCTTCCCTCACAGTCCCACTCACCCTCCTTTATCCTTTCCCCTCTTCTTTTCCTTAGAAAAGGGGACCCTTTCCCATCCAGCCTAGTACATCAAGTTGAATTAGGACTGAGCCTGAGGCCTGGCAAGGCAGTCCCACCAGGAGAAAGTGATCAAAAAGCTAGCAAGTGAGTCTGTGTTCAATGAGTCCCCACGTCCCTTACTAAAGGACCCACATGAAGCCTAAGCTGCTACATCTTTGGAGGGGGCCCTAGGTCCAGTTCTTGCATGACCATTGGTTGATGCTTTGGTCTCAGCAAGCCCCTTTGGGCCCCTGGTTAGTTGGCTCTCTTGGTCTTCTTGTGGAGCTCCTGTCACCTCCAAGTCCTTTCCTCTTTCCTCCCACTTTTCCACAAGACTCCCCACTCATCATCCAATATTTAGCTGTGATTTTCGGCATCCGTTTTTAAGGCACTGCTGGAAAGAGCCTCTCAGATGACAACTCTCAGGCCCCTGCCTGCAGGCATTAGCAGAGCATAGTTCATAGTGTCACCGGTTGGCTCTCTCTGATAGGGTGGGTCTTTGGTTGGGCCAGCCATTGGTTGGGCATTCCCTCAAGCTCTGCTCTATCTCTTCTAGCTTTATCCCTGCACATCTTATAGGTAGGGTAAATTTTGGGTCGAGGTTTTTGTGGGTGGATTGGCGTTCCCCTCCCTCTGTTAGGAGACTTGTCTAGTTAGTGTCCTCTTCAGTCTCTATGGCCTCTGCTACTAGGAGTCTCTCCTTGAGTCCCTCTCATATACTCCCAGCAACCTACCCTGACATAGGTCTTCAGCTTGTCACAGAGATATCCCCACCGGCAGTTTCTCTTTTTTTCTATTGTCCTTCTGACTTTCCACCCTTGCTCTCCCCAGGTCTGTTCTCCACCCTCTTAACTCTTTGCGGCCCCTTGCTTACCATGTTCCCTCTTTTCAACCACTACCTCTATCTATTATATTTCCCCTTTCCAAGTGAGATTTACACATCTTCCCTTGAATTTTCCTTGTTACTTATATTCTTTGGGTCTGTGCCTAGTAGTCTGTTTATCCTTTATTATAAAATACACTTCTAGGCATACATCCAAAATATGCTCAAGTAAGCAATAAGGACATTTGCTCAACCATGTTTGTAGCAGCTTTATTTGTAATAGCCAGAAGCTGGCTATTACAACAACCCAGATGTCCATCAACGGAGGAATGGATACAGAAATTGTGGTACATCTACACAATGGAATACTACTTAACAATTAAAAACAAGGAAATCATGAAATTTGCAGGCAAATGGTGGGAACTAGAAAAGATCATCCAGAGTGAGGTCATCCAGACCCAGAAAGATGTACATGGTATACACTCACAAAGTAGGTTTTTAATGAATAGTTGTCATTGGAAAGGCAGAGAAAAGAAAAGAGCACTTACTAGAGACTGCTAGAGACCTTTTACAACTCTGAGAAGATCCACCACACAGGTCTCCATCTACTGTGCAGTTTTACTGGAAAACTCAGCAAGAATTGTGTGTGGTGAGTTCATGAGCTGTTTGGAAATGAATAGCAAGAAAAGCTCTAAAACTTTTGGGAAAAACAACAAATAATCAGCATAATATAAAATGTCAGCCCATTGAAGACAGAGGGTGAAACATATGTTAGTTCCTTCAACCACACAACTCGAAGGTTAAAAAAAAAACATCACATTCTTCCTTAGTCAACAGTTTATACTCTTTAAAAATGAGGAAGGTAGATAATTAAGTTCCTTTGTTATAATAATTAAAGTTACTGTGTGTGTGTGTGTGTGTGTGTGTGCATACACGTGTGTTGGTGAAAAGTCTTGAGATTTTTACTAATTCTTATAACTTCTCCATTTTATTTCTCATATGTTTTTTTTTTTTTCCTCTTGAACGGACATTATCACCTTCCAGTCCTATAGTATTTGACTTTCCCAAAGCAGGTATGCACAAAGCAGTCAGGTAAATATCTTTTTTTAATATATAATGACATTTAGTTACAAAGTAGAGATTAGCAACAAAAAAATTAGCACAGGCATTAGCAGTCTCATATTGCCTTTTCTAATTTAAATAATATTTTCTTAATTCTTTCATATAATGTATTTTAACTATATCCATCCTCCATAAATTTTTCTATATCTATCTCAATCTCTCTACCCACCCAACTTAACCTTTTTTTGTTTTTACAATTTATTCACTGTATATCCTGAAAGTAGCCCCAACCCTCACCTCCTCCTGGCTCTACCCCCATTTTCTCTTCCCCTCCTCACTGAAGGGGGGAATCTGCTTCCCTTACTATCTGACTCCAGCCTATCAGGTCCCATCAGGACTACCTGGATATGATGGGGGCAGGGAAGGAATAGAAGGACTTGGAGGTGCCAGGAACTCCACAAGGAGAACAAACAAGACAAAAGTTCTAAACCACAGGGGTCCTGCAGAGAGTGATGCACCAACCAAGGACCATGTATGGAAAAGACCTAGACTCCCTGCTCATATGTAGCCCATAGGCAGCTCAGTCTCCATGTGGGTTTCCTAGTAACAGGAACAGGGACTGTCTCTGACATGAACTTGATTGCCTGCTCTTTGATCACTTCCCCAGGTAAATGGCAAAAAAAAAAATTTGCCATTAAACTAACAAAAGGCAAAAAAAGAATTTTCAAGACAGGATTTCTATGTCTTGATACTCACTCTGTATGCTAGGCTGGCTGTGCACGCACAGAGATCTTCCTGCTTCTGCATCCCAAGTGCTGCAATTAAAGGTATGTGCCACCACCATCAGAACAAAAGTGATCTTAAAAGAATGGTATAATCCGTGGTTTGGTTTGTGGGCATATATAAAATGTACTGTCAACTGAAACTATAAAAGAGACAAAGAGAAACTCGGGTGGAGCGTTAGTCCTTGAACCAAACCCAGTAAGCATATCTCTTGTTAATACATATAAATATGTATTAACAAAATCAAATATAACCTTAAGGGTTTTAAGTAATTTGTTTTTTGTTTGACTAAAGCCAAAATGTGATGAATTATACAATCTTTATTTCAAAGGCAATTTTTGAATAGTACAATGCATAGCTGGATTTTAGCATATCACATTAGGTACTGACATTTTTCTTTAATGATGGTTTGTACTAGCCCTTGTAACACTCTGGCTTCTACCATTCAGAGGCAATGACCTGACCCAAATACTCACAGTTTTTGTCACTGGCCAACTCAATTATACAGAGAGGCTATGTGTTTTCTTAGTTTAACATGGCCTGCCTGATGACTAGGTGAACCTCCACACAAGCTCAGCCAGTCCTCAGGTAGAGCATTCTATTAGACACAGTGGTGTGAACTGCCAATTTCATCAAAGTCCAGAGGTATCAGTTTTAATTACTCAGATATTGTACTATTTATTTGCTTTGAGGATCCAACTATTGTTTTAATTTTTCATTATGTATATTTATTCTAAACTCACTATATATGTATCATGAGAACTTAGCTAATTAGTCATCAAAAATGTATCTCAAGAACCAGAATTATCTATACTTACATACCCATGTTGGTCCACCTTGGCATAAAACTTACCCACATCTATTGTTCTTTCAACACAACATAACTATCACAGTCATGGACAGCTTTTAATTTTGTCTTGTGATACTGAAGAAGGTGATAGGAATATGTGCTGAGAGGGCTTTATACCAAATGGTAACTTGTTAAAGTGTCCTTTAATATACCACAAAAATCTCATCATCTCCCCATTTATTAGATTGTTAGAAAAGTCCTGGAGATGAAGTTTATAAAGTTAAATGCTTTCATGCCTCTGTTTACCCCACTAGAACATTCAGTCATCATTAACACATGAAAGTTTGTCAAGAAAAATTTTCAGATATTTTAAACGTAATATCCTCTTAAGTATATCATCCATAAAAATGTTGTTTAGCCAAGTCTAAAATATGATGAGAAAACTGAAGCTAATAGAGGCTCAGCAAGTTGTTTTTCCCCACCACAAACTCCAGGATTAGAAAGAAATGTGGCTAAAATTTGAATCAAGTTTGATAACTTAACTGAATATGAACATGGACTTACCAGCCAGATTCAGCTGAGAGTGAAAGCTATTTCTCCTGATACCAAATACGTAGTTCTATGATCTCAAGCAAAACAATCATTCTATTTTATATGGATTATCCAATCCAAAACTGGCATACTATACCTTTACAGCAAAATCTTAAGAAGGCATAGGGGCACCAGTATGGAGGTTTCTGAATAGTACCAATTAGTTTCATGTGATAGAGCAAATTAGAGGCAGTGCTAGAGCCTGAACTACATGAAGAGATCATGAGGGCAAAGAATGTATACATTTCTTCTCTGTATTCTCTGCCATCTGTATAAAATATTCTTGAGTGTCTTAACTTCACGTATACCTGTGACGACTATGATACCTCATATCAATTCCTGTGAACCACAAGAGCCTTTGATCCACATCCATAAAATGATGAGCAAGACTTGCTAGAGCAATAAGACAGGTGAAGAAGATCAAAGGGATACAAATTGGAAAGGAAGAAGTCAAATTACCACTATTTGTAGATGATATGATAGTATGCCTGAGTAACCACCAAAATTCTACCAGGGAACTGCTACAGCTGATAAACACCTTCAGCAAAGTGGCCGAATACAAAATTAACTCAAAAAAATCAGTAGCCCTCCTGTATACAAAAGACAAATGGGCTGAGAAAGAAATGAGGGAAACAATACCCTTCACAATAGCCACAAATGACATAAAGTACCTTGGTGTAACCCTAACCAAGCAAGTCAAAGACTTGTATGAAAAACATTTCAGTCTCTGAAGAAAGAATTAGAAGAAGATATCAGAAGATGGGAAGATCTCCCATGCTCATGGCTTGGAAGGATTAACATAGTAAAAATGGCCATCTTACCAAAAGCAATCTACAGAGTCAATGCAATTCCCATCAAATTACCAACACAATTCTTTACAGACCTGGAAAGAAAAATTCTCAATTTCATATGGAATAACAAGAAACCCAGAACTGCTAAAACAATCCTCCACAACAAAAGATCTTCTGGAGGTATCTCTATCCCTGATCTTAAGCTGTACTATAGAAAAACAGTTATAAAAACTGCATGGTACTGGCATAGAAACAGAATGGTGGATCAATGGTGTGGAGAGCCGGGGTTTGGTCGCCATGGCGCTGGCTTCCGCCCTCAAAACTGGTAAACAAGTCCTAGAGCACATGACCGTTCGGCAATAGCGCGCCAAGTCACGAGCCCAGCCCGGGGCGTCATATGGGGTGATGGGTGAGCAGCCAATCAGGGAATGATACATCATCTCACACCACTCTGGTGAGAGTAGGGCTTATATAAACAGCACCACTTTGGGGCTCGGGGTCTTCCTCCTTTCATCGCTTGACTGTAATAAAGCTTGCTGCAGAAGGATCCTGTTGTCCGCATGCGTTCTTGCTGGCGAGATGATTACGCGGGTCGCAACACAATGGAACCGAACAGAAGACCCAGAAATAAACCTACAAACTTATGGACACCTGATCTTTGACAAAGATGCCAAAACCATACAATGGAAAAAGATAGCATCTTCAACAAATGATGCTGGTCTAACTGGATGTCTATATGTAGAAAAATGCAAATAGATCCATACTTTTTACCCTGCACAAAATTAAAGTCCAAGTGGATCAAAGACCTCAACATAAAACCAGACACATTAAATCGGTTAGAAGAAAAAGTGGAGAAGACCCTAGAACTCATTGGAACAGGAGACAACTTCCTGAACAGAACACCAACAGCACAGGCTCTAAGAGCAACAATCAATAAATGGGACCTCATGAAGCTGAAAAGATTCTGTAAAGCAAAGGACATAGTCATCAAAACAAAACGACTGCCTACAGATTGGGAAAGAATCTTCACCAACCCTTTATCTGACAGAGGGCTAATATCCAGTATATATAAAGAACGAAAGAAGCTGAAAAGCAGCAAAGCAAGTAATCCAATTATAAAATGGGGAACAGAGCTAAACAAAGAAATCTCTGTAGAGGAATGTCGAATGGCAGAGAAACACTTAAAGGAATGTTCAACGTCATTAGCCATTAGGAAAAGCAAATCAAAATGACCCTGAGATTTCACCTTACACCCATCAGAGTGGCCAAGATGAAAAACTCAAGTGACAACACATGCTGGAGAGTTTGTGGAGAAAGGGGAACCCTCCTCCACTGCTGGTGGGAATGTAAACTTGTACAACCACTTTGGAAATCAATCTGGGACTTTCTCAGACAATTAGGAATAGTGATACCTCAAGACCCAGCTATACCACTCCTAGGCATATAGCCAAAGGAGAGTCAAGTACACAATAAGTACATTTGCTCAACCATGTTTGTAGCAGCTTTATATGTAATAGCCAGAAGCTGGAAACAGCCCAGATGCCCCTCAACTCAAGAATGGATGCAGAAATTGTGGTACATCTACAGAATGGAATATTACTCAGCAATGAAAAATAAGGAAATCATGAAATTTGCAGGTAAATGGTGGGATCTGGAAAGGATCATCCTGAGTGAGCTGTCCCAGAAGCAGAAAGACACACACAGCATATACTCACTCATATAGACATATAATATCGGATAAACCTACTAAAATCTGTACACCTAAAGAAACTAATCAAGAGAGACGACCCTGACTAAAATGCTCAATCCCTATCCTGAAAGGCAAAGAGGATGGACACCAGAAGAAGAAGAAAACAAGGAACAAGTTAGGAACCTGCCACAGAGGGCCTCTGAAAGGCTCTGCCCTGCAGACTATCAAAGCAGATGCTGAGACTTATGGCCAACTGTTGGGCAGAGTACATGGAATCTTATGAAAGAAGTGGGAAATAGTAAGATCTGGAGAGGACAGGAACTTCACAAGGAGAGCAACAGAACCAGAAAATTTGAACACAGGGGTCTTCCCAGAGACTCATACTCCAACCAAGTACCAGCATGGAAATAACCTAGAACCCCTGCACAGATGTAGCCCATGGCAGTTTAATGTCCAAGTGGGTTACATAGTAATGGGAAAAGGGACTGCCTCTGACATAATCTGATAGGCCTGTTCTTTGATCACCTCCCCCTGAGGGGGGAGCAGCCTTACCAGGCCACAGAAGATGACAATGCAGCCACTGCTGATTAGATCTGATAGACTAAGATCAGAAGAAAGGAGAGGAGGATCTCCCCTATCAGTGGACTTGAGAAGTGCATGTGTGAAGAAGAGGGAGGGAAGGTGGGATTGGGAGGGGAGGAAGGAGGGGCTTATAGGGGGATAGAAAGTGAATAAAATGTAATTAATAAAAGTTAAAAAATTAACAAAATTTAAAAAATGATGAGCAAGAAGTAACACAGAAGGGGCTAGAGTGATGAATAGGTAGTTAAGACCATTCATTGTTTTTGCACAGTACCCTGGTTTGGTTCCAAGTACCCACCTGGAAGCTCACAATCATCTGTAACTCCAGTTCCAGGGGATCTGAAGCCATTTTCTGGCCTCTGCTGACAATGCAACCATGTGGCACACATCTATACACACAGGTGAAGTTGGTGGCTTGAATGACTAGAAGTACTGCTGGAAAAAATTTAATAGTAAAATAAGAGAGCTAAATGAAAGAATAAAATTAGGTTAGTCCATTGGACTGGATACTAGTGGAAAGTGGTGTGTGCCTTTAACGTAAAATGACCACAAGAGTTGTTATCTTTGTCATGCTGAGTCACCATCCCCCTCACTACTATAACAGAATCATTGGTACAGAGCAATAAAAGATGATCTTAAAATAATGAATTACTAGATCAGTTTCAGTAAATACCTGAAAAAGGGTAGGTATTTTAAAGCTATTGTTGTGTATACTTCCTTGCAAACACACACACAAAGAAAGAAAGAAACAGAAAGAAAGAAAGAAAGAAAGAAAGAAAGAAAGAAAGAAAGAAAGAAAGAAAGAAAGAAAGAAAAGAAAAAAAGGCCATAACAAATAAGTATCAGTGAGCTGGTCTGACCTTGAGAAAGAAAATTGAATAAAAGGGTTGGTGATAAATTAACTTAGCATTACATAGTTTTTACCAATTCTAGAAAAACAACAATATTCTTTCCATAGGAAACAGAATGTAAAAGTGAATGGCTTCCAGAGAATTCCAATAGATATACTTTTTGTACCATCAGTTCAAAGTAGATTTAATTTAATATTGAAAATAAAATTTATTTAAATTAAAATATCTTTTTTAAATTAAATTTTTATTTGTTTAATATTAATCATAAGTTATTCACTTTGTATCCCAGCTGTATCCTGCTCCCTCATTCCCTCCCAATCCCACCCTCCCTCCTTCATCTCCTCCCTACCCCTTTCCAAGTCCACTGCTAGGGAAGAACCTCCTCCTTTTTCATCTGACCCTAGCTTATCAGGTATCTTCAAGCCTGGCTGAAAAGTCCTCCTCTGTGGCCTAGTTAAAATTTCTTTTAAATTATCAAAAAAGTGTAAAGATGCTACAAATGTAAAAATGCTAAAAAAAAAAAATGGAATGATGCTACAAACGGGAATTTTAGTCTACATAGTACATAGGAGCTGTCCAAGGTGATGCCCAATATCTACCACCTTTTCAGTTAGATACATTCTTTTCATCCTCATCACAATAACCAGCTGCTTCTAGACTGGGAAATCCTTGAGGGAAGAGGTCCTTCATGTTTGGGATCCCACAATAACACATAGAGCGGACCCAAGAGATGTTCACTAAATAAAGGTTTCATTGGCTGTCCAAGCCTATTAAACTATCTTTTGCTCCTGAAACTTTTTAGCAACGCTGTGCTAGTAGAAGATGGATGGCTTAGGAAAATAGGGCAGTTAGAGATCAAGTCACAAAGGGCTTTGCATAACAAAGAGCTTGGATTCTGTTTTAGTTAAAAAGGAAGCAATTGAAGGATTTAAAGTTTAAATGCTCATATTTATGTTTTACAAAGCTCAGCCTGGTCACTGAGCTGTGAAAGGACTCCAGGGACCATGGCAAAATGAGAAGAGTACTGCAGCTTACAAGCAAAGAGATACTGATAGCCTGAATTAGGGTGGGTCATAGTGAAAGAAAAGGAGAAGAGGAAGAGACAATGGAAGTGGGGAAAGGCTAGGCCCCATGGGGCTATCTAGGCTATGGAAAAGACTGAGAACAAGAAGCAAACATGAATTACCCAGGCTAGAAAAATGTTCTCTCTCCCTCTGTCTGGAATTTCTGCTCAGCACTCAGGCTCATTTATATTTTTAAGAAAGTTTTTAATAGGTTTTTATTTTTCATAGGGAATGAACTATAGGGAGGCAACAGTAGATATTAGAAGAAAAGTAGATGTACCACAATCTCATTATCCATTCTTCAGTTGAGGGACATCTAGGTTGTTTCAGATTCTGGCTATTAAGAATAAAGCTGCTAAGAACATAGTTGAGCAAATGCCCTTGTTGTATGTTTGAGCCTCTTTCAGATATATGCCCAAGAGTGGTATAGCTGGATCTTGGGGTTGTACTATTCCTAATTTTCTCAGAAAATGCCAGATTGATTTCCAAAGTGGTTGTACAAATTTACATTCCCACCAGCAATGGAGAAGGGTTCCCCTTTCTGGATAACCTCTTCAGCATGTGTCATCCCTTGAGCTTTTGATCTTAGCTATTCTGATAGGTGTAAGGTGGAATCTCAGGGTCATTTTGATTTGAAGTTCCTGGATAACTAAAAACATTGAGCATTTCCTTAAGTGTTTCTCTGCCATTCAATATTCTTCTGTTAAGAATACTTTGTTTACCTCCGTACATAATGGAATACTACTCAGCTATTAAAAATAAGGAAAACATGAAAATTTCAGGCAATTGGATAGAACTAAGAAAGATCATCCTTAGTGAGGTAACCCAGAAGCAGAAAGACACACATGGTATATACTCACTTATAAATGCACATTAGTCATATAATATAGGATAAACATACCAAAATCTATAGCCCTAAAGAAGCTAAACAACAACAAAAAACCCCTAAAAAATAATAAATAAAAAATAACAAATAAATAAAAAATAATAAATAAATAAATAGATAGATAAATAAATAAATAAATAAATAAATAAATAAAGCTAAACAACAAGGAGGACCCTAGGGAAAATGCTTAATCCTCATTCAGAAGGGCAAACAGGATAGACATCAGAAGTAGGAGAAGACAGGGAACAGGACAGGAGCCTTCCACAGAGAGCCTCTGAAAGACTCTACCCAGCAGGGTGTAGAAGCAGATGCTGAGACTCATAGTCAGACTTTGGGCAGAGTGCAGGGAATCTTATGGAAGAAGGAGGAAGATAGTAATACCTGAAGGAGACAGGAGCTCCACAAGGAGACCAATAGAGCCAAAATCCCTGGGCCAAGGCGTAGGGGGGGGGAGCTGCAGAGACTGATGCTAAGGACCATGCAAGTTGAGGAACTAGACCTCTTGCTCAGAAGTAGCTCATGGGAAGCTCAGTTTCCATTGGTGTTCCTTAGTAAGGGGAGCAGTGACAGTCTCTGGCATGAACTCCATTGCCTGTTCTTTGATCACCTCCCCCTGGCAAGGCAGCCTTACTAGGCCACAGAGAAAGAAGATCCAGACAGTCCTGATGAGATGTGATAGGATAGGGTCAGATAGTAAGGGAGGTGGACCTCCCCTATCAGTGGACTAGGGGAGGGACATAGGGGAGGGAAGAAAGGAGAGGAGATGAGGGAGGGGGCTACAGCTGGGATACAAGGTAAATAATTTATAATAAATCATCATCATCATCAAAAAAGAAGAAAAGTAGAGATAAATTATGATGTGGGAGTTACAAACTTGAACAAGGATGCTAAACTACAACTCCCTCTTGTAATAAATATATGGATATATATATTGTAAGGTATTTTTTTCTCAATTTGTTAAAAATAATACTCTATCCTTTTCAAAGATACGTTTAAGTGTACCAGAAACTGACTGACCTTGTAAAATGAAACTTTGAGAATGTTGCTTTGACTTTGTATCTATGGGATAGAGAAATTTCAGAATTCCATTGTAAAATAATTTTACATAAGAAATCTAGACTGAGAACTCTTTATCCATCTCTTTAGCCCATTTTTATTGGATTTTTTGTCTTCTTTATTTTTTTAATTTTTTGTTCTTTTACCTTCAGACTATCAAGGTATTGGATCACCCTTAAAGAATTAAAATTTCCACAAGAATTTTATGCTGGGGAAAGAGAAATGCTGAAGCCTGGTGCCAGAAGAAGATCTTGCCTTCCATGACGATACATCACACAGTTCTGACAGCTTATGTCAGTCAGACTCACGTAAACACATTTCCTGACTTTCCTTTCATCTTTCCTATAAAATTATAACACCACTATGAAAAAGATTGAGAAAAAAAAAAACCCTCATGAGTCTTTCCTTCCCTGGTTTGGCCAACTTATGAATAAATTTATTTTTTTACTTTTTCTAAATTTAATTTTATTATTATTGTTGTTCTTTTACTTATCTCCTTCTACCAGTTTTTTTAAAAAAAGATATGGGAAAATTATATTGTGAATTTGTAAGTTTATGTGACCAGGTAACAGCGGATTGGATAAAGCCTACCCAGAGGAAGAACAATCCACTTCACTACAATTTCTGAATTAAATGTTATTCCTTCCCCAATACTTCACACACACACACACACACACACACACACACACACACACACACACACACATGAGAGAGAGAGAGAGAAGGGGGAGACAGAGAGAAAGAGAGAAAAAGGGAGACAGACAGACACAGAGAGACAGCAGTTTAAGCTGGGCATCCTATAATCCAGTCAAGTTGACACAAAAATGAATTCCTACGGGGGGGAGGCTTTACAGCCAGACTACCTGGTGCCTTTGGGTTGCTCTCCTAAATAGAACCAAAAGTTGATAAAGCACAAGCAAGCCTGGCTTGGACATCTCCAAATGGTGCCTTCTTCAGTCCTCAAAAAAGCTACTTGAGGCAGGTTGCTATCATTTTTTTCCCATTTTACATATAGAGTCGGGATGGTGTTACATGATTTCCATACAGTCCTCTAGCTAGTAGGTGGCCGAACTAGGACTCATGTTTGACTCGTATTGGGCCCAGTGGTTTTCAGTAAAACTTCCTTTTGGTCAGTAAGGGTCTAAGTTGGACTACATGGCTACTGTATGAAAAACATCATCTTTTCTCCTTGGTTTCTGGGGACACAGAAGCTAGGTTTTATGACTTTCCAATTTTGTATGTTGAAATCACATTAATAAGTGTGGCCTTGCCTAAACAAGACCTGAACTAAGAATACCAACAGGCATGCTAATGTGAAAGAGGAAAATCTCACAGGCCCCACCCCTACTCAAAGAGCTAGAGGCAACTAAGAATTGCTGAAAGAGGGAGAATTATTATTTCCCCAGAGAGAAGAACCATAATTGATTATCTAATACCCAGTGGTCATCCCTGAAATCATGTACATACAACCAACAATGAATAGATTCAGAAGGTAGCATTTAATATGTATGCATATATATATGCATATAAATTTATATATATATATAATTTATATATATAAATTTAAAGAAGAGAAGTATGGGAGATGTGGGAGAAGTTGAAGAAAGAAAAAAGAAAAGAGAATGGAGACAACTGAAGTATATTTTAATAAAAAAAAAGAGGTGGAACCTTTTAGAAGTATTGGGTCCAAATTATATAAATTATCTTCATAAAAAACAAATCTGAGGGAGCTCATTTGGCCTTTGTGACATTTAGAGACTCAGAAGAAGGCTCATTTAGGAAAGAGAAAGTAAGTTCTTATCAGACACCAAATTTGTTAGTACCTTTATCTTGGATTTTTCTCCCTCCGAAACTATGAGCAATGCAATTTCCATTGTGTGTAACCGACCCAATTGAAAATGAATTATGAAAGGGCAAAAGAATGACCACAGCAGAAAAGCACACAGAGTAGTGAAAGCAAAAACATCAGAAAACGATTCATGCAGGAGAGCTAGAATTTGCTCTGGAATTGGGATACAGAATCAAGAAACAAGATGTAACACATTTTACCTGGAGTTCTCAGAAATGGAAAAGATGGTAAAGGAAGATTTTTTTAAGGCCCATCTCTCTAGTACATTACTTCTGACATCACTTATAAAGTGATGACACTTTGCCAAGCAGAATATCAAGACTTCCCAAAATCACCCCATTTTGTCCTTATAGCATCTTCAAAAGCTAATTTTACCAGCTCCACACTTTTTTGCTGAAGGTAAACTGAGGCTCAGAGTAATTAAATGACTCAGAAAAGGCTACACAGCCAAGGGGTGCTTGATCTAGAAAACAGCTGGATATAGTTTTCTCCAGAGAGCAAGTCTCCATGAACAAATCTTCCCGATCTGTTTCACAAATAGGAAATGCTGGGGAGTGGTTGCCTGAAGACCATAAGGCCAAATGACCCCAATCTTTCCAACCCTGCCAAGCCAGGATCTATTGCTGGTAATATCTGAGACCAACAGTTAGGATCCTTCTGCCTCTTGCCAACTTTTCTCCAGGCAATTAAATTCCATCTCCCAAAGGGGTGAGGAATGATTTCTAATTCTAATTTATAGTCAACCCTAACTTTCAGAAGACTCTATAGAGTTTGGTTCTAATTTTACATAAGTGGATAAGTATAGCCTGAAGTAATACTACAGAGACTTTATTCATTTATCTCCCATATTAACTCATTTATGGCCTGTGGGAAGTATAATTAAAAATGAAGTGGCACAAAAAAATTAATTAAAAGAATTAAACAATGTTAGAGAGATTTTACTTTTCAAACCCACTGACAATGAAATAAAGAAAATGGGCAAATGTTCTAAGAATAAACAGCGGGTAGTAAGCAGTTGGTGTCTTCCTAGATCCACCACTAATCTAGGAGGATTAGATGAGATGATCAAGGTCTCAGAGAACAACCCCAGATTCCTGGAAAGTCATAGTTTCCAACTTACTGCTCTTCCTTCTGACCATATGACCTTGGTGATATCCCTCAGGCTGAATGTGTTCCACATGTCCCATGGACCTCCAGATTCACTTTCCACCCTCCGCTTCCCAATTGTATGTCTGATATGCTAACCCATGTGGGTGGACTCCATCACCTGGGCTCCTTAAGACTGTTTTTAATTGAATAGAGTCAGAAAGATATACTGACAGAAGATGGTAATGACAGGCTGGGATCTTGAGTGTCTGGCTCCCTCATGGACCAGGCCAGCACTTTCCTCTACCAAATTTACCAGATTCCTTTACCAAAAGCCATTTCACCTGTTGTAGGTACTCTTCCACAGCTACCCACCCTTTCAATGGATCTCATATTTACTCCTTCCCATTTCTCATTCAGGTAATGGGTAACAGACAGTTCCACTATCTACTCCCAGGAATTTTTACCATTCCTTTACTGGTTTCACATTATTTGTTCTTTGTGAATTTTATTTAACCATAATCTATGTGAGCTTCGATTTATTTCATTTTATTTTTTTAATAATTATTTTTATTTTTCTTAATTATAGTTTATTCACTTTGTATCCTCCCTGTATCTCCCTCCTTCTTTCCCTTCAATCCCACCCTCCTTCTTTCTCATCCGTGTCCCTCTCCCAGTCCACTGAAAAGGGAGGTCCTTCCCTCCTTCCCTCTGACCCTAGTCTATCAGGTCTCATCAGGAGTGGCTGCATTGTCTTCTTTTGTGGCCTGGCAACTCTGCTCCCCTCTCAGGGGAAGATGATCAAAGAGCCAGCCACTGAGTTCATGTCAGAGACAGTCCCTGGCTCCATTACTATGGAGGCCACTTGGATACTGAACTTCCATAGCTACCGCTGTGCAGAGGTTCCAGGCCATCTCCATGAGTGGTCCTTGGCTGGAGTATCAGTTTCAGAAAAGACCCCTGTGCTCAGACTTTTAGGATCTGTCTCTGTCCTTGTGGAGCTCCTGTCCTCTCTAGGTCTTACTATCTCCCACTACTTTCATAAGATTTCCTGCACTTAAAGTTTGGCTATGAGTCTCAACATCTGCCTCTATACCCTGCAGGGTAGAGCCTTTCAGAGGCCCTCTGTGGTAGGCTCCTGTCATGTTCCCTCTTTTCTTCCTCCTCTGATGTCCATCCTCTTTGCCTTTCTGAATGGGGATTGAGCATCTTAACCAGAGTCCTCCTTCCTGTTTACCTTCCTTAGGTGTACAGATTTTAGTATGTTTATCCTATATTATATGTTAAGTATCCACTTATAAGTGAGTATATACCTTGTGTATCTTTCTGCTTCTGGGATACCTCACTCAGGATCTTTTCCAGTTCCCACCATTTACCTGCAAATTTCATGATTTTCTTGTTTTTTATTGCTGAGTAGTATTCCATTGTGTAAATGTACCACAATTTTTGTGTCCATTCCTCAACTGAGGACCATCTGGGATGTTTCTAGCTTCTGGCTATTACAAATGAAGCCGCTACAAATATGGTTGAGTAGATGTCCTTGTTGTATACTTGAGCGTCATTTGTATATATGCCTAGCAGTGGTATAGCTGGATCTTGAGGAAGCGCTATTCTTAATTGTCTGAGAAAGCGCCAAATTGATTTCCAAAGTGGTTGTACAAGTTTACATTCCCACCAGCAGTTTCACATTCTTTACTCAAACCAACAAACTTTTCTTTGTAAGTATTCCTTCCATGCACTCCCTTTGACTCCTTTGAGTATGTCATCTCTTTCCTGATGATGTCTTGAGAGATAGATACATAACCTCTATGAGGTTCAACATCTCTTCTTAGGAAATGACATTTTGTTTTTCATCCTTCCTGAGGGATTCAGTTATTCAAATAATATTTATGAAATTCTTAGATACATAGGGTGCCCAGGATAGAAATAAAAAAGGTAATGTTGCCTTTTGGGTTTACCAATAGACGGAGATACTGTTTGCATTATAGGAGGGGACAGTGTGGCATTCCACTCTGTTGTTTCTAGCAGGAAAGTCAGAGCTCCACTGAGGCTGGACTGCCTCACCAAGGAATAAGGAACACCTGCCCTCCAAATGAAGGTATCTTCTGCAAGGTTCTGGGTTAACAGGTACACAGACAGCAGGATGTAGCCTGTAGAAGCTGTGAAGATTGTAAACAGAATTCTCTTATGATAATTATGTAATAATTATAGGAATAATTAAATGTAAAAACATCTAGAAAATTTGAGCTTTAGGCCCAGATACTTACATGAAGAAATGTATCAAAAGACCTAAGCACACAGTCTGGCGTATACTGAACATGTTGGTAATGATAAAAGTAATAGTTGTGACAACAAAATATAATACTTAAAGGGGGATTATAACATGAAAGGCACCATGTGAAAGGCCTTTGCATATACCAATTAACTCACAACAAGTCTGTGAAATGGGCTTTATTATTTGTGCTATTTCCTGTAGAGGAAAGTTACACATGGAGACTATGCATGTCCTATGGCTATTACAACAAATTACGAGAATTTTGTTAATGTAAAATGAGAAAAAAATATCCTTTCACATTTCTGGCCTTTAAAAGTTAAAAAACAATCAGTATCATTGGATGGCATTTTTTATAAGCAAATTTATTACTTGGTACTTCCAGGTTCAATGGTACCCAGAGTTACTTAGCTTGAGTTCACACCCTCCAACCTATGATCACTTTGATACTTTGATGTTGTCTTTTCCTCTACTGTTCACATCTGGGGCACTCAAAATAATTTTCATATTTTCACATTTTTAGTGTAATCTCATTTACAAAATATTTTTTCCATATACAGTTACTTATAGCCAGTGTATTACGGTCTGGGGGAGTCTGTATAAAAAAGATGCAAACTAGTGAACTACCAGTGGAACAGTGGACAGAATATTCTTCCTACAAGGTGGCCTTCTAAAACAACTACATAAAGTATGATAAATAAATACCCTTAAAAACAAAAACCATAAGAATGCCATGCAAGAATATATAAAGAACTTAAGGAGTTAAACAGCAACAAATCAAGTAATCCAATTAAAAACCAGGATACAGAACTAAACAGAGAATTCTCTATAGAGGAATATCGAATGGCAGAGAAACACTTAAAGAAATGTTCAACATCTTTAGTCATCAGGGGAATGCAAATCAAAACGACCCTGAGATTTCACCTTACACCCATCAGAATGACTAAGATCAAAAACTCAAGTGAGAACACATGCTGGAGAGGTTGTGGAGAAAGGGCAACTCTCCTCCACTGCTGGTGGGAATGTAAACTTGTACAACCAGTCTGGAAATCTATCTGGCACTTTCTCAGACAATTGGGAATAGTGATACCTCAAGATTCAGCTATACCATGCCTGGGCATATATCCAAAAGATGCTCAAGTATACAACAAGGACATTTGCTCAGCCATGTTTGTAGCAGCTTTATATGTAATAGACAGAAGCTGGAAACAACCCAGATGTCCCTCACTTGAGGAATAAATACAGAAATTGTGGTACATTTACACAATGGAATACTAATCAGCAATTGAAAACAAGGAAAACATGAAATTTGCAGGTAAATGGCGGGAACTAGAAAAGATCATCCTGAGTGAGGTATCCTAGAAGCAGAAAGACACACATGGCATATACTCACTTATAAGTGGATATTAGACATATAATGTAGGATAATCATACTAAAATCTGTACACTTACAGAAGCTAATCAGGAAGGAGGACCCTGGGTAAAATGCTCAATCTTCATTCAGAAAGGCAAACAGGATGGACATCGGAAGAGAGAGAAAAGAGGGAACAGGAAAGGAGCCTACCACAGAGAGCCTTTGAAAGACTCTACCCAGCAAGATAATAAAGCAGAGGCTGAGACTCATAGCCAAACTTCAGGCAGAGTGCAGGGAATCTTATGAAAGAAGGGAGAGATAGAAAGACCTGGAGGGGTCAGGAGCTCCACAAGGAGAGCATCAGAACAAAAAATTCTGGGCACAGGGGTCTTTTCAGAGACTGATACTCCAAAGAAGGACCATGCATGGAGATAACCTAGAACTCCTGCACAGATGTAGCCCATGGCAAGACAGTGTCTAAGTAGGTCCCTAGTAATGGGAGCAGGGACTGTCTCTGACATGAACACAGGGGCTGGGTCTTTGATCACCTCCATTTGAAGGGGGAACAGCCTTTCCAGTCTACAGAGGTAGACAATGAAGCTAGTCCTGATGTGACCTGATAGGCTAGGGTCATATGCAGGGGGAGGAGGAACTTCCCTATCATTGGACTGGGGGAAGGGCATAGGAGAAGAAGACGGGGGGAGGGTGAGATTGGCAGGTGATGGAAGAGGGGGCTACAGGTAGGATACAAATTAAATAAACTGTAATAATAAAATTAAATTAAATTAAAAAATTAGGACAGGTAAATGTTGGCAAGATAATGAAACAAGGAGAGTGAAACAAGCATTGAAGTCCAGGAGGGGATTTGAAAAATGTCGGATTCTAGCAGGGCATTGGCTTGCTTACTGTGCTTTTTCTTGCTAAAAGAGAATATAATAGCCAGTTTTAAGCAATAGTCTGGTTCATGTTTTTGGAAGCTGGGAAGACTTAATATTTAAGAGCCACAGCCACATGAATTGAGGACATTTTTGTATTATAATGTGGCAGAAGGCATCACAGCTCCAGAAAACAAGTACACATGTAAGAAGATATCTGAACTAGCTCTTTTATTAAGAGCCTACTTCTAATGTACTGGCATTGAATCATTTGTGTGTGAGCTAGCCACCTCTTAAAAAATCCCACTGGCTAATGCCATCACAGTGCCATGAAGTCTCAACATGAACTTTGGATGGCATATGCCATAACACATGCCTTCTTGGAGACCTGAAATCTTAAGAGTGCTGGTGGGCTGTCAAAGCCATAGCTGGGACCAAGAGGCTGCATAGTTCTTTGATCTCAGAAACAGAGTTTTCAGTCAGAGTCAATCAAGACATGAGAGACTGGACTGAATGGCAAATGTCCCTGTGAGACTAACCAACTGCCTGGTCTTTAGTGAGTTAACCAGTACCGTGTTTCCTCCTTTATAACCACAAGACAATGACCACATAGTTGCTCACAAATCTTTTCCTTTCATCTTGTTGCCATCCTGTAAGAAAAAGTAGTGAGATCTCTTAATTCTTAAAAACTTTGAACTTGGACTTGAACTATTTACTCCAAAGTAGACTACTTTGAACTGAGACAGAGTTATCTCCACTTACTAAATTTTTGACAACTCTCAGCTCTCCTCATCACTGTTAGAGTAAATGTATACTAAAACACAAAATGACCAAAAATATAGGACATTTTACAATGTACATGTGCTGTGTACTCCATTGTGTTTAAACTATACCATCATTCTTCAGCATAATAGAGACTGACACAGAATAGACAAGTCTCTCTCTGGTTACATCTGGTCCCATGTAAGACACCCAAAACCACTCATGGAGTATAACGCAGACTCCACTTTTCATATTACCTCCATTAGCTTTAATAAAATGGTTTGAATATGATTGCCTCTAGCTTTCATTACTTAATATTTCATTACATTCACCATTATCTTAATTAGAGATGTGTGGTTTTCTTTTCTTTTATCTGGTATATGGTTAGGTAATATCAAGTGTTTACTGTGTCCATGTATTTTGTAATCTCATTGTTTATGTAAAAAGTTATTGTTGAAAATTTAAGAACTTCCATGTGGGCCTAGGCATTGTGGCTCCATTTTCTTTCCAGTAGGCAGGTCTTTTTTGAGTTCGAGGCCAGCCTGCTCTTCATAACAAGTTCAAAGGCCAGCCAAGGTTACATACTGAGACCTTGTCTCAAAAACACAAAACAAACAAAAAGAACCTCCATGTAGATATTGAAGTTGAAATTCTTTCGACATTCTAGTTAAAACTTTTTTTTTTTTTTTACTTTCTGGATAGGCATTTAATTGCTCAGGCAATCAGAGCAATAATTTGATACATGGAATTGTATCAAATTAAAGAAACAAACAAGCAAAACCCTCAAAGAAATAATAAAAACATATTCTTCTGTACAGCAAAGGAAAACAATTGGCACAGAGAAGAGACAGTCTGTGAGGGAATGAGAAAAACAAACAAAATCCTTTCCCAGCTCTATTAAATATGAGATTAATAGTCATAACATAAAGAACTGAAAAAATTAAGTACCAAAAGTGTTAACAATAAGAATAGCTAAATGAATTGAACAAACATTTCTTTTAAATGGCCAACAAATATCTTGAAAATATTTTCAAGATCTTTAACGTTCAGGGAAGTGAATTCAAGGCTACATTGAGATTCTATCTGATCTGATAACAAAACCAATCATTATAAAATTGAATGCTCGCCATAGCGCAGGGGGAAACACTGCTAATTAGTACAGCCACTATGATTATTTCTTAAATTATTGAAAGATTGGACTTCCATGTGATAGTTATATTATCCCTGTGTATATAATGAAATGATTCGATATCTGTTTGCTGTAGACATAATCCTGTTATCGATACAATAAGCAAGTTAGAGTCAAATTGTGGAATCAGTTCAGGTCCTGTAAACAAATGAATGGATAGGGAAATGTACCACATAAAGAGAGAGAGGTGGGAAGAGAGAGACAGAGACAGAGAGAAACACACAAACATAGAGAGAGACAGAGAAGAAGAAAGAAAGGGCGAGAAAGAGAGATTTCCTCAGAAATGGTTAGCATAAGCATTCAGGCCTTTCTAAGATTATTTGACTGCATTTGATCTCATTAGATCCAAAGTCAAACTCACATGGTGTAAAAGCAACACTAGTTAAAACTTTTTATGTGTCACATTATCTCACATAGCCTAGGCTTGTCATAATATGAAATCATTTTAAAAGATAAAAATAAAATAACATAAAACTAAAAATAAATGCCCTGTAAAGACAAAAAAGGCCTAAAAATTATTTTTGGTTCTTTTCAAATGACCAAACATAGTAAAAAAAATAATACCAGGTGTATTTTCTCACTATGCTTAATTTACTTAAACAAACTGAAAATGTCACTTCATGATTTACTTACTTTAATAATACAAATAAATTGTTCTTGGTTTTTACTACTCTTGAGCCCAAATGCCTGAAGTCCTCTGGTACCCTCACAAGTGTTTGGCATATGCTTTCATCTACAGTGACTTGGCCTCACTGACCGTTGGGCAGGTCGACAGTGGTGTAAATATTTTCGGGGCCGTTAGTTAACCTACTATGGGCATGTTAAGTATCTCATCCACAATCACACAGAAACTATATTAGTTGCTTTACTGGCTGTGAAAGGACTTCAGGGAGGACAGCTTATTTTGGCTGGTGTTTTCAGAAGGACTTTGGTTCATCATGACAGGAAAACATGACAGTAGGCAAGAAGTCTATCAGTCTATGAGAAGAGTGAGGCAAAAGGTTGTTTACATGATTGCAAACCAGGAAGCTGGTATTAACTTTCAAAGACCGGCCACTAGTAACCTACTTTTGCTATCCAGGCAACACTTCCTGTAAACCTGTAAAATGGCATTCAACCCATCAGACTGTGGGGAACATGTTAGATTGAAACCATAGCCTATTATTAATTCTGCCTTGCTACGTGATTTGTGACAAATGACTTAATTTTATCTGAGACATGGTAGTGAAAATATCCACCTCCCCCCAAAAAAAATTAAGATCACCAGGGAGATTGTCAATGCAGAAGGACAACCCCCTCCCTGTCTTCTCACCTTTATGTCTTCCCCAGCCCACAATAAGTATGAAAGAGAAATGCTTGAACTAACAAAGCCATTCATAAAGAATATAGCACAATATGTTCAACTAAACATCCCAGGGGGTAAGGGCATCCATATTTACTATGTTACTTGCCCTTTCCTTTTTTTTTTTTTTTTGATTTATTTATTATATATATAGTGTTCTGCCTGCACACCAGATCTCATAGATGGTTGTGAGTGACCATGTGGTTGCTGGGATTGAACTCAAGACCTTTGGAAGAGCAGCCAGTGCCCTTAACCTATGAGCCACCTCTCCAGCCCCTTAGTTGCACTTTCAATAAGGCTGTTGTTGATAGCATTGTCTCTGTTAACCCAATTTTATCCAAGTGAAGCAGACTTGAGAAGGTGAATAAGAATAACTTTAGCTGATAGTATTGCATGCCAACTTCTATCTTAAACCCTAGGTCAAATGTAAACAGTGCTATGATGAGTAGGTTTTGTAAGGTAAGTGAGAAAGTTTAATGAATCTTTTAAACTGGGCTTCTTGGTGCTTAGATCTGGAACTGCGCAAGGATGACCAAAGGCTCTGGGTGTCTTACATGAAGATTTCTAATAATCTCCATGTTTGGGAAGGCCAAACCCCATGTCCTGGTTTGGGGCTAGAGAGCTTTGTGTCATAAAGACAGCAGTTTAAATTCAGGTTTTATTGTTTGACAAAAGCTACTTCATCTTTTTTGTTGTTGTTGTTGTTCTGCCTTGTCTTCCAATTCTGATAAAACACTGACCAAAAACAAGTTAGAGAAGAAAGGGCTCTTTTTATCTTAGTCATAATCCATCCTAGAGGGAGGTCAAGGCAGGAACTTCAGGTAGAAATCTGGATGCAGGATTCAAATCAGAAACCATAGAGGAACAATGTTTCCTGGCTTACCTTAGCTAGCTTTTCTTTTTATACATCCCAGGCTCACCTATTTAGTGATGCACTATTGCCTACCGTATATTAATTAGCAATCAGGAAAGTGCTATCACAGACATACTCATAGTCTAGGCTGATCCATGCAACCTTCCTCCAACTACATCCCCATCCCTGCCCAGCTGAGGTTCCCTCATATAACTCTGAGCTGTGTTTTGATGTCAGTTCCTTCCTGCTTGGCAGACTTCTTAGAAGTCTGAAGCAAGGTGGCCTACATAGACACTTAGTCCACAGCTACAAGCATATGTGGTTTAGCAAATATTACTGCTCTTGTCACCATTGGTCCTAGTAATTTAGAACTGCATAGCCAACTTGTATCTGCAAATATTCATAATCTGAACATTTCATAAATCAATAGCCCCTGCTGTTTCATGGGACACGAGGTCTATATTGGTGAGTCAGTCATTTTGATTGTCACCCTATACTGTCACCAGGCTGACATGGGACCTGGCCAGCTGTACTAGCTGGAAACATTTCCAATTTCATATTTTGATAAAAACTCAAGATGTAAAGTCAAAGCTGGATGCAAAAAAAAGGGGTTACAACCTTAAAGTTATGTTTGAATCCCGTATATGTATTTGAATGTGCTAGTAACATGAATTAGTTGTGGCTGCTGTTAAGTTTCATAAAGATAAGTTATTTTGCTGTGCAGGCAGAAGCGGTAAGCCATTGCAGAGGAGCCCTGGGTGCTTGTCGGTGAAGTTCCCAGGGCCCTGGCAGCAAGCAGTGCAGTGGGAAGGTACCAAAGAACAATGTTTCCTTGAATTTGCAATGTCTTTCATTCCGAATATATTAAGAAACATATTGGCATATTTTGGTGTTCCCATAGACCAGGATATGCTGATTTGGCAAAATAGAGACTATGGGTCAGCTCAGAGTACCATTCGTATTATTGGGAGAATGCTTTTTTGGAATCTTGTCGAAGACCTAATATTGAGTTGCTCCTGAACTTGAACTCTACGGAGTGTGAGGATTATGAACCTGGGGTTCTATCTTTTGTTTATTATGTGGCAAGTGATCAAGAAGCCAGCTGTCTCAGATTTCAAGATAGTATATGGAAAAAGGAGGAGGAAAGGGAAATTGTTCTTTTTATCCTTCAAAACGAATTTGGGATCGTTCATAACCTGCTGTAAGACAGAACAAACCAGTGAACAGTGATCTACCAGTGGATGAAGCTGCAATTACAAAGATAGCTGCCCTTGAAGATGAGCTAGCTTTTCTTCGCTCTCAGATTGCTGTGATTGTGGCAATGCAGGACACAAGAGAGGGCTTTATTGATTTGAGTAATGGATGTAGCATGAAACAAGCACCATCATTGTGAGTGACTGCTGGGCTGAGTGGGGAACCAGACCACTTTCTAAGTGAGGCACTTTCTTCTTCTCCTCCACTACCACTTCTTTTTCAGTTTTCTCTCCAGCCTCCAAGATCTACTCTCCCACAACTTGGATATACTCATAAATGTAAAATGAAGTGGCACTCAGGTGTCTAGAAGACCCATGATAGCCAAAGAGTTAGTGCTTTTCCATACATGTTGGATATTCTAAAGGACATGAATAAGGTTAAACTTTGCCCTGTTAAAATGTCACCATGTGGTAGACCCATTCAAAGAAAGAAAAGATAAATTTCACAATGGGATTCAGCATCTGTAATATATAATGCAATTAAGCAGAATTTTTAATTTCTAGATGATTTCTTTGACAATGAAAATAGATCCTGGGAGTGTTCTCCATTTTCTAGTTCAGAAACATCAAGGTTTTGATGTCACATTTCTCCAAAAGAAAGTCAGTGATCTAAGGGAAAGTGATAATATAAAAGCAGTTATCTAAAGTATCAGAAGTGAAACCTGTGCCCAAACTCGGAAGGACAGATCCAGACAAGCTCTGTGGTGTCCTTCGCTGACTTTCAGAGAAACATAAACTCTTTAGGGTGACACTCTCGGTCCTCTCTGTACTTAGCCTGAGGAAGACATTTAAGAATTGGATGGATGTGTAAACAAGACTCAACAATCTGTTACATATAAGAAACACACCTAAGTCACAAAGATAGATATTACCTGAGAGTAAAGGGCTGGAAGATGGTTTTCCAAGAAAATGGACCCAAGAAGTAAACTGGGGTAGCCATTCTAATATCTACAAAATTAGACTTTCAACCAAAATTAATCAAAAGAGATAGGGAAGGTCACTTCATACTCATCAAAGGAAAAGTCCACAATTCTGAACATCAATGTCCCAAATGCAAGGGCACCTACATTTGTAAAAGAAACATAAATAAAATTTAAACCACACATAGATCTCACACGTTAAAAGTGGGAGACTTCCAAAGCAGATGCTGAGCCGGATGGGCAACTGTTGGGCAGGTGAATGGAATTTTAGGTAAGAACTGGGAAATAGTAAGAGCTGGAGAGGACAGGGTCTCCACAAGGAGAGCAACAGAACAAGAAAATTTGAACACAGGGAACTTCCAAGAGACTCATACTCCAACCAAGGACTATTCATGGAGATAACCCAGAACCCCTGCACAGATGTAGCCCAGGGCAGTTCAGAGTCCAATTGGGTTACATAGTAATGTGAAGAGGGACTGCCTCTGACATAATCTGATTGGCCTGCTCTTTGATCATCTCCCTCTGGGGGGGGGGAGCAGCCTTACCAGGCCATAGTAGAGGACAATACAGCCACTTTTGATGTGAACTGACAGACTAAGATCAGAAAGGAGAGGAGAACCTCCCCTATTAGTGGACTAGGGGAGTGGCATGCAAGCAGAGGGAGGAGGGAGGGTGGGATTGGGAGGGGAGGAGGGAGGGGCTTATGGGGGGATGCAGAATGAATAAAGTGTAATTGATGAAAAATTTAAAAAAAGGGAAAAAATAATTTAAGAACCTTAAATAAAAAAGAAAAAAAAAGTGGGAGATTTCCACGCCCCACTCTCAACAAAGTAGAGGTCAACAAAAGAGAAATTAAACAAATAAACAAACAAAAAAACAATGACTCTAACAGATTACATGAATCAAATGGACCTAACAGACATCTACCGAACCTTTCACACTTTACAAATGAATTTACCTTCTTCTCAGCACCTTATGGAGCCTTCCCCAAAATGGACCATAAAATAAGACACAAAGAAAGCCTCAAAAGATACAAAAAGATTGAAATAATACCTTGTATACTATCAGACCATCATGGCTGAAAGCTGAACCTCAACAACCCATGGCCAAAAGCTGAACCTCAACTAAAACAGAAATAACAAAAAACCTACACACACATGGAAACTAAACAACTAGCTACTCAAAGAGAGCTGGGTCAGGGAAGAAATAAAGAAAGAAATTAAAGACTTCCTAGAATTCAATGAAAATGAAGGCACATCATACACACACTAAAGAGACACAATAAAAGCACTGTTAAGAGGAACGTTCATAGCACTGCCTTCAAAAAGAAATTTGAAACATCTCATACAAGCAACTTAAAGGCTCAACTGAAAGCCCTAGAAATAAAAGAAGCAGGCACACTCAAGAGGAGTAGATGGCTGAAAATAATTAAAATCAAGGCTGAAATCGATAAAGTAGAAACAAAGAGAACAATTCAAAGAATCAATGAAACCAAGAGCTGTTTCTTTGAGAAAATCAACAAGATAGACAAATCTTTAGCCAAACTAATTAAAAGGCAGAGGGACACCATCCAAATCAACACAATCAGAAATGAAAAGGGGGACATAACAACAGACACTGGGGAAATCCAAGGAATCATTGGGTCCTACATCAAAAGCCTATATGGAACAAAATTTGAAAATATAAATTAAATGTACAATTTTCTTGATAGATTCCATTTACCAAAGCTGAATTAAATTAAGATCAGGTAAATAAATTAAATAGTTCTATATCCCCTAAAGTAATAGAAACTGTCATCAAAAAAAAAGCCCAGTGCCAGATGGTTTCAGTGCAGAAGTCTACCAGACCTTCAAAGAAGAGATAGCACCAATATTCTCCAAACTATTCCACAAAGTAGAAACAGAAGGAACACTACTTCATTCTATGAAGCCACAGTCACCTTGATACCCAAAACTCATGAATACCCAACAAAAAAAAAAAAGAGAGAGAGAATTTCAGGTCAATCTCCCTTTTGAACATATATGCAAAAATACTCAACAAAATACTTGCAAACCGAATACAAGAACACATCAAAGATATCCAATATGAGAAAGTAGGCTTCATTCCAGGTATGGAGGGGTGGTTCAATATACATAAATCCATCAATTTAATCCACCATATAAAAAAAAAAACTGAAAGAAAAGAAACACATGATAATCTCCTTAGATGTTGAAAAAGCATTTGCTAAAATCCAACACGTTTTTGTTTAAAGTCCTGGTGAGATCAGGGATACACAGCACTTACCTAAACACAGTAAAGGCAATATACAACAAACCTATAGACAACATCAAACTAAATGGACAGAAACTTAAATCAATCCACTGAAATCAGATATATGGCAAGGCTGCCTATTGTCTCCATATCTCTTCAACATAGATCATCAAGTCCTTGCTAGAACAATAAGACAATTAAAGGAGGTCAAGGGGATTCAAATCAGAAAGGAAGAAATCAAAGTATCACTATTTGCAGATGATATGATAGTATACATGAGTGACCCCAACAATTCTATCAGGGAACTTCTACAGCTGAGAAACACCTTCAGCAAAGTGGCTGGACACAAAATTTACTCAAAGAAATTAGTAGTCCTCTTGTATACAAAAGACAAATGGAATGAGAAAGAAATTAGAGAAACTGCACCTTTCACAATAGCCACAAAGGACAGAAAGTATCTTGGTGTAACTCTAACCAAGGAAGTCATAAACTTGTAGGAAAAAAAAAACTTCAAGTCTCTGAAGAAAGAAATAGAAGAAGATATCAGAAGATGGAAAGATCTCCCATGCTCATGACTTGGCAGGATTAGCATAGTAAAAATGGCCATCTTACCAAAAGCAATGTACAAATTGAATGCAATTCCCATCAAAATACCAACACAATTCTTTATAGAACTTGAAAGAAAAATTCTCAACTTCAAACTCCCTCTTCTCCCCCTATGCCCCTTTCCCTACCAGTCCACTGATAGGGGAGGTCCTCCGCCCCATCCATCTGACCCTAGCCTATCAGATCTCATATGGGCAGGCTGCATTGTCCTCCTCTGTTGTATGGTAAGGCTGTTCCCTTTCAGATGGAGGTGATCAAAGAGCAGGGCAATCAGTTAATGTCAGAAACAGTCCCTGTTCCCATTACTATGGAACCCACTTGGACACTGAACTGCCATGGGCTACATCTGTGCAGGGGTTCTAGGTTATCTCCATGAATGTTCTTTGGTTGCAGTATCAGTCTCAGAAAAGATCTTTGGGCTCAGATTTCTTGGTTCTGTTGCTCTCCTTGTGGAGCTCCTGTCCTCTCAAAGTCTTACTCTTTTCCACTTCTTTCCTAAGATTCCCTGCACTTGGCCCAAAGTTTTGCCAAGAGTCTCAGCATCTGCTTTGATACCCTGCAGGGCAGAGCCTTTAAGAAGCCTTCTGTGGCAGGCTCCTGTCCTGTTCCTTGTTTTCTCCCTCCTCTGATGTCCATCCTCTTTGGCTTTCTGAATTGGATTGAGCATTTTAGCCAGAGTCCTCCTTCTTGGTTAGTTTCTTTAGGTGTGCAGATTTTAGTATGTTTATCCTATACTATATGTTTAATATCCACTCATGAGTGAGTATATACTCTGTGTGTCTTTCTGCTTCTGGGATACCTCACTCAGGATGATTTTTTCCAGTTCCCACCATTTGCCCTCAAATTTTATGATTTCCTTGTTTTTAATTGCTGAGTAATATTCCATTGTGTAGATGTGCCATAATTTCTGTATCCATTCCTCAGTTGAGGGGCAAATCAAGTAATCCAATTAAAAAATAGGGTACATAGCTAAACAGAGAATTCTCAATAGAGGACTATCAAATGGCTGAAAAACACTTAAAGAAATGCTCAATGTCCTTAGTCATCAGGGAAATGCAAATCAAAACCACCCTGAGATTTCACCTTAAGCTCTTTAGAATGGCCAAGATCAAAACCTCAAGTGACAACACATGCTCGAGAGGTTGTGGAGAAAGGGGAATCCTCCTCCACTGCTGGTGGGAATGTAAACTTGTACATCCACTTTGGAAAGCAATCTGACGCTTTCTTAGACAATTAGGGATATTGCTTCCTCAAGATCCAGCTATACCACTACTAGGCATATATCCAAAAGAGGCTCAAATATACAAGGATATTTGCTCAACCATGTTTGTAGCAGCTTTATTTGTAATAGCCAGAAGCTGGAAAACATTCTATTTAATAAACAAATTTTACATTTACGGCCTTGTTTAATACTCACATTGACCCAGTCATCCTTTTACTATTACAGAGGAGAATGTGGAGGCACTTCTCAAAGATTCACACAGCCAGTAAATAGCAGAACTAGAATGCAAACCAGGGCTATGCAATTCCAGAATATGTTTTCTTGATGCCAGTAATATAGATAGGTAGGCCATTTGCTCTTTATTGCCCCCCCCCCGCATTTCTCCTCTTCCTCTGTGAGAGCTTTTCCTCTCTCCCAGCTCTTGTTCCCCATCTGCATGTTGACTTCCCTGGTCCCATTCCTTGGACCAGTGTACCTATCCAAGAGCTGGCACCAGTAAGTATGCCTTTATACTTAATTTTGCTTGAACTGGCTCATTTTGTTGATGGAGTATACCTATCAGTCTCTTCTAGAGATTGCTTTCTTTAACATTTGTATTAAAATAACTATACCACATTCACTGACGTATGGTCAAGTCAATCTGAAACACCAAAAGATTTGCAGTAACAACAGCTGTAGATTTACTGTGTGGTTAGTGTGGGTAAGACTGTGTGCTTCAAAATGCTTCATGTGTACCCATGGAAAGAAAGATCGCCTTCCATTTTGTAAAATCAATGGAGGTGGGTGGCAACTTGCCTAAAACTTAACAAAGTGAGTCTAGTAGGTAAATTACATGCCCCAGTCAGACCCTGGTTTAGCTCAAAAGAAAGCCATGGTTGATGGTTAAGAGCTAGAGAGGTTCAAACTGCTAGACACCAGAAAGCAGGAAAGCACGATTCCTTGGTAAGATAGATGGAGCACTGCAAATGGTAAATGAGTGATGCGGGAGATCTGCCAAGGAACTTGGAGTGACATTCTTAATTGCAAACTGTTTATTTTCCTACAACTCTCCATAAACCTCGATAAGGTTTTATACACAACAGGCTTCATGAACTATTGCTTCCTTTCTACTATCTGAAGCATGTTGTAGAATTAAAGAGTGGAACTTTTATGCTCAGAGGTTTTCATTTTTGTTTTGTGTTCACTGGTCATATTAAAAATCCCAGGAATTCAGGGTTGGGAAAAGCCAGGGACAAAGATAATACATCACTTGTAAACTTCCACCTTGAAAATGTAGAGAAGTCTCATGGAGAAGGAATGACAGTTTGAGCAAATATAATCTGGGTCTTTCAGAGCAATGGGGTAGCGTTTAGTTGGTCAAGTAGCCACCTAACATTCTCAAAGCCCTGGGCTTGATTCTCAGTATCACATAAACTGATCATGGTGGTGCATGTCTATAATACCTGGGAGGTAGAAGTAGGAGGAGCAGAAATTCAAAGCCATCCGCAGCTACACGCACAGTTTCAAGGACAGCCTGGAACACAACAAACTTTTTCTCAAAAGAAGAGAAGTACTTCACTATGTGACACGCATTCCACAAGCAGTGTCTCACTGATTTCTCCCAACAGTCCAGTGAGGTATGTTAGATAGCCTTCTTTAGATCTAAGAAAACAGCCAATAGAAACTCAGAAAGGTCAAAGCCATCCAGCTTATCATTCTGCCTTTCCAGTGGTACAGTTATCATTGTAGATCACATCACTTTGACCTAGCGACACAAACTGCCCCCTGAAAAGAACTTCCAGTTGGGGTGGTGGGAATGGACTTGATACAATTCATTTTCTATTTCTAGATTTTGCTCAGAGGCCCATCTACAGATCCTGGATAGACAGCCCTAGATGAAGACAGCAGTCTAAGAATGCTCAGGCTTTTTGTGGTTTCATTGTGGGTACCACAGAACCATCCACACACTGAAACCATGGCTGGGTGCCATAGAGCTCTCACTCACACTATGGCCTACTGCTCTTAGGAAAAGAGATGGTTCAACCATGCATGTCTAATTATCACTCAGTCTTTTAACTTATAATTCTTATTCAGTCTTAAACAACGCCCTAAGTGCCCCAAAAGCAGCATCTTACCCATGTGTCATTGCCTCTTCCTAAGTGAGACACTTTGTGATTGAAAAGAGCCAGTATGGACTTTGCTTATCACCACTGTCTGGGGAGCATAGGGTTCAGCAGGTGTTGGTTGCATGTAGTTGCAGCTGATCCTGGGCAAGGATGGTGACCACCCAAGTCTGGCTGCAGCCAGGGGGTCCTGAGGCTCAGAGAATTCTGAGAATTGCAGGAGAAGTCAGTGAGGCCCATTCATACTGTTTTCTGTCCACATTTTTTTTTCTCAAGTGGGAACCAAAAGAGAGGTGGTGATGGAGGACAAACTGGTTTTATTTATTGTTTTTATTTTGTTTTTATACTGCATCGACCTCATTCTCTGAAATCAGCTCTTCAGCCTGAAAGGGCAAAGCTACCTTAAATACAAAGTCAGCCTGGTATAGCCAAGTGTCATTATATTAATATGCAAAGCTACCAGTCAGCTAATCTCCACAAACCATTTGTTTCCTTAATTGCCCTCTAGGGCAAAAGTGAAAAAAAAATTAGAGAAGATGAATAACAATTGTATCTAATTCACCCTTCCTGTTCTTCCCAGTTCCACTTATTGCTGTAGTCATGAAGCAAGCAATTTTCAGCTTAACTGTCTAACCACTCCCCTACAGTTCCCACTCCAGCGGCCCTCACTCACATCAGACTTAGTCTCTCAGGATCTGGGTCCTGCCCATTGACCCCGCTCAGAGCAATACCTTGGGCTCTGACTCTCAAAATGGACTCCTCAGAGTAAGGGCAGTAAGGAATCTCTCGTCAGAGAGGGAAATCATCACCTTCTGCTTACTGGCTCTAAGAGACACTTTGTGTATCCTGGCTCTTCTACATCCCCAGTGTATGGCTCTGGGTGGGTCAATTGACTTCTTTAGGTCACAAAAGTCTCCTTAGGAAAAGTGGAGCAGAGTCAATGCAGGGGTGTAGTAACACCTGCTACAGAGAACTGCAAGGGTTTAATTAGACCTTGTCCCAGCCTCTAAGAACACGAAAGATTTGGCTGTTGGTAGCCTGAGCTGCTATCACATATCAGGTAGCTAGAAACAGGTTCCCCTTCCCCATTCACCGACCAACGACATCCCAGGAAGCAGGAGAGATGGAAGTGTTTCACATGACTATTTGAATAGCTAGAAAAAAAAACTAGGGAACAAATGAATATGGTGATTCCCACGAACGATCTCTTTAAAGCCTTATTATTTCTCATCTTGTTTCAAAACTTCCCTTTCTCTAATCAACCAGGACCTCTCAGTAACCAAGACCTTCGAGAAGCTGTTTGTTTGTATCCTACAGTATCAATGTTTGTTGCAACAAAATAGACAAAAACAAAAATAAAGACTAGCCCGTCATTTGATATTTTCCAGTACAGACTTGGAGGGCAGCTGTGTCTAAGAAATGGGGCTTCAGATGTGCTAATATAGCCCAAACATTAGGTGCGACCATGCACAAACCCAAAAACTTGATAGAAGGAAAGGTTAGTGGAATACCTTCTATGGACATCTATGGATTCTCAAGAAGACTTGTCAAATTCTATTTCTTTTTAAAGATTTATTTATTCATTTATTATTTTTATGAGTATGTGCACGCCTTTGTGAGCTTTATTTGTAACACATGTATGCAGGAGCTCTCAGTGGCTTGAAAGGTGTTAGATCCCCTGGAACTTGAGTTACAAGCCTTTATAAGCTGGTTTGTGAGTGCTAGGAACCAAGCTCATGTTCTCTGCAAAAGCAGAAAATGCCTTTAAACCACTGAGTATTGTTTCAACCTCAAAAATTCTATTTCAAAGACTAGAAGACTTTCATGGCTAAAGAGAAGTCTTCCCAGACAGCACTGTAGTGCACACCTGTAACCCCAGCACTCAGGGTGGCAGAAGCAGGTGGATCCTTGTGAGTTTGAGGCCAGCCTGGTCTACAAAGTGAGTCCAGGACAGCCAAGGCTACACAGAGAAACCCTGTCTCAAAAAAGAGAGAGACACACACACACAGAGATAGACACACACACACACACACACAGAGAGAGAGAGAGACAGACAGACAGACAGACAGACAGAGAAAACAACTCCCTCATAAAATTATGACAGTGTCCATTGCTAGACTCAACAGGAGGGTAGATACTAGTGTTCATGTCACTAAGGGTGTGATAAAGATTAAACAATATTGTGTTCTCAAAAAAGGTGGATTTCCTGCATTTTGCCCAACTTTTTCTCTAGGAAGGTCTTGAGGGAAGTCTCTACTTACTTGCCTTGGAATCAGCATCAAGCTGAATAATGCAGGTGAATGGCTTAACTCTAGTTACAGTTTTCCTGTCTGTAAATGTAGGCTAAAACCAAGAGCTGCCTCACAGGGTTGGAAGACATAAAAAGGTGATTCTTACTGAGATCTCACTGAAGTATGCAAACACTCTATGAGTGTCTGCTTACAGTAAGCCTTGCTATTTGTTCATATATTCTTTGGAACTTGTTTTACAGAATTCCAAGTATATTTGCTTTCATTTTCAGTAACTTTCTGAGACCTCCCTATCATTCTTTTTATCTGCCATTGTGCATATTCTAGCTCTGAGGCACAAACAAGTGAATCTCACAATTTCTGGGCCTCATGGTCCTTCCTGCCTTGAAGGTCACGATCAGCACTGGTGCTTTGCCTGCCATTGCAGATGATGCTACGGATATCTTGATAACCCTGAAGAACAGGGTTAAAATGCATTGGGTTTCATTATTGATGCTCAGGAAGCCAGCTTATTACAGTTTTAAATGATGCACATGTACATACAACTTCTGTATTAGCTGCCACCTCCTTGAGTGCTCTTTAGTACATAATAAACATTATCTCTCACAGAAGCAGAGATCTGATTTCTCATCTTGAACACACTGTGATCATTTGCAAACCTCTGACTCCACTGACATAAAAAGGCTCATCTGAGACCATGTGATTGAGGACTGTATGTTCTTGTACTCTGCTTCCAAGACAGGATGGAAGGATATCTTCAAGACCATCAACTCCAAAGTGAGTAGCAAAGTGACTCTTCTGATGTAGGTATCTGAGGTTCTGAAAGTCATTGTGCAAGAATGGGATGGAGTCTTTGCTCTGCTACTCACAGGCTGCTATAATGGTAAGTCTGGATGAACTTCACGTCCACTTGGAGGTAAACATATTCCTGTTTTGATAATTCTACATTGTCATTCTTGTCCACAGAGCAGTACCAATTATGTCTTGTCCTTGATCAAAAATACTTGTTGGCAGGAAACTCACCCCCCCATCTTCCAAGTCCATTAAACAAATATGAAAATCCAGAGAAATTTGTGGTTCCTGCTATAGGCTATCAGAGTCCTTGGTATTTTGTGAAAAGTCTACATGGTGATTTTAAATTTATGTAACAAAGAATTAATTATTTTATTTTAAACTGTTCATTCAGTATCATTTCACAGAGATACACCTGCCTCTGTCTCCTAAGTGCTAGAGTTAAAGGCATGCCCATACTTTCTTGATTACTACATTCTTCTGGTTTCTTGAAGCTGGAATCTTTCCATTTTCACCAGGACATTATTTACTCATTTATTTGTTCTTCTATCTACTCAAGGTTCCTGTAGATTCCATGTTAATTTTAGGATGAGCGTTTCAATTTTTTTAAAAGGCCATTGTGATTTTCACAGGTCTTGCATGAATCTGTTGATCACCTTGAGAAGCATTCCTACTAAACAATATTAAGTCATCCAGTCTCTAAATCCAGGACAGCTCTCTACCTATTTAGGCATTCAAAAACTAAAGGAAGGATGCTGAGGCCATATTGTGACAAGCTGAAGTAATCAGCTGGGCCTGGACTGGCACTTTCTCAGATCACAGCAAGTTGAGATAAGCACATGTTGTCAACAGGAGTAAACAAACTCTCCAGTTTACAGATAAAGAAAAGACTGTCCAAAATCGGAGGGAAGGGGTGTCTCTGGAAGACCGTTAGTTTCACACTCAATGGATGTCAGCTGTCTTCATGATTTATTTCACAGTCTTGTTCATTAAAGCTCACCTCTGGTAAGATCCATAGTAAGAGCATCAATGTGCTTCTACATGGAAGACATAGACCATTTCGTAACTGTAGTCATAGTTAGCAAATTAGACCATGTCTCCAAAAGATCTAATGAAGACTGTAACAATTTATTCCCTTGATCCATTTCTGTGAAGTACTGTGTGTGGCAAACTGGACTTGGCAGTAGAAGCAATTTTTTCGCAGGGATCTTCTGTTCCTCCAACAAGTCTCAGAAGCAGCATCTTCTGAACTAGATATTAAAAGGCCCAGGTTTGAACCTCACGTCTTCTACTTATCTTATACTCTGACCTTACAGAAAACATTGGCATTCCTTAAGATTGCAGATTTGTCTGCTGAATCCATGGAGACATTGTTCTGTCTAGAGTCATATAAGAAGTTCTTAGGAGACAGAATTTTTAGAAATCATTACTGACTACACTAGGAGTCTCAGAAATTTGGGCGGGGCTTTCCTGATTCAGGAGCAGGAGTATACTGTAGGGACTGTACCTGTATATGTACCCAGCTCAGATTATAAGACTCTTAGTGGAAGAAATTTAAAACAGAAGAAAGTCTGTATCTTTCTGATCCTCAAGGGGTTGGGAATTGTTGTATAAAAGAATGAAAAGATGATTGGATGTATGGATAAGTAAGCAAAAAATCAAAACTATAAACAGGCCAATATTTTGCAGTCTAGAGGACCAAAGACCAGGAAGCAAACATGCACACACTGAGTGCCTGTTGCAGGTCATGTACCACCTGAAATTCTATGGACTCTCTACTCAGATATATCATCAGGTAAAGCTTTGAGTAGCCTGGTTTCGAAGCCAGGAGTTACTTAGAGGAACACAAGATGACTATGCCTTACTTTACGTCTTTTAGAATCTTCAACGCTAAGATGGTAGTGGAAAGGTTTAGGGAACAGATAAAAACCAAGAGCTGTTGAGAAAAGTCAGAACTCTAGAATTATTGTCTTATCATTACAAACAACAGCGTTAGACAAAAATTTTTTTTTTTTTTTTGGAGCTCGGCATTTCTTTCTTAGTCCATTGATACCTCTGACCAAGGTGGGGTATATATAAGGTTAGCTGACATTTCTCTAGGGTGGACCATGATAACATCTTCTTAGAGGTGTCAAGTTTGTTTATCATTCCCCACTGTATATCTAGGATTGCAGAGGGCTTGAGGGTAGGACTTTCTATTCACTTACCTCCAAGCCTTCCTACCTGAACAAAAGGTAATAGAAAATTTATGGTCTCTTCCACTCACTGTCTTTGTGATGAAGTAACATACCAAAGCCTCAGTTATTCCTACAGAATGAGGTTTAGAACATTACCTACTTAGTAATGTGGTTGAGGAGCCAGGATATTCACAATATAAAATAGTTGTTCAGTAAATGGGGTGTCTCTTAGTTAGTTTTATTTAGTTTAAGGCATTTAGCTTTAGGAAAGCCAGATTGCTAGCACCATCCTGGAATCAGAGGGAAAAATCTGTTTCCATTGATGAACTTCTCTATTATTTTTATGATTTCTTAATAGAGCATGAGATAGTTACTGGGTAAAGTTTGGTCTGGCCTGTAATTTCAACTCTGCAAGGTTTTCTATGACCAAGAGCAGATAAAGTTCAGAGAACTCAGGCCTGTGTCTTTCTGAGATTTTTAATGTATCATAGAATGATAGAGAAGATAAAGAAAACAAAGAGTGTTTCCAATAATAGTATTAATATTCCGTCGAAGAGCCTTGCAAATAAAAATAGCAGTCATTCTTCCACAAATATTTTTTTATTTCCAAGTGATTGCTGGGGTCGTGTATACTCAGTATGGTGGAGGGAGGGAGTTCCTCTCTCTCTCTCTCTCTCTCTCTCTGTGTGTGTGTGTGTGTGTGTGTATGTGTGAAGATACTCTTTACTAATTTATGTTTTTTCCCTCTCTGCCCTCCTCTGTGCCCCTTTCTTCTTCCCAAATGCTCTCCCTTTCTACTTTCATGTTACAAGAATTCCATACCCTCCTTTTCCTCCACCTCCCTTAAGATTTCTTCTTCTAAGGTGGAAAGATTGTAAGAGCCCAGGTGATGGATGACTCTAAGGAAGCAGCATTTTTTCAGATGCAACAAGGCTGATAGACAGTCAAACTCACAGAGACTGTGAAAGCATGCATTAGATCGCCACAATTTCAATCCAGACAAAATCCCAGCACAGAAAAGGGGCTGTGAGCATAAAGTCCCACCTCTAGCCAAGAAGCTCTTTGCAATTGATATCTGTTGGATTAGGGGGAAAAATCACTTTTCTTCAGTGGAGTTACACTGGATATATCAACTAAACTTCAGGGCAGACCAGTAGTATTTGGCTAACAAAAAATGTACTCCATGTTTTTTTTGTGTGTGTGTGTGTTTTCTGTTTTAGTAATTTTTGTGCTGTTGGATTTTTGTTTGTTTTTAATTTTCATTTTTTTTCCTTTTGACAGAGAATAAACACATAGTTGGGTAGGTAGAGATGCGAGAGGATCTTAGAGGAGTCACAGGATGGGAAAGAATGTGATCAAAATATATTGTATGAAAACTTTATTTTTAAAATAAACAGAAAAAACATTTTCCTCTATAGGGAGTACACCTTTCAAAACAGTACAGTAGCATCATTTTATGGGAAGTTTGATTCTATATTTATAAATAGCATTAATGGGAACAGATGGCAAAGCTAAATATAGGCATGGTGTGCACAAGTGACAGGTTGGTTGGCTTGTACCTGCTCATAATAAAAAAGCCTCAGAGAAGAGAAAACAACAATTACCCTTCCATTACTGGGGTAAAACATAACACATCATTGCTCTGATCTTGATGGGAGGCAGCATTGGTGGAGAACATAGGAGAGAAGTTGACAACCAGACACTCTTAGAACAGATATTTAAAAAGTGCCTGCGAAAGCCCAGGCCCTAGTTACTAACCGTGGACACAGACCATCACAACAAAAAGTCCTTCTTATTTTAGAGATTTCTTCAGAGTCACTAGCATCTATTGGATCAGCTGAGAATAAGTTGAGCAAGAAAATAGACATATAAGGTAAGAATAGGTTGAATAATCAGAAATATAAGAAGTATCCAATGCCAGAGATTGACTAGCCAGAAATACTGTTTTAGCTAGAAAGAGAGGGAAGGGCTCTGTAAGGCAGAGCCTTGTGCAGAGCTCAGCAATGTAAGGAAAAGTGCCATTCAGTTGACTGGAGGAACAATTTTCCAGCAGAAGGAACACCTGTGGGTACAATGGTCCTGGGATGCCAATAGACTTGCCAGGACATGAAGAAACAAGGCCAATGGGCTGAGCACTAGTTCTCACTGGGACACTAATGTCACCAAGGAAGGTACTTTTAAAATGATGAGTGAATATTTTTTGTTTGTTTAATTCTTCCAATGGTAGGGAAAGCCTATTCAGAGGAGGAGGAGGCATGATGGCAGAAAACCACATATTTTATTTTGTTTAGAAATTGTCTTTCTCTACATTGAGGGAATAATTATAAGATATTGGTGGGAATGTAAATTGGAACCACCATTTAGGTAACAAATACAGAGGTTCTCAACATGTTGAAAATAGGACTAGTGTTGATTCATTGATCCATTAATCTCACTTCTGGAACTGAAATCATATGCATACCCATACTCACAGCAGAATCATTCCCAATAGTCAAATTATGGGCTGACCCTGAATATCTTTCAGAAGATGAATGGATAAACAATGTGATATTGTGTGTGTGTGTGTGTGTGTGTGTGTGTGTGTGTGTGTGTTATCCAGGGCCATAAGTATTAATAGTGTTTATCATCAGTTATCAGGTTTGGGGGTATATTTTGTTTCTGCATAATAGTCCACGTTTCCCAGAATGTCTTCTATTTCAAATCTGAAGTCAGAAACGAAGATTTAATCCTATGCAAAGCAAACTGGTCTGCATAGGCCACACCGGCACTTGCCTGGTGAGCCCGTCTTCCTTGCAATTACTTCCAATGAGCTCTTTCCTAGGTGTTGGTGGCCAACTTGGGAATGACGGCTTCTTGACTGCTCCTTGATTTCAAGCTGCTGATGGCTACCTCATCCTGGCTGGTTAATGGAATCCTCTCCTGGGAGTCCCTCTGCAGCTCCACATGCTACATCAATCATCTTGTCATCTTGCCTGTCTTCTTCCATTTTCTGAGCCCCAATTTCTTTCAACAGCCCTATTTTTCTTCCCTCCCTCTAGAATTGCCATCAGATCCCACCAGCAGGCTTGTCATGGAGATTGCCTGCAAAGTAATTCTTGAATGCCACAAACATTATTAAAGTCTATTTTCCATCATGAGCACCTCCAGCCCAGAGGAAGAATGCTGCTCTCAAGTCCATCCAAAAGTAATTTTGAAAGATTTTCTCTACCTACTGTCCGTGGAACACTAAGAATATTTGCCCATCTCCTTGTTACCTCTTCCAACTACTAGCTCACTTCCAAGGCAGTAACAAATTTGAAGTCTCCCACTTGAGTCTGTGGGATACACAGCAATAGACAGTAATAAAACTAAGCTCAAGCCCAGAGGCTACCACAGGAGAAGCTAGATGGTGGGCTGTCTCTCCTCCCTTTCCTTTTGCAAGCTAGGGAAACCCAAATTCAAACATGCTGTTTCTATGGTTTCAAGTGCACTTGGGTGCCTGGAAAAGTTGCCTGGAACCTGGAGGGAACAGGTAGCAGAGAGGTGGAGGTAGCAACCTCCTTCACTGGCACAGCTCTCTCTATATGTCCATTCTTTGGTGCCAATCCCCAGTGCTTTCTCAACCCCATGTTTGACAGCTGCTGGACAATTAGGCCTCATTATCTCAGAAAATTTACAAAGAGACATGAAGAATAACTCTCTCCTCCTATTCAGGCCATGGTCGAAGGAGTAGATAGAATCATTTGACAGAAAACCAGAGGCAAGAAAGAATAGAATACCAAGCGGGTTCTTCTAGAAGCAGTTCTTTTGGAAGTTTATTACACTCAAACGATCTTAACTTGGAAAAAAGCTTCATAAATATTCTTACCATGACTTATGATGCTAATTTACTGTCTCTGAAAGATAGGAACAGAGTTACGGCCTGCTGGGCCCTCATTTGATGAATAGAGGTGTTTATTCCTCTGCCCTCCATCTAGGCAGTTGAATGCTGTATTCGGGGCCACAAGATGGATTAGCCTATAGTGATCCTACAAGCACAATGAACTACAGCAAAATCAGGCAAGGCAAGGCTTACCACCTTTCAGCTGATCAGGTTGGAGACACAGCATCAGTTCCAAAGAAGCTTTAAACCAGTTGACCCCTCTTATTTTTGTTGGGCATGCCTCTATGCCTGTGGTTTATCCTGACCTAAATCCCTTCTTCTGTTTAGCAATTTTTATTGATGGTGTGGAAAAGAAACTGATGGAAAATATTGTATTCTACACATAATAGACTTCTCTCTTTCTCCCCCAAAACTTCATAACTTCATAGTGAAGAAGAATATTGTTTTGTTTTGCAGTCAGAGTTGATGCTTTGATTTCTTTCATGAAACAGGGTATTGCTTCAAACATGTTCCTAACTTTTATTTAGCACCTTTGGCCAAAAAGCTTCAACTCTTCAAAATACTGCTCAAGTCACCCAGCAGATCCAGACTGGAGGATGGTGGAGGTTGGGGGTAAGGAAGGTGTTTTCTAATGTTAGACTAGGTTTCCTTTAGACTGGCAACCTTTTCTGAGGATGGGGGCATGAGTAGGGAGGGTGTCTGAATTGCTAAAGAAGAGGGCAGAGGCAATCTGTGTGATGAGGTAAGACAGGGAACATCACTGAGACCAGAGTAATGCCATGGATACAAAAATCAAGAAGACCACTGTCAGGTGGCCCAGATCAATCCCTTCCACCTGGACTGCTCCCTCAGATACAGTATTTTTTTTTTCAATTTTCATTTCAGACTACAAGTAAGGCAAATATCCACATCAAAGGGAGGTGGAGCCATTGCTAGACCATACTGTCCTTGAGAACAAAGTCAGGGCTTGTGTACAACTTTACACTCAATGGCTAGAACTCTGCCTGATCCATACTTTCCCCATGAATAGATACTTCTAACATAAATAAACTGTGATACAATGGACAAGAAATATTATAGATATATTATAATTAATCTTTTTGAAGGTCTTCACTTTTTAATTCTTTATGTATAAAGACTAGCATGATCAGTTCCACTGGGTAGACAGTCTTGAATAATTGATTAAAGGCGGCTTAGTCCAACCTAATGAAACCTATGTCTTTTGCATACTGACAGAAACACTGACCACACATGTTCAGCCTGTATTTCTGGATCAGATTGTGGCGGTTGGAGCAGAGAACCCTGGCAGAACTTCCACGGGTGACTCCAGTAGAGCTGCTGGTGACTCATCTTTCCTTTAGACAGCGAAGGAGGAAAAAGGAATGAACGGGTATTAGTAATTTTTAAAAACTACTCCATTTCCTCTTTTCTATGCTCTAAAATAAAACATTTGAAGAGGAATTGAAGGCATGACACGAAAATGCAATCTTCTTATATTTGATCTACCAAAATAATACAAGTTTAGGTCCAATTTCATGATTGCAGTACCTTGAACATTAGTCATATATTAGGCTTCAAGTAAACACATCTTGCATTAGTAAATACAAATGTGATTTCAAAGGACATCTACACTAAGAGAATTACCTTCCAAATTATAGACCCAACACAATGGAATGGGATAATTAAGACAAACCAAGTTGGTTAAAAATAATACCAACCCACTTTAAACAAGAAAAGGGCAGAATGCATTCTTTATGCTCTCATGAAGTTGCATATGCTCCTTCCCTCCCCAGTCCATCTGTGATCCATTGAGCAAAACAGAAAAATCATTCCAGGAATCATAGTACATTTGAAGGGCCAATAGGGAAAAATTAGCTGTTCTGAGTGAATAGGAAACATCACTGTCTGCTTGTATCTTCATGAACAATAATGCTGTTTTCTCAGTATGAAGTCGGGTTTATACTACTTTTATTATCAGGGCAAATGGACTTTTAAAGGAATAATCAAATGAAAGGTGATTTGTTTTCTTCCAAATGCAGGTATTTACATACAACCATTTGCTCAGAGCTTCCTTATTCCTCCTCTGTACTGTGGGGCCATCTCAGAGATGGTTTGCATAAGTAATGTATTTGTTTACTAATCTTCAAAGAGTCTCTATTTTTTCTGCCTTCCCACTGAAATCATTAGGGGTCACAACCCTGCAGAAAATATGGGCTGCCATGGTAACACAAAATGTCTGCTGCTGGGCTTAGCGTAATTCCTCTCTAATAGAAAAACAAGGAGCAGTAAATCCCATCGTTGATAAACTGGCTTATTGTTATATGGAGCCTCTACCTGGGAGGTGGCAATCCCCCCGAGTAGTTTAAAATGATACAAATACAATTTGTATCTGGATTGATTTCTCATTTTGCACAAGGACCTCGATAAAATTGTGCCAGGTCAAGTGAAATTCCTTGTCACATTTAAAAATCATTGGCATTGCACTCAGTCAGTCATCTGCTGGGCACGTTTTTCAGATGTTATGTGTCGCTGTGCTAGTGACTGGAACAAAGCAAATCATTTCCCCAAATTACTTTTAATCCCCATAGAGAACTAGAAATAAAATGCACCAGCTCCATCATTTTGAACTATTCAGTGATGATAACTATTTTATTAGCTTACAGTCTTTGTGTATTGAAAGCTGGGGGAGCCTGCTCAAGGTTAAGAGACACTAGTCAGGAGAGAAAAACATTTCATATTGACCTAAAAAGGAAATCATATACAAGAAAAAGCTCTCTCGCTTCTATTTAGGAACAAAAGAAATGTAAAGCAAATAAAGAAGAGCTGCTACCCAATTATGTTGTTCGGGAAAGAGAATGTTCAAAAAAAAAAAAAAAACCTGAAACTAATAATGAGTTCTTAAATAAAATGACACTGCAACTGAGAGAAAACACAATTCTTGTCGAAAGTACCTATTCATCAACACACATCCCTTTGTGCAACAGTAAGTCACATGGTCAGCTTCTTGAGCATTGGCAAGAACACTCACTGCAGAGATGATGATATTTTTTTCTCCCGTAACTGACTCCCTCTTAAATCCTTAAAGGCAGACATGGATCTCCCATCCTGTACTGCTGCATTCTATCCCATCACTTCAACACTCATCCTCTACTCTGTCCAGGCTGCTGGTCTCACTGTTTTCTGAGAGACCAGACTTGATCTGCATCCATGTCATGTTATCCACTATATCCTCATTTGGAAAACCTTTCTCTTCCCTGCCTCACCAACTCTCCCCATGAAAATTCTATAACTCTTTCACAACCTACATCATAAAGGTGGGCACTAAAGAATAGTTAACTCATAAATATTGTATGCCATTTACCTCTTATACACAGGTTTATGCTTTGACAGAAAGTTCCAGAGAACAAGCATCAAGGGTCTCCTATTGTCCTCTTGGCTGTCACACTTTGACAAAGAAGTTGGCATGATGGACAGGCACACAGGGTAAGGAATTGACAGTGACCACCAGCCACTGGCCAGTAAGGAACTGAGACCCTTAGTCCAATAACTCTTTAGAAACTGAATTCCACCAATGATCACATGAGTTTGAACATGGATTCTCCCCTAGTGCAACCTTCAGGTATGACCCTAACCTTCATTGCAGGCCCTGAAACAGAAGATCCAGGTAAGCCATTCCTGGGTTTCTGACCCAGAGCCTGTGACATAGTAAAGGTGTTTTTATTAAAATGGCTAAGATTTTTAAAAAATAATTTGCTATACAATATTAGGTAATAGTAGTGTGAGTCTAGCTGTGAGATTCTTAGCAGAGATATCATAAACACTGTGGAATCAGGTCTTAGAAAGACAGAATTACATTTTTGGAATGTCCTCCAGTGACATAAATGTTTGAGAATGCAGTATCACATTCCTTAGTTGAAGGTCAGGACCCTTAAGTGATTATCCAGGTTAGCTGTTAATTTCAGGACCTAAGGTAAAAAGCAGGACCTTCACTGTTCCATTACCCTTCATGGTGTTCATCAGACAGCAAAGCGTGTTGAGTTCTTATAAGACTCTCTTAGTACCACTTGCTTGGGTGAGGCCAGTTTTCCAGTCTCTGCTTTTTGTAGGTTCCTTCTTACCATCTTAATTGAGTTCGATTCTTTGACCTGTTGTTTGAGTCTATTCACAGATGGACTTAAACTCTTTATATTCATCTCTCACTGCATTGTCCATCTTTGCCACCCCTTACCAGCAAACAGACTTAAGACACACTGTAAACATGTGTTTCTCATGCTTAAGGCCCTCCCATCAGTTTCTGTTGCTCCATGGACAAATGCCCTGCACAGTTGCAGCAGTGTCTTGCTCTCCCCATACCCATAGGCCCTCTTCTCTACCCACAATGGCCTGCTTTCTGTTCCTTGTACTAAGGTCTGTCTTCTCACAGAGCCTTCAGATATATCTTCACCATGTCATCCAGCTACTCTTGTGTGTCTTTTAGCTCTCACCATGGCATCAGAGAGGCATTTGTTGATTTTGCTGACCTGCTCAAGCTCTTCATTCCATGCTTTGCTCCCTTGGCATCATTTCTTCTTTGTTCTGGGTATTAGTGATATTTTCGTGATGTATTCATGTCAATCCTTGCTAGGCTGGTCTAAAAGGCCAAGCCTTTCCTCCCTTGTTCACTGTTGAAGCCTCAGCACCTGGCACATAGTAGGTATCTAGTATGCATGTTGATATATATTTTTTGCATAATATAAGTATATTGTAATAGTATTTATACTTTATATATTTTAATAATACATACTTCGAATTAATTTTACTTGATAGAGAAAATTATATATATTTATCATGTACAAGTTGATATTTTGATGTGTTTACTACATACATTATGAAATCTACCTAGTCAAACATAGATGATCAGCCATTTCATTTTTACTGTGAGAAACCTTAGTCTCTTTCAAGAATGGAATATAGTGTTTCTTGTTTCCAATGTTAACTATAGGATTTTGAATTTACTCCTTTTTTCTAATAATGAGTTTGTGAGTTTTGAAAACATTTATTAATCCCTCCTTAAATATCCCAGTGTTCTGTAACCACTATTGTGATCAACTTTTCGGTTTTTTTTTTGGGAGGGTGGGGTGGGGTGTGGACCTTTAACAGCTGATCCATCTCTCCAGGCCTGTGAATCAACTTGTTAAGATTCTGCACAGCAATGAGACAGCACAGTGATTTTCTTTCTGTGAATGGCTTATTTCACTTTATACAATGTCTCCAGATTCATCCAAGTTGTCACAAATGACAGGATTCCTCATTCCATAGCTGAATAGCATTCTACTGTGTATGAATATGTATTTTAAATAAATCTTTTTTTAAATCTCAGGTGTGCCCATATACCCAGTAAGAGAGAAAGCTGTGCTCCCTCTCTTATAGTTCTGAGTACTTTGTGATTGTGGGTTAGATATTTTTCTCTATCAGCACTCTTATCTCCTAAGACAGCAACCTTTCTGGGCCACTGAATTCCATTCACTGAGACTCTGAAAATAAAAAGCAGACCCTCAGTCCACCCCTCTAGTTTCAGTAACTAAATATCAGCAATCAGAAAAAAAATATATTAAAAAAAAAGTTTTTTTTTTCTCTTGCAGTCAAAAACATCCAAAGAATTAAAAACTTTCCCAGGGCTGGGAGCACAGTTCATTGGTAAGGTACTTTCTTAGCAAGTCAGTATCTATGCTCCATCCACAGCACTTCAAATAAAAGTTAGAAAATTGATCAAAAAGTACATGAGTCATGTACTTGGTTATTTAAATCTGATTAGATTTACAGCTTTCCTGGGTAAAAATCTATTTCAGGTGTAGTTTCATATTCTGATGGCTTCAGCTCAATGAATAGTCAGTGCCAGGCATCATGCACACCAAAAAAAATGTAGCTTGGAGGGAGTACATAACTTTGAGTAGTTGTCTCTTGTAAGGTCATGAGATCAGATTCCAATCTCCTCCTAGTCCAACCGCTTCGCTTTACAATTAGGGAAACTGAGGACTAGAGAAGAAAGGTAACCTGTCAAAAGCCATAGAACTATTTAGTTCACCTGCCCTCTGCCAAAATAAATACACAAATAAGTGGAGATATGAGACTGAAATCCATGATTCTCTTCAAGTTCTCCACTTTACGTCATTTCTTCTTTCCCTGTCATAAATTTTTTTTTTTTTCATTTTCTACCGAATCTATTTCCATCCCCTAACAGTGTGTAGTTGTATGTCTTACAGCTAGGGAAGTCTTGATGAAATGATTTCTAAAGACAAAATCTGAAGACTAAATCTATGATGATTATCATGTAAAACTGAAGTACATTGAACCCCTGACAGGAAGGGCATCCAGAAAACATCTTTTCCAACCTCTCTCCAATTCAAAAATCCTAGTATTATGTAATTGACATAATTTCCTCTATAAAACTTCTATTTCTCTCCTAAGAACCATCACATTCTTATGAAGTCAATAGCTCTATCAAACTAGCTCTGAAGTGTACGTAATTCAAATTTATGCTTCACCAAATTACAAATTACTACAAGTCAAAGGCCTTTAAAAGCAACTCAGAAATAGTTGAGTGTATGAATGTATCAAAGGTATAAAAAATGCTCTGGGTCTACTGATTCTTTTAAGATGCAACCTTGCAAAACCTGTGTAAATTCAGGTTTTGAGTGATTGGTCGCCATTCAAAGGTGAGGCTACGTTATGCCAGTGTGAAATTTGAAAACTCCTTGCTCAAGTGTTACCTATAAATGTATAGAATGCACGGAGGGAGTGGTCTACAAAAACCAGAGTAAGGATGATCAAACCTATCCTGATCATGGAAGTGCCTTTTCCTATCCTCTCTAATTATAAAATTCTGTTTAATTCAAAGGTATGACCTGAATTTTTTTTATCTAGCTCCATGGAGATTCATAAATATCTAAATTATGCCTCTGCATTTTAGTCCTGAAAGTTTTAACTTACAATTGGTAAATATCAATGCAAGGGAAGAGAGACTATTTGACAACATTTAGTGCTAAAGATAACACTTGAATCATGGAGGGTAAGTAAGCAGAGATAGACTTGAAAAAGTTTATGGAACAACCCAGAGATAAACCAGTTTGTCTCTAATAAATAACTGTCCAGGTGAAACAGAGCCCACTTCCAGTTTTGTTATTTGATCACTTTGGAAGGACTAAGAGTCCCCAATTTCACACAGTTATATAGTTCATATAGAATTTAAACATACGAAGGTCTGACAGACCCCCTCCCCTTTGGGGATTTTTTTTATTTTATTTTAGTATAACATACATATAGAAATATGAACAAAAGAAAAGTGTTCATGTATATGGAATTTCAAAACTTACCCATGCTCTCTTATTACCTACGTTCATCCACAAAAATAATATTTCCAGCAATCTCAAAATCTTTCTAGCTCCCCTGCCTAGTAACTCCCCCTTAAGGCTAATCAGATTAGCTTTAGCTGGTTTTGGACTACACATAAGTGAATTTGTAGTATATTATTATGCCATCTCCCTTCTTTTAGACAAGCTCCCTCCCCTCAACAAAATACTTGAGAGATTCTGCCACCATTATTGTGTAGCTGTGTAGACAGACCATTTGGGGAGTAATGCTGCAGTTTCTTGGTGGCTGTGTACAGTTATTGCATGTCAGGAACACATGAAATCATCCACTTACTGTTTCTAGGAATAATCAAATGTAAGAGATGTCCACTGGTGAAAGAAGAGGAAGAAGGAATCAATAGCGCCTCTACAACAGGGCCCTCAGAGAAAATTGGCAATTAGGTGAAAGGTGAAAGGGATAAGAGGACTGAGTGGCAGACCTGATTGAGATTAACATGACCCATTAAGTTAGCCCAGAGACAAATAGGAGTGGCACTTGAAATTTACATAAATGCTATACCCAGCCGCAATCAAGTTTCTGTAGGAAGAAGAAAATTGACGAAAGAAACCTTGTAACTTGAATTGAACAGAAACAATGGTGGCCTCAAATTGCCTTTGTCTGGCAGAAAAGCTGAGGATAGAAAATAGATGCTAGAAAAGATTGTGGTTTTCTTTTCTGTTATTGTTTTTGTTTTGTTTTGTTTTGTTGTTGTTTTTTTCTAAATTGACATTGAAGTTCATGATGAACTTTTTTGAGAGAAGGAAAAATATACATGCCCTCCTAGTAGGTTCCCTTTCTTTTCTGAACCAGGAGCACTGTATCTGTCCATGACCTGTTTCTTGTGGTTGTGCCAGCACTGGGTTAACTGAATGGTTCTGAACAAATTCAATCTCTGTTTTCGTGGAACTTGAATTCTGTACAAAGAGATGGGCCAGCCAGCAGCAGTCTTGTTCCATTATGAACCACCCAGAATTTCTCAGGAAGGTCCCATCACTAAAGTGTAAAGCTGTTCCTGTAGTCTCCAGCACTCTACTCTGAAACAAGCAGGAAATCAATCTTAATCCTGTAGCAGACATTCTCCATTCTTTCCACCATTTTGTGTTGCCTGTGACTAAGCCATGACTAAAGAGAAAGTGACTATTTCTCAGAACCTTTACACGGCCTACAATGAACGAGACCAGTGCTGTAAGTTAGGGCAGCTTTATTTCTAGATTATGGGTTTGGGGTGGTGGGAATTATCTCCATTCCATAGAGAGACAAAGAGAGAGAGAGAGAGAGAGAGAGAGAGAGAGAGAGAGAGAGAGAGAGAGAGAGAGAGAGAGATACAGGGGGAGACAGAGAGACAGAGACAGAGCTCTTCTGCTATTACTTTAAATATCTTCCCCTATCCCTTTGCTCCATACACCTAGAGCCTGGGTCCCAGTCATCATATACCAGAGCCTGAGTACCATGGCTCTCTATGTTGGGGAAAATCTAAAGCATATTTCTTGGGACTTTACAGTATAGAGTACTAAGTACTATACTGTCTTGCTTCTGGAGACTTTAAATATAAGCTAGCGTTGTCTTGTATAGTCCTCAGAAATGGTGTAGGTTGGGATTATTCCAGAATGCAAGCAGGATTTGTACCCAATACAAAAATGAGAGCTTCCAGTTTTCATATGTCTTGAGAACATTGCGTAATAGAAGAATAATGGAACACTCATTGTGGGAAAGGCCCTATCTAAAGATACTAATCCACTTAGTCCCCCCAGAAGCACCATTACAAAGCTGATGTTATTACCTTTCATTTTGTAGTTGAAGTAAATTGCTTCAGCACATACAACTGGCGACTTATAGAAGCTGCAATTCAAACTCAAAGTGCTGGGTGCTATAGATGAAGCCCTCAGCAGTACATCACACACTGTTTAATGCAGTACTTATTCTAAGCCATTTCTTTCTTTCTTTTCTTTTTTTTCTTTTCTTTTTGAAATATTAGTTACAATTTATTAACTCTGTATCCTAGCTGTAGTCTGATCCCTCATTCCCTCCCAATCCCACCCTCCCTCATCTCTTCCCTGTGCCTTTCCAAGTCCACTGATAAGGAAGGTCTCCTCCCCTTTCATCTGACCCTAGCTTTTCAAGTATCTTCAGAACTGGCTGCAATGTCCTCCTCTGTGGCAGAGCAGGACTGCTCCTCCCTCAGGTGGTGGTGGTGGGGATGTTAAAGAGCCAGCCATTGAGTTCATGCCAGAAATAGTCCCTGTTCCTCTTACTAGGAAAACCTACTTGGTCACTGAGCTACCATGGGCTACATCCGAGCAGGGGTTCTAGGTTATATTCATACATGGTCCTTGGCTGGAGATAAAGTCTCATAAAAGACCACTGTGCCCAGATATATTAGGTCCTTGTGGAGCTCCTGTCCTCTCCAGTCATACTAAATCCCCCTTCTTTCATATGATTCCCTGCACTCTGCCGAATCTAGGCCATTTCTTACCAATCCTATGAGACAGCACTAACTTCTGTTACAGAAGAAGAGGCAGTGAGTCAGAGATGCTCAGGTTCTCATTAACAGTGAGCAGCAGAGCTAGGCAAGAAGCTAATCTCATAAAGGCAATAGAATGAGTCACATAATGACACAGAGATTCAGAGGTTAGAAGGGATTGTTGCTTGAGCTGACCTGAGTATGTCATCTCCTTTTCCCTTCTTCAGTCTCTCCCCACAAAATAAGAGGCTTGAATCCTTAGAGACTGAAACGAAATAGAGATTGAAACTGAATAGATTTCATGAAGGGTGAGGAAGGGAACCCTAGTATTTTGAATTTATCTGCAGAAAGATCATGGCACAGTAGTTCAAAGCATGAGCACAAGAGTGCAACTAGCTTTGGCTTGAATTTCCATTTTGGTTTCTTCTCACCCAAGTGTCCCTTAGTGAAGTTTCTTAGCCTCTCAGAGCCTGAATTTCCTCACTGGCCAAAGGAAGATAATAGTCTTTTTATAACATAAAACTCTTAGAGAGTTAAAAGAAAAGAAAAACTGTGAAAGTGAAGGCTGGGTACAGATCATTGGTAGAGTGCTTGCCTAGCACAATAAGAATCATGGAGATTGACTGCCTCACCCCCCGAGGATTACAGAAGCCAGACATGGTATCATAGATCAAATGTGGTAATGGATGCCTATAAACCAAGCTCTTGGGATGTACAGACAGGAAGATCAGAATTTCAAGATTATTTTTTGCTACATAGGAAGTTCCAGGCCACCCTGGGATATAGACCTCCCTGTTTAAAAACAAACAAACAAATAAACAAATCTAGACACAGCAACAACAACCACAGAAGAGAATTAATGAAATATGAAATCTGAGCTCATACTTATCGATAACAAGCACTAGATGCTTGCTCTGAGTTCCAGCCCAACATGGGTACCCTAAGTCTCCAGCAGCCTGAGCTAAAAAGTGACTGTATAATACAAAACCAAAATATTTAAAATAACCTAAAATTAATGAAGTCCACCTATTTCCAAACCTGGATTAAGATCGATACCCAGTCACTAGCTCTTGGGGGCTGTTGTAGCTCTCCTTGCTACCTCCCTCATTTCCTTTCTAGGCACAAGGGGCACCTGGTGCTACAGAGCAACTCCAGGTAAGGGCAGGCAGGCATGCTGCCAGTGCATCAAAGCCACTTCCAATCAAAACAGGAAGTTCCCGAGTCTCAAATTGCCCTCACAAACATTGTATAGAAAATAAAGATTTACTTTAAAAAAAAAAAAAAACCACTCAAGAAACAAGTTTCATTTTTGAAAATGAAAAGCTGCTGAAGTGTTTTGCTGTTCCTAAGAGCAAACTATTGCTCTGGTCTTCAAGAGCGTTTAACAAAATGATAAATGATTAGAAATAAAACTGGCCCAAAGATTCTCCTTTAGGTGTGTATGTGATGATCTCTTTCCCAGAAAAAAAAAAAAGTTATGTTGAATGTTTTACGGCTTTATGGTACAAAATAATTACCACCTTCTTGTTGCCTGCCAGATAGTTAGCTACTAAAGTGGGAGAGGAAGGTCTGGATAGGTCAGGGGCTTATGCAACCAACCACTACAGTTGGTTCCAGTAGCTGTGGCTTGGGATGACTCAGGGTTATGTTAGTGCAGTATAGGTTCTGATCCTCTCTTGCCCTTCCTCAGGAAAAAAGTCAGTTATGCACTGACCATACTTCTAAAAGCTTGGAGTCTAGCCATAGAAGTCACTTTCTTTCCTCCTGACCCTCTTAAGCCAGAGCTGCAAACAGCACTTAGGACTGAGTTAGGAGTGAACTGAACTGTTGCTAATATTTTCAAGTGCTTTTGATTGTTCTGTACTCTGGCTGAAGCACTTCAACTGCATTAGTTTATTAAATGTTCAACAACGCTATGGGTTCAGGACCTATTCTGTACTCTCATTTAATAGACATGAACACAGGCCTTAAGAGGTTGAGAAACTTCTGGGGTTTTCATTAACTGAAAGTGCAGAGCTACAGATGAAAACTCAATTTATATGGACTGAAAGAAGGATGCCTCTCCCTTTAGAAAGGAAAAAAAAAAGAATATTTTACATTCTGATGGTTGCTACCATTTTAGATGTTAGGCAGTTGTTAATGAAACATAACACCAAACTGCCCTTCCCATGATCCCTCAGCAGCTCCAACTGGAAACATTGACCAGGAAAACTCCCAAATTATGTATGATGGAGAGCAAAACCAAAACGTATTTTGAGATACTTGTTAAAAACAAAATGTTTCATATACATGTTTTGTTCATGTCATCCTGGTACTAAATTTCCTTCTTTTAAAAATATATTTTATTTTATATGCATTGGTGTAAGGATGTCAGATCCCCTAGAACTGGAGTTAGACAGTTATGAGCTGCTATGGGGGTGCTGGGAATTGAATTCAGGACCTCTGGAAGAACAGCCAGTGTTTTTAACTGCTGAGCCACATCTCCAGCCCCCTGGTACTAAATTTCTAAAACTATTTTACAGTAATAAATTTTAAAATATAATACCAGAGAGTATATGCCTATGGTTATAGAAACATAAAAGTGTTCCTATGGAATAGAAATGTAAATGAATTTCAACAGAGAAGAAAGAAAAAAGAGAGAGAGAAAGAAAGAAGGAATCAAGAAAGAAAGAACAGAAAGAAAGGAAGAAAGACAGAAAGAGTGGGAACACCAAATACTTTTATAAGGAAATGAGCTCTTCCTAGAGAATTACTTTGCCAGATCCTGGATTTTAAGTTCTAATGGCTGTCAGCATGGTCATATTGTGGAGGACAATGTGCTCACAACCTGTAGATATGCCTATTTCTGACACTTAGTAGACGAAGAAACAAAAACAAACAAAAAACAAAAACAAACAAAAAACAAAAACAAAACAAAAGAAAAGAAAAAACACCGAAGATGTAGGTAAAGGATTACACAAAAGGCCTGGAAACTCAGGAAGAAACTTTTGTTGTATTTTGTTAAATCTAATGAATCAGATCAGTTTGGGGCCCTCAAATTCTGTAGATGGTAGTTTTGTTTTATTTTTTTTTTAAAGAAACATTAATCAGGTCAATAAAAAGAGGAAAAAAACCCACAACTTTCATACACCTCCACCAAAGCTTCTAAAAATAAAACAATGTCTTTTTAAAGCATGTCTTTGAAGGCCATTTTACTTGACATCAAGTATTTGAATTGCCTTCCTCTGAAAAGCCTAATATACAGTCATGCTGGAACTCTTGTTTTGAATGATGGCCTAAGAAGGTAATAATAACAATTTTTATATCATATCACAAGCCATTGTGGGATGACATGGATTTTAGTACTAAAAATGGCTAAGTAGCTACCATATGCAAGACTCACTATTCCACAATGAGTAAAAAGTAGTAAAGCTTAGTATTTGCCCCCAAGGACCTTGTCATTCAGTAACAACACAGGGAGCTTACCAACATTGGATCCATCAACCTTGTGCAAGTCTCTCAGACTTCTGTTTCATATCCACAGACACAAGGTATTAGTTTCCAATTCTGTGAATGTAAATATTCTAAGACCAATGTGGACTATAAAAGCTGAAAAAGTTCCTCAGGAGGGGGAGGCTCTTGGGGGTTAATATATTCTACAGCAGCCTCCTCCACTTCCAGAACATGAGCATGGTCCTTTACTGATGAGAATTTCATAGAAGAACAATATAGAACATTGAAATGGCACCTCTGAAAGCTGTGACCACAAGGAAACAAACACATCAAGCTTTCAGTCATCTTCCCAGGCTCTAGTACTCAATCAGCCCATGAAGGCTGAGTGTATTCAACCGGAACATCCACATATATCTAAAACATCAACTCAAGGATACTTTTATCCTGTAGAAATTTGGAATTCTGTAGATATAGCCTCCAAGTGAAATGAGAAAAAAAGGAACATTAAAAAAAAAAACTTTTAAATGGGAGCTCACAAGGTTGGCAATTCTGGTCACAGATATTATATCTGTTGAATGCTGTATTAAGGCAACATGTGGCTGTTGAGAATTGAACCCAAGACCTGTTTGAAAGAACAACCAGTGCTCTTAACTTCTCAGCCATCTCTCCAGCCCAACTGATTGGTAATTCTGATTCCCTTCTCACAATTCCATTTAACTTTTCTCCAGATCACTATGGCAATGACTCTAATGGTAAAGCCTCTATCATTTCCTACCTGCTCTAGAGATTTCTTGTTGGCACACTGTGTGCTAGTCACTTGGCTGTGGCCTAGTGAGACTCCAAAGAGGAATGACACTGCATATTTGCCCTTAGACATTAATTTCTTTGTCTGCTAGGGAAGACAGAGATATACAATGGGATCAGGAACTTTTTGTTTTGCTTTGTTTTTCAGTTTTAAACCACCTCCTTTGAAATCAGAATAGCAGCTCTGATGGCTTCAAAACAAGACTCCAATTTTGTCTTTCTATGGTTTTGTAAGGTGAATCAAAGCTTTTCAATATAGTTGAACTTCATTAGAAATGCACCCAGTTCTACATACTATAAACACTGTGTTAATGGGTTTAGGGCAAATAATAAAACTATATTCATGTGCATCTGATTTGGCAATTATTTAGAATCATATTAGGCCCTGTCTGACCTATGGGGCATAATTGGCCTTTCTCAATACTGCAGATTAGCACTTTTGTTCTCACTGTTCAAACTGAGAGAACTGAATTTCATAAATAGACAGATTGGTATTGTCTCCACATCCATTCAGGGAAATGTTTTAAATTGTCAAGTTTGGAATACCTCTTTAATTTAATTCTGCTCATCCCTGCTCCTAATCACATCACCAAGCAACACTGACAAATAAGACTGGGATTTCTAATCAACAACTGCATGAAGGTCAGTTAAGCTGCAAAGTCCATTGTGAATTTAGACATTGCTGACGAATGACATGTCAAACCAGCCTTCAAGTTTCATATAAATTATTTTGTTGCCTGTGTTAGGTGTGTGTGGGTGGTGACAAAGCATGTAGTTCTGCATGGTTTTTTGTTTTGTTTTGTTTTGTTTTAAGACTCTGACTATGCTCTGGTTTTAGTTTAATTGGCCCCAATACAAAAATCAAGTTTTAAGAAGTTATGCATATTTTCACTATCAGTATTTATTTTCCAGTCCCTGAAATTCTCTCTCTCCCTCCCTCCCTCACTCTCTCTCTGCACATGTAAAGTGTTTGATTTTGGGATCATGTAGAATTACCTTTGAATATAAAGTTTTGCTTAATTCTAGCAGGTTTTCTGTACTTCTTGCTCCATTTATAGTGAGAGGCCAGAATGCCCGCCCCTATGATTCTTCAGGCAGACTTTGAGCTGGATGATGTAGCGAAAAAGTAAACTTTGTGATGGAAAACTCTCACAGATTTTGCACATGTAGGTAAATTGATCTGTAAAAATTAAATACCATCTCTAATGCAAAACCGCTCTGTATAGTTTTCAAAAAACATTCCATGTCAGGAAACAGACCAGGGAACCTTGCAGCTGGGATTTCCACTATCCTCTTCAAAGTAACCCCTTTGAGATTTTTTTGTGTTTCAGGTTAGTTCTCTTTAGCTACATATTTGCTTCTATGGAAAGATGACTCGAAAACCCCACAAAAAGAATCCATAACCATTGGTGGAATATTTTTAAGCATAAGTAAATTGACTTTGGCAGGAAAAAGTTAAAAGCAGAAATGATACTGATAGGCAATCTTGTCATAAGAAACGCCGGTAAAGGAGCTAAAAATCATAGATCAGAACCTGACCCATTTCTGACTTTGTTGCTTATTCTGATCTCATACAAATACCACTATGTGAAAATTTCCTGAAAATGGGACAAAATTTTAAACCCCAAGCAAAGCCTCCAAAAGCATAGCCTGAGTTCACAACAAAACCCTGGTTATCATCACCATGATTAATTACATTTTCATATCATAGACATTCAGGCTTACTGTTATTCCAAAAATGTACAATACCTGAATTAATCAGTCACATCGAACCCTTGTTAAAATGGGAGGACTTGAAAAGCACATAATGAAACACAATTTCCACCAGAATATTTATATTTCTGCATATTATTTTCTATACACATATTTCACAAACCACTACTCTGACAAAGTATGTGGCTCTTTCTCAAGGACAGTAAGGAACAGGAACTCTTCAAAAAATGTCATAAAATTATTAAAAATGAATCCCATTTTTTAAAAAAAATACAGGCTCTAAAGTGACTGACGAGGAGGCCCAAAGTTTCCTGCTCATATTTAAAACATTCCACAATCAAGGCAAAGGCTCTAGCATTCTCTATGAAGCACGTGAGGGGAGAGTCCCAACAAACACAAAGCAACAGTAGCTGGCATGCTCTGTCTTTATGTGAATATTTCAGCACGTGTTCATTAGTACAGTGGTGATCGGAACAGGGCAAATGCGAAATTCAATAATCCTATTCTATTTTTATTTCACATAAGCAGTGGAGCCATAAAAACTTCTAGATACTGCCATATTTTGAAATAAAATTACAGCTCTCTTCTACTACTATGCAGAACAATTTATTGTACTTGAATAACTGCTCCAGCTGAATAAAGTCCATATGTTTCAAATAAACCTGAGATATGCTTGTTGTTCTCATCTATTCTCCCAGTTAAACAATATACTAATTAGTCACATATTTCATAAAAGTTACAGGGAGTAATAGCAGCTTGTAAATTGCCTCACATTACATATATATGATTTCATCAATCATCACAAAGCACAAAACAATGGGTAAAAATTAAACTATAAAACACACCCTGTACTGAATGTATCATTTTGTCTTTTTAAAAGAAGCAGTGAAGGCCAGATATATAAAAATAAAAGAGAAAATACTTTTCATGAAGAGACAAGCCATTTTATTCAAATTGCAGCCATCTTTGGAAACACAACAGATATAAAGAGAAAACAGGATCACATAACCACTGACTTCCATTTTTAAGAGGAATTATAAGCTAAGCAACCAGTTCAGATTTGATTATGTACCAAAAGTCTCTATTTCACGTGGAGGAGGGAAAGGGGCGCAAGATCTGGGTGATAAAAAGCAAAAACAAAGCAAAACAACAACAACAACAAAACCCACATAAATAGCGCTGTTCACCACTCACAAAATCAGACATTGAACTGGCTTCTGCTCCCTTAAAATGACATTAAAGCAAAAGAGGTATCTACTTGCAAAGCAGACATTTACAACTCCATTATAGACTACGCTGTATCTATTTTCTTCCACCAAATCCCTTTACCAGTGTCACAGAAATGAGACAACATTAATCAGACATGTACAATTTGAAAATCTTTCCCGGAAAATGCCTTCTGCTGCCTTCATGAAGTTTAAAGTCAGGAAACAATGTTGCACAACTTCTAACCTAGCTACTATTTGCCATAACGCACAGATGTCCACATTCAGCACCTTCTCTCACAATATCTAATACTGAAGACTGATTTATTTTAATCTAAACATACACACACACACACACACACACACACACACACACACAAAACTACTGACCTCACACTTACTAAGTCTTATACAATAAAGAAAACATTTCTATTTTAAGACAGAACAGTCAAACTCAACTATAAAATATCATAAATATTAATACCAATTACAAGATTTTTTCCGTTATACCATTTTTCTAACATAAAATATAGAGTTTCCTTGGGACTTTTTTCATCAGACTTCAAAAATATGACCCTACATCAATAAGAAATTCTATTCAGTTATAAAATTTTGGTCTTTTTTTTAAATACTTGGAATCAATCAACTTTTCAAATAGAAACTCTAAAAATCATGTACATAACAATTATTCTCAAAAGCTCTTCAAAGTTCACTTAATTTCATTTATAGACTCTGAAAATATTACAGCTTCTTTAATACCCTGGTGCCCCCTTTTGGTGTAGCTAGATCAAGGCTTTCTTTCAGCTAAAAAAAAAATCATATACACTGTATGTATTCACTCACAACACACAGTGTTTAACTTGGGAAATGTCGATTCACACTGCAGATGGCTCATGGTTATTAGAGCTTTTGTTCTGCTTTTACTATTACCAGTTATTGATCTAAAACATGTGCAAACAAACCAAACCAACTCTTTTGAGTGGGAAAGGAAAAGAGTCCTTTCCCTTAAACAATTGGCATAGCAGTGCACAGATTCCTTGAGTTCTTGTCCCAGTCTTCATGGTAAATAAGTGACCCGTTACCTTTGCTACAGGACTTTCAATGGCTTGCTGTCGGCTGCATTCAGAAGATATTTTCTTTTTTTGTCCTTGATACATTTATGCTGTATGTCTGTCTATGAAAGGCCAGTGAACATGTATAGATCCCAACATCTATTGATAAACAGCAAGCTCAAGCATGCAGACACAGCCTAGTGAACAAGCTTTGTCAAAGAGGAAAGTAAAAGTTAGCAGTTTAAAGAGTTGATCAACATTTAAGAAAAGGAAAAGAAATTGAAATATCCTTACGACTTCTCATATGTTAGAGCCGGTAATTATGCTTCAGAAATAAGTTCTTTCCACGTTCAACGGCACTGTATGAAAAAGACGAGCTGATTTCCAGCAGGGATATTGAATCCTCCCATCTGAAGGACCAATCAAGTGTGAAGTACAGTATAGTTTTAGATTCAATTGAAAGGAAAAAGCTTGACTAGTAGTTCATAGCATGACAACTTTCATGGATTAGTTCAGACCCTATTCTCCTCCCTGAAAGGGTATCACAGCATGAAGACCGTTTTCAATGCACTAAACTTTAATAGCTGAGTGGGGGAGCCAAAGCTTGCCTTTGGTCTCTATAGAAACAGTATAGCCAAAATTTGAGGCAAAATTAAGGTCTTTGGTCTTAGGTGCTGTATCTCCCCTCAGAGGTTTCTTTTCACAAACAGACTTTGGCCCTTAGCAAATGTACACTCCTTTGGGGAGCAACTGTAAAAGAGAAGAGGCAAAACCTACTTCATTATTTTCGCCTCTGAACTCCACACAGGCGGCTATTTCAATGAAAGACCAGCAAGCCAGATGTGTGGCAGGCGGTGTCAAAGACAGGTGGGATCACGTGCAGAGGAAAGACATTTCTCTTCACCATTGTGATGGTGTGAAGGTTGCAGTTTCTGACAAAAAGCTCTCGCTGCTTATCTTTGTGACCACTGCACTGTGCTTGCAGCCCTCAGGCCTTGCACCCCTCCCCTCCCCTTTTCCCCCTCTGCCTTCCACAGTTAGCTAGGCCTTGGGGATTTTCCCACAGAGGCCACCACGGCATTTCTGGACTAGTTCCCTGACCCCCAAACTCTGCATCCAAACTGAGTACACTATTGGAAGAAAGAGGTGTTTCAATAACTCGGGGAGCTGTTCCAGGTGATACAAAACAGAAATTTTCTTAAGAATTTACAGTACTGCAATTTTCTTTGTCAGATTTCCTAACCAAATACAACAAGCCCCCCCAAAGAACTTGAGGATTTTTTTCTAACAATGCAACTTGACTTTCTGCTCATGTCACCTGTGCTTGAATTGATCTAAAACATGTTTTTAATCCCATTTTCTCTCCAGTTCAGGACTCCTTTATCAATAAAAAAATTCAGGTTCTTCCTCTGCCTGAGAAAGTAAACCAGAAACGTGGTGGTTCCTTTCCTTGAAGCCTTAGAACTCTAAGAGAAAGATGCCCCCAATGAGTGTTCAGGAAAAGTTCACAAATGAGGACAAAGTAGAGGTGACTTTCTTTAGAAAATTCTATCAGTGCTATCACAGAACTGGCTTGGAAGGCAATCAAATCATCCCTTAAAGGCAATTAATGGCTCTTAATACCAACGTTTATACAAAAGAAGTCTCTTCCTTTTCTTGTATAAAATTCTGCACTCATATGATGCCAGGCATTTGATAATGTAATTGTCTGGTATCTGGACTTCTAGAAACTCTGAGTTTATGAGCCTGGAATCTTCCCCCGAAACATTTTTAATAATGACAGAACAGCTTTTTGACAACCAGGATCAAACAATACAGCCCAAAAGGGCAACTTACTCAAGTGTAGGTGGGTATTTGAGTTGCCACACAAAAGGAAAATTATATGCTGAGCAAGGGGCATTATTTGAGGAAAGGCACTTAATATATTTGAAATGGAAAAGGCATTGATGTAAGTTAAATGAGAAGAAACAAGGAAGGAATGGGGAGTCACTGGCAGTGAGAAGAACAGAGATTTAAAGGTGGATGAACTGTGGGGTGTCAGCAACCGTAACAGAGATGGAAGATAACAATGCTAATCACAACTCCACCAGGTTATTTTTAGTCTGGAAAGCAGGGGGAGATTTCTACATTCAGATCAAGAGTCAAACTAATTCCTCAATCTTTTTATCCATCCATCTATGGAACACTATAGTTATAAAATCATACAAGCATATACATGTTACCTCCCAAAATATTTTTTATCAATGGCCATATAAAAATTTCAAGTTGGTATATAAACTTTGAATTACCAGAAACATGCAATCTAGAAGGGTTTATTCTACTGATGGTATTGTGTACCCAATGTGAGCACAGAATGCCTTTATGTTTTAGGGTTTATTTTGGCATTGATTGAAATTATATCTACTGGTTATTATTTTTTAAATGGTGCAACTTTCAGTCATGAACACAGCAGATATCCCATATTGTTGTTGTGCATATAAATCAAGAAAATATTAATAAAGCCCTAAGAAGGGTTTATTTTGTTGAATTCTTTAAATGTTTAATCCATTCATGTACTCAACCACTATTTATTGGCTAGGTACCAAAATGGCTTGATATATAAATGTGTATTTGTGTGTACATGTTTATTGTACCTACTGAAGGGAAGTACACAAGAAATAATATATTCATGATAATGTCTATCAATTGAATATCCACATATTGGGCATCCATCTGACTAATAGGAAAACACAAATGGCCAGGAAACACTTAAAAAATACTCATTTGAATATTAAAAGAAATGACAGTCAGAACACTGATATATATTAATAACAGCTTCATTTGAATATTTTATAAAGGACAACCAAAACATTGATATAAATTAATAGCGTCTTGTAGCAGAGTTAGTATAGGTAAACAGATTTAATGGGAACTTTTATTAATCTTAAAAACACGCATTTAGTTCTTTGGCTTCTAAGGATGTATTCTAAGGCAGCCAGTAAGGATGTGCATAATGAATAAATCACAGATATTTCATTATTATGTATATTAGTAAAGGAGAAGACAAATTTGAATAAGGGTCTTAAGTGCATTGGGAAAGTTGTCTAATGGATTATGAAGTAGCTATAGAAATAACTTTTGAGAAGAATATTAACATAGAAACGTACCAAGAAAACACTGAGTTGAAAAATAACAAGTCTAGAAATCTTCATTAATCATGCTGAAGGTCCAAGTAATTCATATTCATAGTCATTCAAAATAAACAAAATCAAAGATAGCTGAAAGTAAAAAGCTACTGCAAAACAAGAAATAAGCACCTCTTATGTTCGGTACACATACTTCTAGGCTTATTTATTCTGCATGTACAAATAATAATCAGTAAGTTGAACACAAGTCATAAAATAAAACCCTACCCACTGTCCATCATTCTTATAGAAAGAGCATAAAACAGATTTAAGTGTTTATTTAGAATTCTCTTCCCTTGTAATAAGCAAGGCTTTCAAGTTAAAGTTAAAGCTGGCATCTGCTATAGGTGAGGGACCTACAGCCAGTGAACAAGGCATGGTTTGTCCTTCTTTTCCTACTTTGGAACTTCAGCTTTTTCATATATCACTAAATATAGTCTGTTGCTCTATGTCCAGCAGCAGTAATGATGGAGGATGCCCAGTTTAACTGTAATCTGACATAAACAATGAATACTTTTCTTATAAAGCACACACGGCATGCAACATCATCCTAAACGTAGAATGCTGTAAGAGGTATTCACTGGTGAGTTTTCTGAACCTTCTGCATTTTGATTTGCTGTATGAGGGAAGGCTTAGCTCAGAAATAAAGAAAGAGAAGGAAAAGATGTGAGGGAGACAACAGAGTTCTCTCTGGACTAATCCTGCTGTAAATTGGCTTTTCACAATCCAGGCCAAGCAGATGTCCAAAGATGTCTCTTTCATAGATGCTTTCATGATTTCTTCTGAAATGCCCACATTACGGAAGACTGCTACCTGCAGACCCTTCCTACATGTGGAACTCCTGTCTGCTCCTTGGGGTACACTGCATACCCCTCACCCTGCCATCTTCTGGAATACTGGGAAGCCTTTTATATTTCCCAAGGGAGTGTCATACACTATCTCACAATGTCTGTCCCACCCCAGGGGACAGACACCGAGGTCTCTTAAGTTCCCCCTTGAAAACCATCTCTCCCACATTGATATAGAAAGAGAAACCTCCCCCACCCCACCTCCAAAGAGTATAGCCATCTTGAAAAAAATCTTCCTTACACATATTTTCTTCTAGTGTCCAATAATCAGACCAGTTTTTACCTTGGCAAAAATAAAACAAACAAACAAACAAACAAACAAACAACAAAACAGCCAAAGCCTAGTAAAGAATTTAAGGTTTTAGAATTCTGTTGTTGGCTCTCTACCTTGACACTCACACAGGCAGCCTGTCTCATCAGTCACTTCATTATCTCAATTTTAGTCTTTCTTGGTGTCTCAGCCAACATTTTTTCCCTTACTTAGTAAAACACATATTGATATTCTTTAGTGTAACAATAGCAACATTAATTATTTATATGATTGAAACAATGTTGTTGTAATCGATGTGGAGTTTTAGATTAGAATGAAATTTTCCACCTTCTGATTCATTGGGACAATGTCTATGTATCAACTCCGATTTTTTTTCATATTTTAATTATTTTTATTTTTATTAATTACAGTTTATTCACTTTGTATCCCCCCTGTACCTCCCTCCCTCTCTCCTCCCTTCCCAATCCTACCTTTCCTCTTCCCCACCCGTGTTCTCCCATTCCACTGATAAGGAAGGTCCTCCTCCCCTTCTCTCTGATCCTAGTCTATCAGGTCTTATCAGGAGTGGCTGCACTGTCTTCTTTTGTGGCCTGGTAAGGATGTTCCCTCCATCAGGGGGAGGTGGTCAAAGAGCAGGCCAATCAGTTCATATCAAAGACAGTCCCTGTCCCCATTACTATGGAGGCTACTTGGATACTGAATAGCCATATGCTACCTCTGTTCAGGGGTTCCAGGCCATCTCCATGAGTGGTCCTTGGCTGGAGTATCGGTCTCAGAAAAGACCCCTGTGCCCAGACTTTTTAGATCTATTGCTGTCCTTGTGGAGCTCCTGTCCTCTCCAGGTCTTTTAATAGAAGTCTTGTTACTCTATCAATTCCTGTTTCCTCCAGCCAGCTCTGGCACATGCATGATTGCACAACTTCTTGACTATCATCACTCTTTGCCCTCACCATTAATATTTATGTATCCCACAATAAATGTCAATTGGCAAATCCAATTGGAATTAGCACCATCTGGGAGCTTGTTGAAAATTCACCTTCCCAATTCATCTTCCTCTTTGCTGAGTTGGAGCCCATGAACTGGGAACCGATTGCTCTGTGTTTTAGCAGATCCACCAGGGGATTTTGAAGGATGTTTAGACTGGAAAGCCATAACTCTAAGAATGCCCTCTCTTCCTATTTTCCACAGTACATTATTCTGTTCACACCCCACTCTCCAGTCAGAAAAAAAAAATTTCACCCCCAACTTTACGTAAAATGGTAAGTTTCAGATTGGAATTCTTTAGCCTTCTTGTCACTAAGTCTACAGACATCCCTGTTGTTTTGTTGTCTTCTCTACAGCAGAAGATACTGCTTCCCACACAAAACCTTGTAGCCCAAACTCTGCGTCAGCCTGTCTACTTGCTTGGAAACTTCAGTTTAACAATTTCATACTTTTCTTAGTAAAATGCATGAACTACATAGGGTTTCAAGACTTTTTTTCCTAAAATGTATTCACATAGCTTTCCTTTTTAGCAGTCATGCTTGAGCTGGTTTCTACTTTACCTTCAAAGTTCCTGTAAAAGGCTTGAAACTTATTACTTCAATTACTTTATCTTCATTAATATTGCACTCTGATTTTTCTTCTCTTGAAAATATTATTAGAAAGACTATTGGGAGCCTACTATAGAGGGTCTTCTGAAAGGCTCCATCTAACAGGGAATTGAAGCAGATCCTGAGACTCACAGTAAAACTTTGGGCAGAGTACAGGGAGTATTATAGAAGAAAGGGGGGATAGAAGGACTTGGAGGGGACAGGAGCCCCATAAGGAGACCAACAAAGCCAAAAAATCTGAGCCTAGGGAGTCCTGCAGAGACTGATGCACAAACCAATGACCATGCACAGAGAGGACCTGGACCCCCCCTGCTCGGAAGTAGCTGATTGGCAGGTCAGTCTCCATGTGAGGTTCCCAAGTAAGGGGAGCGGGGGCTGCCTCTGTCATGAACTCGGTTGCCTGCTCTTTGATCATTTGCCCCTGGCAATGGGGCCTTACCAGGCCACAGAGGAAGAAAATCTAGGTAGTCCTCTTTCTTATTTTATTTTTTTATTTTTATTATTAGTTACATTTTATTAACTCTGTATCCCAGCTGTATCCCACTCCTTCATTGTCTCCTAATCCCACCTTCCCTCCCTCATCTTCTCCCTGCCCCTTTCCAAGTCCACTGATTGGGGAGGACTTCTTCCCCTTTCATCTGATCCTGTTTTATCAGGTATCTTCAGGATTGGCTGCAAAGTCCTCCTCTGTGGCCTAGCAGGGCTGCTTCTCCCTTGGAGGGTGAGGAAGTCAAAGAGCCTGCTATTGAGTTCATGTCAGAAATAGTCCCTGTTCCCCTTTCTAGAGAAAAACAATTGGTTACTGAGCTTCCACGGGCTACATCTGAGCAGAGGTTCTAGGTTATATCCATATGTGGTCCTTGGTTGGAGTATTAGTCTCAGAAAAGACCCCTGTGCTCAGATATATTTAGTCCTTGTGGAGCTCCTATTCTCTCCATGTCATACTAACTCCCCCTTCTTTCATATGATTCCCTGCACTCTGCCGTAGGTTTGGTTATGAGTCTTAGTATCTGCTTTGATACACTGCTAGGTAGAGTCTTTCAGAGGCCCTCTGTGGTAGGCTCCTGTCCTGTTACTTGTTTTCTCCTACTTCCAACGCCCATCCCATTTGTCTTTCTAAGTGAGGATTGATCATCTTACCCTGGGTCTTCTTTCTTGTTTATCTTCTTTAGGTGTATAGATTTCATTGTGTTTATCATATCTTATAAGTCTATATAAGTGAGTATATAGGTCTATGTACTCACTTATATGTGTGTCTTTCTCCTTCTGGGATACCTCACTCAGAATGATCTTTTCTAGATTCCACCATTTGCCTGCAAATTTCATGATTTCCTCATTTTTGATTGTTGAGTAGTATTCCATTGTGTAAAAATACCACAATTTCTGTATCCATTCCTCCACTGATGGACATCTGGCTTGTTTCCAGGTTCCTGCTATTACAAATAAAGCTGCTACAAACATGGTTGTGCAAATGTCCTTTTTGATTTTTGACAAAGAAGCCAAAACCATTTGATGGAAAAAAAAAGACAGCATCTTCAACAAATGGTGCTGTTCCAACTGGATGTCTACATGTAGAAAAATGAAAATAGATCCATATTTATCACCCTGCACAAAACTAAAGTCCAAGTGGATCAAAGACCTTAATATAAAACCAGATACTCTAAATCAGTTAGAAGAAAAAGTGGGGAAGAGCCTAGAACTCATTGGTAGAGGAGAAAACTTCCTGAACAGAACACCAACAGCACAGGCTCTAAGAGCAACAATCAATAAATGGGACCTCATGAAGCTGAAAAGCTTCTGTAAAGCAAAAGACACTGTTGTCAGAACAAAACGACTGCCTACAGACTAGGAAAGGATCTTCACCAACCCTCTATCTGACGGAGGGCTGATATCCAGAATATATATAAAGAACTAAAGAAGTTAAAATGCAATAAATCATGTAATCCAATTAAAAAATGGGGTACAGAGCTAAGCAGAGAATTCTCTGTAGTGGAATATAAAATGGCAGAGAAACACTTAAAGAGATGCTCAACATCCTTAGCCATCAGAGAGATGCAAATCAAAACAACCCTGAGATTTCACCTTACACCCATCAAAATGGCTAAAATAAAAAACTCAAATGATTGCACATGCTGGAGAGGTTGTGGAGAAAGTGGAACCCTCCTCCATTTCTGGTGGGAATGTCAACTGGTACAACCACTTTGGAAATCAATCTGGTGCTTTCTCAGACAATTAGGAATAGTGCTTCCTCAAGCTCCAGCTATACCACACCTAGGCATATATCCAAAAGTTTCTCAAGTACACAAAAGGCAGTCCTCTTGATAAGCTTGATGATGAGACTTGATAAGCTATGGGCAGATGGCAAAGGGGAACTCCCCATTTCAGTGGACTAGGGGAAGAGGGAGGGAGGGTGAGAGTGGGAGGAGTTGAAGAAGGGGGCTTCAGTTGGGATATATAATGAATACATTGTAAAAAAAACAGTAAAAATAAAGTTTAAAAATAAATCTATCCACAAGAAAGCAAAAAGAAAATACTACCCATGATCTCCACATCACTAAGTGCCATCGGACACTTTATGGTTCTTATTGCACTTCTCCTCTAGTCTAATGTCTAACAAAGTTCTCTGCAATGAAGAAAATGTTTTTCATTTTTGCCTTCCAATACGACAACTGTGGTAGAATACTGAATTTCTGACTTGATTGAAATAATCCCATGGTTCATGGCTATTCTATGGTCAAAGCCATTTTATTTTATTTTATTTTTTATTTTTTTTATCAGTTACATTTTATTAACTCTGTATCCCAGCCGTGTCCCGATCCCTCATTCCCTCCCAGTCCCTCCCTCCCTCCCTCATCTCCACCGTGCCCCTTTCCAAGTCCACTGATAGGGGGGACCTCCTCCCCATTCATCTGATCCTGTTTTATCAGGTATCTTCAGGACTGGCTGCAAAGCCCTCCTCTGTGGCCTAACAGGACTGCTCCTCCCTTCGGGGGTGGGGAGACCAAAGAGCCAGTCATTGAGTTCCTGTTAGAAATAGTCCCTGTTCCCCTCACTTTGGGAAACCAATTGGTTACTGAGCTACCACAGGCTACATCTGAGTGGAGGTTCTAGGTTATATCCATACATGGTCCTTGGTTGAATGTCAGTCTCAGAAAAGACCCTGTGCCCAGATATATTTGGTCCTTGTGGAGCTCCTATCCTTTCCCCATCAGACTAACTCCCCTTCTTTCTTATGATTCCCTGTACTCTGCCAAAGGTTTGGTCATGAGTCTTTGCTTTGAAAACACTGCTAGTTAGAGTCGGTCAAAGCCATTTTAGATTTTGCCTTACACCTTTTTTCTTGAAGCATTTTACTTATGTTATTTTATGTTATTTGTTTTATTTATGCTGTGCCACTTTAGCAATCCATTGAACTTCCTTTGTTGGCTGCCATTTTGCTACTTGAATGGCTTAAGGCTCCACTGCAGTCCTTCTGATCATCATGCTTCACCAATCATCTCCAGAGAGATCATTCAGAAATTTGTACACCTAGAGAAAGTTTCTTCACATTCCTTAAATTGCACGTGTATTAATTAACAGTGAGAAATGGGATTTTTTTTTTCTTTTAAAGGTGTAATTAAAATTAATGCCACCTTTCTGAAAAAGAATTTGGAATAGCATGTCGACTTTTATTCTTAAGAGACAACCTGCTTAAGCGCACCTTCACAAACATTTCTGAATTCCCTGGAGCCTGTGTTTGCTCACACTTATCTTGCTGCTTGCCAGGCAAAACAAATAACCACAGGCCACCAACTGGACATGTGTCTCAGCTGTCCCTCCACAAGTTTCCCCCAATTTATTTGACCATGTTTATTGACTATAGTTTTGGGTTTCATATGAACATTTTCATACAAGAATATATCATGTATGTTGAAAACTCACAAGATGGTTTAACAGGAAAAGGCACTTACTGCACAACCCTGGTAATCAGAGTTCAATCTTTAGAACCCATGTAATGGTAGAGGAGACAACAAATTCCATACAGTTGTCTTCTGACTTCCACATCCATGTCATAACACGCCATAACCAATACATTGTACAATAATGTAAACTGAAGGTATTCTTCTAATGCTCCCTTTCTCTTTGCTTTGTCTCTTGTTCCTCCTATAAGTCTCTTTTGCGCCCCTTGAACATTTCACTTCTATTTTCATGTCATGCATGCACATAGGACTTTGTGTATTTAAATTAAATCCAAAATCCATGAATGAGGTAAAATATGCAATATTTGCCTTTCTGAACTTGACTTAATTTATTAATGACTATTTCCTCCAGTTGTATCCTATTCCTCACAAAGACAGTTTCATTCTTCTTTATGGCTGAATAAAACTCTGTTGTGTATTCATACCACATTTTGTTTATCTATTACTCCATCAACGGAGGAGCAGTCAAAAGGTGGTTCCATAACTTGGCCGTTGTGAATGGTACTGCAATAAACATTGATGTGCAATCACTTCTGCATTGTCTTGACTTAGAGGCTTTCCCTCCGTGTGTATTTGTTTGATTTGGGGATTAGTTGTCATCTGAAGTGATTGTGATTAAATCTTGCTTCTTACACATACTATGCAATTGGTCTATTACTAATCTCCATCTCTAGATTCTTCCTTTGTTTTTCATCTTCCTTCTTGGACCAGGAATTTTTACTTCCTAAGCTAGCCTTTTCATTCATGGGAAAACTCCAAAACATAAAAGGAACACTTCCCCTTCGAGTAGACTCATTCATGATGTACTTGCCACATATAACATCCCAGACTTCCATCCATTTCTTTTTATAAGTATGCACATAAACAAGCACACACATACTGTTACTGTTAGTACTGTTTTGGCTGAGCCAGAAGTTGCAGATATCCTCATTGTCTTTCCCTGCATATCTTCATGCAGACCTCTTCATAACAAATAGAAGAGAAGAAAAAAACAAATCTCACAAAACAAAAGGTCATGAGACATAAAGTACTACCTACACAATCCACATTCAAATTTTAATATGTTTTTCCTTTTTTTGTTTGTGTTTTGGTTTTTCAAAACAGGGTTTTCATTGTGTAGCCTTGGCTGTCCTGGACTTGCTTTATTGATCAGGCTGGCCTCCACCTCAGAGGGATCTGCCTGCCTCTGCCTCCTTGAGTGCTGGGATAAATGTTATTTTTATAGCATTTTTAGTCTAAAATTTTAGACTAATTTTTTTAGTCTAAAATTATATATTGTTTTGTCCTTTTTTCCTGTCCTAGGCTAGTTGTTTTTGGCCATCTTGTTTCTGCTACCCTATCTGACCTCCATTTTCAAGAATGATAAAACCACCTTTCTAAGACACGCTTGTTGGAGACAATCCAGCCTGGTCTCACAGACAATTCCAGGAACAAGTCTATACACTGTAAAGGGTCACCTTTCTGTAGTAATCTGTAATATTCTACTTAGTAGAAGGGACAGCATTCTACTGTTGACAGAATGCTCAAAGGAACTGATGTTGAGCCGGTGAGATGGCTGAGTGAGTAAAAATGCCACATAAGCCCAAAGACCTGAGGTCAGTTCTTGAACTTGATGATAGAAGGAGATAACTGACTTCAAAAATTGTTCTTAGATTTCCATATACATGCCATGGAACACATGCCTTTCTCTCCAATACAGATACACAATATGATCATGCTGCTGCTGCTGCTGTTGATGATGATGGTTATGGTGATGATAATAATTTTTAATTTAAAAAATGAGCCAATGTCCATAGTGATTGTAAAGTCTACCAATAATTTCCAAGAATAGTAAAAGTCAGTTATTGATCTGAGCCTTAAGTAGGCTGGGCCACTTTGTCTACACTAAATTGAAAGTTAACAGCAGCATTCAGCAGTACTAAACAAAATTACTCTTCCAAATTGTTTAGGTAGTTGGAGAATCACCATCAACAGGTTGAGTCTTTGGACAGCTATTATCTTGTAGAGGAGGGTGATGATTATTAAGCTGTGCTTTATGCACAAGACTGAATAGCCACCAAACATCCCAATAGCCACCAAAAGAAAGAGCTTAAAAAAACTTTATGGACTCAGAAGGATATAATGATATGTGTGGAACTGGTCACACTATTCTGCTTTCTGTGTTTTGTTTTTGTTTCCTAGACAAGGTCTCTCTATGCAGAGAGACCTTCTAGCTGCCCTGGAAGTAACTATATAAATCAGGCTGGCCTTGAAGTTATAGAAATCCACCTGTTTTTCCTTCCCAGTGCTGAGAGCAAAGATGTGCACTACCAGATCCAGCTGGGGGGGGGGGCACTTTTTAAAGCAACCTTGACATATCAGGTGTAAGCCTAAACAGTGGGTGATAAATGGGAGCTAAAACAACCTCACCAAGAATATTACATTTACAAGCAGACCTCTCCAGTCTTAAATATTGACCATTTCTTTTTTTTTTAGAGGTTACTTCCCACTTAACAACCCCAAACAGAAGTCCTGAGCTGCAAACCCTGAAAAGTCTTATTCCTTCATCAGTCTTTTCCATCTCAGAGGACATAATTCTCATTTACCCACTAAAGTTCAACAACCAGGAGAACTCATCTACTCCCAGAGCTCAAAGTACCATGTACATGTTAATTATTATCAAATTTCTACCTTTAGTTGAAAGGAAACCTAGTCATAACATCTCACATCACCCTAGCAAATACTGGAGCGTGTGATTGCTGAATCACGTGGTAATTTCTTGTTTAGTTTTTTGATAAATTGTCAGAGAGGTTTCTCCATCAGCTACTCTATTTTACATTCTCTCCAACATACTGGAGCTTTCATTTCTCTGTGTCTTTTCTAACACTTACTATAGTCTCTTTATGGTTCTAGCAATTCAAGTGGGTGTAAGCAGTGTGTTATTTTAGTTTTCATTACATTTCTCTGAGGAAAAGTGACTGAGCATTTTCTCCATGTATTTATTGTCCATTTGTACACCTTTTTTGGGTGAAAGATCTATTCAAATCTGTAGCTCACTTAAAAGCATTTTTTTTCATGAAAATGTTGCAGAGATAGTACGGAGTGTTCCCATTAACTCTGACTAGGTTCAATTGAAAAGCCTTTCATAAATGGTACATTTCTCCAAACAAATGAACTCTCATAAGTGCCATCAAACTAATAGCTGAACAACAGGTTTTATTTGGGTTTATTAGCCAGGATTTATTAGCCGGATTTTTTTACTAAAATAATTTTTCTCTTCCGAATTTCAACATAAGATAGTACATTGCATTTAAATGACACATCTCCATCTCTCTCTCCAGCCTGCCATAGCTTCTTTGTTTTCAAGATTTCAGCAATCCACATATGGGGGAGGGCACCAATCTGAGTTTGTCTGGAATTTTCTCACGATAGTATGAGACTATAGAGGGTTTGAAGAATATTACCGATAGGAAATGCATTTCTTATTGCACGTCAAGGAATGCCTATTACTGAGTCTGAACAACAGTCACATTTCACTTGAGTGCTTAGTGATTCCCGTATGTAGTCCCACTTTTCTCCTTTTCCACACTTATTCACTAGACACAAGTTATCACGTTCAGTCTATACTCATGGGAATTGGGATTAAGCTGTATTTGGAGATTTGTGATTCTAGGTCAAGCAAACAAGCAATGGGTTTCACAAGGGTGTTTTGAGTATTAATTACATATGTAAAAAAGATTAATTCATAAACGTGAGTTTACACATATATTCAACCCGTTTCTTCCTTATTTTTTGATGTTGTCTCACTCACATGTTTACCTTTATTGAAGTATTACACAGTAGATACAGGTACAGAAACATTAAATTCTATCACATAAATGTACAACTTTCATGATTTGGGATGTTAAGTCTTGTAAAAAAAAGTCAGCAAAGGCATGAGAATGGCTTGGGTCTTGACAGAATCCAGCACAAAGAAAAGAGTTTTTTTGTTTCTGTCCAGAGAGTCTTGGCACAAGGACAAAGATAACACCTCGAAAAATAACACGACAAGTGATTACAGTCTCTAGGGGGTATAATTAATAAAAAAGAATACAAATTAAATGCAAGCCACTGTGACAAAAGTGTAATTTGATATGGGCCATTCTCTACATCTAGTGCACATCTCTGTCCTTTAACCAGATGTTGCTGCTACTACTGCTAATGCTTTTCCTTTTCCCCCACCTGCCCCTCCTCCCTCTCCACTTCCTTCACTCCCCCATTTATTTTTGAGACAAGGTCTCCCTCTGTAACCCAGCTGTCCTGAAAGTCATCAGGGAGCCAAGGATGACCAAAACACACTTCCCGCTTCAGCTTAAGGAAATACAAGCTTTTAGTCCAATTTTTTTTTCTATGCACAGATCTACGATAAAAGTTTACTGTTTTAATTCAGCATGTAAGACTTAATAACAATAACTAATAATATATCATAACAATGATAATAATATAGTGTAGTAAGGCTGTTAGCATTTTAGTCCTTTTCACACTCTCCTTTTCTGCTACTATCATGTGAGTCACTCAGCATTCTTGTAGTGAATTCATTTTGACATTAAACAAAACTAGCTGTTACCACTTGTAACCAAGGACAGCTAAATGCCATAATAGTCATTTTCCAAAATCAAATACAGTTTTAAACAAACAAATAAATGAGAAAAACCTAAAGATTGGAGGGTTTCTTTAAAATAGTTAAAACATGCATACACTAAAAATACTAGGAAATAGCTTTCTCTCTCATCCAGCATAGCAGGGTGTTCAAAGGAAAGGACAAGTGGAAGAAAATGGCCCTGGTCTCCACTCTCATGAAGAAACAGGAGGCCAACTAGGTGGTAAAAAGCCTATTTGTTTGAGAAAAACCTAAGAACTTCCTCTTTGGACAGGGCATCCAACCCCAAAGAGATCTCACATGCTTTGTCAGATGACGCTGCTAAATCAGGCTTCAGGGGAAAAGGGCCATCCTCTATAAGTGACTCAAAGTACCTCCTGCTATTAAGCAGTTCACCCAGGCCTTGAACCATCAAACAGCTACCCACCTGCTTAAGCTTGCCCACACATACAAGCCAGAGACAAAGCAGGAGAAGAAGCAAAAGTTGCTGGCCCGTGCTGACATGAAAGATGCAGGCAAGGGGAATATCCTAACTAAGATACCTGTCCCTTGAGCAGAGGACAATGCAGTCACCTCCTTGGAGAACAAGAAGGCTCAGCTGGTGACGATTGCCCATGATGTAGACCCCATTGAGCTGGTGGTTTTCCTACTTAACCTGTGTCGAAAGATGGGGATCCCTACTGCATCAACAAGGGAAAATCCAGCTGGGGTAGCTGGTCCACAGGAAGACTTGCACCACTGTTGCCTTCACCCAGGTTAACTCAGAAGACAAGGGTGCTCTGGTTAAGCTGGTGGAAGCTGTTAGCATCAATTACAATGACAGATACCATGAGATCTGCCGCCACTGGGAAGGCAACGTTCTGGGTTCTAAATCTGAGGCTTGCATTACCAAGCTGGAAAAGGCAAAGGCTAAAGAATTCACCATTAAACTGGGTTCTTACTGAGTTAAATTTACACTGCTAAGTTTTCTGTACATAAATATATTACATTTTTTAAATGCTGGGAAATATGAGGCAGGGGAAATGGCTCAGTGGGAAAAGTGCTTATTGTGGAAGCATGAGGACCTGAGTTCAAATTCACAGCATCCAACTAAAAGGCACATTTGGAATTCCAGAGCTGGGGAAGTGGAAACAGGAGAATATCTTAGGCTTGCTGGTCAGCTAGTCTGGTGGAATTTGTAAGCTCCAGGTTTTCTGAAAGATTTTTCTCAAAAACTCTAGGGTAGAGAGTAATAGAGAACACCCTTAAGTCAATTACACAAAAAAAATGCCACCCCCCCCCACAGAGAATGAATATACATACACACACACACACACACAGAGAGAGAGAGAGAGAGAGACAGAGAGAGACAGAGAGAGAGGGAGAGAGAGAGAGACAGAGAGAGAGAGAGACAGAGAGAGAGAGAGAGAGAGAGAGAGAGACAGAGAGAGAGAGAGAGAGAGAGAGAGAGAGAGAGAGAGAGAGAGAGAGAGAGAGAATGCAAAACTATTGGGAAATAAGCTAAGGCACCCTTCACTGTCTGACCTGAATCTATGGAAACTACTGTGGTTTCTCTAAAAGGCAACTTGCTAGTCTTAGGGCAATTCTAGAGCATGTTCCTCCATACGTATGCAAGTGCAGAACATTTTTATGTCTACTTTATTTGTATTATTCTAGGCTTAAAATGTCCAAAAATATGTCTAACTTTTTTGTTTGGTTTTTGGGTTTTGGAGACAGTGTTTTTTCTGTATTTCTTGCTGTCCTCTACTTACTTGGTAGACCAAAGTGGTCTCAGACTCACAGAGATCTGCCTGCCTCTGCCTCCCCTAGTGCTGGGATCACAGGCATGTACCACTGTGCCTAGTCCTGTGTATCATTAGAAGATGCAACACATGGTTTTCTCAGAGTTTTGCAAAGAACAGGAACTAATGAGGCACCATCTATATGTATAAGAACCAGAAACATTTGGCTCACCAACAGTTCAAAGTCTTTCAATAGAAAGATGTTCTTCAAGTCCGAGTTCTAAGATTTGACCTGAAGTGCAGATGAAGATCACAAAAAGGAAGAAACTTTATATTCTAGACCTCCACCAACAATACTGACTACTAGTTGGTTATCTACTTTGTGCAGAATACATCTGTGTTTTATTGTTTTGTTTAGTCTTTGTTTGTTTATTTTTTCTTTTGAAACAAGGACTTACTATGTATCCAAGGCTGACCTTTTGATCCTTCTGTGTAAGCCTCCAGAGTGTTGAGATCATAGGTATGTGTTACCATGTCTGGCTACATTTGATCTTTTTTTTTTTTTTTTTTTTTTTTTTAAAGAAAATCTTCTGGTAGTCTTCTAAAATAGAATGTTTGAAGTGAAGTCTGTGGTGTGGCTTCCTAAAAATGTTCCTCATTTACCTTCAAAGAGACATATAGGAATCAGCTGAGGGTTCCAACAGCAGACAACTGAATAAAGAAAGTATGCTATACAGTTGCAATGAAATATTATTCAGCCAAAAAAATAGAAGGTACCTCTGTCATTTGCAGCAACATAAATGGGACTGGAAGGTATATATTACATAAAATAAACCAGACGTGGAAAGACAAATAGTGCATGCTCTCATTTGTAAGTGGATGCTGTGTAAAAGAAGAAAGTGTGATGGTGATTACCTCTATGAAGGAAGCGTAGGAGAGACTGTAAATTGAGGATCAATAGTGTGCATCAAGACACATTTCTTGTGCTCTATAGCACACTGGTGTGATAATACCTCATCTTAACATAATGGATAACTTAGACACATTTCTTGTGCTCCATAGCACACTAGTGTGATAATAGCTCATCTTATCATAAGGGATAACTTAGGAAGAGATAGAAAAGTTTATAGGTTCAAATACAAGGATTTTATATATTTATATATATATATATATATATGATGTGGAAGTGTTAATTAGCATAATTTGGCCATTATACACTGTATACCTGCATCAAATTATCACAATATACCACACAATATGTATAAGTCCTCAGTTTCAATTAAAAATGATACGTATTCATTAATGGTTTTCAGTGCTTACAATCCAACATATAGCTTCATGTAGTGCTAAGCCCATCACACTAGAAACAATGACCATCTTGCTTAGGGCTGGCTGTTTACTATGCAAAGACAGCATTCAGTTTGGGCAGATTAGTCACAGGAAGTTCAGAGTCACTTCACAGGCAGCAGAGATCTTGCAACCAGCACAGTTGAATACTGTGGTCCTTGTCCAATTCCAGAATACTTAATGGTTACCAAGGGTTCAAATATATGACTGTCCCTAAAGGACTTTCATTAAGATTTTTTTTATTCTAACAATATATTATCTATTAAATTACCGATACGAGTGTAATTATTTTTTTCCTAAACTCATTAACATATACAAGCTTCTCTTGTTATTAATATGGCTGCCAGAAATTTGTACACTTTCTTAGTCAAAGAAACAAATTTTGTTTTTAATGATCACATCCTATCTTCAACATCATTAACTGTTTCCTTCTGTTAGCACTACATTTTTTTTTGTTCATTTGTTCTTACTGTATCTTTTGTTCTTATTCTAACCTTTTTTCCCTTTTGGTACTCCACCCCTTTTTTTCTTTCTTTAGGGGCAGGATTTCTTTTTGTATCTCAGGCTTTACTCAATCTTGTAGCCAAGTTGGTCTTGAACTCACAATCCTCATGCCTCAGCCTCCTGAGTCTCAGATTATAGGCACAAACCACCAACTTTCCTTAAACTAGATTCTCAGCTCATAAATCTCTTATAAATTTGTATCTTACATAAACATTTATGGTTATAAATTCCCTTCAAAGTGTCATATTAAATATATTCACAACTTTTTATATATTATTTCCATTGTGATTCCATTCTATTTTCTTTATTTTACTCTTTAAAGCTACCTGGATGCCATTGTATTTAGTATTTTTTTAAGAGAAAAAAAATCACATTGTCTTATATATTCTCAATTCATGCTTAAGGTCACAGGGTTTTAAACCAATCAACTTAATTACATACTTTTGTTTTTTATCTTGATAATCTTGAGTCCTAATAACACTAGCTCATTAACATACTTTAAAAATTTCAAGTAACAACATTATTATTACTGCCAACAAATAGACTACTCACTGAAGTCTAATGTTTATTTCTTGATCTTTTGATGTCTTGGATAATGTTCTTCATTGAATGTATAATCAAGAATGTATTTTAATGTCACACAGAATAATTATGCCCTGTGTATTTATACTATATAGTTAGGATTCCCTTCATATGACTAGTCAAAATTGACTGAATAAAATCTAAATCTGTTAAGTGACTCTTCTCTCTTTGTAAAAGATGATTTTAGGACATTTTAATTTCTATTAATTTCCCAAATTAGTAATTATTAACATTTTGCTGATTCAAATGTATCACTGATTATAGATGTACTACTAGTTTATCTTCTCAAAAGAAGAAAAAACATACTGGCAATTAAATCATGACATACCATCATATAAGTCATATCCCAATTTTAGAAATGTTACAAAAATTTTAAAGTGCATTTATAATCAGTTCAATAGACTATTACCATTGCTACTTGACATACTCAAGCTTTCCTTGGTATAAACATGTTTTCCAAATTATTTGTTCTCTGTTGTTAACATTCACTCTTTTCCTTTGAGTTAAATTTCCTTTATTCTCTTTCAATAGAATTTCAATAGAATCTCTTAATAGCGAAAATTCATAACCTGGGCCTACACAAAGTTTAAATGTTGATTGAAATTTAATCTTTTTCAGTTTCACTGGAGAGTATGAATTTTTACCAGGTGCACATTGGTTTTAGCAGCATCTGTATGTTTCTTTTTTTTATATTAATTACAGTTTATTCAATTTTTATCCCAGCTGTAGCCCCCTTCCCTCCTCTTCTCCCAATCCTACCCTCCCTCCCTCATCTCCTCCCAAGCCCCTCTCCAAGTCCACAATAGGGGAGGTCCTCCTCCCCTTCCATCTGACCCTAGCCTATCAGGTCTCATCTGAACTGGCTGCATTGTCCTCCTCTGTGGCTTGGCAAGGCTGCTCCCCCATCCAGAGGCAGTCAAAGAGCTAACCACTGAGTTCAGGTCAGAGTCAGTCCCTGTTCCTCTTACTATGGAACTCACTAGAATGTTGAGTTGCCATGGGCTACACCCAAGCAGGGGTTCTAGGTTATATACATGAATGGTCTTTGGTTGGAGTATCATTCTCAGAAAAGACCACTGTGCCCAGATATTGTGGTTCTATAGCTCTCCCTGTGGAGCTTCTGTCCTCTCCAGGTCTTACTATCTCTCCCTTCTTTCCTAAGATTCCCTGCACTCTGCCGAAAGTTTGGTTATGAGTCTCATTATCTACTTTTATATACTTCTGGGTAGCATCTTTCACAGGCCCTCTGTGGTAGGCTCCTATCCTGTTTTCTGTTTTCTCCCTCTTCCAATGTCTGTCCCGTTTGCCTTTCTGAGTGAGGATTAACCATCTTACCCAGGGTCCTCCTTCTAGCTCAGCTTCTTTAGGTGTACAGAGTTTTGTAGGTCTAGACTATATTATTTGTCTAGTAGCCACTTACAAGTGAATATATACCATTTGTGTCTTTCTGTTTCTGGAATACCTCACTCAGGATGATGTTTTCTAGTTCCCACCATTTGCCTGCAAATTTCATGATTTCCTTGTTTTTAATAGCTGAGTAGTATTCCATTGTGTAAATATACCACAATTTCTGCATCCATTCCTCCATTGAGAAACATCTGGGTTGTTTCCAGGTTCTGGCTATTATGAATCTGTATGTTTCTTGAGCTTTTACTAAGGACTCTGTTTGCTTGTTTTACACTATTCTGATTTGTTTGTTTTTATTTTACCTTATTTTATTGTTATTATTATTTAGAGGCTTATTTGTATCCTAATGTGTGTGTGTGTGTGTGTGTGTGTGTGTGTGTGTGACAGAGAGAGAGAGAGAGAGAGAGAGAGAGAGAGAGAGAGAGAGAGAGAAACAGGTAGATTTTGGTGGGTGGAGAAGTGTGGAGGAGCTGAGGGAGGGAAAACTGTAATGAGAAGATATTGTATGCAGAAACAATTTAATTTTAGCTCATTGAATGTGTCGGCACATATGGAGGACTCATGTAACCTTGTCACCAGCACAACTGGGACTACATAATAAGTAGCCATGTCTAAGGGACCAGCAGCTGGCATTGATTTTGGCACCACTTACTTCTCTAAATAATTGCCAAAGACCAGGGTAACTGAACCACACTAAGACATGCTGCTTTTACTGGCTTATAATGATTAATTGGGAATGTTATGAAGAATCAGGATATGATGAACCACATGAAGACAGTTTTTGATGTCAAACATCTGGTCAGGTGTAGGTTTGACAATGCCGTTGTTTAGTGTGATATCAAACCCTTCATGCTGATGAATGATGCAAGCAGGCCCAAGCTCCAGGCCCAAGAATACAAAGGAGAAACAATGCTTGCCTCAGTGTACTTAGAATTACCGATGAAACTGCTGCTTCTATGGTTTATGGTAGGAGCTGAAATGGGTAGGTTGATTTTTTTATTTGGAGAGGTGGTACTTTTGATGTCTCAAACTTACTATTGATGATGGAATTTTTTTAGGTCAACTTTACAGCTGGAGATACCTGCTTGGATAGAGAAGACTGACAATTGAGTAGTTAACAATTTTATTTCAGAGTTTAAATACAAGAACAAGAGGGACATCAGTGAGAACAAGAGAGGTAACCAACATCTGTCCTGTTTATGAATGACCTCAATGCACCCTCTCCTCCTGCAACCAGGCCAATGCAGACTGATTCTTCCTTATGAGGGAATCAACTTCTATACCATTTTTTACCTGTGTTCAATTTGAAGAATTGAATGCTGACCTGTTCTGTGACACTCTGAACCCTTAAAAAGGCCTTTGTGATGCCAAACTAGACATGTCACAGATCCATGATATTGTCCTGAAGGGTGTTTCTATCAGGATCCCCAAGATTCAGAAGCTTCTGCAAGATTTGTTCAACAGAAAAGAACTGAATAGAAGCATTCACCTTGATGAAGATGTTGCTTATGAAGCAGCTGTCCAGAAATCCATTTTATCTGGAGACAATTCAGACTATGTTATGGATTTGCTACTTTTGGATGTCATGCTTCTTTCACTCGGTATTGAAACTGCCGATTTAGTCATGATTGTTGTCATCAAGCACAATACTATCATTCATACTGTGACTGTTGTCATCAAGCACAATGATATCATTCATACCAAGCAAACTTAGATTATCACCACCTACTCTGACAACCAGCTGTGTGTGCTTTTTCAAGTATGTGAAGGTGAAAAGGCCGTTACTAAGGTTAACAACCTGCTTGGAAAGTTTGAACTCACAGGCATACCTCCAGCATCCTATGGCATGCCTCAGATTGAAGTCACATTTGAAATTGATACCAGTGGCATGCTCAATTTTTCTGCTGTAGATAAGAGTACCAGAAAGGAGAACAAAATCAATATCACCGGTAGATGACAAGGGCCACTTGAGAAAGGAAGATATTGAGTATATAGTTTATGAAACTGAGAAGAATAAAGCTGAACATAAAAAGTAGAGAGATGAGATATCACCCAAGAATTCACTGAATACCTATGCAGTCAACAGAAAGCAACAGCCGAAGTTGAGAAACTCCTAGGCAAGATCAATGATGAGGACAAACAGAATATTCTAGACAAGCATGAAAAAAATCATCAGTTGGCTGGATAAGAATCAAACTGTAAAGAAGGACTGGAGAAAGTATGCAGTCTCATCATTGTTCCATCATCACTAGGCTGTACCAGAGGGCCAATAGCATGCCAGGAAGAATGCTTGGGGGCTTCCCTGGTGGAGCCCTCTTCCTAGTGGTGCTTCTTCAGGACCAACCATCGAAGAGATTGATTAAATTAATCACAGAAACAATGTAGCATTTTTTTCCCACAGGGAAATATGAGCTACACCCCAAACCTCTGATTTCCAGTCGTATGGCCTTTCAATTTTTGATTTTTTTATATTTTTTTATTAATTACACTTTATTCATTTTGTATCCCCCCATAAGCCCCTCCCTCCTCCCCTCCCGATCCCACCCTCCCTCCCCTTTCTGTATGCATGCCACTCCCCAAGTCCACTGATAGGGGAGGTTCTCCTTTCCTTTCTGATCTTAGTCTATCAGTTCTCAAATTAATCACAGAAACAATGTAGCATTTTTTTTCCACAGGGAAATATTTGAAGGACCCAAATTTAGCAAGTTCTGTGGCACTTTTAAAGTTAAGCTGCTACACATAGGACGGACCCACCGGAATCTGTGCATCTAGAGAGGCCTAGCAGGAGAGAGGACCCTGGCTAGAGTTTTCGATCCCCATACTGAGGGGCGGGGAGGATGGACATCAGAGGAAGAAGAAAATAGGAAACAACCTAGAAACCTGCTACAGAGGGCCTCTGAAAGCCAGAAGAAGAAATCAGGAAACAAACTAGGAACTTACCACAGAGGGCCTCTGAAAGCCTCTGCCCTGCAGACTATCAAAGCAGATGCTGAGCCTGATGGCCAACTCTCAGGCAGAGTGAATGGAATTTTGTGTAGGAAGTGGGAAATAGTGGGAGCTGGAGAGGACGGGGTCTCCACAAGGAGAGCAACAGAACAAGAAAATTTGAACACAGGGAACTTCCCAGAGACTCATACTCCAACCAAGGACTAGTCATGCAGATAACCTAGAACCCCTGCACGGATGTAGTCCATGGCAGTTTAGTGTCCAGGTGGGTTACCTACTAATGGGAAGAGGGACTGCCTCTGACGTAATCTGATTGGCCTGCTCTTTGATCACCTCCCCCTGAGGGGGGATCAGCCTTACCAGGCCACAGAAGAGGACAATGCAGCCACTTTTGACGAGAACTGATAGACTAAGATCAGAAAGGAGAGGAGAACCTCCCCTATTAGTGGACTTGGAGAGTGGCATGCAAGCAGAGGGAGGAGGGAGGGTGGGATTGGGAGGGGAGGAAGGAGAGGCTTATGGGGGGATACAAAATTAATAAAGTGTAATTAATAAAAAAATAATAAAAAAGATTCGGCACACACCTTTATTTAAAAAAAAAAAAAGTTAAGCTGCTAAAATAAATTACTGGGTCATTCTCAATACTTGAACACAGAACATATTCACAGGGAGAAGAAATAGAACACCAAACTTTATAAACACTGTATCCTAAGTGGAAAATGCAATGTCTAAAATTATTTAAAATTGGCCAAAAATTTTTTAGTTAAAAACAAAAAGCAATTCAACATTCGTGAAAGTAGAAAAATTTAAACCATTTAAGTAAGGTTTATTTTGAAGGGTAAAATTGTCGCAGAATTAAGTTCACATGCTGAGGAACTTGTACATATCGATAAGACATTATAACTGCCACCTGGTGTCTTAAAATGTTTGTAAATGTCATTGAATGTTAGTTTGAAGCTATTCTCCCCTGTAGATGTAATGATGTTTTCCTGATGCCGCAGGCTTTCAGTTGTTAAGTCGACTCTCCACATTATTTATATTTCCTGAAAGGTATTTTGCTTTTTGTGCTTTGTGTTGTTTTTATGTCTCTGGTAGCCTGTATTTTACAAAGATGTGTGCAGACGTGGATTGTTTTGATTTTCCCTGACAAAAACTGGTGCTTCCTGAATCTGAATATTAATACCCTACATCTCATTTTTAATACCATCAGCCACAATTGTCTCAAATTTAGATTTTCTTTAATTCTGTATATTCTCTTTCTTTGAAACTCTCATGGGATGCTAAATATGTGTCATAGAGACAGACCACACCTTTTTATTAACATACCTGAAATATATATAAATTAATTTATATAAAAATTCATTTATTCATTCACATTTAGGTTGTTTCCAGTTCTAAGCTACTATGTGCTAACAAATATGTGTACAATATTGTTTCTACTTTTAAGCTATTTTGACTAAAGTATCTGCAAAAATCTTTGTATAGTGATATGCTTTTATTTCTCTGTAGTAAGTACCTAAGAGTTGAATAGCTAGGGCATGTGACAAATGTTTAGTTAATTTTTAAGGAACCCATCCAACTGAGCTGTTGTAGCATTTAAAATTCCTACCTTGGCCAGTGCATGAGTGTGGTGATTGCCCCCACATTTCTATCAACGCTTGGCATTATCAGTCTTTTTATTTTAGCCATCTCACTAGAAGCTTAGCAGTATATGATTACCAGTTTAACTTGTGGTTCCCTGATGACTAATTGTCAGGAAAATATCTAGATGTGTCTAAGGTCTATTTTTAGTCCTCTCTCATCAACTGTGTATTTAAATCTTTTGCTTACTTTTTCAGTGAGTTTGTTTATTTCATCAATAAATTATCAGAGTTTATTATGAGGCTGTTACTAGATACGTGTACTACAAAATTTTCTCTCATTCAGTGACTTATTTCATTTTCTAATTGTGTGTTTTAACAAAAACGTGTTTAAATTTGATTTGGATGAAGTCAAATTCACTAACTTTTTTCTTTATAGTTTTTCCTTTCCATGTCCTAAGAAACCTTTGCAAGTATCATGCAATGAAAGTTTTACCCTATGCTTTCTTTCCTAAAAGAAAAAGAAAAAGTTGATTCATAGTATCAACTCTTACCCTTTTGTTGATAACCATTTGACTTGACATTTTCTGTATAGCATCAGATAAAAACAGAGTTTGCTGGTTTTATTTCTTTTGTTCTTAAATGATGTCTTGTCATTCTACAACCAAATGTTGAAAACGTATTTGCCCTAAGCTAATTGTCTTGGCACTGTTGTCAGAGATTAGTTGATAATGTATTATGGGTCAATCTAGACTTCTTATTTTTAATTTTAATTTTAATTTTTTTCTTCACAATTTACTCATTATATATCCTGATTGAAGTTTCCTCCCTCAACTCCCCCTAATCCCACCCTCACTTCCTTTTCCCCTATTCCATTGAAAGGGGGAGTTCTCCGTATGACAGGAGTCTACTGAACGCATCTGAAAGACTCTAACTAGCAGTGTTTTCAAAGCAGATACAAAGACTCATAACCAAACCTTCGGCAGAGTACAGAGAATCATATGAAAGAAGGGGAGTTAGTATGATGGGGAAAGGATAGGAGCTCCACTAGGACCAAATATATCTGGGCACAGGGTCTTTTCTGAGACTGACATTCAACCAAGGACCATGTATGGATAAAACCTAGAACCTCTGCTCGGATGTAGCCCATGGTAGCTCAGTAACCAATTGGTTTCCCACAGTAAGGGGAACAAGGACTATTTCTAACAAGAACTCAATGGCTGGCTCTTTGACCTCCCCACCCCCCAAGGGAGGAGCAGTCCTGTTAGGCCACAGAAGAGGACTTTGCAGCCAGTCCTGAAGATACCTGATAAAACAGGATCAGATGAATAGGGAGGAGGTGCCCCCCTATCAGTGGACTTGGAAAGGGGCATGGTGGAGATGAGGGAGGGAGGGTGGGATTGGGAGGGAATAAGGGAGCGGATACAGCTGGGATACAGAGTTAATAAAATGTAACTGATAAGAAAAAAATAAATTAAAAAAAAGAAAGGGGGAGTTCTCCACTATTGACATCTGTCCATAGCTTGTTAAGTATCATCAGGACTGCCTGGATCCTCTTCCTCTGTGGCCTGGTAAGGCCGCATCACCAGGGGTGAATAATCAAAGAGCAGGCAACTGAGTTCATGAGAGAGGCAGCCCCTGCTCCCCTGACTCAGAGATCCACATGGAGACTGAGCTGCCAGTCGACCATATCTAAGCATGGGGTCTAGGTCCTCTCCATACATGGTCCGCTGTTGGTGCATCAGTCTCTGCAGGACCCCTTTGGCTCAGATATTTTAGTTTTTTGGTCTCCTTTTGGGGCTCCTGTCCCCTCCATGTTGCTGGAAACAACATGGGAGCCTACTATAAAGGGTTTTCTGAAAGGATTCACTCAACAGGGGATCAAAGCAGATGCTACGACTCAGGGTCAAACTCTGGGCAGAGGGCAGGGAGTCTTATGGAGGAAGAAAGGGGTGGGAATAGAACCACAATCTAGACTTCTTTTTTTTTATTTCCAAGTCTTTTTTTTAATTTTTGTATCAAATTGTATTTTTTCTTTATTAATTACACTTTATTCACTTTGTATTCCCCCTGTGGTTCTCTCCCTCCTTCAGTCCCAATCCCTCCCTTCCTCCACCCTCTGCATGCATGCCCCTCCCCAAATCCACTGATAAGGGAGGTCTCCTTTTCCTTCCTTCTGATCCTAGTCAGTTAGGTCTCATCAGGAGTGGCTGCGTTGTCTTCTTCTGTGGCCTGGTAATGTTGCTCCCCCCTCAGGGGGAGGTAATTAAAGAGCAGGCCAATCAGTTCATGTCAGAGACAGTCCCTATTCCTATTACAATGGAACCCACTTGGATACTGAACTGCCATGGGCTACATCTGTGCAGGGGTCTTAGGTTATCTCCATGCATAGTCCTTAGTTGGAATATCAGTTTCAGGAAAGACCCCTGTGCTCAGAGTTTTTGGTTCTGTTGCTCTCCTTGTGGAGTTCCTGTCCTCTCCAGCTCTTACTGTTTCCCACTTCTTTCCTAAGATTCCCTGCACTCTGACCAAAGGTTGCCCATAAGTCTCAGCATCTACATTGAGAGTCTGCAGGGCAGAGCCTTTCAGAGGTCCTCTGTGTCAGGCTCCTGACTTGCTCCCTCTTTTCTCCTTCTTCTGATGTCCATCCTCTTTGCCTTTCTGGATAGGGATTGAGCTTTTTAGCAAGAGTCCTCCCTCTTGATTAGTTTCTTTAGGTGTACAGATTTTTGTAGGTTTATCCTATATTATATGTCTATATGAGTGAGTATATACCACTCATATATATGCATCTTTCTGCTTCTGAGATAGCTAACTCAGGATGGGGAACCCTCCTCCACTGCTGGTGGGAATGTAAACTTGTACAACCACTCTGGAAAGCAATCTGACACTTTCTCAGACAACTAGGAATAGTGCTTCCTCAAGATCCAGCCATACCACTCCTAGGCATATATCCAAAAGAGGCTCAAGTACACAATAAGGACGTTTGCTCAACCATGTTTGTAGCAGCCTTACTTGTAATAGCCAGAAGCTGGAAACAGCCCAGATGCCCCTCAGTGGAAGAATGGATGCACAAATTGTGGTATATCTACACAATGGAATATTACTCAGCAATAAAAAACAAGGAAATCATGAAATTTGCAGGTAAATGGTGGGATCTGGAAAAGATCATGCAATCTAGACTTCTTAATTAAAAATTTTATCATCATTACCATGTGTGTGTGTGTGTGTGTGTGTGTGTGTGTGTGTGTGTGTGATGTCTAAGCATGACTGTTATAGTGCACATGTGGAAGCCAGAAGGCAACTTTGTAGAGTTGTTCTCTCCTTCTACCTTTTCTGGGTTCCAGGTGTCAAACTTGGGTCACCCTCAACCTTATACAGTGAATACCTTTACCTGCTAAGGAATCTCGCCTGGGGTATTCATCCGTCTATTTCATGCTCACAGTCATTTGATGGCAAGAGCTGTATAGAATGCTTTTGAAATCAGGTAGTTTAAGTGTTCTTGCCTTATTTTTCTAATTTTCAAGAGCATTCCAACCATTCTAGCATCTGTGCAATGTCATACAACTTTAAGAATTGGAATGTCAATTCTTAAAAGTACTATGCTAAGAGTCTAATTGGGATGTGTTGAATGTATAGATCAACATGCAAAGAACTCAAATACCAACAACAACTCAATGGTCTTTGAGTCTTCCAGTGCATTTATCATCTACATCTTGAATTTCTCTTGATTCTGTTTTGCACTATCCAAAATAAAAGTATTTTACACATTTACATCATTCTCAAATATGTCACAGTTTTGAATATTACTGAAAAATATCTTCTTTAAATTTTTTCAATGATTCATAACTAGTATGTCAAAATTTGTACATTGGCACCATATCATCTAAACTTCTTAAATTCAGCCATCGAATCTACTATATTTTTCAGATCAGTTTAATTTTTTAATGTATACAACTATGTCACCAGCTATGGAAATGGTTTTATTTCTTTCAATCTGTGTGCTATCTTCCTCCTCTCTGCCTAGCTTCATTGTCTAGCCCTTCCAGCATAATGGTGACTGACAGTCGGGAAATCAAACAACCTTGCCTCATCCTTGAGCTTTTGAAGAAATAGATAGTTAAGCATATGTTTATAACAGGCATATGTTATCAGCTGGAGGAAGCTTTTTCTATGCTTAATTTTCTGAGAATTTTTATGTTGAGCAGATTTTTAAATGTTCTAAATGCCCTCATCCCCAATTTCTTGATGTAGGGTAGCTTTGCACTCAAATAGGCTCCAATGATACTTTCGCCTTAGCCTCTTGAATGGCTGAGATGAGACATACAGCACTGTGCCTGATTTCAAGGGCCTTTATTGAGATTGTCTTTGTTTTTATTCTTTTATGCTTCTAACAACAAAGGGGTCAATGAATATTGAGGATGAGCATGATGTTTTGATGACAAAAAGCAAGGTATTCAACATACCATAACAAAAGGTGAGAAGTAAGCAAGTAAAAAAAACACCCAAGTCACATAAATGTATCTTCATATTAAGAAATTTTATTTGGAAACAGAAATAAAAAAAAAAGTAAGACAAAAAAGCAAAACACACAGACACTCGTGCACACACACACAAAGAAACAGAGAAAACAATGAAAACGAAGGAGGAAAAAGAATCATCTGTCTATCTTGAAGACATGGGAAGGAGACAATAAAGATCAGATGGTTGGGAAAGTCAATCAGAAAGAGGTTATGCAAGGAGTTAAATTGTGAACTAGAGAGCTATCACACACCAAAAACTGAACTTTGGCAAGCTCAGTTAAGTTATTGGCTATCTTCTTCAGATTTTGCTCTGATGCCAGAGCTTTTCAAGGCCATCTTGCCACACAGCCTATAACCTCTACATGATTACCACCTAGAAAAGACTGGCTTCTTTACTCCTGCTCCACCTACAGGGCCTTGTATTATTTTGGCTAATATTCTTATACTTACTCTGCAGTAGCTGGAAACCACTTCCTTGCTTTTATTCCACTCTGACTTTTCTCTCCTGTTCACATTCATAAGGAAGCCTACCATGCTTATCTCATTATAGTTTGTCCCTCATCTGACCTACTTTAGTATTTGTCTGTACTCCTCTTTGGTTTTTATGTGTTACCTTTTATTATTATTTATCGTACAGTGTATCTCTTACTCTCCAAATGGATTATAAGCCCCTCGAGGGCCTTATTCATCTTTGTATTTGTGGTAATGAGCACACAGAATAGTTCAATAACTGGCTATTGTTGATGATGATTGTATCAAATTGAATTGAGAAATAATGTCATCAGGCTATGGCAGTCTGGTGACTCATCCTTATCACTGTAGGGATAGACTTATCAAGGAAATAGAAGCACTTATATTAATCTGACAGGTCATTCTTCCCAGGGTGATATAAGAGTCATAGTACTTTCCCTTTCATGTTGGTGATACCATTTAGCTATTTTAATGTATGGCATCTAACTTTTGCAATATGTTCTGACTTCTAAACCTTTAAGTAATTTAGGGCAATTTGTTTCCAGCTGAAAGCTGGAAATACATCTTTGTTTTACACAGGCCACTCTTTGAGCTACTCCAGATAATTTGTTCTCAACATGCACAATGTACAAACCCTACCTAAATCCATTGTCGGCTCACATCTCTATTTATTTTTATCTTTTTCAACTTTCTATTATTTCCAAGTCCAGTAGTGGTTTGTTGTGCTGGCATTAATGTAATCACTGAGGCTAGAAAGCCCAGCTAAGAGTTTGAACTAGAAAAGTGTTATCTTTAAGGGTCATGGGGAGAAAAGCATGACACAAGTATCTTCAGTCTTCGTAATGTTTCTTTATAACTTGTAGCCCATACTGAGACAGACAGTTTATAAGCTTCCTTCTAAAGTTTTCCTGAGTCTTTATGTTTGGAGAATCCATCACCAAATGAGTGTGAGCAAGGCAACATTTGCTTCTCACCATAAATACTCAAAAGTTCTTCCTTGACACTTCCGGTAGCTATGGTATGGACCCATGACTTGAAGGATAGCTAATCAGAAGCATGGGATCCAATGACACACAGAACAAATGGAACAAAACTGGACTTGGAGACAAAAGCACTCTCTAAGTATCCAGGGACATCAACCAAGAGTTCAGGGCTCTAAAGGAGCTGTACAGCAGTGTTCTCACTTTGTACTGTTTGTTGCAAAATTATTCCAGTGGCTGTGGCAGTCAACTTCATGTTTTCTTTCTTTTCCGACATATTCTGAGGATAATGTAGTATACTCCCCTTATCTCTACATATTGATTTTTTTTTTTAAATTTTTGAATGGTGTGTTTCAGGAGAATAGATTGGACAAGCAGTCGTCCTCCCAATTATTTCTTTTTACTTTTATTTTTTTTAATTTTATGTATTTAATCACTTTACAACCTGACCAGAGCTCTACCTCCTCTCCTCCCAGTCCCATCCTCAAACTCTCTCCTCCTTCCCCCCCCCTCCATTTTTAAATGTTCAGGATAGTCAAGGATTATAAAATTCAACTTCTGCATATCCTTTTTTTGGTGACATCTTACTTCATTTGCTTTCTCTCTCATATGAATATGTGTACATACACATATAGGTTTATGAATAAGAATGTTTATATTCACATATTATATGTTATTTATTTGAAAGCAACTTGTGAACATCATGAGATTTCATCCCTTAATATTTCAGCACATAGTTCCTAAGAATGGGGTCAACCTCTAATATAATCATAATATCAGTATAGACTTGAGCAATATAATCATCATCCTATAAATCCATCAAATCACAGGTTTCCACTAAAATGAAATTCATGCTTTATTTGACCCACTCCATGTCCAACCAAGTTTTATACAGTGCACCTAATGACCATATCTCTTTAGTATCTTTAACTATGCCAGTGATTACCTCAGTTTTTGTTGTTGTTGTTTTGAGAAAGGATCTACGTCTGTACTCCAGGCTAGCTTGAACCTTACCTTGTAGCCCATAGTAGACTAACACTAACAGCAATCTTCCTGCTTCACACTGGGATTACAACCACGAGCCACATGCCTAGCTTTTGTTTTTAAGAGCTTGCGGTAGTGGTCTTATAGAATGGTCTACATTCTGTCTTTGAATCCTCATGAGACTATTTTGTTTTGTTTGAAACAGGGTCTCATGTAGCCCAGGCTGATCTGAAAGTAACTATGAGCCAAGAATGACCTTGAATTACTGATCACTCTGCCTTTACCTCCTGAGTGCTGGTACTATAAGTGTAAAATACCATAGCCAGCTGAAAGTATTTTATATATAATGCTTTGTGGATGTTCTTTAATTTCATTAGGAGGACTATAACATAACACTGGCAATACTAAGATTGATCACTTTATTAAAACAAAGGGTGTCAGAGGTCTTCATTCTAAACCACATTGTTCTCCTTGTAGTTGGTAGTAATTTGTGGGATGATACTTTGACATCATCTGAATATTCTATACACAGTTTTTTCACTCATTGATCTTATCACCCATTAATGATCATGGATAGATTAATTATTACTGTTCAGGTTGAAAAACAATGAGACTCAATGTATGTTATTTTTCCTATATTTGATTTAGTATTACTCTGAAAAAGAGTTTTCATTCCTCCCTTAACTACCCACATAAACATATAAGACTTTTACCTGTTCCATTGAAACTCATTGATAGTTTTAATTCAATGCAATATACATTATCAAGATCAGTACTTTGCAATATTAAACTTGTAATAAATTTGACCAACTGAAGCCCTTTAACCAACCCATGTCTTCTGAACCGACAGCATTAGTATTTAAGTACTTCCCTTCTTTGTGACAAAACAAATTATCCTAGGCTCACCCTATAATTTTCTTCTTTTGGAATCAGTTCTTTTCCTAAGAAGCATGGGTTCTATTTTGGTGAGAATGGTATTTAGAAAGTAAAGCATGAGGCCAGGTGTTGTATAAAGTGTCCATAATCTCAACATTCAGAAGGCAGAGGCAGGAAAATTGCCAGGATTTTTAAGGCACCTTTACCTACAGTAATGCTTTTTCTTAAATTTTTATTTAAATGTGTGTATATTTGTGTGTGTGTGTGTGTGTGTGAGAGAGAGAGAGAGATGGGGGGAGATGAGGATATGTGAATGTGGGCAGACAGGTACTATGGTGGATGTGTGGAAAACAAAGAACAACCTTTGAGAATCAGTTCTATTTACTTTCTAATGTGGGTTTCAGAAATCAAACTCAGGTGGTTGGTTTGTGCATTGAGCATTTCTACCTGCTAAACTATCTTTTTTAATCCTATATTAATGGTTTTGATTCCTGGCATGGATATAGTGTGAGAGGCTGCATCAAAAAAAGTAAACACATTTAATTAAAAGAAAGGAAAGAAGAAAACAGAAGTGGGGAGAAAGAAAGATAATAAACAAGGAAGGAAACCAATACTTAAGGTCTAGGTATGGCCACTGACACTGGGGGTTAAAAAGTCATTGTTGCTAAGTGTTTGGGATGACTAGGGCTGGGATAAAATCAAATAAAAGTTTCTTAAAAATTAAGTTTTAACATTTCCAGGAGAGCCAAGGTTACTCAAAGAAGCCCTGTCTCTGAAAAACAAAACCAGAAAACAAAAAAATCATAACAAAACACTTCCCCAAATTTAAGTTTTCAGGTTAAGAGGATAGCTTATCAGGTAAAGGTACTTGCTGCCAATTATAAACAAAAGGACCAATTCAAGGAATCAGTGAAACCAAGAGCTGGTTCTTTGAGAAAACCAACAAAATAGACAAACCCTTAGCCAAACTAAGAGGCAGAGAGACACTGTCCAAATCTACAAAATCAGAAATGAAAAGAGGAATATAACAACAGACACTTAGGAAATCCAAAGAATCATTAGGCCCTACTTCAAAAGACTATATGCAACAAATTTGAAAATGAAAATGAAATGGACAATTTTCTTGATAGATTCCATTTACCAATGCTGAACCAAGATCAGGTAAATAAATTAAATAGTCCTATATCCCCCAAATAATTAGAAGCTGTCATCAAAAGTCTTTCAACCAAATATATATATATCCATCCCAGGGACAGACTATTTTAGTGCAAAGTTATACCAGACCTTCTAAGAAGACCTAATACATGCCCAGGAACAAATTTGACCAAGGAAGTCAATGATTTGTGTGTGTGGTAAAGGTTATAAAACATTAATGACATAAATTCAATATAAATCACAAACTAATGAAAAGATTGCCCATATTCTTGTTTTGGAAGAATCAATATTGCTAAAATAGCCATGCTACAAATTCAATGCAATTTTTATCAATATACTAATTACATACTTCATAGAAGTATAAAAAATGTAGATAGTGATGGAACCAAAAATAAACCTTGACCGTGGATCTTGGAGGAGAACATACAACTACTCCGTTATTAAACAAGGAAAATCACTAATTATACCCTAAATATTTGTCCTGGTACCCATATGCAAGTATAGCCCTCACTTCTCATCAAGAAACCTCTTTCTAATAGACAGAGACCATTACAGAAAAACCACAATAAATCAAAATGCAGAGTTGTGGATCCCAGTTCTAACTAATACATTTGTAATACAACCTCACAGCCAAAACTTAAGAAACATTGCTGAAAAGGGAGTAGAAAGATTGCAAAAATCAAAGGATCAGGGAGTTTACTGTGAGACTGTGTGTTCTAGTAATGTAAGAGCTAGACACATAAATTCTTACCAACATGATTGCCTAAACACAAGATAAACAAGTACAACAGTAAACATGCCAAACTTGTCTTTTCTCCATTCCATTTGCTCTGTAGGTAGTATATATAAAGGACAAAGGAGTCCTAATTTACAGCATCTAGTCACCCTAGATGTTAAAGAGGTTGCCAATGTATGACAAAGTAGAGTTAGTAGAACAGAACATTTTGTATTTTTTGTGTGTTAATTTTCTTTACTTACTCCTGTTCCATGTGTGCCATTTACTGGACTGTTGTGTACATAGTGGACAAGAGTCCTGACTTGAAACATCTGGTCTATCTAGATGTTTAGAAGTGCCCAACGCATGTTAAATGTAGAGGTAGTGAAGATCACTTTGTAAATATCTTTTTGCTAAAATTCATGAAGCACTGTCTTTTGGGAGTAGAATTATGAGCCCTCTGAGCAGTGGTTTGGAGGAGGTGCTGGGAGGTAGCGGCAAAAGTCATGTAGCAGTGTGTTTATATGGGACCTTATCAGATGCCATTTCTATATATTCACATTTTGTTTTGCTGTGTGTATATTGTATATGATGGGCAAATGTGTCTAAAATTTTCAACATCTAGACTCCAGAGGTTAAAGAGGTTGCCAATGTATGATAAAGTAGTAAAATTAGCACATAGTGTCCACCGTTAAAATTCATAGAAAAGATTATTCTAAAAAGACTTGGGGATAGGAATTTGTTCACCTGTTACTAAGCATTACATATGCTTATATTTGTCTACTGGTTTGATGGCAGAGAGAAGGGGGAAGAAAGTGGGTCAAAACCCAAATGGTTATATTTAGAAGATACCTCAGATAATAATCATTGCTGTGCAGACAGTTTTATTTACCAGTGCCATGTGATAAGTTCTTACATGAAATATCTGGTCTTTCTAGATATTTGGAAGTGTTTGATATATTTAAAGGTAGAAGCTGTAGAATAATATTTTGTGTAAATGTTTTTTTAATTAGAGAAATACTGTGTTTGGAAACAGAGTTGTTAATCCACCTCTGAGAACAATGTACGAGCTGTGCTTGTTTAGTGGATTGAGGAGTTGGGTGGAAGGAAGCTGCAGAAGAGTCCATTAGTGCACTAGACAGGTTCAGCTAACCCACCACCCTGTATGCTGTATGCATCTCACTTAACTTTGGTATGTATTGTACATACTGGACAGAGTCCTCTGATCTATAGCCTCTAGGTATTAAAAAGGTTGCCAGTAGATGACGAAAGTAGAGTTAGTAAACTCATTCATTCTGCATACTCTCGTGTTAAAATTCACAGCAAGGTTGTCTTCTTAAGAGTTGTAAAAGTGTAGCAGCCAAGAGGCAGGGGGCCTGTGTCATGTGACGCAGGAGAGGGGCTGAAGAAAAGGAGGTTGGAGACCAGAGTGGTCTCAGCAGAAAACACTTGGAGATCTAACCATTGTTACATGGGTGGTTTCATCAGTACTATGTATAGAGGGGACAAATGTATGTCCTCATCTGCAACATCTAACTCCTAGGCATTTAGAAGGGCACAAAATACGTTAAAGGTAGACGTAGTGAATAATGCATGTTGTAGATTCTCTGTTAAACTCATGGGGAATTGCTGTCTCTTGAAAGTAGAGTTACAAAAAAAAAAAAAAAAAAAAAAAACAGGAGCCTACCACAAAGGACCTCTGAAAGACTCTACCCAGCAGGGTATCAAAGCAGATACTAGACTCATAGCCAACCTTTGGGCAGAGTGCAGGGAATCTTGTGAAAGAATGGAGAGATGAAAGACCTGGAGGGGACAGGAGTTACACAGGAAGAATAACAAAAGCAAAAAATCTTGGCACAGGGGTCTTTTCTGAGACTGATACTCCAGCCAAGGACCATGCTTGGAGATAACCTAGAACCCCTGCACAGATGTAGCCCATGGCAGCTCTGTCCAAGTGGGTACCATAGTAATGGGAACAGGGGCTGTCTCTGACAAGAACTCAGTGGCTGGCTCTTTGATCAACTCCCCCTGAGGGGGGAGCAGCCTTGCCAGGCCACAGAGGAAGACAATGCAACCATTCCTGATGAGACCTGATAGGCTAGGGTCAGATGGAAGGGGAGGAGGACCTCCCTTATCTGTGGACTTGGAGAGGGGCATAGGAGAAGAGGGAGGGAGAGCATGATTGGGAGGGAATGGGGGAGGGACTACAACTATGATACAAAGTGAATAAACTGTAATTAATAAAAAATAAATTAAACAATTTAAGAAAAAAAAAAAAAAGAAAATAGAGTTACAAAACCACTTCCGAGCAATACAGTCTTGCGCTGGTTTGGGAGGGAAGAAGAAAGAAAATGTATGAACTGCCTAATACTAATGTACATTTGGTAATGCAAGATTAGTCATTGTTCCTCACATCTGTGCATCTTATTTTGCAGTATATAGTGTATACAAAGGTCAGACAAGTCCAGATACGCAGCACCTAGTCTTCCTAGAAGAGGCTGCCGGTGTGGAGCAAAGTAGAATTAGTGAAAAAACATATTTTTAAATTGTGTTAAAGTTTGTAGGAAATAAAATAAAAAAAATCCTCTCCTTAAAAACACTGTAGGACAGCCAAGTCTACACAGAGAAACCCTGTCTCAAAAAACAACAACAAAACAACAACAACAACAAAAAAAAAAAACCACTTAGGAAGTGAAATTGTTAATATTTCCACAAAAACATAAGTTATGTAACCTGACTCCTGGGTTGAGAGAAATGGAAGAGGGTCTAGACCAGAAGTTGCTGTTTAGAAGCAGTTTCTGGTAAGCCTTTGTCTTGTGGGCAGTTTATTCACTGCACTGTACATACAATGGGAGAATAAAGTGCTTGTTGGAAGCATGTAGTCCTTACACTTTAAAGTACATAATAAACTTTGGTAATGTATGGCTTTAATTCTAGGTGGAGGAAGGTGGATCTCTGAGTTCCAGGCCAGCCAGGGCCACATAGACTTTGTCTCAGAACATTAAGAAAATGTACATAATGGACTGTAGCGTGGCTCAGTAGGTAAAGGCATTTGCCACCAAACTGGTGATGTGGGTTTGATCTCCAGGATCCACATGATAGAAGGAGAAAACTGATTCACAAAATTTTTAGCCTCCATAGGAGTGCTGTGGCATACATGTGCTCACATGCCTACAATAATTCGTAAATGTACAGAATGCACAATGTGGTGAAAACACAGATTAACGTCGCCTTTGAGTAGCTCTGTTATTTTATAGGAATGGTTACACTGGGGAAATGGAATTGTTAAACTTGGTCTTTGAGCAGATGCTTTTCCTGGGGGGTGGGGGTGGGCTAGGGGAAAGAACAGCGCTCAGAGAAAGGCGCTGTTCCTGTTGGCTCAGGTTGGCTAGTCATTGCTTAGGTTTGCATTTCAGCTAGTGTTTTCAGGTATTTAGAGGGTAAGTCCCAGTGCCCAAAGGATGTCAGAAGTAGCAGAACAATCACTCTAAATATCCCGCTAGCCTTTTGGATGGGCTGTTTTCTGGGTGTGGCTTTTTTTAATCCTCTCACCACACCCAGAGGACGGTTTGCAGCTGAAGGTAGGGGTCCATATGTGCATTTCTGGTAAAATACTTGTGCATGGAGTTTATTCCACATCTGAACTTTATAAGTGTCCTAAAGGAAACATACGGTTAAAAGTATAGCTAGTGAATATGGTAGAATTGACAGAAATGGATCGTCCTGAACATGTAATTGTTAAGCCATGTCTGGACAGTGTGAGTGAATTCATGTTGGTAGGCTGACTGTGGAGGCGCAGAGGAAGGCTTACAGGGCAAGATCTGCAGTGCTGTGTTGAGACTGACATCATGAGAGGCCCTGTCATAGGTGTGTCTTCCAGCAACTCCAAAGGAATACATTTATTGAGAGGGAATACATTTATTGACAACCCTTCTTCCTGTGTGTTAGTATATAGATCTGGTGATGAATTTAGGAATTCTGGACTTAGTGTGGTCTGTTCCTTTGTGTTTCCTTGTGAGCTGAGTACTGAGGGAATGCTGAATTTAATTGTAATTTCACCAGTACATCTATTTAAAGGCCTGCTGCCATTTTTGTCACCTATGATTTTTTTGTTGCCAAGTAAGACAGGATTACAGTTTTGTCTGACAGACTGAGATGTCATGCTGTATTCTTGGTTATTAAAATACTCACGTACTATGGTTTGGTTTTTTTTTTTTTTTTTTAGTTGGTGAATATTCATGCTGTGTGGAAAGCATGGTAGTTCCTGTGTAATCTCAATTACCTAAGTGTATGTACACTTACAGGATCTAGAAGGACACACCGAGCTGAGCTGCTTGTGACTGGGTACTTAGTTCTTGGGTTTTGTTTCCTGTAATGCACATACTAAAAAATAAAAGATTCTTTTAAAAGCTTTACAAAAAGGTAACTGAAGATTAAATCACAATCATCATATTTACATATCAAATTGCAAAATAAAATTGAGTAAACCCCCTCTCGTAGACAATATTTCCATAAAAGTTACGAGTTAAAACAAGAAGGCAGCAGACTAGACTAAAGTCCAGCATCTACTGTTACAGACCTCAGCACTAAGGAAGGTTTAGAAGCTGAAAAAAATCAAAATAACTGCTATGCTGATATTAAAAGCCATTTTCTGAAATGTCATCATAGAGCTAAAATATTCATCCAGCTGAGAACTCTTTCTTCACAGTAATACAACCAAGATGTGATTTAATAGTAAATTTTCTTAACATTTCAAAATCATGTAATGATAGGTCATTTGTTGAGCTCTAATCTTTTTCTCCAATTGTGGACATCAGCTCAAATTGGGCCTTTCCTTAGCCTGTACTTATCAATGATATATATTTTTTGAATATAAAAAGTATATGTGTGTACTGGGAAGTACTTCTACTAAATACTGGAAGAAGCTAGTTTATCATAGAGACCTTAGAGCTGTGCACAGTGGCTCATGCCTGTAATCCCAGCACTTGGGGAGGCAGAGGCAGGCTGATCTCTATGAGTTCAAGGCCAGTCTGGTCTACAAAGCAAGTCCAGGACAGCCAAGGTTATACAGAGAAACTCTGTCTCAAAAAACTAGAAAAACTAACTAATAAACAAAAAAAAAAATACCCATAGGGACCTTCGTAGACATTTTCATGTTATGTTGTAAAACATTTGTGTAAGACCAAACCAAGCATTATTTGAACAAATTGGTGGTGAACACTGTTAACCCATTGTTTGGTACTGAAGGGGTGTAGAGAAGATAATAGAACAGAATCACTGAAAAAGCAAAGATGGGAAGGGGAAGATAAGGATTAATGGCTTTGGTGATACCCAAAGTCATAGAGGTATCTACAGTCCACAGAAGGAAGAAGAAAACATAGGGAGGTACATACAGGCGATATGGTACATACAGACCCTATGGTAGAGAGTTTCGAGAGCAGTCAGAAAATCATAAACTCATTCCTGCTGGCAGTGCAATCAGGAGCAAATCAGTGTTCGTGGAAGGGTTATGATGAGTCTTGCCATTAAGAGCAGCAAGCAGAGCAGAGAGAGGTCAGTGCACAGCTCTTATGCTCTGCATTCTCCCAGAGTTGAATCTTCTTCTCCCTGCCATTTTCTGAAGCCCTGTACATACTTGGTGATAAAGACTGTATGTGAAATTTTCCTCACTGGCATGGAGTTATTAATTCACGGTGGATTTTCTTAAACAATGCCAAATGAGTGTTTTGCAGGTGTATGAGTGTGTGAAAATGGGGCAAGTGAGGGGAGGGCAATTTAGTACCTATTAGTGCAGATCTGATAGGGAAAATGTACCAGTAAAGAGATTAAGATGTTCTCCAGATTACAAGAAAGATAATTCTAACCTTAAATATCAAATGAGAAGGCACCATTGAAATCCCCTAATGCTCCATGTTACATGTCTTTATTGACTTTTCATTTTTAAAAAATGAAGATACCCAAACCAGAGTTGATGAATCTAAAACCTCTGTTTTATTCATGATCTACAAGGTTGAAGTTACATAGAGGGAGAGGGAAAGGTGGAGAAGAGATGCGAGATTAGATGAGGCTCAGAAGTGGAGCACTTCCTGAAATAGACACACTCAGATTCTATATTCTTCCTTCTAGTGTAGCTGAGAGCAGCTTTATTCTGTGCCAATTTCACAATACTCTGTATTATCTGAGCCTTTGCCCCACTCTCCTCTTCTACAGCCCCTTTCAATATTTGTTTAGACTCACAGGAAGAGAGGAAGGCACCTTTCACCTGAATTTTCAATAACCCTCTCAAGGAACAAGAAACCCAGAAGAAATATGAAGCCCACCATTTGTGTGCATGAGATAGCATGGGGTGTACCCAGCTATTTCTTTTTAATAAAGAAACAAGTAAATTAGTTTCACAGAGGAATACTAAAATTGGTTTCCTCCCTGCACAAAACCATGAAGATATTTATATATAATTTATCTTTCCAAGTTGTCATGTGGCAAAAGACCACTCGCTGTGCCGCAGGCTTCTCTTGCTACTTAGAGAGAATTACATGATTAAATAGAGACCTGAAAAGTTTTGAACAAGCACTGAAGGAGAAAAGGTTTCCTCTTCAAGCATTAATGAAGTGAGCTCATTCCTCCCTCAACATCAACTTAGCCTTGTGTAGTTTGTTTTCTCGCGGGTTAATCACTGACCAGAGCCACAGTGCGGACCACCAGTTTCCAATAAACTATAAAAGGCCGATCAGCAGCCATTGTGCTTTTCTGTAGGGCTTAGCAGACAGCAGCTGAATAAACCTGTTCAAAGTCAGAACAGTCAAGCAGGAGCGCAGAGGCCCAACTGGTGCCTCTGGTGAATCCTGAAAAGCAAATTAATTTATTAGGACGTAATTGATGGCATGTGCAAATACACTAGCCAAAGACTCCCCTGTGCTAATTTTGGCATAATTAAATATGGAGCAGTTAATGAATGGTGTGCCGGGAAAGCAACATTATGATAAATAGCCAATTATTACTTACTATATTTCATACTTGGTGTGGTATATGAAAGCCAATGCCTCTACTTTTAGACTTCAGAGAAATTCCGGAGAGAAAGAACAGACCTGTCTAACTGCGATTCCTCTGAATTCTGCTTTAAATAAAGACAGTTGTGAGTAAAACACACCCAGATAGAGAATTACTTGCATATACAGGAAAGGGAAGACATGAGGTGCATTGATTGTATTTCCATGTAAACACGCACATCCTCGTTTCTTTGGACAGTCTCACAGCTTGTGAGTCTATTAAAAGTACCTGTGTAAATGTTATGTACACAGGGTTTTCCCTTGAAGGAAAATCTACTTGCCAAGCTACGGATGGTGCTGGATGTCTCAGCCTGCCTGGGATAGGACAGGACAAACCTAAGCCATCTGCCAATGTGCTTGCTGATGAATGGGTGGGAACCCTTGACTTGGTTTTTCTTTTGTTTTCCTTCACATTGCCTCAGAGATCCTGTCCCCCAGAAGTGCAGGTCAGGCTCTGATGTTCAGTAGTTTTTCTAGACTCAGAATACTTTAACAACTTATGTTGTCTTTGTCTACTGACTCTGAAGTAAGGGAAATGAAACCAAAAGAAGAGAACAGCATTCCCCAGTGAAAACAAACAAGACTCCCTTAATCAGCTTGAGAACCAGTTCTCTTGAAGTCACACCATCAGTATGCATAGGGAATGGCGAATGTTCAAACTGTCATTTTTCTCCAAAGGGTCTATGAAGCAACCTTTAAACATGCGAGAAAGAATCAATCCCCTTGAACTTATAATGAAAGACAGCTTCTCCCATCACATCATCATCTACTAACCCCTGAATCTGATTACTGAAGGCCAGATGAATGCTTTCATTTTTTCTGTTGATGATGGACTGTCTTTCGAGTAGTCTGATCTGTGGAGTGTTCCTGGTTCCTGTTCCCTGTCACAATTATGTTTATTTTTTCCAAACACAGAGGTTCCCCCAGCATATCTTAACTACTCTTTACCAGTTGTACCCTCAAAGGGCCAGGACATTCCAGATTCCTTGCTGTTGGTTAGTTTGAGAGACAATGCAGGAGGCAGAAGAAATGGGAGGTTCACCTCATCTATTCTGGCCACTTTCATTCCCCAGCTGGCAAGAGTGTCAATTTTATTCTCTATGTTCTTAGAGTCTCTGGCAGGAAAAGCTGCCAGGTACATCTATTCCACAATGTACCATAGAAAGCAACCAACATTAGAGCGCGCTGAAGAAGTATTTTAGAAATTTGAATACAGGAGTTCATGTGTGTGTATCCTCTGTATGTTTCCTTTCAGGTTTTTGTGGGTTTGCAGCCAATTTGCCATTTACTATCACTTGGAACAGGAGACTTTAAATGAACAAAGTTGATATTTTTAAGGTCTGAGGAATTTGCCTTGTGGCAGAGCCTTGACTGCCATTGGCCATCTAAGTCCAGAGTGCTTTGAAAGATAGCCCTCCAAATAAAAAGGACACTTTAGAAAAGGCAAAACAGCATTTGACTCCAACTGTCAGAGAATCGATTTACATTTTCCAAACCTATCAAAAAGTGCCTAAGTCCAAGTCAAAGAGCCTAAGGACACTTCAGAGTAGAAAACCTATGCACCAAATGATGGTCTCTTCAAAAGACACCTGGTCCATGGGGACACTTTTCCCTGGAGAATATAGACCGGCTAACCTTGGAGACTCAGAAGCATTATTATGGGCAAATGAAAGACTGAATTGTAAAAGAAACGTATATGACTCACCTGCCTCCAACAAACTTGACAGAAGCACACTAGAGTGTGCAAGGCCGAAGAGGAAACACTGTGAATCATTTGTCCATATCATGTTATTAGCTATCTGTCCAGGAGCTCCTTTATTCTAAGGAGCCTTGAAAAGCAGATGCCTTCAATTCGGGCTTTGCACATAGTTTGCTATTTTTTGAGCAGTTTATTTCTCTCACCTGCACACCCCATGGGGAATCACTGATTGCTTGAATTCTAACATTTGGAGTGGGACCCATTCATGAAACTTTTGGGCTGTGTGATTCAAACGAAGGCTTCTCTTTCCTCTTTTTGTTCTCACAAGAAAATCAATTCACTTGAAGAGCCTCTTAATCCCATTTTTGCAATCAACAATTGCCACTTGTATATCACTCTAATAGATTAAGAAGTGGGATGATGCGGTTGTCTGGTCTAATTCAACCCTATTCAGGTAGCTGTAGCCCAAGGCACTTTGTAGTGCCAAGTGCAGAGCTCGACAGGAAGACTTTTGCTATCATAATTTCCTGTGGAGCTATGCACTGCCCCCACTGTGGAGCCTGAATTACTTTGAATTAGGCCCGACAACCACAGAGAGTCGAAATCCAGCAAGCAACAATAACCAACTCTTTGAGCATGACTTGCATGGGTTATTTTTCTCTTTGCATTAGCAAAGAAAGGAGGAATTTCAAAATGCACATCGATTTCAATGACAGCAACCTGCCATAAATCAAGGGTGAAACAAAAGAAGAAACAGTTGAAGGGAGAGAGAAGTTGGAGTGAAGGAAAAATTAATCAAAACAGTTTTCAAAAACTTCATAGTTTGAGCCTGTGAAAATGTTCAGGCCTACACTATCACCATGACAACCCGTGGCAAGCCCATGTCGGATAACCAGATCAGAAAGGGGCTGTTTTGTAAGGATGAAGCCCTCACATATTCATCCGAAATTCAAGTTTCACTTCTGAATGCTTAATTTTTTTTTTCTTTTGCAAAAGTAAGAATATAGAGACAAAGCTTTCCTTTGGTACAAATGTAGGCAAATCTTCTTGTAGAATTTTAAAATCGTCTTACCATGAAGTCAGGTTGGAACCCCAGGCAGGCATCACCTCAGGTAGGCAGAGTTTGTATGCTAAAGCAACTGCTACAAAGGCTTAGTAGACTCAAGTGGTAAATGAACCGCTTTCCATTAAATCACCAAGAAGATTCCTGGAATCCCCGATATCGGAAGCATACAGCTAAAATACATTCTTGCCAGAGACACCAGGTCAGCAAAAAGTTCTAGGTAAGGACACTGAGCTCACACAGCTCTGTTCTCTGCAACTCCTCAATTATTACTGCCATGGCCCAAAATTGAATTCAATCTAAATAAATATAGGTTTCTCTTCTTAAGAGTCCCAATTGCTGTTTCTACTCTTTTACCTTTCAGTGTTCAAAAAATAAAGAGAACAAAGAGGGAGTCCCACTGATTCAAAACTAGCAGAACAGCCAGACAACAGAACACAACTGTTCTCTCATGCATGACTGGGATGAGGATAAAAGCAGAGAAAGACTTCTGAGAAAAAGCAACCAACAAAGGAAACAGGAGTGCTGACAAAACTTTTTTTTTTCTTTCTATTGAGGCAAAGGAGAGGGGGAGAAAAGAGGACTGCTTTAAAAAAGATAGAAGAAAGATTAACAAACAGAAGTAAGGCTTTCACCCCCTGTTTTACTTTTAGCCTAATTTGGTCAGAGAAACAAAACCTAGAAGTAAAGCAGATGATAACCTAAGACACTTTGGCAATTTTCACACTCAGAAAAGAAGGCTTGTGTCTATGAGCCTCAGTTTAATATTATCAATTCATTACTTGCTCAGATATCCAAGATGTGGGACACTGTCTCCTGACTGGAATTTTCCCCTGCACAGTTAGAATAGGATGCATGTGAATTCACACATTCTTCCATAGAGGGAAAAGCCAGGGAAGGCAGGGGAGCTTTTGCATTTGGAAATCACATTCACAAATTAAACGTAATTGTTTAAAAAAAGAATGACCTTGAGGTCAACGCCACCAGTGTGGCATCACTGGATGTCTGGAGGGAGGGATTCAAAGCACAGGCAACTGCAAACTTTGATTCAGGGATCCTCACAAAGGCTTTCAGATCAGTCATATTCTGTGGTGACTCCCCCAAGCCTGCTCTGCCAGCGTTTTTACAGATCCCGTTAGACAATAATGATTAGAGGGCTAAGGAGAACACCAGTTTTCACAAGTTTTCAGCCTACAGCTCAAAGATCTTTACCACACCTTAAAATAGGAATTTGACTCACACCCTACAACCATTAAAGTATCTTGATATATATCTATCAACCCAGGAACTTGAATATGTCTATTTCAGGAACAGAATTTTATCTTTCAAAATATATTTCAACCATGGAAGAGCCAACAAACATAATGTCTGCTCTTTAATTTAATGCCTGCCTTCAATGAAATACTTTAATGCAACCTGAAAATTGCATAGAAGAGTTGATGTATTTAAGCAGAAGCTTCTATTGCTAGAAGAAAAGGCCTTTTATGTACAAGACTTTAGAACAAGTATTGTGGTAACATAAAATTACTTTTAGATGCCAAATATGATATTTTCTTGCATGTTTATTGTCTGGTACACCACAAAACCATCTCTCCACATCTGTGAATAGTTTAGGTGCATCACATAACATCTACCTAGCATGAACTGTATAAAAGGCATATATTTGCATCCTTGTATAAACCCTCACAATAACACAATTGCACCCACATCCATAACTCCAGTTTATAGCACTCAGATCTGCTTTACTTTAACTGTAAATTCACACCTATCCTATTCTAACTAGTGAAAACCACAAAAGGGTAAAATAACAATGTAAACACAATTTCTGTCATTCTGCAGCTCACTGTCCTGTTAGGTAAAGTAAGATTGAACCAGTGGTGGTACAAATCATTGTTTAGTTACAGCTGAAAAATTGTTAACAACAATAACAAAAAAATCAGGGCATGGTGGGAGCTGAGAAGAGCCAGACCATTGCCCTGGTCCAGGGTGAAGAATACAAGGAAGCGGGAGGGGTAGCTTAAGCACCTAGGAAGAGAGAAGAAAAAACTTAAATAGATTGGAAGGTGGTTCATTTGAGGAGTCACAAGGAGAGCAAGGAGACTGGAGGTTAGTGAGGGAAGCTGCAAGTGGTAGAATACAAAATGCACTGTGCCAGATCATGCAAAACCCAGTTGACATTTTTTTCTTGAATTCAAGGCAAAGACTTGTCTCAGTGAGATGAGAGACACAGTTATTTTCTCCCTTTTACTCTGACTGATATGTGGAGAATGGAATGGAGCGAATTAAGTAGGGCTGGAAGGACAGTTGTACAGGTTGCTTGTGTACAAGGAGAACTTCCTGGTGGTCAAAAGGAGGCTGTAATCCAACCTGAACCAAACTCTAGTCAAGTCATAAGCTCCGGAACTTGGGTATATCTATTTAAAAGGAAGATTTTTAGGACTAGATAGATGATGGCTCAGTAGTTAAAAGCACTGGCTGCTCTTCCAGAAGTCCCTGGTTGGATTCCCAGCACTCACATGTTGGCTCACAACTATCTATAACTCCAGTTCCATGGAATCTGATGAAGTCTTCTGGTCTCTCTGGGCACCAGACAAACATGTGGTACACAGGCATACCTGTAGGCAAACTACTTATATACATAAAGTAAGAATAAACCAATCTTTAAAGGGGGAGGCATTCTTCTCTTCTAACTAATACAAAGCTTGTGGTGACTCTAAGAGGAAAAGAGTAATGATTTAGAAGGCTGATGAAGTTGCACGGCTGAAACACAGATAGAGACTTACATATTAGCACAATAACAAAGTATTGTCCTATGGTTTCCTTCTTGCAAGGCAGAAGTATCCCTGAAGGGATTACCACGTCCCCCCAGACTTCAGTGTTTCTCTGTCAGACTTCATGATGAGGCACAGCATAAGTACACAAAACTTCCCCTAGGCCATATATATTTGTGTGCTAGTGTTGTTACAACAAAACCACTATAGACTGGATATCTTAAACATCCCTCCCTATGTCCACACGTGGTTTTTTTTCTCTGTATAAGCAAATCTGGTGGTTTCTTCTTGTGTCTGAGCTGATATGAGTTGACCTGGATTAGAGCTCACCTTAATTACTACATTTCACTTTAAATTTTTTTTAGATTTATTTATTTTTCTTTTATCTATATTAGGTCTGTGTACTATACGAGTTCTTGGTGCCTGCTAAGGCCAGAAAATATTAGATCTCCTGAAACAGAAGCTAGAGAAAGTTGTGAGTCACCTTGTGGGTGATAGGAATCGAACCCAGGTCCTCTGGAAGAGCAACAATTGCTCTTAGTTGCCAAACGATCTCTCTAGCCTAACCCCACTTAAATTAACCACCTTCTAGATTCTAGCCCCAAATACCATCAAAACTTAATGTACTGGGTGGTTAAGATTTCAACACATGGTATCTGAGACAGCACAATCCAATCCAAAAACAAGGATTTTTGCCTGAATAAGATCAGGGCTCACTCTATTTAACTTCCAGTTTTCAGAAGATGCTGAACTTAGAAGAACAGGTTAAGCAATATCACAGTACAATAACTGGAAAAAGAGAGAAACATTCTACAGGAAACATATATCTCCCATAAGAATTCTAATGCTTTTCTTTTTAAAAATGGGAGTAGGCAGAGCTTCCAGTCTTTAGGAAGTAGAGGCAAGAACATCAGTAAGTAAGGCTCTTTATTTCTTCATAGTGAGTTAGAGGCCTTTATCTATTTACATGAGACCTTGTCTCAGGAAACCAAACATTTACAGGGTAATGTTCTAAATTAAAAAGTTAAATACGCCATAAATGGTCCTTGATAGAATTGTTCTGTTTGGATCCCACTTCTCTGGTGCTTTGGGAACAACTGGGGAAATGTTAATATGAGCAGAGTATTAGATATTATTAAATCATTATTCATTTGTTAAATGTGAAAATGATATGCTTATGAAAAGATAACTAATTTTTCAGAGACTTTTTTGAGGTATTTAGGTTAATATTCATCTTAAGCTACAGCTCTACAACAATTTTTCAAAATATGAATGATTAAGTTTAGTGACAGAAACATAAATGCTTATGACATGATTTCATTTTCTATGTGCTTTGAAGTATTCCTCAGAAAACATTAAACATGAAATTACCTCCAAATGGGAAATAAAAAGAAAAATTACAGCTTACAAGTAATGACGTTTTGGGTTAGTACAAGAAGAATAGCTTATGGGTCTTTTGTTACTGCTGCATTTTAAGGGTTGTATATATAACCTTATGAATGCTAGGCAAGTGCTCTGCCACCGAAATGCAGTCCCAATCCTGAAAAAAAGAGAAGAGAAAGTTGGGTGAGTTGGAGGGTTTAAACTGAATGAAAAAATGGGCAGATGTTGGTGACTTGACTTAATGTGGAGAATGAGAGATGAGCACATTCCTTGCGGTTCTGCTGGGCTGTTAATAAAGATAGTGACACCTTTTCCTGAAATGGATAAAACAGAGTGAGGAGAGATCTTGGGTTAAAGATAAGTTCCATTCAGTTCATGTTCAGTTCAATGTGTCTTTGAGCTGCAAGTAGATTAGTTCATTTTGAAAGCCAGAGAAACTGATGGAACCAGCAATCACTCTGAGTGGCACAGGGCCTTCCCAAGAAAAGGATTTAGAATGAGTACAAAACCAATAATTGGAACTATAAAAATGAAGATTTTATTACTATGATCTGAGTAGAGAAACTGAGGGGGTGAATTAGACATATTTATTTATAACTAATTTATATATATATGTATATATATATAACATATATGTGTAACATAATTATTTATAACTAATAGGCACTGGTTAACAAAGGTGAGTAATATACTGCCTATGTATGTAAAGAACTTAATATAGAGTGTAGAGTTCATGACCAACAATATAATAGTACATGCTAATGGCCCATAGGACATGATTAATATTGCAGAATGATCCAGTGATGGGTACCAGTGCTGAGTTACACCAAAAAAAAAAATCAGTTACCATGTTCTGCAGCACCGGGGAATAACTGGAGTTCACAATAGCCTAGTATGTGTTTTATGAAAATGCAGACAAGAGGTTGAGAGCTCCTAGAGAACTGATGAGGAGGAGAAAATGATGATTACCTTGATTTGATCAGTGCATGCTGTGTGCATGTGTTCAAATATCACGCTTTACCCCATTAACATGTACAATTAATTCATGCTAATCAAAATTAAAGTAAAATGACAAACAAACGAGGCAGTCCCAATCAAAAGTATATTCTACCTAGTTATTTCAAATCACTGTGTTTGGGGGTGGTTTTTAATAAATGGACTCATTGCACGCTATTAAAATACTTTGCTAAAATATGCACAAGTGGAATTTTAATTTTTACTACTATGACTGTCATTAGAAAACCTAGAAGAACAACAACAAAAAAAAAGAATCAATTCATAAAATGGGTAAAAGAACGCAAAGGAGGTAAGCTTGATTGTCATTCCAAAGAAGCATTCCAAATTTGTATAAAACAGCACTAATGAAGTAAACACCACATGTCATCATTCTGCTAGCTGTATGATCACACATGCTTACACTTAATTCTCAAAAGAATGTAGTAATTTACAATAGATACAATTCCAGCTGTGTCTAAGAGAGGTATGGAGAAGCTTGACCAGAGCACAGTTACTAACCCCAGTTAGAAGAAATCTTTTCCTACCAGTTTGGAGCTATGATGAAAAGGTTACTATTTAAACAAGCCCCAGTGATACAGGCTTGTAATCCTAGTTCTTCAGGCAGCTGAAACAGGATGTTGAAAAGTTCAAGGCTTGTCTTGACAAGTGAGTGAAGAGCATATCTCTACAGAAGAAAGAAAGAAAGAAAGAAAGAAAGAAAGAAAGAAAGAAAGAAAGAAAGAAAGAAAGAAAGAAAGGAAGGAAGGAAGGAAGGAAGGAAGGAAGGAAGGAAGGAAGGAAGGGGAAGGAAGGAAGGAAGGAAGGAAGGAAGGAAGGAAGGAAGGAGAAAAAGAGAGAGAAAAAATAAAATAAAATAATTTTATGGTTGTGGAGTCACCACAACATGAGGAACTGTATTAAATAAAGGGCCACAGCATTAGGAAGGTTGGAAATCACTGCGCAGAGAGAGAGAGTTCCATAGTTTAGTTTGATGATCTAGTTTTCGTTTTTTAGCACCCACATGGCAGCTCACAACTGCCTATAACTCCAGGTCCAGAGAATTCGGTGCCCTCTTCTGGTCTCTATGGGCTCCTGCAGGCATGTGGCCTGCATACATACATTCAGGTGAATACTCGTGCAAATAAAACAAAAATATGTGAGGGAGTGGGTTAGGGAGGGAAGGATGGAGGGCAGGAAGCAAGGAAGAAAGGAAGGAAGCATAAGCGCTGGTGCTATAGTTCAGTGCTATAACAAAATGTGCTTAGTCCTGAGTTTGATCCCCAGGACCAAAAAGTAAAAATCAATAAGGCACCGCAGGGTGAGTCTTTTTATAGGAAGAATAACTTATTTTGACATTTTTCACACCCTAAGTTTCCCATTTTGTAAAGTTTGGGTTTTGTGCAGCAGGTTTCTTTTAAGGCAAAGTCACATATGTTTCAGAAGCCTTTCAGGGAGGAAATCGTTCCTGGTGATGGTTCCTTACTACCAGAGCTGAGTGATTAAATAAGCTAATACAACTCTTGCTTTGTGGACAATGGCAGGGCTAGCAGTGCACAGATTACACACTCCATAAATGCACTTTAAATTTCCCCCTCGTTTTCTAAAATAATTAGATACTGTGTTATGATTTAAGAAATATTGACCTTTAAAAAGTATATAGAGCCACCTCTTGGGTTGCATCTACACTTTGAAAAGGCACCATTTTGATGCCTTCATGAATCCATAACACCACTAACTTCTCTGACCTTTTAAAAATGGCCATTAAGTAACAAGTTTTAAGGATCAAGCTATTTTCTTTTCTTTAAGCCATCAAAAAGCGGTCAAAAGTAGAGCCACAGTTGGGAAAGTGCTGGCTGTGTGGGCATAAAGACCTGCCTTCAGTCCTCAGAACTCATCTAAAAGCTAGGCATGCTGATACACACCTGGAACCCCAGGACCGGTGAAGCAGATACATGAGAATACCTGGAGATTGTTGGCCAGCCAATCCAACAAAGTCAGTACGCCCAAGGTTCAATGAGACACCTTGTCTCAAAATATAAAGTAATGATTGAAGAAGACACTTGATGTTAACCTCTGGCCTCCGCATGCATGCATACTTGTATACACACATACAAACATACACACAAACAAAGTGTGAGGTCACAAGAAAAGCAGCACTCAGAAGATAACATGTATGGATATAGCCTGTCTCAGTGATGCCTGTTTTCTTTAATGTCCATCTTGGATTGTACCAGTTTTCTCCATAAAGCATCATAAAGAAATAGAAAAACATTTTGTTTAGGCCTGGAAACAAAAATATGTAGCAAAACTAATCAGAACAGCCTGAAATAAAAGAGACCAACTTGCTTTTAACAGTTTCTTAAACTTAGTACTTCATTATTTCTTCAGACAAGTTGAGGTTCATTTTTAACACACTAAACCAGTGGTTCTCAACCTTCCCAATGCTCTGACCCTTTAATACGGTTCCTCACACTGTGGTGACCGCAAATCATAAAATTATCTCGTTGCTACTTTTATAACTGCAATTTTGCTACTACTATGAATTGTAATGTGAATATTTTTGGAGACAGAGTTTTGCTAAAGCAGTCATAACTTACAGGTTGAGAACGATTGCTCTGAACTCTCCTGTTACCACTTTTCTTCTATCAATGGATGAGTATTGTTTGGACTTGTGGGAACAGGCAGTTTACACTATGATGCTAACATACTTTGGGTTTTAAGATCAACCACTGGCCTCATGACCAGTGTTATATATAACACTTGGCCACATGACCAAGTGTTAATATAAAAATACAGAACTGTCTTTGTACTTAGTGTTGTTGTTGTTTTTTTTTTTTTTTTCTCAAAGAGAGGTATCTTTCCTCTGACTTCTCCATACTGCTTTGGCATGTCTGCAACCCTGGAATGGAAAGAGGTGCAGAGGAGAAATGCCACAGCTGGTGAGTTGCTGCTTTGCTCAGCTTCTATTCTGAAATAAGTGGTCCTTTCCAAAAAGGAATTCGAGTAGTTCATGCTATGAAGTCCAACATAAATATGAGATCAAAAAGGAGACAAACATTCCACTTGACCTTATCACCAGTCATTAGGAAGGAGGGACAGAGGGGACTCTGAGAGTCATTCAAATATTCTGACACAAATTGTTCTGGGAGTTTTCTCTTTCACCACACTTGTCACTTTGTACCTCACATACCAAGACACATACAGACACATAAATTCATATCATTATTAATTTTAGCTAACAACGTGAAATCGTTCCTGAACAAAATTATGTACTTAGCACAGTCCGCAGAAACCACAAAGCACTGAAAGAAACGAGGGCCTGGTTAGCTACAAAAATGACTGATTAGGTATTTCTATAGCAACAATTCCTTTTTTCTACATACACACAAGCACACAAGAACCCTTCCCAGCTGTGTATAGTTATATCTTGCCTAAAAGGGCCAGCTGGATCCATCCTGAGTGTTCGTAGAATGCCCCTGTTCAGTTCAGTCCCAAGGACCAATGCATTTCTGACTAAGCAGCCCTTTTCTTCTAGATGTATCCAAGACTCTACTACTTCTTGGCTGAAGTCGGTGTCTCCCATATTTGTTCGTAAGCACTGTGAAATAGAAAATGAAGTCACAACAGAAAAAAAAAAAAAAAAAGACATTAACCAAGCTTTAACAGAAATGGTCTACGATGACCAAGATGTCCAATTTCACAGTTATGCGTCTAAAAACTTAGCTATCAGAGTGGTCCAAAAACATATTTTCACAAGACAGTGAACAGAAAAAGGCCAGTCAAATATACAGAACATTTGATCCTACAACTGAACAATTTTAAAAGTTTAGAATAGCACGAGAGGTGCATGTTCAGTGGAAACTGTCTCTTGAATTTATACTCTTGTGATGCTGGTCAGCCTCACATATGAGGGGAAACAACTGATGCTTCACAGCACAGCTTCTTAAACCATGAGATTATAACTGAAGGGAAAGGTCCCAAAACAGTTGGGAACCATAAAACAATTCTAATTCAAAATCATATGTATAATGACTCCAACTCATCACTGGCAGTGCTTGCCCAAACACATTGTGAAACTTAACTGCAACCTTAGTTTGGAACATACACCACATCTTCTTCGCAGTGAGTATGCTTTCATACCATACAATGCCAGTGAAAGCTGCCTGAAGTGCTTCAATCAGATTCAAGATGATTATAGCTTATGAACTGCAATGTTCTTAATTTACATATAAAGCTTTCTGCTCTGATAGAATGATAATAGTTTATTTATAGAAAACAAAAACCTTTAATATTTTCTGCTATCATCTCTCAGCGTGTATCAAATTAGTCTATTTTTCCATTGTATTATATTAGAATGTTTAAATTTAAACATTACTATTTGAGATACTTACTTGATTTTCATTGGGAAAAAAAAAGTCCTTAAATGATTTTTGGTTGGGATTAGGACAGAATTTCCAACAATTTCTGAAACGGCTCTAAACATACTTCTGACATTTTTCTACCACATATTTATGCAAAGCAACATTCTCAGCACTGGCCATTATAAAAAACCACTCTGATTTCTCCTCCAGGACTCCAGCCATGACATTTCTTGCAGTATGTCAACACCAGGCAGTGTATAAATGCTATCACAGGAAATTGCTTTAAATGTACTCTGAAAAAGCAAGAAAAAAAAATTTTGGCACTAGGCCCAAATGTCATTGCTCCTTGAGTCCTGTGTTAGGCACTAAACTTTTGTCACTAAGTTTCTGGTATTTAGGGCTGGAGTGATGGCTCAGCAGTTAAAACCACTAACTGCTCATCTACAGAATCTGGGTTCAATTTCCAGCACCCCCATGGCAGCTTACAACTGTGTAACTTGAATTCAAGAGGATCCAACACACTTTCACAGACATACATGCAGTCAAAATACCAATGCACACAAAATAAAAACAAGCAAATTATTTAAAAAGTTCTTGGTATTCACAGACAAAAATATTATGCACGGTGGTGTTAGACAGGTATCAATAGTAACTGTTCATGTAAAGATGGAGAATCATTTGTATGCTGTCTTCTTATATATTTCAGAAAGCTCTAAGTGAACAAGCTTGTGACTTATATTTGACCAGGAACTTATGAAATAAACAATATTTCTAGATAAAATTGGGATATTGACCTTTGGATAACATCTTTATTCTTTATTCATATAGAGAAGATTTATTGACCATTTATGATCAATCAGGAGCTGTGCTAAACATTATGAAGGGGAAATATTCTCTATACTCAGGGACTAAGACTGACAAGCAGAAACAAGTCATGCTATCTCACTGCTAAGGGTAGATGGAAATAGGTGTGAATGACTCTGCGGTACTATGGGAGCAAAAGAAGGGGCTTAATGACCAAGAAGGAAGGATATCTGAACTAAGCTTGGAATAAACTCACCAGGAAAAGGAAGAGAAAAGTTTAAAGAACTTGAACTCACCAGGAAAAGGAAGAGAAAAGTTTAAAGAAATGTGGTTTACTTAAAGCTTGGAAATAACATTGATGAAGGAGGGGGATGATGTATTTAGACGTAGAAGCAGAGAACTTAAGGACTTTCATTTCTTTCCTGAAGGCATTCTTGAGCACTAAGAGCTTCCATCAGGGGAAGGGTATATTTAATTTGCTCTTCAGGAATACCCTCTGGCTGCCACATGCCTGAGAACAGTATGGAGACAAAGCCATTAGCAAGGGTTCTATTATTATAGTTCAAGTGAGCAATGCAGGCAGCCCAAACTAGAAGAACAACAGTGAAGGATATAGAGAAGTGTACCAGTTGGCTTGACTGCCATGTTCCACTGAAGCTACTATGATAAAAATGGCATCAGCTGAGTAACTTAAAAGTAACAGAAAGTTATTTTTCCCAGTCCCAGAGGTTAGGAAGTTCAAGAGCCATCAGATTCAGAGACTGGTCAGGACTTGTTTTCTTGTGTACAGGAGGTGCCTTCTCATTGTGTCGACTCATGATCAAAGGAAAAAGAGAACTCTCCCATGCCTCTGTGATGACTGTCTCCTCGTTCGTTGTCTCTCAGCACTTTCTTGGTAAGCAGGTTTAAACATATACATTCTTAGAGATCCAAGCATTCAGACCATAGCACAGATATACAGAATATCATCAATAAAGATAATGTGTTTTTATTTCATGTTTAATGGGAGCATTTTACTCTGGTCGCTTTATCCCACAGGACAAAGCTATGAGGTGGTCACTGCAGGGGAAACTGAGGCTCAAAAAATTGACATAATTTATTCAAGATCTCTCAACTAGCAACAAGTCCCAGCTCTTACTCACAGTGTTGGCCTATTTCAGAGAAAACTATAAGGACTTGTTGCAAGCATAATGGTACATTTACACGATCCCAACAGTTGGGAGGTAGAAGCTGAAGGATAGATAGGGAATACAGGTTAGTCAGGCTACTCATCAATACTCTGTCTCAAAATAAAACCAAAAATATAAACAAACACTACCAACAAATCTCTGGACTATCTTTTCATTACTTCTCTTCAGTTTTTATAATGAAAGATAAATTAACAAAAGGAAAGCATGGAAATTTGACTTCTATTTGAGATGCATAGGAGTTTCATATGGAAATGAAGTCCCAAATTAAGTTATATATTCCTATGCCAGATTGAATATCTACCGGGATAACCACAGAGACATAAGGTTGGACAAGAAATACAAACTCCTTCTTCACAGAGAGGCTGGAAAATTTCTTCCCTGGGTCATGTGTCCACTTTAGGGGAAGAGGAGTCAGAGAAGGTCATGCACTCTTCAAGGGCTTTGAGAGAAGTGTGTTCTGAACCCTGTCACTAAGAACAGGTTTTGTTTTGTTTTGTTTGGGGCTAGGAAGCCAAGAACTTGCAGGGTTTTTTTTTTTGTTGTTGTTGTTGTTGTTGTTGTTGTTGTTTTTTAAGCTAATCCATTTTCTTTGAAGTAGAAAACTAGAGTCATCTGCCTGGTATAAGAAGGCAAGGATATTGGTGGAAGGTTTAAGAATAAAAAAAAAAAAAAATGAAACAGAATCTGTGAAAAATGTAAAAACTAAGAAAACTAAGCTGTGCATAGAGATGTCCACCTTTAATCCCAGCACTTGGGAGGCAGAGGCAGGCAGACCTTATGAGTACATCCTGCTCTACAGAGTGAGTTTCAAAACAGAGCTTCATAGTGAGACCTTGTCTTGAAAAAAACAAACAGACAGATAAATAAAAGCTTAAATAATTTGAATCAATATCTAGAATTTAAGACTGTTCAGGAACAGCAAGAGAAATACCATATTCACTTAACTCTAATTATCATATGTTCCATTTGAATATTGGTTATTTTTCATCTTACTACAGTTAATGTACAAATTAAACTTAATTTAAGGTTGCATTTCAGAAAAAATAACATGGGGTTTGTTACTATTACAGTCTCTAGCATTCACTCCCAGTCATAGACTGTGATCCTTGTGAATGAAAGGAGAGTTCTGAATTATATCATTTGTTCCTCCTAACAACCTTATGAGGCAAACACCAAGGTCAGTGGCTTGGACATGGGAAATGGTCATTAAAATTTTAGAAGTAAAAAAAAAAAACTGAGAAATCAAAATAGTGATTAGATCTTATTTGATAATGGTGACATCCCCTTAGGAAGGTAGCAGATTGAAGAATGGGAAGAGGATCTCATCTTATGGTTGAGAGAAATGAATGTCAATGGGTGTGGTTTTTTAAGACCATCTGAAAAAGGAAATACTTGAACCCAAGCTCTGTGGATCTAGACCCTGTACTAATGATCACCAAAGCAATATGGGAGCTATAGTTTACAGGGTACTGTCTATAAACCACATATTGTATCATGTGCATCATATCCATTATCCATCCCATTTAACCATGACAATACTATATAGTATAGGTACTACTAGTCTCTCTATTTACAAATAAGAAAAAGAAAGCCCAGCGTTAAGAAAGGATTCTGCAAGAGAACCTCCAACTAATATGTTGGCGGAAAACATATTTTTTTCTATGGAAAAAATAGCTTTGATTCTCCAATTTTAGTGTATAGCACTAATTGCAGGAACACCACACTTACCTAATTCAAGCATTTGGATATTTACATTTGCAATGTGGATATTTCTCATTTGCCTTTCAAGTCTTGTTCTTTGAAGTGGTTGATTCGTGAAGAAAATTCTGTTACCTGATTAAAAGAGCTGAAAAAGAGGAAATGGGCTTCACTGGTAGAACAATGGTTAATGATGTGATAGTCATAAAGTAATGTTTCACAAAGAACCCTAGCATACACTATTTTATTTGATCTTCCCCAAAGAAGAGTTTCCTGAAAATGAAAGTTCTGAGATCCCTTAACACAATATCTAAGGGAAACCCCACCTCAGAGGCATGCTGCTGTTGTTATTTTATATAGGATACAAAGGGCTATCATGACTAAGAGGACAAAAAAAAAGGCAGTTCCCTCTGGGGTAGAGGGTGGTTCAGTCTAGGATAAGTTATTTGATGTCTTTGGAATTTTGTGAGAATGTTGAATGTATGCCCCATTCTAAGACAAGTATTTACAAAGTTTTGAGCAACTTTTCACCCAACACATCCACCTTAGTCCTAAAGGCTTGGTGGGATATATATATATATATATATATATATATATATATATATATATATATTTAGAAGAAGCTCATTTAAAAATATTTTGAAAATGTTAACATAGTCATAGCCAATTACCAGAGCTGTCAACTGTGTCAAAAACCAGTACACATACTGAAACCTCAATCCTATATCTAACAATATTCCCAAGTGTTAATAGTGAACAAAGACAAATTCAAGTGGGGACAAAAATGAAAGTATTCAAGACATATTTGCAAGTATCCACTATCCACAAGTCATTGTGCTAAGAATTGGAGTTCTCATAGCTTGCTACATTAATCAGGGTAGGCTAAGTGCTTTAGTTACAATGAAAACTTTTCAAATCTCAGTGACATAACACAACGTTTATAGTTTCCTTATGCAAAGCCCAACTCAAAGGTTTCTGGTAGCTCTCCTGCACAGGTTTCCTCCAAATGGGACTTGGGGGTGAAGTTCCACAAATCTATTGGTTTTGTCTTCCTTGAAAACTTCAGAGTCCTACTGGATAAGGCGCAACTCATTGGTAATAAAAGAAGGGAGGGTAAACAAAGAAACTCAAAGCATGTTTTTCATCCAACCTAAGAAGTAGCAAATAATACTTCTACCTACATACCACAAGTGAGAATTCAGCCTCCCAGACCCAACTCAACTGCAAGAATGCCTGGAAACCACAGTCCTTATATCTAAGAAAAAGAAACATACTTGGTGACAACACAGGCACTCTTGGCCTCAGTGGCTCTTATAGTTCAGATACAAAATGGCCTTCAAACACCCATGTGTTAGAGTCTGGTCTCTAGCTGGCTGTGCTACTGGAAGAAAGTTCATTGGACCTTGAAGGTTCTAACCTCATCAATGGATTTATCCTTTGGTGAATGGGTAGCTGAATAGGCTTTTAGGAAGTAGGGCCTACTTGGAAGAAGTAAGCCACAGAACGTATGCCCTTGAAGAACATAACTTACCCTGAACCTGTTTATAATGATTTCACAGCAAGAATTATCTCCTAACAAAAGCATGCATCCCCAGAAAAAGAGAAAGATGTACGCTATTTGTAAGGGAGAAAGATTATATCCACAAGGAATTGAAAGTTAGTGTTTATCTGTGGTATTTTCTGGTTTTGAGATTCCGTTTCTGGGCTTACTCATCTTTACTCCAAAGGAAAGCAAATCCAGGCAGGCCTTTGCTGATAGCCCCAGCTGCTCAAAGTACAATGAAAACCTAGCAATTCTTCACTTCCAGCCTACACAGGAAGAGAAAAGGGAGAAATGCAAGCCTGCCAACTGGGCAGAAGTAAATGAGTGAATACTAACTAGGTCTCTCCTGCCCAGCCTGTGGCAAGTCACCAGCTGTGCCTTTAATTTGGCCCTTTGTCTTCCCTAGAAAGGCCAAGGCCATTGTGCTTGTGAAACAGGCTCCTCCAGCAAGCTGTTCAAAAGCAGAGATTGAAATCTCAGAGGACAGGAAAGATATGTATTAAGGAAAAACAATATTCTCAAAATGAAATGAAGGAACACCCATTTGAGAAGAAAAAAAAAGTAAATCTGGTCGTGTCACTGCATTTTATGTACAGGCTAAGAAAATAAGAACTGAGCTCACTGAACCATCAGTTATTTTAAAGGTTAGACTCTCACTCTCTTTTTGACAGCAATACCAACCTTGGAGATGGCTTGGAGGGAGATAAAATTACCAGATCTGAAGGGAAGATGCCAGAGAGTCAGACCCTAAGAGGAGCTATCATTGAGTGTTTAGTTGAGGTTTTCATATTTTCCTCTTGTCAGCATGGAGAGGGAACAGGAAATGGATTTGATTACTGAGTCACGATTTCTTTCATGAAGAAAAAGCAGTATGGTCAGAGTGGTTTTGTTTAAAGTGCTATGAAGGGCACCCAGAACTTGTGCATATGCTCTCTGAAAGAATAAATTAGTAAACAAATAAGGAAATTCATTTAATTAAGCTCAATTTTGGTAATGCCCTCATGGAGATGAGGGGACATTTTTCTATTTTTAAAAGGGAAAGACATGAGGATGTGGATCTAAAAATCTGTATTTTCTTAGTTTGCCAAAAACTTGATCTTAGATTTCCCAGTCTGTAACACTGTAATATTGTCAGGAATACTCTCTCTTTCTCTCTCTCTCTCTCTCTCTCTCTCTCTCTCTCTCTCTCTCTATCTCTGTGTGTGTGTTTGTGTGTGTGTGTGTGTGTGTGAGAGAGAGAGAGAGAGAGAGAGAGAAAGAGAGAGGGACAGAGAAAAAAAAGAGAATGCATTCTAGTTTCTTGCATTCTTGGGATTCTGCTTCTGGCCTTACCTTTGGTGCAAGCACAAGTACTCCATCATGACTATAGCCCGTGAAGTATGAGAAAAAAACAAATAGCACTTAATGTAAAGCTTGAAAGAACACATGCTCAATGAAAGTTAACTACTGTATCCCAACTGTTATCCCTAATACAAAGAGAACAGAAGACCCTGACTTTAGCTACAATCAAAGAAATAAATACTGGGCTATAAAGAAATGATCAGAACTGTAGTCTGTCTATCTGACTTTAAGCAAGTCACTTCTTTCAAGGATTCAGTTTTCTAAAGCTGAAAGGGGAGACTGAGTTATAGATGAGGGTCATTTAAACTCTTAGATTCCATTTTTAAAGTAATTTATTTAATTTTATTTTTATATGCATTGGTGTGAGGGTATCAGACCACCTGGAACTGGAATCATAACCAGGTGTGAGCTGTCATGTGGGTGCTGGGGGTTGAACTCGGGTCCTCTGGAAGAGCAGACAGTGCTCGTAACCACTGAGCCATCTTTTCAGCCTTTTTTTTTAAATCAACCAATTAAATGTATTTTTTCATAGTCTTTCCCCACTTTGGGGATTCCAAATGCTGCTGTCTGCAAATTAGTTCTTGAAGGAGAGCAGACACAGAATTATGTGCATTCCAAACACTAGCAATGGAAGCAACACTAATAGAGCCTGAAGCATGTGTCTAATGGACTTGAGATTTTATTTCTCCATAGAAAATGAATCCGTGTGGACAGAGGATTCATGTGAAGGGAAAATTCAGACATTCTGGCATCTTACATTTCAGTCTTCATGTTGCTTGCCAGTTAATACTGCTCAGAGAATTCTTGTGTGTTCCAGACAAAAACAGCACTTCCCATGGCCCTGACCTAGCTCTGGCAGTCATTTGTAAGTCCTGCACTGGCCATGTTACTAACGATCTCTGTGACAGTGTTCTGGTTGGCATATGGAGCTCACAGCCCTTCTGCCAGTATCAGAGAGAGAGAGTAAAAGGAAGCAACATGTTGGCAGAACAGAGCTATTCCCAAATGTATTCTCTTTCCATGTGTTTAGAGTGCTTACCCCATTAGGAAACTCTGGGAGTTTCCCAAAATGGAATTAGTCATTATTTTTGAAATAGCATTTGGTGTACAAAGAATTACTTCCCTTTGTCACTGAAAATCAAGGAATCACAATTTCACATAAGCAGATGTTTGGTATAAACAAATGTCCTATAAAGTAGTTCAAACATAATGATAAGCAACTTGGGGCACTCCGTCCTTTCTGATATACTTGGGATCAAATTAAAGTTTATTGAAAGCCAGCTGTGCTCTGGGCACATGGGGAATAAAACCATAAGAAGCAACCCTTATCATGGAAGGGGAGTCAGTCTAATACCTGGGAGCCCACACATGAGACTTGTGAGGTGGCACTGAGATTTCAAGACCCAGGAAAGATGGAATTCATCAGGACTCCAGAAAAGCAGTCTCTGATTTACAGAGAAGGACAAGCAGGTATTGCTGCTGCCTTCTTGTCTAGCTCCATCTGCCTCTTTTTCTTCTGCATCAGAAACTCCTTCTGTCCACAACGGCAATATTCCAGAAGGGAAAATAGGTGGATATGGGGAGTTACTATCTGAGCTTATAGGCTTCTCTAATTTCACATACTAATAAAAACAGGACACAAAGTTGTGCGTAGAGGAGAGCTGGGAAACACTGTCTATTGGATATTGCATGGCCATTCCACTCAGAGGGCCTCTGAAAAACTACCCAGCAGGGTATCAAAGCAGATGCTCAGAATCAACTAAACTTTGGGCAGAGTGCAGGGAATCCTATGAAAGAAGGGAGAGATAGAAAGATCTGGAGGGAACAGGAGCTCCACAAGGAGAACAACAGAAGCAAAAATTTTAGCACAGGGGTCTTTTCTGAGACTGATACTCCAACCCAGGATCATGGATGGAGATAACCTAGACCCCTGCATAGATGTAGCCCATAGCAGCTCAGTCTCCAAGTGAGTTCCCTAGTAATGGGAACAGGGACTGTCTCTGACATGAATTCAGTGGCTGACTCTTTGATCACCTTCCCTCTGAGGGAGGAACAGCCTTACCAGGACTCAGAGGAAGAAGGTGCAGCCAGTCCTGATGAGACATGATAGGCTAAGCTCAGATGGAAGTGGATGAGGACCTCCCCTATCAGTGGACTTGGGGAGAGGCATGGGAGGAGATGAGGGAGGGAGGATGGAATTGGGAGGGGTGAGTGAAGGGGCTACAGCTGGGATACAAAGCGAATAAACTGTAATTAATAAAAATAAATAAAACTTGAAAACTAAACAGCTAGTAACCATGTTATCCAACAACTTTATTCTTAAGAATGGACCCAAAGAAGACAAAATCAGAAAATTGAAGTGATGTATTTCATGGCACCATATTCACTCCACGTTAGTCAAAATAGCTAAGCCATGGAGGCAATTTAAGACCTGTCAATTGATAAATGGATAAGGAAATTGTTGTTTACATACTCAATAGAACATGATGCACACTTTTGAAAGAAGTTCTGTCATTCATAATATATTAGATGGAATCAGAGCATTAGAACATATTAAAGTACAAAGCTGAGCACAGTTTATCTAATATGGTCAAAAGTCCATGGCTGTTGAAGTCTTTGGCTGTCGTGGGGAACCTATTACTGATGTTTTGTTAAATCAACATGGTGTTAAACTCTCTCTTAAATATTTATGTTTATGTCTATGATCAATATTGCTCTCAACCTTGATTAGAGGAGTTTCTATTTAACAGTGAATATTAGTCAATGCAGACACTCCTAACTGGACAAAGTGATGATAATAAGTGACTACTGAGTGATCATCCCCAAACAGGACACTTATATCAACCCCAGAAATCCCCGGGAACCTGAAGTTGAAGATGGACCTCAAAGAATGTAATTACTAGAGGAGGAGAGCTGGGAAACACTGTCTATTGGATATTGCATGGCCATTCCACTCATGAACTCACAGCAGCCATGGTTACTAGGCCCATAATCTTTGCATCATGGATGAAAGAGGGTTCCACCAGGCTCCATCTCTCCTTAAGGACTTATTTGCAGTTACTGTTTGCTGGATTGGTAAAATTATATTCCTTAATGGTGTAGCAACTGGTAAGCTGCCCTTGTTTAAGTAAATAACTCTTTATGTTAATGCAAAAAATCCCAGCTAAAGGTAGTGGAGCATAAAATAAACATATGAAGGTTGGAATGGAACTTGTTGGGAAGGAGAAAGCTGTGTAGGGTGACTTCACTACAGTGGATGGTCCCATGCCCAGAAGTATATGGACAGTCCAGATTGGAACAAGAGGACACAAAGTTGAATGGGAAAGGGGAGAGTGAATCAAGAGTTGTGGGGAGGAGGAGTAAATATGATCAGAACTTGTTATTATGAAACTCTTAAGGAATTAATAAAAAATCTTTTAAAATAAATTTATTTTAAAATAATTCTTCAAAAAACTCACAATTCTTTTAGAGTGGATATGATTTAATCATTTAGCAAAGTCAAAAGCAAATTTGCATACTAATAAAAACAGGACACAAAGTTGTGCGTAGATGGGTATAGAGGAATTTTAATTCAGAACATGGCTGCTCTGGCAAGAGATCAGCTCCAAAAACCTTCTAGGTCTGCATGATCCAGCTAGACTACAGACACATATTTAATCCCATGAGACTAAGGCAAGTAGATCTCTGAGTTCAAGGTCAGCCTGGTATAGACCAGATTTCAGTTAAAGAAAAGCTTAAGTCCAGGCATGGTGGTGCACACCTTTAAACCCAGCAATCAGGAGAAAGAGGCATGCAGGTCTTAGTTCTAGTCAGTGCTGTTCAGGCAGTTCAGTTGAGTCAGTGAGTTGATAGGAAGTACAGTGGAGTTGAGTTCATGAAATTCTGAAGTAGTTTTTAACTTGGAGAGTTTTACAGGGAGTCATTGTAGAGAGAACAAACTACACACATTTGAAGACGGATGAGCCAGAGAATAAGAAGAAGCCAGGAGATTAGAACATATTGCTAGAGTTAGTTTGAGGCTCAGCAGAACAATTCAGTGAGGAAGAAGCCAGTTTGAATTAATAATCTTGGAGAGGAATTTGATCCAGAACAGCTGAGTTGAGCCAGCCAGCCAGAGTTCAGAAAGAAGTAGAAAGGATGAGCTTATTCAGCAGTAAGTATCAGAGGCTTAAAACATTCTAGGCCTAGACTGCACAGAGGATAGAAGCTTCAGGGAGGAGTTGGAAGTAAACATGATCAAAAATACATTGTATGAAATTCTAAAAATTTTTTCTTAAAATCAAGCCAGCCAAAATTCTAGCATAGATGAGCTATTGGAAGTTTATGGTTGCTTGGGGAGAAAGTATCATTCTTTCCTGAGGATATGGTTACTTGTCCCAGTATAGTCCTCATCCTCCACACATATATGGGCTTCTCTAATATGTCTTAGTGGCTTATTAAAAAAAAAAGCATGAATTTGGGAGAGGGCATAATCTTAGGAGAATAGTAATAGGAGGAGAAAAGGGTAGGTTAATAAGATAAAATTGAAAAATTAAGGAAAAATTATTAGCGTACATTTATTTTACAAAATGGTGGGTTTCATAATGACATTTTTATTCAAGTGCATCAAATGCTGAGATTATATTCACTTTCTTTACTATCTCCTATCCTGATCCTTCACTTCCATTCTCAAAATAGTCTGCCTTCTACTGTCATGCCACATGTATGCATGAATGTTTATGTAAATGTAGGTTCTACGTATGAGGATAAACATTCAATATTTAAGTTTGTCTTATTTATTTTGATGTGATGGTTTCTAGTTCCAGGTATTTGCCTGAAAAATGACAGAATGTTGTTTATTCCTGTTAAGAGCTGTTAAGTAGCTTCTTGCTACTCTTTTCCTCAGTTCAACATCCAAATTATGGTACGATACAATGTGTCGTGTTATTCTAATTTCACGTGAAAGCATTAAGTTTTAGTGAGCAATGACAACTTGGTGCTGGGACCAGACACACACTTGGCATCTCTGATGGAGCAGAGCAAGCATCACACTTAGAGAAATGAAGCATTTCTGTTCTTTGTATCTAAATAAATTAAGGATCCATTTGGACTACATATAACATATAAAAGTGCATGCTGTGGTGCGCAAATGTCATTTACCCTGACAGCACTTCAGACAACTATTAAGGTCCATGAGAGATCCAGAATAATCACCTCCAGCCTTCCTTTCTTTCTGATCATAGTGAGTTATCCTGGACTGTCTTACATCTAGCACCATAGAAACACTGTGTGCCTTTCCTCTACCCAGGATGAGTTTCCAGTAATCAAAAGACTCATTTCCTCACTTTTTAGTGCATTTTAAAATTTTCTTTCCTGTCCATAGCACCTCTTAGACAAGTAGTTCTCAATCCTAGCTGTTGCTGTAACAGAATCACCTGAAAGAGCTTCCTTAAAAAATGGCAGTATCCTCACCCACAGACAGTAGCAATTCAAAATTGCCACAAGTCCAGGGATTTCTAACAAGCTCTTCCAGGCTCTTCTGAGACATCTAGGATCAACCCTGACTTTCCAAATGCTCCTCTTTTCCAACCAGAGATTGCCTTTCTCTACAGCATGAATTTAAGAGGCTGTGAGAGAGGTCTGGCTTCTCAAGCCCACTGGCAAGAATGGCCTGCACTCCCTGCCTTGCTTTTCTGATTTGTAACAGCTTAGGTTGTGATCCTAATGAACATAGGTGTTTCAGTGATGTATGGTGGCACATGTCTATCATTTCAGTAACTGGAAGGTGGAGATTGGAGGACCAGGAGTTCAAGGTCATCTTCACTTACACAGAGTGAGGTCGGTCACTCTGTGCAACAGAAGACCCTGCTTGAAAAAAGGAAAGAAAGAAAGAAAGAAAGAAAGAAAGAAAGAAAGAAAGAAGGAAGGAAGGAAGGAAGGAAGGAAGGAAGGAAGGAAGGAAGGAAGGAAGGAAGGAAGGAAGGAAGGGAAGATTGAGTGATTTATTGATTGAAAGAAAGAGAACAGGAAGGAAGGAAGGGAGGAAGAGAGGAGAGTAAAAATGAAGAAGGGAAAGAAAGAGGATAAAAACACAGAAAGAAAGAAAGAAAGAAAGAAAGAAAGAAAAAGAAAGAAAGGGAGGGAGGAAGAGAGGAAGGGAGGAAGAGAGGAGAGTGAGAATGAAGTAAGAAGGGAGTGAGTGAGGGTATAAAAAGACAGACATACAGATGGACAGACGGACAGATGAACAAACAGACAAAAGAAAGAAAGAAACAAACAAACAAAGAAAAAGAAGAGGAAGGGGGAGAGAGGAGAGTGGGAATGAAGGAAGAAGGGAGAGAGGGGATAAAAAAACAGGCAAAGAGAGAGACTTTCAGAAGCAGCCTTACATCATTTTGTAGCGCCTCAAGTACTTACTTGATGCAAAAAAGATGGTGGGGTGAGAGAAATGAAAGAAAATAATTAATAACCTAACTTCACAGAACTCACAGTTGAGAATAAAGAAAATGCATAAGCAGAGTTCAAATAATTCAACATGCTAAAAAAGAAATACAATTGAGCCATAGTGAAAAGCCAGGAACAGGGAAAATTGCTAAGATATAGAAGGTTAGGTGTGGCCTCTCTTTCAGGAAGGGTTACGGTGATCTCCTTTGCAAGAAAGGTTAGGGGTGGCATTCCTTGAGGGTTTAGGGGTACAAGAGACATTTGAAGACTTTTAAATGAGGCAGCCATGTAACATGAATCACATTTCTAAAAATACTAAATTTGAGATAATTTTACATTTACAGAAACGTTTCTAAGATAATTTAGAATATTTCTGGACACCTTTGCCCAATAGCTCCCAATTTTGAGGCCTTTTTATTTGTTTGTTTTTCTTTGTTGTGACTGAATGTTTTGCAACAATTTCTTGCTATGCTGCCCATGCTGGCCTTGAACTCCTGATCTTTGTGCCTCAGCCTTCTGAGTGATAAGATGATAGGCATGTGCCACCACCCTAGCATAGTTTCTCCTATTTTTAACACCTTAAAAACACCCACATTCCATGAATATATTTCATTCATTTTTTTCTCCCCCTCCTTTCTTTTTTGTTTCTGTTTTAAATTTAGGAGCTCACATTGCATCTAGCTACACTATCTCCATGCCGTTGTCTGGTGTGTGATACTTTTCTTGCTTTCCACAACTAAAGATTTTGAAGAGTTCTAATAATACACCCTGTTGTCTGTGACTATTCTCCAAGTCAAGCAGCAGCCATCCTGTGGAGTTCAGTGACACCTCTTTACAAAAGAATCCTCCCAGCTGGTTTTGTTAACTGTTCACACCTTGGAGGGGTGGGAAGAGTCACAAGACCCTCACTTTAGTAGCTAACATTCCCACCAGTAGTATGCAACTCTACCTAATTGCACACGATCCATCTTCTCATGGAGGGGCTAAAGGACGTAAGTGGAGGAATACTAGAGGAGGGGATCTCCATTTGTATGGCTATGGGAAGCCGTTATTCCTATGGAATAAAGGCTTTCCAGTTGTTGCCTGTTGTGGGAAGGAATGCCCAAACCCTTGTAAATAACCCCTCACTCAACTAGGCTCAGTAAGGAAGCTCACTAAACTAATTGGTTCCTTAGAGTAAACTGGTGAAATTGTGTCTTAGTTGGTCATTTGGACTTTAGGTGAAAGGGTAGACATTATCCCTCCTGGGAAAGGATTTGAGCAACAGCCTTGTAAAATATCCCAATATTGGTTTGTCTGATAATTTCCCCCACTATTAGACTCATGCTGTGGGTTTTTTGCTATGTGGTCATCTATATTGTTTCTTCTGCAGTCCTAGAATCAACTATTTTCTCCAAGGAGAGCAGGTTCATTTTCCTAGACTGTGGTTTTAGAAGCCAAGTATGCACTGAATAGTCTCCTTGATAAGAGAGCATCATTGCTCTGACAGAGCCAGAAAATGCACAGCATGTATTAATCTGTGTTTAAATATATTGGTATGTAATCTTTTTATTGATCTGACCTGTATTCAACTTAACCATACTTCATACTGATGTTTTCAACTCTTATCAGAGTTGAAATTCACTGCATTAGAGTTGGATTCACTGCATCAGGGATTCAAAAGATCACACACACAAAAAAAAAAAGCACAAAAATTTGCTCCAAGAGTAGGGGCTCTTGGTTTCATCTAGATAAGAGATGGTATAGACCTGAGCTGGGAAAAGTGACTCCAGATTTTGTAGATGAAGCTGGCAGAGACTGATAATGGTTTAAGTGAAGACTGGGGATAAAAGAATGAAGAAATAACAAGGTACAAGAATGCCTCCCCAACCTGGGTTCTGAGAAACTGTGCACAGAGGTGTTATGTGCTGAGAGGGAGAGGACGAATCAGGGACAGCTTTGAAAGAGAGGGTTTTGATTTTGCTAAGTTTGAGGGGGTTCTTCCACAGCCCACACTGAGATGTAAAATTAGGAGGAATGCATAAGAGTATGGAGCTCATGCAAGACTTCTGAGCCCGCGATGCAAGTGTGGGTGTTATGAGCTTGTGGATGGAAACTGAAGTCAGTGTCTAGATGAGGCAAGTCGGTGAAGAGACCAGGTGGTGCCAGAGGAAGAAGAAGCCTGCACTATGACACAGGCAATGAGAGAACAAAGAGTCAGAGGAGAAATTTATCTTTAAGCGATCTCACGTTTTGCCGTGCTGTTGTTATATGATGCCTGTAGCACGCCTTTCCTCAAAGCCTGTGCTTTTCTGCTGCCAAGGGGAGGAAATTCCATTTTTATTTTCATATTGTAACTGCTTTGAGGAGGCAGGTAGAGATGATTCACCTTTTATTTAATCGGCTCTTTGGGAGTGGTGGGGTTTCATTGTTTTGCAGCCTTCTCTTGTGAAGATAGCATTCAGATGTGTCTTTTCAAGGGTCCAGTTGACTAATTCTGTGGCCTCATTTCCCTCACTACGTCACAGCGAATCCCTTCATCGAAAGGCAAGCAGGGGTGTGGGCTAATCTCCAGGATGAGCACCAGTTGAATATTAGAGTACCTGTGTCACTCGGATGAACATGTCTCTTTGTGATTAAGGACCTCTTCCCACATGTAGGTATAATGGTAAACCATGTCTCAAGCAAACATTCCAAGTCTCCAACGCATGCCCATTTCTCAGACCAATGTGTAATTCTACATCTTGTACCCCCAGCCAGGCTTCTCCTATCCCTACAAGGTTAAAAGAAACATTATGACCTGCCTCTGACAATGGACTCAGCCTGACATTTCCTGCACTATTTAGCAGTTGGACAAATTTAGATAAATTATTTGTTTAACTTTCTTATGCTGTACTTTTTTTTTTTAGCACAAACCTAATAATCATGCCACATTCTGAATGGCATCTTGAGCATTAACTTCATACTAAATGTTGCGTAAGTGTTAACTATTTTTGCTGCAACTGACCAGCATGCCCATTAACAAGCCTCTAGCTTTCCTGGGCATTGTTTTACTCAACACCTTCTTTCTTTCATTATTTTCCCATTTCCTTGGATCTTTTTTTTTAAATCAATTACTATGAGTCAGGCATTGTTCCAGATGCCGAGGATATGGGCCAAAACAAGATGTACAAGGCCTCTGATTCCCTGGAACTAGTTCTGAAAATGAAAGGACAGCAGACAATAAACCACCCAATTTGGGGTAAGTATGCACCTGCCTTTGCAGTGAAATGGGGAAGACAAAAGGGTCAATGTGATAAGACTCTTCCTGCACATGATAAAGAAAAGCTTTTCAGAGGCAACAGTTTCTCATCAGCAGGAGGTGCAGATAAACTCATTGCAAAAACCTTAAAGACAAAGAATTTGTCATGTTGAGAAAATATTCAGGCCAATAAGAAGGGCTACAGTGGACAGAGGTAAATACAGCAAGGTGGTTAGTGTTCATCATACCCTACCTTCCCCTCTTCTTATAAATCATATAATCGGCCTCCAGGATTAACATTCCTTGTCATTGCGTGGGGGCCCTAAGACTGAAATGTGGCCAACAAAATGTGAGTAGAGGTGATATGAGGTATACATGCATATATGTATGTATATGTGGATATAACTTCCAACATGTGATTCTGAGTCCTCTCTTACCTACTTTATTGTATACAAAAGGCATCAAGAGGCCATCCCCAAGGCACTTGAAGATCTCAAAGCCATAAGGCAGAAGACATCTGCTTCCTGAATCCATGGAGTGGACCCGTCAGTTAAGAATTTGGGAGTTGGGAATCACATGAGCTGCCAGCATTACTCATCTCAATACTATGAGGCCACACAAGATGAGGTGTGAGAGAGAGAGAGAGAGAGAGAGAGAGAGAGAGAGAGAGAGAGAGAGAGAGAGAAAGTATCAAATGTTCCTGTCTTAGGTAGGGTTACTATTGCTATGATGAAACACCATGACCAACAGCAACATGGGTAGGAAAGGGTTTATTTCAATCACAGTTCCATATTACTATTTATCATCACAAGCAGTGAGGGTAAGAATTCAAGCAGGTCAGGAACCCAGAGGCAGGAGCTGATACAGAGACCATAGAAAGGTGCTGCTTACTGGCTTGCTCATCACAGTTTGCTTAGTCATGAGCATAGAACCCAGGAAAAGGACCACCCACAATTGGCTGGGGCCTTACACATCAATCACTAACTAAAAAAAAAAGAAAAATGCCATTCAGGCTTGCCTACTGTCCCATCATCTTATGGAAACATTTTCTTCATTGAGTTTCCCTTCTCTCAGAGGTGTTTAGCTTGTGTCATGTTGACATAAAACTATCCAGCACAGTTCCTGAAACAAATATTTCACCACCCATCTTGTTCCCTACTGATCAGAATCATTTTAATCCCTATCTATGAGGCATGTCATACTATCCTTACTCTATGATCTCTTCTTCATCTAGTCCTTGGGTTATAGGTATATAGTATCATCATTGTTTATTCCTTTTTGTTTAGTCAACCCTGCTTGTCTCTAAGCATTCCATATTTCCAACCACTCACTACATTCTCTGAATGCCATTGGATCCTCAGGTTTTTGGGGTTTTTTGTTTGTTTGTTTTTGTTTTGTTTTTTTGTATCAGTGTTCATAGATGGGTTTGCAGGTGGTAGTTTATATCCTTTGTGGGCTTGGTCCCAGCTTCTTCTTCATCCCTCATAGTACCCCATCAAATGTTCAGCTTCTAGACAGCATTCACAAATGCTTCATTTCAGATATGGAGCTCATTGGAGATAATCTCAGCAGCTCAAGTTTACAGTACACAAATCTGTTTCAAAAGCTATATTTAGGTGACTATGTGGTTTGCATAGAAGAGTTACACCAAGTATTTCTGCCATGGTGTTGCCATCCTCCTGCAAGAGGTAGCTTGTGTTTACTTGGTAAACTCTAGGCACATCAAGTGAAGCCTCCAGCATGAGCATGACAACTGAAGTCAACAAATTTCAGACAATAGGTAGCATAGACCTTCACATTTGAAACAAAATAAAACCAGCTGCCATGCCTTCCAGCTCTGCATCTGGTATGGTACCAGCTCTCCTTCACACCTATCCTGTTTGAGACCCCATTTATCCATTCCAAATCTGAAAACATGGATCCTGAGCCCCTACGTTAGGAGTTTTTCTTCAACCCACTCTGCTGCTAACCTAGTTTCTTTCCCGGTACACTCAGAAGCCTAATCAGACCTAAACAGATGAAACGTGGCTTCCAGAGAAGAGCAAGACTTATTCTGAGTCAGCCCCACCCTCATAATTTTCATATGACTGATTAAGAAAACATCTAAAATGATTTCAATTTAGTTTGATTTGCCTTCCAAGGCAAGTGGCCCTCGGTTCCAGGAACAGAGAGCTTTTGGAGTTAGCATTCATTAAGGCAAGAGGAAGAATGAGCTAGAGAGACACGTTTCACCTGCCTTTTCCTTAACCCTGCCATTAACCTTGTTCTCAGAGGGATGGCTGTGGCAGCAGCGAGAGCTGCTGCTCTCAATCAGCACATTTCTCCCAGATGGTGCCAACAGTGTGAGGACTGTGGACTCTGGTAATCACAGCTGAGGGTTGACTCTTTACCGGGAAGACATGCCACTCTGCATTTTAAAGCCAGAATGAAATTATTTTCATCTCTTTTTTTGCTGCTCTATCCATTCCCCTCTCTTCCTCCCATATGTTGGCTTTCTATGCTTGCTTGCTATGTGCTTGTATCATTCCCAGCATGTTCACCTCTACACAGCCACAGCTAAGCCTTTTCACAGTTAAAGTTGGCACCCATTAAATCTCAGCTTGAGGTATACTTAACACCTGTGTGCATACATACACATATACATAAGTGTACATATGCATATGCATCTGAATATATGTGGATAATATATGAATGCATGCATGTATGCATGTTTGTATTCTCCTTTATTCTATCACACCAACACTGTGAGGAAGTTATACTTCCTTGCAACATCAAGAAACTTAGGGTCAGAGGAAAGAAAAGCCTGGTCTTGGGTTGAAAGGTAGAGCTGGGATACAGATCCAGATCTGTTTGTTTTTGAAGCTGTTGTCTTCTGAGCTGTGTATTTGCAAGGACTACATAATGTTCCCAAAGACACTGCACCTAAACAATTGTGTTGTTGAAAGCACACCATTCGCTGTGCTTTCATCAATGTGGAGAGTAGAAATGATCTCCACAGCATACCTGTATGATCTCCTCCCAGGGCATAAAACAGCAATTCAGTTAAGACCCAGGCTCAGCAAAATGATCTGAGAATATTTCTTTCCAGAGTGAGTCGAGATTTCTGTTGCCAGAGAAACAGATGGAGGCCAGGAACAAGGCATTCAGATGGACAGAGTGGCTGCATGTGCAGGCCAAGCTCAGGACAGACTGCTTAATTTCTCATCGCCTGGACCTCTCAGCAACTAGGCAATCTTTGGTGAGGTGAGATCTAGAAGTTCAAATACCCCCCAACTATAGAAACAATCATTTAATTTAGAATGATTTCATTTTATACATGAGAAAACAGGTGAATTGCCTAGAGTTACACAAGCTGGTTCACAGGTGGCTGATCCCGCCTGTGCTTCTCACTGTCACTGTTGTTGCAGGAACAGTAGAGATACCTCGGCTATAGACTCATTGTGAACATAAGCTTAACTGATGTATTTCAAATATGGCAGGCAAAAAGAAAGCTCTCGTTGTCAACCATCCTCTTCCTCCTGCTCCTTCCTCCTCCTTCTCCTTCTTCAAGAAAGTGAAAGGGTTCAATTCAGAAGCAGCAAGTTGCTTTGAATGGATTAGTTTGGACAGCAGTCTGGGTTTGGACAAAAGGCACACTAAGCATTGTGAAAAATCTGAGTGGCACAAATAAGCTGTCACTCTGACCATATTTCCACGCCCTCACCAGAACCAGTGCACTTATTTTCCAGCTCTTCTGCTTTCGAAGGCAAAATGCATTCTGTTACTATTCTCCTGAGTGTAGAGTGAGCTATCAGAGTGCAGCAATGCTTGGCTTTGTTCTCAAGAAAAAGCGGGGAAGGACCAAGAGGTGGTCAGAACTATCCTTTCCCCCCACTAAGACAGACTATAAACACTCTGAAGGCAAGAGCCATACTCGCCTTATCAGAACTGTAATTGTAGTTCCTGGCACAGAATCTGGTAATTAATGTGAATTCAGTAAGCGGTCCTGAAATGGTTGAATACTCATGTGGCCCAGGGTTACAGGGCAAGTGAACCACAGAGATGGTGCAGTTCCCAGGTGTTGCCAAAAGGTGGCAGAGAGGCTCTGCAGACACTCCTGTCTTAGCAGCCATCCTAGGAACTGGGTTTCATCAGAAACTGCAAATGTCTGAAATGATTCCTAAAGCCCACACACCATGCAGCAACATCACCTAAAACCATTCTGTGCTTCCAAAATATTTGAAAAAGAGAAAGCTTTTTTTTCAAAAAAAAAAAAAAAAAAAGGAAATTTTATTCAATTCTCTCTTTTCAGAAAGAGACTTAAACAATTGTTTAGTGAATGCCTACTATGTAAGCACCAAAGGGACAGTGATGAATGAGGCAGATCTAGTTTCTAGTTTCTTCGAGCTGATGCCTAGCAGGGAGGAGGTGGGAGATGAGATAAACAAACACAAAATGCTGTGAGGAGGGCACCCTGCTCTGGTTTAGAAAAATCAGAAGCACTTTTTGGAAACGTCATTAAAGCTAAGGAGTAATTGCATATTTATACATCTACATGAGTCACCACCCCTTTAAATAAGAGATAATTTCTTGGTTACATAAACCATTTCAAGGCAGAATGAATATCAAACAGAAAAGCTTAGGGAATGTCACCACTGGCCTTTTGGTTTTTTTCTTCACATTCACAAGCTAGATAAAATGTATTTACAGAAGGTATGTGCTGCTGAAGAGCAAAAACAAATGCAGGTCAACTCCCAGGATGCACTGCTACTTCCCTGAATTCTTCACTTAGTGGGGTTTCTTTGCATGGCTTTTTGTTTATTTTTGTTGCTGTTTCTGCTGTTCTATATGGATCTAGGTGTTTTTTTTTTGTTTTTTTTTTTTTTTTCCTACAGTGTTGACTTGAGTCTCCCAACAAAATGGTTAGGTAAGAAAAGCAAATCTCAGCACCATGTGTCCAACCTGTGGCCGAGGATAGCTCAAAAAAAAAAAAAAAAAAACAAAACAAAACAAAACAAAAACAAAAAACAAAAAACAAACAAAACACACAAACTTCCTTCAAATGTTATGGTTTATTTTTAAAGCTTTTTTTGTTAGTATATATTAATTATACATAGCAATGAGTTTCAGTATGATCCTTTCTTAAATTCTGGCTCATAGTTTGAGTATAGTCCATCATGGTCAGGAAGTCATGGCAGCAGGGACTTGAGGCAGCTGGTCACATTGCATCCACATTCAGGAAGCAGAGAAAGGTGAAAACTGATACTTGCTTTAGCCTTTTTATGCCCTCTAGGACCCCAGCCCATTTACAGCAGGTCTTTCCACCTTAATTAACCTAGTCCACATAACATTGCATAGACATGCCAAGAGTTCTGTTTCCATAGGAAGACTAAACTCCATCAAGCTGACAAGCTTTACCACTACAGGATATTATCCAGTAATTTAGGAAAATGAACTATCAACTACAAAAGACAGTGGGAAAGCTTAAATGCATAGTGCTAATGACAGAAATCAAGATGAAAGGATGAAATACACAGGAGCGGGTAAAACTATATCATAGAGAAGCTTGGTTGTTAGGTATTTGTAGAACTGATAGCAAATAATGCTATCCTTTAGAACACTTTTATATGTATGTAATGTATCTTCATAATATTTGCACACCTTAATCTCCTTTGTCCTCCTTCCACTCCCACCCATCCTCTTCCTTTACCCAACTAGTCATCCCTTCTAATTTCATCAGCTTCTTTTTGTAGCTCAATTGTGTGGTTCTTGAGTATGGTGGTTTAAATAGGAATGGCCCCCATAGACTTATGTATGTGAATACTTGGCCCATAGTAAGTGGCACTATTAGGAGGTGTGGCCTTGTTGGAGTAAGTGTGGCCTTATTGGAGAGAGTTTGTCACTGTTGGATGGGCATTGAGGTCTTATGTATGCTCAAGCTTTTCTCAGTGTGGCACACAGTCTCCTTCTGCTGCCTGTGGATCCAGATGTAGAACTCTCAGCTCCGTCTCCAGCACCACGTCTGCCTGCATGCTTCCATGCTTCCCATCATGATGAATGATGACAATGAAGCCTCTGAAACTGTAAGCCAGCCCTAATTAAATGTTTTCCTTTATAAGAGTTTGCTATGGTCAGGGTGTCTCTTCACAGCAATAGAAACCCTAACTAAGACAGTAAGCAGGAACTTTGTCGAAAACAATTTTGTTTTGCAATAAAAAAAGATTGAAAATGCCTCCATATTCCAGGATGAAATGGATGGAAAGCATAAAAGTTGTATAAGTAGTCACAGCCCAAAGGGATAGAGCCAGTACCACAACCTAACGCTGGGCTATATATTCTACAACATGCCAGGTGTTTTACATCATAAAAACATCCTTTCACAGTCCAGTGTTGACATAAAAACCTTTTGTTTCCTTCGGTTCTCTACGTTCTGGAATAATTTACAAAAGAAAGGAGTTGTGTGTTTTCTAAGTTTTTCCTATGATAGTAGATCTATTCAAATTCTCTATAAATGTATCAGGGGCAAAGATGGAGTTCATTTTCTGAAAATTTGTCTTTAGATTTGCAGATTTGTGTACATAAAGCAATAAAAAGTAATTAAAATAATAATGCTTTGCAGAGACAAGCGTGGTGGTACAGGCCTTTAATCTTGCACTTGGGGGGTAGAGGCTGGAGGATTATCGAGAGTTCAAGGCCAGCCTTCCAATCAGTAGGTTCACCCACAACTTAAATATGAATAATTTTGCAACATTTTCCATATACCTTACATAAATACACTTCATATTGTGACCAGTGTTGATCGTAAGTCACAGATACAAACAACCAATCATCATAAAAAATAAAAACACTACAGTGCATGCTCAGAAAAACCACAACAAAATGACCAAAAAGATGTTTATTTGTTTTTTTCTGAGAATTTCATACTTGTTTACAATGAAATATGATCCCCATTTCTTCCCTCTAACCTGCCTTAGGTCTCCCACCTCCCAACTTCATCTCCTTTTCTTTTTTCCCCAGAATAGCTATGGGCAGTAGCTACTGAGGGAAAAAAAAACACCATGTTTTCTTTGCCATTGTGGCCACTGGTCCATAGCCCAGAAAATGACCCAATAACCATGCACACATAGGCAGCACTAAATAGACTTAATGGCTTGTTTTAAAAAGATCATTAATATCGATTGTTGCTCTTAGAGCCTGTGCTGCTGGTGTTCTGTTCAGGAAGTTGTCTCCTGTACCAATGAGTTCTAGGGTTTTCCCCACTTTTTCTTCTAACCGATTTAATGTGTCTGGTTTTATGTTGAGCTCTTTGATCCACTTGGAATTTAGTTTTGTGCAGGGTGATAAGTATGGATCTATGCATTTTTCTCCATGTAGACATCCAGTTAGACCAGCACCATTTGTTGAAGATGCTATCTTTTCTCCATTGTATGGTCTTGGCATCTTTGTCAAAGATCAGGTGTCCATAAGTGTGTGGGTTTATTTCTGGGTCCTCTGTTCAGTTCCATTGATCCACCATTCTGTTCCTATGCCAGTACCATGCAGTTTTTATAACTGTTGCTCTATAGTACAGCTTAAGATCAGAGATGGAGACACCTCCAGAAGATCTTTTATTGTAGAGGATTATTTTAGCTTTTCTGGGTTTCTTGTTATTCCATATGAAGTTGAGAATTTTTCTTTCCAAGTCTGTAAAGAATTGTGTTCCACAAGGAGAGCAACAGAACCAGAAAATCTGAACACAGGGGTCTTCCCAGAGACTCATACTCCAACCAAGTACCAGGCATGAAGATAACCTAGAACCCTGGCACAGATGTAGCCCATGGCAGTTTAGTGTCCAAGTGGGTTACATAGTAATGGGAAGAGGGACTGCCTCTGACATAATCTGATTAGACTGCTCTTTGATCACCTCCCCCTGATGGGGGAGCAGCCTTACCAGGCCACAGAAGATGACAATGTAGCCACTCCTGCTGTGATCTGATAGACTAAGATGAGAAAGAAGGAGAGGAGGACCTCCCCTATCAGTGGACTGGGGGAGGGGCATGCGTGAAGAAGGGGGAGAGGGGTGGGACTGGGAGGGGAAGAGGGAGGGGCTTATGGAGGGATACAAAGTGAATAAAGTGTAATTGATAAAATAAGATTAAATTAAAAAATAAAAAAATTTAAAAAGATAATTAATATCAATAAAATACTATTACTTGACATAAATTCCAAAATAAATTCTTTGGGTCTTTGTCTTACAGATATTTTATGCATGGGGTTTATAAGGAATTGTTGATACTCTCAAGACTTCTCTGATAGTCTGTGTGGTGTATAGTTTGTAAATAATTTCAAAGGAGGCACTTTATTCGTGGAGACCACTGTAGGTAAAGATTTGTTTATAAAGTAATCTTTGTTTGAGGGTATGTTGAGGAAGAAATGAAAATGAAATATATAGTTCTAGTAGCTTTGAAGCAGAATTCTGGTAGCATTATGCATGCTACTCGAAAAATGCTTAATGCTTTGAAAAGTACTTACTGCATTCTTGGCTTTTTTCTATTGTTAATGTTTTTTTTTAATTTACTTTTTATTAATTGCAGTTTATTCACTTCGTATCCCAGCTGGAGGTCCCTCACTCACCTCTTCCAACCCTACCCTTCCTCCCTCATCCACTACCATGCCCCTCCCCAAGTCCACTGATAGGGGAGGTCCTTCTCCCTTTCTTTCTGATCCTAGCCTATCAGGTCTCATCAGGACTGTCTGCATTGTCTTCCTCTGTGGCCTGGTAAGGCTGCTCCCCCATCAGGGGAGGTGATCAAAGAGCCAGCCTCTGACTTCATGTCAGAGTTAGTCCCTTTTCCCATTACTAGGGAACTTACTTGGGAGACTGAGATGCCATGGGCTACATCTGTGCAGGGATTCTAGGTTATCTCCATGCATTGTTCCTGTTTAGAATATCAGTCTCAGAAAAGACCCCTGTGCTCAGATTTTTTGGTTCTGTTGCTCTCCTTGTGGAGCTCCTGTCCCTCCCATTTTTCTATCTCCCCTTTCTTTCATAACAATCCCTGCACTCTGACCACTCATAGTTTGGCTATGAGTCTCAGCCTCTGCTTTGATACCCTGCTGGGTAAAGTCTTTAAGAGGCCCTCTGTGGTAGGCTCCTGTCCTGTTCCCTGCTTTCTCTCTCTTCCGATATCCATCCCATTTGTCTTTCTGAATGAGGACTGAGCATCTTATCCAGGGTCTTCCTTCTTGATTAACTTCTTTTGGTGCACAGATTTCTTTATGATTATCCTATATTATACGTCTAATATCCACTTATAAATAAGTAAATACCACGTGTGTCTTTCTGTTTCTAGGATACCTCACTCAGGATAATCTTTTCTAGTTCCCACCATTTGCCTGCAAATTTCATGATTTCCTTGTTTATAATTGCTGAGTAGTATTCCATTGGGCAAATGTACCACAATTTCTGTATCCATTCCTCAACTGAGCGACATCTGGGTTGCTTCCAGATTCTGGATATTACAAATAAAGCTACTACAAATATGGGTGAGCAAATGTCCTTGTTGTGTACTTGAGCATATTTTGGATAGATGCCTAGGTGTGGTATAGCTGGATCTAGATGTAGCATTATTCTTAATTGTCTGAGAAAGCACCAGATTGATTTCCCAAGTGGTTGTACAAGTTTACATTCCCACTAGTCTCTTAAATAAACATCTCAATATTCTTCTTTTCTTTTCCTTTTATTATTTTTGAACAATATTTTCATTTATTATTTTTGAATGTCATACATGTATATAATGTTTTTTCCCACCCTTACTATCACCTTCTAACTCCTTTCAGTACTCCCAAACTTCATGTCATCTTTTTTTTCTATTACTATCATTGTCATTATCATTAATAGTCCCCATGAGTTCAATTAGTGCTGACCTTATGCATATGGATGTGGTATCATTCACTGGGGTGTGAGCAACTCATCAGAGATGTTTATCTTCAGATCCTCATTCACTGTATTTGCTGTAGGCATTAGCAGTTGTTTAGACCTAGCTGAATATTTTGTCTTAAGTTTTAATATTTATCATAGTTTCTTGCAGTGTTATACTACAACTAGGTCACACCAGCTCGCAGAGCCAATTGTTAGCATTGCTTTCTAACTCTGTTTAGTGCTACACTCTCAGTCGCTTAGTGTCTGCCATGGTGGGAATGAGTTCTGCTTTACAAATCAACTCCTTCCCCAGAGAGCCAGTTGTTAAACATTTTCCAGAACATTGCTGGTTTCTCATATGTCATGTCATTCTCTTTATTGTATTACTTTAAATTTTACTATACCCTTAAGTATTTCAAAGGGCTCGTGAATAATAAAATTTATTACTCTCTATTTACTCTCATTCATGATTTTTGCCCAAGACATAAGTTCATTGAAGACCCTATTAATTGCATAAGCTAAGTCTATTTTACCATTTTTCCTCTGGAAGAAAAGTTTAAGTATTATCAGGGTTTCCAAGGGAGTGTCACTGGGTATTTTAACTATATTCCAGAACAGGCTCCATGCCCAGGAGTAGGCCAGTGAATGGCGGACTCCATTTTGTATATGTTTGTGTCTGTGTGTTCAGCTTTTGTTTTGTTTTGTTTGTCTTATTAGGTTTTTGTTTGTTTTTCTTTTTCTTTTTTTGAGAGAGAGAGAAAGAATATAAAGTCAGGTGGTTAGGGTAATGGGGAAGATCCTGGCAGAGCTGAGAGACAGGAATAATATTATCAAAATATATTATATAAAAATATTTATTAGCAGAGAGCAAGGCATGATCATGCGTACCTTTAATTGCAGCACTTGGGAGGCAGAGACAGGCAGATCTCTGTGAGTTCAACGCCAGCCTGCTCTACAAAGTGAGTTCCAGGATATCCGGGGCTACACTGAGAAACCCTGTCTCAAACAAAACAAAACAAAACAAAACAAAACAAAACAAAACACAACACAACACAACTCCTGGTATTTTAATGCCAGGAGTAAGCAGTGTATTTTTTAGCCCTTTTTTAGTCAAGTTCATCTACCTACTCAAGTTCTGGTCAGTGAGTTTAAAATAAATACTCCACAAGACTTTTAAAAACTGTTCTGAAATAGAACTGACAGTCTGGAAAGAGGGTTTATCTTATTTTTCCTTCTGCTTTCTCCATTTCTCAGTGTGGATCATGGACAAGATGGCTGTAGCCCTGGAAGCTATTTTGGATATTAGGCTTAGTAAGGATAGAACCTTGAAAGTCATGGCAACAGAAAAATAAAAGGAGCCTGAGAAGCAATGTTATAGAGCTGGGTTGATGCTGAGGATCTGAGCAAGTTTTTTGGGCATGCTAGGCAAGAGTTGTCCAGCTGAGCTACAGCGTCAGCCCAATGCATTCAATATGATAACAAACCCCTCTCCTTCTTGCTGAGCTCATTTCTAGACACATACTCAATACTCACGTAATTGAATACAACATCAGACCAGAAGTTCCAGCAATGTCTTGAATTGCATCTTCCAAGTTGCTATCTGTATTTCTGTGAGCTCCTTAGAGATAGAAAAAAAATGTGCTTAAATTGTTTAATTATATTCAAAAGTTTTTTTATTTTTATTAAATAATTAATTAATTCGATTTACGTCTCAGTCACAGGCCCCTCCCCTTCTCTCCTTCCAGCCACACCCTCCCTCCCTCACCTCACTGCCCCTCTTCCTCAGAATAGTTGGTGTTTTGTACATCCTTTCATATATAATATTAAAGAATAAATTATTTGAAAAGACACATTTATTTTCCAACAACTTCAAAGTCTGAGTTTAAGAATGTCAGTTGACAAAGTTGCCATCTTAAAAATAACCCAGCAATATCTTTTCCACACTCAAACTGAAGAATTAAGGTTTTCTGTTGTTATCATTTTGTTTCTGTTTGTAAAGAGACAGATAGGAAACTCTTACGGTTCAGTGTGCCATAGGGTTTCGGTCACCATGACTCTGCTGTGGTTGTATAAAAGCATCTACAGACAATATCCAAAAGGGGCTGTATTCTAATACAAACTATGAACACTGAATGTAGCTTTCAAGTTTCATGAACCTTCTTCCTTTTATTTGTACCAACTTCATGAAAATGTTAGAAAATCACCCGATCTTGTTGATCATAAAATTCCAGGTGGCAGGCAGCGTTCATGCTGGGTACCATAGTTTATTTCTGCTTCTTTGAGTTACCACCAATTTGGGTCCAATAAACTGAGTAGTCTTTATATATCTCCTCTTCTGAACTAAAATGTGTCACTAGACCATGGGCATGTGGAAGAAAAATGATGGGAGTTTTCTTCCTATTATTTACTTTCTGCCCAGGCTTGTTTTGATCCTAGCATTGTCTCAACTGTTGTCCTCATGATTTCATTCATGCTTATACTTTAATCACTGATTTTTAGTCACTCTCCAGGCTTATGCTTATATGTTTATCTATGTATTTGTTTTAATTTGATAACTCAATTTTGCTTTTTGAGATAGAATCTCACTCAGTCGTTCATACTGGCCTGGAACTCACTATGTCATCCAGACTGGCTTCTATCTCATGTCAATTCTATTCTTCCATAGGGTGTCCTGAATGTTGGGATTATAAATATGAAGTACCATGACTGATTATGATTTAATTTTTAACCTAACGATAATGTAAACTACAAAGAGAGAGAGAGAGAGAGAGAGAGAGAGAGAGAGAGAGAGAAAGAGAGAGGAGTGAGGGAAGGAAGAGGAGAAAAAAAAACAAAAATATTTAAATGACTATCTTTCCTTAATGGTATGAAAAACTGAGATGACTGCATTTGATCCTCCAGACAACTAATAAAATAGTCTCTTCACAGGGGAGAAAAGCAGTATGTCTTCATCATAGTACTGGGAATTTTAGACTAAAAGTGGAACCAAATATTCATTCCTGCAGACCACAATGCTTGGTGGAACGTAGCAGTTCCTTATATTTCAATCAAGAACTACTTCTCTTAAAAATGGCTCAAAACATTTAGGAGAGAGAATTCCAATCCATTATTGTTTTGCTTCCCTTAACACCTGGCTTTACTAGTGTGAAATGAAATCAACCAAGTTATCATAATGACTTATGCTGGGTTCTTCAAGAAACAAGGGGCATGCCCACACACTTCACCAAAGTGTACGCCAAAGCATGTTGCTACATTGTTCCTCATATCATATCTGCATAAATAATGAAACACAATAGCAAATATCAGCAAATATCTATAGTCAACAGTCTATATAGTCAACAGGTTTTTGCTGTCTAAACAGCAAGGGATGATATTGGATTGAGGCGTATTCTATTCTTCACCTGTTTTTAGTAGAGGAGATTTAAGATAAATCTGTGGGAAAGCAGACATCATCTCCTCAGGCTGGGTCATATTACTGGTGTCATCACGAATACCACTAGCTGATTTTCAAGCTAAGAAATTCAGAACCTTGATTTGTATGGCATTCTCGCAGAAGTAATCAGGCTTCGGGGAACTGACTCACACCAACCAAATTTACAGGACAAACTGATTAAATGGGAAGACAATTGACGGATTTATCCCTAGAAACGGAACTGCTAGCCAGCCAACGCTTCTCTGCCAGAAGAAAAAACCAACCAACCAAACAAACAAACAAAAAACAAACCAGAATAAATTTCAAAGGATGTTGGAAGAGTATGGGCGGGGCCTCTTAGATGGTTTTAAAAGCAGACACCAAGCTGTTCCCATCTGAAGAGTCCTGTTTCTCTGAGGCAGGGACAGATATTCCTTGCTGATCATAGGACCTATTGTAACCGATCAGAGACCTTCCTGTTACAGACACTATCTTCTCTACAGCTCTCCTCCATAAACTTTATAATCTTATTCTGGTCTCTGAAGTTTTTCTTCCCCTTTTGCTCTAAATTTCATCTCCCTTGAGGACATCCTCTCCCCTCTTGCCTTCTTAAATGGCGACTATTCTCTTTTCTGACCCAGCTCTTCACACTATTACATCTCGGTTCTCCTTGTGTTTTATTGCCACCTCCACATCACTCTACATCTACCAGGGTACCCTCATGTTCATCTTGTGGTGTCAATGAAATCTACTTACTGTCCCTTCCTTGAGGATATACAACCACCCCTGGCTTTCTATGTACACTGGACACACCTTCACTCTCTGCCATAATCCATCTATCTTGATTTTTGGTAACTTCAATAATACATGTAGATAATCCTTTCTACATCCTGAATTATCCTTAAGTTCAATTTTTTATTTCCAAAAGCACAGTCCAGACCTGGTTGCTACCAGGAACTACATGTCACCTTCTCTTCAAGAAAGAATCTCATCCTTTCCTAACACCCTTTCTCTTACAAATCTAGTCATAGGTTACCACAATAGCTTCCTATCCAGGTCTCCCCAACCACATGGCCCATTATAATTTCTTTTCAACACAGCATCCATAATTTATTTGACTAAACTGAGAGATCGAATTATATCATGTGTCTGTTCTAAACTTTTCTTCGAAACTTGAGCCAAAGTCTTTTCAGTGAGGCTCTCTGCAATTGAGCTGCATTTCATTGGCTTTGTGGTCTTATTGACTCCCTTTGAGCAACCCTTGCCTCTGTTCTTTCTCCAACCTATTGAGAAGCCTTAGGGATTTTGTTCCAACTATTTTCTCCACCTGTAGCCAACTCCCCTTGTGCACCTCTGTGGCACATTCCATCACTTCTTTTAGGCTTTGCACACATGAACACATAGTTTGAAACTGCTCCCCAAAACACCTAGCATCCACCATATTCTTCCCTGTTTTGTATTTTATTATATTTAACTTCTTTATTTTCATTATTTCATTTAATGCCATTGTGCAAGTTATTGCTTTTAGTTAATCGTCTTGCTTAATGTCCACAGTCTCCTCATTAAAGTGTGTGTACACATCACAAGATGGATGCCAGGGTATCCTCACAGAGAATGATGTGGAGATGGCAATGAAACACAGGAAGGACCCAGATTTGGTAGTGTGAAGATCTGGGTCAGAAAAGGGAATAGTCACCATTTAAGAAGGCAACAGGGAAGAGGAGGTCCTCAAGGGACTTGAGTTTTAAAGCAAAAAGAAAGGAAAAACTTTAGAGGCTATGACAGGTTATAGAGAAAGAGTTTATGGAGGAGAGCTGTAGTGTCCACCATCAATAAAGTGTCAGCTACTCTAGGGCAAGGGATTATTTTATCTGTTCCATCCATTCTTCATCCCCAAAGCATAAGAGGTTACAAAACATATACTTAATAGAAAAGGTTTAAAGTATAAAGGATCCTTGTGTTTAGAGTTCCATCTGTTTTGTCTCTATGAGAAATTTTGAACTAAATTGGTTAACTGCATCAAGACTGTATTTTGCCATAGAAACTATAAGATAGCTAACAAAGCAATAGTTCTCTAAATGCAACATAGTATTCTAGACTGGATCTTGAGGCACAAAAAAGTCATTAGTGAAAAACCTGATAAAATTCTAATAAAGTTTCCTCTTAGTAGTAGTAGTATATCAGTACTATTTCATGTGACAAATGAACCATGGCAACATAAACTGGTAACATTAGGAAGAAAGTGAGAACTCTCTCTATTAACTCGCATATTTTTCTGAAAATATAAAACTTTTGAAAGGTGTGTGTGTGTGTTTGTGTGTGTGTGTACAATGGCCCTCTATGTTGTTCTGATCCTTATCTTTAGAACCCAGGAATATTTTATGTTATATAAAAAGGAAAAGTGAAGGGCAGTTTATTCTAAATTACCTGGATAAGTGAAATTAATCACAAGGGACTCCAAATATAAAAGAAGAAATGAGAAATATGATTTCATAAGGAAAGAATTGTTAAAGAATGCAACACTGATGCCATTGGTGATGGTAGAAAGAGTCAAAGCATGTAGGAGCTGAAAATATTCAAGCAAGGCTGGGGAGGTGGGCCTCCACTGGGAGACACTTGCCTAGCAGGTGTGAAGCCCTGAGTTAAATGCCCAGCACTTCATAAAATAAGACATGTTGCTGCACACCTTGTAATTCCTGCACTGGGAAATAAAAACTGTAACATCAGAGGTTCTAGCCAATCCTCAGCTACATGTTGACTTTGAGGCCAGTGTGGGATACCTGAAATCTTGTCTCAGAAAACCCGCATTCGCCAATGAAAATTTCAGAAGAACAGTTTTCTCCCTAGAGTTTCTAGAAAGAAGTGGCCCTTAACAGAGATGTAATATGAGCCCAGTGAGACTTGGATCCTATAGAATTTGCAATACAATCAATTTGTGTTGTACTATGACAAGAATAAGAGACTAAAGATGTAATTTCTGGGGGGAGAGCTACAGTTCAGAAAGGCAGGCATTATTCTGTTTTATAAAGGAAAATACTGACCCTCATACAGACTACTGTCATAGAGCTATGACCCACATCATCTTCTGACTCTTCATTCTATGCCTCACTAACCACCTGCTGCCCCACTGCTTAAAATCGGAGACAGCCACACAAAGCCTTGTTAAACTCATAAGATGCCCATATTAATATCTGTTTGTTAGCCTTTGAAACTAAACTTTGAAAACCAAAAGTGACCATGGGGTCATTTTTTAATGCAGACTTTAAAAAACTGTTTCAAAATGACATATTCAAACATCTTTGTGATACATATGCGCTGTTTCACTGTTCTAAAACCAGAAAATGAAATGTCATATACTTTCATAGGTCATGTCTGTTTATCTTCATGACTCACACTTTAGGTAAATCAGCCCTAATTAAGAAAAATAAGCAGGTAGATGGAGACTGCTGTGGAGGAGCTAAAGATAATGTTGAGTCATTTTCCAAGCCTTTCAAGATTGAGGGCGGCATTGTGATGTCTAATTTGACTTCTAAGTTATGGATACAGACACCTCAGTAGCACTACTGTTCCCTGGCCTTGATCACAATTGTTTTCAGCTCACAAAAGAACATTGCCTTCACTAAGAAACAACAACAAAATTGCCCAAGCCTCAAAGCAAAGTTTTCTAATTCATTTTGGGTATTCTCTTTATCCTACTTTCAGGCTTTCTCGGGTTCTGTGGTTTTTCCACTTCTACTTAGAATACAGGTTTATGTGTGCTTAGAGTTGATAGAGGACTCTTTTCCACATTTATTTTACCAATCTCAAACTCCCTTTGATATTGCTATTCATACTCTATAGATGAGGAAAGCCAAGTCCATACACTTGGAGCTAGGTCACAAATCTGAGAGTCTGAGTCTGAGTTCGGTGCTGTGCCCACCAACCTTGTTACTCCAGAGCCCAGTATAGAAACACACTACTGACAACTCAGGTGGAAAAAATTCAGTGTAAAGAAATGTTATCTTCAAGGGAAAACAATTGGGAGAGATCAATGCCACTTGTGCTCTCACAGAAGTCAGAATCAAAAGACTATGTTTATGGGGTCCGTAGATGTACCAATCATTTATGTCTCTGGAGGATAGTAGGTGAAGGGTGAGAAAGTCAAGTGGATGAAACTCTCTGCATGATGCTTTCTGAGACTTGTAAAACAAACATGGCTCTCTGTGCTGAGGTCAGTGAGCTCTGCTCCTGCCGAAACTGTCTCATACTTTCTGAGATACTTCAATACAAATGCCTCAAATTTACTCCACTGCCTTCCTTGACCCACTATAGTGCCATCTACACTTGTCCCTCCTCCTACCCAATAAAACAATATCATCCTGACACAATTAAATCACCAGCTGTCTGGCAGCAATAAGTGAAGCATTCCTATACCTTATTGCATATTACAAACAAATATCAACATGTATGCTACGTTAATGCATGTTAGTGATGTTTGCTCACTTGACTAAGACTCCTTTTCTTCACCTTAACAGCTTGGTGCATTAGAATGCTGCTTATAATTACCTTTACAAACTCCTTTTTTTAAAGCAAAAACTTAATCTGCATCCAAAGCATTTTGCCCAGTGCTTGGAAATTATTATCTCTTAATTTTTCTTTAGTTGGGGGAGGGGAAGGTGACTCAGTGGGTAAGAGTGCTTGCCACAGAATCATAAGTACCTATGTTCAAGTCAACAGTACCCCACATAAAAGCCTGGCATGGCCACACACATGTCTGTGATTGTATCACTGTGAGAAGCATAGACAGGAAGGTCATTGTGTCTTGCTGGCCACCAGTATAGCTCTAGGCTCACTGAGAGACCTTGTCTCATGGGATATAGTAGAAAGTGATAGAGAAGGATGCCTGACATAATCCTTTGGCCTACACACATACACACACACACACACACACACACACACACTCCCACATGCATACAACAAATACACTTAAAATAATAACCTTAATAATGTCTTTTTTAAAAACTTCATGCCACTGTGCCTAAATTTGTGGATTCATTTAGGAGGTTATTTTCTTTTTAGTGATACAGGTAAGCACACAAAAAGAAAAACTCAAATGTAGTTTATTTCTGATAGCATTTCCTATGGACAATTTATTCCAATCATGATGCAAAGATCTAGGTATCTCAGTCATGAACTGTTCTCTCTCTTCTCTGTTCAGTTGTTTCCTCTTTTGTCCTAACCATTTTTATTGATCATTTGAGGTCCCATCTAGCATTGACAACCATAACAACTTACATATTGCCCACATATTAACATTTATTAGCTACTTTCATATGGATTCCAATCCACGCATACGTAATAAAATTAAAGATGTTAAGGCAAGATTGTTAGGGAACAAAATAGTATAACAATATATGTAACATAAAAAAAAATAAAAGATGGGCTATCAAGAGTAGGATAAGGACTGCCTGAAGTCAGGCAGAAAAGTGGAAGAGTGAAATAGGGAGAAAAGCCAATAAGAACAAAGTATGCAAAAAGTCCATAATAAAATGTATTATTTTATTACTTGATTATTATTAACATTATTTTATAACTTATTCACCTTGTATCCCAGTTGTAGCCCCCTCCTTCATCTTCTCCCTGTTCCACCCTCCCTCCATCTTCTTCCTCTATGTCCCTTCTCTAGTCCACTGAGAGGAAAAGTCTTTCTCCCCTTCTGTCTGACCCTAGCCTATCAGGTCTCCTCAGGACTATCTGAATCCTCTTCCTTTGTGGCCTGGTAAGGCCACATCATCAGGGAGAAGTGATCAAGTAGCAGCCAACCAAGTTCATGTCAGAGATTGTCTCTTCTCCCCTTATGGAGACTGAGTTGTCTATGAGCTACATCTGAGAAGGGGATCTAGGTCCTCTATATGCATGGTCTTTGGTTGATGCGTCAGTCTCTGCAGTACCCCATGGGCCCAGTTTTTTTTTTTCACTTTGTTGGTCTCTTTGTGAGGCTCCTGTCCCCTCTGGGTTCTTCTGTCTCCCCCTTCTTTCATAAGACTCCCTGTATTCTGTCCAAAGTCTGGGTATGAGTCTCTGCATCTGATCAGTTTTATATGTCAGCTTGGCAGACAACCATGCTGTTATATAAAACACTAATCTAGATGTTGTTCCTATCCTGTGTACATGTGACTAATATCTACAATTAATTGAATTCAAGAACATTACTGTCAATCAGCACATTTGAGCTTTATCCAGTTAATTAAAAGTCCTTATCAGCTAAATGGAATTTTTTCATAATGAAGAAGAAATTCTACCTCTGTCCAGTTTCCAGTCTCTGCCCTTCCTTATAAATTGTGCTATAGACTTTAGAGTTTCATAACTGATTTTCAGATTTATGTAACCCAATTCAGATGTCTGGTGCGTGTGTGTGTGTGTGTGTGTGTGTAATCCTTGATAATACATTAAAAGAATGACTAAATGACTAAAGAAAGGATGCTTAGACAGGCTTTGAAGTATATTTGTAATCCCAGTACTTGGAACACTGATGCAGGAAGGACTCCATGAGTTCAAGGCGCTCAATGAGCTCACATTACACAAAAGACCTTGTCTCAAGCCTACAAAGAAATATTTCTGAAGATAGAACTTGCTTTGCCTACAAGATATAGAAAAAATCAAGATGAAAACTACCAAGCTGGTAGTTTTCTCTCTGGTGACTAGCTTTCATAATGGTAGAGGTTCTATGTAGGTTTCTATGGGGGTAGAGGAAAGGAGAGTCACCAATAGCCTCGCTCAACTGTGGATTCTTTGTGCTATACTACTGCAAGGTGTTCCATTAGTGAAATGGTGGCATAACTATTATGGGATTAACTAACAACTTTCTGGTTGGATTTGAGGCCCACTCCACAAGAGGGAATTCCTGTCTGGTACAATAATCCTGGCCAAAAGCCTGTAGCTGAATAGGATACAGGCTCCAGTGGAAAACCTACTGTTTTTGAATTCCTAAAATGATCGTGATGTGCCTGTCACATTGCTTTCTCAATATTTATGCTTATGCTGTGCTGGCGTCAGCTCTGGTAACACAAGTGTCTTTTTGAAGTAGAATTACTGCAGAGCCTCAAAATTGGTCAAAATACCAAGAAAAAGTGACTGTGTAATGCTTATCTCTAAATGGGACACACACACATACGAAACACAGACACACACACATATTTCATTGCTCAGGGAACATCATAGAAAAGAAAGGAAAAGGGAATATAAAAGCTGGAGGGACACAGAGTGAAGTGGAATACTGTTTTTCTGGTGCAATATAGCCATTACACTCTTGAAATGCCAGCAGCTGTGATTACCTACACAAGACCTGCACAGATTGGGCCCGTCAACATTCATTCAAGGAGGGGGTTGTGTGCAAGGTTCCTTGCCTTCTTGAGGGTTTGTGTGTGGTTACTGTCTGTTTGAGTGGCATAGCCCCTGTAAGTTTTCCATGGTCCTGTTAGCAATGCTAATGAAACTCATTGGGTTTGCAAAGAACAAAAAAAAAAAAAAAAGATATGAAAATAAAACAGAATCTAGTTGGGAGGAAGGGGAATTCACAGAAGTGGGAGGGATACAAGAAAGGGTGGACATGATCAAAATACATTATATATGTATGAAAAGTCATAACAAACCTATTGTTTTGAATAATTATTGCATGCTATAAAAATAGCAATAGAAAGTATAGAACAAAAATGGAGGAAAGAATATTTAAAGCATACACAATGACAAGTCAAGTTCAAAGGAAAAGAGATGCTGGAATTATGGAACCATCATGAAAAGGTTAACTTACACTGAGTATAGTGAAGACATAAATACAATATACAGTAGTTAAAAGAGAAAATTGAGATGATCTGGAAAATTAAACTGTCTTCAACATGTTGACATTCTCAAATGCTATAATTGTAAAGAATTTGTTTGCCTTAAAAATTCTCGTGGGACTCACTGGTAAAAAGATAGTTTATATTAAACAAAAACCTATGTCAGAAACTTGGAATACATTCCAAGCTTTGTAAGCCAAATAAATTACTTTTTCTTTATTCTAAGACAAAAAATATACCACTGAAGTATTTCATGCATTGGCATACTGTGATCAGATTTGTATGTCAAAATGATCCCACTGATTTCTGGATGGATACCAAACTTGAAGGAGATTAAAATGGAAATGGAACCAGTTAGAAAACTTGCAATGATCCAAGCCAAGTGAGAGAAGACTAGTTCCAAGACTAGGTTGTGACAGTGACACTAGAGAGGTATGAATAGACCAGCCTACGTTTTATAGATTGAAGGGTGATTGAGACTTCTTGAGGTACTGGATATGAGGATCAGGAGTGGGATGTTTCAATGATGACTGCTGGGTTTCTGGCTCAGGGAGCAAGATAGATGGGAGTATCATCAGCTGAGACAGAGAACACTGGATGTCAGCCATGTCTGGTTGAAGAGGATGGTGGAGAGAGATAAAAGAGCATGAGTTTTTTTTTTATTTTTTTTAAGAACATGTTATTAAAATGTCTGGGAACACTCCAACAGATTTCAAGCTTGCAGCTAAATGTATAAATCCAAATTTCAGCAGAGAGTTCTGATCTGAAGATCCAAATATGTGAGTCATCTTCTGATGAGTGGTAATTGAAGCAGAGGCTGTAAATGAAATCACCAAAGGAGACCGTGTGGAGTGAGAAGGAATGAGTACTGAAAAATTGAGCACTGAGGAGCTGCAATATTTAATGGCTAAGCAAGCATACCTGCTCTAGATATAAGTTCAATAAATGTTCATTGAACTACTTTATAGAAAAAAATAAGGCTCAATGCTCCTCTTGTTGTTGCCTAGGCCCATAGAGATCCCAAATGCATGTTCTTAATTGCTACAACGGATTCTTGAAATATCTCCCAGCCTGTTGGCATTCCTCCAGTCTTTTCCGCAGAGGGCTGGGAGATTGCTGCCAAGTGGTACTGAGCTTCATTCAAGCTGGACCTGTTTCTCGTCTGTTTACTTCTGCAATCCAGAATCAACAGGCTAGTTTACTTGTTCACTTTCTGGACTCGTGAGATTATGTATCTAGGTTCCTGATGTTGGGATTTTAAATAACACTAGCTTTTTAAAGGTATACATTTTGTAAAATGTGCATTGAGCACGTTCTAAAATCACCATGATCACAGCATTTTGGCATGATGAAATATTTATTAAATGGTTACTCTCTCTCTAGCACTGTAGGGAATAGTGGGGAGAAAACATAATGTGTACCGCCAAGGAACTTTCAGTCTGTTTAAGGAGACAAGACTGACTGATACTAACGACAGAAGTAAAGGAAGACAAAGCCACAGGGACTGGATCGTTATCACACAGCCTATGAGCTAAGGCCTACCAAAAGTCAGAGCTAGGCACAGGAATATACATTCACAGAACAAGTATCCAAGGGACTTGATGAATTGCACTGCTCTGGAGCTACCTCTGTTTTGCTACTCGGAAGAACTGGACAGAAACTATATTTGACAAACAGATAGATCTCTGGGGAAGAATGTTACACAATTACCTGTAGAAACCAATTCAATCTCACATAATAGAATTTGATCCTCTTTTAAATGATTTAGGCCACTTGAGAGTTTTAGAACTCAGTTCCCAAATTAATTTAGCATTTATCTTCCAAACAGGCTATTACAGCCAACAATAAACTCCTGTTAAAGGAATTTAGATGAAAGTGGCTGAGGGGAAAAAGAGCCTCATTTCTCATCCCACTTGACTTGTCTTCAGCATCTGACTCTGCTGACCACTACTCCTGCTCCCCACCCTCCAAGATCACTAGCCTATCTTCCTCATCCACTGCTCAGCTTTGAGCGAAGTGGTGATGCCTGGCAAATATTCCTCAATGACTGACAGAGCACTTCCTGTTCCCTTCTGTGCTGATTTTTCTTTCTTTGCCCTCCCATACTTAAAGTTTCCAGGCATAACCAGTTTCTTTTTCACTGTGATTTCAGTTGGTCTGCTCTCAATATGGCCATGGCCACACTGATGTCCTCCACATGCATACTTCCATTTCTAGTTCTGAGTTCTGAGCTCCTATCATCAGGCCTCTTCTAGATGTGTTGCAACCAATTCAAGGATACAATGGTCAAAGTGGAATTCTTAAAATTCTCCTTAATATTGCTCTATCAGTTACTCTCCCGTTGCTATGATGAACTACTATGCTCAAAGGCAATTTAAGAGTTTGTTTTGACTTAGGGTTGCAGAAGGTTAAAGGTCTGTAATGATGGCAGGAGCAGAAATCTGGGAAAGCACAACTCATTCATGTTCAAGAAGCAGAGAATGAACTGGAAGTAGTTGGTTTTAACCCTTAAAGCCCATCCACAATGATGTACTTCCTCCAGTAAGGCCATACCTCTGAAACGTTTCACAGCTTCTTCAAAGAGTTCCAGCAACTGGGCACCTAGTGTTTGAATACCTTAGCCCATGGTGTACATTTCTCACTCAAACCACTACAAGTCTGCTTATTTCTATATGGTGAATGGAAGCTTAGAGTCTCACTTTAGTAAACAGGGATAAAACTGCCAATGCAACATACAATATAGCAACATAGTCTCTCTCTCTCTCTCTCTCTCTCTCTCTCTCTCTCTCTCTCTCTCTCTTCTGTGTTAAGCCCCATATCTAGTCAGTTGTGGGATCCTACCAATTTGCCCTCCTTAGCTTAATTCCTACTGCACTTCCGTTGTTCCTAAGGGACAAGATTACAGGCCTGCTGTCAACAAACCTGGTTTATCAGAGCTGGAGATCAAATCTAGGGCTTCATGCGTGCTAAGGAAGTATTCTGAGCTACAGCCTAGTTTTGGTTGCCTAACAATCTGAGCATTATCTTGAGAACCCATTCTGGAAGAAAAGAATTGACTACCTAAAGTTGTCCTCTGACCTCCACACAAGGCCAGTGGCACAGGCCCATACATACATGTGTGTACATGCACATACTATAATGATGATGATGATGATGATGATGATGATAAGTACATAAAAATGTAACAGGACACATAGGAGATGTTGAATGAGTGTAGGGAGGAGATATGATCAGTATACATTGCATACATGTATGAAAATTTCAAAGGATAGAAAATGAATATTTATTGAACAAAAAGAAAAAATAAAATTCAAAGCATATATCTCTTGTTAAATAGTTCCTCATATCACTTTTTGGCTTATAAAATGCTTTTATAACTTTTAGATCAGTAAATAGTGCTTCTTGGACTGAAGATGCAGTTCAGTTGGTTTTATTTTTTTAGAAGAAGTCTTTTTGCTACAAGTAACAAACCACAGGAAGAATGACTCATACAAGGAGGACGGTTGTTTTTCTCACATAAGTCCAGAGGTAGCTAGCAGCTGGCAGTTAGCCATTGGTGCCATCAAAAGTCTCTACTCTTTTTTAGTCTCTCTGCGCTGCCATCCATCCTTTTTGTCAGCTTTTCATTTTCGTTGTCACAAGTAATTCAGCTGCAAGATGGCTATTAGAACCCCAGGTATCACGCCTGCATTCAAGGCAGAGACTAGCAGGAAGCAGGCAGCATTAGCAATGTCTGGGTCTTTTCTTCAAGAATGAAAAACTCTGCTAGGAGCCCCTCAGCCATCTTTTGTTTATGTATCATTAACTGTAAGTATGTCACTGTCATATGGCCACCTCAAGCTCCAAGGGAAGCCGGAAAAATGTTTGGCTTTTTAAGCCATTGTTGTAGATGCAGGCAAGAGAAACAGGGAAATGGATGAAAAATCAATGCTGGATTATCCAGTCCCTCAGGGTTTGTTGCAGCTCTGATTCATTTGGTCAATACTAAAATCTAAAATATAGGATGTTCACTTTCATTTTAATGTTAAGGAAATTAAGGCCCAGAGAGGATGGTCACTTGTCCAAGGTCCAGCAATAGGTGACTCTTAGTGATTCCTACTGAAAGTTTTACCACATTATTTCTGTGTGACATAAGGGTCCTAAATCGGGGAATATAATTACGATCCAGGAAAATTAAGACCCTTGGAACTCTGACCCATATTACTTTCGAAATTCATCTCTCACAAAACTCTCCACACCGCTATACACCATCCAGTTTTCCGTTGTTCTTTGATGATGTTAGATGACAGACAACCCCACTTCCTTCACATTCACTGGTCCCTCAACTTTGAATGACCTTTCTTTTCCACACTGTATCAAACAACACCCCAAAGATTTGTCGATTGAGCCAAAATTATATTCACATTTCAGGATCCAGATTAAATTGTCTCCCTGCTTAAGCATTCTTTAATTCATTATTTCTGTGATGCCCATGGCTCTATTATAAGATTTTATTTATTCTCTGATAGTTTCTCTCTTTCTTATCTGTCTCCTTAAATCATAAGCTCCTTGATTGCTCCTGAGTCTTATCTCTGTAACACTGTCTCTACTATCTGATACATCATCAACAAGAGAACACTGTCAGCAAACATTTTCTTTGCAACAGCCTTCTTGCAATATAATTCACATGGTATACAAGGTCCACATTTTTTAAAATTTATTTATTTTCATTAATTACACTTTATTCACTTTGTATCCCCCATAAGCCCCTCCCTCCTCCCCTCCCGATTCCACCCTTCCACCCCCTTCTTCCCATGCCCCTCCCCAAGTCCACTGATAGGGGAGGTCCTCCTCTCTTTCCTTCGGATCTTAGTCTATCAGATCACATCAGGAATGGCTGCATTGTCATCTTCTGTGGCCTGGTAAGGCTGCTCTCCCCTCAGGGGGAGGTGATCAAAGAACAGGCCAATCAGTTTATGTCAGACCACATTTAAAGTGTGTAACTTAATTGGTTTTAGAATGCTCAGAGAGTGTTGCAAAAACCTTCACTTCTAACCTTCCCCTTCTCCTTCCCCAGCTCTAAGTACTATTTCATTTTCTGTCTCTGTAAACTTGCCCATTTTGGGCATTTTATTTAAATATAATCATAGGTTTAATCTTCTGTGTTTGGTCTTTTAAAATGGCCTAAAGTACTCAATGTTCATCAGTGTCATAGCATGTGTTAGTATTTAACTCCATGTATTGGCTATGTAATATTTTATTCATTCATCACTTGATGGAAATTTGACTTCTTTTCCACCTCCTCTTCCTCCCCCTCTTCTTTATTCTTCTTCCTGTGTACAGTGAATATGCAACCAACAACAGTAAGACACAATTATCTGTTCAAGCCCCTGCTTTTAGTCTCTAGGTAGAACAGCAGAACTGGGTCATATCACAACTTTATGTTTGCCTAGCTGAAGGTTTGTTTGCCCTTTTTCCCATTGTGGCTATACCATTTAACAATCTCACACAAAATGGATTAAGGGCCTATTTTTCTATATAAGTAATGCTTTATATACATTTAATGCTTGTTATCATCTCACATTTGTGTTGCAACCATGCTGATGAATACCAAGGACTGTCTTTCTATGGGTTTGATTTTTATTTCCTTGAAAAAATACTGAATATCGTTTCATGTGCTTCTCAGTCTTTGATATCTTCTTTGACAAAATGCCTATTTAAATTCTTTATGGATTTTAAGTTGAGCTCTTTGTGTTATGCTGAAGATATAAAAGTTTTTGTGTATTCTGCATATAATTTTCTTATAGATAAATGATTTTCAAATATTGGCCTCCAAAATTCTTTTAATTTTTATGTAAAAATACAAAGCAATGTCATTATGGTATCTTGATACATATGTGTTCTTATACTTCTTTCTAATTCAGCTGCCTCCTACTTCTCATCCTCTTGTTCCCAGCCCCTTTGTCTGACTTTCTTACTTCCTATAAGCTAGTACCCCATTCTGCTTTTATATATTTCACTGTTGTCCTTTTTCCCTGAAGAAAGTATTTTTAAATAAAAGAACTCCCAAATTTCTCTTCAAAAATTTAGATTTTCTTTGCAAAAGTTAACAGACACATTCAAACAAAGTTTGCTTAAAGAGATCATCCATAAATCACAGTTTTTATAATATCCAACATAAGGCCAGAACTGGTTCTCTCAGGGAAAAATTTTGTCCAGTGATTAAGCAACACAAGTATATTTATGTTCTGATAAAGTACAATAAAATAGAAACAACAAACCTCCAAATACTATGTTATCTTAAAATAGTCCCCAAAGAAAAGTATTAAAATATAAAGGGAAGCAACAAACCTGGTCATGAACTTGCCAACCTCTCCTAAGCAAACACACAGTGTTTGAACTCTGGGAATGGCCAGCCTTACAGCCTCTGCTATTTGGCAACACTTTCCATCAGTCTCTAGGAAGTTTAAGGCATCCAATTTGTCATCTCAGTTCTAGAAATTTTTCCTGACTTGCACAGTATGTATTGGACCTTTCCAAATGTAATTGGCAGATAACATCTATGTTGACAACTCTGTTGGAAGGAAGAAGGTAGCAGCACCACATGCCTTAAACCTTGGAATTCCCAGATCAGCTTTGCAGTAGTAACCCCATATTTGTTGGTTCAAACAGCAGGTGAAGGCCCCACAGTTACAAGAAATCCAGGAGATTGTTCCCATAAAGTTGTTACTGTAACTGTTTTTAACTTGACCAACTGATACTCTTTTCTAGTAAATGCGTTTTACACCAAACAAACAAACAAAAAAAAAAACAAAAACAAAATAATGTATTGGCATTTCTAGAACTGTAGCTGGCTACTTCAATCAGCAGAAGGACTTGTGTACTGAAGGTCATTTACACTGCAAGGATCAGGATCAGACTTAGTTTAGCTCTGTCTTATTCACAATGTGCTCTCTGTTTGCTGTATCCCTTAAACTTGTAGTAATCTCCTGGGAGAGTGAAGGGTGGCAGAAGCTGGCCAGAAGAACTAGGCTCCTCTCTGACCTGACTGTTCATGGAAAATCTACTGGGCTACCACTCATGAGCCACCATTTTCCTCTATTTAAACTAGTAATAATGATTATATTTGCATTAAACTAATTTGGAACCAGAAGAAGAGAGGAAAGTGGGGAGAAAGGAGGTAGAAGGGGAGAAAGGAGAGTGAAGAAACCTATAGGATTTATTCAGCCCCCCCTTCTCAGATTTGTTGGCTTTCCATGGTTTCCATTTCTGTATAGAATGTGAAATATGAAACACAACCTAAATGTTCTGTATTTACAACAAAGAATCGTTAACTATAGCTAGAGAGGGGAATGAGTAGAGAGGATTAAAACTAAGAGTCTGTTATAAAACCTTATTATAAGTTTGGAGGCCCACAGCAAGGAGCCTAGTTATTAGTTTATCAATGAAAAGCCATGAAAGCTGTGAAGAAGTCCTGAGCTTTTATTTGCCCATTTTGCAAGATCTCTTTCATAAGAGTGTGGAGATGTGTTAGAACAGAAGACATAATAGTTTGGGGCAAATAAAAATTATGCGTTCATGACTCACAAACTTTGGACAGTGATAATTATTATAGAAATAAGACAATTGAGGCCATATTTGGAGGAATGGAGAGGGGTGTATATTTGATACATTGTGGAAGGAAAGAAGGAAGGAAGAAAAAAAAGGAAGGAAAGAAGGACAGTATTCATATGTGTACAATTTTATGGATTACAGAATCATTCACTAATGAGAGATTTAATACAAGAGAATCAGAAAACCATAGTTTTGTTTGGAACATATTATTTTAAACAACAAATGTGTTTAAATAAATGAGGGTATAATAATAAAAAGTTATATAAGAAGAATATTTTGAAAATCGATGCCTCTTTTTAGACTTCTACTATAAAAAGAACACTTCAAGACAAACAAAGATGAAAGTCTTCATAAAAATAAAAAGTAAAAGATTCTTATGCAGGAAAAATTATGTTTTCTTAATATGTTGAATCAAAATTTAGATATTTATATATATCTATCATCTATCTATCTTTCATAAAAGTAGAAGGAAAGAGTCAGAGGGAAAGAAGGAATGGGGATTGGGAAGAGTAGAGGGAGGAAAAACTGTGGTCAGGATGTTGTACAATGTATAATACTAACCAAACATTTTAACTAATACCATACACAAGAAAAGGGAATTCTTGAATTATAACACAGTTTTGCAAACCATACTGACATATTTAACAAAAACAATTCCTAGTGTTTCCTAGTCTCACAAAAATGAGACATCCAACTGAAATGGAGGCATGAGTTTTCTTTAAAGGTATGGGCTCTGGTAAGTGGACCACACCTGAACTCAGTAAGTTATAAAAAAAATGAGATTGTGAAGTTGGGAGTGGGTAGAGACACAATGGAAAGTGACAGGCCAGTTAAAACAAAAACAAAAACAAAAACACCAGACAGCAAAAATAGAGGACTAGGAGTCAGCCCTGAAGACCCAGAGTTTCCAAAACACAGAGGAGGAAGAATGCACAAAAGATACTGGGCCAGATGGTTAGGATAATGCTCCAGAGATGAAATTCTTATGAAGCGAAGAAACAATCGAAAAGAAGCAAATGCCACCAAGAACTTTAAACTTAATGAGAACAGAAAAGATTATAGGTGCCAGCAATGAAATGGTATATACTCATGCCCAGGTCAAGGCAATTTCCACCGATGTGAACAGAACCTTAACAGTGACTGAGAGGCAATTTAGAGATACAGCAATGACAAAACGCCCTCAGGAAGCATGGTGAAAGAACAGAGTTAGTAAGTGATTGTGAGACTAAAATGAGTTCTACTGAAATACTGAATGTTAAATCTCTGCCCAAAATGTACAGGATGGCTATTATTCTGCTAAGCGGTAGCTAGTCTACCAAAAAGTAAACAGGCACTTCCAGATGCATAGCCATGAGTCATTATCACAAAACCGTGATAATTCTGTGTTCATAGACATGGCAGCATTGTCCACCACCTATGTTTTGAGAAATCTCCTTAATAAATTACTCCATCAGAATTATGTCACTGCTTTTATTTTTTAATAATCAGAGCAATGGAATAGTGTACCAAGCAAAATGCCATGAGTTTAACATTATTTTTGTGACTTTTCTTCTCTTTTTGAAATTATAATATAATTGCATCATATCTTCTTTTTCCCTCCTTTAAACTCTCCTACATTCTCTCTTTTTAAATTATTTCTAGAGTGGGATAAAAATCTTCCTCAGGGAAGAGCACACCAGTAGGTTATGTGATACTAAATGGTCAGCCCTAAAACATGCATACATACAAGTAACATTACACAGATTGAGCATGTTGAAATTATACATTTAGGCGTGTTTGTGTGTGTGTGTGTGTGTGTGTGTGTGTGTGTGTGTGTGTGTGTTTAAGCTAGGAGAATGATATTATACATATGTGACTAATTAAACGACTTGGTAACTTTGGGTATTTGGTATTGTGTTTGACCCACCTTCAGATTCTCAATCACAACCCCCCCCCCCCTTTTTAAATAGCACATCATGTACCAGTCAGTAAGTAGCATGAGAGCTGGGCCACCCCAGCCTGAGTTACCTCAGGGAAAGCTGAGAGAGAAGGCAGTGAGACTCATTATGCATAAATATATAAAGGTTGGACAAATAGGGGTTTTCATAGAGAACACTGCTGCTTCGGTGTTCTCTGAACTCTTGGAGACAAATCAACCTTTCACAATTGACAAAGCTTTTTACATCCAGTATAGCATCTGATTCTAATAACCCTGGGAGGTGGAACACACAATGATTATTCTCACATTTCACAGTTGCAGAAATAAAAGCACAAAGGTTAAGTGATTCCACAACGTGGTGTGATTATTCTTTATTGTCAACGTGACCTCTGGACATGGCTGTGAGGGTGTTAACTCAGAAGGAAAGATGGAGTCTGAATGTGGGTAGCATCATGCCAGAAGCTGAGGTCCAGGATGGGAAGCCAGCTAAGCAATCACCATTCACTTCTTTGCTTCCTGATTGTAGACACAACATGATCAGTCACTTCACCCTCCTGATATCATGCTTTACCCGCCATGATACCTTTAAGATGTGAGATAAGATAACTTTTCTCCCTTAAGGGTTTTCTGGTCAGCTTTGTGATCACAGCAATGAAAAAGATAACTAACATACACAGCAAAGGCACAAAGCAGGAGATCCAGTGCTGTCTCTAAAGCCAGCATCCTTTCTGACAGAACCACATTAAACCAACAGCAACCAGAGAATTCTGAGCCAATGGCACCACAGGTGCATCCCCAAGAATCAGGTGCTCAAAGATACTGTGGGGCTTGTCTCTACACTGGGTTTTTGTTCCCAAGAGATAACTTTTTCTTCCTGAATGGCACTTAAATTCTTGGTGTATTATGTAAAAATTCCTGTTTGAGTAAGTCAGACTGTCTTAACCATGCTGTGTCCATGTCTGAATTTCTGAACAAAGTTCTTCACTTTGTTCAGTCTTTCTAAGTTTATTAGTCATTTACCCCCCCCACATTCAACCGAGAAAACCACTTCACCTTGAATCTCACATTCTGAAATTTGAATTACAGTTGGAGTTATTTCTATGTCTATTACTACTGTTGCAGTGTAACATGGGGGAATGGACATATCAGAGAAATGAATTCAGCATAATGAAGGACATTTTCAATTGTGACTGTCTATTATACAAGTCTTTGGCTAGTATTACAGACAGATGCCATGCAATAGAATTTTTCCTGACATCAAGTTAGCTTCTTAGTAGACTCAGGCAGCTCATTAGTAATCTTGGATCTCTCTATATATTTGTAATTCAACTGTAGACACTAGATAGTAGGTCATCTTGGCTGTGTGCCACCAAAAACTACAATAATATTTCTTCACAAATTCCAATTAAGACAGGGGGTTCTCTTTCTTGAGACTCTAGCCTGTTTTGTCTTAAATTAGTAGTTGTAACACAGGGTGAGCCAGGCAAGAAGAAAGAACATGGACAGTGCTCCAGAGAAGTTAAAGAGGAGGAAGACAAAGAGACAGATCTCAGCTTCACTTTGAGTAGCCTTTGCAAAAATAAAAGCAAAATAAAATGAAACAAAAAACTATGAATGACCCCAGGCAAACTACATAAAATACAGAAGGATTTGAAGGCTTTTCCACAAATCTGAGATATGTCATTCCCTTTTGGATGTGTACACTTTAATTTTATTTTTTGCTTATTTTTGTCCTAAGTTTTTTCTTAACCTAGATTTAAAGAAATCTATCTATCTATCTATCTATCTATCTATCTATCTATCTATCTGTCTGTCTGTCTGTCTGTCTGTCTGTCTCTCTGTCTGTCTGTCTGTCTGTATATCCATCTACCTTCCTATCTATCATCTATCTCTATTTATTTACTTGTGTGTCTGTGTGTCTTTCTATGAATTTGCTTCATCCAGGGATCCAGGGATCCAGGGATCAAACTCAGGTCATCAGGTTTTGGTGCAATCAACTCTACCCACTAGCCACCATAGTACTCTGCATAAAATGTTCTGTTGGCTTCATTATCCACTACTCTCACACTAGCCAGTATAACCACAACAAAATAAAGAAAGAAGCACTGGAAAGATGTGGTGAAAAATGCTTGCTGTCTTGCATTTGCAAACATCTCTGCTGGTTGCAGTTGTACTAGATTGACATTGTTTTCTTCTGTGTTCTTCCCTTTCTCTGAAACCTTATAGAATTGGCTCATAATCACCATCTACTCCCACCACCTTTCTCTGTTGCTATATTTGTTATTTTATATGTCAGATGTTTTTGTAAGTGGATGCACTTTGCACTTGTTTAGTGGCACTCTCGCACTATTTCTAGAACTATCCTAGTACATTCTAAGTCTTCCCAATCTTGTTGAATTCAACTAAACATGGATTGCATTTTGTGGTAGAAAAGCTTGGATCATGAAAAATAAAATCTCACCTACCGACACCTAGCTCCTGCTACTGAGTGGAGAGAATGACCTTTTATTTCATTCAGTTCACCCATCCACTCATTAGGGACATTTAATGAATTGTTACTCTCTTCATGTCACTGTGTTATGTGCTGAGGAGAGAGAGATTAATTAAATGAGGTAGCTGTTCCTAAGGGTAGATTATAGCTAGGAAACAGGCATAAAAACAAAACATCACACCAGATAATGAGTTCTTCAAACAGAAGACAGAGTGTTAGGCTAGGGCAGAAAGGATTACATCACAGGTGTCTGGCGCTGGAATTAGAATGCCTAGGAAATAACTTTATGTTTAATATACAGATATACCCATTATATGCATACATATATACATAAATATGTATTGTGTATCTGTATATAATATATACAATTATATATTTATATTTTTATCATATGTAGTTGTATATATCTGTATATGTATATATACAACTATATATGTATATATATAATTATATATATAACTTTAAGAGACAGGATCTTAGTACATAGCCAAGACTATCCCCAAACTCTTGTTTCTCCTCCCAAGCCTCCTGAGTTCTGTGATTACATGTGCAGCACTATGTCTAGCTGATTGTTTTGTTGTTGTTTTGCCTGAATCAGGATGTCAGGTTTGGTTAGCAAGTGACTTTGCCTATTGAACATTTCACTGTCCTGTTTTACTTTTTTCTTTCTTTTTTTTTTTTTTTTCTTTGAGACATGCATGGACTCACTATACAACCCAGGCTAAGTAACACATGTGGGCAACTACTGGAAAGTCTTCTGAGGTAAATAAATAAATAAATAAATAAATAAATAAAGGATGGATGGATGGAAGAAACCAGAGAGAGAAGGTTTCTGTTGCCAAATCATTTTTTTAGGTTCTTAATTTTTTTATTTATTACAATTATTCACTTTGTATCCCAGTTGTATCCCCCTCCCTCATCCCCTCCCAATTCCACCCTCTCTCCCTCTTTTCTCATGCCCCTCCCCGAGTCCACTGATAGGGTATGTCCTCCTCCCCTTCCATATAATGATAGCCTATCCAGTCACAATTGAAAATGACGTTCATTATGCTGAATTCATTTCTCTGATGTGTCCATTCCCCCATCTTACATTGCAACAGCAGTAATAGACATAGAAATAACTCCAATTGTAATTCAAATTTCAGAATGTGAGATTCAAGGTGAAGTCGTTTTCTTGGTTGAATGTGGGGGGTAAATGACTAATAAACTTAGAAAGACTGAACAAAGTGAAGAACTTTGTTCAGAAATTCAGACATGGACACAGCATGGTTAAGACAGTCTGACTTACTCAAACAGGAATTTTTACATAATACACCAAGAATTTAAGTGCCATTCAGGAAGAAAAAGTTATCTCTTGGGAACAAGACCTTGAAAAAAAATTCTCAACTTCATATGGAATAACAAGAAACCCAGCAAAGCTAAAACAATCCTCTACAATAAAAGATCTTCTGGAGGTATCTCCATCCCTGATCTCAAGCTGTACTACAGAGCAACAGTAATAAAAAAAAAATTGTGTGGTACTGGCAAAGAAAGAGACTGGTGAATCAATGGAATCAAATAGAAGTCCCAGAAATAAACCCACATATTTATGGATACCAAAACCATACAATGGAAAAAAGATAGCATCTTCAACAAATGGTGCTGGTCTAACTGGATGTCTACATGTAGAAAAATGCAAATAGACCCATATTTATCACTCTGCACAAAACTAAAGTCCAAGTGGATCAAGAACCTCAACATAAAACCTATTAGAAGAAAAAGTGAGGACAAGCCTATAAGTCATTGGCACAGGAAACAACTTCCTGAACAGAATACCAACAGCACAGGTTCTAAGATCAACAACCTATAAATGGGACCTCATGAAACTGAAAAGCTTCTGTAAAGCAGAGGACATTTTCGTCAGAACAAAATGACAGCCTAAAGGATCTTCACCAACCCTATATCTGACAGAAGACTAATATCCAGAATATATAAAGAACTAAAGAAGTTAAAAAGAAACAAATCAAGTAATCCAAGTAAAAAAAAAAGTTGGAGTACAGAGCTAAACAGAGAATTCTCTGCAGAGGTATATAGAATGGCAGAGAAACACTTAAAGAAATGCTCAACATCCTTAGTCATCAGGGATATGCAAATCAAAACGACCCTGTGATTTCATCTGTTTCTATTCTCTATAGAGTGTGGGATCTAGTGTCTCAGCTTCCTTTCTGTCAGCTACTTGTGGGTCCTCCTTACTGTCGACCCCTAGGTATAGTACGACTAGCACAACACTTTTCTACAAAGCAAGACACCGAAGAAGGCCTGCAGTTGACTGAAAGATATTAAGACTGAGGATCTTCTGCAAAACTTCTTCTGCTGATAATCTCAGGACTCAGATATTAGCATGCTGAATGATGCATGAAACTCAGAATAAAGCAAGGTGGGTAGGATTTGAAAAACATCAGAGAAATCTAATTTCAGATATTGTAAGGAACTGAGAGGATATTTTATGGTCAGTCACATTTCAGTGTGCCTCTATTTCCACACATCTTTTTTTTTTTTTTCAATGCAGTTTATTCAGGAACCTTGAACAATCATCTGACCCTGGGGAAAGCCAGCCCACAGCTTAAATAGCCTCTGGGTAGCCAACCCCAGCGTGCCACGTGGGCAATGCAGATAGGTCCACATACATGGAAGCAAGCCAGATCCTCAGCCTTAGCCAAATATGGAGTTGTTTGTGACAGAGAGCACTCACCATCGGGAAGGTGGAAGGCGGAAACCATCTCCATCTTTAAGGCGCTGCATTACGCAGCTCTCTGCAGTTCCCCCTTTTTGTTTTAGATGCATCAGGCAAGAGTAGAGGTCTGATCTCTGATATTAGAAATAAATTGGGACTTTGTACCGATGTTCATTTAGGTGTCATCCACCCAAAGAGCATCAGACCCGTCTGATACCTTTTTCTCAGAGGCGGGACCTGGGGCATCAACCCGCATGCAATCAGAAATGCTCTTCTCTGGGTCCAAAGTGGCTGACCCTGAGTGTGGTGCTTAGCCTCGCATCCTGAGCATAACATTTTAGCTTTTTATGGTAGCCAACCATGCTTGGGGAGAATGTCCTGCTTCAATGGATGTAAAGGCCTGAATGGTCATGGCTGCATTACGCTGTTGTGAGACTCTAATCTTGCATATATACCACAGGCAAATCAAGGAGACCAACACCAGAAGGCCTGCTAATGCTCCCATGCCCGCCCATTCCTTCAGATGATTCATGGCTGAAATCTTAATAGCAATAAGTATCTTCGTGAATTTCAGTGAACTCAGACTTGTAGGATGTAAAGCCTGTTCGTTTTCAAGCACCAAACAAGCTGGAAACTACCCTTCAGAGATTCCAAATACCATGGGAGGGTTACAATGGGGGAAGAGGAGAGGAAAGTTAAGTGAAATTCGTCATGGGCTCAGAGAAAATAGAAGGGATTATATGGTGCTTTTAGAAATCTATCTCCTCGCCCACCCATGTCATTGCTACAGTATCAAGTTTCAGCTTCACCATACCAATCCCTTCACACAGATATTACAGTGAATTGGCCAAAGAGAATGACACTAATGATGCAGACTTTTGTAGTCTTAATGTGAAATGCACATGAAAGCACTCTCAGAAAAATCTATCAATATTGAGCCTAAGGCTTCCCCACCCTACCTAAAACATCTAAAGAGGAGCCAGTACTTAGGCTAGGGTAAGCATGGTTATGTTTGATGCTCCTGCATTCCAAGACTATATCCTGGGAGCACAGTGTTTTTGTGACCACGTATGTATAATTGCATGATATCACTGAAGTTTTACTTGCTATTGACAACAGCTCTCAGGGGAGATGACATCTATGGGTGCCCATGTTGGTGAGATCCACTACCTATTAGCATCAAAAGTGTTTCCCTCTCAGTCAGCAAAGACCAGGCAGCTTCCCTACAAAACAATAATTCTCTTTAAAGACAAAATATGAGAAAATATATCCTTCCAGTCTTTGCAGTCTCATTAAAGGGGACATTTCCTCCTGTGCTATCAGAAGCTACAACATTTTTTTCTGAATTTCCCATCATGAACAGCATATCACATGCCTCCCAATGACTACCCAAGTTAATTCTTCCCACACTGGCTTATATCACCACTTCATTAAGACGTTTTTCATTCACCTCATGGTCACATACACTTTCATACCTTCCTTCCCTGCCCTGTTAAACCTAGGTTAAATTAACTCATCTGAACACCTGAGTGAACTTTTAAAAATATACATTTGTTTGTTGTATGTGTATAAGTGTATTGCCCGTGAGTTTGTAAGTGTAGGTGCACTTCATTCAGGTAGTGCCCACAGCAGCCAGAAGAGGATATCAGATCCTCTGCAACTAGAGTTACAGAAGGCTGTGAGTTGCCTTGTTGGTGTTTGGAACTGAATACAGGTCCTCAGCAAGAGGAACTAGAACCTTAAAGTCTGATCCGTATCTCCTGAGTGAACTTTTTCTTCTTCTTCTTCTTCTTCTTCTTCTTCTTCTTCTTCTTCTTCTTCTTCTTCTTCATCATCATCATCATCATCATCTTATTCTGTAGAATACCAGCACTACCTGGTGTGCTTTATCTTTTTGGATTTATTTTTATTTATATATTCATTTTACATCCAGATTGTAGACACTTTCCTCCTTTCCTCTCGCCAGGCAGCACCAAGAGTGGTAGGAGGGGAACACTAATCCACCTACAAACCTGAGTGAGCTTCTACTAGTATTCTAACACAATACTGTCACTGGAACATTTTACAAATTGTGTAAACTCCTCAAACCATGCTGTGCTCACTGATATAAATATGGGACCCAGGACAGGACTTAGTACACAATGGATAACAAATGTTACTTAACTTGCTAAATCTTAGAAAGATTTCTGATATCTTTCAGATTATGAGACTGACGTGCTGTCTACTGCTCTAAGGAGGTGCCTGTTGACCCCTCTTTTTTAATTGTAATGTAAGCTTTGTATTCATGCCACCCCCACAAATGCCCCAACCTCCTTGAGTACCACCCACCACACAACACCCTTGGCTGACTTTGGTTGCCCCCAAATATCCACAGTATGAATTTTATGAGCATTTTTACACAATATATATATATACTACACACACAAATATATATATATATATATATATGTATGTATATATAAACATTAAATCAAGTGGTTCTTTTTGCACATGCACCGTATCTTGTTGAACATTCTTGGCACAAAATTATATTGAGATGTTTAATTCACAGCAAGCAATATTTAACAACATTTGTTCAGGAGTTGGTATATGAAGCTGGCACATTTCCCCTTCCCCCCATGCTGCCAAATTCCTAAGTTTGTGAGCCAAGAGTTTTTCCACTATGATTTTATTGCCTTTGCTGTGTGCCCTCCTGGTTTTTGACTTCAACCTTCCAAACTTGTGGGATCGGGGTCCTGTTGTTCCAGCTGCAAATCCACCTGAATCATTAATTTCCAACTTTCCTGTTTCCAAACTCATTTTACTGGGAGGTCAAAGCATTTTCCCCATAGAACCTCACCTCTAACTCTCAGGTATTCATTTTTTATTGACTTTGTTTTTGTTTTTTTGGGTTTTTTGTTTTTGTTTTTGTTTTTGTTTTTTTGTTTGTTTGTTTGTTTTTGCTTTTGCTTTTGTTCTTCTGTTAAGAAAAGCATTAGTTCTAGTATCAAGGAGCAGCCTTTCACCCACAAGCAAAATTTCAAATGGCTGTCATGAAGAAACACTGAGCTTATGGTGTGTCCTGTACTTTTAATCAAACCATATACAGATAAGTCTGCAAAATTTCAAAACCAACAAAAAAAACCGCATAGCTCTCCACTCCTACTCTCCTTATAGAGTTTGCATTCTCTTGATTTGAGGGGGTGAAGACTGCAGCTAGAATAAACACTTCCTGTGGCAGGATTCATCACAGCTACTGTTCTATAGGCTCAATAGTTTGTTACACAGTTCTCTTATTGTCAAATAAAAAATCAGAGCAAATGGCCAATTTACTCCCCTTTCTGAGCCTTAGAACAAATACAGAATAGAGATTTATAAATTGAGTAGAGGTTGCCACCATGTATACCTGTATGCTCCAGCATGACCACTCTTAAAAAATTATGTTACTGTTCAGGTACCATATGTAAGGAGGGCAGTAGTGGCTAGGTGTATGGAGTCTCTTGAAGGTGAAAGGGAACAAGGTTACCCAGAACATGGAAGCTTCCCAGATCTCTTTTCCCAGGCTCCCCTCTGATCTCCCGTCACTGCCTCTTTTGCTACTCACACCAGAATCTTTTCTCAGATCTTAGATTCTGAGTCTCCTCATGAGGCACATATGATTTCATTCTAAACCGTAATTGTGATTTGATGCTACACCTTAATGCTTTCCTTTGTTTTCCTTTCCTGCATTCCTTAATTTTAATAAACAAAGCTTAATTAGACTTAAACACACACTGAGCTACATCTAGCACTTTCTGTACTGTTGGTTTTCTAACACGTTGCTTTCTCATAGTCATCATTCAACTGCAAAGCACTCTGCCTGAGAGAGATGAAGTGCAGGCTTCTTCTACTTTGATACAGAGCTTTGTATTAGATTAAAATGTCACCTTTCATGTCAACATATACTTCCTATTGAAACATCCAAGAATTGCCACCGTTCCAATCTTTCCTTTCACTCAGTTATGCATTCCATCAGGCAAATACACTTTGAGTAAAACAGAGGCTGGACATTGAGGGAATTTGGATCAAAGTCTTTAAATGTTCATCAACTTGATAACTAACCCTTTCAAAAATTTTACAGGAAAATATGTGCAAAGTTAGCTATAGGCCCAGTGAGGTGGATCTGTGGGAAAAGTGCTTGCTGTACAAGACTGACAACCCAAGTTCAATTCCAGTAATCCACAGAGAAGAGGTTCTCAACCTTCCTAATGCTGAGACCCTTTAATACAGTTCCTCATGTTGTGGTGACCTGAACCATAAAATTATTTTGGTTCCTACTTCATAACTGTAATTTTGCTACTGTTATGAATCATAATGTAAATATGTACTTCTTCTGATGATCTTAGGCAACCCCTGTGAAAGGGTCGTTCAACCCCCAAAGGGGTCATGATCCACAGGCTGAGAACTGCTGCCATGATGGAAGGATATAACCAACTTCTGAAGATTGTCTTCTTATCTGCACTGTGGCATGCATGTGCATGCACACACTAATAATTCATAAATAAAACATTTAATTAAAATGATTATTGCCTATCAAATGGAAAACTGGGGAGAAATTAGTATGTCCTACTGTATAAATGCCTTAAAGTGCAATGCAATACAATCATTAAAAATAAGATCATACACTTAGGGCTTTGCCAACTGTATTGCTTACTTTTCTTGTTGCTGTAGCACAATACATGACAAAGGCAACTTAGAAACTGAAGGGTTGCTTGTTTGTGTTTTTTTTGTGTTTGTTTAGCTCCTAGGCTGAGAGCATGGCTCGATATGGTAGAAAAGGCCTGGCTGCAGGAATATAAGAGAGCTGTTCCAATTGTACCCACAGTCAGAAAACAGACAGAGAAGAATACTCCTGTTCAAACCACATTCTTCCCCATATTCAGTCCAGGATCCCATCCCTAGGAAGGTGTCTCCCACATTTGTGCTTGTTCCGCTTCAGTGAACACAATCCAGAAACTCACAGCTGTGTGTCCAGAGCTTTGACTCTTAGGTGAGTCTAGACCCTTTCCACTTCCCTACCAATATTACTCATCACAGCAGTCAAAGACATACTGTGAACAGAGAAGCTGTTCACTGGAAACAGGCTCCAATGTGGCTGCAATGTTATGTTCCCATTGACAACCTGCATGTGACGCACATGCAGCAGGATATCTTGAACGGTACGCACAAAGAACTAGTGTTACTTGTACCCAGGTAGTGACACAATGGTTCATTTCAACTCCTTTCTCTTTCCCCCTTCCCTGCATATCCTACTTTCACTCTATAGCCTAATTTCACTATGTGACGCTTCCACAGTGTTTGTAATTTATAAAACAACCTTGGGTATCTACATTTCATATTGAGAAAGGCTGTCAGACCGGTAGCAGAGTCAGCAACAGACTCTTACAATTCTGCAGTTGTAGCAGGGCTCAGCAGAGATGGCACATCATCCCTGACATGGAGGTCATGATCCATATGACAGTAGTTGAGGCAGCACAACTGGAAGAGTCACTTTCATGATTACCCATTCCCAAGTATGATACCCAGGAGCTCAGCAGGTACTCTTGGTTTAGGCCCTTACTTATTTTCTTTCCATACATAGGATTCTTCACAGTAACGTCGCTTGGTTCCAAGAGTTTACGTGAAAGTTATAATGATTTTTACAATTTAGCCTCAAATGTCCTAAAATGTCAGTTCCACCGCATTCTGCTAGCTAGGGATGTATTTGTGGTGGGGGTGGCAATAAGACTGTATTTTGCAAATGCAAGATGGCTCAGAAGATAAAGGCACTTGCCCCCAAACCCAACAATCTGAGTTTGTTTGGATTTGAAGCTCACCCCACAGGACAGGAACCTTACCTAATACTGTAAGCCATGGTGGAGGAGTCATAGGCCCAGAGGGAAGGGCTCGAAATACTGTGTTTACATCAAGACAGGAAAGACATGGCTACAAGGTGTGAGGCAGCTAATGACAATGTGTCTGTTGCCAAACAGCAGAGAGTTGATGATGGTGCTGAGCTCACTGTCTTTTTGTAATCATTTTTGCGACAGCAAGCCATGTCACAGTACTGTCTACATTCAGGGTTAGTCTTTCCTCCTCAATTAAACCAATCTCAGAGCTGAGTATGCCAAGGTAATCCAGGCTAATTGACAATGGAGACTATCACATCACTCCTACTATAAAGCCCTGGAAGTTCCACAGTCCTCATATCCCTATTTCATCAACTATCATAATTTGAATTTTTAATCATAGGACTTTGCTTACAGTGGCTATGTAGGAAATATTCACTTACTGGGTAAATAAGGAAATAATGACACTTACAGAGGTCCTAAATCAAGTGGACCTAGGAGATGTCTACAGAACTTTACTCCAAACACAAAAGAGTATGCCTTTTTTTCAGCACCTCACAAAACCTTCCCAAAAATTGACCATATAGCTTGACACAAAGCAAGCTTCAAAAGATACAAGAATATTAAAATAATCTCCTGTATCCTATCAGACCATCATAGACTAAAACTAGATCTCAGCAACAACAGAAATAACAAAAAATAACATGTACACGAAAACTAAACAACTCTCTACTGAATGACAGCTTGGTCAGGGAAGAAATGAAAAAAGAAATTCAAGACTTCCTAAAATTCATTGAAAATTAAGGCACAACTTACCCAAACTTATGGGACACAATGAAAGCAATGCTAAGAGGAAAGTTTGTAGCACTAAGTGTCTTGTATGAGATATCTCATACAAGCAACTTAATGGCACACCTAAAAGCTGTAGGGAAAAAAAAAAAGCAGACACATCCAAGAGGAGTAGACAGCTGGAAATAATCAAACTCAGAGTTGAAATCAATGAATTAGAAACAAAAAAAACAATTCAAAGAATCAATGATATCAAGAACTGGTTCTTTGAGAAAATCAACAAGATAGGCAAAACCTTTGTCAAACTAACTAAAAGACAGAAAAAAAACTACTTAAATCAGGAAAATCAGAAATGAAAAGGGGACCATAACGACAGACATGGAGGAAATTCAAACAATCAACAGGTTTTACTACAAAAGCCTATATGCCACAAAATTTGAAAATCTAAACGAAATAGACAATTTTCTTGATAGCTTCCATTTACCAAAATTAAATCAAAATCAGGTAGATAGATTAAACAATCCTATATCCCCCCAAGGAAATAAAAGCAGTCATCAATGTCTCTCTTCCAAAAAAAGCCCAGACGGTTTCAGCCTAGAATTCTACCAGACCTTCAAAGAGGAGCTAACTTCAATACTCTTCAAACTATTCCACAAAATAGAAAGAGAAGGAACATTACCAAACTCATTCTATGAAGCCACAGTTACCTTGATGCCTAAACCACAGAAAGACCCAACAAAAAGCAACTTCAAACCTATCTCCCTTATGAACATTGATGCAAAAATACTGAATAAAATACTTGCAAACCGAATTCAAGAGCACATCAAAGATATCCAACATGACTAAGTAGGCTTCATCCCAGGCTTGCAGGGATGGTTCAATATACAGAAACTCATCAATGTAATCCACCATCTAAACAAACTGAAGGAAAAAAAACACATGATCATTATCTTAGATGCTGAAAAAACATTTGACAAAATCCAACACCCAGTCATGTCTAAAGTTTTGGAGAGATGAGGAATACAGAGCACATACCTAAACATAGTAAAGACAATATAGAGCAAGCCTATAGCCAACATCAAACTTAAATGGAGAGAAACTTAAATCAAATTTAAAATCAGGGACAAGGCAAGGCTTCCCACTGTATCTCTTCAACATAGTACTTGAAGTCCTAGCTAAAGCAATAAGTCAACTAAAGGAGATCAAGGGGATACAAATCGGAAAGGAAGAAGTCAAAGTGTCACTATTCACAGATGATGTGATTGTATACATGAGCGACCCCAAAAATTCAATAAGAGAACTCCTTCAGCTAATAAACACTTTCAGCAGAGTAGCTGGATACAAAATTTAAAAAAATCAGAAGCCCTCCTGTATACCAAAGACAAAAGGGCCTAGAAATTAGGGGAATAACACCCATCACAATAGCCACTAATAACATAAAGTACCTTGGGGTGACTCTAACCAAGCAAGTGAAAGACCCGTTTGAAAAATAGCTTCAAGTCTCTGAAGAAAGAAAATGAAGAAGATATCCGAAGATGGAAAGATCTCCCGTCCTCATGGATCAGTAGGATTAACATAGTGAAAATAACCATTCTGCCAAAAGCATTCTACAGATTCAATGCAATTCCTATCAAAATATCGACACAATTCTTTACAGACCTTGAAAGAAAAATTCTAAACTTCATATGGGAACGAAAAAACCCAGAATTTCCAAAATGATCCTGAACAACAAAAAAGTCTAGAGGTATCTCCATCCCCGAACTCAAGCTGTACTACAGAGCAATAGTATAAAAACTGCATGGTACTGGCATAGAAACAGAATGATGGATTAATGGAACCAAATAGAAGACCCAGAAATAAACCCACACACTTATGGACACCTGATCTTTGACAAAGATGCCAAAACCATACAATGGAAAAAAGATAGCATCTTCAACAAATGGTGCTAGTCTAACTGGATGTCTACATGTAGAAAAATGCAAATATATCCATACTTTTCACCCTGCACAAAACTAAAGTCCAAGTGGATCAAAGACCTCAACATAAAAACAGACACACTAAACCTCTTAGAAGTAAAAGTGGGGAAGAGCCTTGAACTCATTGGCACAGGAGATAACTTCCTGAACAGATCATCAACAGCACAGGCTCTAAGATCAAAAATCAATAAATGGGACCTCATGAAACTGAAAAGCTTCTGTAAAGCAAAGGACACTGTCATCAGAACCAAATGTTAGTCTACAGATTGGGATAGGATCTTCACCAACCCTACGTCTGACAGAAGGCTTATATCTATAATATATAAAGAACTCAAGAAGTTAAACACCAACAAACCAAGGAATCCAATTAAAAAATGGGATACAGCGTTAAACAGACTTTTCAACTGAGGACTATCAAATGGCCAATAAAGAAATGTTCAACATCCTTAGTCATCAGGGAAATGTAAATCAAATAACCCTGAGATTTCATCTTACACCCATCAGAATGGCTAAGATCAAAAACTCAAGAGACAACACATGCTGGAGAGGTTATGGAGAAAGGGGAACCCTCCTCCATTGCTGGTGGGAATGTAAACTTGTACAACCACTTTGGAAATCAATCTGGTGCTTTCTCAGACAATTAGCAATATTATTACCTCAAGAACCAGCTATACCACTTCTAGGCATATATCCAAAAGATGCTCAAGTATACAACAAGGACATTTGCTCAACTATGTTCATAGCAGCTTTATTTGTAATAGCCAAAATCTGGAAACAACCTATTTGTCCCCCAACTGAGGCATGTATACAGAAATTGTGGTACATTTACACAATGGACTACTACTCAGCAATTAAAAACAAGGAAATCATGAAACTTGCAGGCAAATGGTGGGAACAAGAAAAGATCATCCTGAGTGAGGTATCACAGAAGCAGAAAGACTCACTTATAAGTAGCTATTAGACATATAATATAGGATAAACATACTAAAATCTGTTCACCTAAAGAAGCTAAGCAAGAAGGAGAATCCTGGGTATGATGATCAATCCTTATTCAGAAAGGGAAATGGGATGGACAGCAGAAGAGGGAGAAAATAGGGAACAGGACCAAAGCCTATCACAAAGGGTCTTTGAAAAACTCTACCCAACCATGTATCAAAGCAGATGCTCAGACTCATAGCTAAACTTCGAGCAGACTGCAGGGAATCTTATAAAATGAGGGGGAGATGGACATGGAGGGGACAGGAGCTCCACAAGGAATGCAAAAGAACCAAAAAAATCTGGGCACAGAGGTCTTTTCTGAGACTGATACTCTAACCAAGGACCATGCATGGAGATAATCTAGAACCCCTGCACAGATGTAGCCCAAGGAAGCTCAGTATCCAAGTGGATAACACTAGTAAGGGGAACAGGGACTGTCTCTGATATGAATTCAGTGGCTGGCTCTTTGATCACTTCCCCCTAATGGAAAGCTGCTCAGGTCAGATTGGATAGGGATGGAGACAGGAAGAAGTAAGTGGTAATATACCTTGAAGTACCCACCCCCAGTGACTTACTTCCTCCAGGTAGTTCACACTGACTCAAGTTTCCACAACCTTGCAAAAACAATGCTGCTAGCTGGGTACCAAGAACCAAAATATGCTCATATGTAGAACATTGCACACTTAAACCATAGAGTAGTGGCATTGCTCTATGATTCTGTCCCAGGATCCAGGCTCTTTATTTCTATTTTGCACTGAAATTTTCAGGGATATTATCATCACAAGCACTGCTTTGTTCTTAGTGTTTTCAGTAGAAGGGGACAAAAGGGAAGACATTGTCCTCCTCTTTGAGGATGTAAGCTGGTTGGAGTTAAAGCTCTATGGTAGTATGTGAGCTTCTTTTCATGTCTAATAAGTCAGGGGTTTATAAAGTGACCATAAGTCACTACCATAAAGGCTTGACCACATGTTTTATTCTGACTGACTGGGAACTATTTCGGGAGTACACAGACAATCTTATCACCTGTGAAGAAAAATTGTAATTTCTTTCTTCCCAATTCATCTCTCCATTTCTACCCACCATCACACTTACTAGGATTTCTATTTTAATTTTGAGTAGATGTGGAGAAAGAAGACAATCCTGCTTCGTTTCCTATCTGAGTGTAATAGACTCTAACCGTGAAGTTTGATATTCCTGTAGGCTCAAGCTTAACTCAGAAAGACTCTGGGCCTGTGGGTGGAAAAAACAGTAGCAGAAAGTCAGAGAAAATGAGAATGAAAAGGGGTTTTATTTATTCTGCTAACTCCATTTTTCTCTCTGATCACTTGAGTTAAATGCATCCTTCTGCAGAGCATTATTTTCCAGCTTTTTCATTAACATAGGTCCTTGTAACTTGTTTTTGCTCTTTTACAATTAAAATGTTTACAGCATCCCATTTTCATTAACATTGAAAATATACACTATCTCTTTTTACACAGTGAGCACATGTTTGTGATTGGACTCGTTAGTAAACTCTTCCCAAATTATCTTAAAGAACAATGAGATGTCTCTGCAAATAAGGCCCCTGCTGCTAAGCTTGATGACATGAGTTCCAGCCTTGATTTCCAAGGACCATGTAGGGGAAGGAGAAAATATTTGACCTCCACAATTTTTTTGTGATATTCATACACAGAAGCTTACGTGCACACATATAAACACAAAATAAGAAGATATAATTTTTAATTTTTTAAAAATGTTCCATTCTTTATATGTCATTAGTCTCATGGTCATGCTTCCAAAAGAAATGATTGTCAACTAAAAACAAGAAACACCTTATTTGTTTAATAACAGAATATTTACCTTATCATCAGGTGAATATGTCTAAGATTTCGATACTACGATGGAGCAGCTGAGAGTGGCCGTTGTCACAGTAAAGTGAAATTCTTATGCTCCGAAAGGAGACACAAAATTGTTGTTTTACATAACTACTGGCAATACTCCCTCTGAAAGAGGTGGGGTCTCATGATCCCAGTCCTCCTCCAGTGGTGAGCTGTTGACCATCCCATTCTTGTGTATACTTCATAAAGATAGCAGTTACCATAAGCTCACTAGTACAAACATATGTCATGTCCAGAAGAGTACTTTTTGTAGTAGGTCTCTATGCTCTAGCTCTTTCTTACATGTTTTCTGTATCTCTCTTCTATGGTGTTCCTTGAATATTGTAAGGGGTGCTATATATACATACATACCTATAATTATAGATATATAATTCATGACCAAGCACTTCACTGCTGCATATTCTCAACACTTAGACCAGTTGCACATATCTGCATTAACCACTGGCCACAGCAATAAGGAGTTTCTGTGACAATCAGACTCAATAACTTTAATTTGCTATATGGATTTAATTATTTAGGATTTATGTTACTTGATTGCATCCAGTCTCATCTTAACTTTCAAAGAACTTCCAAATGTATTGTTATCCTCTTGTATAGATACAGGAACTTAAATTCAGAAAGGTTACATTTATTACTTGAACTCTCAGCTAGTGTGGTAGTTTGAATGAAAACGACCCCCATAGGCTTATAAGGATTTAGGAAAAATGTTAAGAGTATTAATATGAGCTCCAAACTGCAATTAAGATGTGTATTTTCCTAAGAAATCCCATAGATATGAAGAAAACCCCAAAGCTTGGATTTTTATCCCAGGCAACCTCAGCACTCCTATGTAGATGTTGACCTCTGTATGTCTACACTGAACCTCAGTGAATGAGTGCTACTCAAAAGATTTAGAACCTTCTGATTTGCATTTTTCTTTGCTTGTATATTTTTTATTTTTTTAATTACAGTTTATTCACTTTTTATCCCCCCTGTAGCTCCCTCACTCCTCCCCTCCCAGTCCCATCCTCCCTTCCCCTTCCCCACCCATGCCCCTCCCAAAGTCTACTGATAGGGGAGGTCTTTCTTTCCTTCCTTCTGATCCTAGTCTATCAGGTCTCATCAGGAGTGGCTGCATTGTCTTCCTCTGTGGCCTGGTAAGGCTGCTTCCAGCTCAGGAGGAAGTGACCAAAGAGCAGGCAATCAGTTCATGTCAGAGACACACGTCACATACCTAAACATAGTAAAGGCAATATTCAGGAAGCCTGTAGCCAATATCAAACTAAACAGAGAGAAACTGAAATCAATACCACTGAAATCAGGGACAAGGCAAGGCTGCCCACTCTCTCCACATCTCTTCAACATAGTTCTTGAAGTCCTTGCTAGAACAATAAGACAATTAAAGGAGATCAAGGGGATACAAATTGGAAAGGAAGAAGTCAAAGTATCACTATTTGCAGATGATATGATAGCATACCTTGAGTGACCCCAAAAATTCTACCAGGGAACTTCTACAGCTGATAAACACCTTCAGCAAAGTGGCTGGATTCAAAATTAACTCAAAAAAAAAAATCAGTAGCCTTCCTGTATACAAAAGACAAAAGGACTGGGAAAAAAATTTGGGAAACAACACCCTTCACAATAGCCACAAAGGACATAAAGTACCTTGGTGTGACCCTGATTTGCGTTTTTATAGTCCATTTGACAGAGCTTCAATCTCAATGCTTTCCTTGTCAGAATAGAAGAAAAATACAACTCATTATATTTGAATAGGTATTTGCTCTTTTGCCACTTGTATTGTAATTGACTGGCTTCCCACCCCTCAGGTGTATATAAGTGTTGAGAGTCTCTTGCATATAAGACCAAAGGGGAAAAGTGTACTATTCTTTTTTGGAAATGAAAAACACAATCTTTGATGACCCAGGCTCTAATGAAGCCTCAAACACGTCAGCAGAGGCCACATTGAAATAGCCCCCTAAGGTCCATGCTATTGTGATTATTCAATAAATTACTCCCATTATTAGATCTCATGGCAGAATATAGACAAAATGGTTCTTGGCCAAAGGAAATATCTTACAAATGACTGTAATAGTCCTCACAGCTTAGATAAGCTGAAATGAAAATATTGGGTCATTACCTGGAGGACAATAAAGAGATTGCTAACCCGATTGTCTCTTAAGTTACATGAAAATGCAGCCTTGAGAAAGAAGTAAAGAGGTGGAGAAAACACTTGTGTGAGACTGAAAACTAAAGGCAATGACAAATGATTTGTGATGCAAGGGTCATTTATAAGTTAGCTATTTGGATCTTGACTTTATTTGTCCATGTTTGAAGGTATACTAGGCTGATACTGCAAAGCCAAGTCTTCTCCATTCAGAATCTATATTGATGAATATAAGACCTGGATATCAAGGACTGTACATCCTGATGTAAGACTGGGTGAGAATTTGGCTTATGAGAACTGTTTTATGTGGACCTTTCCATCTACTGTGTATATATATATATATATATATATATATATATATATAGAGAGAGAGAGAGAGAGAGAGAGAGAGAGAGAGAGAGATCGAGGAAGAGAGTATGTGCACTACAGCACACATATGGAGGTCAAAGGGTAAGTTTTATTAGTTGAACTCTCCTTCCACCTTTATGTGGATTCTGGGAATGGAATTCAGGTCACTGTTTCCATGGCAATTCCTTATCTGTGCTAAGCCAATTGGTGGTTCTAGAACTTCGTGTTTTTATGGAAAGTTTCTTAGAAATATTGGAGGATATGAAGGCACTCCCAATGGCAGTACATTAGGAATAACTTCGGCCTGTTGGTTCAGAGTAGCTTGTATTACACCATTTTTTTTTTCCTGAGTAGGGAAAGCGTACATGTGCAAGCCCACATGAAGTTAAAGATAACTAGAGTAAAAACTAAGACAAGCTATAGAAAAACATGATAAATCAGAATGAAGTTTTCTAAGTTATTTATTTTCATATTATTATGATTCATTTATGTGCATTGATGTTTTCTCTGTCTGTATGTGTGCAAGGGTGCCAGATCTCCAGAAACTCAAGTTACAGAAAGTTGTGAGCTGCCATGTGGGTGTTGGGTACTGGACCAGGGTCCTCTGAAAGAAAAGCCAATGCTCTTTTTTGCATTGTTATTAATTATTATTATTTACAATTTATTCACTATGTATCCCAGTTGTAGCCCCCTCCCTCATCTCTTCCTGTTCCCATCTTCCCCCCCTCTTCCTTCCCTATACCTCTCTTCTAGTCCTCCTCCTCTACTGTCTGACCTTAGCTTATCAGGTCCCATCAGGACTGCCTGGGTCCTCTTCTTCTGTGGGTTGGCTAGGTCGCCCCACTAGGGAGAAGTGATCAAGGAGCAGGGAACCGAGTTCATGTCAAAGAAATCTCTTCTCCTCTTACTAGGGAACTCACATGGAGACTGAGTTGTCTATGGGCTACATCTGAGCAAGAGGTCTGGGTCCTTTCAATGCATGGTTTTTGGTTGATGCATCAGTTTCTGCAATAATTCCTGGGCTCAGTTTTTTTTTTTCCTGTTGGTCTCCTTGCAGAGCTCCTGTCCCTTCCAGGTCTTTTTTTTTTTCTCCCCCTTCTTCCATAAGACTATCAGTGCTCTCTCCAAAGTTTGACTGTGAGTCTCTGCATCTGCTATGATTCCCCTGCTAGTTGTAGTCTTTTAGAAGACATCTGTGATAGGCTCTAGTCCTTTTCCTCTCTTCTACTGTTTCCAGTATCTATCACGTTTTCCCTTCTGAATGAGAATTAAGCATCTTCCCTAGGGTCTTCCTTGTTGTTTAGCTTCTTATGTCTGTAGATTTTGGTATGTTTATCTTATTATAATATGGCTAATAAAGACAAAAAGGCTGAGAAAGAAATTAGGGAAACAATATCCTTCACAACAGCCATAAATAACTTGAAGTACCTTGGTGTAACTTTAAACCAAGCAAGATAGAGACATATATATATATATATATATATATATATATATATATATATATATCAACTTTAAGTCTCTGAAGAAAGAAATTAAAGAAGATATCAGAAGATGGAAAGGTTTCCCATGATCATGGATTGGTAGAATTAACATAGTAAAAATGGCTATTCTACTGAAAGCAATCTACAGATTCAATGCAATTCCTATCAAAATACCAACACAATTCTTTACAGACCTTGAAGGAACAATTCTCAACTTCATATTGAAAAACAAAAAACTCAGAATAACTAAAACCATCCTGTAAAGCCAGTGCTCTTAACCATTGAGCCATCTCTCCCTCAGCCACAGAAAGAAGTTTTATTAATGTTAAGATAAATATTAACAAATATAACATCCGTTAACATAAAATAAAAATTTTTTACTCTAAAGATAAATTTAGAAGTAAAATATAACTTAAAAGATAACACCCAAACATACACCCACAGCTTAAGAATGCAATAGCTTGTAGCAATAACTCATAGAAAAAAAAGTAAACAAACTGTCAGCAAGAATAAAGAAGAAAGCAGCAACATTATCAAGCCACAAGATCCAACTGACAATTGAAGAACACTTTATTCAATTATGCAACACCCATATGACATTTCACAGACATCTTCAAATCCAGTTCCAGGGTATCCAACAGTCTACTGAACCATAGCATAACACACGTCACTTTCAACTGTCTCTGGTACAAAGACCAAGATGACTCATATCCTAGGCCAGAAGATTAAACTCACTGAAATTTTATAGATTTTATTGTCCAATAAGAACAAAATCAAACCAGAAATATAACCAAACCTAGAGAGAAAGAGACAGAAGATAGGGAGAGAGACAGAGAGAACAGTTGAAATTCCAAGGACTAAATAAACCATGGGCCAAATTCTCTTTGCAAAGAAAAAACATTCTACATTAATTTTACTCCCAAATTCACTTACAAATAAAAGTTCAATGTAGTATTTAAGAGAGTTGGCTGGGCTATCATGTGTTCATTTCAGGGAACAGATAAGCCAATGTAATGTCAATAAAGAATCTTAAGCAGAGATTGATTATTATGGATAATATCAGGTCCCTTACTTTCCTGTAAATGAAGAATTTGTGATGGAACTTCTAATGATCAGCAATGTGGTATCATTTCCAGAATCTAAAAATTCTGGGTTTCATCCCTTTTTGTTAAAGTAGAACTGAGCCATCTATTTAAATTCCCATGTCTCATAACGGACATCAAAGCTTTGGCTATGGGCCTGGGGATATAGCTCAGTTTGGTAGAGTGTTTACCTGCCATGCATGAGGTCCTGGGTTTGCTCCCCACTGCAGGAAACATAAAATGCCACTGCTTCCTAGGGTTTTTCTGAGTGCAGTGTGTGTGTGCTGATTAAACACACTTCTCATTTGGACAGAAAAAATTATTTGTGCCTGAAAACACAAAATTTAAGGAGCACAGACATTGTAATCATTGGTGATTGCAAATAATATCTTCATACAACAAAAGCTTTCACCTAAGTCAGATGAATATTTCATAATAACTGAAAAGTCCTTTACAGATCCGTTCAGTTTTGGTAAGATAGATCTCCTTACACTTTACTGGTTAAAAGATGGTGATTAAGCATATCACCAAGCATTTCTACATCGGAAGTTTCAAATCCTGTTTTAAATGAAGCAAATAATTTCAGTCACTCCTAAGGTTTCCAAATTATATATTTAACAATTAATCTTCTTAAAATCTTAGTGAAGAACATTGCATCTAATATGAGAACTGTAGAATTTTCCCAGTGGAAAATTTCTACTTGCCAGCTTTGTTCTAAATTCTAATACCCTCCAAGTTATTAAAGCCACTGGAGACCTCCTTTTTTTTTTTTTTTTTTTTTGAAGCGTATCACTTAAAAATTTTCAAATTCTCAGATTTATACCTGTAGCCATCTTCCAGGACCACTGCTTGAAACTTACGTTTATTCCCCTGGCAGGGGTGCAAGTGGAATGCTGAGATCTTACAGGCTGGCTATGACCAACCACACATAGAATGAAATTGGCTGAGGGGCTATCTGCAGTGCCTTTGGAGTGTGCTATTGCCCTGAGGAAAAGCCAAACTGCCTACAGCCAGGGTCTGAGAAGGACATTGTGGAGGGCTCAGGAACCTCCATGAGAATGACTGGGGCCAGAGGTTCCCTGTGGTGTGGCTCAGACCTTCACCACCAAGCTGCACTAATGTCTGACCTGGTACATCTCCAATCCTACTTGCTGCTGCTCCTGTCACAGACGCTAAATCTGTAAGTGGCCTAGAGTATCTTCCTGCCTAATGCTACCTCCAGTCTCCATTACCTTTCATAAATATTATTCTGAGTAAACATGTTTTTCTTCAAAGCTCATCTCGTGTTTCCAGAAGATCCGAACTGTGATGGTTAGTGTTAAATGTACATATAACAGAATCTAGAATCACCTTGGAGATGGCCTCTAAGCATTTCTATAAGAAGTTACCTTGATTGTTTTAATTCAAGTTGGAAGAACAGTTCACTGTGGGTGGCACTGTTCCTTGGCTGGAAACCTGGACTATATAAATGGAGAAAATGAGATGAGCAGCAGCATCTATTCATTCCTATTTGTTTCGTAATTATGGCTATGATGTGACCAGCTGCTTCAACCTCCTGCTGCCTTCATTTTTCTCATCACAATAGACTGTACCGTGAACTGTGAGATAAAATAAACCTCTTCTTTCTTAAGTCGCTTTTGTCAGAATATTTGATCAGAGTAACAGGAAAAGAAACTTGGACATAGACTGATAAGTTTAAAGTGTTTCTAAGCAAGAGAATCCCTTGGAATATCTAATAATTATTAGTGTAATTTTGCAAAGTATTGGTGGGTGCGGGGATGTTAAACTAGCCAAAGTAGTTAATAGCTAAGAAACAGGGACCACAAGAATTCTGGGCAGTTGAAAGGTACATATAACCCTGAGAAGGCTAATACAGAGGCAGCTGGGCCTCAATTGTTCCCTTGGGAGTAGCCTTTAGATACAGGTTACTAAAGGTACTATACTCTAAATTGCTATTAGAAAGAGTTCACCAGAACATGAAGTTTAAATAATTCAGTCTTTCATGAGGAATCCCTGTTTCTGTGGAACAGCTGATAAGTTTAACTGTTTAATAGTCACTTAAAAATCTTGAACTCCATGCACTTTTATGAGTGAGAGGGAATTAACATACGATGTTGCAATTGGGTGCATGGTGAAAATTTAACTACAAGTATGTCTTATTCAAAGATGATACTTGAATGAGATCCTGAATTATGTCTTATTCAAAGATGATACCTAAATGAGATCCTGAATTAAATCTATAACCCATTACTAATTAAGTCTTTCTTCCTGGAAAAAAAAAAAGCCAAGTTCAAGTGCATTCATTAAAACCCAGTCCTAATTGCTCCCTAGTCAGCTGTAAGTCCTAAGAAACATAGATGTTAACTGCTTAAATTGTGTTTGCAGATAGAAAATGGAATTTCTCTAATAATTTGCTATGAATGTTTCCATATTGTTATTAAAGCAATTTTGCTCATAGTAAGTTTTAAAACAAAAAAAGATCATTAACATTTCAATTCATTCATTTAAAAATTAAATAGAAAAAAAAATTAGATAGGTTAACTGTTTCTGGATCCTTCCTCAAATGTCTGTTGATGGTTGCAGCCAAAGAAGAATTCCTGAAGGCATGACTGTGAGGAAGAGCTACTGTAACAGGCACTGTAGATAGAAGACCCGCTTTCTACATGTGAGGTTTCTCATTTGGTGATCATGATAGGACACAGCTGGGGGTGGGGTGAGAGGACAGTTGGGGAAAGAAAGACTTTAATGTCTTCACTAAGCTTCTGGACCAAGTAAGGCACACACCCTCTGCTTCTTTTGTCCAAATGATCATATCATCCCCTTTGGCACTGTTCATCGATCTGATAGCCTGACTCCAGCATGCCCTTCTTGCTTGGACTTTTTAGACTAGCTCTTTCACCTGGAATCCTTAACCCCACCAATAACAGAATGTCCATACTTTTTATATGGGAAAATAGAGACCCATAAGGGGACAGAAGGGAAAAGATGCAGGGGTAGATGTGACATGGTTGTGTACGTATCACAACCCAGCACCACTGCTCTCTTGGGTCCTACTCCCCTCCTCCCCATACCCTGTTCCTCTTCAAAGTCTCTACTATCTGCTCTCTCTCCATGAGACCTGTGCAGGGGTTCCCAGTGGCCTTACTAGACATGTGTATAAACATATCTTTCTGGGTTCTTCTGTTAACTTGCACTACTGTGTATCCCCTTTCCTTGTTTTAGTTCATTTGTCAAATGTCCTAGCATCTTCAAACAGATGAATTATTTACACTTTCAATGGTTGTTAAACTTATTCTTTGTGTATATTTCCTTCCCTTATTAAAAAAAAAAAGGAACTGGTACTTTTGCAGATGAGGAGTTAGAAATTTGGTAGGACAAATACCTAGCCAAGTGCTCAGTGTCAAGAGGGGTCAAGACTTATACTTCATTTCTATGCTTTCAACAGTCTCCTCCTCACCTCGCCTGTCCTATCACATTCCTACCACTGATTTTCTTTTCTTTAAATTTTATTTATTTATTATTTATTATTACGATTTATTCACTTTGTATCCCAGCTATAGCCCCTTCCCTCATCTCCTCCAAGTCCCATCCTCTCTTCCTTCCTTTTCTTCCCCTATCCCACTTCCCTAGTCCACTGATAGGGAAAGTCCTCCTCCCCTGGTATCTGACCCTAGCCTATCAGGTCTCATGAGAACTGGCTGCATCCTCTTCCTCTGTGGCTTGGCAAGGCTGCCCACCTCCCCAGGGGTTAGGTGTTCAGCAAGCCTGCCACTGAGTAGAAGAAAAGGTAGATAGAAAGACCTGGAGGGGACAGGCGCTCCACAAGGAGAGCAATAGAGCCTACCTACCACTGGTGTCAAGTGGAGTAAGCTCCTAAATGCATTCCTGGCTACCTAAGATGATTCCAGATTTTCAGTTATCAGGGAAAACTCTGTATCTCTTCATGCCTCTCTCTCTCTCTCTCTCTCTCTCTCTCTCTCTCTCTCTCTCTCTCTCTCTGTGTGTGTGTGTGTGTGTGTGTGTGTGTGTGTGTGTAGATGTGCACACGTGTTTGGTGAGCTCATGTATTATGTGACCATATGTGGGGAAGCCAGAGATCAACCTCAAGTGTCCTTCCTTAGGAGTCATCTACCTTGTTTTTTAAGAAAGGGTCTCTGACTGGGACCTGGGACTTGCTGATTCTAACAGGCTGACTGAATAGTGCAAAGGAAGCTCCCACTGCCTCTGCTTCCTTGGTGCTGGGATGACAAGTGTGCATTACCATGGTCAGCTTTTTAAATTTGGTTGTGTGTGTGTGTGTGTGATTGTTTTGCTTTCCTTAATATTTTATTTTTGGTTGTGAGTGTAGCCGTTAATGGCTGAGGCATCTCTCCAGCCCTTATTCTAGCAATTGCATGAATATACACAAGGTGGTGTGATTATATTCACCCCCATTACCCTCTATTATACCCTTCACGCTCCTGCTGACCCCACACTACTTTCATGTCTTTTTTGAGTAGGCTCTGTGTAGGTAGACATAGCTGCAGTGTATTTATGACTAGGACCATGTCCCATTCAGAAGGCTATTTCATAGCACTCCTCATCTTCTAGAGACAAACATTCAATCCACTCTGCCCCAAATCTCTGAGCCTTGAGCACCATGGCTTGTAAAACTAGAGTCATATTTCCGATCTAAATATACCAAAAGGTAAAAGAGTTCAACATAAAAGGCAATATCCAAATGCCGAGGAAATTAATCATACAATGTAAATCTTTTAAAAGTATCAAGGTGGAGGTGCCAAGAGCTGACAGCCAGAATATGCACTGTCTCCTTGGAGACCCTCCCGCCAAAGTGAATGACAGCATTGAGGAAGTAGCGTAGGCAGTTGAGATGAATCTGTTCAGCGTTATGGACCCTCTAACAGCCTGTAAGTAATGTGGAATACTAAGGTACCTCTGGTTACTATTTTCATGTATTCCTAGAAGCCCCAGGGGGCAGTAAAAAAAGGCTGGAGAAAGGTCACATGTCTTAGGGCAGAGCACATAATGATAGAACTGTTTTCTCATTGATTTTCAGAAATTTGACTATATGCAACATTTTTGAAGCTTTATTTGTTTATTTATTTATTTATTTCCAGTAAATGGTGTCTGGATTTTTTATTTAATTATTTTTATTAATTATAGTTTATTCACTTTGTATTCCCCTTTACCTCCTTCCCTCCTACCCTCCCAATCCTACCCTCCCTCTTCCCCCAAAGTGTCCCTCTCCCAGTCCACTGAAAAGGGAGGTCCCCTTCCCCTTCCCTCTGACCCTAGCCTATCAAGTCTCATCAGGAGTGGCTGCATTGTCTTCTTCTGTGGCCTGATAAGGCTGCTCCCTCCTCAGGGGGAGGTGATCAAAGAGCAGGCCAATCAGTTCATGTCAGAGACTTCCCTGTCCTCATTATTATGGAACCCACTTGGACACTGAACTGCCATAGGCTACCTCTGTGCAGGGGTTCCAGGCCATATCCATGAGTGGTCCTTGGCTGGAGTATCAGTATCAGAAAAGACCCCTATGCCCAGACTATATGCCATATTTTAAAGTCCTTTATCTTTCACTTTTCCATCTTGAAATGAGGATTATAACCCATGCCTTAGGTGATCTAATGTTATTAAAAGTTATGTCTTCCAACAGGTCCTATAGCTTCATGTTGGACACATATATTTTTATGTATTTGTGTATGTGTATGACAGAGAAAGAAGGGTAAGGAAGAGAAGGAGGAAGGGAGAGAGAGAGAGAGAGAGAGAGAGAGAGAGAGAGAGAGAGAGAGAGAGAGATTGACATGTATTCTTGTATTCTTGCTGAGTAGTAAAATCTAACTTCAGATTTGGGATTCTTTCTGAGCCTACACAGTAGCTGAGATTATACAGTCCTTGAGTGGTTTTAAAATTATGGCTTCGTTTTCTTAGAATGCAAAACTTTTGCTAGCGTACATTCATTGTATGTAGTGGTGAGTTGTATAAAGACAATTTTGGAAACTTCCTGGAATATGAAGATGATCCTAATGAGGACTCCTAGTAATGGAGGATAATGCAGTCTAAACTGACCACCTTTTGTAGCTAGGCAAGGCTTCCAGTAGTGAGATTGGGTTAAAATTCCTTTGAGTTGATGGCAGAGGTGGTCTTCTGGAGATCCCTACCAGTGTAGGCTGAAATTAAGACAGAAACTGTTCTCTGAAAACTGACATTGAGTCCTATTGTCAAGGACAACACTCACACAGCTTATTGAATTTAGAGAGGTCAAGGTGGTGCCTGCATAGAGCCTTCACCTCTGTGTTCTAGTCTCATTGGTGCGGGATGCTACTCTGGAAAGCTATGGAAAGGGAACTCTGGGCATCAAACCAGCCACAAAACCCTAGACCTACAATTTGACCTGCCTGCAAGATACTATGGGGCAATGATGGTGCAGAACTTATGGGAGCGGCCAATCAATGTCTCATTTAACTTGAGGTCCAAGGTAAAATAAGACAAGGCAAAAGCCCTCATATTTTGGCTGGACAGGGCAACCCAATAGGAGGAACTGTATCTTGTTTTGTCTTGTTTGACTGTAGTCTCTTAGAGGCCTGTTCTTTTCTGAAGAGGAAAGTGGGGGAGTAGACAGGGGGAGAGGGACGGTGAGGGTATCTGAGAGGAGTGGATGGAGGGAAAACTCTGGTTAGGCTATGCCCATACCCCCCTTCTCTCACCCTCACCTATCCTGTGAGTCTCCTTCATTTCCACAGACAATTTCATTTCTACCTCCATATTACATAGCTATAGATAGAAAAGCTTTTATATATCTATAAAAAAATAGGATCCAGTGACTAGATGTTTGTCTTTCCGAGCCTGACTTAGTTTTTTTTCTTAACATGATTATCTCCAGTTGCATTGATTTTCCTGCAAACAACATAATTTTGTTTCTGTTTATGGTTAAATAAAAGTACGTATTTTCTTTCTTCATCACTGTCTTTTAACATATCTTTTTCTAGTTCACATGTACTATTATTTTACTTTTTACCCTTACTTATCTAAGTATATGTTTATTATTTTAGTGTGTATCGGTTTGCAGCTGTGAGTGTACCACAGTGTACATTGAAGGACAGAGAGTAACTTATTGGCATTGATGCTCTCCTTCCACCATTTAGGTTATCAGGCATGGTAACAGGTGTCATAAGCCACCAAGCCATCTTCCATGCCCTCTTTCTCCTTTCTTTAGTGGTTGTCCTAGAGTGATAATCAATCTTTTTTTTTAAGTTTTAAATAACAATTTATTTTATATAAATTGCAGAGAGTTGCTCACAATTGTGCAGTGCTTGACTACATCTCCTAAAAAGAAGTCTATAATTCTTTTATTCATTTATTTTTAATATTTTTATTTATTACATGTTATTTACTTTATATCCCAGCTTTAGCCCCCTCCCTCATCCCCTCCTAATCCTGCCCTCCCTATCTCTTCTCCTCCCATGTCCTTCCCCAAGTCCACTGAGAAGGAAGGTCTTCCTCCCCTTTCCTCTGACCTTAGCCTATCAGGTCTCATCAGGACTGGCTGCATTATCTTCCTTTGTGACCTGGTAAGGCTGCCTCCCCTCAGGGGGTGGTGATCAAAGAGTCAGCCACTGAGTTCCTGTCAGAGACAAGTCCCTGTTCCCCTTACTAGGGAACTCACATGGAGACTGAGCTGCCATGGGCTACAATCTGTGCAGGGGGTCTAGGTTTTCTCCATGAATGGTCCTTGGTTGGAGTATCAGATTTTTTGATGATGATTAATCTTTTAATTATCAATTAGATTGAATTTAGAATTGCCATGTAAACAAATTTCTGAACAAGTGTGTAAAAGGTTATCTACATCGGGTTATTGAGGTGAAAAGACCTATGATAAATGTGGATGGCACCACTCTATGGGCTTGAGTCCTGAACTGAATAAAAAGACAAAGCAAACTAGGAAGAAATATTCAGCTCTTCCTCTTCTTGATGGTAGAATCAATAAGACCACTTACCTCAAACTCTTGCAACCATAAGTTCTTTGACGTGATGGACCACACTCTCCAACTGTTAACCAAAAAACAAGCACCTATTTTCTTCAGTTATTTTATCAGGTATTTTGTCATAGAAACAATAAATATAACAAATACACCTAGATTTTGTGATAATTAGTCACAATAAACCCAAATAAACTTTCAACTACCATTTTACTGGTTCACAGGCCAAGCAAATTCACATTACAAAAATACTGGTAATCCTCTGTGTTCCTTGTATCATTGTTCTCATTCACTTCATGTACACATACATAGCATATACACATACATAGCATGCATTTATTTCTGCATTCTTGGGTCTCTCACCCGGGGCATTGTGCATGCTACTAAAGCCATCTTCCATTAAGCTATCCTCCCTCCTTCTGTTGCTGTGAAGAAATGGTTGCACATTAGCGCAATCAAGAATAGAAATGATAAGCCTTTTTATTTCATCCTTAATGACTCCTTTCTGATACTCTTCCTTCTGTTAATGTCTGAATTCTGTCAACTTCCTTTCCTCTGAAGAGTTCATTCTAACATTTCTTTCAAGACAGGTTAACTGACAACACATTACTTCAGTTTTGGCCTGAAAATGTGTCATTTCTCTCTCACCTTTGAAGGCTAATTTTGCAAGATAAAGAACACTAGGTTTGGTGAGGGTTTTTCCCCCTCACAACATTTAAAATGTTTCATTATAGTCTATGTGTTACATGAAGAATTTCTGAGAAGTCAGTACGTGGTTCTTATTTTTGCTCCTCTATAGATGAGATGAAGTCTTGCAACCATTTTCTTCTTTGTCTTTTTCTTTGATTTACGGCAGCTTGAACATAATATACTCAGGTGAGATTTTTGTCTGGGTTGTTATCACTTTACATGTTGCTCCTGCTCTTTTTTCCATTTTTCACTGTCTGTTATTCTGTACGCATATGCTATTTGTTGTCATTTCTGTCTCACAGATTTGAGCTATTCCTTTTTTCCCCCCAGTCTTTACGTTTTCTTTGTCTTTGATGTTCAGAAGATTCTATTGTAGTACACCCAAAGTTACATTCTCTCTTCAGCTAAGTCTCATCTCTTGATGAGCCCATCAAAAACACTATTTCTGTTGCAGTGTCTTTTACCTCCATCATCTCTTTTTGATTCTTTCTTAGACTTTCCATCTCCTTAATTGTATATCCATCTATCCTTTCACATCATTTAATTTACTTTTCCCATTTATTCCTTTATTCCTTTATTTATTTATTTATTTAGTTAGTTAGTTAGTTAAAGCATGATCTTAAGACATGATCTTATTTAGCCCAGGCTGGCCTCAAACTCATTGTGCAGCTAAAGAAGACCTTGAGCTTCTGATCTTCCTGCCTCTACCTCCCCAGTAGGGACATTTAAAGACTGTCCCACCATGCCTGGTTATAGTTGGTGCTGGGGATCAAACCCAGGTCTCATTGCATCCTAGGCTAGCACTCAGCCCGTTGAGATACATCTCCATCCCATAGTCTGATGAATAAAAGCTTCCTGCTTAATCTATGATTCTGATTTAATTTGTTTAAACTGGGTCGAGTTTTATTTTGTCTCTGAGTATAGTATATCTTAAAACAAATTATTAACAGGCAGACATGATACACCAGATAAAAGAGACTGTCTTCCTTTTATAGGGCTAGGACATAGCTCAGTTGGGTAAGTGCTTGCTTTATAAGCATAAGGGCCTGTGTTTCTTCCCCAGGACTCACACAAAAAGCAGGGCACCATGGCTTGCAGTTATAAACCTTGTGCTGGGGAGATGGAGACAAGCAAAGCCCTGCTGTTTACTGGCTAGCCCACTTACCCACCTAGGCAAGCATCTAGGCTAGTGAAAGACCTAATCTCAACATTTTAAAGATAAAAAGTACTTGAACATTGGCAAGCAGAGTTGTCCTCTGACCTTCAAATGCACATGTACACACATGCACCTATTTACAAATGAACATCTATTCACCCTGACACATGCACAAACACATACATTAAGGAACTAAGATAACTAGGACTTGAGCAATAGGATAGAAAACGTTAAAGGAGGGAAAGTTATTCTCTATTACTATGATAATGCATTGGTCATTCTGAAATATGAACTTTACAAGTCAGTCCACACTTACTGGCTAAAAGGATTCCAAGTTGGATGTACCCCTTCCACCATATGAAGTCTGGAGAGAGTTGTAGTGGGACATTTCTTCCAGATGGCCTAGATTCTGATACAAACCTGGCAAGTGGGGCTCTGGCAAAAATAGTTATCTTCGGAGGGTAGGCCCCATAAAACACAGAATAGTTTTGACATGTTTCAAAGAAGTTTCTTTCCCCTCTTCTCTGTTGGAAGCCTTTTGCCAATATTTAGTAAGGATTTGGTAGGATCCCTTAGAAGTATAGAAACAGGACAGGAGCCTACCACAGAGGGACTCTGAAAGACTCTACCCATCAGGGTATCAAAGCAGATTCTGAGACTCATAACCAAACTTTGGGCAGAGTGCAGGGAATCTTATGAAAGAAGGGGAAGATAGTAAGACCAGGAGAGGACAGGAGCTCCACAAGGAGAGCAACAGTACCAAAAAATCTGGGCACAGGGGTCTTTTTCTGAGACTGATACTACAACCAAGGACCATTCATGGAGATAACCTAGAACCCCTGCATAGATGTAGCCCATGGCAGTTCAGTATCAAAGTGAGTTCCATAGTAATAGGAACAGGGACTGTCTCTGACATGAACTCAGTGGTTGACTCTTTGATCACGTCCCCCTGGTGGGGGAGGAACAGTCTTGCCAGACCACAGGACCATGCAGCCAGTCCTGAAGAGACCTGATAAGCTAGGCTCAAATGGAAGGGGAAGAGAACCTCTCCTATCAATGGACTTGGAGAGGGGCTTGGGAGGAGATGAAGGAGGAAGGACGGAATTGGAAAGAAATGAGGGAGGGGGCTAAAGCTGGGATACAAAGTAAATAAGCGTAATTAATATAAAAATATATTTAAAAAAAGAAGTACAACTTGAAAAATATGGGTCACCCTGTGATTGTACCTTCTTGGTGTTTCCAACTCTCAGAGTCATCTCTACACCAAGTCTCCAGCAATAATCCAATATATGTATTTGTTTTTTTTGTTGTTTTGTTTTGTTTTTATGTTTGTTTGTTCACTTACCCTGGCAGCTTTTCCTCATGAGCAAGCTGGGTGGGCAGGCTTTTGTATAACCTCGCTTCTCTGCTGGATCTAGACTTTCTGAATTTTCAGTTTGTTCAGCTGCATCAACACCTGTTGTTCTGATGGAGAGATGCCTTCTGACTTCTAGTTATTTCTCGTCCTTACATTTTCAGCAACTCAGCTGCAGTTTTTAATACTCAATTGTTTAACTGATTCATTTGCTTCTTCAAAGAGAACTGAGACACAATAGTAAAGATGAAAAATACTCAACTCTTTAAATGTTATTTTATTTTTATGGAAAAATATTGTCTTGGTACAAAGTTATTGAAAGTAAATATGGCATCAGCTGGCATTTTGGTGTGCTTTTGATCATCTTTCTCAAAAAGTGACTGCCAAGATAACTTCCTAACAAACGCCACTTAACCACCCTATGACTCTATTTCATACATAAAGAAAGCTTATATAGATATTTCTCTTCATTCCATTTATCTCACTGTTCTATTTCCATTAACAATAATGAAATTTCCACACTTTCTCTGAAAAAGTAACAGATTATTTGAGCAATCCTGTCCTCTTTGAATCTTATTGTAGAAAATGAAATGTCTTTAGAATCGTGCTTAATGGCTCCAGCCTTCCCTAAAGCCCTCAAGCTTAGACTCCTCATCTGATTCCAGCTTTATTTATGGTCCTTATCATACTTGGCTGTAACCAGCTGTTCGCTTGTCTGTCTTCACAAAACTAGACTTGGAGATCCTCAAGGGTAAAGGTTGTGTTTTATTAATCTCTCTGTCTTCTCTGCCCAGAACCAAGCTTGACACATGGCTCTCACTGAAGACATTTTTGTTGAAATCAAATGTGCTTCCTGTAACCTTTAGCTCAGTTCTTGCCAAATATTAATTCAATAACTCACTCATTTATTGCAATATGTTGCCCTTTGTGAAAATGAGGAGGATAAAATTTATGTGAAACCTTTCTTTGTAACTTCTTCAAAAATATTTTCATTGTATGTCATTTATTCAACATCATTTTTATTATTTTAAAAGGTTTTATTCTTTGATGGTACCATATATTTATATGAAGCTTGTTGTATCCACCACTACTTCCCTTCAACTCCCACTAGTGCTCGCACCTATCTCCCTGCCAATTTCAAATAGGATTTTATTAAGCATACAATAATAATACTGTGTCATGAATAATACTTAGCACTTAGACAACAGGAATGAAAAAAAGTATATTAGATGTTTGTTCTTATGGTGAAAGAAACACACATTAGTTTTCATTTATTCCTTCATAATAGTATGGAATCTTATCAAGGCACACTCACACAGGGTTACTTTGTCATTGAGGGCAAGAATCCTGTTTACCAGTTTGTCTGAGATTCATCTTAAATATTTCCCAGATCTAGCACAGCGCCTAATACATGTATAAACTTACCAAATGTGAGGTAAATTATGTGGCTAAAGAATGAATTACCAAATTCATTATTACTTTGGTGTCCTTTATGATAACATTACTTAATTGGATAATCTCCATACCTTTTCCTGAGGAGTTCTTGGAGATAGAAACAATGGCCTAGTCTAGTCATGGCCTATGTGATTTAACTATATTTGCCAAATCTATTCTTTCTACCACCAGAGGAAATAACCTTGGTAAAAATTAAGACTTGCAAAAAGACTATGAGTAATAGTATATAAAATTTACTGAGCATGGATGAAAATTTGCTGTAAAAAAATTACATAGATTAACTCATTTACTACTTACAACATCTCATTGACATGGTATCCCAGTTCCTCAGTTTAACTAAAGTAGAAGTGACAAATAAAAAGTATGTGTATTCATCAATATGGTGATTTGGTATACATACATACATACATATTACATGATGATTGTTACATTAAAATATGTCTGTACACATATACATACACACAATAGAAAACTATTCTCATAGTTGGGTGTAATTAATAGTCTATTGCGTGTATGTTCATCACTTACATTTCAAACACAATATGAGAGTCTTATAACATAAGTGATTATATTTATAGTCCATAGGCTCGTAAACAGTGCACCTGCAAATTGAACTCATGTCTGTCACTCCCTAAAACCCCATGATAATTGCCCAATTTAACAAACCACTAGTCCTCAGTGTGGAAAAATGAAGCCAGAATTGTCAGTGTGTCCCATGAAGTGTGGGGGAAAACATTTGATGAAAGATGTTTGTTGAGAGCACATAGTTATCACCTTTCCCTAGTAAGAAATTCTAAAATGATTTCTGTAAAGGAATGAATAGAGGATCAAACTTAGAAGACCTAAAGGACATAAGAGAGGAAACAAAAATGAATGAGAGAGTTTTACAACTCTTAGAAAGAAAGCAGAAAAGAAGAGGCTTTAACTTTAAATAACTTCAGAGCAAGATGTTGAAGATAAGCCTGCTGCCTTATAGAGCTTATGAAATGCAAGTGTAATGAGGTGTGATGTGCAGAGCAGAAAACCGAGCATTCATTGAGTGTCTATTATAAAGATTGAATACACTCTTGAAGTTCCTACCCTCATCCCTAAGCATCTTGGTTGAAAAAAATATATATAGCTGAAATTTTGTTTCTGGAAACATCAAATAGATTCAGGATTCAACAAGCATCTTTATTCTGGGAAACAAAGCTAATAACTCTTAGGCTTTTAGAAAAGGGGATCTCCTCCAGAAGATCTTTTATTGTATAGGATTGTTTTAGCGATTGTGGGTTCTTTGTTATTCCATATGAAGATGAGAATTGTTCATTCAAGGTCTGTAAAAAATTGTGTTGGTAATTTGATGGTAATTGCATTGAATCTGTATATTGCTTTTGGTAAGATGGCCATTCTTACTATGTTAATCCTGCCAAGCCATGAACATGAGAGATCTTTCCATCTTCTGATATCTTCTATTCCTTTCTTCAGAGACTTGAAGTTTTATATATATATACAAGTCTTTGACTTGCTTGGTTAGAGTCACACCAAAATATTTTACGTCTTATGTAGCTACTGCTAAGGGTGTTATTTCCCTAATTTTTTTTCTCAAACCATTTGTCTTTTGTATACAAGAGGGCTACTGATTTTTCAGGGGTCTTTCTGAGACTGATGCTCCAAACAAGGACCATTCATGGAGATAACCTAGAACCCTTGCACAGATTGCAGCCCATGGTAGATAAATCTCTAAGTGGGTTCCCTAGTAAAAGGAACAGGGACTGTCTCTGAAATAAACTCAGTGGCTGACTCTTTGATCACCTCCCTCTGAGGGCCACAGAGGAAGACCATGCAGGCTGTCCTGATGAGACCTGATAGGCTAGGGTCAGATGGAAGGGGAGGAAGACCTCCCCTATCAGTAGACTGGGGAAGGGGCATAGGAGGATAAGAAAGAAGAAGGACAGAATTGGGAGGGGACAAAGAAGGGGGCCACAGCTGGTATACAAAGTGAATAAATTATAATAAATTTAAAATAAATTTAAAAAAGAAAGTAAAGGGGATCTCAAATATGTGTTGAAACAGTAAGGCTCCCTCCACCTCAAGTCCAGTTTTCTAAGATCCACAATCAGTAAAAGGGACCTCTTGAAACTAAAAAGCTTCTGTAAAGCAAAGGACACTGTCAATAGAAGAAAATGGCAGTCTACAGATTAGGAAAAGATCGTCATCTAATTCTCAACTGTTAGTCTCCAAAACTGTCTGCAACCAGGCTAGTGTCTTACTGTGCCACAATGATAAGGAACAACCACTGGAGAAAAGGTATAATATGATCAGACTACTCTCCTCTCCACACATTTCATCTAAGATGTGAAGACCATTACCCAAACACCCTTCTCTGTAGTTCCAGTTAACAGTCATTACCTACATATGCAGTATATTTCTCTCTCTCTCTCTCTCTCTCTATATATATATATATATATATATATATATATATCCTTCTCTCTTTCTCCCTCTCTCCTTTCCCCTCTTCCTCCCAACCCTCAACCCTCCACACACACATTTGGTTAGAAACAGCATAATCCCAGCACTCAGAAGGTAGAGACAAGAGGATCATAGGCCATCAAGGCAGTCTTCCACCATATAGTGAGTACAAGATCAGTCTCAGATATACATGAACCCCTGTATCAAAAAATAGGAAGCAAAGAAGATTCTATTTAGCTCATTTATACAGAGATTTTAGCTTAAAGTCACTCCATCACTTTGGACACAATATGAAACAAACTATAATAGTAAAGTGGCCCATGTTCAAATAAAGTCACTTCTCTCACAGTAACAAGATAAGAGAGAAAGAAAGACAAAGAGAAGGAAGGATGGAGAAAATGGTGGAAACAGGAGAGAGACAGGAAGGTAAGGAGGAAGGGGGATAAGAGAAAGAGAGACGGAGACAGTGAGAGAGAGAACTCTAGGAAACACCATGCATCCATTACCCACTCACTTCAACTAGATCTCATCTGAGTTTCTACCAAGTCTCAGTAACCCACCAAAGTTTTTTTTTTCAATGCAATTTATTCAGGAACCTTGAACAATCATCTGACCCTGGGGAAAGCCAGCCCACAGCTTAAATAGCCTCTGGGTAGCCAACCCCAGCGTGCCTTGTGGGCAATGCAGATAGGTCCACATACACGGAAGCAAGCCAGATCCTCATCCTTATCCAAATGTGGAATTGTTCGCGACAGAGAGCACTCACCATCGGGAAGGTGGAAGGCGGAAACTAGCTCCATCTTTAAGGCGCAGCATCTTTAAGACACAGCTCTCTACAGTTCCCCCTTTTTGTTTTAGACGCATCAGGCAAGAGTAGAGGTCTGATCTCTGACCAAAGTTTTAACCCATCAACAGATGAACACTTTTATGAGATCAGAGCCCCCAAGACCAAATAATTTCCTGAAATCTGCACCTTTGAGTGTTGATGCATGGAAGACCAAGCCTTCAACACATGAGCTTTTGTGTAATGGTTCACATCCAAACCACAACACTTGACTCTGAAATGTTGTATACATCACCTATCTTTTTTGTGGCAAGTTAACAGGAATCAGATGTGTGTATCTCAAACTAAATAATAAAAAAATAACTCTGTTGATGAATAGAAAGCAGAACATGAACATTTATTTTTATGGTGCTGGAAATAAAGTCTAAAGCCCTACACACGCTAGTCAACAATTCTAAGACTGATCAATATAGTCAATCAAGAAATATCTCTTTAATAAAAATACTCAGCTTAACTCATAGAAGAGAAACACATCTTTAAACCACAAGAAATATTTTCACCTATCATATTGACAAAGAAAAAATATGTTTGTCTGTGTGGAGAGAATAGATACTCTAACTCATTGTTGATGAACAATAAATATTTTTTAAAAACCTTCTAGGTTTTAAGCCCAACAAAAATTTTAAAAGTATAAAATGCATGTATTATTTGACTTAAGAATTCCATTTTTAGGAGTTTATCTTATAGTTACTGCTATACCTCTGGAGACTTAAATATATGCAAGACCATGCACTGAATATTTGTTTTGTAATATCACATGTTGAGAGGACCCTGAAGAGTCAGCATAGGAAACTGGTAATAAATAAATTATGATACAAACATATACTAGCATACTACACAACCATTAGTGCACACAAAATATTTCTAATTGGAATAAATTGACATGGACTTATCTCATGATATGAATATAATAGAAAAGGGCAAGCTCTGTTTCAAACTTTGTGAGCACTTGCAAATGCAAACAAATGCAAAGGGAAATGGTAGGACACTTAAGTATGTAGTTATGTGTTCACAGAATATCACTAGTAATATAGACAGAGGTAAGAGTGGTTACCACACGAGGAAAGGAATAGAGAGACATTCAGATTGTTAGAACAAAATTCAGAATCCAAAAATAAACTCTCACACATATGACCAATTGATGTGCAAAAGAAACTCAGTAGGTTAAGATATTTTCCGTCAGTTGAACTTGAACAACTAATTATGTCGTATGTATTCATATAGAGAAAAAATAGCTACACCAAAACTGTCTAAGTGAACAAATGGCAGAGGGATGTGCTCAATGTATATCTGTGTGAAAAGCATGCTTTATAATACAGTATGATGTACAATTAATATACACAGCAGAAACTTTTAAAATTAATACACCTCAATAAATAACCCCTACTTAAAAATATGGTATCTGTAACAACAAAAACATAGTTTTACATCCAAACTTCACACTTTACACAAAAGTTAACCTTAAGTAGATCATAGCTATACATATGAAACATAAAAATCTCAGAAAGTTTAGAATAGAAGATTATAAATCTTTAGCAGTTTGTTTTTATATACAAATCATATATCTGAATCACTGCAATGATCCCTCACCAAAAGTATTATCAATGCAGGTAAATCAAAAGTATTATCAATACAAGAAAAGCATTGATAAGTAGAGGGGCTGAAGGAATGGCTCAGTAGTTAATATTATTTGCTGTTCTTGCCAAGGACCTGTGTTCGGTTCCTAGCACCATCGGGGTGGCTTATAACTATCCATAATTTTAGTTCCAGGGAATCTGACACTCTCTTCTGAACTCTAAAGGCACCAGGCATGTACATGGTGCCTGTAATGGTTTGGATAAAAATGACCCACATGAACTCATGTTTAATACTTGGTTTTCTGTTGGTATAATTATTTGGGAGGATTTGAAAGTGTGACCTTGCTGGGATAAAGTGTCACTGAGAAGAGGATTGAAGTTTCAAAGTCTCTCTCTCTCTTTCTCTTTCTCTACCTCTGTGTGTCTGTGTGTCTGAGTGTCTGTCTCTGTTTCTCTTCCCATCAATGGATGTCTCCCAATGTAAGCTCTCAGTTACTGTTCTAAGTCCCATACCTTCCTACCTGCTGCTCTGACCCCTACCTTGGTGGTCATGGATTCTAAACTTCTGAAACTACAAGTCCCCAATAAACTCTTGCTTCTATAAGTTGCTTTGGCCATGGTGTCTTATCACAGCAATAGAAAAGTAACTAAGGCAGTGCAATACATATATTCAAGCAGCCCTACATATAAAATATATCTTTTAGAAGAGTGGAGAGATATTACTTCATATAAATTATAACCTTTTCTCTACAAAACATAGAATGATATGTGAAGGGGAACATGCACCAAAGATAGGAGTGCATGCTTATAAAATCCAAGCACTCTCGAGGCAGGAAGGACTGCCATGAATTCAAAGCTAGCTTAGGTTACAAACCAAGATCCTATTACAAAAACAATAATAACTAAATAAAAAAACTTAGAGAAAAAAAAATACAGAAAAGTCATACTGGAGAGATGGCTCAGAGGTTAAGAGCACAGGCTGTTCTTTTAAAGGTCCTGAGTTCAATTCCCAGAAGCCACATGGTGGCTCATAATGATCCATAATGAGATCTGGCACCCTCTTCTTGCCTGCAGTCACACATGCAGCAAAATGCTGTATAAATAATAAATAATAAATAATAAATAAATAAATAAATAAATAAATAAATAGATCTTTGAAAAAAAAAGAAAAGTCAAGAGGGCTGAAAGGGAGGCTTTTATTAAAGTCTACAAATAACATGTAAAACTCAGTGTTAGAGACTGGGGAGATGGCTCAGCTTGCTGCACAATCATGAATACCAGAATTCAGATCCTAGGACCCACATAACAAGCCCAGTGGCCAACGCACACTTGTAACCCTATCTCTGAAGACACTGAGGATGGGGGGGGGGGGGTAAATGGAGCTTGCAGAGCCAAACCAAAACCAAACCATAAACAACAAAACCCATGAGCCTCATGTTCAAGGACGACTCTGACTTAGCAAGATACTCACTTAATGTGTGTGAGGAGGGACACACAACCAAGTGTGCTCACCCACGCAACACAGTATACATACAATGACACAAATAAATAAATCTAAAAATGTCCTCAACAATAGAGTTTGGTGTGTATCTCAGTGGCATAGCACCTATGCAGCACGCACCGGGCCCTGTGTTTTATCATCAGCACCAAAAGAATAAACATCCAACCATAAGAAAATTGAAAATATTTTAATATATTTATTTAATTTTCTGTGTATGATGTTTCTTTCTCTCGATCTCTCTAACATGTATGCATGTGCATTATGTGCAAGACTAGTGTCCACGGATGTTAGAATAGGGCATTAGGCTCCCCAAAATGGATTTTTTGGAAAGTTCTGTCAGCATATGAATGCTGCAAATCAAACCTGGGTTCTCTGCAAAAACAAGTGCTCTTAACCACTGACTCATCCACTCAGCCATGAAAATAAAAATTTTAATGGGTAAAATAGCTGAATATACATTTCACCCAAGTTTTGCTACCAATGACCATAAACACACAAAGACAAGTTCAATGCCATAGTCAGTACGGGAAAGAAAATGAACACCACAGTGAGATGTAACTACACATTTATTCAGGCTAAAATGAATAATACTGAATATATTTGATGAAGATGCAGAGCAACTAAGCTTTCATCTATTGCTCAGCGATGTCAAATGGTACAGACTCTTTAATAAAAAGTACTTTTTCAGTTTCTTACAAAAAGAAATACATACTATATAGACTAGAAATTCCACTCTAGGGTATTCACTCAGATGAAATGAAAGTTCATTTTCAACCAGAAAACATTTGCCAAATGGATAGCTTGATGAATTAAAAAAAAAAAAAAAAAAAAAAAAAAAAAAAAAAAAAAGAATGGATCCACCAAAACGCAAAATGACTAGAAAATTCCCATGTTAGTCAGCATTTCATTGCTGTTATAAAAATCTCCAAACTAATCAATTAAATGGAATAAATGGTTCTGATTTGTTTGTGTAAGATATTCAGACTATGGTGGATGGGACACACTTCTGTCTCCGGGCCCATGACCAGGTGGAACGTCATAGTAAGGACCATGTAAACGAGAAAGGCTTCTTCCTTAGGATGGCCATGAAGCAAAGAGTGAGAAAAGGAAAGGGCACCGTATCCCTTTTAGGGGCATAACCACAGGGGCCCAATTTCCTTTCCTTAAGCTCTGCTTTCTAAAGGTTTCACCCCCTCCTAACAGCACTACAGCCTACCAGCCATCTCTTTAACACAAGGTGCTTTGGAGAATACTTAAGATTCAAATTATAGCAATGTCTAAAGCAAAACTTTTTCTAAGCAAAACCCAATAATATACATGAATTTAAGAACAAGGAATTAACTACCACAATGACTAAGGAAAACCCAATAATATACATGAATTTAAGAACAAGGAATTAACTACCACAATGACTAACTAAGATCAATTTTCCCAGGGCCAAGACTGAGGCGTGGAAACCATTAGAAAGGACTGTTGTTTTCCATTCTAAAGTCTTCCAGGACTATTGTTATTTTTCACCATGTAAATATATTCCTATCATAAAAATTTTAAGAGTAAAGTCATGCTGTGTGATTCTATTTCTCCAGAGCACTAGAACTGGCTACACTAATCTACGGTTGTATTGCTACTTACTCTCAAATGACTCAGAAAAATATTCTGTATACCCACAGGAAGCAAGTGCTGTATTGAATGAGTTAAATGTTAAAGAAAGGTGAACCAGGGTGAAGCACAGCTATGAAGTCCTTAGAGACTTTTCTTGGACCTTTTTGGTTAGGTTGAAAATAATTTTCAAATAAAATCTATTTCAAATAACCAAACTACGGTAGAAACAATCCAAATAATGGTTACCTGTAGGGTTGGAATTGACTAGCAAAGAGTGTCAAAAAAAAAAAAAAGGCTGGGATACTGGAGGTGTTCTAAATCTTGACAAGGTTTGGGGTTATCTGGTGCATGCATTTATTAAATTCCATAAAGGGTAAGATTAATATTCATGGATCTCACTGCATACAAAATTTACTTTAATAAAAATTAGTGAGTCTTATGAAAGAAGGGATGGGAATAGAAGGACCTGGAGGAGACCACAAGGAGACCAACAAAGCCAAAAATTCTGGGCCTGGAGTTTCCTACAGAGACTGATGAATCAACCAAAGACCATCTATGAAGAGGACCTAGACCCCCTGCTCAGATGTAGCTTATAGACAGCTTAGTCTCCATGTGGGTTCCCTAGTAAGGGGAAAAGAGACAGTCTCTGACATGAACTCTGCTGCCCTCTCCTTTCCTTGGAGTGGCCTTGCCAGGTCACAGAGGAAGAGGACCCAGGCAGTCCTGATGAGATGTGATAGGCTAGGGTCAAATGGTAGGGAAGGAGGACCTCCCCCTTTCAATGGACTAGGGGAAAGTGATAGGGAGAAAAGAGGCAGTGAAGGTGGGGCTGGAGGAGATGAGGGAGGAGCTACAATTGGGATAGAAAGTGAATAAATTGTGAAAAATTAAAAAAATAAATTAAAAAGAAAAATGGAGAAAAAAATAAGCAAATATTTAACATAACATTGTACATGTTTAATGGTTCAGAGGTAAAATGTAGAGATATCTGCAACTTACTTTCATATTCATAAAAACTTAAGATGAATTGATAGGTGGAAACAGCATGGATACAAGGACAGACGTGTCAAAAAAATAAAAAACAGATAACTTTTTCTTATAAAGTCTGGTGACAGATATGTGACTGTTCACTGTAAATTTCTTTTACTTTTGATACATATTTGAAGTTTCCCATAATAAAACATTAGGGACAAAGAAAAGAAAGATAAAGCAGTATCAAGGGAGATATAAGCTTTAAAAGTTTATGAAAATGGAGTAAGTTTTTGAAAAGATTTCAAAGTAATGATATGAAGACAGTAAAGAGATTGGTGCACAATAGCCCACATTGTAAGTGGTTAGGAGGGTTCTAAAATGTAGACCTGTATTGTATAACACAAAGCATGTAAACATTTCTTGAGAACAACCCCCAGACAACCAGTATCACTGCGGCATGACTAGCTCTGTTCTTTGTCGAGCCATAATGTACACAAGTAGACAGATTTGCATAAGAATAGAGGACCCACACTTCCTTTAGTTTTGATCAAATTTCTACTCAAAATGTTTTGCAAAGATCAAGATCTGGTCTGCATTTGTCATCTGATGAATTTAAATTTCCCTCAGGACAGCTTTGAGCATGAAACTTTCATTTTCAGCCTCCCATATGCCTAAGGGGCACTGCTTTATCATCTTTGTTGAGTCAGATACAAATACCATGATTAAGTAAACACCCTGGAGAGAATTGCTCTTGCCTGCATCAATCTTGCTGAAAACACAAATAACCTAATGTCTATCATCAGGAGAAGAAGTGAGGAAATTGTGGTGCAATCATATAAGAAATTATTTAAATGATTAAAATTAATGTATTATATGACTAGCATAGAAAATGAATAAACCTCAGAGAAATAATGCTTAACAGAGAAAGTTACAGATTACGTAAAACAGCACAATGCGTTCTTTGAGGATATAAACTGCATGAAATGGTAAAATCAAATTTAGAATAACGGTTCTTTCTTAGGAAAGAAAGAAAGTATATTAGTAAGTGTTCTCTAGAGGAACTGACCTGATAGAATAGATAGATAGATAGATAGATAGATAGATAGATAGATAGATACATACATACATACATACATACATACACACATACATACATGCATACATGTATACATATATAGATACATAGGTAGACAGACAGACAGACAGATAGATATTGATAGACAGACAGACAGATAGCTAGATAGATGGATACATACATACATGCATACATACATACATACATATGTACACACATACATACATAGGTACATAGATGTTAGATGAGTGCTTGCTTCGGCAGCACATATACTAAAATTGGAACAATAGATAGATAGATAGATAGATAGATAGATAGATAGATAGATAGATAGATAGATAGATAGACAGACAGATAGATAGGCAGGCAGTCAGAGGATTTACAGGCTGTGGTCCAGCTAGTCCAACATTAGCTTCTACCAATAGAAATCCAAGAATCCAGTAGTTGTTAGTCCATGAGACTGAATGTCTCAACTTGTCTTCGGTATATGCAGGAAACCTGAAGAAGTAGATTCTAATGCCAGTGAAGGAATAGACTTACCAGTGATAACAAGAGCAAGCAGGGAACCATAGCAAGCTTCCTTCTTTCATGTCCTTTATTTAGGCTGTCAGCAGATATGCCCCAGATTAAAGGTGTATCTTCCTACCTCCAAAGGTTAGAAATGGGTTTTCTCACTTCAAATGATTTAATCAATAATAATAATAATAATAAAATCCCTCACAGGTATGCCTAGCCATTTAAGTTTTAGTTAATTCCAGATACAAACAAACTGAAAACCAAGAACAGTCATCACACTCAGGCATCACAGGGTTATCTGGGTAGCTTCTGTGCCTTCTTCTTTTAGGGCTAAACTTGATGTTTTCTTTCCCATCACTGCAGATGAAACAGGTAAGAATCACTCTTCTCTCAAAGAAAATGACTAAGGAAGAGAAATATTTTGAAAGGACACATTTCCATAATTATTGATGAAAGAGTATAGATTCATCACACCTAGACACAATCTTGGATCAAGAAACTCAGAGAGGTGTTGGGTTCCTCCTCTTCTCTTTCTGTTTTCTAAAGCACAGCAGATACACATTTATTAGGGGAAAGTGTGAATGAACTCCTGACAGTAGCAGAGGCTCCAGGCCAGAGACACTCTTGGTCCCCTTCTGTGCTTGAGGTTTCTGAGAAGCTTTCTGTCAGTGACAAAAGGGACAAAGATTGAGAGACTTACATGCTGTCATCATGTAGGAGACCTCAAAGGACTAAATGCTAATCATTTTCTGCATATGCAGAAAAGAAATACCTCATCCTATGAATAGCCCAGAATATTTCAAACCCTGACAATGGAGAGAGGTAATATCAAGTTGCTAACCTAGAACTGATAAGCTGTTTAAATAATGAATCCTGAGAGAGCTCTTGATTTTGGATCTCAAGTAATATAACACATTTTATGACTTTTCAGACTACTTTTAGTTAGATGTTCAACTATTTGATGTGAGAGGCATAGTAACAAAAATAATGAGTGATTGTTGACATGGTCCTTTCTCCACACCGCGCACAGGCAGGAAACTGAAGAGCTATCATGTTGATATTCTAGGTCTTATTGTTTGGTTTGTTTATGTTTGTTTGTTTGATCGTGTCCATTTTCCATTTTATAAAACACTGATTTTTCCCCTTCATACAATATAATATGGATAAGGTTTCCCCTCCCTCTACTCCTTTGAGCTGCTCTCCACCTTCTCTCCTATCCACATCTACTCCTTTTCTGTCTCTAATTAGAAAAGAACAGGCTTCTAAGAAATAATAGTAAAATATAATAAGATTAAACAAAACCATCATATTAAAATTGAATGAGACAAGCCAACATAAAAATAAAAGAGCCCCCAAGAGTAGACACAAGAATCAGAGACTCACTCATTCACATATTGAGGAGTTTCATTAAAATATTAGGCTGAAAGCTATAGTATATACACAGCAGCCCTGTGTTTGCTGCTTCAGCCTCTGAATTCATATGAACATTGATGTTGTTGGTTTAGAGGACTTTCCTTTCTTGGTGTCCTCCATACCCTCTGGCTCTTTTATTCTTTCTTCCTCCTCTTCTGCCAAGTTCCCTAAGTTCTGGAGGGATTTGATAAAGACATACTCTTTAGAGCTTAGTATTCCAAGGTCTTTCAGTGTAATGTCTGGTTTATTGTTCTAGGTCTTATAAAGCAACATACAACAAATGAAACAGCTTACACAATAAAAATTCATCACCTCAGTTATGAAGACTAGAAAGCCAAATTCAAAGTGTCCACAGGGTTATTTCCTTTGATGAATTGTGGGGGATAATGCATGTATGCCTGTCATTCTAATTTCTGGTGCTTTCCTGGCAAATCCCAGCATCCTTTATTTCTTTCACAGCACTCTAACCTCTTCCTTCATCTTTCTTTAGCATTCTATTTGGAAGTCTCTCTCCGTGCAAATGTCTTCTTCTGATAATACCGGTCATATTGGATTAGATCCCAGTCTGCTGGCTTTACCTTACTTACTTGTATGCAATGACCCTATCTCCAAATATAGTTAAATTCTGATGAACGGGATGTTAGGACTTAAACATATGAAATTGGGAGGGAGGATATTATTCAATCCGTTACAACCATAAACTTCAGTTTTGTCCCAGGAGAAACCTGTCTAAGCATACATGTGTGGGAAAATTTTCCTTCGAAGCCACTTTAACCTGCTTTTACTAGATACTGTAGTAGCCAATGGGGAGCTATTTTAAGGAACTAGAAACAGTGTGTTGCTACCAGAATCACTTTCATAAATCCTAGTGCTAAAATCTTGTTACAAAAGCTTTCCTAGATCCCCTACCACCACTTCCAAAATAATCATTACACTTTTATCAACATTCTGTCCAGGGTCTTCCACACCACGACCTCCTCCAAAGTTTTTCTTATGATACTGTGTCCCCATCAATCCTTCTAAATGGATACCTGACTGTTCTTTTGCCCAAAGACTTCATACTTTTACCTTGTTTTAATCTGTTCGCTCTTCCTGGAATACATCTCAGTCTCAACTAAAAATCTTGGCCACATGTCTACTGCCCAACAGTCTGAGATGAAGACAAGAATGTAAGTCATTTATAAGGGAGGCTGCCAGGATCACTGTGTGGAAGGAAAGAGAAGGCACCAGGAGTGATCAGGGCTTTGATACATTCTCAGCAAAGACTTAGCCAGGTCCACAGGAAGCTACAACCCATCACAGTTGTAGAAATTTAGGACAAGGGCATGTTGGGATGCTAAATTCCAGAAACTAAAGACAGATCTCCAACCAATGAGGCCAGGGTTCCAGTTCTACCTGCACATAGCAGGAAATAAAGCCTGATGACCATCAGGCTCCAGAAGTAGATTCTTCCCCAGTCTAATCTCTAAACGAGAATAAAAGATTATTGCATCAGTGGTTGTAGCCTGGAAAGTTCCTAAGCAAATTACTTGCTTATACTCTATCCAGGTTCCTCATCCACAGAAGGTGGGATAATTAATGTGTAGTGTCTTAACTTTTTGGTAACTAGTATAATTGTCATGTTTACCAGTATCTGGATACAAGACATTTTTTGGTAACTAGTATAATTGTCATGTTTACCAGTATCTGGATACAAGCTTTCTCCAAGAAGTGGACTTGACTTTGAACAAGGTCCCCTCTTCTACAAAGGACATTCCTGTAAGTCGTTTTTAACTGAAGGTCAGCATGCAACATAGCCCAGGCAGTTGAAACAGGTCCTTCAGACATGAGATGAAGACAGTGCTGCATGGGGTCTCCAGCAATCATAGCTATCCTTCAAACCATATTCAGTACTTTGCTCAGTCTGCCTTAACATGTGATCACAAAGTTGGTGGTTGAAATAAATAGGGCTTGATCTTCTTGCCTTTATGAGTGCCAGAAGTCTGAATGCATAGTGTGGATGGGACTACATTGATTCTGATGGTGTTAGGGGAGAATCTGCTCCAGTTTCTGGTATCCCTTGAGTTTTCTTACACTGTGTTTTCAGCAATCCAGTATCTGCTGGTCTTCGCATTGCCATATTCTTTGTATCTCTGTGTCTTTTTTTTTCTCTTCTGCTTCATAAAGATATGGTTTCTCTATCATTGGTATCCTTGGTTGGCACTTCTAGGACAAACTTTCCTTTGGAAACTTTGTATTAAAGTCTTTGCCCACTCTCAATCCTTATTATTATGATACAATCAAGTAACAGATTCCAATTATCTAATATTTCCACTTTCAAGTTCTTCCACTTGCTGATGTTTATGGCCTTAGGAAAGTCATTGATTCATTCACACACATTTACTGAGGGCCTGCTATATTTCAGACACAGATGAGCAAGGTTCGTTGGGGAACTTACATTTTAATACGAAGAGAGACAATAAACAATACAAATAAATAAATTATATTTCATATAATCCCATATTTTGTGTTAGGAATTGGAGGAATCAATTTAGGAAGTATGGCCTGAGATGCAATTTCAAATAGAGCTACTATTATGGGTCTTATTGAAGAGGAATCTAGTGAGTTAATATCTTAAAGGAGTAGTGATAGTTATTCAGAGGAAAGGCCATCTCAAGTTACCATGCTGGAAGTATTTAAGCATAACTAGATAGAGAGGAAGGAAGGAGGAAGGAGGAAGGGACAAAGTAGCAGATGAAATCAGAATGGGAAGAGTAAGAATCCAAATTACTAAGAGCCTGTGTGGCATGGTAAGAAGCATGGCTTTTATTCTTAGTGTCATGGGGAGTCACTGGAGGACTATAATTAGGAGGCAAGAAATGAGAGGTACAGGGTCACACTGGCTGCTGAGCAGGAAGGAGACTGCCAGAAGGTGTGGTTATGTTCAATTCCAAATGTATGGCCCTTCTTTGCCCCCAAGGTTTCTTCCTTCTACCTAGTGAACAAAACATTACTCTAGAAAAGATTTGACAGAAGTTTTTCAGATCTAAGTTAGCAGAACTTAAGACATAGAGATGATGTGGGATGGGCTGGATCCAATAAAGTGAACCTTTCCAAAGCAGATGAATTCCTTGTGCTAGTAGCAAAAGAGGACTCTCATGCTGCTTTGGAAAATGAAAAGAATAACATGAGGAGGATCCCAAGAGTGACTGAACCCTGGCCCAGGGGAGGGACATGAGCAGAGAAGGGGGAGGGAGGATGGAACTGGGAAGGGAGAAAGGAGGGAGCTACAGGGGGGATACAAAGTGAATAAACTGTAATTAATAAAAAGAAAAATCTAAAAATTTAAGGAAAGGAAAAAAATAAAAAAGAGAATGGGACCTTGAAAGTAGAGCCAACAAGCATCTGGATTCTGTCAACATTCTGAACCAGCTTAGAAGGGGATTCTTCCCCACTAGAATCTTCCATATAAAAATCTCAACCGTTCTGGCACCTTCATTTCAGCTGGGTGAAATCTTAAGTAGAGAACTTACGCTACCCCTCCAGACTTATGATTTATAGAACCATGAGAAACTATATGAGTGTTAAGTAGTTAAGTTTGTGCTAACTTATGGTACAGTGATAGGCACCAAGACAGCAAGCTTAGAGACCAATTAAAAAGCTTTGGTAGTAATTCAACCAATAGAAGACAACAACTCAGGCCAAAATAGTAGCAGTGGAGCTATTTGAAAGATGTGAGAATATTGAATAAGAACATGAAGATGAAATGCCTATCAGTTTATAGTAGAAGACAAGAGAAGCATTTGGGGATATGGAGGGAAGCATTGGGAATTCTAACTAGGACCTATAATTCTGGAGATACATGTTGAATTAACCAAAGTGTCTCTAAAGGCAGGAAACTAAATGAATCCACAAAGGGAGAAGAATATTATGACAAAGAAATCCAATGACAAAGCCTGAGGCATTCCAGGGTTAGGTAGTCTGTGAGATGATCTTGACAGAGGATAAAAGGGAGAAGTAGTCACTGAATGTATGAGCCTTAGTTTCCTTATTTGTATAATGGATACAAAAATTACACTTACTGATAGAGTTACTGAATTCAGCAGTGATTATGTAGGTGCACAATTATCTAGGTTCAATAAATGCTAGTTCTTACAGGAGAGAGTGGAGCCCATTTATTGCCTATCTCCTTATTCTTCCCCCCTCCACCATACTGCCTCTTTCCTCAGCCCTTAGCCAGTACAAGGGGTATGCACACCATCAGCACTAGATCAAAAACTGTTGACATGAAATTAACGCTCTATCTTAGCATTCTAAAGCTAGGATTGCTATGTCATGCTGAGCAAAATTAGCAAATCCTCTTGCCATTTACAAGTCCTAGATTTGAGGATCCGAGGAAAAGGAGTGTCAGGAAATGAATTCCTTCATTCCAACAGACACTGGAACCTCCTCACACATTCATATTCTCCCTAGCTTTTCACTCTGAAGCAGCCATAAGTAGAAACAACGTAATAACAGAGACAAATCTAATTTTGCTTGACAAGACAAGGTAGCAGATATTTAGTTTTCAAATGGAGTATCCCTGCATGGAGTAATTTCTTTAGACTCTTGAGATATTTATAAACTCCTAACTCTGACAAACACTGTCCATGAAAAGTCATAATTCCTTCATGCATGTATTGCTTGAAGTTCCAAATGGTGACCTGGACAATGGATACTGAAAATTCTAACACAGTTTCCTCTTAATGTCTCCTCTAAGACATATTTACTGAAATACTTTATTGCCTCTGCATTGAGAATAATTTAAAATTACAGTTAAGCCTGTAGCAATTAAGTGAAAGCATGCATCATTTAGATTGAATTTGTTAAGAAAGAAGCAAGTGCTTACTATCTGCTGTGAAATTTTGAAAATTCTGGGCAATTAGCTCTTTGATAGGAAAAACTGTTCTAATTTACTTAGCTACACAGCCATGCACTCAGAAAGGCTGTTCAAAGCGTCAACTTCGCTCATCTGTGTATTAAGGTAACTATTCAACATCAGTGAATTTAATTAATAGTACCCAAAGAAAAGCATTTCCAAAGAGCTCTTAGTCTATAGAAGACCAATATGTTGATTTGTTGATGTGACTTTAATTAGTGTCTTCAAGCATAACTCCAAAGGCCCCTCTTTATCTAATCATCACATTTAGACAAACCATTAGCACATAGTACTTGGTTTGAAATGTTTCTTCTACTTGATCCAAGCTGCTTTCCTACCCTGGGACAGTTTCTAATGGGCTCAGTATGTTTCCATGGAGAAACTTTTGTATCCACCTTAAGTATATCTAGGCTCAATAGCTACATAAAACTTGACTTAAAACTTGGTTTTGTATCGAATGGCAGAGAAACACTTAAAGAAATGTTCAACATCCTTAGTCTTCACGGAAATGCAAATCAAAGCAACCCTGAGATTTCACCTTACACCAATAAGAATGGCTAAGATCAAAAACTCAACTGACAACAATGCTGGAGAGGCTGTGGAGAAAGGGGAACCCTCCTCCATTGCTGGTGGGAATGTGAACTTGTACAACCACTCTGGAAATCAATCTGGTGCTTTCTCAGTTAGGAATAATGCTTCCTCAAGATCCAGCTATACCACTGCTAGGTATATATCCAAACTTTGCTCAAGTACACAAAAGGGATACTTGCTCAATCATGTTTATAGCAGCTTTATTTGTAATAGCCAGAAGCTGGAAACAGGCCAGATGCCCCTCAACGGAGGAATGGATACAGAAATTGTGGTACATCTACACAATGAAATATTACTCAGCAATAAAAACAAGGAAATCATGAAATTTGCAGGTAAATCGTGGGAACTGAAAAAGTATATCCTGAGTGAGGTAACCCAGAAGCAGAAAGACACACATGGTATATACTCACTCACGAGTGGATATTAGACATACAATATAGGATAAACATACTAAAATCTATACACCTAAGGAAGCTAATCAAGAAGGAGGACCCTAGGGAAGTTGCTCAATCCCCATTTAGAAAGGCAAAGAGGATGGACATCAGAGGAGGGAGAAAACAAGGAACAGGACAGGAGCCTACCACAGAGGGCCTCTGAAAGGCTCTACCCTGGCCCCTGAAAGGCTCTACCCTTCAGGGTATGGAGGCAGATGCTGAGACTCATAACCGAACTTTGTGCAGAGTGCAGGGAATCTTATGAAAGAAGTGGGAGATAGTAAGACCTGGAGAAGACAGGAGCGCCACAAGGAGAGCAACAGATCCAAAAAGTCTGGGCACAGGTGTTTTATCTGAGACTGATACTCCAGCCAAGGACCACTCATGGAGATGACCTGGAACCCCTGCACAGAGGTAGCCCATAGCAGCTCAGTGTCCAAGTGGGTTCATAGTAATAGCGACAGGGACTGTCTCTGACAGGAACTGATTGCCCTGCTCTTTGATCACCTCCCCCTGAGCGGGAGCAGCCCTACCAGGCCACAGAAGAAGACAATGCAGCCACTCCTGATGAGACCTGATAGATTAGGATCAGAAAAAAGGGGAGGAGGACCTCCCTTATCAGTGGGCTGGAGGAGGGGCAAAGGTAGGGATTAGGGAGGGAGCGTAGGATTGGAAGGGGAGGAGGGAGAGAGCTACAGGGGAGATACAAAATGAATAAACTGTAATTAATGGAAAAAAACTGGAGCCAGCTGACCATGAAAACATCTGAAACCTTGGTCCAAATAAATTTTTAAACTTAAAAAAAAAAAAAACAAAACTGCTTTTGAACATGTGGTATAGAAATGATCTGGTGTTTTTGCTGCCTTCTGATCACTCTCCAACATGAGCAAAAGAAAGAAATTAGACTCCTCTGCTCTAACCAGGCTCAGGAAGTGATTCCAAAGAGTGGGTAAACAGTTCCATAGCTCCACATTGTAGGGAATAACAATGATCAAGAGAAGCAAGTTTGTTGGATATATTGGCTTGAAACCTTCATGCTAATACATATTGTTCTGAGTGTCCCAGTGATGATTTCTAAGTAATAAGAGCATCCATCTCTCAGCTTTTCCCAGTGAAAATACTCCTTAAAAGCAAAGGGCATTTCAATAGGGTTTTCAATAGCTCCTGTATTTTTTTTTTTTGAATTTATTTTTTTTTTCAATGCAGTTTATTCAGGAACATTGAACAATCCTCGGACCCCGGGGAAAGCCAGCCCACAGCTTAAATAGCTTCTGGGTAGCCAACCCAGGCGTGCCACGGGGGCAATGCAGATAGGTCCACCTACATGGAAGCAAGCCAGATCCTCGGCCTTAGCCAAATGTGGAGTTGTTTGTGACAGAGAGCACTCACCATCGGGAAGGTGGAAGGCAGAAACCAGCTCCATCTTTAAGGCATAGCATTCCGCAGCTCTCTACAGTTCCCCCTTTTTGTTTTAGACGCATCAGGCAAGAGTAGAGGTCTGATCTCTGATATTAGAAATAAATTGGGACTTTGTACAGATGTTCATTTAGGTGTCATCCACCCAAAGAGCATCAGACCCGTCCAATACCTTTTCTCAAACTCAGAAGGATATGTTTGGATGATGATTCAACTCTTCAGGAAAAAGCAACTGTATGCCATTCTTTTCTGAGTTTTCTAAGTAACAGGGCTTTAGATAACAGGCTATGAGGTCAGAAAGAATTCAATTCCAGTCCAAGCATAGTCCCTGTTTACTTTATGGCTCTACATATATATTTAGGTATTTCTGTGGCTCAGTTTATTCATCTGTAGACTGGAGTGAATGTAGTATTATCTTGAATGCTAGGAATGGCATAGAGATACCACATACTGCAGGAGGAATTCTTCCTTTTTAAAATTTTGATTCATATTCTTTTTGATAAATTTGAAATTATTTTAACAAATCAAGTAATTTCTATTTTTAAGACTCATTCAAATGTTATTGCATTGTTTCAATTGTCACTTTTTGATTTGAATAAAATGTGCTATTAAGTGATAAAAATTGATAAAACAAATTGAGCATTTAGAAAATTACCTGAGAATAAAATTATGTATTTATATGAAGAGTCCTAACTTGAATAGTATCTTTTTTGTTTCTGTTTATTTTTGAGATTGTATTTTAATTACAACACTTCTTCCTTTCTTTCCTCTCATGAAACTCTCCCATATACTCTTCTTCATTATCTATCACAGAGCCTCCTTTTCTCATCAATTGTTATTGCATGCATTAATGTATTTGTATAAATATATGTTACCAAATATAACTTGTTGAGCCCATATAATGTTGCCTGTAGATATGTTTTCCAGGAATTCTTTTTTTCCCAAGCCTAACTTATCCAGCTTTATTAAAGATACTTTCCATAAAAAATCATGGTATTTCAGGCAGGACATGGGCAGACAATCATTAACAGTATACAAGAACTTCCAAACTTCCTTCTTGTATAGACTACCAAAATCAGAAAACCACTATAAAACCCAATAAAATCATCATTCAATGCTTTAAAAAGGGGGAAGTAGCTTAGAGTGAGGATTGACATTTCACATTAAGGATGTCATTTAACAACTTTTCACAAGCTGACCCTGATTCTCGGGAAATGAAATAAAAATGGCAGAATTATCAATCTGAAGATCCACATTTTTTTTTTAACAAAAAGAATCACTACTTTTCTGAGGACACTCAGGAATTCTTAAAGAATACAATATACTCCCACCCAGTTCTAGAAGAGAGAAGTGTAAAATCCAGCTGTTGGCAAGTTTGTCTTCCAAGGGAAAATGAGGCAAGGATCTGCTCAAGGTCCACCTTGTCCTCCTTTCAGATATGCCTATTGTAAAATTCTCAAATTTTTAAAAGGACAGTAATCCTGTTAAATTAATGCCTATTTGACAGTCTGAATTTTATCTTGATTACCTTTTGCATTATTTACTTTTTCATTGCTTCAAGAAAACACAGGAGAAAAGCAGCTTAAGGAAAGCAGGGTTGATTTGAACTCATAGTCTGAGGTTACAGTCTAGCATGGCAGTGAAAGCATGCAAGGTAGCAGGAACATAAAACAGATAATCCATAGGCAGAGTTAAGGCTGCTGCTTAAGTAGCTTTTGCTTTCATATGCCTAGGATCCTATTTTTGCTGCCTGCATTTAGGGAGAAGGGTCTCCCCACCAAAGCTAACCTAATCACGATAATCATTTTCTCATAGATGTGTCCAGCAATTCGTCTCCAAGATAATTCTAAAGTCTATCAAGTTAATAACATTATTCATCACACCTCTATAAAGACTGTCTCCAAATGAGGTCATATTTGGAGGTATTAAAAGTTAACTTTGTAAAATACGAATGAATTGGCAAAATTCAATATATCACAAGTCATGCACTGGTGATTGTTTTTCAGCATGTGATGAGCTAATCTATGCAAATCCCTTAGCCCAATGTTTGGTTGATTTAAGCACTCAAACATAGGTAAATAGCATCAGGCACTGTGAGTATTTCTGCTTCCTGGTTTTTTTTTTTATTTATTACAATTTATTAGCTTTATATCCTGGCTGTAGCCCCCTCCATTTCCTCCCAGTCCCACCTACCCTCCCTCTTCTCTCTCTATGCCTATTCCCTAGTCTACTGATACGGGAGGATGTCCACCCCTTCTATCTGACCCTAGCTATCAGGTCTCATCAGGGCTGGCTGTATCATCTCTCTCTGTGACCTGGCATGGCTGAACCCCCCAGGAGTTGCTGATCAAAGAGCCTGCCAAGGAGTTCATGTCAGAGACAGCCCCTGCCTCCCTTACTAGGGAAACCACTTGGAAACACAGCAGAGGATTTAGGTCCTCTCTCTCTTTTTTTATTAAATTTTTTCTTTTTTATATTAATTACAGTTTATTTACTTTGTATCTCAGCTCTAGCCCCTCCCTCATTACCTCCCAATTCCACCCCTCCCTCTCTAATCTCCTTTCTGCCCCTCTCTAAGTTCACTGGTAGGGGAGGTCTTCCTCCCCTTCCATCTGACCCTAGCCTATCAGGTCTCATCAGGACTGGCTGCAATGTCCTCCTCTGTGGCCTAGCAGGGCTGCTCATCTCTGGGGGGGGGAGGAGAGGGAGGTCAAAGAGGCAGCCACCGTGTTCATGTAAGAGACAGTCCCTCTTCCCATTACTAAGAAACCCACTTAGACACTCAGTTGTCATGGGCTACATCTGTGCAGGGGTTCTAGCTTATATCTATGCATGGTCCTTGGTTGGAGAAACAGTCTCAGAAAAGATCTCTGTGCTCAGATCTATTTGGTCCTTGTGGAGCTCCTGTCCTCTCCAGGTCTTACTAAATCTCCCTTCTTTCATAAGATTCCTTGCACTCTGCCGGACAGTTGGCCATAAGTCTCAGCATCTGCTTTGATAGTTTGCAGGGCAGAGCCTTTCAGAGGTCCTCTGTGGCAGGTTCCTAACTTGTTTCCTGTTTTCTTCCTCTTAATAAACTTTTTAAAAGAAAATAAATAAAGGGCTTGGGATTGAATAAAGTTTTCAGAAAAAGAAATATAAACAGCAAAAACAATTTTTTGGAAGTGTTCACTATCCTTAGCCATAAAGAATATGCAAATTTGAATTGCTATGAGATTTCATCTTATCCTACCCAGAGCCGCTAAGATTAAGAAAACTGACAATGAATTAGAGAGAGAAAGTGAGGAACAGGAAACACTCATGCACTGTTGTTTGGAATGCAAATTGTTGAGGCTCCTATGGAAGTCTGTGTGTCAGTTCCTCAAAAAACTAAAAAACAAATTTACTGTCTGACACATCTATACCGTTCTTGACCATATCGGCTATGTTCTATGCTACTCTATTCAGTTAGGAAATGGAAGCACCCTAGCTATCCAAAAACTAACACGTATTTAATTCAAGTGTGGAATGTATACGCAGTGCAATTTTACTTTACTTCTAAGAAATGAAAATTGTGGGTAAATGGATCTAGAAAACATTTTAGAGAGTGAGGTAACCCAAACCCAGAAAGACAAATGGTACATGTTCTCACTCATCTATGGATCTTAGCATCAAAACCTTTGGATTTATGTGTTTAATGTGTAACACCTGAAGAATCTAGAAAACTAGAGAGGGACCATTGCTGGAGAAGTGGAAGAAAGATCTTAAAGTACGGGAATTAGAGCATAGTGATATGAAGACCAAAAAGAGAATAATTAGGAAGGATATATAAGTAGGAAGAGGGATGGAGGGTAGGGCAGAGGAGAGACTGTGGAAGGGATAACTAGTATCCTCTAGCATTGTTGGTCAGAGGTGTCCCAGAGACCACCCCCCCAAAAAAAACTAAAAAGAAAGAGGAGAAAAAGAGAGAGAGAACTCAGAAAAGAACTTAGAATTCAAAGTAAATAGCATAACCAACTCAGAATGAGAGATAGAGTCTGTTCTGTGTACATTTTATTTTCTGATATATTTCTACTAATATAAAAATTTTCTTCTAATACTTTCAAAGTTAAATTTTCAAGAGGCCATAAGATATTTTAATGTCATATATATGAATTTAAATATATATGTTCATAAATAAAAAATACATGACCTGATTATTAAAAAAAAAACACTAGATAGAAGTTCTCATACATGTGCTTAAGCAGAAAAGAGTCCAGGGAAAAGAGTAAAATGTTAAGAATATAACCAGCTTTAATTCTATGATTGAGAAAGAACAGACCAGAAAGCTATGAGTGAAGACACCTGCCTTCTAGACTTGACCTGCTACAACCCATAACCTTGTGGAAATCATTTCCCCTCTCCAAGTTGCAATTTTAAAGAGAAAAAAAATGGCTTTACACAACAGAATGTTAAGTAATACACTGAAAACTATTTGTAGTGCTTATGAGAACTGAAGGCCTTGCAGTAAAATTTCTTTTTCGGTAACCTCTATGTATGATAAAAATCAGTGTTCCAGAGAGATAAGATGAGATGCAAATCAATTGACAGAGCACTTTGCCAGTATATGTGAGGCCCTGGGTTCAATCCCTAGTACAGTAAATAAAGTAAAATAAAATAAATACAGAAAGATATATGCTGGTAAAAATTACTGCCAACTACCATTTTCTTTCACGTGGTAGACCTTTTCTCCTTTCTTCCTAAATGTCTTACCTTAGCAAATGGCCCTACCAATAACGCAAAAAATATATTTTACTCTTTTCACCATTATAACCTCCTCAAACAGTCAACTGGAAATTCCTAAAAAATATGTTTCCTGTTTCTCACGTCCATTTACTCTTACAAAATTCTACTGTCACCAACTTTACTACGAGCTCTACCATAAAGAATGTGGCTATAGCCTTCTGTCAATGCCCACCATTTCATTTCCAGTCTTTCTGTAACAGTTCAAGAGCTACTGTAAGGATATACTAACAGAGGATTGATTCTAGCTGCACAGATTATGTTCGACAGGCACACATGACAAACTGTGGATGCTCAAGTTCCTAATACAAAAAAGGTTATAGGATTTGCATAGAGCCTCTATTCTTTAAATCACTGTAATTGATTCTGTACAGTAAACACATTGTAAATCTTACATGACTAATTACAATGTATTGTTTACGACATAATATCATGAAAAATTCTGTACAGGCTTAGTAGATATAATATTTATTTTTGCATAAAACTTTTATTCTTTGGGAATTATATACAATGTATTTTGAATGTATAAAGCTCTACTTCTCCCCTTAACTTGTCTTAGAACCACTCTATACCTCCCCATGCCTCCCAACTTTGTGTCCTTGTATTCTTTTAGTAATCTACACAATTTTTCTTTTTAATTATTTTTGATCCAAGGCTTATTAAATCCATGGATATGCAGGACAGACAAGAAAAATACATTTCATATGATATTAATACATCATACAATGTTCTGTGAAATTTATATATTTTTAAAGAATTGTGCAGCCTCTGTGCCCTCTATTCTCCAGCCCACAACTCTTACTGTATTCCCAGAGGCCTGTTATAATCCTGGATAGACAGGCTCACCTATCTATCTATCCCTACACCCTAACTCCTTGCCTGTTGGGTCCCCTAGACAAGCCCAGCAGCAATGAGCTTCAACGTGTCCCCTGTGCATTCCATTGTTGTTGTAAGAAGAAAGCCCTGGTAGAACTCTCAGCTACATCGCCAACACCATGTGTGCCTGTACATAGTCATTTTTCCTACCAAGGGGGAAAATGTAATAAACCTCTGAAGCTATAAGCCACCTCAAATTAAATGTTTTTCTTTATTAAAAAAAAGAAAAGAAAAAGAAAGTCCCAATTGTTCAATTTTGCCAAATAAAGCTCAAGAACCTGGGGTGAAAATAGGCTAGCTCAGAAATTCAGAGAAAACACCCAGTTCACCTTCCTACTCTACTGATGTCGACATCACAGAAGATAAAACCTTCCTACTCTACTGATGTCAATATCACAAAAGGAAAAAGTGCTTACTACACAGCTCACATCCCAGAAGGAAAAAGAAAAAAGCCAAAAGCTTGCTAACTTGAGTGATGGTCCAGGAGGAAACGATCTGCTAGGTCACCCAACAACCTGGGAGGAAAAAGCCAACAGCTAAAAGCCAAAGGGCCAAAAGACAAAATCTCATAGCTTTTTGGCTCAAAAAGCCAAAAGCCTAAGGACAAAAGCTGTTTCTTCTCCACACTGTTTTCAATACCTTCATCAAAGTCCCTCTTTTCTGTTAAATCCTTATTAGCTAGTTACTTGCTCCACCTCTTGACCTAAGGTCAACATTATTAAATTTTGCGAACAGAAAGTGCTTGGATTAAAGGTTGTGTGCTAGGGCTGAGCCATACCATAACAACCTGTTTACAATGAACAGAAAGTTCTTGGATTAAAAGTGTGTGTTAGGGCTGAGCCACACAAAACAAGAAACAGGTTATTACAGTTTACAGTCTCAACCTTCACAGTGGGATCACATATCCTGCAACACTCCATTTCCCGGCCCACAGCTCTACCTGCATTCCTAGAGGCCTACTGCCATCAGGGACTACTAGGTAAGAACCTGCTCCCCAAATTTCCTGCTAGGTCCCTTAATGCCCTACCAACAGCTGTAACAGTATGTGCTTCCCTGAATTCCATTTTCTGACCCACACCTCTGCATGTATTACCAAGGTCTGCCAACACCAGGAACAACCAGAGGGCTGAAGGCCAGCATAAGAACACAATCAATAAGAGCCAGGGCAATATGGCACCACCAGAGCCAAGCAATCTTACTACAGCAAGCCCAAGATATACTAGCACAACTGAAGTACAAGAAAATACCTTAAATCCAATCTTATGAAGATGACAGAGACTTTTAAAGAGGAAATGAATAAATTATTTAAAGTAATACAGGACACTACAATCAAATGGTGAAGGAAATGAATAATGTTCAAGACCTGAAAATTAAAAGGAAAAAAAAAAAAACAAAACCAAAAAAACACAAACTGAAGGAGATAGAAAACCTAGGAAAGAAAACAGAATGTAATCACTACCAATAGAATAGAAGTGAAAGACAAAATTTCAGGTATAAAATATACCATAGAAGAAATTGATACATTAGTCAAAGAAAATGTTAAATCTAAGAAGTTTCTAACACAAAACATCAAGAAGATTTGGGACACTATGAGAAGATTAAAACTAAGAATAATAGAAATAGAAGAAGGAGAAAATTCCCAGCCCAGAAAATACTTTCAACAAAATCATAGAAGAAAATTTCCCTTACCTAAAGAAAGAAATGCCTATAAATGTACAAGAAGATGACAGAGACTTTTACAGATTATCAAATGTACAGATTATCAAATAGATTGAATCAAAAAGGAGAATTTTTCTGCCATATACTAAACAAAACACTAAATGTACAGAACAAAGAAAAAAAATATTAAAAGCCACAAGAGAAAAAAGGCCAAGTAACATATAAAGTCAGGTCTATTATAATTAAACAAGATTTCCCAACAGAGAATTTAAAAGCCAGAAGAGCATGGGCATATATCTTGCAGTCCATAAGACACCACAGATGCCAACCAAGATGATTATGCAAAGCAAAACTTTCAATCACCATAGATGGAAAAAGCAAGATATTGCATTCCAAACCCAAATTTAAACAATATCCTTCCACAAATCGGGAGGATAATAGAAGAAAAACTCCAACATAAGGAGGTTAACTACACCATGAAAACATAGGAAAAAAATAATTTCACACCAGCAAAACCAAAAGAAGGGAATCACACACACACAACCATCACCAATATCAAAATGACAGGAACTAACAATCATTGGTCATTAATATCTCTCAACATCTATAGACTCAATTCCCCCAATAAAAAGACACAAGCTAAAAGAATGAATGAAAAAAACAAGATCCATTATTCTGCTGCATACAAAAAACATACCTTAGCGACAAAGGCAGATATTGTCACAGAGTAAAGGGCTGGGAAAAGGTTTTCCAAGCAAATGGAGACAAGAAGCAAGCTGGAGTATCTATTTTAATATCTAATAAAATAGATTTTCAAGAAAATTTTATCAAAAAACATGGGAAAGAACACTTCATACTCATCAAAGAAAAAAAAATCTAGTTGACATATCAGTTCTGAACATCTATGCGCCAAATAAAAAAACCCGCATTTGTAAAAGAAGCATTACAAAAACTTCAATCAGACATCAATACCCATACAGTAATAGTGGAAGACTTCAACACCCTGCTCTCACCAATGGACAAGTCATTGAGACGGAAAGTAAACAGAAAAATAAAGAAACTAACAGATGCTATGAATCAAATACACTTAATAGATATCTACAGAACTTTTCACCCAAAAATATAAGAATATACTTTCTTCTCAGCACCTCATAGAACCTTCTCCAAAACTAACCACTCACTCACAAAGCAAATCTCAGCAGGTAAAAGAAAATTGAAATAACCCTTTGTATCTTATCAGACCACCATGGACTTCAATAACAATAGAAACAACAAAACGTTTACACATTCGTGAAAACAACTCTCTACTCAATAACCACTGGATCAGGAAAGAATTAAAGAAAGAAAATAAAGCCTTCCTAGAATTCAATGAAAATGAAAGCATAACATAGCCATATAGTTCATAAAGAAATTGGAGAGATCTCATACTAACAACTTAATAGCTCACCTGAAAGCTCTAGAACAAAAAGAAACAAACACACCTAAGAAAAGTAGACAGGAGGAAATAATAAAACTCAGGGCTGTAATCAATAAATTAGAAACAAAGAGAACAATACACAGAATTAATGAAACCAAGAGCTGGTTCTTTGAAATCAACAATATAGACAAACCTTTAGCCAAACTAACTAAAAGGCAGAGACACAGTATCCATATCAGCAAAATAAGAGAAGGAAACTAGGACAGAACAAAAAGCCAAAGACATAACAAAGAAATAACAAGGAAATGAAAAGAGGGACATAACAAAGAAATCTGAAGAATCATTAGGTATTACTTCAAAAGCCTGTACTCCACAAAACTTTAAAATCTAAATAAAATGGATGATTTTCTTGATAGATACCACATACCAAAGTTATATCAAAATCAGGTAAGCAATTTAAATAAACCTATAAACATTAAGGAAATAAAAGCAGTAATTAAAAGTCTCCCAACCAAAAGAAAAAAGAAAATAAGCCCAGGGTCAGATGGGTTTGTTGCAGAATTCTACTAGAGTATCAAAGAAAAGCTAATACTGATGCTCCTCAAACTATTCTACAAAATAGAAACAAAGATTATTGCCAAACTCATTTGATGAGACCACAGTCACCCAGATACCTAAACTACACACTCAACAAAGAAAGAGTATTTCAGACTAATTTCCATTATGAACATTGATGTAAAAATACTCAATAAAATACTTACAAACCAAATGCAAGAACTCATCAAAAACATTATCCACCATAATCAAGTAGGCTTCCTCCCAGGAATACAGGGATGGTTGAATACATGAAAATCCATCAGTGTAATCCACCATATAAACAAACTGAAAAACAGGAAAAAAAAATCTCTCATTAGATGCTGAAAAGGCCTTTGACAAAATCTCTCATTAGAAGCTGAAAAAGCCTTTGACAAAATCCAACACTCTTTCATGATAAAAAGGCATGGAGAAATCAGAGATACAAGGCACATACCTAAACACAGTAAAGACAACATACAGCAAGCCAATAGCCAACATCAAATGAAATGGAGAGACACTTAAGAGAAATTCTGCCAAAATCAGGGACAAGACAAGGCTGCCAACTCTCTCCATAGCTATTCAATACAGTACTTGAAATTTTAGCTAGATCAATAAGACAACTAAAGGAGATCGACAACATACAATTTGGAAAGAAAGAAGTCAAGATATTGCCATTTTCAGATGAAATGATAGTATACATAAGTGACCCCCAAAATTCTACCAGAGACCTCCTATAGCCTATAAACACCTTCTGCAAAGTAGCTGGATACAAAATTAACTAAAAAATAAAAATCAATAGCCCTCTTTTATGTAAATGATAAGCAGGTTGAAGAAGAAATTAGAGAAACAACATCCTTCCCAATAGCTATAAATAATATAAAATATATCTTGTTTTAACTCTAACCAAGCAAGTGAAAAACTTGTGTGAAAACTATTTCCAGTCTCCAAAGAAAGAAATTGAAGAAGATATCAGAAGATGGAAAGATCTCCCATGCTCATAGATCAGTAGGAATAACATAGTAAGCATGGCCATTTTACCAAAAACAATCCACAAATTCAATGCAGTTCCAATCAAAATTCCAACACAATTCTTTACAGACTTTGAAAGAACAGTACTCAACTTCATATGGAAAAACAAACAAAGTTTATGCAGAACTTGGGGAATCTTATAGAAGAATGGGGAGAAAAGATTGAAAGAGCTAAAGATCAGAAAGGAGAGGAGAACCTCCCCTATTAGTGGACTTGGGGAGTGGCATGCAAGCAGAGGGAGGAGGGAGGGTGGGATTGGGATGGGAGGAGGGAGGGGCTTATGGGGGGATGCAGAATGAATAAAGTGTAATTGATGAAAAATTTAAAAAAAAAATATTAATATATAATTTACGCTATGATTGTTATGTAGAACCATAATAATAACAAAATGGAAAAGATTAAAATTGCAAAAGTTACATGTGAATGTTTTAAAAAGGGAGAGGTAAATGTAATAAAAATGAAATGGGGTCCTTCAGAAATAAAAAAAAAAAAAAAAAAAAAGAAAGAGCTAAAGAGGTCAAGGACACCACAAGAAAACTTACAGAATGAACTAATCTAGGCCCATAAGGGCTCACAGGGACTGAACCATCAACCAGAGAGCATCCACGGGACAGACCTAGGGTTCCTACACTTATGTATCAGATGTACATCCTGGGCCTTATGTAGGATCTCTACCAGTAGCAAGAGGAGCTGTTTCTGACTCCATTGCCTGCCTTTAGATCCCTTTCCCCTAAATGTATGACCTTGTCTAGATTCAATAGTAGAGGATGGGAAGGCTCTTCTTCTCTGAGGAGAAAGAGGGAAAGCATGGGGGTTGAGAGAAAGGGGCTGGAAAGATAGAGGGAAAATTCCATTCAGGATGTTAGTTGATTAATGAATGAAAAAAGCAGTACATGCATCAATTATATTTGGTGTATTGTACTTAAATTACACACATATATGTCTGTCTCCCATTGAAGAGACTATTTTTTTTTCTCACAGCTTGAACTTAATTCTTGTTTTGATTTTATGTTACGTTCACTTATTTTCATGTAGAGAGGTGAGTGGGTAGGTAAGAGGATGCCTGTGTACCACAGCATGCATATGGAGGTCAGAGAATAACTTGCAAAAGTTAGGTGGAACCAGTTTCTAGCATCAAACAATTTGTACCAAACCATGGATAATCCATAGATAAGCATTAAATTAATAAATTAATCAGGCGTGGTATTTAAAAACAATAGACTTTTTAGTTAAACAAACATGGATTCAAGTTCTAGTTATGAAAGTTATTGTAAAGCAAAAATAGTACTGTCTTCAGTTGTGTATTCACTGGCCTACCCACAACACTCCAGTGGATATTTTAATCTGAAGGCAACACAGGACTTGGTCAAATCCAGAAGGCCACAAACAAAACAAAAGACATGAATGTAGAAAAAAGAATAAGAGGCTAGTAGGGGGTGAGCAAGGCAGAGAGGGAGATGAGAGAAGATGCAGATGTGAGCAATTATAACACATTAGATATCTATCTGAAACTGTCAAAGAACAAATTTAGCAAATACAAAAGAAATGGAATCATCTCTTATAAACTATTTTTTTTCACAGCTTAAAATCAGAACAGTAATTGTACATGTCCTACTTAATAGAGTGCCTGTAGCAAGATTGTTAAATGAATATTTCAGTAGCAAATTCCTCAAATCTCACTTATTGTTTTTTATACTGAAAACAAAAAATGATAATAATGTTATTGATAAAAAGAAAGGTATCTACAAACCACTTGGCCTCTCTGAACCTGTTTTCTCATCTAGGAACTAGAATAGCAATGCCTTCCTCCTTGGGTGAAAGGTAGTAAATGTAAAACTAATCAGTGATTTCAAAAACTTCCCACACATATGCATATAAGATCTTAAATATGAACACATCAATAGTAGAGCCTAAAGCATGAGAATTGTCAAACACATGGAAATTTCTCTTTGACAGTGATCCACTATGATTCCACTTGAAGATGAGGCTTCTGACACTCCCCCACCTTGTGACAAGTATCTGATGAATGACCAATCAGTTCTGCCTAAGCATCCAATGGTTTTTATGTGCCAGTCCCATACCTGAATGACTCGATTGCTTACAGAATGCATATTATCTTTCCAACTATTCTATTTGCAACTGAAATTTATCAAGCACATTAAGCCAGTCTTTACTGCTAGGTTTGAGGTTCAGGAAAGCCCTATAGCTTATCTAAGATGATAGTCAAGGCTAGAAAACCAAACATACCAATTGCTTGGGAGAGTTCCAAGCTATGTGTGAGGCCCCCACATAGTTATTAACAGCTTCCTATGTTACTTTCGAATCAATCATGATTTAGGCAGTCCATTATGTGGTCATTCTAGTCAAGGATATGCTTCTTGTTTTCAACATGGAGAAGAAAAAAATCCCAAGTGAAAACCATCTTAATGGTTTTTCAACAGTAATATCTCTGCTTGGGCGAGGAAAGGACTTAAGTTATGTTTCTCCCCTTTCTCCCCTTTCTCCCCCTTTTCTCCCTTCTCCTCCTTCTCCTCCTTCTCCCCTTCTCCCCCTTCTCCCCCTGTATGTGGTTCCACACAACACAGAGGAGCAAACTACTGGGAAAATTAAGAGTGGTACCAACACTCTCTACTCATGGCCTCTAGGTTCATTTCCATGAGGAGCTAGTCTGCTTCAGCATCTGCTCCTGCAATTGTGTAAGCGTGATGTCTTACTGGACTCAGAGACCATTTTGCCTGTAACTCTTCCACAGCCCTCTTTTTGGGCACATGTCAGGTCAATGCCTGCAGCCACAGTATAGACAGATGGTTCCCAACCACAGGCCTTTCCTAGACTGCAAGTTTAAGGAAGTCACTTTATTCTACAGTAATGTCTTTAACCTACATGCCACCTTTTAGGCAAGGATCTTATTGCCGCTAGCATCCCTTTTGGTTTTATAGGGCCACAGATGAGAGCAAAAGGCCACAAATGACCATAATGAAGATGGATGAGCTTGGCTTTGCCAAGATTTTTTAATTATTTATTTTTTATTAATTACAGATTATTACTTTGTATCCCAATTGTAACTCCCTCCCTCATCCCCTCCCACCTTCCCTCCCACTTCTCCTCCCATGACCCTCCCCAAGTCCACTGATGGGGGAGGTCCTTCTCCCCTTCCATCTGACCCTAGCCTATCAGGTCTCATCAGGACTGACTACATTGTCTTCCTCTGTGGCCTGGCAAAGCTGCTCCCCCCTAAGGGGGAGGTGATCAAAGAGCCAGCCACTGAGTTCATATCAGAGACAGTCCCTGTTCCCATTACTAGGGAACCCACTTGAAGCCTGAGCTGCCATGGGCTACATCTGCGCTCTACATCTGGGTTCTAGGTAATCTCCATGCATGGTCCTTGGTTGGAGTGTCTGTGTCAGAAAAGACCCCTGTGTCCACATTTTTTTGGTTCTGTTCCTCTCCTTGTAGAGCTCCTGTCCTCTCCAGGTCTTTCTATCTCTCCCTTCTTTCATAAGATTCCCTGCACTCTGAACAAAGTTTGGCTATGAGTTTCAGCACCTGTTTTGATACCCTGCAGGGTAGAGTCTTTCAGTGGCCCTCTGTGGTAGGCTTCTGTCCTGTTCTCTGTTTTCTCCCTCTCCTTATGTCCATCCCCTTTGCCTTTGTGAATGAGGATTGGTCATCTTACCCATGGTCCTCTTCTTGATTAGCTTCTTTAGGTGCACAGATTTTAGTATGATTATCCTATATTGTATGTCTAATATACACTTATGAGTGAATATATACCATGTGTGTCTTTCTGCTTCTGGGTTACCTCACTCAAGATAACCTTTTCTAATTCCCACCATTAGCTGGCAAATTTCATGATTTCCTTGTTTTTAATTGTTAAGAAGTATTCCATTGTGTAAATGTACCACAATTTCTGCATCCATTCCTCAACTGAGGGATACCTGGGTTGTTTTCTGCTTCTGGCTATTACAAATAAAACTGTTACAAACATGGTTGAGTAAATATCCTTGTATATTTGAACATCTTTTGGATATATGCCTAGGAGTGGTATAGGTGGATCTTGAGGTAGCACTATTCCTAATTGTCTGAGAAAGCACCAGATTGATTTCCAAAGCAGTTTACAAGTTTATATTCCTACCAGAAATAGAGGAAGGTTCCCCTTTCTCCACATCCTCTCCAGCATGTGTTGTCACTTGAGTTTTTGGTCTTAGTCATTCTGATGGGTATAAGGTGAAATCTCAGGGTAGTTTTGATGTGCATTTCCCTGATAGCTAACGATGTTGAGCATTTCCTTAAGTGTTTCTCTGCCATTCGATATTCCCCTATTGAGAATTCTCTGTTTAGCTCTGTACCCCATTTTTTAAATCATATTACTTGATTTGTTGCTGTTTAACTTCCTGAGTTCTTTATGTATTCTGGATATTAGCCTTCTGTCAGACATAGGGTTGGTGAAGATCCTTTCTCAATCTATAGGCTGTCGTTTTGTTCTGATGACAGTGTCCTTTGTTTTACAGAAGCTTTTCAGTTTCATGAGCTCCCATTTATTGATTGTTGGTCTTAGGGTTTGTGCTGTTGGTATTCTGTTCAGGAAGTTGTCTCCTGTACCAATGAGTTCAAGGCTCTTCCCCACTTTTTCTTGCTAAGTTTTTGATAAGATGCATTTAAAAAGTGTTCTATTAGTCACCTTAGATCATCAAAATTTGCATGTATTGATTTAGTTCCTCTAAAAAAAATCACAATTGTGAATTGGAGGTAAAACCTCCTATCAGCTAGCCCCAATGAAAGGAAAGAGAATTGTGTCATTGTTTGTGGGGATCCCAACCATCATGTCTACAACGTCCACCAAGGAACAGAAGACAGAATTAGAAATTATGGCTTTTGCTCTATAAATCGTATGTCCCCATTGTATAAAGCACAGCACAAACATATGTTGGAATAACTTATCCAGAACAGTGAAAGGTTATACTTATTCACTGAATCCATAGATTACCTATAGTGGACACCAAGGGATTGATAACCATGATGAGTACTGTCTCTGCCTTTCTAGGACTTAAAGGTGATAAAGAGATAAAGAGAGAGAGATCAAAGCTATTATATTAAAAAAAACTTTTGTTAGAAGAGTGACTGCAAAAGGACTATATAAAGAGGGGTCTTCACATAGTCTGAGATGTGAAGAGGGAATTGAAGGGAGTAATTCTTAGAGTGAGTGGAAGCAAACTTGCCAACCAGAAACATGAATAGATCTTCACAGGTACATCCAGATACGAGCTGGATTTTCTGTCTCATTTGAAGAGCTACATGTCTGGAGGTGCTTTTTGTGTTTTAACTGTTGTCCTTGGTTCTGTATGGAGTGCCAAGGACACTGATGAAGACAGAAGGCATGTTGTGTCTCTTCTCCTGTAGGCAGAATACAAAAAATAAAAAAAAAAAAAATTCTGTATCTTTCTACTTTCGTTTGACATCGTTTTAAGATTTTCCCACATGACAATACATCTATGGTTCATTTATGCTATTATTTTGACTTCACAATTGTATGAAATACATAACTAGCATTCTACAAATGCTGGAATTCCATTGCCTTACAAAATTTCTGTGGGTTCTAAGGAAAGAGGCCATTGTCAGTAGGAACAGAATCAACAGAGGCATGAAAATTAGATAGCCTTAAAAGTATTCCAGGGAATGGACCTGAATAACCCAGAGACCAGGAATATATGGTAGAAAGATCAAAAGGAGAACTGAGAACAGGCAAATGCAGGTTTTGTGGAGACAAGGCAGGACCATGGGAATAAACTTTGAGACTGCTCAAATCCAACAGTGTTTCCCCTCCCTCTCTAATTTGAAAACTCCTGCAAGGTTCTAATGAGACTCTGCCAATCAAATCCCAGTGCTGAGGCCAACCAATCATGTGTGATTTTCAATCCTGAGAAGTAGTTTTTCTTTTAAATGAAAAATATTAAAAAGTATTATCTAATTTTTTACCAATTCATTTTAAATTCTCTGTAACTCATCTTTTTTCAGTGATATATATGATGACATTTGGTGTTTTATAGTGGTGCATAAAATAATATAATTATGAATGTGTCATCTGCAGAACAAAGTCAGTATCTTGGGAAAAACTTGCTATCATAATTGGCTGCAATAACTATCCTGAGTTTAAGGATCTGAAATGTATGATTGCTATGCACAAAAGAGAAATAAAATATTGAAGAAAAAAAATAAAAACCAAGGACTTCAACGCTAAACTAAATAGCTTTTCTCCATGGCTTCAGTAACTGAATACTCTCCTCTGAGTTTGCCCCTGTTCAACCTCTGCTAGAAAATAATTATCACCTAGAATGGTGCTAGACACTGATAGAGAACCAAGGCACCCCCAAAGGACAGTAGTACAATGCCATGGCAAGAATCCTGCCTGGATTATTGGGAAAGATTTTTCAGTGCGACTACTTCCTGTCCAGAGAGAAGAGAGTTTTGTTTGTATGGTGCCACTGAGTTGAAGCCTCAGCCAAGGAATCTATTTTTAATGCCTTATTTCAATGACAGTAATTTCTTCTGGCTTAAAAGTAAGCTACAGCTCTGCATTTTATCCTTGTATCTCCCTTCTCCCACACCCCACAGAGAACCAGCCAGCTTTCTGAGAAAATAAATGACAAGTCCTGACATTTGAGTCTAAACTGGTTTCTTTGTTTATTTTTGTTGTTGTTGTTGTTGTTGTTCTTTGGTCATCCAAGTGGAACTGCTAGATAGATACCATGCTTTCTAGATCTGTTGCTGAAGATGAGGGCTGAGACAGAGATTTTGGACTCATCTCAAGCTCAAACTGCTAGGATATGCATGCCAGGAAAAAGTCCCAAATGTTGAGTTTGAGTGATTGAATGGATAGTGGTGCTTTCACTCTGATACAAAGCATAGGAGAGACAGCTTTCAAACAAAGTGGTGGGTATGTTGAGCTATAGTGCCCACAAAACATCCAGAGGAAATTGCTAAATGAGAAATTTCCTATATAGGTTTGGAATTCCAGAGATCTTAGTAGAGGATAAAGCCCTAAGAACAAAGACTATTTACTAAATTAATCAAGGAAAAAAAAAAAAAGAGTAAGATAGGGCAAGGAGAGCGCCCAATCTGCCAGAATCAAATACATACTATCAAAAACACCAACATTTTCCAGGTCTTGGTGCTCTTCTAATTTCAAACTTTTAGATTTATTGTTTGCATACTCATAGGAGCTGACTGAACCAGACTTTAAAGGCCAGCTGATTCATATTATTAAAGTAAAATATTCAGACATTGGAGTCAGAATGCCTTTTGGACCTTAAACTGGAAGCGTGTCTATCCACATGGTCATCTGTAACATGGACAAGGCAGTCTTCACAGTGTCTTACTGAGAATTAAACAACTCAGTACTTGGAAAGTGATTAAAACATGTCTGACACACACATATTCAAACACTACAGAAGGCTTATTAGGATATAGGATATAAGAATCAGATATAAGAATAAGTTGGGGGAGTTTCTGGTTTATGAGATCTAGGTGGGGATTGGGTACCAGTGTTTATCTAAAACTTTGCTACTCTGATGTGTGGCCAGAATTAAGATCTATGATCTTAATGATTGTTAAATATTTGTGAAGAATTGTGCTTTCTCAGAACAGTTACTTAAATGGGTTGCATCAGTCATTTTTGTGTTCCTACATTATTGGAATCTAGGTCGATATGTGAGCATCACACCCCAGCAGGGTGTGAAAGAGCAGATCCTTATTCCTCTTTGTTAGCAGTCTCTAAAAGGCTCAAGCTCCACTAGATTCTTTCCTCCTCCCTCAGCTGCCACATCCCTACCTTTCCCAGGGGTCTTGTGCCACACCATCTGCTTCACTTGCTATTTAATCATTCGAGTATCAAAACAGCTGTAGCAATTAGCATTGGCCCAACCATCCAGAGCCTGAAAAGAAATGAAGTGAAGATGCAAAAGCCAGAATAAAAAGGCCCTTACAAATCACCTCCCCCTCCCCCCGCCAAACACACACACACCACTTCTCCAGTCCTGTTCTTCTGTTTCTTTAGGATAGAGGGGCTCTGTCCTAGGATGATGTGGAAGAGATAACGGCAATGCATGTGTAACAGAAGACAAATAAGGCCAGAAACCTTAATGAGAGGATCTTTTCAGGTTCTGTTTGGACAACAAGCATACTGAGCTTTCTCTGAAAACTTTATGACATCTGATAAGGGGAATAAAAGTACCTCTGTAAAATGTCCACATGGAAATTGAAAATAAAAAGCACAGTTGATTGTTTGTATGAATTCATCATACATATCTAAAGAAAATGTTGATGATAATGTCCAGGTACAAGAGTCATTCAGAGCTTACCTGTGGTGGTCATTATGCACCTCTATTTGGACTGCAGACTATATTTAAATGTCAGGAACCAAGATCAAATGGCTGCTTTATAACAGATAAGAGTTGATATGTTAAGTATTTCCACTGGGGCCAAATGGTAAGGCCATGTCAAATGATGACTGTAATCAACACCATGACCAAGGCCACTCTTACAAGAGAAAGTAATTAACTGGGGCCTTGTTTACAGTTTCAGAGGTTTAGTACATTCATTATCAACATGGTGGGGAGCATGGTGGCATACAAGCATACATGGTGCTGGAGAAGTAATTGAGAGTTATACATCTGGATCCACAGGCAGTAGGAAAAGACAGTGGGCCTGACTTGGGCTTTCGAAAATCTCAAAGTCCATCTCCAGTGACATACGTCATCTAAAAGAGCCACGCTAATCACACTCCAATTAGACCACACTTATTAATCTTTCTCAAATAGTGCTTCTCCCTGGTGATTCAAACATATATGCCTATGGATGTCATTCTCATTCAAACCACACAACATCTAACAGAACCATCAGAGTTGGGTTTGCTTTCCATGTTCCATACCATCTATTGTTGTAACTTTGAGAATATTGTGTTACTTCTTAGAGTCCTGGGTTCCTTTTCTAGAAAATAAAGATATTAATACTAGTATATACTACATTTGGTATTGCTGAGGCTTAAGACATAAGTTGCATCCCCTTCCTAAGGCACAGTGAACATCCAATAACATGCAAGTTATGATCAGGATTTTCATCAACCCACTCCCACTACCCCGCAGCTGTAGCAGATGGAGGAACAGATGTCTCCCTGTGTTTCTGAGGTTCTTACACATCCATGTATCTATCATAGGTCTCTCTCTTGGAGTAGACCTTGCAGTGCTGAGGGGTGCTCAGGGAGAGTCACTTGTTTTGTGATTATGGTTATTACTGTAGCTGTGATTGTTTTCAAGGTAGAACGCCTTTACCTTTTTCTACTTTTTTCTTTCTTTCCAAATGACATTTGTAGAAATTGCTTGAGGAATGCCCCATAGAAAAGGAAAAAAAAAACAATTTATTAAATTCTGTTTCAGCATCTGTTGGAATCCACACCAGTTAGTCTAAAGAATATGAAAGGGAAACCTACTAACATCTGTACATCTAAAGAAACTAATCAAGAGAGAGGACCCTGACTAAAATGTTCAATCCCCATCCCGAAAGGCAAAGAGGATGGACATCAGAAGAAGAAGAAAACAGGAAACAAGCTAGAAACCCGCCACGGAGGGCCTCTGAAAGGCTCTGCCCTGCAGACTATCAAAACAGATGCTGAGACTTATGGCCAACTGTTGGGCAGTGTGCATGGAATCTTATGTAAGAAGTGGGAAATAGTAAGATCTGGACAGGACAGGAACTCCACAAGGAGAACAAAAGAACCAGAAATTTGAACACAGGGGTCTTCCCAGAGACTCTTACTCCAACCAAGTACCCTGCACAGATGTAGCCCATGGCAGTTCAGGGTCCAAGTGGGTTCCATAGTAATGGGAAGAGGGACTGCCTCTGACATGAACTGATTGGCCTGCTCTTTGATCACCTCCCCCTGAGGGGGGAGCAACCTTACCAGGCCACAGAAGATAGCAATGCAGCCACTCCTGATGAGATCTGATAGACTAAGATCAGAAGGAAGGAGAGGAGGACCTCCCCTATCAGTGGACTTGGGGAGGGGCATGTGTGAAGAAGGGGGTGGGAGGGTGGAATCGTGAGGAGAGGAGGGAAGGGCTTATGGCGGGATACAAAGTGAATAAAGTGTAATTAATAAAAAATAAAAAGAAAAGAAAAAAAAAGAATATGAAAGGGAAAAGCATTTTTTTAATATCCCACAGCCTCTCTCCTGTGCTTTAGGACCTTATCTTATTCCATCTTCTGTTGCAATAATAATAATAATAATAATAATAATAATAATAATAATAACTGAAGTTGTAAAATTTAATTTTTACAAAGAGGTTTATTTGGATAGCTGCATCTTGTTGTCTTTCTGATGAGAACAACTACTGCATCATATAATGGAGAGGCAGAATATGCAAACAGGTACCTACAAATGAAGGTTTTATATAAGACATAGAGGGAGGTGTCAAGCTTGTTTAATATCCATTCCCTCTCCCAGTAAGTAATCCAGACTCAAGAGACCTAACTTGTTCCAAGAAACCCAATATGACCTTCAGAAACTGATTCAGTCTGTTGGGAAAACATTACTCCATTCATGAAGGTTGTGCCCTTTTAATTAATGACATCCACAAAGACCCAACTCTTGAAAATTTCATGATGAGAAATTATGCCCCAACATGAGTGTTGGTGAGGACAAACCATATTCAAGTCATAGTGAGTTTTAAACTGAATTTAACAGAATGTACTTAATGTGAAGTATTTGCCTTCTCACCGATCAAATTCAAAATCAAAACCACTTAACTAAGCCTTGCATAAATGCCTGGGATGAGAACCACCCCCTCACTTCCTTCATTGGTCCATCAAGGATTTCTTTAATCTGTTGTTGGGACTTCTCAGAAATGGCAGGACAGATTATTTATGCTAAAAAGCACTTTGTTCTGCAACTGTTTTCATTTTCCCCTTTAGAGGCAATAGCAATTGAAAAAAAAAAGTAACATCAAATTATCTCAAAATAACAAAAAAGTTAATGGCCAAACTTAAAAAAAAAAAAGAAATCACAAAACGTTCCCTTTTTCACAGAGAAAAACAAATTTATTATTTCTTTTCTTGGCATCCCAAATGCCTATACAACACTTGGAGTTAGGATATTTAATAAATATTATATAATAGAATTATAAGATGATTTTAATGAAAAAAAAAGTCCCCTCAAGTATTTCAGCTATTCTTTCTACAATAGCACCTTTCTTTTTCCATAGTTTTTTTTATAAGTGACATTTTCCAGGGAATACTGTGTTCAGAGCAGGGGATTCAAGTTCTGACTCCCCCCCTTACCATTTATGCATCTTCAGAAAGCTTATGTAACCTTCAGTTGTGATGACCAGAATGACTTAACTTATGTAAGGAACCCAGTGCACAGCAGAAGTACTTGAGAGCAGCCTCCCATGGTGAGCCTTTCATCTTAAGAATGGTAATAACAGTTTGAGCACAAAATAACACAACCCAGAAGTCCAAACTTGTTTGAGTGAATGGCCACATTATGTGCTCTTAACATTTAATAATCTTTACTCTTTGTAAACACCCCAAACTTCTTGCTTGTCGCCATGCTACCATATACCAAGTACTACCAAATACACCCTAAGACCAGTATAATTTTTTTACTTCAAAAGTTTCTAGCAGAACAACAACAAAATGTCCTAGCCTGGTGGCATATTTGCCAATCAAAAGCAATCCCTGTGCTATCTCTTAGTTATCTGTAATAAAGAGACTTTTCACAGCCATGTTATAATGATAGTCATGCTGATAGCTATAAGTTTGTAAGTAAACATCCTTTCTTAATGTTTTTCTTAAAATTTGTTTCTGACAAAGAGAAGAAATGGTGATGATGTTGATTCATTGCATGCCTTCCTCCATCCTGCCAACATTACTGAGTGCTCTTTACTGCCTTGCACATGGGAGGTATGGAATCCATTAATTGTACGCTAACTACTATTTGTACAATATTTAGCAAGCCTCTTATAGCCACTGTGTTATATTTTACAACACATATTTTCTATTGATCAACCACAACTCTACATATGTAGAAAGCCTGTTCATTGTTTTCTGGAAGCTGTGTTAAAGGAAAAGAAGGAGTTTGGTATCTGTGAAAAATGCACTTGGAGAAAACTCTGCACCTACAACATGTTTGACTGATACTTCAGCTGATAAGTTTCCATTATTATACAGGAATCGAGGCGAATTAAAGAAGGAATATGTTTTTCTCTTCCATCATTTTGCCAATCCTCATATGCACTTCACCTGTGTTTAGTATAGTATCTTCTTTTCTTCTGACAAGTGAGGCTGTGTAGAAATGTAAGGTAGGAGCAATGAAGGGAAAATCCACTGAAAATCAGAACATGCACTTAATGTACATTAATGAATAAATAAATAAATAAATAAACAAAATATGGCAAATCTATACAATGAAATATTATTCAGCCATGGAAAATTATTCTTTCTTTAAGAAATATTGTCACATATTACAAAGTAGTTGAATCTTGATGATATTGTGCTAAGTGAAATAAGCTGGTCACAAAAGACAAAGCACCTCATAATTCCATTTATGTGTTGTATCTAGAACAGTCAAGTTTACAGAGACAAAAAGAATTGTAGTTATCAGGAGCTGGGCTGAGGGAGACAACAGTTGATGCATAATAGATCTGAATTTGATTTTGCAAGATGGAAAGAGTTGTGAAAATCTCGTGCACCACTGTGTCAAAATATTTGACACTAAGAAATGATTAAATTTTGGAGCCATAATTGATTAAAATATGGGGAGATGCAAATTCTATGGGAACTAGTACACATATTGGGTGGTCTGTGTGCAGCAGTTGTAGTCATCTGCCAGGTTTCCTTTCATTTTCGATGCAGGCATTGCTCAACATGCATGCTTCTATTTCATTAGTATGCCTTCTGCATTTTCTTATTTATAATCCTGCTAGTGAGCTTTGCTTCAGGGTAGGAGACTAAGGAGTCAGAAGAGCATGAAACAACCATTTTCCCCACCAATTACCTTGCAATTGATATTTAGAAAATTTCCACTCCCTCTAAGGAATGGTACACAGTAATTTGCAGCTGCTCATCTCAACCGTATCTCCTGATTACTGGAAGCTCTGTCAAAGTCATTCCACGTGAACCTTTGGCTAAGCTCATGAATCAACTGAGTCACTTTATGCATATGAAAAGCATTTAAGATATATATTTAAAACTACAGAGCCTACCTTTAAATATCCTCATTACTGTAAACTCATCAGCAAAAATAAGAGACTCAAAGTTAAAATAAAATGACCTAACAGTACAGACTGGATGGAGATGGAGGAGTACCTTGGAGAGAACAGAAAACTCCACACTGACAAATCTTTTGTTGAACCTAGGATTTTGTTAGAGAATTTGTATTTGTTTGCTGTTTTCCAGCCCATCTGTGATGTTTTCATTTGTCAACAGTGTACATACATACAGGGCAATTAATTGTTAATTGTTTTATATATTTCCTGCCTAATTGAGGAGAGCATCAATATGGTTTTGTGACCTTGATCATTTGCATTAATAAACTCTAAATCAATCTCTCATTACTAACTTCCATAACAAAATCAATCATAATCTGCTACAAATTAAAAGACCAAAAAGCAAATAAAGTTGGGAGAGCTCAAATTATCTTTATTCTGTCCTCATAATATCCTTGCAACTCATTATTATCTTTTCTGTTTCTGCTCCATGCCTCACCCACCTCCAAATGTGAAGCCTTGAGTAACCTCATTTTTTTTTTCAGGAAATGTTTAAAAACATACCCTCAATTCTTGATCAGCCATTTGGTTATTGCAGTGACGATGATGATAATGATGACGAAATTGACAGTGGCCTCATTTTAAGTCTCTGGTATGTATTAATCATCAAACTATTTTTTTTTAAATGTTTCTTAAACTTCTTTTTTGAAAATTTCACATCTAGTTTACTCTGAATGCTCTCACCCCCATCCTAACTTATTTCTCTTCCATCCCTGTCATAGCCCACGCCTCCCTATAGGACCCTTTCCCATGTTCATGCCATCTTTTTTGTTACCCAATAATGGATTATCTTGTATCCACTGGCTTTTTCATTGGAGCCTGAGGAACTTAACGTTGGATACACAACTGAAGTGTCCCTGCCCCAAAACACCTTCAGTGGCCAATAATTCATCCGGAGTGGGTAAGGCTCCATAAGCCCTTCCCAAATCCGTGATTGTCTGTTAGAAAGCACAATCTCTATGAAGGACCAATGCAGACAATCTCAGTTGTTGTAAAATCATGTTTTCAGTGGTTGTGTCCTGTCCTGAAGCCAGTTTTTCACAGCCTTTCTCCCTAATTTCGACTTGGTTCTTTTCTTTCTGTTGTCTCCTCTGCAATATTCTCTGAGCCTTATGACAGAAATGTCCTGCTTAGGGCAGATCACTCAACTATCACTTGTTCTCAGCACCTTGAAGAGCCAGGAAGCTCTGTATTCATCACCATTGACTGCAAAGAGATTTTTAAATGAAGGATGAGAGTGTAATTTGACAACGTGTATAAACATATATTTAAAATGTAGTTTGGTGTCATGTGAGTTTAGCTAAATGACATTAATGAGCTCCTAACTAGGATCTATGACCTCCCGAGCCATGGGTCATTAACTGAGTTTACAGTACTAGCATGGATTTTCCCTTGTGGATTGGGCCTCAAATCCAACCTGAAAGCAGTCAACCAACTGCATCCATTCCAGTAATACTAGTATTGCATCAGTGAGTATATCTTGTTTTGTTTGATGGCATTGTAGTTCATAGGGTTCACAGCTAGATAAGATCATTTATGTCTTATCTCCCCTAGCAACCAGCATAGAACTTTCCAGCATTATGAATGCAGGCCAGCAGAAAGAACTTCCAGCTCAGTTCCAGCTTGATTTTTCTGTATCTGGCAACAAAGATGTGTGGTGTCTTCAGCAGGAGCACCTTATTACCCAATTCTTGTAAGAAACCAAGAAGAATAGAAATAGCTTATACTGTTTGGGGAATCTCTGGGGCCTCCACTATTCTAGGCTTAGAAAGATAAGTGCAACATGTTCTTTCTCCTGTGTGTATACTATATTTGAATCTATAAGTGTGTGTTTAACTTGAAGCACCCATAGAAGCCAAGCAACTAGACTGAGGCCATTTGGGGAGAGTGACTACCAAGAAGGTGGCTTAGTACAACATAGATGATAGGAAGGCAGAGAGGCAGAACACTAGGGGTAGGAAGGTTTAAGCAAACTAGGGCTAGTATGGAACAGGAAGGGCAAGAAGGCAGGGAGCAAAGATTAACCAAAAAGACATTGGTCTATTATAAAAGCATATGGAAATCTACTACGTTGTATACCAGTTAAAGGCAAGTTAAATAATAGGAGAGGAGTAACCCAAATGCTGTCACTGTTTCTCAGATGTTTTGGGTGCATTGTTTCTATTGTGCACAGTCTTCTTCAATACTTATAGAAAATATTCCCAAGAAAGTTCCCATTGTTAGCTTACTTCATGGAGGAAGAAAATTAATTCAGAGCCACTTGGTGAAAACATAACAGAGCTAGTACAGAACTAGATCTGTCTGTTTCTTTCTGCTCCCCTTGCCACCTTTGCAAACTATGTTTTCAGAATCAAGCAAATACCGTAAGGAACTCTGGCCATTACATTCCATATTCATACAGTGCATGGCTAAGAAGTAAACTGCAGCTCCTGTTCTTCAACCAACGACCAGAATATTTGCAATAATAAGAAGATGTAACACTGATTCTAAGGACATAAACATTGCTCCAAAATTTCTGTTTCCCCCTTTGTCAAGACTGCCTCCAAAACATGCCTCTAATTTTTTCAGGCAAATTTGTGTCCTTAGCAGACAGACACAGCTCATTTCTAAATCCAAAACATTCATTGCCAAGCATGATCACTCACCTTATTCACAAGTGTGGGCTCTAATGACTTCTAGCTGTTTGTTCAAATATAGCTTGTTCTCAGAGGACAGAGATTTTTCACCACTGAGAAGATTCAAGGGAACATGAGACAGGCTCTGAATGCAATTTAACAATTGAGTTTCTTCCTCCATCTGAACACCTAGCATCTGGCTTGTCTTTTCAAAATTTCATGGTTAACAGGAAGCAAGGAATCAAAAAGTTCCTCTATGGGCTAGAAAACAAACAAACTTTACCCTGAAAAAGCCCTCTGAATGTAATGACCAGCTACAAAATATTTACATTTTCCAGCAGATTTCCCTAGATTCTAGAAGGGAAATCAATGGAAACCAGTTGCTATTTGGCCTTTCATTTAGAGTGACCAGAAACCAACTGGCCTCCAAGGAGTTGTTCACAATGAAACAGGAAATAAACTACTTTTCACTGCAATTCTCCTTACTATTTTCTATAGTTAATTCCTAGCATAAAATTCTATTCCTATCCTTTATCTTGGGTGTCTCTGAGAAGAAAGAGCAAGCCCCTTCGCCAGGTGGCCTCTTGGAGATAAATGGGTACTAGCAAACCAACTGTCAGTTGGTTGTCCTTGTCACCACCTTTAAATGTCTATTTCAAGCTGTCTTTCCTGCTCCTCCTGATAAAACATTCTAGCATATTTACTTCCCAGGAAGTAATCATCTCAACATGAGCTTGCTGTACTGAACCACACTGCTAGGGAAAAATATGTTCCATGGATCATGCAAATAGCACATCATTTTCCTATTAATAGTAACACTTTGCATTAAAGGGTCACAAAGGACTTGGAGAGAACTTATTATTTGGGGTCTGAGGATATTGTAGCAACCTAACATCTCTGTACCAAACAGCGATGCTCTTTTCGATGGGTTTTAGGGGAAGGGAGGCAAGGGTAGAAAGTACTTCAAATGACTCAAACAAGGGATGGCCAAACTATGGAGGATCCTCTGAAAGATTCCACCCAACGGGGGATCAAAGCAGATGCTGAGACTCACAGTCAAACTTTGGGCAGAGTGCAGGGAGTCTTATACAAGAAGGGGGATGGAAGAACATGGAGAGGAGAGAGCTAAGCAATCTGAGTCCAGAGGATCCTGCAGAGACTAATGCACTAACCAAGAACCATGCAGGGAGAGGACCTAGACTTCCTGCTCAGATGTAGGCAGCTCAGTCTCCATGTGGATTCTTGAGTAAAGGGAGCAGGGGCTGCCTCTGTCATGAACTCAGTTGCCTGCTTTTGATCACTTGCCTCTGGTGATGTGGCCTTACCAGGCAACAGAGGAAGAGTAGACAGGCAGTTCTGATGAGACTTGATAAGCTAAGGACACATGGCATGGCGGCAGAGAAGGAGAATTTCCCCTTTTAGTGGACTAGGGAAAGGGGATGGGGGGGGGAGAAGGAGGGAGGGTGGGACTAGGAGGAGTTGAGGGAGGGGCGTCAATTGACATCTAAAATGAATAAATTGTGAAAAAATTAAAATTAAAGAAAAAGAAAAGAATATCCTAATGTCTGTAAAAATGCTCATTAATGAATAAAATTCATATCCCTGCATGACCTGGAAGTGGTTGATTTCTTCCCCAGGACAGCTTGTATCAGAATTTAAAGCACAGTCAAATGCAAAACACCCTTTGTTTTGCCTGTGCTTGTGAATGCACACGCCTCCAACAGTTATTCAGTCCTTCTCTTCCTCTAGCCCATTACTAACATTTGGCAACAGAAAAAGTTTGTCTATCAGGTAACCTAAGCACAAGACAATGCCCAGATCATTTTGTGAGCCACAGAAACGTTGTAATAAGAGGTGCTAGAAAGCAGTGTCCATAAACATTACCTGTACTTGCTGCCCATTCGCCCCATGAATAAGGATTCTTCTGCATCAAGAAATGGTTGGGTAATGCTAACAGGGCATAATGACCCTACATGCCTTCTGTGTTCCTTGCCATAAGTTATAGCACCTAATGTATTTTCCTTCTTCCGGCACATTGTTTTCCTCTGTAGAAACTTCTGTCTGACGGTGAGTGGGTTTCTTGGTGGGCTGTGAAGTAAATCAACTTGATAATGAGGAATGCATGATATCTATGGCTCTCTGGAGACTATCATCTTCAGATAAAACATTCTCAATTTGTCATTTTCTTCAACATGGCATGCTCTCAGTCACTGGTGAATCAGTGACCATGTACACAAGCTCTCTCAAAAGTTTGTTTGGGGCTGCTGAACTTGGTAGAAATATCAGATTTGATAAAAAGTAATTTCATTTGAGACCTGCATATCTCTTCAAAATGTCACATACTCGTTTCAACGTCTGAGTTGTAAGACATTTTCTGATGACAGCTCAAACCTTTCAGCAGTTTTTAAGTCAAGTCCTAAAAGGCACTTATAAAGCCTCCACCGGTATGCTCAGACTTGATTAGAGAATCCCTTCCCCTTTTAGGACAACTGAGAGCTATTCACCATTTAGACCAAATGCTCCTCCAGTGCAATATCCTATGTTGCTATTGTTGCAAATTCCCCATATGGCATTCCTTCAGGAGAACAGTCTAAATATCGGGTTATGTGAATACTGATGACAGGAAAATCCCTGACCCAGCTTCTGAGAACACATTATGGGTTAAAATTTTAATGATTATAAGACAAATCAGAAATACATTCCCATCCTGTAAGTTATTTAGAACCACTAGCAAGTTTATGTATGAGTTCAAAATAGTCAATGCAAACTAGATTCCCACTCTTAGCACAGCTAAGAGAAGTCTCCTCTAGCCTCAGGCCATTGCTAAGACTATTGTTCTTTGTTGATTCAGCAAGCACTTCTTTTACTTGCACAGAAAACATCTAACTACACTTTGCTGATAAAAAAAAAAAATTATTGATCAATGGAAGCCCTCCAATTGGTTCCTTTTCTTTTCTTATTTGTGGGAGAGTCCCAAATGCTTCCATAGACCAGTATAAGAAACTGACTGCAACTGTAATCACTCTTTCTCTGATGCTATCAAGCCTTTACCTTCTCCTACAGATGATAAACGACTGAGCATGGAGTCAGGCAGGGAGAATGGGGTGGCTTAGGTTATCACTACATAGCAGTTATGGTGTAAAAAATGGATAACTTAATTCGGTCTCTTGGAATAGCAATATCAATACACATTCAACCCCAAATATGAGCCCAAATGTCAAAAAACAAGAACAATTATTTCTCCTGTTCTTCAAGACAATAATGTGTTCTTTTAAAACACTGAAACTGCTTTTGTATCACCTGAGGAAAAAGCTGAGGTTGGTTTGTTCTCCACACTAACTACCTGGGACTCTTGTCACTGCCATCACCTGGATTCAAGTCCAGTTCCTCCTCTTTCTAGTTGTACCAACCAAAGACATGTCACCTTATCTCTCTAAATTGTTTCAGTCAGTTGAATACAAAAAGTCAAAGTACCATTTGTATGGGGCTACTGAGATATTTAAAAAATCAAATCAAGAAGGTGATAGGCTGACTGGACCTACCCCACACTACATTTGGATTCTAAAACATTTTGTAAATTTGAAACCATTCTCCATAAACATAAAGATCATCTAAGTTTGTATGGTTGCTAAGAGAATCTGTAAGATTTCAAAGTGCTACCTGAACAAATAAAAGTACACCTGACTTTAGATGATATATATGGTATGTAGGAGTAAATACAGTTTGCTGTATTTTCATGCTTTTAAGCATGTGTCATATGTGTAGTACCTATTAGACACAGCAGTCATTACTGCCAACCCCACCCTCAACCAGGTTGAGTAAAACTAAGTAGTTTGATACAGATCGCATCTTATTTCCTCTGGGCATCAAATGCCTCCAGTTTGACATGTAGACTTCTGAATGTACCTTCTCCTTCCCAAGAAGCCAATACATCTTTACCGACAAGTACAAGGCAAACAGAGAGAAATATGATGGAGAATGACTACTACTTGCAAACTACCAAATGACACCACTTGGCTGTTTGCCATTCAATTCCCATAACACACTTGAGGATGGAGGTGCATTTGTCTCTCCTGGGGCCCACAGATACATACTAGATGGTAATTAGCTCTCAAATCATGGCTAGACAACTTCATCCCAGCTATTGTTCATATAAGCAGTTTTGCCTAATTTCAGTACAAATAATCAAATAATAGCTTGTCACTGGGAATTCTTAAACATATTGTGTATAAGACAAAGATTTCACAAATATTCTAACTTATATTTGTATTATTGCCTCATGAAGCTGTATATTATTCTATGTTTTCCATCCTAACAACTCTAAAACAAGGTAGGTGAGACAGCAGCTACCCTCTCTCTCTCTCTCTCTCTCTCTCTCTCTCTCTCTCTCTCTTTCTAAATAATGACAATATGGCACATCATGCCCTGTCAAGGACTAGGCCTGGAACCCCCTACTGGCTCAGATACTTACATGTTAATATTTGCTTCATTACTAAAGAAGAAAAGGAGATGTAGTTAGTGTAGGTGACAAGAGGCAAGAGCTATGAGAATGATCACCAAGAGCCACCATATTCTCTGACTCACTGACATGCAGCAGCACTGCAATGGTAAGTTCCTTGATCTTTTCAGTGTGAACACAGAGCTCCCTGTGCTGCAAGAAATAGGCATTTTCTTTTGCATCCATCAAAACTACTGGCATTCACCCAAGTCCTCTTCCTCTCCAGACACTCAGTTTCTGCTGACTCTGGCCTAAAATCTAGCAGCCTATCTTCCAGAATCATACTTGCTTAACCTCTATAATGTCACATGACATCACCCAATTCCTTGGCATCAGAAAATAAGCAGGAAAATAAGAGGATCCCTTTGAACTAGACAGGGATCGTAGTAGAGGGAGGGGAACATCAACCCACCCACAAAAATGTCAACCCCAAATCTACCCTGCCTACAAGATGTGCAGGGATAAAGGCAGAGCAGAGATTGAGGGAATGCCCAACCAATGCCTGGAGCAACATGTGAGAAATCTAACAACTGGTACTATTAGCAACACTCTGCTGTGCTTGCAGACAGGAGCCTATCAAAGTTGTCCTCTGAGTGGCTCTACCCAGCAGCAGTTCCAAACAGATGCTGAGACTCACAGCCAAACATTGGGTGAAACACAGGGAGTCTTGTAAGAAGACTAACAGAGCCAACTAACCAGGGACCAGAGGAGATTGCAGAGACTGAAGCACTAACCAAGCATATGCATAGACTAGACCTAACCCCCCTACACAGATGTAGAAGATAGGAAGCTCAGGCTTCATGTGGGTTCTCTAGTAAGGGGAGCAGGAGCTGTCTCTGACATGGACTCCATTGCCAGTTTTTGATCACTCCCCCTGGCACAGCTGCCTTGCCAGACCACAGAGAAAAAGGATGTGCTCAGTACAGATGCTACTTGATGAGCTGGGAGGGCTCCCTTTTCTGAGGAATAGTGGAGAAGAGAGGGGGAAGAATGAGGGAGGGTGGAACCAGGAGCAGAGGAGGGAGGGTATGACAATTGGGGTGTAAAGTGAATAAATAAATAAATTATTTAAAAAGGATCAGTGCACAAGGAATATCATGATTCATTTGTTAGAACAATGGTGACAGCAAATAAGCGAACAATTGCATTTTCTCTCTTTTTCCCTTGAATTGCATCTCCTTGGGACCTGCCTATGCACTTATTAGTCAGAAAGCTGTTTGTTATTTTCATATCAGTGTACAGGTGACACTATGAACTTTTGCACTAGTGAGGGGTTACAAATATAGCAGAGTCATGCTACAAAAACAAAAACAAAACACTGCAAGTTATTTTCATACTCCTCAGACCACCCAATTGCTGAAAATATATGCAATGGTAAGAGCTTTTTCCCTGTTGTGTTTAGACCGATCATAATAAAAAGTCCTTAGACAAATTTGCTAATTTGCAGTCTGACAACTGCTTTGTTCCAAATGGAAGAGAGCTGTAAGTTGAAAGGAAGAGAGCACTGGAACAGAGCTGAGCACTGGAACAGAACTGAGGACTGGAGTTCATGGGTTCACTTGAGAAATTTCCCATTTTCCACCTCACAAATACAGCCACATTCTTAACCGTCGTTTCTGTATTTAAGAGTAAAGCAACAAGAGGTAGAAGAAAAGGTAGTGGGGTGAGGTAGTGGGGAGAGGAGAGAAGGGCCTCTTGTGCTTCAACAGAGCCTTAAGTTGTCTCTAAGTTGGAAAAGGTAGCTCTTTTAGTCAGGTCAAAAGGTGATCTTGCCAGATAGAAGTCACTTCAGTGGCAACTTTTACTAAGGGATGCCAGAGGTCTGTTCCAGCCAGTGAGTTCAAGCTCCTGCTCTTTGCAATGGGCTGGCTTAGCCCCCGCTTACTGCATTACAAATGGTGGTACCTATACCTCATCTGCTGTTTGCTGTCATATGATTGATACAGGTACAAATTATATAGGGAAAATATATATATAGGAAATTGTTTTCTTCTGCAGAGGACTACACTTTAAACCAGGGACTTTGTTCACTTTAGGTGAACACTGTTAGTTCACCTCTCTGCCTATAAAATGCATATATTTTAAGAGTACCATTTAGTGAGTTTTCACAAAAGCATACATTAGGGTAACTAACTCAAAGTCATACTAAGATATAAAACATTTCAAAAACTCCAGAAAGTTTTCTCATGCCTTCTGATAACAAGTACATATGTGCTTGTACATACACACACACGCCACCCTTAGAGGCAATCACTGGTCTGGCTGTTTTCATTATAACTTATATTACTTCATGGAAATGGAAAATATTGGATAATAAAGGATTGTACTCTTTTGGCCAAGACTTTTTTTTTTTCATTCCAAAGCTATTAATTTATGCACCTTTTCCTTTCTTATTAGTGAGAAGAAATTTACTCCATAACTAGAATTTGCTTGTCACATCACCAGTTGCTATTTGAGTTGTATCTGGTAGAAGAGTATTATAAAGAAAGCTGCCATGAGTATTTATTTATGAATGAATGACCTATGGCGATACCCTTCCATTTCATTTATGTGGGTAAATGCCTGGAAGTAGATTTCTGGTATATTGAATGGGTGTAAAGGTAGTTAAATGTGAAAATATCCACTTGTTTTTACCAAAATGTTTGTAAAATTTTATAATCCTATCAACAGTGTATGACCACTCTAATTACTCAACATTTATGCTATCACTTGGCTTTAACAATTTTTTTTGGCCATTTCAGTAGATGTTTATTGATATTGTAAGATTTTTGTTTGCATTTCCTTAATGACTAAGGATATTGAGCAATATTTCACAATTTCTCTTGGAAAGAATCTATTAAAAATCACATATTCAGAGGCTTCAGAGATGGCCCAGTGGTTAAGAGCTCATACTGCTCTTATAGAGGACCCGCGTTTGGCTCCCAGGAACCTGTCTAACTCTAGCTACAGTGGATCCAATAGCATCTTCTGACCTCCTATGGCACCTTCTCCACTCATGCCCCCCACACACATACAAAATTAAAAATAAAATAAATTTTAAAATAATCCTATGTTCATTTTTGTTGAGTTATAAGTGTTCTTTAATTATTCTCTATATGAATCTTTTGTTTTCTTGCTCTGTGGCTTACTTAACCATTACCTGAATGGTGACATTTGAGGAAAGAAAAACTTTGATGAAAGCAAGCATGTTAGGGTTGTTATGATGATGAGGATGATAAAATGCATAAGAAAAGAAGAAACTTACTGTGCTCATGGTTTCAGAGGGTGGAGTACATCATGGTGGAGATGCTACAATGGAGCAATGGCTCTTATCATTGTACTGTACTGGCTGCCTTTCTCTTTTCCTCCCTTTCATTCCATCTAGGCTCACATCCCAGGGTGGGGGCAGTACCACTCATAATCAAGGTTCATAGACATATCTAAAATTCCTTTACTTATCTCCTGGGCATTTCTAAATTTAAGCAAGTTGTTAGTCAAGATTACCTATCACATCTAGTTTATGATATTTGTGTTTCTTTTATAATTTTCATTTCCTTGTCTTAAGAATCCAATTCACATTTAATTCCTCATGACTCACCTGTTTAATTGCTCTTGAATTAAAGGAACCATCTTTCCTTTTGTAAATGGCCAACTCCAAGTCACCATCATCTTTTCTCATGACTCCTGCAAGAGCTCCTTCAAAGTTCAAGGTAGGACTTATAATTGATATCCCTCCACCCTTATTCCTTCTTGTCCATGCTTCAGTCTTTCTTGTTTTTCAAAGACACTACCATATAAGCAGTCAGTAAAACCTAGACATCATCTTAATCTTCGTGCTCTCCCTTACTCCCCACCTCCAACAGATCACTAGTCCTTTGAATTTAACTTCCCACCTGTCTCTCAAATGTGTGTGTTTTTCTCTGTCTTCTTTCCCACAGCCCTAGTTCAGGCTACTCCCCTACATCAGAAGCTCTCTAATTCAATCCTTGTGCCCTGATCAATTCTCCATCCAGAAGGAAGATTGACTTTTCCAATTATCCACTGGGGGAAAACAACAACAACAACAACAAAACCTCGAAATATTTAATAGTATTTAAAAACAAAAAACAAAACAAAACAGCATTTTGTGATGTCCATAGATTCTATCAGTCAAGATTTGGGGGAAGAAAAGCTCTTCTCTGCTCCTTTGGTATCTGGGTAGCTCAAAAGAGGTTTGCATAAGCTGAGAACTGGAATGGTCTGAAGGCTTCTACATTCATATCCGATAACTGTTGCAGAATGACTTAGAAGCTAGGTTTAGCTGGAACTGTCCAGCAGAGAGCCTGCCTGTATGTTACTTCTGCATTTTGTGTTTTCTGTTTACAGCAATGAGTATTCAAATAAATGCAGTGATTGGTAGATTCTCAGTGGCTCTATATGCCTACCCTTGGAAGTGGCATCATTTTTTATAAGTTAATAATCAAAAAGCTAGATACCAAACACACAAGTAGGAACAATGGCTGCCATTCCTCAATTGGAAGTGGGTCAAAGAATCATAGGTTAAAACAATAGAGTGACTATCAGCACACAAAACACATCATGAAATTACCTGGCAAAGCTTTCAGTTGCCTTAGCAGTGACTTTTCCATGGGACCACTCCCTTCATAGAAAGGCAGTCCAACCGTCCAGCAGGTTATGTTCTCCAGAACTCATATACTTATCCACCAATTAACTCTTGCTCATGAGAAGCCTTTAACCAGGTTCACACAGGACCAGTAATAGTTCATACAGCACTCTTGTGCACATTTAAAAGGTATTCATTGACCCTTCTGTATGGATACAACCCTGTATCAGGATTCATAGGTATGGTAATTGAAGCATGGACTACATTTGTGCATGACAAAATCTGCAGGAGTACAGAATGGCATGGCAGAGGGCATTTGTTTTTGGGTTTTACACAGACCCTATGTAGCACCTTTGAAAGAGCATTCTCATGTTAGTAAGTAGCACTGTTATTCTCTAACTGCCTAAACCAAAATTTGGGTGTAACCTTAAGTCTTTTCTTGCTTTGAAACTTCTTATGCAGTCTTCCAGGAAATCATAATAAGTCTCTCTTCACACATGTATTTTAGTCTACCTAGAGCAGTTCCAGGTCTTAAATAGTCTCCTCTGCCAGAGAGGGGGCCAGAGAAGTGACTTAGTACATAAGATGCCAAAACTGATGACATGAGTTTAATCTCTATGACCCACATGAAGAAAGAAGAGAACTGACTCCCAAAAGGTGTCCTCTGACATTCAACGCACATGCTGTGGCCAAATATGCAAAAGTACACACACATGCACTATGTACATACAGAGGTTTATTTTAACAAAAATAGTATTCTTACTAAACTGCATACTCCTAGAAACGCAGATAAAATCTCACTCATTCTTTTCAAGGAGAAGACAATTGCCTTCTTATTGTGATATGATACATGAGAGTGGCTCTCTTCACTAATGGTATGCAAATATCAATTTTAGAAACACCTTTGTCTAGATTCCTGCATCTATTTTATTTATTTGTTTGTTTGTTTCTTTGTTTATTTTTTTTTCAAGATAGGGTTTCTTTGTGTAGCCTTGGCTGTCCTGGACTTGCTTTGTAGACCATACTGCCCTTAACCTTACAGAGATCCACTTGGATTACAGGCATGTGTCACTGTACCTGGCTCCTGAATCTATTTTAAATGTCAACATTTCTCATGATTTCAACTCCTTCGTAATATGATATTAGAGGTGCGTCATAGGGTACTCCTTCATGTGGATACATTAGGTACATAAGAAAGGAAGAGAGCAACCATGAAAGAAAGGGACAGCAGAAAGAAAAGCCACAGTACAATTTCACCTTCCTTCTGCCCTATGCATTATCAATACCACACTGTGCTGATCAGCCCTTGACTTAGAACACTAGAAAATGATTCATACTCTGAATGTTCCAGGCTCTTTCCCTTCACCCACGGATTTTACTCATTCCAGAAAATATTAAAATAAAGCTCCCTAATATTTTAAAAGCAGTTAAGAGGAGGAAGAAAAGGAGCCAGATGGACCTTGATAAAATCTTTCTGAAAAGCATTCTGGCCTTTCACATCATAAACCTTTGATTCAAAACCCTCACTGAAATCATAAATAAGGGAACAGAGCTAAAAAATTCCAAAATGAATTGCATCCAAAAATGTTTGATCCAAGCACTTAGAGAAAAGACGTGCTGCTTATGTAGAGGAAGATGCTTCTTCATAGGTACACAGACTTATGAAAGCTAAAATTGTCCAGTCACCAGATATTTGGTAAGTAATATGAAGGAATACTATGTACCCAGTGAAAGCACTAAGTATATTTAAGTAAAGGATATTTAACAGCATAGAGAAATAAATGTTCGTAATAAAATTTAATTTGACAAAGAAAAACAAAAGTATATATGTAATATGCATTAATTTTTGGTTCTTTATTATATGAAAGCACCCAGAAAGGTGCATGGTACATAGTAGTGCCTGCTTCAATACACTATCTCTGCATACAATCTGCTATATAGACTATAGGCATTAAATGACTAAAACCATTAAGTGGTTACCGTGGATAGAGCTCAATGTCAAGGCTTCCCATGGCCTACATACCTTACTTAATCTTTCCCACAATCCTTGTGAGTCAGACAATTACTGACATGGCCACAAGTTTTATAGGTGAGAAGACTGAAAACCTGAAAGGAAAGGTAGCTTTGCTGAAAGACATATCATAGTTACTAAATGACAGAGCAAGGATCTAAACTCAAGAAGCCCATTGCAATGCCAGAGCTCCTTAACAATGCAGTATGTACTGTGCACACTTTTGCATACATTTGTACAAAAAAGCTGGGAGGAAAAACACCAAAATGTTACTAGTGCCTTATCTCTAGGTGGTAGGACAGGAGGAAATTAACATTCTAGTCTTTTGCTTTTCTACATTTTCCAAATCCCTTACAATAATTACACATTGCTTTCATATTCAGACTTCTAATGAATCATTTTGCTTTTAGTGGACCAGATTTGAAAGATCAATGTTCTAGTCCAATCCTTAGTCATGACCTCACACTTGCATGGCCTGTTGGGACCATCCACCATGGGAAGTAAAAGTTCTTTCTCAAGCTGTGGATAGCTGCTTGCCTGGCAAGTTTGTTTAGTTATAGATTGTTCAGTGAAAAATATGCTTTAGCCTTTACCTTGAGACAGAAATAAAGAGGAGATTTTGCCAAGTTTCTTTAACTTGTCTGTGAGGCCTTGGACCATGTCTGCCATACAAGAATGTGATCTTTGAAAACAAGCTTAACTCTTTCATGAACCTTGTCCATGGACCAATGTTAACTGTGTTTGCTTTGTCGTTAAAAAAGCATTGGGATTTTTTGGTTCTGTTGCTCTCCTTCTGGAGCTTCAGTCCCCTCCAGGTCTTTCTATCTCCTCCTTCTTTCATAAGATTCTCTCTTTTCTAAGACCAAGGACCATTCAAGGAGATAATCTAGAACCCCTGCAGATGTAGGCAATGACAACTCAGTCCTTAAGTAGATTTCTTAGTAAGGAGAACAGGGACTGTCTCTGACATGAACTCAGTGGCTGGCTCTTTGATCACCTTTCCCTGAAGGAGAAGCATTCTTACCAGGCCACAGAGGAAGATAATGCAACCAGTCCTGATGAGACCTGGTAGGCTAGGGTCAGATGGAAGGAGAAGAGGATCACCCCTTTCAGTGGACTGGGGAAGGGACATGGGAGGAGGAGAAGGAGGGATGGAGGGATTGGGAGGGAACAAGGGACGGGGCTACAGCTGGGATACAAAGTGAATGAATTGTAATAAATTAAAAAAAATAAAAATAAGGGAAAAAAATTAAAGGCATTGGAAAATAAACTTGGGGCTTTTCAGTAATGACTGATAGCCCTCTCAGATCTATCCTAAGTTTTCTGTCTCTATCTCTTTTAGCCTGTAATTTCTCAATCCCCACTCTCTCTGTTGTGACCTAAATTGCCTATGGCAGGTTCCAACAACCTGCTCTGATTTTCCCTCGACAATCCCAATCTTCCTCCAAGCTGCAGTATAAACAACACTTCTGGGCTTGGGTTAGAGTTAAGTCCCTGTCCCTTTGTGACTACTGTGCCCAGGCTCTGGCTTTCTACTCTGTTTTGGTCTAAGCCTATTCTGCTTCAGGTTCTCTGCTTCCAGACAAGCCACTTCTTCCCATGCCCCATCTCCATTTCTCTGTCTCTCAAATCCTATAGGTTCAGTATGACATCACTGCAACACTCAAATGTGACAGTTGGTGGGAGAGGGGGAAGTCTGTGTGCAGACTCCTTGCAGTGCAGAGGATTCAGGAAAAAGCCACTACAGCCCTCTTTTTCCTCTGTGAGTTTTTCATATTTCTCTTCAATTACAGACCCCAAGCTGATCACACCACTCTAATAAGGCTCTGATCAGTGTTAAGAAGCTATTTTATGGTTCCTGCAGGTTATATTCCTGTTATTATTACACATCACAGCATCACATTAGCTTTCAAAAAACAAACCAGCATTGATTTGCTGACTCACTCTGTGGTTCCTATGACGCGCAGATCTTTTCATTATGTTTGCGTCTCCAGGCAAGGAGAGAATTGATTTCCTCTCCAAGACTACATAAGAGGTTCCTGTTCATTCCCTCGCTGTTCCCAGTCTCCCCCTCACCCTCAGTACTGAAATTGGACAAAATAGAGAACAACAAAACCAAAGGGTATATTTGTAAAGCTCCAGAAATAAAAAAGGCTCGCAAGTAAACTATAGGCTTTTATCTTCCTTCCACCAAATCTCTGCAATTTTTGTTTGAATAGACCAAAACACAATTTATTTTGTGGGATATAAATCAATACAGAGGGACAGCTAAAATCTTAAAGCAGAGAGTTGGAGAAGTCTAGATACAAACACAAAGTTTCAAAATAAATTAATAAATAAATCATAGCTCTGTCATTTCATAGTAGTTAACATTGCCTCTCAAGCCCACATTCTTATTGGGAATAATTATAGCACAGCCAGTTCTGCTGCAATGTGGCATATGTGTACCTAGAAATCAACATACTGTGCAAAAGTATGTGTTCAAGACTGCAAATTTATGTGGCCGAAGAGGCAGTACTACAAAATTTCCTACTAAAAATGAGGGACTTGATAAAGACAGCAGCATAATTTTGCATTAAATGTCACATGTTTAAAGGACCAGGAATTTGCTTGTGGAAGGATGGGTATTGGAAGAGATCCTATCGCTGAGCTCTTGTGAGGCAGCAGGAGGAGCAACTCTGGCAGGGTTGGTCCAGCAAGTAGAGCTGGGCACATTTTGGAGAACTGAGGGAGTAAGTCATGAATACATGTGCTTATGCACATGTGTGTGCATGTTCTTTCTGTATTTCTATATGGCTCACTTTACCTAGGTACAGTGTATTTTGTTCATCTCTAATGTTTCTAGTAGAAGAAATGGCACACAAGCAAACCGGAAGTTCATGTTAGGCTCAATCTGTTCCCTAATACATCAACCACATTAAAATGAATTCCCAGTTTTCAAAACAAGACTCTCCATAAGGACTGACTGTCCTAAACCTCCCAACTTGGGAAGATTACACAAAATAGTACCATGGATCATGCCTTCGGAAAAAGGCCTGGCACATGATACTCTCTCAATAAGTGATGGCTGCAGTTATCCAAAACAATAATAGTAGTTCAAAATCCATGCAAACCTGTAGTACTTACAGGTGTAACCTGGTACTGTCTGGATAGGTCAGCCTTGTACACTTCTGTTTACACCATTCCCCTCCCAATACCAGACTCTAACCCTAATCAAGTGTCTGTGACATTTCAATGAAATCAATGACTCTTTTATGACCTTTGAGTACCAGAAGGGCTAGGCAATGAAAGTCCTTAGAGAGGAGCCAAGGGGAAAGCCCATAGCCACAAAAGTGCTTACTCTCTAATACTCACCAGGAAGAGTAAGGTACAACAGGAACTGGGGTGGTATGGTTAGAGTTCCCTTTATGCCATAGGGAGATGCTGGGTTCCAGAGCAGAGCAGTGAGAGGATAAAAACAATGCTTTAGAGCAGATTTCAGCAAAGTTTTTCTGTACATGGACAGATTGTAAGGTTTTAGGCTTTGTAGGCCATATGATGGCTGCTAGGAGTAATCAGCGTTCCACTGTAGCATGGAAGCAGCCATAGGCAATCTTCACACTAATGAACATGGCTGTGTTCCAGTGAAACTTCATTTATAACAGTGGCAGTGGGCCAGATTTGGTGTGCAGGCCATGCATTGCCTACACTTGTTTTAGGAAATCCTCACCTAATAGAAGTACAATTTGTTTCACAATTGCAAACCACATAGATAATTTATTTTTTTTTCTGATAACCACACTTTAAAAAGTCAATAGAAACAAGTGTAATTAGTTTTAATAATATGTGTATGTAACCTGATAATAGCTTAAAAGTTCTGATTTCAATATGTAACCAGGAACACATAACAAAATATTTTTGTTCTTTTTATTATACTAGATCTTTCAAATATGTTATGCAGTGACCTGCATCACCACAGAGATGCTGAAACACGAACTCCCAGTGAATGTGAATATGACCGTGAAAATAGAAACTGTGCAGATGTCTGAGTTAAGACAAGATTGTCAGAGTGGATTCTGGTCTGATGCCTGCCCTGCTATGTCCAGTAAGCCTCATAATGTAACCATGCCTTTTCATACCGTCTTGTTGCGTGCACATCATCAACTACCAGGTCTGAACCAATCTGAAGTGAAAAGACGATCCCACTCTTCTGGAGGGAGCCAAAAGAAGGAAAAGCTGTCAATTAATAATTAATAGAAAACATACCACCACGCTTCTCATGAAAGCTAATGCAACTGCCAGAAGAAATTGACTTTTAGTCACAGAGGGGATTTTCTCAATTGTATCTGAGAAGAGGTTTTAGAAGCTTATATAACATGTCATATGCCTCCCTCACTCCCACTTAGCTACAGATTAATTTCCTCTCAAATATATTTGCAAAAGCTGACTTTTTCAGCCAGGCAGGAAGAATGCAACATTCAAAGTCGTCATCTGTACAGAATACCTGATAAAGAGTTTTAAAGAACTGCAGTGTCACAGCTACCCTGACATTGTTAATCCTGGAAAAGGAGGGAGTCCACGTTGTCCAGGAAAGTTTCATAAATGCTACAACTGTCACACATTTGACTAAAAAAATAAAAAGTAATAACAATAGGACTGAAATTCTACTCAGGTTTTCTAGGAAAGAAGGATCTAGAAGAGCTTATATAGTGAAATTAATACTTACAAATACCATGGTAACATGACTGCAAGTGGCCTGATAAAAATCAAAATTGTTCTGGTGATCATGCATGTTCTGTATGTCAGGAAATGAGTGTATGACTAAAAAACTTCTCTCAATAAAAATCAGTTTCGGTGAACAGTGATACCTTGACTTTTTCCTTTCCAATTTTTATCCCTTTGATCCCCCTTTAGTTGTCTTATTGCTCTAGCTAGGACTTCAAGTACTATGTTTAAGAGATATGGAGAGAGTGGGCAGCCTTGCCTTGTCCCTGATTTCAATAGGATTGATTTAAGTTTCTCTCTGTTTAGCTTGATGTTAGCTATAGTCTTGTTGTATATTGTTTTTACCATGTTTAAGTATCTGCTTTGTATCCCTGATCACTCCAAGTCTTTAAACATGAAAGGATGTTGAATTTTGTCAAATGCTTTTTCAACGTCTAAGGAGATGATCATGTGGTTTTCTCCTTCAGTTTGTTTATATGGTGGATTACATTGATGGATTTCCATATATTGAACCACCCCTCCATGCCTGGGATGAAGCCTACTTGGTCATGGTGGATGATATCTTTCATATATTCTTGGATTTGGGTTTGCGAGTATTTTACTGAGTATTTTTGCGTCAATCAATGTAAATAAGAGAGATAAGTCTGAAGTTCTCTTTTTTGTTAGGTCTTGTATAGTTTAGGTGTCAAGGTTACTGTGGCCTCATAGAATGAGTTTGGGAATGTTCCTTCTGTTTCTATTTTGTGGAATTGATTGAAGAGAACTGAAGTTACCTCTTCTTTGAAGGTCTAGTAGGATTCTATACTGAAACCATCTGGACTTGGGTTTGTAGCTGATATATCTGGAAACAATCCAGATGTCCCTCAACTGAGGAATGGATGTGGAAATTGTGGTACATTTACACAATGTAATACTACTCAGCAATTAAAAACAAGGAAATCATGAAATTTGCAGACAAATGGTGGGAGCTAGAAAATATCATCCTCAGTGAGGTACCCCAGAAACAGAAAGACACACATGGTTTATACTCACTTATAAGTGGATGTTAGATATACAATATAGTATAAACATACTAAAATCTGTACACCTAAAGAAGCTAAGCAAGAAGGAGGACCCTGGGTAAGATAATCAATCCTCAATCAGAAAGACAAACAGGATAGACATTGGAAGAGGGAGAAAACAGGGAACAGGACAGGAGCCACCACAGAGGGCCTTTGAACATATCTACACAATAGGGTATTGAAGCAAATCCTCAGATTCATAGCCATACTATGGGCAGAATTCAGGTAATCTTATGAAAGAAGGGGGCGATGAAAGACCTGGAGGGGACAGGAGTTCCATAAGGAGACCAATAAAACCAAAAAAATGGGCTCAGGGGTCTTTTCATAGACTGATATTTCAACCAAGGATCTTGCATGGTGATAACCTAGAACCCCTGCACAGTTGTAGCCCATGGAAGTTCAGTCTCCAAGTAGGTTTCCTAGTAAGGGTAACACAGGCTGTCTCTGACATAAACACAGTGGTTGGCTCTTTGATCACTTCTCCCTGGGGGGAGTGCAGCCTTACCAGGCCACAACGGAAGACAATGCAGACAGTCCTGATGAAACCTTATAGGCTACAGTCAGATGGAAGGGGAGAAGGACTTCCTCTATCAGTGGACTGGGGAAGGGGCATGGGAGGAGAAGAGAGAGGGAGGCCAGGATTGGGAGAAGTGAGGGAGGGGGCTACAGCTGAGATAATAACTGAATAAATTGTAACTAAATAATTAATTAATTTCAGGGATAATACTGATCAGGAAAGAACTTTGTCTCTCCAAATATTTTGCTCAGTCTGCTTCTGCACTGCTTCCACTGAACAACACAGAATTATCTATTTATGCAGGAATTGCTGAAGTGGACAGGCCTCTCCAGAGGCATCCACTCCACTGCTCTCCCATCAACAGAGCTGCACAACTAGATGTAGGTAGCTCTCTAGAAAGGTTTGATTTCTACAGAATGAGCTTCTATTTTCACCCTTTACAAAACACTTAGATAGGTCTTTGGCTATGCCTTCCATCCTTCTTTCTTCTTCCTTCCTTCTCATCTTTTGAGGGATTCCTTTCCTTACACTGTATTTTAGAATTGATGATGGTTCAACCCAATTCAGGATAAATCCTCTGTTCTCTAATCCAGCCTTTCCCAAGGATTTACAGACTGGAGTATTTCCATTCAGTCATGATGCTAGCATTAGTCCCCTTGAACATGAATTATCCCCTGTCGTTCCTCAGAGTCATTGCATTTTATTATATCTCTGTGAAAGAAACCATAATGGACAGCCTTCCTTTCTGTCCATGTCCCTAACCCCATAGAAGACTCACTATGAACAAATTCAGTACAGCAGAAAGAACAATAATAGAAACTAGCTTTGTGAGCTTCAAATTTCACCAACCTCTCTAATCCTCATTAAACCTACAGGTTGTTTTTCTCCATGCCCATGTAAGGAAACTAAGACTCAGAAACAAAGTGGAAACGCTGAAAGAGCCAAGATCCTGAGGTTTAACTCCTAGACACCCCAGTTCCTCAGCAGCCTCAGGCTTGCCTATGTACTTACCGTTTTCCCTGGAGTACAGGGACCTTGATTAAAGTGATGGCTGTCAGCTTCAAAACTACTAGTGACACCATAAAGCAGTTAGAGCTCCCTAGCCTTTCTTCTCTCAGGGGTCCTATCTACTTGGCACAAAGTAGTCAAGCTTATCAATATTCTGCCTCGTAGTCTTTGCAATTCTCTTTCTTGCAAGAAATGTATACAGTTGCCCAGGGAACATTTAGGCACTCGCAGAAGAAATCATGTTTGAACCTTGAATTTCACACAAGTGCAACAATAATATCAGAAATGTGAGGAAGCAATGACAGAGAGAGGGAAAACAAATTTTAAAAGGCCCTTGCCAATATCTGAAGAGATGGCTCAGTGCTCAAGAGTTACTATGCCTCATCCAGAGGACCAGAGTTTGATTCCCAGCACCCCCATAAGGTAGCTCACAACTACCTGTAACTCCAGCCTCCAGGGAATCTAACACCTTCTTCTGGAATCTGCAGGTCTCTGCCTTACAAACATAGAGAAACACAAAGACACACACACACACACACACACACGTATTTAAAGTAATAATACAAATAATCTTTAAAGAACAAAAAGTTCCTTATCATATAAGTGATTCTAAAAGCTTTGGAGTTAGATTCCAAGATGGCGGCAACCAGTGTACACTGTTTCTGAAGGGCAGAAGACCTGAAACTCCAAAAACAGTGAATACATGGGTGACTGAAGCCAGAGCATAGACTTTGAGGCTTCTTGGGCTAGAGGGGACAACCTGTGAGCTGGGACAGGTTGTATCCAGGCCCCCTGTGGACATCTCTAGGGTCTGAGAGTGGGGAACTATCAACCCCCTGCACTTTCAGCTGCATCTTCCCTGGCTCCTACAGTAGCAGCTGCTGCTGCAGCAGACTTTAAGGAGTGCATAAACTCAGATTTGGGGCCTCCTTACTCTAAAGGCCAAACAGCAGACCCAAGTCTGAGAGTAGAAAACTGTGGGTTCTCTGAGCTTACCACACAAGCCTACCATAGAATGCTTGTGGGCACTCTGTGCTTTCCATACACACCTACTAGTGAGTGCTTCTGTGAGAGAGTGCTTACAGAACCTGAGATAGAGGTACCTTTACTCTAGCAGGCAGACATCAGATCCCTCCCACCCACACCTCTACTGTGGACAACATAGGGATCTTTGGGACAGCGTTCTCATCATTGAAGCCCCTGTTCTGTGGATTTCCCAGTGGAGTCCAAGCAAACAATTCCTGAAACCAAGATGGCGCAACCTAGACAGATCTGAGCACTTGGAGCACAATAAAGAGACAAGCCTGTGGACCACTGAGCCATTCAGGACACCTGCACACACCCACTGCACTTGCGAATGGCACCTGTACCACAACGTGCACTTGCACTTCTCCCTATCACTTCACACTTCTAAGCAGGCACACCTCCACACACTCCTAAACTTGCACACTTGCATCTGTGCCATTTCTTCCTTAGCTGTATGTGAAACACCAACACCCTTCTCAAACCGGTGGACCTCTCTCATCTTTCTGAAGAATACTCCAGATTCCAGACACAGACAGACCCAGCCTGCAGTACAGGCTCTAGGAACAAACAGCGAAGGCCATCAGATGGCTAGAGGTCTGCATAAGAACACATCCAACAAAAATCAAGACATCAGGCCTTCACCAGTAACCCCCAAAAATCAATGGATATTTTAATTCATCAGAAACAAGGGGAAAATTATTTTAAAGCTATGCTTATAGAGTTATTAGAGACATATAAATAGGAAACCAACAAAACTCTCAAAAAAAATACAGGCAAATATAGCAACACAAATAGAAGCACATAAAGATGAAACAAACAACAACAACAACAAAAAATGCCATCATGGAAAGACACTGAATCCACATGTCATGCAGACTCTAAGAGACCACACATGTCAAACCAGACTACTCTATCCAGTAAAACTTTCAATCAACATAGATGGAGAAAACAAAATATTCCATGACAAAACTAAACTTAAACGATATCTAAGAGAACCCAGCTTTGAAGAAGTTACTAGAAGGAAAACTTCAATCTAATGAAATAAATTATACCCAAGAAAATGCAAGAAACAGATAATTTCACAACAAAAAATCAAAAGAAAACAAGCACACAAACACACTGTCACCACCAACTCCACAATAGAAGGAACTAACATTCATTGGTCACTATTATCTATCAACATCAATGGACTCAACTCTCCAATAAAAAGTCACAGACTAACAGAACAGTTGCAGAAACAAGATCGAACATTCGGTTGCATCCAAGACACCACCTCAGAGTAAAGGGCTGGAAAAGTTTTTCAAGCAAACATACCCAGAAAACAATCTGGAGTAGCTATGCTAATATCTAATAAAATAAACTTTCAACCAAAATTCATCAAAAAAAAATGATGAGGGGCACTTCATTCTGATTCAAGGAAAAATCCACCAGGAGGAGATCACAATCCTGAACATCTTTGCCTCAAATTCAAGAGCACCTGCATGCATAAATGAAACATTATTAAAATTCAAATCACACATCAATCCCAACACCTTAATAGTGGGAGACTTTTATATTCCACTCTCACCAAGGGACAGATCATCTAGACAGAAGCTAAATAGGGAAATAATGACACTTACAGAGGTCCTAAATCAAATGAACCTAATAGATGTCTACTAAACTTTTCACCCAAACTCAGAAGAGCATAGCTTCTTCTCAGCAATGCATAAATTGACCATATAGCTAGACACAAAGCAAGCCTCAACAGATACAAGAAGATTGAAATAATCCCCTGTATCCTATCAGACCACCATGGCCTAAAACTAAACCTCAACAGCAACAGAAATAATGAAAAACCTACACATTCTTGGAAATTAAACAACTCTCTACTCAAACTCAGGGCAGAAATCAATGAATTAGAAACAAATAAAACAATTCAAAGAATCAATGAAACCAAGAGCTGGTTCTTTGAGAAAATCAACAAGATAAACAAACCCTTAGCCAATCTAAGTACAAGGCAGAGAGAAACTATCGAAATGAGAAAAAGCAGAAATGGAAAGGGGAACATAACAATAAACACTGAGGAAATTCACAGAATCATTAGGTCTTACTTCAAAGGCTAAATGTCCCAAAATTTGAAAATCTAAATGAAATGGATAATTTTCTTGATAGATTGCATTTACCAAAGCTAAACCAAGATTAGGTAAATAGATTAAACAGTCCTACATCCCTCAAGGAAATAAAAGCAGTCATCAAAATTGTTCCTGCCAAAAAAAAAAAAAAAAAAAAAAAAGCCCAGGGCCTGACGGTTTCAGTGCAGAACTCTACCAGACCTTCAAAGAATAGCTGATGCCAATAATCTTCAAACTTTTCCATAAAATAGAAACAGAAGGAACATAACTGAACTCATTCTATGAAACCACTGTAACCCTGATAACCTAAATCACACAAAGACCCAACAAAAAAGGAGAACTTCAAACCTATCTCTCTTCTGAATATTGACACAAAAATATTCAATAAAATACTCTAAAATACTCTCAAACTGAATCCAAGTACACATAAAAGATATCATCCATCATGACCAAGTAGGCTTCATGCCAGGCATGCAGGGGTGGTTCAATATATGGAAATCCATCAATGTAATCCACCACATAAACAAACAGAAGGAAAAAATACCCACATGATCATCTCCTTAGATACTGAAAAAGCATATGATAAAATTTAACACCCATTCATATTTAAATTCTTGGAGAGATCAGAGAAACAAGGCACATACATAAACATAGTAAAGGCAGTATACATCAAACCAACTGCCAACATCAAACTAAATGGAGAGAAAATTTAATCAGTCCCACTGAAATCAGGGACAAGACAAGGATGCCCACTCTCTCCATATCTCTTCATTATTGTACTTGAAATCCTAGCTAGAGCAATAAGAAAACTAAAGGAGATCAAGGGAATACAAATTGAAAAGGAAGAAGTCAAAGTATCACTATTTGCAGATGATATAATAATATACATCAGTGACTCCCAAAAAGTCTACCAGAGAACTCCTTCAGCTGATTGGTGTTGATTATTAATATTTATTATTGATTTATCTTTCAGTTAAACAGTGGTTATTCCTAAACCAGCTGTACACCCAAATCACCACACAGAGACTAGGATGTATTTAATTAACCTAGAGCACAATGCTGGGCAACAGTTACTCCATCCTAAACCTCTAAGTCCGCACAGTTTCCTGGCATTCAGATTTCCCACATTATACTTACTTTTAGTCATATTTCAGGTCCAGTGCATCTCTCCTCATCAGTCCTGTCCTGACAATCTCTCCTCTCAGACTCCTCCCACTCACTTCCTTTTCCTCCCCTCTGGACAAGGATGTCCCACCCTTATTCTATCCTTGCTCAGCATTGGATTGAAAATACAGAGAACAAATGGTGGCATGTTTATATAAACTTGAGACAGGTGATGCTTAGAATAAGCATCACAATGCAATGTCCGGCTTGAAATCAGATAATGGGGTAGAGAAATCTGCATTTGAATGAACAATGGTAAATTATATACATTCCACAAGAACATTATACCAACAGCTGTTAAATGCTTTCAGCAAAGTGGCTAGATACAAATTTAACTCCAAAAAATCAGTAGCCCTCCTGAATACAAAAGACAAAAGGGCAGAGAAAGAAAGCAGGGAAACAACACACTTTACAATAGCCACAAATAACATAAAATATCTTGGTGTGACTCTAACCAAGCAAGTGAAAGTCCTTTATTAAAAAAAAAAAGAAAAGAAAAACTGAAGAAGGTATCAGAAGATGGAAAGATCTCCCATGGATTGGTGGGATTAACATGGTGAAAATGACCATCCTGCCAAAAGCCATTTACAGATTCAATGCAATTCCCATCAAAATATCAACACAATTCTTTACAGAACATTAAGGAAAAATATCTCAATTTCATATGGAAAAACAAAAAAAACAAAACAAAACAAACAAACAAAAAAAACAGAATTGCTAAAACAATCCTGTACAATAACACATCTTCTGGAAGTATCTCCATCCCTGATCTCAAGCTGTACTATAGAGCAACAGTAATAAAAACTGTATGGTACTGGCATAGACACGGAATGGGGATCAAGAGAATCAAAGAGAAGACCCAGAAATAAACCCACATACCTATGGATACTTGATTTTTGACAAAGAAGCCAAAACCATATAATGTAAAAAAAGACATCATCTTCAACAAATAGTGTTGTTCTAACTGGATGTCTACATATAGAAAAATGAAAATAGACCAACATTTATCAACTGGCAGAAAACTACAATCTAAGTGGATCAAAAACCTCAACATAAAACCAGATACACTAAACCTATTAGAGGAAAAAGTGGGGAAGGGCCTTAAACTCATTGGCACAGGAGACAACTTCCTGAACAGAACACCAACAGCACAGGCTCTAAGATCAATAATCAATAAATGGGACTTCATGAAACTGAAAGTTTCTGTAAAGCAAAGGACACTTTCATCAGAACAAAACAACAGCCTACAGACTGGGAAAGTATCTTCACCAAACTTATATCTGACAGAGGGCTAATATCCAGAATATATAAAGTACTTAAGAAATTAAACACCAACAATCCAAGTAATCTAATTAAAAAATAGGGTACAGAGCTAAACAGAGAATTTTCAAGAGAAGGATATGGAATTGCAGAGAAACACTTAAAGAAATGTTGAAAGTCTTTAGTCATCAGGGAGATGCAAATCAAAACAACCCTGAGATTTCACCTTACACCTATCAGAATGGCTAAGATCAAACACTCAACTGACAACACATGCTGAAGAGGATGTGGAGAAAGGGGAACCCTCCTCCATTGCTGGTGGGAATGTAAACTTGTGCAACCACTTGGGAAATCAATCTGATGCTTTCTCAGACAATTAGAAATAGCGCTACCTCAAGATCCAGCTTGGTATATAGGTATATATCTAAAATATGCTCAAGTATACAACAAGGACATCTGCTCAACCATGTTTACAGCAGCTCTATTCATAATAGCCAAAATCTGGAAACAACCCAGATATCCCTCAATGAAGAAATGGATACAGAAATTGTGGTGCATTTACACAGTGGAATACTACTCAGCTATTAAAAACAAGGAAATCATGAAATTTGCAGGCAAATGGTGGGAACTAGAAAAGAGCATCTTGAGTGAGGTAACCTAGAAACAGAAATACACACATGGTATATACTCACTTATAAGTAGCTATTAGACATATAATATAGGATAAACATACTAAAATCTGTACTCCTAAAGAAGCTAAACAACAAGGAAGACACTAGGGAAAATGCTCAATCCTCATTCAGAAGGACAAACACGATAGACATTCAAAGCAGGAGGAGACAGGAAATAGGACAGGAGCTTACTACAGAAGGCCTCTGGAAGACTCTATTGATTGAGTTATCGAAACAGAGGCTGAGACTCTGTCAAACTTTGGGCAGAATGCATGGAATTTTATGAAAGAAGGAGGGGGAGGATAGAAAGACCTGGAGGGGATAGGAGCTTCAAAAGGAGACCAACAGCACCAAAAAAAGAAAAGAAAGAAAAGAAAATAAAGAAAAGAAAAGAAGAAAAAAAAAAAAAGAAAAAGAAAAGAGCCCTGGGGACCCTGAAAAGAATAATAGCCCAACCAAGGACAATGTCTGAAGAGGACCTAAAACCTTGACTCAGATGTAGCCCATAGACTCAGCCTTCAAGTGGGTTGCCCTAGTAAGGTGACCAGGGGTTTTCTCTAGCATGAACTCAGTGTCAGCCTCTCTGATCACCTCCCTGGGGGGAGCAGCCTTACCAGGCCACAGAGGAAGACATTGCAACCAGTCCTGGTGAGACCTGATAGGCTAGGGTCAAATAGAAGGGGATGAGGAACTCCTCCATCAGTGGACTAGGTGAGAGGCATAAGGGGAGAAAAAGGAGGGAGGGTGGGATTGGGAGTACATAAGGGAGGGGCCCATAGTTGGGATACAAATAAAAAAAAAACTGTATTACCTGATAATAATAATAAAGATACAAAGTGAAAAAAAAAAGCTTTGGAGTTTTTGAAGGTAGCATGCAGTTGCTTTTTGTTTGTTTGAGGTTTTTATTTTTTTTGCAATTATATTTCTGTTAACATTTTTTTCTGTTCCAATCTCTTACATCTGACTTTCAATAAACAAACAAACAAAACCCCCACCATATTTAGTGATGGGTGCTGAATCGGTATCCTCTACTTGTTGAGTTTATATAAAAGGGATACTCTCCTGTTTAGTTTATATAAAAGGAGAAGGGAGGGGAAACTCACATAAGAGGAGATAATGCCGTAATTGAGATGGTAATAATTTTCACTGTTGAAGTTAAAAACATTCTAACGTTTCAAGGTATGAATACAGCTCCTCACAGCCTCTGCTATTCAATACCACAATTCATTAGGAGAGGACAGAGCCATTAAGAACACCAGGGCAAGGGAAAATGAGAGCTGGTGTTCAGCCCCAGGGCCAGACTCAGAAAGGAATGACAATTAGATTGCCATTCAAACCGCATAGGCGATCCAGACACCCATTTTGAATCCCATCCACATTTGCGGAAGGCAGAGGTAGACAACGCCTGGAATGTTGTCTTTCAGAAGTATTAATGATGCACTATAATTTTGTTCACGTTTTAATGATAATTCAGTCCTCATTAAGCGCTGGTGCTGATAGCAAGCCACATTTCGGCACAGCGGGTCCTTGCAAATTTATTTCCCCTTTGTTAAATCCAGTTTACTTTAATGGTTTGCCGAGCAGTAGACAGAAGCAGAGCGGGGGTGGAAATCAATGTCTGCGTCTGATCAGATACTGGCTTTTTCTAAAGCAGCAGCAGCCCCGGAACTCCAGCGGCACCAAAACAATATTCAAGATGGGTCTGTGCTAGGGACTTCAGGGTGGGCTGCCTATAGGTAGCTTGACCTTTCTGCTTTGGAGTGCTTCCCAGAAGCAAAAAATGGTGACAAGGGCAGCAGATGACAGCCGCAAAGGCCCCGAGAGAAGGAGGGCCTGTAGGGAAGCTCTATAGCTCTCCCCGCAGCAGCCACTTGTTCTGAATTCGGAGGAACCACTGCTGTGAAAAAGAGTCCCTGGGGGGCATAGGCACAGCAGAACGAAGAGCCCGGGTTTGGGTTTAGTTTTGCTAAAGAAATGAAAGAAACAGGCTGATCCTAACTGTACATCATGCAACTCCGGGGAAGTATATAAGGCACTCTGCCAGTGGGTAGCTTTAGTAACCCCGCCTCCCCCTAAGAGGGTCCTGGCTAAATCGGACCACCTGCACCAGCGCAGTGACAGCTATGGAGCGCCAGAGGGCGCGTTGCGCTCGGCTTTCTGTTGCCGTGAGGTGGGTGAGGGCCAGAATAAGGGTCTCTTAGAGAGTGGGGATCAACAGAGAGTGGGGATCAACAGGACTAATCCACTGGAACGGTAGCTCGTTGCCCACACCGCCCCCAGGCTTTCCTGAGAGGCCCAAAGGGAGGAGTCTAAGCATCGCTAGAACATTCGGCCAGCTTTTAGATTGACAAGCCAGAAAACGTAATGAAGGGAAGTGTCTGCAGCCTGTACAGAAGCTGAACCAAATGTCATTTTTTTAATTGCCTAGGATGAGCATTTGTCATCATCAGACTCTCTCCTTTAGCACATTCCAGTCACTTGGTGCTGGCTGGGTCCTAAAGTTTACTCTATCTCACTCATGTGGAGGCCCTACACACCCAAGAGGGTTTTGAATGAAATTGTTTCATAGCCAAGACAGCACCATCCAGGGCTCTGACCACTTGCACACTCTGTCATTTAATTCCCCAAATAATCTCAAGGGACATTCTTAGCTTGCAGTTGCACATTGCGAAAGTGAGGCTCAAATGGGTTATGGAACCTTCCCAAGTCCATGAAAACATCAGCAACCACACTAGTATCAACTGGTGATGCCAAGGTCTAACATCTTCCCAGAAGCTTCTTCTGCCACTGACTTTCTCCCAGCACTCAATTTATGAACCCTCGCATAGCAACTTCCTTGTTTCCACCTCTTCAATTCTTTCTTTTGTGTGTAGCTCATCAGTGAGCTGATGGGAACCACAGGAGCAGAGGTCACATCATCACTGGACTGGCAGTGGCTAACAGAGCTGTGAAATTCAATTGTAATTACATCTCTTAGTACAACATCTACCACTTTTCATCAGTTAAACAAGATGGACTTGTTTGTTCTTTTTTTTTTTTTCTGGATTTTGGTTTGCTTCCTTAAAAGAGTAAGGTCTATGATAGTCTATGGTCAGATGGAAGGGGAGGAAGACCTCCCTTATCATTGGACTGGGGGAGGGGCATAAGATAAGAGGAAGGGAGAGTGGGATTGGAAGGGGAGGGGGCTTCAGTTGGGATACAAAGTGAATAAACTGTAATTAATAAAACTAAAAAAGTTTTTAGTGCATAAAACAAAAAAGTGAGGTCTAATGACAGGTATAGCTTATATTAAAAAAACACAGAAATTGTAAAAGTCTGAATTGTTTGGTTTTTGTTTTGTTTTGTTTTTGTTTTTGTTTTTGTTTTTGTTTTTGTTTTTGTATTGCACAGAGTGTACCTCATCTTCTTTTCCTCTTGGGTCCCTATTTCACCTCTCTTTTGAAACTTTGATTAGAGGTGCTCACTTACATGGCAGATATAGGTAAATGTTAAGCAGCAGATTTCTGTCCATGAGTTACTAGTTACATAGACTGTGGTCAGACCCATTGAACTGAATTGAACACTCCCCCCCCCCTTGATTCCTCTTAAGACAGTATCCAGACTGGATACCATGGAGAAATAGAAGATATGCTGCAGTGAAGAAGAATAATTAGGGATTGATAAAGACACATGTTGAAAATCGAAGAGTGGATGGGAAAATACACTTGAAAAGTAAGAAAACAAGGCAGCTTGAAGCTAATGATGGGGCCTCCACAAACTCTTAAGGTGTGTTGCATCTAGATAAACTGTGAAAACTATCCAAGTGATCCCATCCAAACTGCACACATTTGTAGAGGCTGCAGAGTTTCCAGGCTGACCACTTCATGCGGAACTGCTACCACAGCTTATAGGTGAGATCCTCAGGCTAGTTAGCTGCTTTGGGTTGAATGGCACAGCAAGGGTTTCATTCAGGCTGCATTCAGAAGAGAGCCCTCCTCAAAAATGAATGAATCGAGTCAGTGAGCCCCAGTGGGTGCTGACACCACAGAAAGAAAGACAATCAGACATCATCAGCCTCCTGATGGAAGCATCAGAATACCATCTATGAAGAAGTCTCGCCAGAGGGCAAGTGTGAATTTGATCAAGCTTCCATCAAACTCCCAATTTCAGGGAAATACAAAGGGCTGAGGAATGTGTCAAAAAGACATTGCAGGAATGCAATCAACAAGATCCAAACTTTAAAAACCCTACCAGAAAAAAAGAAAAGTCTCAGTTCTCCAACAAATAAATTGGAGGGAGAGAAACTGAGAAAAATGGTTTTAAACACGTATCAATCAATTGCAATATATAGAGCTTATTTAAATCCCAACTCTTTAAAAAAATTATGAAATGAAAAACTCCAGTGGCATTTAAGTGATAATCCAATACTTATTTGAAAGTTTGTGATATTTTCTGTTATGTTAAATGTGATGATGATGTTGTGTGTCTCTTTAAAAGACTCCTGTGACCCACCTGATAATATGTACCCATTGTTGTAATAGTGACATCAAGGTGGTAGGGGCAACCAACTGCTTTCTGATTGGATTGAGGCCTACTAACAGGAATCCATACCCAGTACTCTAAACCTGGTCAAAAACACAAGGTTCAGGTATCATAGTACTACAAAGAAACCCACTACTGATTTTTTTTTTCTAAATGGACATGATGTCAAAACTGCTATTTGTTTGAGCTTATACCCATAGACCTGGACCACTCCCAACCTTGTTCAGAAAAGCTTTCTGCAATGGAAAGAAGTTGTTGCAGCAGTACGTAAATGGTCAAAGTGCTGAGAACAGGTGACTGTTGAGTTTTTATTCTTAGAAGGTACATATATATTAGTACCCTCTGCCCATGTTTCAGGAACATCACAGAAGAGGGGACAGAAAGAATTTAAGAACCAGAGGCTACGGAAGAGTGGTATTGAACACTCCCCCTCCCTATGCTGGATTCTGGGTATGACATGGCCATTACACTTAAGAACTCACAGCTACGGTTGCTTGCACAAAACCTGAACAAGATCCAGAGCTAGCAGGCACTAAATGAACTCAGTGAAGTAGAAAAACAGGAGAGGACATGAAAGAAGAAAAGGAAGTTAAATATATTGATGCATGTATGAACTTAAAAAGAATAAATTGGAAGAAAAAGTAGAGAAATTGAGCTGAGGACTAACACAAATGCACTCACTGCTTGCTGATTATGGGTCTAATATAATCAACTCCCTGAAGCTCCTGCTGGTACGACCTTCATGTTATGATGGACTATGAGCTAAAATAAATCCTTACTCCACTAAATAGTAAATTACTCCTGTATTAATTTACACACACACACACACACACACACACACACACACACTGAAATGAATGAAGAGGAAATGCTGTATCTGGAGTTTGATTCAGAATATTCTAAAAGCGAATATTTTCAACACTACTCACAATAATGAAAAGTAGAAACAATGCAAACGTTCATTTACTAGTGAATAGAAAAAGAAAATATATATACAACGTATCTCTCTCTCTCTCTCTATATATATATATATATATACATATACAAAATATATATGCAAAATATATCAATACAGTGAAATATTACTTAGCCGTAAAGTGTATGGCCTATTGATTGAGAAAACAGTTATTGGTATATCACCTTTAAAAAACATTATACTATGTATAGAAACCTAGATGCAAAAGTGCAGTCTTAGCAATTGCAGATAAAGGCAACTTCCCTTTATCTATTCATCAGTAGATAAACATTCAGGTTGTTTCTGCTTTTGACTATTGCTGTTAGTGCTTTTAGTAGATCTGTGGAGAGAAAGCAAAGATTAAAAGTTGCCAGGTAAGAGTGGGAAGGAAAGGTAAGGAGGATGGGTTTAAAAGATTTTCTTGGAGCAATCATTATCTAAAACTAGATTGTTGTGGTCTTAAAAAATTGTTACATTTTTTTTTTTTTTTTTACTTTTTATTTTGTGGAGGAGGAAGCATGTGCCATATGTCCCCACAGGCCACATGTGGAAGCCAGAGGGCAGCTTGCAGGATTCAGTTCTCTGTATTTAGCATATGAGTCTCAGGGATTGAACTCAGGTCACCAGGCTTGGGAAAAAAAGCAACCTTACCTTCTGAGACATCTTGCTGGCCTGATGGTGGTAATATTTTTTGCAACTTTGGAAATCAAATTTTATTCTCACCATGAGTGAATTTTATAGAATGTAAATGATGCCTCAATAAAGCTGTTTCTCTTTTAATGCTATAGGGGATGAGAGGAATGAATGGCTAGGAATTAAATGAAACAAGATCGGCCATGAAATGGTAATTGGTTAGGCTGGGTGATGGGTACATGGGATTTATTCAGATACTGTTTTTAGCTTTATGCTTGAAATATCCCACAATAAAAAAAAAAAAAGTTTAAAAGTGAAGGAATGAGCTTAGAGGCAAAAAGTCATCAAGGACTGCTTTATCCAAGGACTAGTACCTCTCCCAATATCTTGCTTCAGTTCTACCTTGTATTCACAGTATCTCTACCTTTCTTCCCTGCTCTCTCACAGCCAGTCTCTCTTCACAGTCTCTCTCACAGACTCAGACTCTTGACATTCTCTAGTCCAAATCCTAGGGAATATAGTGAACATTTAGGTAAAAACTCTCGGTACCAGCATAGGTAGTGGTCAGTCTTGGGCTAGTTGCCCATTTCTTATCCATATAGTACCCAACAGTATCAAAATCAAATCTAACGCAACAAATGATATGACCATAGTTCTTCTGGATAAAGGATTGTAGAATAAACCGTTTGAGCTTGAGCATCAGAAACTACTAGCATGTTTCATACTGGCCCTGCTTTTGCCATTCATATAGCTTAAAACAAATCAATTGCACTTCTGTCATGATTTCTGCTGGACAGGGCTCCAGGTATTGGATCTGAATGTAAGAATATGACACAGCAAATGAAAACAAGAGAAAGTATTGAAAAGTGGTCTCGTCTAGCCCTGGAGAGCATAAGGCAAATCAAACTCTTCAGAAAGGTTAAGATATCTAAGTGTGAAGTAAAAAGACTTAAGGAACTACCACAAAGCTGGAGAGTTGAGTATTTCTCACAAGGCTTGCCAACACTCTTTAACACTTTCACCATGGTCACCAAATTCTGGCAGTATTGATACTGAGAAAGGGAAGGGAGGAAGAAGGGAAAGAGAAGAGAAGAAAACAAACTAGAGGACCAGGTCTGTCTCTGCCTACTTGAGGTAGGGCAAGTAAGTGATGGTAAATAAGTCATAAGTAGCAGCTCACACCTGCTGCCTCTAGAATGCTTGATTATAAATTCTTCCTGGGTTATTTACTTTTTCAACCACATACAGATATAGCATGTTGCCTTAGGCAGGGAAAGTGCTACAATTGAGCAAAGAAAGTTCCAAAGCCCCATTGGCTTGATCCACTTGGATACACCACACAGTAAGTAGGACTCTACTCCTGCTATAGTTAGTCTCTACCCACCACTCCAGATTTGGGGAGTTTTCAACCCTGAAGTAAGTTTACAATTTCATGCAGGTGAACTAAGCTGACACAACAAACTCCAGTTATCAGGTGCCTTTTTCTTCTATTTGTTGACTTCAAAAGAGCTTTTCTCTACCAATACAAAACTAGCTATATCTTTATCAGTATACATAATGATTCACCATTGGTGGTATACAGCACCAACAGTTGTCAAACCAACATGGTGTTTGAAAAAGACATTCTGGTTTATAACTGGACAAAATCTAGTTATAGCAAAGATGGTCCTGTCTACTGGTCCTGTCTTTCTGGTCTTCAGAAAATCAGCCACTGGATAGGAGTTTATTAGTCTTTAAGCATCAACTGGAAGATAAAGGGTCTTGGATGTAGTGTAGTATCATGATAGAGCCTGATTTTCCAAGTTAAATACATTCCACTCTGGCTCCATTTCTAGTTCTATACAAGTTGAACAAATATCCTAATCTTTTTGTGTATAAGTTGCCTTGTTTGTAAGATAACAACCACCACACACATTTTACAAAGGTATGAGGGTAGGACATTTTTAATACATTCAATAGTATCTTTCTCAGACAATTAGGAATAGTGCTTCCTCAAGATCCAGCTTTACCACGCCTAGGCATATATCCAAAAGAGGCTCAAGTACACAACAAGGACATTTCCTCAACCATGTTTGTAGCAGCTTTATTCGTAATAGCCAGAACCTGGAAACAACCTAGATGTCCCTCAGTTGAGGAACGGATACAGAAATTGTGGTACTTTTACACAATGGAATACTACTCAGCAATTAAAAACGAGGAAGTCATGAAATTTGCAGGCAAATGGTGGGACCTAGAACGATCATCCTGAGTGAGGTATCCCAAAAGCAGAAAGACACACATGGTATACACTCACTTATATAGACCTATAAGATAGGATAAATATACTGAAATCTATCCACCTAAAGAAGAAAAACAAGAAAGAGGACCCAGGGTATAATGATCAGTCCTCACTTAGAAAGATAAATGGGATGGATGTTGGATGTAGGAGCAAACAAGTAACAGGACAGGAGCCTACCACAGAGGGCCTCTGAAAGACTCTACCCAGCAGTGTATCAAAGCAGATATTAAGACTCATAACCAAACCTCTGGCAGAATGCAGGGTATCAAAAAAAAGAGGGGGTCCTCCTTCTGACCTGGAGAGGACAGAAGTCCCACAAAGACCAAATATATCTGGGTACAGGGGTCTTTTATGAGACTGTTTCTCCAAACAAGGACCATGTATGGATGCAACCTAGAGTCCCTGCTCAGATGTAGCCCTTGGTAGCTCAGTATCCAAGTGGGTACCCTAATAAGGGGAAGAGGGACTGTTTCTGACATGAACTGGATGGTGGGCTCTTTGACCTCCCTCTCACCCCAGGGAGGAGCAGCCTTGGTAGGCCACAGCGGAGGACTTTGCAGCCAGTCCTGAAGACACCTGATAAACCAGTATCAGATGTAAAGGAAGGAAGTTCTCCCTTATCAGTGGACTTGGAAAGGGGCAGGGAGGAGATGAGGGAGGAAAGAGGGAGTGGAATACAGCAGGGATACAAAGTTAACAAACTGTAACTAATATTAAAAAAAATAAAAAATATCCATAAACAAACAAACAAATACTATTTACAATATCCAAAAGTTTCAAAGAGTCTGAGTGGACATCAACTAATGAAATAATAAACCAAAGGAGATACAGGTATAAAATAAAATACTTTTTAGCAATAGAAAGAAATGAAGGACTGAGATGTGTCAACATTGGATTAACCTTGAAGATACTACACTGTGTAGAAGGAGCCATCAAAACCAAACTACATATTGTAAGATTTCATTTATATACAACTTCCAGAATAAGCAATTCATATTAAGTAGAACATAGTGATGCCTGGGGACTGGGAGGTATGGGCAGAGATTACACAATTGGCTAAGAGAGTGTTTCTAAAGTTGACTGTGATAATGATTATATGTATCTGTGAATGTACAAAATCTGTTTAAATGGGATCTACAGTCTGTGCATCACTTCTCAATAAGTTAGTGAAAATAAAAGTGAACTGTTGTGTAGGCCATGATGTACTGTTAGTATACACTTTACTTCTGGTTCTTAGGGGGAAAATGTCTTTATTTATAGTGTTTAGTGTTTCCACGAGGGAACACATCCCTTTGGTTGTTTTCAAGCAGTCAGTTCTGTATTGGTGAATGGGGAAGGGAGGGGAAATTGGAGCTGCCTGTTGTTGAGGTGTATTTGCACTCTCCACACACAATAAACCAAAGTAGCTGCCAGACCGAGTGTAATATAGAGTAGAAAATGACATGCTCTGACCATTTATTTTCATTGTTTTAAATATAACATATTTAACCATAATTTTGCTACTTCATTTTAATTATTTGTAGTGTTCATGGAAATTTAACACTAAGTACCCACGGACAAGTTCAGAAGGGCTCTGGGTACCATACTGTGACTCAAAAACACTCCTTTTGAAGGATTTTGGGTAAACATCTTCTAGGAAAGTGCCACCATTTACATTCCCCTGAGCAGAATTCAATGCTTTTATGGCCTAAGCAGGTTGTTATTTCTTTCTCTAATGTTAATATCTGAGCCTGGCAGAAATAATTTCCTTGTTGTAGCAACATAATCCTATTTCCTGTAGACTGTTTTGAGGCATTGGGGTACTATTTCTCAACCCAACAAACCATGCCAACAACTTAACAAAACACCTGAGCACACGTGATGAATGTCCTTTTTGTGGCTAGGCGATGGGCTCTTTTGATTCCTAACTGTCATCAGTCTCTCAGTGCTGGTACTGTTTCATGAAGTCAAACTGCAAAATGACTTAATGAAACAACTATCAACTAGTCTTAGAAAAACTCTACAAGTCCTGATATCTAATGCAGGGCCATAACAAGTTGGACATATTTGATACTTTGAGCATTGGGTGTTAATACTGTGTCTGTGCTGGTTACAAAGAAGCTCCACTGGAGGTTTATTGGTTTTTGGAATGGGGTATGTTCATCATGACACCTGGTATCCACTGTACTTTAGGTTATGAACACTGTTGCCTGTGGTCAAATGGACTCAAAAGGAGTATAGCTGGTCCCTGGATTAGTGGAGCTAAACCTTGCCTGTCCTAGGCACGATGGTAAGCCAAATGGCTAGAGAGAACAGGCTCTGCTGTTATGCACCTGTTGTTGGGATAGTGAAAAGCAAGTTATATAGTTTCTCTGTGCTCTGTTTCTATATCTATACAATAAGGAATATTAACAATAAGAAAATGAGATAACTGGATAAAGTTCCTTACACACCGGTGAGATTTAGCATATAGAAACAAAATAACATAATATATAAATGTCTGTTGTGTAAAGTCAATCAATCCTAAATTTAACTACCAGCCTGATGTATTCCTGAGTAACTAATTTGAAGTCAGTCCTGACTTCTTTCTTAGCCTTGGGTTTCCCATCCTAAATCATAGCACCCACCTCACAACAATCATGCAATTAAGCTGAAAGAGGTTAGGTGCAAGTCCTCAGTAACTGGTGACTGGTAGGCAGTTCCAAGAGGGTGGATGCTATTCTGCAAGCATTTGGACAGAGCTTACATAGGTAAGAGAAAAAAATTGTTGATTTCTAGAACACAGGATAGACAGATGAGAATCAAGATGGAGGTGCTAGAAGGCTTGATTGCTTCCATTTGGGAAAGCCAGTCAGTGTACTGATGGTGGAGGTAAGAACCATTGGCTTTGGATTTATTTTTCATAATTTTCAAATGTTTTTCTTTCAGTGTAATATATGTAAATTAGACTGTACATACCTAACAAGTACAATTTGATGACTGTTGATAGGAGTATATTCTTATAAAACTATCATCACAATCAAGATGATGAACATTTGTGTCACTGCCAAAAGATTCTTCATGAGCCTTTTTAATTGAGCCTACTTCTTTTCCTCTCATCTTTCATTCAAAGGCAATCATTGATCTACTTTTTGTCACTTTAGCTAGAATTTTTGGAATTGTATATAAATGGAATCATACAATGTATAATCTTTTCCCTCTGGTTTAGTTCATTCAGTATCATTATTTTGATGATCATCCACTGTTCTGCATACTAAAAAGTCTTTGTATTTATTGGCTGACTAATATTTTCATGTATGCATATATCATCTATACATTGATCAATATTAAGAATCATCCTAGGATTTAGTCTATACAAAGGTATACGAAGGTATTATAAACATTTACTTCCATCTTTGCAGTGAACAGGTATTTTTATTTCTCTTTAACTTTGTTTAAACTAACCAGATTACTTCTCAATATGGTTGTACTATTTTTCATTCCAAAAGCAGTGTTGAAATGTAGAGTGTCCCTGAATTCTCACTAACTACACAGTGAGTACTTCGGGGAAAACTAAGCTTTATGGTTTGTGCTAGTTTGACATTCTTTATGCTTTACTTTTGTTGGGGTTCTTGGAGCTTTAAGTTTAGAATGTTGATTAAATTTGGAAAAGCTCTAGCCATTACTTTTTAAAACAATGGCTTTGCCTCCTTATTTCCATCTGGGGCTTTAATTACACATGCATTAAAGCTATCAGAAGGTGCCCCACATCTTGCTGTTGTTCTGCTCATTTATTTCGATTTTATTTCTCTGTTTTTAATTCTGGACTTTCTTATTGCTAAACATTTGAGATCACTAGAGTTTTTTTTTTCCTTCAACAATATATAGCACAATAATAATATATATAGTGTGTTTTTATATCCAGCATTACATTTTTATCTGTGGCTATAAGAATTGAATCTGCATCTCTTTTGCATAAGAAACATGTTTTGTAAGAAGCTATTGAATGTAAATGCTTACCAGTTCTTTGATCTGTGTTAGCTATAACTTGAGAGTTTTTCTTTGTACTATAGAACACAGTTTTCTATTTTACATACCTTTTGATATTTTCCTGGATTTTAGATTTGGGGAACTGTATATTGTTGAGTGCTAGCTACCTCTTTAAGTACTGATGAGCCTTGCCCTAAGATGTAGCAAAGACTTTTGGAAATATTTGGAGCCTTTCAATGCTTGATTTAAGCTTTCTTATTTTGCACCAGACAAACTCCATGAAGACTCCTTGGGCTCTATCACTGAGGCAATCTTCTGAACATGCAGCCTAATGCCTTAGATATTAGGAGGGCTTTTATTTCTGACTGACAATTGAGAAGCTGAGTACCTTTCAGCCTTATGAAAGCCTTAGAAATCGCTTCCCTTCCCTCTTTGAGTGTGTCTTCCTGCAAACTTGCACAGTTTCTTCGTGTGATTGTCATCAATATGCAGACAAAGGCCTGTGAGGAACTTATTACAGATATATCTTCAGAACTTTCTTTTGAGGCCACCCTTACCTCCTGAGTTTTTAAATGCCTCTTGAACTTAGGAATGTGTAGGTTCATCCTTGGCTTCATGAGAATTCTCTCTAGGTCACACACTAAAACAGCTGGAGAACTCACCCTCCCTTTAAGGAATACTGTCCTGTAAAGAATGTTTTCCAAATGTCTGACAACCATTATTTTATGTGATATGAACATTTGAAAAATTGCTTGAGGTAAAGAGCTAAATCCAGCTTCTGTTACTCTTCCATGGCTAGGAGCAGAGTATATCTCTCCATTTAAAAAATTATTTGGGTTAGACTAGGTTTTGGATTCCTAGTAATACCAGATAAAAAGTGAGAAGTATGAGTCATAAATGGATAGGATTCTTAAAGATGACTTGAGATCCTCATCCTCACTCATCTCCCCTTATGTTTAATGTGATGGATTATAGAACAGAGAGCAAGGAAGACGATGTCTTTCCAAAGTCATATTGCAAGCTGGCCACAGAAATAAGACAGAAATCAAGCCTTATGCTCTTTATTTTCTGCTCATTTTCTCTTACAACCCCATTTATTTTGATAGAGTATAGCTTTGAAATCCAAACTTCATGCTTCTCCAGGCTACAGAACAGGCAATTATTAGCTCCCACCTAGATGTTATTTCATTTTGATTGAGTTTTGCAGACAACTCCTAGGGGTTGGGGGAAGGTAAATACTACCAGAATAACCCAAAGCATTGAAAAATTAAAATACTTTCATGGCAGTCACTCCAGGACAAAACTATGTATTTCCTCCATTGATTTATTGTGAGCTTCCTAAGTAGGAAGGCAGGTGATTTAGAATTTGGATTGGTTCTCTACAGTAAGTCAACTTCTTGGTAACTGCATGTGTACTCCCACAAGGCCAGTGATCCCTAGCCCCTTTCACCTTTTCAACATTTCAAAAACATTGTCTTGGGTAAGTCTTCATAAACCCTGATATCATTAATCTTTCTTAAAGCAGCCTAGAACAGGTTTTAACAATTAGAACAGGTTTTAACAATTAACTTCAACACTTACTGTATTACTTTGGCTAAGTGACTTGATCATTCTGTCAGAGCAGTGTTGGCATTGTAGTAAGTTATCATTATAATTATTCATATCATATTTTAGCACTTTTCAAACAATGAACAATTTTGCAGCTTTTTTCTTTCTTTTTTGAGATTTATTTTATGTGTATAGTATTTTGCCTGCATGCATATTTGTGCACCATGTGTAAGCAGCACTCATAAGAGGTCAGAAGAAGGCATCATATGCTCTTGGAACTGGAGTTACAGAAGGTTATAAGTTGTTATATCGGTGCTGGGAATCAAACTCAGGTCCTCTGGAAGAGCAGTCAATTATCATAATCACTGAGTAATCTCTTCAACCTCTTTTTTTTTTTTTTCCTTAATGGTATAAAAAATATTGCGGGCTCTAAAACTACAGTACTATTCCCTAACAGTAGAATTTCTTCAATGATTAAATACAATAAAGTAAGCATAGTGCCTGGTACATGGTAGGCATTCAGAGACTTCTGGGTAAGTATTCTTGTCATTATTATTATCATCAATATAATCACCATCATCATTATTACCGATGATAAAAACCAGTACCTGGCTAGGTCACCACAGCCTTTCAACTTCCTTCTTTTGGTTGTTAGTCCATGAGTTGGAGCTCCTAATCTGACAAATTGGAGGCTGTCATGTAACCAATGTTACAACTTGTCACTGTAGTTAGGACCGAGGGCTTTCTTATTAATAAGATTTTACCATCTGCTCTAAGTCTATAAATAGCACCATCTCAGTGTCATCTTTGTTACTATTGAAGTGTAAAGGCAGAAAAAAATGGGCTCTATGACTTTTGGAGTCATCATCCCAAACTCCTATTTTCTTTTAAAATCCTCCCATTATAATCTGAGGAACTTTGCTAGTTGTGGGGTTCTTAAAGTCATTTAAATCAAAACTGCCAGGACTTAAAGTCAAATCAACTTTCCTCAGTACACTTCCAGCGCCTCATGCTGTAGAGAGTTTTTGAAATTCAAGGACGCCTTGTTCCTTTTACTAGGGAACCCACTTGGGTACTGAGCTACATGAACTCAATGGCTGGCTCTTTGACCTCTCCCCCTCCCCAAATTAGAAGCAGCCTTGATAGGCCACAGAAGAGGACTTTGCAGCCAGTCCTGAAGATACCTGATAAACTAGGGTCAGATGAAAGGGGAGGAGGTCCTCCCCTATCAGTGGACTTGGAAAGGGGCAGGGAGGAGTTGAGAGAGGGAAGGTGAGATTGGAAGGGAATGAGGGAGCAGGCTTCAGCTGCTAATTAAATAACCTGTAATTAATATAAAAATTATTTTAAAAAAAGAAATTCAAGGACGTCAAGTCTGCTCAAGTGTGAAGTGGAAAGAGTCATCTGAGAATGGAGCACTGGCTTACATCTCCCCATAAAGGTAAGCGGCGTGGATTTCTCTCCAGCTTTGTCTTGGTTTTGCTAGTATGTGATGCATTGCAAGGCCTTACCCCACCCAGACTTCTCCTACAACACACACACACATACACAAACACACACACACTCAAGTACCATCCCAATCAACTCTCACTTTACCCATGAATATAGAGCTAATCTTGAAAAATTATCAACATTTGACATGTATGCAGAGGTTAGCTCTCTTGTCTCCTGCTGGTTTCAGGCAGTCTAGGGCACTCTGGAGAATCCCAGTAAAAAGGAATAGAGGTCAGGAAAGAATAGACTTTGTCTCTGGCCATTTGGAGCAAGCAGCTCGACTGCTTCCCAAGCAATTGTAAAATAATTGAGTCTGAACCAACTGATGCTTGACAGTGCATGCCATGCAGGATTCTGCACCATGGCCAGTGTGAGGCTGGGAATAAATAATAGTGAGTGATTATCATGGAAACTGTCTCCAGAAATAATGACCAGTTTTGTTGTTGTTGTTGTTGTGTTTTGTGTTTTTTTTTTCCATTCAACCTTGGGAAGATAAAATCAGGGCTAGAAAAAAAAAAGACAAATGATCTAAGAGCAAAAGCAGGACTTCAAACCCAAAGAGAATCCTGGGACATAATTATGCACCAGCCTCATCTCCGTGTCCCAGAGGCAAATGAAGGAAGAGGAGAGGATGTCTTTGTCCAGCCTATCAACTCTGTCAGAAACCTGGGATCATCCTGTAGCTTTCCTAACACCTCCTGGCCTTTGTTTCCCTACAGTGCTAATTTTCCCTATCCTACAGATTCTGCTGAGCCCTTCTGTGTGGCCTGTTAAGTCCTTCTTGTGTTTTCTTATGGAGCATCACTTCTGTCCTTTCTCCATCCAATATTCCATCTGCCCCCACCCAAACACTGATTCTGGAAGAGCATGGAAAAGCAGAATCTTCATCACATTGTTTTCCTTAAAAAAAAAATAATCAATGAACAAAATGGTTTAACATGTGTCAGTCAGTATTCAGGTTGAGTAATAAGCACATAATGGCTTATTTAATTATTTTCACTATGTTTATGTATACTTTAAATTGCTCATAATAAAATAGATCTCAGATTTGCCTTCCAGATCTCTCAGGCTGTCTGTAAAATACTATACCACATAGCCTTTCTGTATTTCCCAACCTTGTATGCAGCCTTATCTTTGACCATGCACTTCCATATAACAGAGCATATGTCTCTTCTGCCTACAAAGTGGTTCTTTCCTTGGAAGCAGCCAAGTGAAAAGAATCACTGATCTATCAACACACTTTCCCAAAGGTTCCCCTATGCTCAGGAGGTAGAGATTATTAAGGAGGGTGCCTCCTCTGGCCTAATATACGTATCTGCTGAACATATTTTCAGAAGAGCAGACTGTGTTGGTTAATCAAATAGATGCAATATTTACTTGAACTTGGGCAAATGGAGTAATTTATCTTCGCTTCCGCTTCTGTCATTAGGAAATGAAATAGCAGTACTTATCTCCCAAAGCTGGGGTAACCTTCAGTTCTGCTGTGTCCTGTATGAAAAGAGAGGAAGATGGTAGAGGTGCAAGGGGAGAGAAAAAAGGAGAGAGGGGAAGGATGGAGGGAAGAGGAATGGAGAGAAGAAGGAAGGGAGAAGGGAAGTAGGCAAAGAGGGAGGAAAAAGAGGAAGAGGGGAAGAGAAGGGGCAGATTTCAAATAGTGTGGATTAGTAATTACCCAACTTGTCTAAGATGAAATGGTCCTGGGAGCTAGTGAAAAAAATTATTGACATCGAAGTCATGATTCCACTGTAGGAACCAAGGACAGATCTTATTTCGAGAGAGGTCTTAAGAGATCAAGGCCAGAGCCTCCCACCCTCTCTTTATAAGGACTGTGAATGTCAGTGGCATTGACCCTGCTCCAAATTCAAGGGCTAGGGGCTAGGGACTAAGGGCTAGGGGCTAAAGACTAGGAGCTAGGATTTGCATGAAAATTCACCCTGTTGACAACTCCAGTCTGTGAGCATCAGTGTGCCCGCGTTTGGATGCAGTGCAGGGTGAAAAATCCTGTGTGTGTCCAATGCGAGTCATACTCCCTCCTTCCTTCTTCCCCCCACTTCCCCCCCCCGCCGCTGCTGCCACCAGCCTAGCTCCTCTGGGTTCGGGCCTCGTGCGTCACCAGCGCGGGCGGGGACAGAAGAGTGGCGGGGGGGCTCCGCAAGGTGAGGGCACCGCGCTGCCTAAAGAAGCCGCGCGCCCCCGCCACAGCTCAGAGCTTGCGGCGCAGCGCGCTGGCTGGAAGTGCGGGCACAAGCTCTGTGCCCCGCTTCTGCCGCTCCAGCTGCTCCTTCCATCCGGTGGGAGCGCGAAGCCTCCTCTGGCCCGGAGGGTGGCCAGAGGATCACGAGCCCTGAGGGCTTGGTCCTCAGCTACTGTGGCGCGACACTTCCAGCAGCAACAGGTAAACTGCGGGGCTCGGCTTTGGTCGCCTTGAGTCCCTGATCCCAATGGGTTCCTTCTCCCCAAGCTCCAGGACACCCCTTTGCCAAAGCTAGAAGGCTACTAAGGTGTCAGGCGTGGGGTCTGCTAGGGGTCTCTAGTCACTCTTGCTTATCCTGGGCACTTTCCCATGTCCTTTTCCCCTCCCTAATTTTCTTGTCTCCTTTCCTGAGTTCTCTGCTTCTCAACCTCTTTTCTTATTCCCTGTAGCTTCTCTATCTCTGTCTCTCCCTCTCTCCCTCCCTCCTCTCTCTCTCTCTCTCTCTCTCTCTCTCTCTCTCTCTCTCTCTCTCTCTCTCTTTCTCACTCTTAGGATCCAATTTGTTCTTTCTTGGTTCTCTTTCTAAACATCTCCTCTATGTCTCTCATTTCCCTTCTGTCGCTCTACCTCTCCAGGTAGCTTGTGCTGCCCCTCTCAGACCCCATCCTTGTGCACCCCAATCCCCTTCCCTATTCTTCACTCTTCTCAGCTCGCTCCCCTCACCCCCACCCCTCCATCGCCTTACAGACTGATAGCCAACTGAAGAATATAGGGAGGATGGTGAATTTTGGACTCGGGGCAGTGTAATAGGAATCCACCTTGCATGTTCCAGCTGCCACTGTGCTATTGATCAACTATGCGTTTTATCTACTAAAGCCCTTGCCGTCAAGGCAGCAACTGGTTTCCATGGCAAGATAAAGTCGTCAGAGAAAGGTACAGGGAGATAAAGATCCAGCTAGAGGGAAAATAAGATGTTTTCTGAGAGGCGGGGGCCTCTCAGAAGGATACTGAGAGACAGTGATGTATGTACATTAAAAGAAGTCAGAGAAAGAGTCTCACAATGGTACTAGGATGGGAGAAAGAGCAGCAGAGATGAGGCAGAGATGAACTAGTACATACCTAGAGACGTCACTTAAGAAATGGAGAACCAGAATGTTAGAGACCAAGAGAAAGGAGGGAAAGGTGAGACAAGACACAGAACTTAGGTACTGAGAAAACCAGTAAAGGAAGACAGGAAGAGCTACAGGAAAATGCAGAGAAAGAGTGGACACACAGGTACTAGCGTAAGACTTGACACGTAATAAATATGAGAGAGACAAAGACAAGAGAGCTAGAGAGATATGGAAATGGAGAAAGGCAGACCCAGCCTGAGACACTGAACAGGTGTGTGTTAGGAGCCCAGAGGGATGGTCAGAGGGATCCACTGAGAGACAAGAAAGACCCAAGGAGAAGAGGAGCATATACCTCTATAGAGTAAATTTCTTAGGGAAAAAAATACAGAGACTGAGAGGCAGAGGAGAGAGAGAGAGAGAGAGAGAGAGAGAGAGAGAGAGAGAGAGAGAGAGCAGGGGGACAGAGGGGGAGGGGGGAGGGGGGAGGGGGGTTATCAGACAGTACAGTCGTAACCAGATATAGACAGACTATGTACATGCTGGTGGGGAATTGAAAAACAGACTGCAGAGTGAAGGATGAGACAGCATCTGTGGAAATAGGGGCACACACTCTGTCCAGATGAAAAGTAAAACATTGGAGATGACTCTTATGCAGGCAGGTACAGAGTGCAGGTGCATTGGGTCAGCGAGATAGGACAAAACTCCAAGGGACATAGAAGGGACACGCAAAGGGAGTCCCCATTGCACGAACAGGAAAGACAAGCAAGAAAAAGAATGCAATGTATACCAGCAGTGAGACCCCAAGAGTTAGAAAAGGAGCCAGAGTAACTGCTCTGATTGGGCTAAAATTGCTCAGGGGTCTAAGGGAGGGGTCCTACAGCGATGCTACTGGGTTCAGAAGCTTACCTCTGCAAGGCACTAACCCTGCCCACATGTTTCTCTCATCCTCAGTATAGATAGTGGGCAGTCTCGTAGCCCACTGGTGCAGACACTGAGCTGCACCTTGTCTCCTGCTTGCCTGTCAACGTCATGATATCCACCTGCACCAACAATACTCGAGAAGACAACAACAGCAGCCAACCGTGCATGCCTTTCTCCAAGATGCCTATCAGTCTAGCTCACGGCATCATCCGCTCCATTGTGCTGTTTGTCTTCCTCAGCATATCCTTTGTGGGTAACATAGTGCTGGGTTATGTATTGCACCGTAAGCCACAGTTGCTGCAGGTGACCAACCGGTTCATATTTAACCTCCTTGTCACTGACCTGCTGCAGATCACTCTTGTGGCCCCCTGGGTGATAGCCACCTCCATTCCTGTCTTCTGGCCTCTCAATAGCCACTTCTGCACTGCCTTGGTTAGCCTCACCCACTTATTTGCCTTTGCTAGTGTCAATACCATTGTGGTGGTGTCAATAGATCGCTACCTGTCCATCATCTATCCTCTTACCTACCCATCCAAGATGACCTACCGACGTGGTTATATGCTCCTCTATGGCACCTGGATTATGGCCATCCTGCAGAGCACACCTCCTCTCTATGGATGGAGCCAGGCTACTTTTGATGAGCGTAATGCCCTCTGTTCCATGATCTGGGGATCCAGCCCCAGCTATACCATTGTCAGTGTGGTGTCCTTCATCGGTATTCCACTGGTGGTTATGATTGCCTGTTATTCTGTGGTGTTTGGGGCAGCCCGGCGGCAGCACGCTCTCCTGTACAATGTCAAGAGCTACAACTTGGAGGTGAGAGGCAAAGACTCTGTGAAGAATGAGAATGAACAGGGAGCAAAGAAGAGGGATGAGTGCCAGGATGAGAATGAGTTCCAGTACCAAGATGAAGCTCCGGGCAAGACTAAGGAAAGCAGTACCAAGGTGGAAGACAGTCCTATGGAAGCCGAGGACAGCAGCATGAAAGCCAGAGAGAGAAGCCTGGATCTCAGTACAGGGATCATGGAGGCCAAGAGCAGTGAAGACGGCAGTGAAATTCAGGAAAGCAGCCCAAAGGTAGATACCGGCCGCACAGAGGTCAATCAGTGCAACATTGATTTGGGTGAAGACGACATAGAGTTTGGTATGGATGACATCCATTTCAGTGAGGATGATGTCGAGGCAATGAATATGCCTGAGAGCCTTCCACCGAGTCACCCAAACAGAAACAGCAACCCACCGTTGCCCCGGTGCTACGAGTGCAAAGCTGCAAAAGTGATCTTCATCATCATTTTCTCCTACGTGCTGTCTCTGGGGCCCTACTGCTTCCTGGCAGTGCTGGCTGTGTGGGTGGATGTCCAAACCCAGGTACCCCAGTGGGTGATCACCATAATAATCTGGCTTTTTTTCCTGCAGTGCTGCATCCACCCTTATGTCTATGGTTACATGCACAAGACCATCAAGAAGGAAATCCATGAGGTACTGAAGAAGTTTAGCTGTAAGAAAAATCCCCCGGTAGAACACAGCCACCCTGACCTGCACGAAACTGAAGCTGGCACAGAGGGAGGTATGGAAGGCAAGGTTGTCCCCTCCCGTGATTCAGCTACTTCACCTTAAAGTTAGCTGTAAGGCAAATGGTTTAACTGTATACATACAAAAGAAGAAACAAACAGAAAACAAGAGCAGCTTTCTTTTCAGTGCACCCACCCACAGTCTCATTAGTGCCAACCTTTAGCATTTCAGGCAAACGTGTTGCACAAGCATCCTTTTCTACCACATGGCAGATAAATTAGGAAGAAGTAAGGACTTGGATCTTTCCTGAAAGGTGTAAGCCCGTCAAAGCATGGACATTAGGAGCTCCACCTATATATATATATGTATATATATATTAGGCTCTGAGTTCCCTAAAACAAGGGCTATATGGTTTGGAACTGTTCTTGGTATTCTGCCTGCCTCCCCAGAGCTACAACATGGCAGCTTTGGCTCTGAGTAAAAGGGAAAGTGATGCCTATGGACATAAGGACTATCGGGCATTCAGGTCAGGAACTTTTGGGCTGTGGGGGCTACATATCATGCTGAACTGAAAGAAAAGCAATTGAGCAAATTATTTATGAAGTCCAAAAAGCAGAGCTAGTTGGACTGATCATCACATGAGCTGATTTCTGTACTGAAGAACCCCACAGTATGGTGCGAAGACTATAGTGCAAACTACAACAAAGGGGGATTATGTACTTAGAATATAAAGAAATCTCCAGAAAAGGGCATACGGAGAATGAGGGTCTAATTCAAAGGAAGAAATGGAGAAACAAGATGTTTCCATGGACCTAAACAATTGTGTTTCTTTTTATTTCTCTCTCTCCTCTCTTTCTCCACGCTCCCCTACCCTGGGTTTCTACTTGGGCTGGGACTGACCTCTGTGCAAATGGAAGATTGTTGATTAACACAAATATCTTTTGTCTCCTATTTTAGTAACAGTAGGAAAGAAATCAGGCTATTATTTTACTATTTTCTTTCTGTGACTGAGTTGAAATGCTCATAACAATTCTCTAGACCTCTGCCAGCCATTTGTGTTTTAATTTCTTTTATTTCAAACAGACTTTTTGGTTAAACGGTATTTTCAGGGTTTTTTATTTTAAATACCTTAATACCTAGGTAATATTTGAACTATTCCAAAGAATCTGAAGATCAAAGTATCTAAATCAAATATATCTTATTGATTACTATTGAAACATACCACTTGTGATATGTAAATTATTCCCAGGGCAATTACCCAAATAAAGTTTTAAACTATCAAACTCTAAAATCACTTTGGACAAGAAAAAAACTAACATATTTTAGAAAGCAAAGGACATATTTAAAGGCAAAATAACATCCAACCAAAAACCGGTAAGTAAATTAGGTATTGAAAGGAGATACTTACTGTTAATATGAATGGAGGGAAGGTGGAGGAATATTTCATTAAGATGATTAAACAGAAGGTTGTATGTGACAGTGTGTCATATTCAGAGTTTAATATTCTAGTGTTGTCTTGTCTTTATTAGAATTTAATTTTTCACTTAAAAATGCCCTTCATTTATACTTTATCTCTTCCTCCTCCCAGATTCCAGCATGAACTTTTCAAGGGGGAGAGGTAAATGGCTGTGAATCATGGAGCTGTAAGATTACCTTATTCAGAATTCAGGGGAGTTAATAGAAGCAGATAGTATTGAACTGACCTGTCAGATCAGTATGTCCATAAGAAGTTTACCAATGTCAACTCATTTAGAACTTTTGATAGCCTCAGACAAGGCATGGAATCTACACTAAATCCTCACTCTACCATTTATTTTTCCAAAATTTTTATAGTAAATTAGTAGTCAAATTTTAGTTTTTGACTACTGATTTATTGATAAACTTATATTGGCTGATCCCTAAAAGACACCTGGCGGGGTGGGGGGGGGGGGGGAGAAGACACCTGGATGAATTGGCTTATTTGATCAATTTTCTTGCTTCGTTTTTTTTCCTGGTTTGTAACAGAGGAGTTCAGAGATGGAAGTGCCTGTTCTGTTAGTAGAAATGCTTACATCCTTACATAGAAAAGGGTATTTCGAATGTGTTTTCAATATTTTATTGAAACTGAACTTCTTGTTTTATTTTTGAAGCTCAACCCCTTCAAAGTGTGACAAAGAAAATTGTTTGCCAAAATCCAAAATCTAAATGGAACCAGAATCTGTATGAGTGTGGTAAGTCCATTTGACAACACCCACATCTTCCAGGGTGCTGCGATTCACCTGCTCCTAGAATCATTTAACTTTTACTGTTTTATTCACTGTCCATTCTTTTGGCAAACAGGATTCTTCAAAGGTGAAGACCTTTTGAAAACAGGGTGGAAAGGACAACCTTTGAATTAAAGGCATTCTGTCTTGATGACATTTTCCTTTAATGAATGATAGGGCTTCTGGTTAGCATGGAGGTGGCAACTGCTTCACGTTTTGGGCTGTTTTGAATAAAGAACTATCAACTTAATGAGGTTTTACTATACACAATGTTTTGCCATTTGAAAATATGAGATCACACACAAAAGTCATCATTACCTTCCCAGATCATCATAGCCAATCATTTTCCCAAAATGTTTTTAAAGGATATATTATTTTATCAAGACCATTACAAATGTTCAGTAAAAACAAAATCCACTGAATTATGGCCATGGATTAAACAAGGAAAGATCACAGGCATGGTCAGAAAGTAAAGGTATTTTGTGTCACTTGTGCAACTCCAATCTGATTTAGAAATGGTGAGGTATCTACTTCAAAATCATATCTTTTCAGTTGTCTTCCTCTTTAAGATAAACCCCATGCTGTTAGAAGTTTTTCTAAACAAAATGTCTTTTCCTTCCAGAAAAAAAAAAAAAAAAAGGATTAAAGGAACAATTGGCTGCAAGATAAATGCCAAGATAAGAAATCTGGTCAGTCAGGACTTTAACACTCTCTTTACTTAACTATGCCTCCATTTTGTCTTATTACCTAAGCCTCTAAAATCCCCATACCACTCCCAAGCTTAGCCATCTGAGGAGGCAGAAGCATGAGCTGGAAACAGTAGATTATAGCCTAATAGCTTTGAAGAACAGACACCTTTCCAATTACATATGATATCTTCCTCTACAGCAAATGTTTAACAGGCATATTAGCATACTTAGGCTACGAACAACAAAACTGGCTAGAGGAAGATACAGGAAAACTCAGATACACTGAACTTGGCCACTGCCATATCACTAGCAAGCTCATTGCTTTTTCTTAGGTAAGTTAAGAATCCTAAGGGAACCTGAAAGTTGCCAATAGAAGTCAGGTTTCCATCATTGCCTCCCAAAGCCTCTATATCTCAAGAGTGTACACACTAAGGGGAAACCACAGCAATGTGTACACTTAAGGGGTTTGCTGTATAAAGATTAATTGCTGTATTTCCTTTGCTCTAAAAGAAACAAAAGCAAGATTATTTTTAGTTTGGTGCTTCAACCTTGAGTGAATTTCACCCTCTTCATCTGCAACAACTTTGTTGAAAATTTCGTACTTTTGTCTTGTGTTAGTGCTGTGTTCTCTTGTAGTATTTCTTCTAAACGTAAGCTAACTGTATATAAAATGTGTTCTTGGAGTTACGGTGCTAGATATTAGCTTGTGTGTGTTCATTGCTAGTATTATCAGTAAAAAGTGAGTGATGTGTACATGGAAAGTTACTTAACAAAATGCATGCAGTATTCTACATATGACCTACAATTTGGTCAATTTTTGAAGTAGAACATAGTACATTTATTTACCTTTAAAAGTATATACTATAGGATATGTAAGATGGTTCCAAGATGGTATGGCAGGAAGAGGTGCCTTTCATTCTTGAAGTCCCGGGTACGTGACAAGCAAGAACTTATTCTGGTACAACTGGTAATCGATGTGGACTAAATTATTGTCTTGTTTGAAGCTGTCGGTGGCAGTTCTTCGCAACACACCTGGTACTGGTATGCCTGTTTTCTTCAGAGGATAGGACATAAAATCAAAGAAGACAGTCTTTCCCCCATAAACGAGCAAGAAGACTAGGACAGGCTATTGGAGTCCTGAAAGCAGGATGTAAAGTGTACTGCAATTTCAAGACCTAAACAAGAGCCAGTACTGGACTGGGAGGTTATTGGACTTGTGTTTATATGATCCATATTGTGATGATCCCTGCCCACCTAAAGAAGTGCCAAAATGCAGAAAAAGGCTGCTCTGCTTTTGTTTTTTGTTTTTTTCTCTTTGGCTGTCTCAGACAAGATGTATTATTGATAAAGAGACAGTGAGACTTTGGGGTGAAGGGAGGGTGGGGAACAGGGGTTGTAGCTCAGGTGTTTGAAGAGTTAGAAATATATTTAAAAAAGAACTCAGATTATTTTATTATATTTTGAGAACAAAGTATTACAAGAGGATATATATTTATATATATTCTCATTAAATCATTTCTAAAACTACCTTTAATACCAAATTTCATGTGCTATTTTGAGACTGAGAACAATAGGAAAAGTGCACTCAGTCAATAAAACAGTTCTCTTTAATACTTTCCATTTTAAATTTAAAAGTTTCCTTAAAAAAGGTTTGTAATTTAAAAGTGCCTTTTCAAAGGATTTTCAAAACTACAGTCCTGGGGCCAAGTTCCCATTGGCACAACTTACCTTCAGGTGCACAAATGGGTTGGAATTTATCGTCCACCTTTCAGCAAGAGAAATCCCCTCACACTCCAAATAAATTTATGAATTGATACCATTACATGGAGCAGTAGTCTCAGAAACTCTGCCCAAAGTCAAGGTTTCATATATTGGCTGGCTTTAATAGAATGCATTTTAAATTGGTTATGACGCTTTTATTGCCGGACAGGAATAACAGACTCCTGCTTAGGGAATGCAGAGAGATTAACATTTGTGGTTTAACTATTACTAAATAAGTTTTGTGTTTCTTAAATAGGTGCTGTTAGTCTGTCCTTGGTATATTCCTCTGAAACATGCTAAATAAAGTTTGATTTTCGTGTGTATCTGGTCCTGATATTGTGTTCTCTGAGAAAACAGGGAGACATGACATTTCCAGCCCTCCCATTTTGTGGAAACAGAATAAGCAACTCACTGTATCAAATTATCTACCTGGGCAATTGCACTCATGTGCACGCATGTGTGCATACACACACACCATGTTTGCAAAATCAAAATAAAATTAAAGAAGTATATAGTAGTAGTCATTAGAAAAGGAACCTTTTATGAATAAAGAAAATTTGCACTTGAATTGGGGTGAGTAGAGAGAAAATATGGATTGAGCCAGATACCTAAAATTCTCAAGTGCCAAGTTCATTCCAAAGACAATGAGGTTTGAACAGATGTGGAGACTTACAGTCAAACTTTGGATAGAGCGCAGAGAGTCTTATGGAAGAAGGGGAGAATACAAAGACCCAGAGGGGACAGAAGCTTGACAAGGAGAACAACAAAGGCAAAAAAAAAAAATGAGCTCAGAGGACCCTGCAGAGACTGATGCACAAACCAAGGACCATGCTTGGAGACGACATAGACCCCCTGCTCAGATGTAGCCCATAGAAAGCTCAGTCTCAATGTGGGTTCCCAAGTAAGGGGAGCAGGGGTTCCCTCTGTCATGAACTCAGTTGCCTGATCTTTGATCACTTTCCCCTTGCCAGGCCACAGAGGAAGAGGCAGTCCTCAAGAAACTTGATAGGCTAGAGTCAGATGGCAGAGGAGGAGAACTCCCCTTTTCAGTGGACTAGGAGGAGGGTGTGGGGGAAGTGGGAGGGAGGGAGGCCCAGGAAAAAGATGAGGGAATGGGTTCCAATCAGGATATAAAATTAATAAATAAATTGTAAAAAGTAAAAAGAAAAGAAAAATGTAAAAATATTAGATTAAAAAAATGTTGAGTGTTCTGCCTGAATGTTTGTGCACCATGTGCGTGCCTGGTGCCCTCAGAGGCCAAGAGAGCATCTCAAATCCACTGGAACTGGAGTTATAGACAGGTATAAGATGACATGTGGTACAAGGCATCAAAATCAGGTACTCTGTAAGAGCAGATGCTCCTAACCACTGAGCCATCATCTCTCCAAGTGGAGCTTCTTTAAAAAGAATAAATAAACAGAACTAACCAGTACCTCAGTCACCTCCACTAGACTCAAACCTTTTCTTTCTTTCTTTCTTTCTTTCTTTCTTTCTTTCTTTCTTTCTTTCTTTCTTTCTTTCTTTTTTTTTACTTTTTATTAACTCCTTGTAAATTTCATGTCATGCACCCCAATCCCACTCATCTCCTCATCCCTTCATATCCAACCTCTGCCCTTGCAACCACCCCCCAAAGAAATTTTTAAAAATAAAAAAAAAAATAAAGAAACCAAAAATCTCACAATGGAAGCTGTAGTGTATCACAGTGTCCGAGAGTATACCTTTTTGTCCACACAGCTTTACCTGCAAATGTTCATTGCAATGAGTGGCTTCTGCTACACTATCAATAATGGATCCTCACTGGGACTCCTCTCAGATACCCTGTTGTTGCCTGTGTCATGGTGATCCTGCAGCTTTGGATCTGCACGACTTGCCCCTCTTCATAAGCGAGCCCCAGCAGTTCATCCATGGGGTAGATGCTGGGATGGTCCAACCCATAGCCCTGGATCTGGGCCTGGGAGGTAACTGAGTTGGTCAGCCCACCAGGTTTCTAGCACCCACACCCGCAGGGCCAGCTCTCCAGTACTGCTCTGCCTAGCTCACCCAGTGTAGCAGCCAGAAAGGGTCAAAGTCAGCTCTCCTTTTCTCATGTCCTTGGTACTAACTCACCCGTGCCCATGCCACCAGGGTCATCTCTACTGTGCTGCACAGGCAAGGTGTGGAGCCAGCTCTGTTCCACCCTTGGGCATCAACATAGTCCCAGGCGGCAGCTCAGAACGAGGATGCCCACATGGCCTCTGGTGGTACCATGGGGCACAGACATCGGTACATATCCCTGCTACTGCAGGGCCACAGACCCAGACAGGCCCTCAGCAGCAGCATGGGACAGGACATTACTATGGCCTCCTGGTGGCAGGGCAGCCTATTCATATTAGGCTGTTCCTCACTACCACATTTCTCCAGTTCCACTTCTCTTCAGGGTGCTCAAACTCTTCAGCTTCTCTTTCTTTCTCATTTCACCACCACATACTTGCACATCATAGTGATTCCAGCTGCAGACAGGCCATACAGAGGGCCTCTGGGTATCTTCTGCCTGCCCACTTGACTGTGCAGCATGGCAGTGCTTTTTTAATTTATTTTTTATTAATTACAGTTTATTCACTTTGTATCCCAACTGTAGCCCTCTCCCTCATTCCTTCTCAACCCCTCCCTCCTGCATCTCCTCCCATGCCCCTTCTCCAGTACACTGATAGGGAAGATTCTCCTCCCCTTCCATCTGACCCTAGCCTATCAGGTCTCATTAGGACTGGCTGCATTGTCTTCCTCTGTGGCCTAGCAAGGCTGCTCTCCCCTCAGGGAGAGGTAAGCAAAGGGCCAGCCACTGAGTTCATGTCAGAGACAGTCCTTATTCCCATTATTAGGAAACTCACTTGGATACTGAGCTGCCAGCCCTTTCTTTCTTATTTCAGCTCAGAGCACTTCTCACAGTACCTCCAAGTTTAACCTGGCTTAATTACCTACACTCATATAGTTAAGTTCAGCCCCCTTTCACCAGGGTTATAGGACAGGAGAGCAAAAGCATTCTTCTCCAGTTCTCTTCATAAAGCAGTAACAACTCTAATGCAGGCCATTACATATAAATACAATGCACAGATAAGTTGAGTTAATATGTCTAATATTTAAAAACACCTACTTCTTCATGAGACAAAGTATTTGGCCTACTATTAGCTTCTCTTCTGATACTCCCATTAGGAGTGGCATAAGGAACTGCAGAGCTCATACTGCTGAAGTGATAGTCATGAACCCATACAGGGAAGCTTAGGATGCTATTCAGACCCATTTCAATCAAAATAAAGAGCAATTTTGAACTTGCTTCCAAAACCAAGCTAATACTGACTTACACACTCTTTCAAGATGTTCAAATATGGTTGTCATGAGACTTGCCTTTATCTTAGTCTATAAATACCACTCAAGCAACAACACTTTTTGCTGAAGGAATAAATTTTCCTTTCTAGAAAGCTATCTTCAGTTCAAAACTACCAAGCAGTTAACCTGTTGTAAAAGTGCTCCCTGAAGCTCAATATAGCACTGTTTAGTTTAAAAGATTGGGAAAATGGAATCAGTTCCAATGAGCTTCAGAAAAGCAGTTTCTTCTTAGGCAGGCCTAAGGGACTAGCCCTAGATTACGAGGAATCTGAAAACTCTAGTCAAGAGACCTGTGGCCTTCTGTACCTACTCCTCTAATAACTCTGCAAATATTTCATTTGCCATCAAACACAATATAGACCCTTTTAATTTAGATAATGTCAGGCTATTCTATACAGCTTTTGATTTACTTTTTCCAAGGCCCAACCAATCAACCCCTAATTGTACTCCAATTCCATCATGTCTACCTTACCAATTCCAGTCTAGTCTCTCTTCCCATGAAAGGTAAAATGACCCCTTTGTGGTGGTTTGAATAGGAATGCCCCCCATAGACTCATGTGTTTGAATGCTTGGTACATAGGGAGTGGCACTATCAGGAAGTATGGCCTTCTTGGAGTAGGTGTGGCCTTATTGGAGGAAGTGTATCACTGTGGGGCAAGCTTTGAGGTCTTATATATGCTCAACCTATGCCTAGTGTGACACATATTCTCTTTCTGCTGCCTGTGGATCAACGTGTAGAACTCTCAGATCCTTGTCCAGCACTATGTGTGCCTGAGTGCAATCATGATTCCTGCCATGATAACAATGCACTGAACCTCTGAAACTGTAAGCCAGTTACAATTAAAATTTGTTCTTTGTCATAATGAAATCTATACACCTAAAAAAGATAATCAATTGAGCGGACATGGGGTAAGATGATCAATCCTCGTTTAGAAAGACAGATGGGATGTGCATTGAACGTATGACAGGAGTCTACTGAGCGCATCTGAAAGACTCTAACTAGCAGTGTTTTCAAAGCAAAGACTCATGACCAAACCTTTGGCAGAGTACAGGGAATCATAAGAAAGAAGGGGAGTTAGTCTGATGGGGAAAGGATAGGAGCTCCACAAGGACCAAATATATCTGGGCACAGGGTCTTTTCTGAGACTGACATTCAACCAAGGACCATGTATGGATATAACCTAGAACCTCCACTCAGATGTAGCCTGTGGTAGCTCAGTAACCAATTGGTCTCCCAAAGTGAGGGGAACAGGGACTATTTCTAAAAGGAACTCAATGACTGGCTCTTTGGTCTCCCCACCCCCGAAGGGAGGAGCAGTCCTGTTAGGCCACAGAGGAGGGCTTTGCAGCCAGTCCTGAAGATACCTGATAAAACAGGATCAGATGAATGGGGAGGAGGTCCCCCCTATCAATGGACTTGGAAAGGGGCACGGTGGAGATGAGGGAGGGAGGGAGGGACTGGGAGGGAATGAGGGATCGGGACACGGCTGGGATACAGAGTTAATAAAATGTAACTGATAAAAAAAATAAAAAATAAAAAAAAAATAAAAAAAAAATTTGTTCTTTGTAAGAGTTGCCTTGGTAATGGTGCCTCTTCACAGCAATAAAACCCTAACTAAGTCACCCTTTGAGCCTTTTGTGCCAGGCACACAACAACAACACCTCAGCTTTAGAATAGCTTCGGAATGTTCATAAATTGAAGGGTATGTGTGAATATTTTTCAAATATTTTCCTGAGACATATATACCAATAAAATTTACCACATGGCATGGGTAATTTTCATGATTGCTCCCCCCAAAACTAAGAACAAACCTGAGGAAAATTTATACTATAAATGTCCAATAATTAGAGTTAACAACCTATTATTTAGTTAAATATAATAAATAAAAATACCTGGAGTCGCCAGGCATGGTGGCACACGCCTCTGATCTCAGCACTCAGGGAGACAGAGGCAGGTGGATCTCAGTGAGCTCAAGGCCAGCCTAGTCTATAAATTGAGTCCAAGGAAGCCAAAGCTATACAGAGAAACCCTGTCTAGACAATCCTCGCCAAACACCTAGAGGCCAGAAAGATGGTTCAGTGGATATAGACCTTGCAATTACCCCTAATGACCTGAGTTTGATTCCTAGACCATACATTGTAGAAGGAGAGAACCGAAGACTACAAGTTATCTCTATCTTCCACTTGTGAACTATGTCACACATATACCCACCCACATAATACACACACAGAAAATTAAGATATAATTATAGTAGTAGTAATAACAATAAACCTGGATAACAGAGGTTGGTGAGATGGCTTAGTAGATAAGGCACTTGTCGAAAACTCTGATGATCTAAGTTCAATCCCTAGAACCCACAGAGTAGAAGAAGATCATTGACTCCTGTGGGTTTTCTTCTGACCATTACATGTTCTCTCACACCTATCTCACACAGCATAGAAAATTATAAGTAAAGGTCATTTTAAAAACCTGGACTCCAAATATTTGTTTTCTATATAAAACTAAGTCAAAATTGAACATTCTTGGCCTCCAAAGGACAGTAAATAGAAATAAACTAACAAAATATGTATTTTAAAGAAATAGACTACAACCAACTGGCAATGTGTAGGATTAACTGAGCAATAAGAGAGCAGCATCTAAATTGTATTTGCTCATTTTATATCCTGATTATAGGACCCTCCTTCATCTCCCACCCTCTTCTCCCCATCCCTTTCCCCTACCTAGTACTCAAAATGGGAGAGTCATTCTCCATTAGGAACTGGCAACAGACTATCAAGTCACTTCAGGACTGCCAGCATCCCCTTCCTCTGTGGTGTGGCAAGGCCACCCACCAGGAGGAAGTGATCAAAGAGCAGGCAACAGAGCTGCCCTGCCTGGGAGAACTGATCAAGGACCTGTCAACAGAGTCCCTGTCTGAGACAGCCTTTTACATGGAGACTAAGATACCTATCAGCTACATCTGAGCAGGGTTTATAGGTTCTCTCCATGCATGGTCTTTGGTTGGTACAGCACTCTCTGCACGAGGGGGGGAGGATCTAATTTTCTTTATAAGCTGTAATTTAAACTCACTGATGTACTAGCTAGTTTTATGTCACTTGACATAAGCTAGAATCATCAGAGAGAAGAGATTCTCAAATGAAAGAATGCCTCTTATAACATGGGGCTGTAGGCAATCTTATAGGAACTTTCTTTATTAGTGATTGATGAAGCAGGACCTAGACCTCTGTTAGTGGTGTCATCCCAAGGCTGATGGCCCCGAGTTCTACAACAAAACAAGCTAAGTAAGCCATGGGGCACAAGCCAGTGAGCAGCACCTCCATGGCCTCTGCACCATTTCTTGCCTCCAGATTCCTTTCCTGTTTGAGCTCCTGCCCTGACTTTCTTTGATGATGAACTTTCTTTGATGATGTGGAACTACAAGCTGAGTAAACCCTTTTCTCCCCAATTTGTTTTTTGGTTGTGGTGTTTCATCATAGCAATAGTAACCCTAACTAAGACACATATATTTTTAAAATAACAACATAGTTTGTATCACCAACTTTAGCTAGAAAAAAATATTTTACCTAAAAGTTATCAGAAAGTGCCAACAAAACTATAGTTCTGACAGAGAAACTAGGAGCTCTAAACAGCATCTGGAAGCAGAATTGCACAAAAGAAAAAACTTCATGTGAAAAAAAACCCAACACACTTAGATTTCTAAAAACAAATGTGCTTCCTGAGCTGGCCCCACCCCATACCAGTTGCAGCATTCTGGAGAGAGGATACTGCACCTCATCAGGGCAATACAGTAGAGCTGGCCCTGCAGGAGAGCTGGTCCCATACCTTGCTGATTGCTGCAGGTAGGAGAGCTGGTCCTGCCCCTCATCTGGGCAAAGCAGGTGAGCTGGCCTTGGTGGCAAAGGCACAGAGGAACTAGTTGCACTCCAAATAACTCAGCTACCACCAACACCTTAGATCCAGAGCTTTATGTTGGCCTACTCCAGCATATAAAATGCATTTATAAACTGCTGGAGTTCATGAAGGGATCAGTCCTACAGAACCAAAGCTACAGGATCTCCATGACATAGAACCCAACAAGATATCCAAGAGGAGTCCTGGTGAGGATCCAGTATTGATGGTGTAGCAGAAGCTGGAGGCTTTGAACCAGACCAGTGACTCATTGCAGTGAACAATTGAAAGTAAAGCTTTTAGGGCAAAAGAGTATATTGTGCTACACACTGTGTCCCACTGCTGCTTCCACTGTGATTTTTTGGTGGTTTTTTTTCTTTTTAGAAAATTTATTTTTTTGTACTTTTGGCAGGGATGTTGCAAGGGCAGTGGTAAGATACAAAGGGACAGAGAGATGAATGAGATTGGAGTGCATGATGTGCATAAAGAATCAACAGAAAGTTTTAAAATGTGTTCTGTTTGCTCTGATTGTTTTAAATAAAATCTTTTTGTCTTTTCAAGAAACTATGAATTAGAATCAATCTTTTTACCAATCATTTTTTTCTCTAGTTAGCATTTTATGTCAAAGAAACTGAGACCAGACAGTGAGATTTTGCACTTATGAACACTTTAACTGAATGTAATTTGGAGCATACAATTATTATGTATCTCAGCAAATTTCAAATAGACGTAGAGGCACTTGAAAACAAAGGTTATGTGCCTTGAAACATCTGGAAAACTTCATTAGTCCACTTTGACCATCTTGTAGATTGTAGTAATAAAGAAGAAGCATGAAAAAAATCCAATTGTCCCTGAAACAAAACAAAAACAAACAAACAAGATTTTTGTTAGCCAGATAGCATAGCAAGTCAAAGAAGTCACAATCTTATAGAGGAAAAATACTTACTAGCAAAATAGTTAATCTAATACTATGGTTTAAAGCTTAAATAATTACAAACCAAATGTTCCTCAAAGAAGTTATTACCTACATGTTGTCCTAAGTAAACAATGAAATAATGTAATTTAAAAAATGATAAGTATAAAGACTAATATAGCAGTATGGAGAAATCTTTGGTTGATAATATGTGGAGTGTACGTTTGGAGATAAGTTCAGAACTAGCCTCAAAATTACTAGCTTTGAAGTTGAGGTGATCCTCCAGCCTCAGTATTTCAAGTACTGAAATTACAGGCATGCTCTGCTGAGACTGGCTGCAATCTTTATAAATGGTATTAGGTGTAAAGAAATTTAGATCTTAACTTCCAACCATCACACAGTACTAGTATAAACTAGATTAGATAAAGTAGAATATGGACAGTAAAAGATATAATTATACTTCAGGATTATAAAATTATAAGCAAATTTTTCTTTAATATATAATATCATATTATAAGAACTTTCAACTACAGATGGGCAATGGCGGTGCACACCTTTAGTCCAAGCACTTGACAGTCAGAGTTAGGCAGATCTCTGAGTTCTAGGACAGCCTGGTCTACAGAGCAAGTTCCAGGACAGCCAAGACTACAAAGAGAAACTCTATCTTGAAAAACAAAACAAAACAAAAAAAACTATTAAAGTTTAATAATGTAACAGAAGAAAATTCTTACAGAATTTCCACATTCCACAGTCTATCAGATACCCAACACAAGTAATTTAGAGGAATATATTTCTCAATAAAAGAACTACAGAAGTTTTACGTAGATTTCAATATGCTTTTTATTGACGATGTCCAAACATCAAATAACTTTCCATCCAATCATGGTACTATTTTGATATTTCCTTCAAAGCGCCCTAACAATGGTCAGTATCGTACAACAGACAGCAGTAGCAAAGATCTACTTCTGTTTGTTATAACATGTTTGACATTAGACAAGTAACAATCTCACCAAGACTCAGTATTCCCGGCTGAAAAATGAAGATTACAGTACTTGTTCTTAAAAATCTAACAACTTGGGTCAGGACAAGATGGCAGCGCCAGGAGAATACTGCAGGATAACATTTTCCGTACAACAACAAGAGACTGAACTCTGGACCCTAAAACAACAGCGATCGTGTTTCCCAGGTGAGAGGAAACCCCCACGGCGTGGGAATCAGTTGGATCCACATTCAGGGCACCCAGCCAGAACCCGGAAGAGATCCTGGGTCCCACAGGCACTAGGTCGCCAGAACAGAGCCACACTCCTGCGTGACCTGATCACCTTCCCAGGCTGATCGATGGGCACAATAAAACACCAGAGACTGGGAGTCCCAGTTGCACGAAAGTCCCACAGGGAAGGAAGGAAACGGTACTGACTTGGGTCACCCAGTCTTTCCCTGGAAAAAGTCTCGCAGACTGGCGGGTATGAGCCACCATCACTGAACTGGGCTCCAGCTGCAAGCACAGACAGTTATTGAGTGCCCAGCTCTCTGGCACAGACAGAGCTGTGCGCCCCAGGGCACCAGAGACTGGGAGTCATTGTCCGGAGAAATCCTCACAGAGAACAAAGCAAAGGGGACAGACTTAGGCCACCCAGTATATCCCTGGAAAAGGCTCCACAGACCGGGCCAACCCAGGGACCTGCTGTGCACCAGATAGCCTGTTGTTACCAGGAGAGCAGTACTCACCCACCACAGATTGCCACTTAGGTACTGTGGCATAGAGCCCCACAACCTCAGACCTACAGAAGCCCGGAATCCCAGAGATCAACCCCCAGATACTGCTCCAGGGGGCAACCAGTAACTCCTAAGAAAACTGACCAAACCACAGGACACACAAGTTACAGCAGCAGATCACCAAATTTTCAGCAAGAAACCCAGAAGCAGGGCAGCTGTCTTCAGGACTTCTCCGGGTGAGAGGAGAGCCTTCTCGACTAACAAGGACCACAGTTACCACTCAGGTCTCTATGCCTGAGGTGAGCAGCAGCAACTCCTGAAAAACACCGGGCATCCAGTAACTATACCCAAAAATCTGAGAAGGGTTCCTTCAGGAAAAACCATCTTCCTGCCAAGAGGATTCTCTCCACCACAGGATTCCAGGAACCACCAGAAACTAACACCCAACAACTAAGATAGCCCAATGGGTAGAGCCAGCGTAAAAGCTCAACCAACAAAAGACACAGCAATATGGCATCTCCAGAACCAAGTTATACAGGGGCAAGTAGCCCTGGACACCCCAGCATAATTGAAATTCAAGAAGATGACTTAACATCTAAGCTCACAAAGAGGATGACAGAGGAAACAAATAAAATGTGTAAAAACCTAGAGGAAGATAAACTCAAACAGATTATGGCCATCTGTAAAGAAATAAGGAAGTTGCAGCCAAACAGTTTGTGGCCTTTAGAAAGGAAATGCTTAAATCACTGAAAGAAATAAAACATAGGATTATTCAAACAGCTGAAGGAATTGAAGGAAAAACAGGAAAATACAATCAGACAGGTGAAGGAAATCTACAAAACGGCTCAAGATCTGAAGATAGAATTGGAAAAATTAAAGAAAACACAAATGGATGAAATTGTGGAGAGAAAGAACTTAGGGAAGAAAACAGGAACTACAGAGGTTAGCATAACCAATAGACTACAAGAGATGGAAGAAAGAATCTCAGGTGTGGAAGATACAATAGAAGAAATAGATGTAACTGTCAAAGAAAATGTTAAATCTAAAAAATTCCTGACACAGACCGTCCAAGAAATTCAAGACAACATAAAAAGACAAAACCTAAGAATAATAGGAATAGAGGAAAAAGAAGATTCCCTGCTCCAAGGCCCAGAAAATATCTTCAACAAAATCGTTGAAGAAAATTTCCCAACTTAAAGGAGAGGCCAATAAGAATACAAGAAGCCTACAGAACACCCAACAAATTTGACCAGAAAAGAAAATCCTCCTGCCACATAATAATCAAAACCGCAAGTATACAAGAACAAAGAAAAAATACTAAAAGCTGCAAGGGGAAAAAAGCCAAAGTAACATATAATGGCAAACCCATTAGAATCACACCTGCCTTTTCAACAGAGTCTATGAAAGCCAGAAGGGCCTGGACAGATATCATGCAGACCCTAAGAGAACACAGATGCCAGCCCAGGCTACTATACCCAGCAAAACTCTCAGTCCTCATAGACGGAGAAAAGAAGAATATTCAATGACAAAAATAAATTTCAACAACACCTACACATAAATCCAGTGTTACAGAAGACGCTAGAAGGGAAAATACAACCCAAGAAAACTAGCTACTTTCAAGAAAACACAGGAAATAATTAACCTCACTACAGTAAAACAAAAAGCAACCAAGCACACAACCTTATGACCACAGCCAACATCAAAATCAAAGGATTTAACAGCCACTGGTCATTAGTCACTCTCAACATCAATGTACTCAATTCTCCAATAAAAAGATACAGACTAACAGAATGGATGTGTAAACAAAACCCAGCAATCTGTTGCATACAAGAAACACACCTAAGCCACAAAGATAGACATTACCTGAGGGTAAAGGGATGGAAGACAACTTTGCAAGCAAATGGATGCAAGAAGCAAGCAGGAGTAGCCATTCTAATATCTGATAAAATAGACTTTCCACCAAAATTAATCAAAAGAGATGGGGAAGGACAGTTCATACTCATCAAGGGAAAATTCCACCAAGAAGACTTCACAATCCTGAACATCTATACCCCAAATACAAGGGAACCCACATTTGTAAAAGAAACATTGGTAAAACTTAAACCACACATAGATCCCCACACATTAATAGTGGGAGACTTCAACACCCCACTCTCAACAAAGGACAGGTCAACAAAACAGAAATTAAACAAAGAAACAATGTCTCTAACAGAGGTCATGAATCAAATGGACCTAACAGATATTTATAGAACTTTACACCCATAAAACAAAAGAATTTAATTTCTTCTCAGCACCTCAGAACCTTCTCCAAAATAGACGATATAGTTGGTCACAAAATGAGCCTCAACAGATACAAGAAGATTGAAATAATCCCTTGTATCCTGGCTGATCACCATGGAATAAAACTGGACCTCAACAACAACAGAAATAGCAAAAAGCCTACACACACATGGAAACTGAACAAATTGAACTACTAAATGACAGCTGGGTCAGGGAAGAAATAAAGAAAGAAATTAAAGTCTTCCTAGAACTCAATGAAAACGAAGACACAACATACCCAGACTTGTGGGACACAATGAAAGCAGTGCTAAGAGGAAATTTCATAGCACTAACTGCCTTCAAGAAGAAATTCTAGACAGTTCGTTCAAACAACTTAACTTTGCAGGCAGTCCTGAAGATACCTGACAAAACAGGGTCAGATGAAAGGGGAGGAGGTCCTCCCCTATCAGTGGGCTTGGAAAGGGGCAGGGAGATTGATGAGGGAGGGAGGGTGGGATTGGGAGGGAGTAAGGGAGCAGGAAACAGCTGGGATACAGACTTAACAAAATGTAACTAATAAGAAAAATTTAAAAAACAAAAAAACCCTAGAAAAAGAAGAAGGAGACACAGCAAAAAAGAGTAGATGGCTGGAAATAATCAAACTCAGGACTGAAATCAATCAATTAGAACCAAATGAAACTATTCAAAGAATCAAAGAAACCAAGAGCTGGTTCTTTGAGAAAATCAACAAAATAGAGAAACTCTTAACCAAGCTAACTAAAAGACAGAGAGACACTATCCAAATCAACAAAATCAGAAATGAAAAGGGGGACATAACGACAGACACTGAGGAAATCCAAACAATCATTAGGACTTACTTCAAAAGTCTATATGCCACAAAATTTGAAAAATAAATGAAATGGACAATTTTACTGATCGATTCGAATTACCAAAGCTAAATCAGGACCAGGTAAATCAATTAAATAGTCCTATATCCCCCAAGGTATTAGAAGCGGTCATTGAAAGTCTCCCATCCAAAAAAGCCCAGAATCAGATGGTTTCAGAACAGAATTCTACCAGACATTCAAAGAAGAGCTATCTCCAATTCTCTTCAAACTACTCCACAAAATATAAACAGAAGGAACACTATCAAACTCATTCTAAGAAGCCATAGTCACCTTGGTACCTAAACCTCACAAAGACCCAACAAATGAAAATTTCAGACCAATCTCCTTTATGAACATTGATGCAAAACTACTCAACAAATTACTTGCAAAACGAATACAAGAACACATTAAAGATATCATCCACTATGACCAAGTAGGCTTCATCCCAGGTATGCAGGGGTGGTTCAATATATGGAAATCCATCAATGTGATCCGCTAATATTAACAAATTAAAAGAAAAAAAACACATGATAATCTCCCTAGATGCTGAGAAAGCATTTGACAAAATCCAACATCCACTCATGTTTAAAGTATTGGAGAGATCAGGGATACAAGGCACATATCTAAACATAGTAAAGGCGATATACAGCAAGCCTATAGCCAACATCAAACTGAATGGAGAGAAACTTAAAGCAATCCCACTGAAATCAGGGACAAGACAAGGCTGCCCACTCTCTCCATATTGCTTCAACATAGTTCTGGAAGTCATTGCTAAGACAGATGAAGGAGATCAAGAAGATACAAATTGGAAAGGAAGAAGTCAAGTTATCACTGTTTGCAGATGATATGATAGTATATATGAGTGGCCCCAAAAACTCCAACAGGGAACTCCTACAGCTGAAAAACACCTACAGCAACATGGCCAGATACAAAATGAACTCTAAAAAAATCAGTAGCCCTCCTGTATACAAAAGACAAAAGGGCTGAGAAAGAAATTAGGGAAACAACACCCTTCACAATAGCCACAGAAGACATAAAATACCTTGGTGTAACCCTAACCAAGCAAGTCAAAGACATGTATAAAAAAAATTTCAAGTCTCTGAAGAAAGAATTAGAAGAAGATATCAGAAGATGGAAAGATCTCCCATGCTCAAGGATTGGCCAGATTAACATAGTAAAAATGGCCATCTTACCAAAAGCAATCTACAGATCCAATGCATTTCCCATCAAATTACCAACACAATTCTTTACAGACCTGGAAAGAAAAATTCTCAAGTTCATATGGAATAACAAGAAACCCAGAATTGCTAAAACAATCCTCTACAATAAAAGATCTTCAGGAGGTATCTCCTTTCCTGACCTTAAGCTGTACTATAGAGCAACAGTTATAAAAACTACACGGTACCAGCATAGAAACAGAATGGTGGATCAATGGAACCAAACAGAAGACCCAGAAATAAATCCACACACTTATGGATACCTGATCTTTGACAAAGATGCCAAAACCATACAATGGGAAAAAGATAGCATTTTCAACAAATGGTGCTGGTATAACTGGATGTCTACATGTAGAAAAATGCAAATAGATCCATACTTATCACCCTGCACAAAACTAAAGTCCAAGTGGATCAAAGACCTCAACATAAAACCAGACACATTAAATCAGTTAGAAGAAAAAGTGGGGAAAACCCTAGAACTCATTGGTACAGGAGACAACTTTCTGAACAGAACACAGACAGCACAGGATATAAGAGCAAAAATCAATAATGGGACCTCATGAAACTGAAAATCTTCTGTAAAGCAAAGGACACCATCATCAAAACAAAACGACTGCCTACAGATTGGAAAAGAATCTTCAGCAACCCTTTATCTGACAGAGGGCTAATATCCAGTATATATAAAGAACTAAAGAAGCTGAAAAGCAGCAAATCAAGTAATCCAATTTTAAAAAATGGGAAACAGAGAACTCTCTGTAGAGGAATATCGAATGGCAGAGAAACACTTAAAGAAATGCTCAATGTCATTAGCCATTAGGGAAATGCAAATCAAAACGACCCTGAGATTTCACCTTACACCCATCGCAAGGGCCAAGATGAAATACTCAAGTGACAACACATGATGAAGAGGTTGTGGAGAAAGGGGGAACTTTCCTCCACTGCTGGTGGGAATGTCAACTTGTACAACCATTCTGGAAATCAGTCTGGCACTTTCTCAGAGAACTAGGAATAGCGCTTCCTCAAGATCCAGCCATACCACTCTTAGGCATATATCCAAAAGAGGCTCAAGTACACAGTAAGGACATTTTCTCAACCATGTTTGTATCAGCCTTATTTGTAATAGCCAGAAGCTGGAAACAGCCCAGATGCCCCTCAACTGAAGAATGGATGCAGAAATTGTGGTACATCTACACAATGGAGTATTACTCTGCAATGAAAAAATAAGGAAATCATGAAATTTGCAGGTAAATGGTAGGACCTGGAAAGGATCAGACTGAGTGAGCTGTCCCAGAAGCAGAAAGACACACATGGTATATACTCACTCATATAGACATATAACATAGGATAAACCTACTAAAATCTGTACATCTAAAGAAACTAATCAAGAGAGAGGACCCTGACTAAAACGCTCAATCCCTATCCCAAAAGGCAAAGAGGATGGACATCAGAAGAAAAAGAAAACAGGAAACAACCTAGGAACCTGCCATAGAGGGCCTCTGAAAGGCTCTGCCCTGCAGGCTATCAAAGCAGATGCTGAGACTTATGGCCAACTGTTGAGCAGAGTGCATGGAATCTTATGTAAGAAATGGGAAATAGTAAGATCTGGAGAGGACAGGAACTCCACAAGGAGAACAACAGAACCAGAAAATTTGAACACAGGGGTCTTCCCAGAGACTTATACTCCAACCAAGTACCAAGCATGGAGATAACCTAGAACCCCTGCACAGATGTATCCCATAGCAGTTTAGTGCCCAAGTGGGTTACATAGTAATGGGAAGAGGAACTGCCTCTGACATAATCTGATTGGCCTGCTCTTTGATCACCTCCCCCTGAGGGGGGAGCAGCCTTACCAGGCCACAGAAGATGACAATGCAGCCAGTCCTGATGTGATTTGATAGACTAAGATCAGAAGGAAGGAGAAGAGGACCTCCCCTATCAGTGGACTTGGAGAGGGGCATGCATGAAGAAAGTGGAGGGATGGTGGGATTGGGAGGGGTGGAGGGAGGGGCTTATGGGGGGATACAAAGTGAATAAGTATAATTAATAAAATAAAATAAAATTTAAAAAGAGAATCTAACAACTTTAGAGATTCAAGAGACTGGACTTGTCTAGGTAACACATATTCCTGAATCTAAAACATTGCTCATTTCAAATTGCTTCCTGGTCCTTATAAATCATTAAAATGTATATGAACATAATCTTAACTTTTGATGCTCTACTAGCAAAACACATTTGTCTTCTACCTGAAACAAAAACCAAACATTCATCTTCACATTGCTCTGGTAACTGAGCCAAAGAATCTGGACTATGAAGTCAAGACATTTAATCATCTAATGTAAAAATGGAACTCGGGTATTTGTACATTTGGACCACAGTAGAACTGCTTAGAGTTGGTGTAGCCTTGTTGCATGAAGTATATCCCTAGGAGCAGGCTTTCAGCGTTCACAGCCTAGCCCTGCTTTTAGTTCATGCTATGCTTTGTGCTTGGAGACAGGCCCTCAGTTTCTCACCTGCTGTTTACTGCCATGCCACACAACCCCATGATAAACTCTTACGCCTCTGGAACTAGAAACCAAAATAAACTTTCTTCCATAAGTTACTTTTAGTCGTGTATTTTATCATAGCAACAGAAAATTAGCTAATATATCATCCAACTAAAGGTTTTGTTAAGAGAAAAAAAGATAAGTTGTATTAGAATGCCCACTAAGGTTGGTGCTAAAGAAACCTTACAAATGTTCTGACTTGGGGCTTGAAATATATGGTTACATGGGATTTATCTAAATACAGAATAGTCCTCAACACTGATTATAGAATGGAAATACCTGGTGAAATTTAACCGGCGATTTCCAAGCCCAGAAATTATGACTTGCTTAACATGGTACACACAATCTGAACATTAAGATTTTAAGGAGCTGAGGAGATGGCTCAGCAATTAAGAGCAATTGCTGCTGCTCCAGACCATGGGAGTTTGGTTCTCACCACTCACATGGTAGATCATAACTGTCTGTAACCCTGGATTGAGGAGATGTGAGAGATGTGATGACCTCTACTGACCTCTGAAGATTTCTGTACACAAGTGCTACACATAAACACATTTGCATATACATACAGTAAATAAGTATTTCTAAAATATTTTAGAATGTTCCCTAGGTGATTCTAATATGAATCCAGGGTTCAAAATCTCTCAACAAGCCTGTCTTTCTGTTTATCATTTTTTTCCTTCCTGTTTCATTCCTTTTCTTCCTTGTAAAATATTAGAAGCAGAAATACACACAGGATATATACTCACTCATAAGTGGATATTAGACATATAATATAGGATAAAAATACTAAAATATGTACACTTAAGGAAACTCATCAAGAAGGACGACTCTGGCTAAGATGCTCAATCCCCATTCAGAAAGGCAAAGGGGAAGGACATCGGAGGAGGGAGAAAACAGAGAGCAGGACAGGAGCCTACCACAGAGGGCTCCTAAAAGGCTCTACCCTGGCCCCTGAAAGGCTCTACCCTGCAGGGTATCGAGGCAGATGCTGAGACTCATAGCCAAACTTTGGGTAGAGTGCAGGGAATCTTATGAAAGAAGGGGGAGATAGTAAGACCTGGAGAGGACAGGAGCTCCACAAGGAGAACAACAGATCCAAAAAGTTTGGGCACAGGGGTCTTTTCTGAGACTGATATTCCAGCCAAGGACCGCTCATGGAGATGGCCTGAAACCCCTGCACAGAGGTATCCCATGGCATTTCAGGGTCCAAGTGGGTTTGTAGTAATGAGGACAGAGACTGTCTCTGACAGGAACTGATTGGCCTGCTCTTTGATCACCTCCCCCTGAAGGGGGAGCAGCCTTATAAAGCCACAGAGTAAGACAATGCAGCCACTCCTGATGAGACCTGATAGACTAGGATCATATGGAAGGGGAGGAGGACCTCCCTTATCAGTGGACTGGGGAAGGGGCATAGGTGGAGAATAAGGAGGGAGGGTGCAATTGGGAGGGGAGGAAGGAGGGAGTTATAGGGAGGATACAAAGTGAATAAATTATAATTAATAAAAATAAAGTTAAAAATGCAAGTAAGTGGTAGGTATAGTGGCATATGCATCTAATACTAGCTGTATCAAGGCAGAGGGAGGACTGATGATTCAAGTTCACCTTGGGCTATTAGCGAGTTCTGTGCCAAGCTAGGTACCCTGCCTGTGAAAAGAAAAGTCAAATATCAAAAAGGACTGCAAAATATGATGGAAATTTCCCAGTGTTGTCACAATTGTATATTTTACAAAAGAGTTTTGAGAATCTAGCTAAATAATATGTTGGAAAGTCTACATTCAATATTCAATATAAACTAAGGAGTCTTTCTGCAGTCACAGAGGAAATTAATATCTGAGATCTATTAATTAACAGAACTTGAAACATGGAGTTAAGACATGCAGGAAAAAAAAAAACCGAAACTCAAGTCATTGCACAAAGAAGTCAAAGGAAAACTTATTTAGAGAAGAGGATTTGGGGAACCCTAATTTCCTGCTACCACATTTGATCCAGTGCTTGTAAAGCACTTTCTCTACTCCTGGAAATGCTCTGATAATGCACAACCAATAAGCAGTACAAATGGAATACAACGCTAGTTCTTTCCTTGAATGTTCTGAGATGAAAATATCAAAATGGACTGAAGTGACCAGAAACAACTTTGTACAGAAATAAACCAAACAACTAACAGCAGGTAGACAGGAAAAGCTAGAGTGGGTAGTGGGCAGAAACCATCACTGATGGGAGTTTCAGAGAATGTGAGAGACCCAACAGTTTAAGAATGCTAGCAGTGTATCAAAGCAGATATAAAGACTCATAACCAAACGTGTGGCAGAGTGCAGGGAACCATAAGAAACAACGGGGAGTTAATATGACCTGGAGAGGACAGGAGCTCCACAAGGACCAAATATTTCTGGGCACAGGTTATGAGACTCTTTCTCCAACCAAGGACCATGTATGGCTATAATCTAGAACCTCTGCTCGATGTAGCCCATGGTAGCTCAGTATCCAAGTGGGTACCTTAATAAGGGGAACAGGGACTATTTCTGACATGAATTCAATGGCAGGCTCTTTGACCTCCCCCCCCCCCCCGAGGGAGGAGCAGCCCTGCTAGGCCACATAGGAGGACTTTGCAGCCAGTCCTGAAGATACCTGATAAAACAGGATCAGATGAATGGGGAGGAGGTCCCCCCTAACAGTGGACTTGGAAAGGGGTACAGTGGAGATGAGGGAGGGAGGGTGGGATTAGGAGGGAATGAGGGATCGGGACACGGCTGGGATACAGAGTTAACAAACTGTAACTAATATTAAAAAATAATAAAAAATTAAAAAACAGAAATATATATACATATACATACACATACACATACACAAACACATACACATACACATACACATACACATACACATACACATACACATACACATACACATACACATACACATACACATACACATACACATATACATATACATATACATATACATATACATATACATATACATATACATATAAAAGAATGCCAGCCCCAGAATGCCGGCACATGTACTAACTTTGGAAATAGCAAAATGTTTCCTTACATTCAGTCTTTTCACTATCATATTCAAAACTAGAAAACTGACTAGCGTAAGGTCCAGAATTAAGGCTGGAACTATTTGCATTGACAGAAATAACATAATGTAAATAATTTCCATACTTTTGAGAATACAGACCACTATGTCTTGACCTATAAAACTCAAAACTTTCTTTGGTTCATAAAAATATAATCAGAAATCAAACTAGTAAAGTACTGAAGAGGTTATGTAATTATTCAAGAATTACACTAGCTTTGATGACCCCTATCATGGAACAATGCATAAAATGGAAAGAATCTACCTTCATTTTTTAACTTTATGTGTATGGGTGTTTTCCCTGCATATATGTCTTTATGCATATATACCATATGCATGCAATGCTCATGGAGGCAAAGAGCAGGCATCAAATCCCTTGAAACTGGAGTTAGACACAGTTGTAACTCTCTACATGGGTACTAAGAATCAAATCTGGGTCCTCTGGAAGTACTCTTACCCATGGAGCTGGAGCAAGTCTGACCTCCATTTTTATATGTTTGAACAGCATGGAAAAACCATGAGATAATAATAACATTGTTATTATATACCCTTATCGTGATGTGCATATTGCTTCATACCTACCAGATTTTAGTCCCTGCAATTAAGAGTAGTCCCCATACTCAAAAGAAAGACCATAAAGTAAATTTTACAGGCACTTTTTAATTGTTGCTTTGTCTTCCACCTTAAAGAGCATTCCTCTTTCTTGAAGAGGACATACAGAGTTGCACTGTGAGAGAATAAACTCTGGAACCAAATCAATATAAATTTGAATAAATTGTGTTTCCATCATGTACTAATGAGTGGCCTTGAACACAGAGAGCCCTAACTTCTATGTCTCTTATTGTGAACTCTACATCAAGTGTTATGAAGCAAAGCCACCAACTGAGTGTTCCCTATAAAGGGCTTATCTATTGTTTTTCATACTAACGAGGCCTCACTTTCCTTCCCTATGTAGTGGAAACTAATGTGACCTATAGATTACAACTTAGGCTATAAGACAAGGAAGTTCAAATATCTGTTCTTAATCAGTTATTGTAACCTTATATCTATTAAATTAAAATACAAATACATAATTGATAGTAATATTCTACAACTTAAACTCATCAAAACAAAATGTGATACAAGTAATATCAGCCATTTAAAACTATTCAGGTAAAGACTAGTTAGGATTTTGCACACTATATCACATAATATATATTATATTATACATAATATATGTGAAGAGTCTCAAGTTCTATATTATTTCACTAAATAATTCAGAATACCAAATTAACACATTCATTATCACTTTCTGATGCATTATGTAAAGAAAACTGTATCTTCCTCATTCATGTCACTAATATTCTAAGTAATTAAAAACAAAATATTTAATACATATGTTTAAAATAAAGCATAGTTAAGATTTTGGATAAGTCCTTCAAACTTGGAAAAAATTAATTTACCTTTGTAAAGAACAAGGTTTCTATCCTACTATATTTTTTTAGAATATTATGTTTTATTCTCCTCTTTATTCCTTGAATCTCTTTTTGACTTATCATTATATTTCTTAAGCCTACTACCAAATGAAAAACGGATAGAAACACACAAGCCATAGAGCACTTGACTTCTCACGGTTTCAAAAACAATACAAAACAATGGAATACCATTGTATGAAAATGTTCATTAAATACTTAATTTAAAATAAGAAATTGCAAAAAAATAAGAAATTGCTTTGTTTTTACAAATAATAATTAACATCAGCCAAGGCTGAAACACACATGTTTTTCTGATAGCTAAAAGCATAAGTAATCATCAAAGGATTTGGCTCTGTCATCCCATTTTAAAGACCATCTTAAAAAAATAGTCTAAATGTAGGGCAAAAGTTACACAAAGTAAACCTCACTTGATTAAATCAGTGTCTGACTCTGTCAGTCCATCTGTCTCTGTCTGTCTCTCTTCTTGTGAGTGAAAAAATATTATTGTATAAAGTATCTTCTTGCTTCATGTTGAAAGATGAAGTCTTATACATCCTAATGCCATGAGTAAATTCAAGGACCAAAAAATTTCACCTCTACTGACAACCAGTCATAGCTAGCAGTGAAAAATACTATCTACAAGAGTAGAAAAGTAATCATTACTCTTACCCAGCTATGAACCCTGATTGAGCTACCATAGTGACCCGCCTGCATGATCTACTCATTGGTGCAATAGTGGCATAAATGTTATGGGGGAAATCAACCCCTCTTTTTATTGGATTTAAGGCATGCACCATGAGAGAAAACTAATACCCAGCAATGTTAATAAGGCCGAATGTCTGAGACTAGAAAGGTTTGTCTTTGGCCCTAGAGGATATCCTACTATTATTTTGCTAAAAATGGAAATAAAATAACTCCTAATGACATATTGCTGTGCCCATTGATCAGTACATCACTCAGCCTTCATCAGAGAAGTTTCTTCTTGAAATAGATGGTAATTAAGGCAGAGACCCATAAATTGACAATGTAAAAAGAAAAATGGAGATTTTATACTACTCTTCCTTAAATGGGATGTCTTTATCTCAACCCTCCTCTCAAGGATCATAGATCTTTGCAGAAGAGGCAGAAATATTTTAAGAGCCAGAGATAGTGGATGACCCTAAGGAAACAGAAGTTTACAAACTAACATGGCTGGTGCAAGTATGAACTCACTGAGACTGTGAAAGCATGCATAAGACCTGCACAAGTTCAAGCTAGAGAAAATCCTAACACAATGAAATGAAAGTAGACACAAGGTGTCACCCCTAACTAAGAAACCATTTGCAATTTATAAGTGCTGGGGGAGAGAAAATCAGTATTCTCCAATGGAGAGTCACTAAGTATATCAACCACACTCCAGGGCAGGCCACATGCTGAGGAAGTAGTAGGCAAAAAAAAACAAAAAACAAAAAACAAAAAACAACAACAACAACAAAAAACTGAACTACATTTAATGCAGGCAATCAGATTTTAAAAATAAACAGTCTTGAAAAGGAGATACCATAATCACAATTTATTATCTAATAACTTTTCAATGACAATAATTGGTTACCACAACTAACTTGAAATAGTTTCACACTTGTGATTTAATATTAAAATAAATATAGAAACATGGTAACATGACAGTATCTCCTGTCTTCCATACTTTAAGCAATTCAAAACTGAAACACATGAACAGGCATAACTGGTTCTGTTCTCAAAGGAATTCCAATTCTTTACAGGACATGTGAGATGGGAAGAAGTGCTGTGAAGTGACATTTTCTATATATGAAATGGTTACCATAATCATGAACTTATAATAGCTGTGGTTACATGCACAATATTTTTACAAGATCAAACCAGCCAAAAATCCAGCAGTGAAAGAGAGAAAAAGGTTAATAAGCATATCTTGGGGGAAAGAAAGCAATTAACTTCAGTTGGGAGACATTTACGGAATGTAAAACACCAGTCAAGTATGCAATTGTTTGAAATACAGTTGGTGATAAAGGTACAGAATGGAGCACTGAGGAGATAAGCAATGGGAATGAATAATCTCAAAAAGGTAAATGTATAGAAAGGAAGGATTAAAGGATTGAAAGTGCAATAAGCTTGGAGCTAGATGAGAGAAAAAGATAAGCAGAAAGCATAGAGTGGGGCACAAGGAATAAGGCAGATGTTAAATTTCACAGAATAGGTTTAATGTTATAGGTACATTAACCTATTATTAGTGGTAATTAGTATTATAGTAATTATTAATTATTATTATTAGTAGTAATATTAGGAAGTCAATGAATATATGAGAGAAAGTCTATTTGCTTTGTCAAGAGACCATTATCAGGAGCTGGAGAAATGGTTTAGCATTAAGAGCACTGATTGCACTTTCAGAAAGCCCAGTTTGAATTCCCAGCAGCCATGTAGCTTCTAACACTATATCCTTAACTTCATTTCCAGAAGATCATATACCATCTGGCCTCCATGGGAACTGTGCACATGTGGTGAACAAATATACATACAGGCAAAATACCAACACACGTGAAATAAAATCTTTAAAGAGAGAGAGAGATCACAATTTATCATTGGAAGTCACTATTAAGCATAGTGTGATTAAAAGTTAACCAAGAATGCAAGTGGCCAGGACACTAATGGGGAGGGAGATGAATTCAAGACTACATCTATTTTGGAGAGAGGAAAAAAAAAAAAAAACAGTTCATGTAATATGGTTCCCAGGAAAAGATAATGTGACTTAAAGTACTTGTTAATGAAACAAACAAACAAAAAAAAAAGGCAGAAGTGATTATGCTTTGTCTAGTAAATGACCTTTATATATGGTCTTGCTTTTTTTTTTGTCTTTGTTTAGTTACCTAAACATGAGGATTTGAGTTTAATCTAAGCACCCAAATAAAAAGCCAGGTATGAATCAACAATAGTCCAAAAATATTGAGTAGAACATTTGAAAAATAAAAGTCCATAAATTGGAAATTGTGTGCCATTCTGAATAGCATGATAAAAAATCTTACATCCTTTTCTTGAATTTTGTCTAGGGTAACTTCTCCTATTGTCTACTCTACTATATATACTACCTAATTAAAAACTTAGTAGATGTCTCAGGTTTCAGAACAATTACCAAAACATAGTATTTGTGTTCAAGTAACCTTTGCATATAACGCTATATCAAAATGTCTACATAATTTAGTTCACTTCATCAGGTAGGCACTGTATCATTTCATATCATCACAAAAAAGAAAGAGTATAGTACAAAAGATATTTAGGGAAAAAGTGACACATTATAGTCATATAACATTATGAAAGTAGACACAAGGTGTCACCCCTAACTAAGAAACCATTTGCAATTTATAGGTGCTGGAGGAGAGAAAATCAGTTTTCTCCAATGGAGAGTCACTAAGTATATCAACCACACTCCAGGGCAGGCCACATGCTGAGGAAGTAGTAGGCAAAAAACAAACAAACAAACAAAAAAAAACAAAAAACAACATAAAAAAAAACTGAACTACATTTAACTACTTTAACTTTTCTATTTTATTGTCAAGTGCTGTTAATTTCTTACTGTGCCCAATTTCTAAATTACTTCAGATTTGTATGTATAAAAACAATGTTTGGAGTTTCAGTCTCAGAAAAAAAAAAAAAAACTGTGCCCAGATTTTTAGGATCTGTCGCTGTCCTTGTCACCTGTCATGGAGCTCCTGTCACCTCCAAGTCTTTCTATCTCCCCCTTCTTTCATGAGATTCCCTGCACTCTGCAAAAAGTTTGGCTATGAATCTCAGCATATGTTTTGATACCCTGTTGGGTAGAGTCTTTCACAGGCCCTCTCTTATAGGCTCCTGTCTGTTCCCCATTTTCTCCCTCTTCTGATGACCATCTCATTTGACTTTCTGAAGATTGAGCATCTTACTAAAAGGGCCATGCATGGAGATAACTTAGAACCCCTGCACAAATTTAACCTGTGGCAGCCCAGTGTCCAAGATAGTTCCCCGATAATAGGAATAGGGACTGTCTCTGATATGAACTCATGGGCTGGTTCTTTGGTCACCCCTACCTGAGGAACGAGCAGCCCTACTAGTCCACAGAGGAAGACAAAGAAGCCAGTCCTGATGAGCCCTGATAGATTAGGGTCAGAAGGAAGGGGAGGAGGATGCACCCTTTCATTGGTCTGGGGGAGGGGCATAGGAGAAGAAGAGGAAGGGAGGGTGGGACTGGGAGGGGTAGGAGAAGGAGTTACAGCTGGGATACAAAGTGAATAAACTGTAATTAATAAAAATAAAAAACAATGTGTGTGTACATAGGTATATAATGTTCAGTATTATATATGGTTTCAGGCATTCCCTTGGGATCTTAGACTGGTATCACCTGAATATGGGAAACTGCTATGTATCTAACTATATACTACGTAAAGAGATAACCCAGTTACTCATGGGTTGTCATGGATTGGCCAAAACAAAATATATAAGGAATTCAGAAAAAAGCGTCTTCTAAAAAAACCAGACATAAAAGGGTATATTCTGTGTACATGCGCAAACTTTTTATTCAAAGTCAGGACAAATTGATCGCCACTATTGAAAACCAGGGTAGTGGTTACACTTGTAGAAGGTTAAGTAGAAGTAACCCCAGCTGCAGATTCAGGGCTGATGATCAGGTATTGTTGATCTGTCTGGGTGCTAATTACAAAGGTGTTTTGTTTCACTTTGTAATAACACATCAAACTGTATAATTTTTTGTTTCTTTTTTGAGACAGGGTTTCTCTGTGTAACAGCCCTTGGCTGTCCGGGAACTCACTCTGTAGACCAGGCTGGCCTCTAACTCACAGAGATCTACCTTCCTACTGATTGTTCTGATTAAAGTCATGCAGCACATCCTTCCAGGCTCAAAGTATATACTTATGATTCATATGCGTAACACCTTTTTTCTTATACTGCTGGAAACTAAAATGAGGGTTGGGCTTGAACATGCTAGTCCAGTGCTCTGCCACTGAACTACACACCTTAAACTTATTTACATACTTCAGTAAGAAAGCTTTAAAAATCACCATAAATAATTGAGGTAGAGATGACTCCAAGATGGCGTCAACCAGTGCTCACAGTTTCAGAAGGGCAGAGGGTCCTAAACTCCAAAACTGATGAGTGGATGAGCAGCTGAAGCCAAAACATCCACCTTGAGGCTTCCCTGGCTAGAAGGGTCAACCTGTGAGCTGGGAGAGATTGAATCCAGGCCTGCCCACCCCCTCTGTGTATATCTGGGGGGAAGGGGTCTGAAAGTGTCAAACTATCAACCCCTGGCACTTTCCACTGCACCTTCCCTGAATCCTGTGGCAGCAGCTGAAGCAGCAGTGGAGAGTGCATAACCCCAGGTAAGGGGCACTTCCTTACTATAAAGGCCAAACAGGGCACCCAAATCTGAGAGTAGAAAACTGTGGGCCCTCTGCACTTACCAGACACACCTTTGGGTGAATGCTTCTGCAAGAGAGTGCATACAGAGCCCTAGATCCTTGGTCCCTCTACTCTAGCCACCAGAGCCCTCCTAACCACACCCACATGTGGGAAACACAGGGATCCCTGGGACAGATTTCTCAACATTGAAGCCTCTGTTATGTGGGTCTCCCAGTGGAGTCTAGCCAAAAAATTCCTGGAAACAATTCCTGGAGCCAAGATGGTGCAGACCAGACACAACTGAGCTCTTGGAGCACAATATCAGAGACAGGCTTGTGGACCACTGAGCTGTTCAGGGCACCTGCACAGACCCACTGCATGATCTGATGCACCTGTGAACTGCACCCACACCTGCCCTTAAGCTCCTCCCTCACATTCCATCCTTCCAGGCAAGCATACTCCCCTCCACACTCCTGAGCTTGCGCAAATGTCCCTGACATCTTCCTCCCTTAGACACAACTGAAACACAAACATCCACTCTCAAAACTGTGGACCTCTCTCATCTTCCTGAAGCATACTTCAGACTCCAGAGACAGAAAGGCGAAGTCTGCAGTACAGACTCCAGGAACAAACAGCAAAGGCTACTAACCATGAGATGGCTAGAGGTAAGCATAAGAACACATCCAAAAAAATCAAGACATCATGGCTTCACCACAACGCCCCCCAAATCAATGGCTATTTTTAATTCATTATAAACACAAGATTTTAAAGCTATGCTTATCAAGTTACTAGAGGCACATAAAGAGGAAACGAACAACAACAACAACAAATAGATGCCATCATGGAGAGACAGGAATGCACATTCAAACAGATGAAGGAAATGGTGTAAGACTTGAAAAAAGAATTAGAATTAATAAACACAAAAAGAGAAAACCCAGGAGCTGGAGAACTTAGAGAAAAGATCAGGAACCACAAAAGTAAGCATCACCAACAGAATACAAGAAATGGAAGAGAGAATCTCAGGCACTGGAGATACAATTGCAGAAATGGATACATCTCTCAAAGAAAACGTAAAGTTCCAAACACACAAAACATCCAAGAAATCATGGACGCCATGAAAAGACGAAATCTAAGAGTAACAGGAATAGATGAAAAAGATTACAGTCTCCTAGGTCCAGAAAATATTTTCAAGAAAATCACAGAAGAAAAATTTCCCAACTAAAAAAGATGTCCTTAAACATACAAGAGGCCTATAGAACACCAAAAGACTAGATCAGAAAAAAAAAAAAAAAAAAAAAAAACTCTTCACATCACATAATAGTCAAAACATGAAGTCTACAGAACAAAGAAAAAAAATTAAAAGCAGAAAAGAAAAAAGGCCAAGTAGCATACAAAGATAGACCTATCAGAATCACACCAGACTTCTCAACAGAAACTATGAAAGCCAGAGGGCCTTGGCAGATATCATGCAGACACTGAGAGACCACAGATGACAAGCCAGACTACAGTACCCAGCAAATCTTTCAATCAACATAGATGGAGAAAACAAAATGTTCCATGACAAAACTAAACTTAAACAGTATCTACACAGCAACCGAGCCTTACAGAGATACTAGAAGGAAAACTTCAATCTAATGAAATCAACTGCAGCCAAGAAAACACAGGACATAGATAAACTCACAACAAAAATCAAAAGAAAAGAAGCACACAAACACACTGTCACCACCAACTCTACTATAAAAGGAACTAATACCCATTTTTCACTATTATCTGTCAACATCAATGGACTCAACTCTCCAATAAAAAACACAGACTAAGAGAAGAGTTGCTGAAACAGTATCCAACATTCTGCTGCATCCAAGAAATACACCTCTGCAACAAAGACAGACACTATCTCAGAGTAAAGGGCTGGAAAAAAAAAAAAGTTTTTCAAGCAAACAGACCCAGAAAACAAGCTGAAGTGGCAATTCTAACATCTAACAAAATAGACTTTCAGCCAAAATTCATCAAAAAAAAAAAAAAATGAGAAGGAGCACTTCATTCTCATCAAAAGAAAAACCCACCATGAGCACAACAAAATCCAGAACATCTATGCCCCAAATACAAAAGCACCTGCATTCATAAATGAAACATTAAAGCTCAAATCACACATTGATCCCAACACCTTAATAGTGGAAGACTTCAACACTCCACTCTCACCAAGGGACAGATCATATAGACAGAAGCTAAATAGGGAAATAATGACACTTATAGAGGTCCTATATCAAATGGACCTAATAGATGTCTACAGAACTTTTCACACAATCTCAAAAGATTATAGCTTCTTCTCGGCAATGCATGGAACCTTATCCAAAATTGGCCATATAGTCAGACACAAAGCAAACCTCAACAGATGCAAGAAGATTGAAATAATCCCTTGTATCGTATCAGACCACCATGGCCTAAAAGTGGACTTCAGCAACAACAGAGATAACAAAAAGCCTACACATGCTTGGAAACTAAACAACTCTCTACTCAACAGCAGCCAGATCAGAAAAAGAAACTTAGAGACTTCTTAAAATTCAATGAAATGAAGGCACAACTTACCCAAACTTATGGGACACAATGGAAGCAGTGCTAAGGGGAAAGTTCATAGTATTATGTGCCTTCAAAAAGAAGTTTAAGACATCCCATAAAAGCAAATTAATGCACACCTAAGAGCCTTAGAGAAAAAAGAAGCAGAAACACCCAATAGGAGTAGATGGTTGGAAGTAATAAAACTTAGGGCTGAAATCAATAAATTAGAAAGAAAGAAACAACTCAAAGAATCAATGGAACCAAGAGCTGGTACTTTGAGAAAATCAACAAGTTAGACAAACCCTGAGCCAAACTAAGAAAAAGGCAGAAAAAAACTATCCTAATCAGGAAAACCAGAAATGAAAAGGGGGACATAATGACAGACACTGAGGAAATTCAAACAATCATTAGGACTTACTTCAAAAGCCTATATGCCACAAAATTTGAAAATCTAAATGAAATGAACAATTTTCTTGATAGATTCCATTTTCCAAAGCTAAACCAAGATCAGGTAAATTTATTAAACAATCCAATATCCTCCAACGAAATAGAAACAGTCATCAAAGTTCTCCCTGCCAAAACAAAAAAAGGCCAGTGTCTGATGGTTTCAGTGCAGAATTCTCCCAGACCTTCAAAGAACTAACTTCAATTCTTTTCAAACTATTCCACAAAAGAGAAACAGAAGGAACATTACCAAACTCATTCTCTGAAGCCACTGTCACCTTGATACCTAAACCACACAAACACCCAACAAAACAAGAGAACTTCAGACTTATCTCTCTTATGAACATTAACACAAAAATACTCAATAAAATACTCAAATCCAAGAATGCATAAAAGATATCATCCGCCATGACCAAGTAGGGTTGGTTCAATATATACAAATCCGTAATCCACTTCAACTAACGGAAGGAAAAAACAAAAAACAAAAAAACAAAAAAACACAAACATGTCATCTCCTTAGAGGCTGAAAAACCATTTAACAAAATCTAACACCAATATATGTTTAAAGTTTTGGAGAGATCAGGGATACAAGGCACATACCTAAATATAGTAAAGGCAATATACAGCAAGCCTATAGCCAACATCAAACTAAACGGAGAGCAACTTAAATCAATTCCACTGAAATCAGAGGCAAGGCAAGGCTGCCCACTCTCTGCATATCTCTTCAACATAATACTCAAAGTCCTAGGTAGATCAGTAAGACAAATAAAGGAGATAAGGGAATACAAATCAGAAAGGAAAAATTCAAAGTATCACTATTTGTAGATGATATGATAGCATACATGAGTGACACCAAAAATTCTACCAGAGAACTCCTTCAGCTGATAAAGGCCTTCAGCAAAATGGCTGGATACAAAATTAACTCAAAAAAAAAAAAAAATCAGCAGCCCTCCTGTATACAGAAAACAAAACCACAGAGATGGAAATTAGGTAAACAACACCTTTTACAATAGCCATAAATAACATAAAGTACCTTGGTGTGACTCTACCCAAGCAAGTGAAAGACCTGTATGAAAAAAAAAATCAAGTCTCTGAAGAAAGAAATTGAAGAACATACCAGAAGATAGATCTCCCATGCTCACAGATTGGTAAGATTAACATACTGAAAATGGCCATCATACCAAAAGCAATCTATACATTCAATGCAATTCCCATGAAAATACCAACACAATTCTTTAGAGAACTTTAAAGAACAATGCTCAATTTCATAAGGAAAAAAAAAAAAGAATTGCTAAAACAAACCTGTATAATAACAGATCTTTTAGAGGTATCTCCACCCCTGATCTCAAGCTGTACTATAGAGCAACAGTAATAAAAACTGTATGGTACTGGCAGAAAAACAGGCTGGAGGATCAAGGATTCTAATAGAAGACAGAGAAAACAACCCACACACCTATGGATACCTGATTTTTGACAAAGCCGAAACCATAAAATGGAAAAAAGACAGCATCTTCAACAAATGGTGCTCCTCTAGCTGGGTGTCTACATGTAGAAAAATGCCAATAGATCCATATTTGTCACCCTGCAGAAAGCTAAAGTCCAAGTGGATCAAAGACCTCAACATAAAACCCAAAACACTAAACCTGTTAGAAGAAAAAGTGGGGAAGAGCCGGGAACTTATTGGCGCAGGAGACAACTTCCTTAACAGAACATTAAAAGCACAGGTTCTAAGATCAACAATCAATAAATGAGACCTCATGAAACTGAAAAGCTTCTGTAAAGCAAAGGACACTGTCATCAGAATGAAACGACTGCCTACAGATTGGGAAAGGACCTTCATTAAGCCTATATCTGACAGAGTGCCAACATCTAGAATACATAAAGAACTCAAGAAGTTAAACAGTAAGTAATCCAATTTAAAAATGATACAGAGCTGAACAGAGAATTCTTAAGAGAGGAATATGGAATGGCAGAGAAACACTTAAAGAAATGTTCAATATCCTTAGTCATCAGAGAAATGCAAATGAAAACAATCCTGAGTTTCACATTACACCCATCAGAATGGCTAAGATCAAAATTTCAAGTGACAACATATGCTGGAGAGGATCTAGAGAAAGGGGAACCCTCCTCCATTGCTGGTGTGAATGTTAACTTATACAACCACTTTGGAAATCAATCTGGCACTTTCTCAGAAAATTAGGACTAGTGCTACCTCAAGATCCAGCTATACCACTCCTAGGCATATATCCAAAAGAGGCTCAAGTACACAAGAATATTTGCTCAAACTTGTTCATAGGAGCTCTATTTGTAATAGCCAGAAACTGGAAACACCTAGATGTCTCTCAATGGAGGATTGGATACAGAAATTGTGGTACATTTACACAGTGGAATATTACTCAGCAATTAAAAACAAGGAAATCATGAAATTTGCAGGCAAATGGTGGGAACTAGAAAGGAAGTGAGGTATCCCAGAAGGAGAAAGACACACACAGTATATACTCACTCATAAGTGGATATTAGACATATAATAAAGAATAAACATACTAAAATCTATAGTCCTAAAGAAGATAAACAAGGAAGAACCTAGGGAAAATGCTCAAGCCTCATTCAGAAGGGCAAACATGATAGACAGTCAAAGCAGGAGAAGACAGGGAACAGGACAGGAGCCTACAACCGATGGTCTTTCGATGACTCTAGTGATTAAGATATTGAAGCAGAGGCTAAGACTCATAGCCAAGCTTTGGACAGAATGCATGGAATTTTATGAAAGGCATGATAGAAAGACCTTGAGAGGACAGGAGCTCCAAAAGGAGAGCAACAGAGCTAAAAAAAAAAAAAACGAAACCTGGGCACTGGGGTCTGTGCAGAGACTGATACCCCAACCAAGGACCATGGAGATAACCTAAAATACCTGCCAAGATGTAGCCCACATAGACTCAGTCTCCAAGTGGGTTCCCTAGTAAGGGGAGCAGGGGTTGTCTCTGGCATGAACTCTGTTGTAGGCTTTCTGATAATCTTCCCCTGGGCCAGGCCACAGAAGAAGACAATGCAACCAGTCCTGATGAGACCTGTTAGGCTAGGGTCAGATAGAAGGTGAAGAGGACCTCCCCTATCTGTGGACTTGGGAGGGGTATAGAGGGAGAAGAGAGAGGGAGGTTGGGATTGGTAGGGGACAAGGGAAGGGGACACAGCCAGGATAAAAAGTGAGTAAATGGTAATAAGTAAAATTAATTAATACAAAAATACAAAAAAAAGAGAATTGAGTTAGAATCTAATGATGAAAAATGCTCAGCTCTTCCACTGTATCTAGTACTGCTGGTAGCTTAGTGATGACAGGTTCCCTATAGAGCCTTTACCATGGAGAGGTTTCCAGCAGTATGTCAAAAGTAATCCAATTTTAGGTATGTTTTTAAAAGATCTACAATGCTGCCTAGTTTTTCTGATAATGTTTAACTTTCTCTGAAGGATTGTTCCTGTGTGTACCTGTGTGTGCAGTGTAGAAAACCATATGTGTTGTGATGTATAAATTGGAATGGTCCCTTAGGCTCATATATTTTTAATTTTTATTTTTTATATTAATTATAGTTTATTCAGTTTGTATCCCAGCTGTAGCTACTTCCATCCTTCCCTCCCACCCTCCCTCCCTCATCTCCCCTCATGTCCCTCCCCAAGTTCCACTGATAAGGAAGGTCCTCCTCCCCTTCTATCTGACCCAAGCCTATCAGGTCTCATCAGGACTGGCTGCATTGTCTTCCTCTGTGGCCTCATATATTTGAATGCTTAGTCAGCAAGGTGGAACTCTTTGAAAGAATTAGAAGAATTAGGATGTATGTCCTTGCTGGTGGAACTGTGGCCCTTCTGGAAGAAGTATGTCACAAGAGAGTGGATTTTGACATTTCAAAAGCCCATGCCAGGCCCAGTGTGTACGTGTGCGTGTGCATGTGTGTGTGTGTGTGCGTGTGTGTGTGTGCGTGTGTGTGCCTGCTGTCTCTGGATCAGGAGGTAAAGGTCTCAGATACTTCTCTAGAACCATCCATGCCACAATGCTCCCTTCCATGTTGATAATGGACTAAGACCTGTACTCGGGTTCTCATGCTTGTACAGGAGACACTTTAGACAGTGACCTACTTTCCCAGCTCCCATTTTTCATTTTATGTATTTGATTAACCTGAGAGAATAAAGTGTTCCGATCGGCCTCGTACAAATGACATGATCTGAACCGCTAAAACCTAAACTTAGTGAGGTCAAACTAATACATTAACTCTTTTCTGTTCAGAAGGTCTAATGCCTCTGCAACTTCATTATATCTTCAACCAGGCCATTTAATAAAACATTTCAGTTTTTCACCTGACTCAAGCACTAAGCATGAAAAATGTTTTCACTACATTTAACCAAAATATTAACCAACAATTTACTAATTCTTACAAATATATGTATGTGTGTGTGTGTGTATATATATATATATATATATATAGACATATAATGACTTATATGACCAAATTATCTATTTTTAATAAGTAAAAAGTTTTTTAATCCAATAATTTTTGGATCTGGAGACGATTTAAAGTTGATTACATTTAACCCATTCTGTGGTTTGAATCACATCTCTGATGATTAAAAGGATCCAGGAGGAAAAATCTTGCAACTAAGTACATAAGGTACATCCAGGTCCCCAGGCTTCACAATCTTTGATGCCTAAGCATATGAATGAGTAAGGTGACTGTTTTTCTTCTTCCTTCCTCTCATAGTCAATTGATGTTTACTAAATTACAACTTTCACTAAGACTCTTTAGAGAAATTAAAATATACTACATAACCCTGCTGTCACTTACCTGTGAAAAGGAAGGAAACTAGCACTAAAATCAGTGTGTAGCCAAAGTACATACAGGTACTTCCAATGCCAGCAGCTGGAACTTTGGTAAAAAAGTAATGAAGTGTATATGTGAAAATATAAGCAGATGTAAAACTGCTGGTCAAAAACGCTCTCCACCACCAACCACAGTCCTGTGAAAACAGAAAAACAATACTGCTTAGGTAAAATCTTAACTGTAAGTGGACTAGTAATTATTGTGATAACACAAGATGAACTTTTCAGTATTAAGACTAATAAAATGTGGTGGCTGACGAGATGGTTTAGTGCTGAAGAGCACTGGCTGCACTTCCATAAGTCCCAGGTTTCATTCTCAGCACCCATGTGGTGGCTCAAAACTTTAACTCGGTTCCACAGAAAAAGATTTCCCGGTCTCACCTATGCAGACACTGTACATACATAGTGCACAAACAGACATATATGTAGGCAAAACACTCATACACATAAATAATAAGGTACAAATTCTAAAAATATAAATAAAAGTTGAAGTTTCATAAGCGAAACACATGATTATGTCCAGTTTAAGATGTTTTAGCTACTGTAAATTCTTTCTCCAAGGATATCAGATGTGCCCTCTTAAGCATGGTGTTACAATTCATGACTGCTATTTTAAGACTTCCTCAGCCCTGGAAGGCATTTGACTCAGCTCCTTCACTGACATGAGTTATGCTGTTCCCAGTTTGGAGTCTCTGCAGTAACCATCATCTACTGCAAAAACTAAATCTCTGACCAAAGCTGACACCAGCACTGATCTAAAATAAAATATAAAAAATGGTAATAAAAATATTCAGAAGGAAATAAAATATAATCATACCCATTAGGGAAAACAATAGTAATGGCTTCCCTACTAGGGCCTGTAATCTGACCAAATAGGATGTTGACTAAGTTTACTGTATGACATATGAATTTCGTCCTGTCTAGAGTGTCTCAAATCCAATAAAAGAAATTGGTTACCCCAGTAACAGACTTGCCACTATTGTACAAATGGGCATATTCCCTACTTGGCTATTTGTTATTGCAATATGAATGGTCCATAGCTGATTAAAATTGTTGTTAATAACTTTCCTTCAGTAGTCTCTGTATCCTCTTTCAGTATTAGGAGAACCCGGCAACAGGGAGGGAGGTTCCAGGTCAGTTTTAGCTAGATTTATCTATGTCCAATGACCAAATGATATGGTGTTTTCAATAATAGGATCCCACTATCTAGTAGGAGTGGGCAACCACCAGTAGTGATGATGTTCTATATTATTTAGCTCTAAATGGGACATCTATGTAACCATCTCTGAAGTTCAGGGAGCATGGGGAATAGATAGTAGAAAAGGTAACTGTCATAGGAAGGAGTACAGTATTGATGAATGCTTTCTACTATATGACATAGTAACTGTACTCTTCAACTCTCAGAGATTATGATTGTCTCTGATTAACTAATAAATTATGATTATCAGCACTAGGTATGTACAAGACTGGGATTTTAATGTTCTAGCTTAGTAGGGAAGGGATCACAAAGCCTCACCTTCACTGAATATATAAATCCTAGAAAAGGATTAAATATTTTCTTCAGTGGTATAGTCATTGGTAATTTATCCATGTTCCTACAAATAACCCACTCACCCATGCTCCTATAAGAAACCCTAACTAAACTCTATGTGTTATCAAAAGAGAAAAGATATGACAATGAAAGGGGAAGTATTTGGAAAAAATAAGGTATCAGCAGGAGTGGTGAGGAATACAAAAGAAAGAATAATGGCATAAAATGAACAAATAAATTATATAGATACAGAAAAAGCTAGTGGCAGTCATCTTGGTGAGACTTTATGGGTCTTCCTTCTGACATTAGTAGGACACACAACCTCAGAGCAAACCCCATGATCCTCTGGCTTTTACAGTCTTTCCATCCCCTCTTCCACAATGCTCCCTAAGCCATAGGTACAGGAGTGTTTTGTAGATGTAAAGTATTAGGACTAGGCTCCTCAATTCTGCATTTTGATTGGTGTGTTTCGCTGTAGTGGTCTCCATGTGTTTCAAAGAGAAGTCTCATGACATGTCAAAATGGATGGGCAAAGGGAGCCCATGAGGCCTCAATCCTACACAAAGGCAACTAAGGCACAAAAAGAATGGGGAAAACAGTCTTCCCTAGGAAAGAAGGCACCAACTGGTTATTTCATACCAAATGGTTAGCCCTAAAAACATGCATACAACTAACATTATACAGTCTGCAAGTTTTATTTAGGAATATATATATATATATATATATATATATATGCATATATGCATACAGAAACAATTCACTTTTTAAAAAGCACACATTTGAAAGAGAAAAAGAAGGGGTATATGGAAAGGTATTCAGGGAGGAAAGAAAAGGGGGAAATGTTATAATTATATAAAAAATAAAGATATAAGAAAAAGTACTACAGAAATTTGTGGGGCACATGGACTGTGCGACCTGGGAAACACATGTGTAGCTAGAATGAGGTCGAAATGTGTCCAAACCCCAAAAATCTCTAACTTGGGACCTGTAGGAGTAAGGATCCCTCCTTCCATGTTCTGTGCCTTCATGACAAGTAGTCTTTCAACCGCACTCTCACAATGAGGGAGCCACACAGCCTAGCAGCAACAGGAATCCCTCCCCATGCGTATGGAATTCCTCTCCGTGCAAATGAAGCATTCCTAGCACTCCAGTCCCAGCAAATGATGTACACTCACCCGCAAACCCCCACCCACTTCCCCAAAGTTTATATAGCCCTTGTTCCACCCTCGAAAGAGAGCTGCGTCACTCAATTCTGCGTCCCTAAAAGGACGGTAACACTAAAAGAGCTGTATCAGAGAAGGCATTCTTCATCTAGGCATTCGCCTCTGGACTGGGATCCTGCAAACCCAAACGCAGGCTAAACTTCATTCCTTTGGGTCCAGCACCTGCACACATAGGTGCCTAGACAACCTTAAGGGAGGAAGCAAACCCGGACTCCAGCCTGACAGAAATTTAAGATGTGCATTAAAGTTAGTGGGACTCCCCCCAACTAGGGAGTCAGGATCCATGACGGACATGACTGAGGTCAATATGCAGCGTGGTCCTGCCATGCCCCATGAACTGTGTCCTTTTTCCTTGCTCACTGTGATGTCTTTTTTTTTTCTGCAAGAAACTCTAGCCACACCTATACTGTCATTTGGTATTATAAGTTCTTCTGGTTAATTACTGGTGTTTAAGGTAGCCCAAATATTTTCTAAGAATAAAAATATACCCACAATATGCGTGTTTCTTTAGGCTCACTAATAATTGTTACACATTCTCTTTATGATAAAATGCACCACAGAATTTATCACTAGCTAAGTACAAAACATATGTAATTATATATTTTATACCTATAGCTCAAGAATAAAATGTAACAAAGCAACAAGTAAATAAAAAAAAAAACATTTCTTAAACTTTCTTTGTCACCTTTATTTTTTAAAGCTTTCTTTAAAAAGATTTATTTATATATTTTATGTATATGAATGCTTTATCTGCATGTACACCTGCATGCTAGAAGGCATCAGATCCTAGTACAGATGGTTGTGAGCTACCACGTGGTTTCTGGAAACTGAATTCAGAGTCTCTGGAAGAGCAGACAGGGCTCTTAACTGCTGAGCCATCTTTAGCCCCCATTGTCATCTTTAGACGATCACATTTAACTCCAATAAGATGATAATTTGTAAGATTTAACCTAAACTTAACCCTTATCCTAGTGCTAGCTCTGAAACAACTTGGAGCTAAAGAAATGGCCTAGCAGTTAAAGACACACACACACACACACACAAATAAATAAATTAATTAATTAATTTAATTAAATCCTTTTTAAAAGTAAGATTGAATAAAAACAAGGTGCTACACTACCAGTCATTCAAGTGGCATCAGGAAGGAAAAAAAAAATGAGGATGAAATAAAAAACTATTTATGGAGTATATGAAAGAAGAGAAAGGGACCTGCAACAGCAACCTCAACTGCACAAAATACAATCCTGGCTGAAGCTGCAAAGGAACCTTTAATTACTCTTTAAAAAAACAAACAAACAAACAAAAAAACCGTTGTGGTAGGTCTTTTACATTTCTAAACTCAAATCAGTCACCCACTGCCATATTTTTACATTCGAATCAGCACCCCCACTGTCATTTTTTTTCAATGTTAACAGAGTAACAAGCAAAAATTATTGTAACCAGTCAAAGAAAAATTGCTTCCTTTCTAAATCTTGCATCAAAGTGGCACTTGTAGCTACATCAAAGTCAAAATATATCATTAAGAAAGCATAATAAAAACTTCTTCCAAGTAGTAAAAAACATGCAGTTAAAATTTATTTTAATACCCTTTTGAATACACACTCTAATTCCAATAATGTAAGTTTAGAATACTTAAGTAAACTTGATGTTTATGTCTTTACCTCAGCATACAGCCGAAAATAGCAGAACAGAGCTGTAACTTCTGAACAAGAAATCACGAGAATCAAAAAGATTAAGAAAAGCAAGCCAAATAGGTAGTACATATGAGGAGACCTAAAAACAAGCACAGGATATAAAATGTTTAACATTATATAGTGAGAGATTAGTACAAATCTATAAAGACTATCACACACCTCTCTGATTTCCCTCCTCCCCTTTCCCCTCAGAGACAGGGTCTCAGAAAAAGAAAGAGAGTCTATATAACTCTGACTGCCCTGAAACTGGAACTCACTCTGCAGAGCAGGCTGTCATCAAACTTTCAGAGATCCACCTGCCTCTGCCTCCCAAGTGCTGGGATTAAGGGTGTGCACCACTATACCTGGCTCAGATTTAAACTATTCCAAGCTTCCATTCAACTGTGTAGTACTGAAAAGTAATGTCTTGCTAACAGTTTCAGAGTTGAGCTCCATCTTCTCTAGATGCAAGAGCAGCCGCTTACCCATGTTTCTTTCTCTGTTGGCATAACTAAGTTCTCACTTTGGACTCATCACTATCTTTACACATCTTTAAAAATATACTTCCTTTTTTGAAATAAAAGGTTATAAATACCATAAATACCACTAAGTACATTATATACCAGAAAATGACAATCAAATATGTCCTTTTCTTTGTCGCCGTAAAGACATTCGGCCTCTCTAACTATGTCTTCACAGTATGGCACACATAATTCTATCAATTAATCTTCAAACACGCACCTTTTTTAAGTTGTCACTTAAAATAATTAAGTGACCACCTTTATTATTATAAAGCTGAGCTCATTTACACTGGGAAGAATAAAACTTTGAAAAGCTTCCTGAAGCCAAGCATCATGGTACAAGCCTGGAATCTCAGATACTCAGAAAGCTAAGACAGAAGGATGGCAAATTCAAGAGCAGTTTATATAACTTAGTGAGATTGTCTCAAAATTAAAAAGTAAAAAGAGGGCTGAGGATAAAACTCAGTGGTGGAGCACCTGTTTTAAACACATTAACCCCTAGTTCCAGTCCCCAGTATAATTAAGTTAATTAATTAGCTATGATTCGCTTATAAAGCTATCTGAGGATACAGAGAAAATGTAAATTACTAAATACTCCATTTAAGTATAACATGAAATCTATATTTGGATGTGAGGATAAGGAGATTTAAGGACAGTTTTTTCTGGAATTAATAAACATGCATAAGTTGTACACACTCTGTTTCATTTTGAAACTTTTTTTTTGAAAGATTCTCTTGTTTCTGAAATTAAAGCTAGGGCCTTGGCACTTTTGATGAGAACTGATAGACTGAGATCAGAAAGGAGAGGAGAACCTCCCCTATCAGTGGACTTGGGGAGTGGCATGCATGCAGAAAGGGGAGGGAGGGTGCGATCGTGAGGGGAGGAGGGAGGGGCTTATGGGGGGGATACGAAATGAATAAAGTGTGATTAATAAAAAAATTAAAAAAAAATCCAGCCTGGCACTGGCATAAAACCATGCAGGTAGATCAATGTAACAGAAAATAGGTTCTGAAAATAAACTAACAAAACTAAAAAAAAAAAAAAAAAAAAAAGCTAGGGCCTTGGAAATGTAAAGCAGGCACTGTCCCACTGAGCTACGTAACCAAGCTCATATTTTGTTTACTTTTCAAATTAATTTGTCACAATATTAGTTTAAAGTAAACCCTTAGTTGACATGACTAAATCTAATTTTTGAGGCCTTAAAAGATTTGTTTGAGCTGGGAATGGTGGCACATAGTTTTAATCTCGGGATTTGGAAGGCAGAGAGGGAAGGATCTCCTAGTTCCAAGCCAGCCTGGTCTACAGAGCTAGCTAGTTCCAGGACAGGTTTGATTGAAAAAATACTATGGTATAAAAGTGTTATTTAAAAACAAACAAACAAACAAACATCCAGGTGCATAAACCGTTGATCCTAGCACTCAGGGAGGCAGAGACAGGGGGATCTTTGTGATTTCTAGACCAGCCTGGTATACAAAGCCAGTCCACGACAACCAGACAGGCAAGGCTATACAGAGAAACCATGTCTCAGAAAAAAAACAACTGTCCCACAGCCCCCGCCAAAAGAAAACAAGACAGCAATTGCATTTTTTTCCTTTTTAAAAGCTAACATTTTAAAAAAGATTTATTTCATGCAAGTGCATGTGCATGTGTATGTGTGTGTATTCGTGTGTGTGTGTGTGTGTGTGTGTGTGTGTGTGTGTGTGTGTGTGTGTGTTGTGTATGTATAGAACAAAAGAGACTGTTAAATCCACTGGAGCTGACTGACAATTAACTGTGAGTTGCCTAATGTGGGTGCCCAAAACAAAATTCAGGACCTCTGGGAGACAGAAGCACTCTCAACCACTGTGACTCTAGTACCTGCTTTTTACTTATCGCCTTTGTCCATTTCCAAAACTCTCCACAGTAACATGCTAGGCTGGTCAGTTTCTAAATCTAGTTAAGAACCAGAACGTAAGAATCCAGGTGTGGTGGTGGTGTGCACCTTTAATCCCACAACTCCAGAGACAGAGGCAGAGTTAGGGTTAGGAGGCCAGCCTGGTCTACAAAATGAGTTCCAGGACAGCCAAAGCTACACAGAGCACTCTTTCTCAGAAAAGAAATGGGGGAGGGGGGCTGGAGAGGAAGGAAGAAAGGAAGGAAGGTAGCAAGCAAGGAAGCAAGGAAAGAAATGAAAATGACAAGGGAAACAGAAAAGAAGGATAAATGAAAGAGCTCTCAAAATGCTAAAGCAATAAATCTCTTGCTCATATTTTGGAGGCAGGGTCTTGTCATATGTAACCTAGGCTGGATTTAGAACTCAAGTTCTTTCTGCCTAGCCTCATGAATTACTGGAAGGACAGGGATTATGGCTTCTCTTCTTTCCAGTGTCGGGAATAGAACCCAGGGTTTGTGCATCCTAAGTAAAAGCACTGTACCACTAAGCTATATCCCCAGCTCCAGCTATTGTGCTTTTAAACTGAAAGCACAATTGTTTTACAAACACATATAACCTTCACGTTATTATAATTCTTTGTTTTCAGAGCTCTCCCTTTCCATAGTTAGATACCTCTTACCCAAGGATTTCCATACTCCTGACCCACCACAAGATTCAGTTAAAAGAACAGCTTCCCTAATTCATGGAAAATGGATTACCAAGAGGTTAATTTTTAAACTTTGTTTTGGGGGTGTCTATCTGTGTGGATACAGGCAAACCACTGTACATGTATGTAGCTCCTAGGATTACTTATAGGAGTCAATTCACTCCTTGCACAGTGTGAGTTTCAGGGGTCAAATTCAGGTGCTCACACTTGGCAGCAATATTCTCAGCCACTGACCTATGTCATTAATATCTGATTATTTAATTTTTTATGTGAATGAATGTCTGTATAAGTGTTCTCTCTCTCTCTCTCTCTCTCTCTCTCTCTCTCTCTCTCTCTCTGTGTGTGTGTGTGTGTGTGTGTGTGTGTGTGTGTGTGTGTGTGACTATAGAAGAGAGAAGAATGTGCCATATCTACTAGAGCTGGAGATGAAGGAGGTTGTGAATCACCTGACACGGGTGCTGGAAACTGAATGAGAGTTCTCTGGAAAATCAGCAAACACTCTTAACCTACTGAGCTGTCATAACCAGGCCCCCACCCCTGGTTATTAATTTTTTTAAGCACATCTTTATAGAGAATTGCATTAGAGTCCTGCTAAAAAGTTGCAAATTAAATGTGCTCCCTAGGATATTACCCTAGGTCAAACTGTTATTTTTCTGAATAAACTAAAGGTAGATGGAATATTAGGACAGAATTTAACCCTTTGAAATATAGAGAGTTAATCAACAAAACTAAAACTTTGAAGTTTAGTAATATAACTCAATGGCAAGGTTCTTACTTGCTGTGGACAATGCCTTATGTTCAATCCAACCAACACAAAATTTCTAGTCTTTATAAAATATGTATATTACTATACCGTAATGCTATTCTACTATGCTGTAAAACATTAGAACTTATTCTTAATTTAATTTTGTTTTGGTACCCATTATCCACCTTCTTTGATTTTTATCTTTGACCATTAAATAGTTAATTCTGAACTTCTATACTATTACCCTATGAATATGAATTATTATGCATTAAACTAAATTTGAGTTGATTGAGATCTCATACTCACCAAATATGATTTAGAATGTAAGAAAGTTGCAGAAAAACACAGCAAAAGGGTAAAAGACTACCAAGTATAAAAGTAATGGTTCGTTTTGTAGAGGACCTCCTGTTGTGACTCAGTGGAAAACTCTCTTGTGTGTGGAATGGAAATTCATACTGTTAAAAATACATGTAGCAACAATAAGAGTGAATGAAAAATAAATTCACAGTCATAATCAAAGTACAACACAGAATCTTGAATTCGAACAAAACAAGTCATATAGGCTAACACTAGATCACCACCATGCAATAAAGGCATAATGTAAACAGGCATACAATATATTATTCAAATATATAGCTTTTAAGGCTTTTAATAGTTACATAAAAGTATAAAATGTAACATGTAAAATAATTTGAAAAGATTTTAATATAACAAATATCACTTAAAGTCAGGTAAAGTCATTTACACACAGGCATGTGCCATCAACCCCCATTTTTGCTAGGGATTGAACCCAGGACTTCCTGCATGGTAGACAAGCACACTATCAACCTATCTACATCTGTAACCTCCAGTATTTATCCTTTCAAATACATTTCAAAGGATATATTTGACAAGATTTATGACTATTTATGACTATTCTAATATGAAATAGAGGCTTAAAAACTCTCTCCAATTTTACCTAAGAATTTATCTCTCAAAAAAATTTACCCATGGATTTGTCAACAGTGTTCAATTTTTTTCTTTTTCCTGCTTTCTATACAACTCCATTTCCCATTTCATCATTTTTAACTTTCCCCTGAAATTTCAAAGTAGTTTTGCAGTCCTCTTGAAAAGTGGCCTCATTTAGTCTTTAGGCATCCCGCTTCTTTTTTTTTCTGTATATTGAAGTAAGCTAACTTCAAATCTGTAACTGAACATCCCATTTCTGATTGTTTCTTTGCTCTCTTCTCCCACTATACAAACATGTTTTCCACGGTAGTTGATGTCAGCTTTCCTAGAGTATGTCCTTTTAATTGTGTCCATCAAAAATTTAAAAATGTAAAAAACCTATCATGTGGGAAGTAAACAGTACTGTGAGGAAGTGAGCTTTGGGACCAGGGAAACCAGCCTCAAACAAGGGTAACTTCAAAACGTGACCAAACCCCTAAAATCTCATCTTAAGATCAACAGAAGTAGGGATTGTGTCCTCTCTGTTCTTGGCCTGCATGCCCCAGTGCACATAGCCTTAGGGCCCCCATTTCTACAACCCTTGCCTTGTAACCTGGTGGCCAGGTTTCAGGTTAAAACTTCCTATTTCTTTATTCCAAGTCCAGCTAGCACTTGGAATTCTTCTACATGCAAATGAAGTAGTCTCATCACTCAGCCTGACCCAAAGATATCTACTCACCTGGAAAACTCCTACCCACTTCCCCAAGCTTTATATAGTCCTTATTTCCCCAAATAAAAAAAGGCTGTTTCACTGAAAACTGTCTCAGAAACCTCCCCCACCCCCACCTCTGAATTAAGATTCCACCAGCCTAGTTAAGCTTCATTCCTTCCAGCTCTGGTGAGAAATGCTGTCTGGATATCCCGAGGCCAGAGGCAGACCCTGAACCGACAGCATATCTTCATTTCAATAAATGACTATAATTTTGTTTTCAGTGGTGTTTTGCATTTTATATATAGCTTATACACCGTAAGACATTTCAAGCATCACTCAAAATTCAAAAGCAGTATTCTGAAAGTTTACCTTTTCCTTTTTTCCATAGTGCTGTCCCAAAAGTGTTAATGGTGTTGACATTCCCAAAAACAATGCAAAGATCCTTGTCAATGTACAAAAGGAGACAGCAGATAATGAACCTTCCATCCAAAGAACTGCATTCATAATGAAGATATCAGCGAAGACAATTCTGAGAGAGGGGGGTGAAGAATATCATTACACAACATACTTCCAGGAAAATGTCATATACATCCTTAATACACATGTCAGAATGTTTTTTGATGGGAATAATTAATCACAAGGTTAAGCCTTAGAAAAATATTATGTCACAATACACAAATTGGTCCTTGAGCTGAGGCTTAAGCATGCTATTATATAACAAGCAATTCATTATAGGATATGATTTACAAATCCTCTCATCTTTGCATCTTGAAAAATCTAGCAGAAATTAAATAATCTATAGATTTATGTGCCAATATACAATATAATGAAACCAATGAAGAAACAACATATATGGCAAACAGACTTTTGGAACCTAGACTGAAATAGGCTGTATGATGCACTCAAAACCAACAGATACTTAGTGGATTAGCTACATCACTAGGCAATACTCTTTATGTCTCTAATTGCTCCTGATAAATTTGTTAACTGATACAAAAGATAAGTATCAGTGTGGAGATGACTATGATTGTTTTAGAATACCTAAAATACAAGGTTGAAAAGAAAAAAACCACAGAGACTAACTTATGGAAGGTCCTTTATCTCATCAAAATCAAGGACTGATTAAAGAAGAAGTCATCCCATTTGAAGCCCCTCCTACTTTCAAGAGTTCTTTTTCACTTTTCTTTAATCTCTTTGCCTGCTCAAAAACAAAAATAAAAAATAAAAAAACTGAAGAGATTTAAAACTCCAGTTTGTTATATTAAGTGCAATCTCTCAGAAAGATAAATGTATAGCATAGTGTGTTGGGGGAGGTGTCAACCTATGGGAAAAGATGACAAAACAAAAGAGTCAAAAATAGTCTGTCTAATGCAGTAGTTAAAAAAATGAAGGGATTGTTATAAAAGACATATGGGTCTAACTAACAAGTTTATGACTAAAGATAGTATATTGAACTCATGAATTTGGATTTGCTTATTTTCAAAACCCCGATAACATTGTCGTAAAAAAATTATAAATATTCACAATTTCAAAAATTTAGAAAATATAGGAAAGAAAAACTTTGGAAAAAAATTTAGCTCTAGTAAGTAGTAATTAAGTAAATACATCTGAGAAATCTGCCTTCCAACCTCACAGAAGGGGAAGCTCAGAGACAAATGATTTTATATTGAGAGCTCCAAAAAGGTTGAAGAATGTTCAGAGACCAAGTCCTTCTCTAAGTATGCATAAAAAGAGACCTATGAAACTTAGCTTAAGTTAAAAACGTACAAATTTCCTTCTCTACCAGTCACAGCCCAGCCTCAGTGGAAAACTGAAAGGTCTATCTACTCTTTTAGGAAGGAGCCTTCAAATTCAGCAGAATGATTTTAAAAATCTATCACAGGCATTCTTGGGGCAATTAACAGAGATATTACAACGATAAAACAAGAAGCAGAAGTTTTAAGGACCTTTGAGGTAATAAAAGAGCTCTTGGGAGTTAAAAATATAACAAGATGAATTAAAATCTCAATAAAATGGTTGAGAGATAGATTTAGTAAAATGTTTTAAAAAGCAGCACAACACAACAGAAAAAAAAAGGTAACAAGAAGGCAATGATATATACGAAAAATTATATGACTAACCCAGATATCAAAAAAGTAAGAATTATGGGTAGAGACAGAGTTCTTTATTAATATCTTTTAAACATACTAAGAACTTTCATAACAATTGGACAGGTAATAAGAGGCAGAGCTGAGGGGCAAAGACACTTGCCATGACAGTATCATAATCTGAGCCCCATCTCCCAAGTAAGAGAGAACTAATCCTCAAAGTTATTTTGTGACTTCCACACATGCACTGTGGCACATGTCTCCACACCACCATCACAACATATATATCTATATCTATATCTATATATCTATATATATATGTATATATGTGTGTGTATATATACACATATATATGTATATATAATGTCTAATATATATATATATACATATATATTACACACACAATAATTGCTGTTGTTTTTTTAAAGAGGCAGAATTGGGATTCTAATGTCTGATTTGCTTTTTAGGAGTAAGCTTCTCCTATTCAACTACTCTATAAAAATGCCTCCATACAAAGTATTAAGGGCAGATTCTGATGTCAAAGGCAACATTAATATGTCAGAAAAATGTGACTGTCTCAGACAGTCATGTAAGCAGCACTTAGCTGCACATCGGAACAGTGTTTCTTTGAAAATAGCCATAAACATTTCTGCTTCTAGTGATCTTCTTGACCAAATTCCTAACAGATTTTTGTTCATTTGTTCTTTGAGACAGGATTCCTCTTTATAGTCCTGGCTGTCCTCGAACATACTTTGTAAACCAGGCTGGTCTCGAATTCACAGACATTCCTGTACCTCTGCCTCCTGAGTGCTGGGATTAAAGGCCTGTGCCACCAAACTAGACTCACAAAAGACTCTTTCTGTAGACCTTACCTGCATGTCTACCATTGAATATTCTTTGAAAACATCTCTATAATATGTTAATTATTCCTGAATTCTCCCAAAAACCACACCTATCACCAGAGAAAAGGAAAGTAGCCATCCCATGAGACACACCCAGTTAACATTGATTCTCCTTTTCAGAGAATAGCTCCTTAATTGTCAGTTCCTGAAAGACCCATTCCAAAATGAGATTCTAATGTTGCCTTCATGTTTGCTATCTCTTTTCGATGCCTTATTCAGGAACACTGCACTGGATACTTTCTCTTCTTCAATTATAGGTTATTTGGTCATTTCTTAACTAATTTCTACTATATATTCTTTCCTCTTCCTATTTTCACTTCACTGTTCACCCTTGTATTCATGATCTTTTCTAGCAACTTCTCAGTAGGTATATCTAGCCTATTCTTTAAATATTCTTCTGTAAATACAGCCTCAAGTCTTTCTAACAATAACAAAACCTTTGCCTCATGTCTTTAAAACATTTTGTACCTTACAAGGAAGCCTGGTTTTCCATGATTTAACCACACGCCTCAAAACATTTTTAATACCTTTCTGCTCTAATGAATTTGTTTAGCCATAATATTCTTTTGCCAAATTTGCTACTTTTGAGATTCATTTCAGCTGTTATCATTCCTTAGCCAGAAAATTACTTCTCACTTAACAAATCATAACCTTCCTTTTTAGCCATAAACTCAATTAACCTATCTCAACAATTTTCCTTTTGGAAGTACACTCTTGAATATTAATGTGAAATTTAACAAATCTGTAACTGTTCTGCCACAGAATGTTTTTGCATTCTGAACATTTCTTCCTATGTCACCTTTATTATTTCTAGACTTTTTAATAGCATGAGAAGCAGAAAAACAAGTTCGATTTGGGTCACCTGGGTCCATCTTCCACATAAAACATTTATTATATATTCATCAAGCACCTACTGGGTATTTATATGTTAAATTCTGATTTTCAAAAGGGAGATAAACCAAAAATTTTTGTTCCTAAAGAAAAGATCCTAGTGACAGTCAGACAAAGACAAATAAATTACAATGCAACATTAGAAATGCTAGAACAGAATAATGAACTGAGGGCACTAAGAAACTAAAAGAAAGGGACAAAACAGTTTGTCACTCACAAAACAAGCTCACAATCTCCCAGTTCACTTATGTCTCTAAACAACTCTGCAACACAGGCACTACAGGCAAAGAAATGGACATTCAGAGAAGCTTCTGGGACTTAACCAGCATCACTCAACCAATACTAAATGTTACAATTCAAACTTTCTTTCAATTTAATGTTTCAATATGTCTCTATCACTTCGTTTTCTTTTGCAGTTCTAGGGTTTAACCGAGGACCTTGTATATGCTAGTCACTCTTTCACCATTGTTTTATACTTTTTGTCTAATGTTTATCACTTTTGGAGTTACATAGAGGAAAGGCTCAGACTTAATAATTTTACAAACTTTAAATTCTTTGAAAAGGAGCACATACCTATGTATGTATTAATATATATGTGTATATATATACATAAATATGTATTAGCCTTATAGCATATAAATCTAAATTCAACTTATATACTGAGGAAACTCAAATTCTCTTTCAACTTAGGATATTTTATTTTTATGTGCATCGGTATAGGCATGTCTGTGGGAAGGTGTCAGATCTCTTGGGGCTGGAGTTATAGGCAATGATCAACTGACATGTGAGTGTTAGAAACTGAACCTAGGTCTTCTGTAAGAGCAGGCAGTGCTCTGAACCACAGAGTCCTCTTTCCAGCCCCAGTATTTTAGGAGATAAGTATTCTATTACTTTATGATGTTTATCATCTGCATAAGATATTCCATTAACATCTGGTTTCTGAATTTTAAAACTGCATTCTGTTTTCCAATACTGTGTAAAAAACAGAAACTCTTATCATTTTTTCTCAACTCATACAAACATGGACTCAAGCTGGGAGCAGTGGTGCATGCCTTTAATTCCAACACTCAAGGAAGCAGAGACAAGCAGATTGCCTAATCTACAGAGGGAGTCCAGGAGAGCCAAGCCTACGCAGAGAAACACTGTCTCGATTTTAATAAATAAATAAATAAATAAATAAATAAATAGAAAGACATAAAACTCTTCTACAGTAAAATATAGGGGAAAACATTCAGGATATATGAAGAATAGGACTTTTAAAGCTTAGGAAATAGTAACAACACTTGATAAATGGGATTATATGAAATTAAAATGCTTCTGCATAGCAAAAGAAACAATCAACACAATAAAGAAACAGTCTGCATAATGGAACAAAATATTGCCAAATATTCAACTCACAAGTGATGAATATCTATAATATATCAATTAAAACAAAGTACCAGATAATCCTACTAACAAATAATAGGGATGTTCATGCATTTTATTTTTTTCCTTAAAAAATATTTTTAGGGTTACAGTTTTCTATAATGTACACAGAAAACAATCAATACAATCACCCTAGGTATCATAAATTAATGAGGAAAAACTGTGGTATTTTATCCAGCCATAAAGAAAAATCAAATTATAATGGCAGGAAAATGGATGGAACTGGAGATCAATACGTTAAGTGACATAAGCCTTTTCCACAAAGACATGTGCCATGTTTTCTTTCATATATGGAAGGAAAGTAACAAAGATGAAAATGTTACAACATATATAAAAAGAAAATAACAAAATGACAAATACCAATTTTACCTCATTAATGTTATGATAAATATAAACTAGTGTCATAATTTAAAAAGAGAATATATCAAGAGTAGAAGAGGAGCCATAAGAGAAAAACATTTTGAAGAAGAGGAAGGAAAAGAACCAAGAAGGAGGGAGTTAAGAAAATGTTATTTAAAAAAAATAAATGGGGCTATATCTCAGGGGTAGAGTGTTTGCCTAGCATACACAAGCTCTCAGATTACATTCTCAGCATTAAATAAAAAGAACTGTTTTTCTGAAGAAAGATAAAATCTGCAAATTCTAAAGGGAACAGAACACAAAAAATAAAAATGCAACGCTGGCAAGATGGCTTGGCCTTTAAGATCACTGGCTGCTCTTCCAGAGGACCTGGGTTTAATTCTCAGCACCCATGTGGCAGCTAACAACCAGCTATAACTCCATTTCCAAGGACTCTGACACACCCTCTTCTGGCCTCTGTAAGGCATCGCACACCTGTAGGTTTACATGCACAGGCTTACATGCTTGAAAACAATTTCATGCATAAAATAAAGATAACATAAAAGAGCCAGGCATGGTGGCATACACCTTTAATTCCAGCACTCAGGGAAGCAGAGGCATGCAGATTGCTGTGAGTTGCAGACCAGCCTGGTGTACAGAGCGAGTCCAAGACAGCCAAGGATACACAGAAAAATCTTTAAAAAAAATGCTTAGGGAGGAAAGATGAGTGAGACAAGGACATAAAAGGTGGGCAAGGAAGCAAAAAAATAGGAGTTTAAAAATATATATTTTTTAAAGAAATGAACTAAAAACCCAACATAAAATGGTATTTGGCATAACATATGTCATAATTAATATAAAATATGGGATAATTTAATGATCACATGTGTAAACGTAGCATTCTGTGGTATGGTGATTTTTTCGGCAATATTGATTGGGGCCTGAATTCCGCTAATGCTCCTGTGGATGCCCTAAACCATGCACTAGCTGTCATTTGTGGCATGTAAAGAAAAGGAGATGGTATGACCTTGGGAGGGTGACATGAAGAGCTGGGAGTGGTTGGAAAGAGGAAAGGAGTGAATATCATGAAAACACATTGTACCATACCTATGCATGGAATTCTTGACAGCTAAGTAAGGTAAAATGTTTAAGTCATTTGTTTGTCCAGAAAGAGGTGCTTAGCAGTTAAGACAGCTTCCTGAGCTGGATGTGGTATAGCACACCTCTAAGCACACCACTTGGGAGGCAGAGGCATGAATGTATTTGCAATCTTGAGGCCAGGTTGGTTGACAGCTAGTTCAGGACCAGCCATATGTACAAAGTGAGACACTGTCTCATCAACAGTAAGAAACTCCAAACAAACAGTCTGTATAGAGTGAGTACTGGGCCAGTCTGGGCTACCCATGATAAGACCTAAGACCTTGTCTCAGAAAAGGAACTAATGAGATAACTTCTCCAGTAAAAGTGGCTGCTTCATCAACCCCATGACCCAAGTTTCATCCTTGGATGTGACATTGGAAAAAGAGAACTTTTTCCCAAATATTTCCTCTGACCACACTCATACTATGACACAGGCACACTCACATTCTCTCTCTCTCTCTCTCTCTCTCTCTCTCTCACACACACACACACACACACACACACACACCACCACCACCACCACCACCACCACCATCATTTATACAAGTGCATGTGCGCACTCACATGCCTATGTGTGAGCACACACACATAATAGAAAAATTAATGAAACAGAAAATAAAATTTAAAAATAGAATAGAAAAGAAGAGTGATTTGTACTCTTCAAGAGGACCTAACTTTGGTTCCTATCATCCACATTCATCTGGTAGTTCACAACTGCCTGTAACTGCAGCTTCAGGAGATCTGATGTTCTCTTCTGGCTGGTGCAAATGCCAGCATGCACATCTGCATACTAACACATGATTACATAGACATACATATAAAAAATATTACAGGCATTCTTTTTTAGAATCTACACAAGTAGAAAGAACAGGAAAATAAAGATGTCAGAAACAATATGGGCAGTGAAAAATGTGCGAAAAAACAATTCACACTACAGATTCCATAAACAGGTCAGAAACGGATAGCAGCAGGTATTCTATGAGTAACAGGAAGACGTAGGAAGTGAACAAAGGACGAGAATTTTGTGAAAGCTTTTTGAGAAGTAGATACTTCTATTACCTCCCTCTTTCACAGCAGATATCTGGAGGCTTCTTCTCTGGGTTAGAGAATACCAGACACAGCCAAGGAATTGACTTTAAATATTTATTTTTAAATAGACAAATGCACACTAAATCCTGCATGTTTAGGCACTCTTTTCCCCACATAGCTCTTTAGTAATGCCCCAGTCAGGAGACTAGAAAATACTTCTCTCAAAAAAGTGACCAAACTGAAAGCCTCTGCAGACCATCAAAGCAGACGCTGAGACTTACGGCCAACTGTTGGGCAGAGTGCGTGTAATCTTATGTAAGAAGTGGGAAACAGTAAGATCTGGAGAGGACACAAACCCCACAAGGAGAACAACAGAACCAGAAAACTTGAAGACAGGGGTCTTCCCAAAGACTCATGCTCCAACCAAGGACTATTCATGTAGATAACCTAGAACCCCTGCACAGAAGTAGCACATAGCAGTTCAGTGCCCAAGACGGTTACATAGTAATGGGAAGAGGGACTGCTTCTGACATAATCTGATTGGCCTGCTCTTTGATCACCTCCCTCTGAGGGGGGAGCAGCCTTACCAGGCCACAGAAGATGACAATGCAGCCACTCCTGATGAGATCTGATAGATTAAGATAAGAAGGAAGGAGAAGAAGACCTCCCCTATCAGTGGACTTGGGGAGGGGCATGCGTGAAGAAGGGGGAGGGAGGGTGAGACTGGGAGGGGAGGAGGGAGGGGCTTATGGGGGGATACAAAGTGAATGAAGTGTAATTAATAAAAAAATAAAAGAAAAAAAGAAAAGTCACAAAAAAAGAAAAAAAAAGTGACCAAACACTTAAACCCTAAAGATCATGTCCTTAGAGGTTTCTAGAAATAAAGAAAGAAAGAAAGACAGAGAGAGAGAGAGAGAGAGAGAGAGAGAAAGAAAGAAAGAAAGAAAGAAAGAAAGAAAGAAAGAAAGAAAGAAAGAAAGAAAAAGAAAAGAATATGGTGAAGATTGGTAGAAGCAAAATGCTCCATTGTCCACCTCTGGTCTCAACATACACATATATGACACCACAACACACACACATACACACAGAGTAAATTTAAACAAATCAAAAAATAGACTGTCTGGATCAATCTACAATGAAGCTCTGAGTCTCCACACATCTCTACATATTGATAGTGTTTGTTATTTTATTTCCAGGTATTTAACAGGATCTCCCTTTGTAGCCCAGCCTGGTCTAAAACTCCCTATATGCTGGTCCAAAACTTGGGGGGTACTCCTACTTCAGCTTCCCAAGTGCTGGGATTGTGGCTATAATATTCCCTATAATGCCTATAATATTCCCACACTTTTAATCATAAGCATACATATGTAAACACATATGTAATTATTGTCAAACCTTTGAAGACATGAAAAAGAAGACTAAAAACAATTTTCAAAAGAAATGACACTATCCATAAAAAATAATGTACATTTAGTTCATTTACATCTTAAAAGAATGAGATGATTTTGCACCCATGAGACACAGACAAGCTGTTTTGGTGCGTGTCTGTTAGAGAAATGTACCCTATAGAATGAGGTGTTTCAACACTTGGTCCCCAGTTGGTGGTGATGTCGGAGATATAGCACTTTTATTCTAAGATGCATGTCACTGGGGGGAGGGTTTTGAGAATATATAGCCTTAGCCCACTTCCAGTTTGTTCTCTGCTTTTGTGCTTATGGTTTAAAATGTGATTTCTCGGCTTCCTGTTCCAGGGACCTATATCCATGCCTCCCCAATATTGTGAACCATAAGCCAAAACAAAAGCAAAAACAAACAAAGCCCTGTCCTTCATCTGAGTTGCCTTGATCACAGCGTCTTATCACAACAACAGAAAAATAACAATCTACATGGTACGAAACTATGCTGTATCAGTAAGTCACTTCTCTGTCTCCGACAAACTATACTTGAAAGAAACATTCAGAAAACAAAAAGAAGAGTGTGTTGATGCACACATGGAATTTGGTACTTGGAGAGCTGAGACAGGAAAACTGATTCAAGTTTGAGCCTGGCCAGGGTTACATAGCAAGATTTTGACTCAAAAACAAATAAACAAAAACCAAGCAAATTAAAACTCAGTGGTGAAGTAGGTCTCAGTGCAGCACACCTGTAATCCCAGCATTTGGGGAGGCAGAGGCAGGAGGATCTCTGTGAGTTTGAGGCCAGCCTAGCCTACAAAGCAAGTCCAGGACAGCCAAGGTTACACAGAAAAATCCTATCTCAAACAAACAAATAAACAAACAATCAAAAAACACCAAACCAAACGAAAATGGTGATAATGCAAAACAAGCAGTAAAAAATGCAAAATCCAGAAAGTGGAACAAAAGCTGGGTGTTCCAGTACTTGGGACACCACAGAGGAAGGAGTTGCTACAAATATGAGGCCAATCTAATATACATATGTCATATATTGTTCCACTCTAGGTGACATAGTGAGACTGTATCTCAAACAAAACAAAATTCAAAACAGGGGAAAGAACTCAATAAAAAGCACCTACTTTGCATGTGCAAAGCTTTGGTTTTAATTCCAGTGCTTTTGGGGAAAAAAAAGTAATATAATTCATACAAAACAAAAAGCACATCTATAAAAGAAAGCATCGATAAGCAGGACACACCCATGTTTACATTTTCTTTTTTTTCTTTTTTTCTTTTTTTTTTGCTTTACAAAAGGCAAGCACTGCAAGAAATAGTTAAAAAATTCTATGTCAGAGAATTAGCGTATAGTATGTATGTATGTATGCATGCATGTATGTATATATGTATAAACTTGACAAGAAGAAAACAAGGTAGGTCTGGGTATGTAATCTCTATTGGAGTGCTTGCCTAGCAAGCTCAAAGCCCCCTTTTGAGCCCAAGCACCGAATATTGCCAAGGGCTGTATCAAATACCTGTAATCCCAGCACTTGGAAAGTAGAGGCAGAAGGGTCAGAAATTCAAGGTCATCCTTGTATACTGGCAAATTCAATTCAAGGCCATCCTGATTGACAAGAGACCCTACCTAAGGGAGGATAGGGTGGGGAGGGGTTGGGGTGGGGTGGAAACAGATAACAGAAAAGAAAAGAAACTAGTAGGCAGGCGTAGTGCCTGCCACAAGGCTGAAATTCCAGCACTAGATGGCTAAGAATGGAAGATTGTAAGCAAGGAGAAGTGAAGAGGGAAGAAAAAAAAAACTAAATAAAATAAGTAAAGATTTGGGCCTTTAGAGGATAAAGCCTAATGACCTGAGTTTGATCTCCATAATTCACATAGTAGGACAGAACTAATTTTTGCCTGCTGTCCTCTGACCTACATACACACATGACAGCACACCCTTGCCCATGACCACATTCAATAAATAACAAATATATCTGTTACACACGTAACTTATGACGGTCTTTTGAAAATTACGGTTTGATTAGATACTTCACCTGCCTAGCTTGTACAATATTCTGGGTTTAATTCAAACTACTACCAGGGACAGGGGAGAAAGGGAAAGAAGAAAGGAGGGAGAGAACTAGCTGTTTTAGGAATAAAAACAACGATCTGAGTAATTTGTAAGCAAGAAAAAGAAAGGCTTCAGTGAAAAGGTAAAACAGGTGTCTGAGAGAGGGAGGACAACCAATTGAGCCAGGTTGTAAGAGAAATGAGAAGGGAACAGAAAGGATCACAATAATGGTAAAATATCCTTCCGATCATAGGTTAAGTGTTATTGCCTTTGCAAAGCCATCCCAGGTGTGCCAAACTGAAGTTGACTTTTCCTCCTCTGTACCTCCACTATATTTAATACAAACCCTTGTAACCCCTGTCTTTCTACCAGGTAGAATTGTTACTAGTTACTAATTTACACAAGTTTTCATTACCTCTTCCTACCACAACAATGCATTCATTGTTAAATTATTTAAAAGCAAAATTTCAAAGAAATTTTCTATTTAAGTCACACAGGGTGTTTACTAAATACAGTAAAACAATGACAGCAACAAAAATTGTGCAGGAAAGATCAATGAGTTACTGTTAGTATTTAGGCAGCCTGATCTGGGTTGCCTAGCAACCTATAATGTCACCATGTGTAGCCCACCAGGTACCCACACCTGGCAGGCATGGTTCAGTTGCTACATAAAAGGATCCACCCACCACTTTGTCTTTCTTGCCCTCTTACTTTCTCACTCTCCTGCTCTCGTGCTCTCTCTCCTTTCTCTGTCGGGGTGACCCTTCCCTTCCCCTTATCATGTCTCATTCTCTCCTCTCTCTCTCTCTCTCTCTCTCTCTCTCTCTCTCTCTCTCTCTCTCTCCATCTTCATCCAATAAACCTCTTTCATATAAAATCTGTGAGCATCATCATTTCATTGGTCCTAACAACCACACAGTGCAATGACTACTCCTTTTCCTAAAGCATTTATTTCTACATATGTGTGTGCATGGATGGATGGATGCACATGCTTAAGGATGTACATGTGGAGGTCAAAGAACAGCAGGTAGGAGTTAGTTCTGTCCTTCCATCACATGGGTTCCTGGGCTCAAACTCAAGTTGTCAGGCTTGGTTGGCAGCAAGCACCCCTATCTGCAGAGCCACTTCACTAGACCCCAGAAACTGGTTTGTGCATGCTAGACCCCAGAAACTGGTTTGTGCATGTGCTATCCCTAGTATTATAATTACATATAATGGCATTTGCACTGGCCCTTTAAAAAATATATTTACTTTCAGATTTAGCTGAGTCTTGAACTTGAAGCAAAATACATCTGAAAATTTGTCAAAGACATGTCTTTCTTACATAAATGCATTAAGCCAATCACCTCAGGAAAGACCACCCATTCTGATTTATTTGGGTATGTGTTGTGGAAAACCAGATGGCTCTATTCAAGAAGAGGGGAAACAGTTTATTATGCTAATTTAAAGCAGCCAAAAATTCAAAGGCATGTACATCTGATGTGCAATTTTATAATATTCAAAATTGCAATGACCTTATCTTTTCCTCTGGAGTTTAAACAAGCTACATATAGATAAAAATTATTATCCATCTACTGAATGCATCATGGAGGTGCATCATTTGTGGTACTATACTGAGTCACAGCATTATTAAAGTATTTGCACTCATTCTACCACTAGTCAGGACATACTGTACACTTTACTGATATCTGCTCTATAATACTTTCAGTATATGAGCACCTATTCTGTTGCAGTATAACAGTAGAGTTAAAGAGATGAATTTTTTCCTAAGTAAATCAGAATTATAGCACCAAGATGCAATTAAGATACAATACAATATTATTTTATCTACAAATAAGACTGCCTTTGAAAACACATCAAAGATTATTTTTCCTTGGCATTAAGATATGTGATGTGGGCTGAATTATGTTCTCCCAAATTGATACATTAAAAGTCCTAGCCACCAACATTCTATTTGTAGATGGGCCTTCTGAGACATAATTAGGTTTAGATATAGTTGTGAGTGTGGTACCCCATGAGATTAGTGTCATGAGATGACAGAAAGAGACTTCAGAGAACAGCCATCACCCCCCCCCCCATCTTCCTTCCTAATCTCTCTATGAGAAGAGAACTGGATAAGGCATAAAGGGACTCTCAGTTGCACACACACACACACACACACACACACACACACACACACACACAGAGAGAGAGAGAGAGAGAGGAACTGAAGGAACTGAATAAACTACTCTCATAGCTACTGCATGGCAACAGCCCCACCTCCATATTGACTATGAATAAACCTACAACTAACTGTCACAAGTAATGCTGCAGTGACAAGGAGAGACAGGAAAAAATCATCACTGAAGAGAGCAACAAGGAAAATAACAAAATGCCATGTATAAATTGTCACTACAGTATGACGTGTAATGCAAGATGCTTACCTATGATAACTATTGACAGAATCTGCTTTAAACACAAAGATCAAAATGGAACGTGTAACAGTAAGACTGCCATCTCTTTGTGCTAGAGTTAAAATGCCAAAGATAGAAAGAATGCAGACAAAAAAGTAAGGGAACACTGCAGCTACAAGAAACATAGTGGCCATTCAACTCCTTCCTACTCTTCATTATAGTGTATAATATGTTTTTTTTTCCAAGATGAAACTTACAAAAGAACATAGTTGTATAGAGAGAAATGAATATGAGATACTAACCCAGGAAATAAAAATGCTGTCAGCCAAAAATGCATCTTCCAGTTCACACCTTTAAATGCTAAGGAAGAAAAAAAAAAGTTAATGAAATATATTGATTTAGATCAATTTACTAACACTGTAGAGTAATCAGAATAAAATTACAGCTGAGTATTTTGGCTAAAATTCCTTGCAATGTTTTACTGATTTTTTTTTTCTTTATGATCTTTTAAGTCCTACATTTAACACACCTACTTTTTGGAATAATGACAGTAGTAATGCTTACTCTTGTACATTTTGGCAGACATATATCCAGCAGGGATTTCCAATAAGAGCCACAGGGCAGAACCATAATTCACTAAAACATGTTGATCAGCAGGTGTAAGAAAACCAAGGCCGGCCAGAACTAAAGGCAGAAAAACAAAATAGGAGCTGCATGAGAATAGCAAATTTTCTTACAATTTAAGCATTACCCAATTAAAGCATTATATAAAACAATACACAAGGAAATATTCTAAGGGAAGTACTAAAGTTATGTTTCAATCAAATAATATTCAGTTATCAACTTTCCTGACAATTTCTTATATATTTGCTTGTGAGCCTAGCCTTCAAAAGCTGAACCATCTCTCCAGCCCCCTGATGATTTCTTAAATAAAAAGGTTTTATTTTCAGTTAAAGGTATATGAAAGTTTTATAGTTGAATCAGTCTTTAATTTCACTAGATCAAAATGATATATTGTGTCTTCCTTCCCTATTCCAATATCCATTGCAAGAATAACAAATTATTTTCCCTCAAAAATGTATTTTCTCTGTATTTTGTCAAAGTGAGAAATAAAAAAATGAAGTAACAATTTCAGGAAAATAAGTGCCTTCAAATTAGACTTTTGAAATTATCATTGACCTCTGAAACATCTAATAAGCCATGTTCTGCAGCAACTTTGCTTACAAAATCATTACTCTGGCTATCCAACAAGGACAAGCTCCATTTAGCTCATAAATTAAGACAGCACATATCCATTGGTCATTGTAATACTGATTACTAAAGATGCACTTCCACAGTTGGGAATGGTAGCAAACACTTGTAATCCCAGAATTTGGGAAGGGAAGGTAGGGGGATCAGCAGAACATGGCCAGCCTCGCTGACATAAAGAGCTCTAGACTAGTAAGTGCTACATGAGGTCCTGTCTCAGAAATAAAAGAGAAACCTGGGGACAAAGCTCAGTTAGTAGAGTACTTGCCTAGAAGGCACTAAGTCCTGGGTTTGATCCCCAGAGTGTCATGAACTGAGTGTGGGGACTCATACCTATTTATAGTATCATCACTTAGGAGGAAGAAGAAAGAGGATAAAAGGTTCAATTTCATCCTCAGTGAAATGAAACTCTATATAAGTAAGCAAGTAAATATTAAAAGAAAGATGAAAAAATAAAACTAAGAATACCATTCCATTTACACACTTAAAGACCCACACATGTGGGCTGAGGCCATAGTTCAGTCTGCAATTTGCTTACCTTGCGAGTACAAAGAAAGACCAGAGTTCAATACCAAGAAACAATGCTAAAAATCTGGACATGGTGGTGCACTTCTTGGCCCAGCTCTAAGGAGGCAGATAGAGGGCTCTCTAGGGTTATTGGTTGACTAGCCTAGTTTACTTGGCAAGTTCCAGGCCAGTGAGAACTCTTGTCTCAAAAAAGAGAGAATAGAAAGAGGGGGGAGAGAAAGAGGAGGAGAAGGCAGGAAGGGGGAGGGGAAAAGGGAAGCGGGTGAAGAGAATAGACTAAATGAGAAGAAACAGGAAAATCAAAACCCTGAACTTAAGCTTGCAATGAGATCTCAAAATGTTAGCCTTTATTTCAGGTGTTCCCTCAGACAACTGAAAATGTGATTCTACTCCTGTGTCAATTTTCGAAAATGCATCTGTCTTACAAGATAAGAAATATTTGCTAGAGTTTTGGGTTCTTTTTTTCTTTTTTTTTTTTTTTTTTTTTTTTTTTTTTTTTTTGGTTGGTTGGTTGGTTTGTTTTTGATTGGTTATTTTGATACAGAGTCTGACTATGGAGTTCTGTCTGACATAGAACTCTCTCACTATGTAGACCAGGCTAGCCTAAAATTCAGAGATCTGTCTGTGTCTGTCTCCAGAGTGCTGGGATTAAAGGTGTGCTCCACCATGCATGTCTGTGCTGGAGTTTTTTGTTTTTGTTTTCAGGACAGGTTTCTCTGTATAGCCTTGGCTGTCATGGATTCGCTTTGTAGGCCAGGCTGGCCTTAAACTCAGTGATCCACTTGCCTCTACCTCCCAGAGTGCTGGGATTACAAGAATGTGCCACTAAACTTGGCTGTGCTGGAGTTTTAAAACAAATTATTTAGACCTGAAGAAGCTATGGAAAGTTCCTGATATAGGAACATTCTCAAACTCGCATCTAGAATTTGAAAAGAACATGAATTTTCCTAAAATTAAGAGTACAGCCTTCAAAATAATTTTGTACTTAAGAATCAAAGCCTAACACATGTTAACAGTTCACTACAAATATTAAGGTATAACTAAGTGTACTTACATAAACAACAAAAAGTCATTATGAAAATGCGTGTTCCTTGACCGAGAAAGACTGACAGCAACATTCCATGCTCTGGGAGCCTGAAAACATACTTATGATTCCAGGTCCATTCAAACTGCCACCATTCAAATACCTGCATGTAAGAAATTCTTTAGTAAACATGTTAGTTAATATGACAAGTTATGTGATATGGAATTTTTCACACAAGTCAGACTAACTAGAAAGTAATGGCTATGAATTTCTGGATGCTATCTGAGCCTACATGAATAAATCACTCTCTTAATTTATGTTTTGCATTAGAAGAGTGTGTTAATTATATAAAGCACACAGTTTGTAGTATTTTTTCTTAAAGCAAAATGATTTAACCCAAGGAACTCAACAGGTTCATAGAAATTTAAAATTCATCAATATGCAAACATACACAAGAATCAAAACAGTAAATACAGCATAACATAAATCATAATACCTTTCAAAGTTTGGTATGTCTATCTGATGTTTCAAGGCAATTAAGAGTTTCTTAAAATGGTATTTTTAGTCATCAGAAACACAAAATATAGTCACAGTTAATGGGAAACAATTCTTTCAATAAACTTGCACTTCTTTTGTTGTTGTTGTTTTTCCAGACATTGTTTCTCTGTGTAGCCTTGTTGACTGTCCTGGACTCACTTTCGAGACCAGGCTGGCCTCAAACTCACAGTGATCCACCTGCCTCTGCCTTCCTCAAGTGCTGGGATCACAAGCGTGTGCCATCACATTTGGCAGTAAACGGGCACATTGAACAAATCTATGCAACTCTATACTTTCTGATTGTATAATTCAGTGGTTCTCAGCCTATGGGTCATGATCCCTGTGAGAGAGAATGAACCTTTCATAGAGGTCGCCTAAGACCATTGGAAAACACAAAGATGTGCATTATGATTTTAACAGGAGTGAAATCACAGTTATGAAGTAGCTATAAAAATAATTTTATGGTTCGGGGCCATCACAACCTGAGGTAGTGTATTAAAAAGTTGCAGCATTACAAAGGTTCAGAACCACTGATATAATATATAAAATTGCTAGACAGCAGAAATGTGTTCTAGTCAAGGTTCAGAAATTGGATAACTGATAACTAAGCTGAATATATATCAAGTGGAAACAAAATGTGAAGTTTTACTTACAGAAATATTTGTACGCTTATATTTGACAATATCTCTGTAGATCCTCTTTAAGTTGAGGAAGACCACCAGTCCACACAAGAAAAGTATCAGAAAAAAGGAGTTTATGACTCTAGAAATTTTCAGAAAGAAAAAAGAAGTTAGGGTTGGCAAGGTGGCTCAGCAGGTAAATGTGCCTGCCACCAAGACTGACAGCTTGGGTTTGATCCCTGGGACCCATGGTTGAAGGAAGGAACTGGCTCCTTCAAGTTGTCCTTTGAATTTCTCAATCTCTCCCCTCTTCCTCCCTCCCTCCTCCCCTCCTTGTCTCCCCGTGTCTCTGTACACCACACACACACACACACACACACACACACACGATCATATGCACAAACATACTACAAAAATAAATAAAAATAGATGGCCTGTAGTGGTTTGAATACGAATTCCCCTCACAGGCCCATATAGTTGAATGCTTAGTCCTTAGTTGGTGGTAGGAAAAAGTGTCACCTTGTTAGAAGAGGTGTGTCACTAGGAGTGGGCTTTGAGTTGTGGGGCTTTTTGTTTTTGTTTTTTGTTTGTTTGTTAATTTGTGTCTTCCAAGACTTGGTTTTCTCTGTGTAGCCTTGGCTATCTGGAATCACTTTGTAGACCAAGCTGGCCTCAAACTCAATCCTCCTGCCTCTTCCTCCCAAGTGCTAGAATAAAGGTGTGTGTCACCACTGGCCAATGGTTTTGAGGTTTTAAAAGTCCATGCCAGTCCCAGTTTCTCCTTATCTGCCTCCAACTTGAGGAAACAATCAAAGCTGTGGGCTACTGCTGCAGCTCCATAACTGTCTGCCTGATGTCAAGTTCCCCATGGACTGAACCTCTGGAACTAAAAGCAAGCCTCAAATTAAATGTTTTGTTATTGTTGTTGTTGCCTTGGTGACAGTGACTCTTCACAGCAATAGAAAAGCAACAAAGACAAATGCAGTAATTTTTTTTTCAAGGAAAAAATATTAAGTTTCTTTTTTGCTTTTAAATGTTTTGTTTTGTGGTTTTATTGAAATGTTGAATTTTAAACTTATTTATTTTAGCATATTCACCCCATTAAACTCTCCTGTTTCCTTTGTACTGTCACTGACTCCCTCTCATCTTCCTACCTAGTTTCTCTTCTAGAAAAAATTTTATTTATTTATTTATTTATTCATTCATTCATTCAGTTGTGAAGTTCATTAAGGTTGCATATAGGATCCTGGGTGAGGTATAAGGAAAACTGAGAGTATGATCTCCATACCATTGGCTACATCACTGAAGAAAATGTCTCTGCCACCTCTATCCCCCCAGCTAAGGGATACTAAGGGAAAGGTGGGGCTTCATGAAATATCATTATTTGCCCATTGATCTTCGGGTGGGGTGATCCACTCATGAGTCCTTCCCTGCCTGTGACAGAATGTTGACAGGCCCAGATTTGTGAAGGATTTGTGCCAGTAATCACAACTGATTTCACACTGTTTAATTGAACACTAAATAGATTATATGTGAGCTATAAAATAGACATTAAAAATTATAACTCACTCTAGCTGTTTTCTAAAGTTAAATTTAGACCAGAGACTAAATACATCGATGACAGGCATGTTTGTGCACTCCTGAAGTTCTAACACTTGGAAGGCTGAGACAGAAGAATCCTAAGTCTGAGTCCATTCTTGGGATGCTCGTGATATTACTACCCCTAGATTTATTTCAGAATTCTTTTTTTTTTCTAGATAAGGTTCCTCTGTGTAGCCTTAGCTGTCCTGGATTCACTTTGTAGACCAGGCTGGCTCAAACTCACAGAGATCCGCCTGCCTCTGCCAGGTGAGTGCTGGGATTTCAGGTGTTTGCCACAATAAATAAATGAGTTTTTGTTTAAGAATTTTTGATGCATGTGTTCTGATCAAATCCTCCCCCATTCCCTGCCTTCTAACTTCTCCCCTAACTCCTCCACCATTTTTCTTTCCCACCTTCATGTGTTCTTCTTCTCTAGTCACACTGAGTCCACTTGGTGCTGCCTATATGTGCATCTACTGGAGCATGGGTAGCCTCTCAGGTGACACAACCCTAAAGAAAACTTACTCTGCCTCCCCTAGCAGCCACCAATGACCAACAGCTCCTTAGCAAGAGGAAAGATATCATGGGCTTCTCCCTTACCCATGCTGAGATTTTGGCTGGTTTGAGTTCCTTCAGGAATTGTGGTAAAAAGAATATTTTTTTAGTCTATGCCCAAGGAAAAATAAGGAACAAATCAGTATCACAAACTTAATTTTGGAGCATGGAACTGTGAGCTCCAGTTCAGAGTCACAAGCTTACTGACTTCTCAGCCAAGAGTTTGAGATTTTTACCTTTGTGAGAGGCAGAGCAAAAGCTCCAAGGATTTTCTGTCAACTATTACTGTTTCTAAAATCAAAACTTTTTTTAAAATTGAAAACCAAAACTAATGCTTTTTGCTATCTCATCCCCCCCTACAAATCTACACACAATTAAAAAAATACCAGTTAATAAAAAGACTGGCACTATTTTACTAAGATACCAAAATGAATAACTTCTAATGTTCCACAGCATAATAAGATGCATATGACTCACAAAAATGATTGTATATTTCAAAATCAAAAGATGATTTTGAATGCTCCCAAGAAAATAAAGTAGCATGAACCTGAGGTAAGAGATATTCCAATTACCCTGATGTACGTGCTGAAATGTCACACTACCTCCTATAAATAATTACAATTACTATCTGTGGATTTAAAATAAAACTATACAACACAGGAGCACTGATGCACACCTATAATCCCAGCATGCAGGAAGGTGGCAACTTTCAAGATCAGCTTACAATATGGGATGAGACACTATCTCAAAAGAATAAGATAGGCATGGAGATGCAGACCTGTAACCCCTAAATAATAAAGATCTTTAACTTAGAAGATACTACAATGGGAGCCTCATTTAAGCAGAGGCTTTTCTACTTCATTAACCACGCAGAGACTATAATGGCACTCACGATAACTGAAATGAAAAGAAAGTCCTGTCAAAGAAATGGACTCTCTCTGCCAGACATTATTTCCATACAATCCTCCCATCTTGCCTTGATGAGATGGCTAATTTCAAAGCTGTTAGTTTGTCAAGTTTGAACCTGCGAACTTCTTCCCTACTGACTAGCTTTCATTGTGCCAGAAGGTGCTAGGCAAGCTTATAGTGGAGAAAAGTTTCAAGATACACCTGCAGCCAACCCTGCATGCTCTAATACTGTCCTGCCAGGCAAGATGTCCCACTAGGAAGAGAGTGGCATGAAGGTTAGTTATGGGAACAAACAACTGCTTTTAGATTAGAATTGAGGTTGTATCTACACACGAAATTTAAGCCTGGTGCTATACAGCTAGTCAAAAGCCTATTATATCTCCAGAGGTCACAGGCCATGAAGGGAGAGGGATTTAAATGGCATGCTGTTAAACTGCCTTCTAAATATTTATGTTTAAGTCCATAGATGAGTGTTCCCTCAAACGGGACACTACAGTGGTCAGCAGTCAATCCAGAGATTCAAAACTAGTCAAAATCCTGAGAATAACTGTCTATTGAGTGTCCAGCCCTAAGTGGGACATTTATATCAATCTTCACCTTCAAGGAGACATCACAGAAGAGAAATGAAAAAATACAAGAGTCAGAAGATAGCAATAAGTGCTGTGAAATGTTATCTTTGGGACATAACATATCCATTACAAAAAAAAAAAATCACTGCAGCTACAATTGCCGGTACAACATTAAAGCAAGAAGATGAACCAACATTCTAAGAATCAGCACTAATTGTACTCAGTAGGTTATTAGCACACACACACACACAAAAAAAAATGAGAAAACAAGAAAAATAATGGGGACATGTTAAGGTGCCTAAGGGGGGACTGTGCATGATCAGATCCATTGTTTACATGTATGAAATTGTCAAAGACTGAATAAAAGACATTCTGCTTTTAAATATCTGCTAACTCATCATACTAACCCCTTCAGAATTCTATTTCCAGGTTTTCATGTCATTCCTACCTTCTTCTACCTAGCTAATTACTCTTTTCCTTACTCTTGGGTTTGCTCAAACTATCTGAGCACATAGACAGACTCTATCATTTTGTTTGTTATCTGTCTCTTCCTCCTGCCTACTTCCTGTAAGGTATCAGGCTGGCCTATTCTCCTGTTCCTGTCCTCCACATTTTGGGATTAGTAGTGTGTCACCCTCTGATTTTCATCCATTGCATAAAGCCTACTTCCACAGTTGTATCTTGCCCACCACCACCTATGTTGTCTACATGAAGACACAGTATCTATGACATCACAGGTTCCTTTTCCTTCAGCATAAACATTAGTATTATATGTAAAACATATTTTCTTTTCACAGATATGTTTGGAGGCAGAAGAAGAGAATGAAAAGAAATGTCACTCAATACCATCAGTAGTAACAAAAATACCTAAAAATACCTTAACTTAAAAATAAGTATCTTAACCCATTGGGAGAAACAAGCAGCTGAATCCAGAGTTTAAACTATCCTTGGCTGTACAGCAACTTCAAGGCAAACCTGAGATACATGAGACTATCTCAAAACAATAATAACAAAAGGGTGTTTATAGGAGGAGGCTACAACTAAGTAACAGAGCATTTGCCTTGCATGCACAAGATCCAAGGCTCAATCCCCAGTGCCCCTCATACCCAAAATCAGAGGAAAAAAAACCTGTCATTTATGTTTGCAATTCTCAAGGTATTTTGAGTTAATTTCATAAAGTGCTTACTTAATCCACTGACGACTGGTCTCAACTGTAGTGTCCAAATCATTTTCCCATTCAGAAGATGACTCTGTAGGTTTGCTTTCCTGAAATGAAAATCTAAAATCAAATGGCTGAACTTTACCTGACCTTTTGCTGTTTAGTACTCAGAAGGATATAGAAGTCTATTCTGCATAGGCTTTTGCCACCTTATGTCCAGCTTATGGGATTGTGATATGCACCTTTATTTACATCTGAAGCTTGTTTGTACTTAGTAACGTATTACCTTATTACATGAAAGAACTAGCAGAAGGCAAAGACAGATAAAGCTTTGTGAGTTCAATGCTAGCCTGGTCTATATACCAAGCTTCAGGGCAGGCAAGGCTACATAGAAAAAACCTGTCTCAAAACCAAAGAGGAAAAGGTAAAAGAAACAACTAGGAAGAAAATTGTTGCTTTACAGCAAAAACAGCATCTTTCTGCTATATTATTTTTTATGTAGTCCCAAATCCTTCAGACACTTCCTTTCTCACTTTTATCCTTACATATTTCCATGCACTGTAACTCTTTCTGATATTTTCAAAAGTACATAAAATTCTACATAATAAGTCAGTGTGATATTTGTAAAATTAAACACTCACAACCGAAAATGCACTTTGGGTAAGTATAAATGAAGGTAGCCTGTACTAGCATTAAAACAATAAAATTCACAAGTGATATGTCTATGAAACAGAACTGACCTTAGAAAGGTGAGAAGTACATATAGCAAAATATATTTTCCAAGCTGGTGATATGGTCCAGCACATGCTTGTTGCATAAGCATAGCAAACTTGAGTTCCAGAACCCATGTACAGGCAAAAGGAGACACTAGACTCCACAAAGTTGTCCTCTGATCTATACACACACAGACACACATACACCATGCTCACACAATTTTATATATATATATATATTTTTTTTTAATTATCAACCACCATAAAGTCATATTGTAAACGCAAACATTCTTTTGGAAAGATAAATTAGAAAAATATTAAGATCATGCTTTTAAAAAGAAAAATTAGGAAAAAATTTTAAAAAAAGAAAAATTAGGGATAAGAGAACAAAAGTAGAGAATGTTCTTACATTTACCCTATATGCACTAACTGCAAATACAGTCATCATCTATATTATTTATGTTAAAATAAAGGACAATGTATTTTACTACAACTCAACCACTTTATTCCTTTAAAATTCATGATCATCCCAGAAATATAGTCGAGTTCAAGGCAACCTGTACTACACAAGACTGCATCTCAAAACAAAAACAAAAACAAACAAAAAACAACTAGTGTGTGTGTGTGTGTGTGTGTGTGTGTGGAGGGGGAATCAGCCAAGCCGTCAGTGGCACTTAAGCATCATTTTTGCACCAAACACTGCCATCTGCTGGAAATAATCGGTATTAGTCATCCCAAAGAAAATAAACTTTTTAAATTCTAAGTCACATGAGAACAAAATAACAAATTTAAAAAGATAACTAAGTAACAGCCTAAAATTAATGAATTATTCCTAGTCTTTCCATAACAAAGCATCAAAACCTTTTCGTAAACTAGCAATTCTCATAAAATAATGTATGCAAATAGTTTTTTTGTTTTTTGTTTATTTTAAATTTATTATTATTATTATTATTATTATTATTATTATTTCAATTTGTTCACTTTGTATCCAAATTGTAGTCCCCTCCCTCATCCTCTGCTGGTCCCATCCTCCCTCCCTTTTCCTCCCTTATCCCTTTGCCCTAGTCCACTGATACATGAAGTCCTCCTACCCTACTGTCTGACCCTAGCCTATCAGACACCATCAGGACCGCCTGGACCCTCTTCCTCTGTGGGCTGGTTATGTTGTCCTACAAAGGAGAAGTGATCAAGGCACAGGAAACCGAGTTCTTGTCAGATACTCTCTTCTCCCCGTACTGGGGAACCCACATGGAAACTAAGCTCTCTATGGACTACATTTGAGCAGGGGTTCTAGGTCCTCTCTATGCATGGTCCTTGGTTGGTGCATCAGTCTCTGCACTACCCCAGGGCCCTGCCTTCTTTGACTTTGTTGGTCTCCTTGCAGAGCTCCTGTCCCCTCCACGTTCTTTTATACCCCCCTTCTTCCATAAGACTCCTTGTGCTCTGTCCAAAGTTTGGCTGTGAGTCTCCACATCTGCTTCAATCCCCTGCTGGGTTCAGTCTTTTTAGAGGACATCTGTGGTAGGCTCTGGACCTATTTCCTCTCTTTTACCACTTAAGGTACAAAAAATTAATTCACCCAAAGTTTTACAATGTGCTACGTGACACAGATTGAGTGCTCAGCAAGTGTTTGGAATTACCTAGCTCTCTCAAGTTAGTAACATAATAATAGTATATCTACTTGGCTTCTCTACTGAACTGTAAATTGACTAAGGCCTAGGATCCTAGTCATATTTAAATTCCTTGTCTACCTAACGGAATACTGGTTACCTAAGTGGTAATGTGCATTTAATGAATGACTAAACAAATGAATAAATCTGTTTGAAACCTTCCTGGAAAAAGAAGTAACTGTGCTTCATAAAATATTTTATATGATTTTAATACATATTAATTATTCCCACTCAAGAGGCAAGTGTCTATGTAAACTGGGAGAAGAATGGTACTTGTCTTGAAAAGTTCCCAAAATTGATTGACATTTGAAGAAGTCATAGCATCATTTGAAAAATAGCAGTATTTTGGCCAAACTTTTGCAGTATTCTTACCCGCGCATTATCACATGTACAATGACTATACACATAGTCGTGTGTATAAATGTAAACATGTAAAGTAGATAAAAAATGTAAAGGGTGTGTTGTTTTATTAAAAGTTACTACTATTTCCCCTTAATGTTATTAGGATGTTACAATGGTATTAGTTAAAATTAAATGCATAGATAGGTTTTTTTTCTATTAACTATTAGTATCATAGGAGAAGATTAAAGGGAGAGTTAGGGTTAACATTTGTTATTAAGAGACATCAGTTTGATAGTGTTGAAGGCCTGGTTCAGTTTAGCTCCTTCATTTTTTTAGATGGAAACTGAGTTCCCAGAGAAAGAGGAGAATGAGCATGTTTGAAGTCACAATATTAGTTTAAGACAGGCCGGACCCCAAATCTTCTGATTTTTTGTTTTGGTTTTTGTTTTTTGTTTTTAATTTAAATTTTTATTTTTATTAAGTTAGTTACTTTTTTATTAACTCTGTATCCCAGCTATATCCCGCTCTCTCATTCCCTCCCAATCTCACCCTCCCTCCCTCATCTTCTGATTTTTAATGAGCTATTTGTCTATGCTGTCCAAAACCCAGAACTGTACGATGTCATAAGGCTAAAGCTATAGCTTGGTGTTGCATAGTACACCTAGCACATGTAAAGCCCGGAGTTCTGTCCTCCACACTGCAAAATAAACAAAACATGCAGTGCTGCAAACAAAGGTAAGGTCTCAGGCTAACTCATAAGCAACGTTTGTTTAACTAGAACTTACCACATAATCATTAAAACTGTATCATTAGATTGAAACAAAACCAACTTTGTGTGATAGTATGAAAACAGTAGAGCTCACATGTGCTCACAGACTGAAGCATCAAGCCCAGAGCCTGCATGGGTACACCAGGCCCTCTGCATATATATTAATGGTTGTTATCCTGGTGTTTTTGTGGGACTCTTAATAGTGGGAGCTGGAGTATTTCTAACACTTTTGCCTGCTCTTGGTACTCTTTTCTTCCTGGAGGGTTGATATGTCCAGCCTCAAGTCTTTTGCCTTGTCTTGCATATTGTTTGATCCTTTTGGTTTTAATCTCTTGGAGCTCTGCTCCTTTCTGAACAGAGAGTGGAACAGGAGTGAATCTGGGAAATTAAGGGGGAAACTGGGAGGAATGGAGGGAAGGGAAATTGTGGATGGGATGTATTGTATGAGAGAAGAATCTATTTTCAATAATAAAATTAAGAGTTATTTTATTTGGTTGAGTTTTTAATTATTTGAAAAGTTAATACATGTATGCGATATATTTTGAACAAATTCATCCCCCACACCTTCTTCTCTAACTCTTGCCATAGTTTCTATGATCTTTCCCTCCAAACTTCATTTACTTTCTCTCACCTGTGTGTTAAAATGAGAGTACATAAAATGTGGTATTTTTTTTCAATAGGGTATCAATATGTAGCTCAACCAGGGTAGCTTCCAACTCATGATTGTCCTGCTTCAGCATTTTCAATGTTACAAAACAGTTTATAAAATAAAAGTAGCCGGGTATGGTGGCTCACACCTGTAATCCCAGCACTCTTGGAGGTAGAGGCAGGCAGATCTCTTTGAGTTTAAGGTCAGGCTGGTCTACAAAGTGAGTCCAGAACAACCAAAGCTACACACAGAGAAACCCTGTCTTGAAAAACCAAAAAATGAAAGTATTATGAATACATGCACTTTAGACTGGCATTCACTATTCACAACAGACATCGATATCCATAATTCATAATAATGAAGTAAGTAATGAAGGCAATGACTTCATAATCAGAATTCAAATATTTGTCATAAAAATAAAGATGTGGTCACTCAATTGGTAATATAAATAATACATCTTTCCTTTTGAATGAATGTATTAATAACTAAGTTTGTATTATTTGAGAACATGTGCCATTCTCTGAAGACACTAAAGTACATTTTCAAAGATTCTTAAAGAAGAGGCAAAGTAAGCTCTAGGCATGATGGTTCAAACCAATAATCCCCACACTTAGTAGGCCACAGCAGGAATTACCGGGAGTCCCTGTGTTACAGAGTGAGTTCCCGTCCAACCCATCCTACAGAGTGAAATGACATCTCAGGTATTCTCTCGTCTAGCTCCAAAACAGTGGGAACAGAATTAGAGATTAGGATGTTACATCTGAACTTCCCTGCCTGATCAGGGGCTCAGGCTCACAATCTCACCCAAACTTCAAAAACTCTTGGGTCTAGACAGAAGTTTGCAGGTGGTTGGCTGCCTTAAAGTGGCAGGAGCAGTCCTAGGTGCATAGAGATTGTAACTCAGCTAGTTAGGGAAATGTAGCTGCCACCTGGCAAGGACCTTTATTAAGTGGTTCAGGATGTGTAATAGAATTTGGCTTTCAGTTTATGTCCCTGTGCAATCCTCATGTCAAGATTACACCTGTGCCCCGCCTCCAATCCCATTTCCTGAATATCTGTATACCAGGGGCACATGGTCCAAAGCAGGATAATACACTGTGGTTTACCCTGTTACAGGGTCTAGAATCAATCCATGTCATTGGGTGGGATGAAATTTCCTATACTAGGAAAAGCAGGAAAAAAAACGTATGTTGAAGTCAAGGGACAGGAACTGCACATGTGGAAGTCCATATTTTCACCAGGCAACAGGTATTAGTCACCTGTCACCTGAAGTTTCGTTCATGCTAAGCGAGATAAGCCTGAAGTATTAAACACTAGACTTGAAAGACTTCATATAGGAAAAAAACAATATATTTCTGTACACCCCAAAATCAAGCAAAAATGAATAAAGCAATATAAAAGCAAGCAGTTTATAAAAACTTTTAGGAAAAACAGGAGCATCAGATAGAATATTAACTAGGAAGATTACATATATATACATGTATGTATATGTATATTTGTGTGTGTGTATATATATAATGATGTAATATATATATTACTCCAACCCTATAAAGTTATCTGCTCTTACATATTCCAAAAACAATTAAATAATGAGCTATAAACCAAACATGGTGGTGCACAGTTGTAATCTCAGTACTTAACAGATGAAGGAAAGAGGATCAGAAGTTCAAGGGCAGATGGGATACAGCAGACACTGGAGGAAAAAGGAGAGAGGGGGAAAGAGGAGAAAGGGAAGAAGGGTAGAAGGGGAGGAGAAGGGAAGGGGTAGTGAGAGAGACAAAGAAATAGAGACGGACAGACAGACTGACTGACTGATTAAAGAAGGAACCAGTGTGTATGCATGCTCTAAATTCATCTCTATAGCTTTAAAGTGATTAAAGTTTCAGATTTAATATTAAATATATGATGTTTATATATCTGATTTAAGAAAAATAAGGTGAGAGCATGGAACACTTGCCTCAAATTTCACAGAATACGTGTAGACCACAGTTAAATTATCTGTAATTTCTTCTGGAATTTCCAAAGGGGGCTCATTGCAAGTTAGATGGTCTTCATCTGAATGTTTATAGCTAATAAAAGAGAAAAGCAGGGAGGGATTTTGTACATGAAACTTTATCTAGACACATAAAAGCAGTCTAAGAGCTTTCTGTTATGGTCTTATTAAAAACTCTTAAAACTCACTGTCCTCTCGTCTCCCACCTCTTGACTTTGAACTTTCAGGTTACATGACTGAATAACATACTCACATATGGTTCTTCATTACTTAAAATGCTTTTTGTTTCTAAATGTTCCCAACACTCAAATGGGACTCTATAGCCTACCTAAAACTTTATATTTAAGAATATTACTTTTACCTGTGGCTAGAAAGAAAATCAATTTTACCAGAAAATGGTGTTTTTCTTCTTTTGCCTCATACCTCTTCAATATAGTATCTGCATGGCTAGAATATATAACTGCATGGCTAGAATATTCAGTCCATGAAGAAGAAATCATATTTGTAAACACTGAGATGTGTTAGAGCCTATTATGTATAAACCACCAAGGTTAGCAATGAAAGATAGTGCTAATATACAGTACTAATGGCAGTGTAAATTAGTACAGCCATTATGGAAATGTGAATAGAGGTTCCTATATGATTTACTCACCTGGTTTCTGGGTATTTCTTTAGGCATTTATTAGGGCTCAGAGTACAATGGTAGATCTCTAATTGTTCAACCTCTTTAAAAGTAGTTCTTCAGGATCTTTCTACATATGTCTAGGGATAAAGTACTCAGTAATTCTTGAGGCTGCTTATTCTTGAGGCTGTTAAGAGCTCTAAGTATTAGAAGATTTTTCTATTTACCTAATAATTTCCTACTAGAATCTGCTGGTACTAAAGCTGCTCTGTCGAGAAAAACAAATCAAACTACATTTACATTAACCCTTTATAATAAAAGAGCAACTAAATGAAGGTTAGAACACTCCCAATAAATATTTTCTTCATTTTATTTCTTCCTCACATTGTGTGATACTCAGATACTTGGCATATAGAACACAGAGTAAAAAATGATTAAACTTTCAAAATATATTCTGTAATATATCACGTAGGTGTCCTATAAGTAAAAAAATATCAAGATAGGAATCTCTAAATTTTAAGTTCATTTTTAACTCATTAGAACTAATTAAAAATAAACTCCATAATTACCTTTTGGGATTAACTGTGGAACTAATCAAATGCATAACATTGTTGGTTCTGTCCCTTTTTATATGATACGTAATAGTGATGTCAACATGATTGAACAGGTACAGACTATTATTTTTGTTGAAGTTAGGCTGTAAAAAGATAAAAGAAAATTTCAAATGTAAACTTTTCCCAGAAACTACAAAATACAAAACCTGATGATAAAATAAAAATTGGATACACTAATAATTTTTAATGTCCCATGGGGATGGAGAGACAGCTCAGCTCAGATAGGTCTTCTAGAGGACTGAGGTTTATTCCCCAGCATTTACATGGTGTTTTACAACCCTCAGAAACTCCAGTTCCAGGACCTGGTGCCCTTTTCTGAACTTTGCAAGCACCAGACATACACATCATGTATATACATACACATAGGCAAATCACAAATTTACTGAAATTTCTTAAGCATATGAAGGGTAAATATGTTGTTATAAGTTTAAAATTTCCCTAATAAGGGGAACGGGGGCTGTTTCTGACATGAACTCAATGGCTGGCTCTTTGCCCTCCCTCCCACACCTCCGAGGGAGGAGCAGCCCCACTAGGGCACAGAGGAGAACTTTGCAGCCGGTCCTGAAGATACGTGATAAACCAGGGCCAAATGAAAGGGGAAGAGGTCCTCCCATATCAGTGGACTTGGAAAGGGGCAGGGAGAAGATGAGGAAGGGAGGGTGGGATTGGGAGGGAATGATGGAGGGGGATACAGCAGGGATACAAAGTTAACAAACTGTAACTAATATTTGAAAAAATTAAAAATAAAAATAAAATTGCAACCATGAGTATTTGGCCTAATTGTTAAAGTATTAGTCAAGTATATAAGTATTAAATAGTTGTTAAAGAAATAATACTATAAAACTGTAATATTTATAGATGTATGCCATTTTTTTAGGTTTTAACAGCACAAGGGTATGAAATAATAAAAATTAACTAAAAATCTATCAGTAGATGTAGACATAATTATTCATGACTGTTAAACCTAACACATGAGATGCTAAGGCAAGAGAACTGACTGGCCTGGGCTAGGCTGAGAGCCTTTCTAAAAAGTAAGTCCTGAATAAAGTTTAAGCACATCACAAGTTTGGCCTTCAGTCATCAGAGAAGCTTTCTTCTGCATCAGATGAGAACAAATATAGAGACCCACAACCAGACATTATGCAGAAAGACCCGAGAACATTCATCTATGAATATGATTTCTCTATCAAATCACTCTCCTCAAAGCTCTGGAAACCCCCATGGAAGAGGAGGCAGAAAAAGAGTAAGAGCCAGAAGGTATGGGGAGCACTAGGAGAACAAGGCTCTCTAAATTAGCACGAAACAAGCTCATATTAACTCATACAGACTGAAGCAGCAATCACAGAGCCTACACAGGTCTGCACCAGGTCCTCTGTGTGTGTATTATGGCTTCAAGTTTACTGTTTTATGAGATCCCTGTGTGTGTAAATGAATGGGTCTCTGATTCTTGAGCCTTCTCTTGGTGTTGTAGGTGATCATTAATATTTACTATTGGTTTATCTTTTATTAGAGCTGCTGTTAATCCTAAACAGCTGTATAACCAAATCACCACACAGAGACTAGGATTTCTTTAATTAACTTAGAACACAACGCTGGGCAATAGTTACTCCATCCTAAACCTCCAAGCCCTCATAATTTCCTAACATTTAGATTTCCCACATTATACTTGCTTTTAGTGAAATCTTAGGTCCGGTTCATTCTCCAAGTCGTTCCAAGACCTCTGCTCCTGCCTCTCCTCTCCCAGCCTCTCTCCTGCCCCTCTCTCCTCCTTTGATGGATCCTCCCCTCTCCCACCTACTCCTTCCTCTCTATTGCTCAACATTGTGGCTGGTTGTTTTATTTTGGCATGTTTTCACAAAGTTGAAACAGGTGATGCTAAGAAAAAGTATCACAATGCAATGTCCGGATTGAAACCAGAGAGATTGGGGATAGAAATCAGCATTTCAATGAACAAAGGTAAGGTGTATACATTTCAAAAGAACATTATACCAACATCTTAGGCTCTGTTCCTTTTGTTGGTTTGCTCATCTGATTTCTCTGTGATGTTTTTTGTTTATCTTATTATACTTTATTTTGCTGTGCTTTGTTATTTCTTAGAATTCTAACTTTTCTATGACAGACAGAAAGGAAATGTCTGGATGAGAGGGAAAGTGGGGAAGAACTGGAAGGAGCAGAAGGAAGGGATTCTGCAAATCAGTATATATTGTATGAACAAAGAATCTATTTTCAATAAAAGGGAGGTGGAAAAAGAAAGAGGAGATGGAAATATCATGAATTCAAAACCACCTCAGCTTCATAGCAAGTTGGGGTTAGATAAAGATACATGAAATCTTGAACATTTACTGATAAATCATAAAGAAAATAATTCTTTGGTACCTTATAATTTTAACATGCATTAAAGAGGAAAGCAATTTTTAATACTAATGAAATAGATCTATTTTTAATTATTTTTATATAGGGAATTAAAATCATGGCTCAGTAGTGACACTTTAGCAATTAGTATCTTCATTGTTTTTCATCATTCAACAAATTTTGATTTTATTTTATTTTTTATTAATTACAGTTTATTCACTTTGTATCCCCCCATAAGTCCCTTCCTCCTCCCCTCCTAACCCCACCCTTTCTCCCCCTTCTTCTCGATTGCCCTCCCAAGTTCACTGATAGGGGAGTTCCTCCTCTCCTTCCTTCTGATCTTAGTCTATCAGAAGAAGAAGAAAACAGGAAACAACCTAGGAACCTGCCACAGAGGGCCTCTGAAAGGCTCTGCCCTACAGACTATCAAAGCAGACACTGAGACTTAAGGTCAATATTTTGATTTTATAATCAATACTAAGAATGCCACATGGCATAAATGTGTAGTATGAGATACCATACATAAGTTTATGGCCATTTCAGAATTTATGGGTAATCCCATAAACTAATTTCAAGGCAAATCCATTTAATAGTTTTCTTTTTAAGGCAAAGAGGCTGGACATCAGAAGAAGGAGAAAAGAGGGAACAAGTCAGGAGCCTGACATAGAAGACCTCTGAAAATCTCTGCCCTGCAGACTATCAATGTAGATACTGAGACGTATGGGCAACCTTTGGGCAGAGTGCAGGGAATCTTAGGAAAGAAGTGGGAAATAGTAAGATCTGGAGAGGACAGGAACTCCATAAGGAGAGAAACAAAACCAAAAAATTCTGAGCACAGGGGTCTTTCCTGAGACTGCTATTCCAACCAAGGACTATGCATGGAGATAACCTAAGAACCCTGCACAGATGTAGCCCATGGCAGTTCAGTATCCAAGTGAGTTTCCATTGTAATAGGAACAGGGACTGTCTCTGACATGAACTGATTGGCCTGATTTTTAATTTCCTCCCCCTGAGGGGGAAGCAGCATTACCAGGCCACAGAAGAAGACAATGAAGCCACTCCTGATGAGACCTAATTGACTAGAATCAGAAGGAAGGAAAAGAAGTCCTTCCCTATCAGTGAACTTGAGGAGGGACATGCATGCAGAGGGTGGAGGAAGGGAAGGATTGGGATGGGAGGAGGGAAGGAACCACGGGGGACATACAAAGTGAGTAAAGTGTAATTAATAAAGAAAAAAAAGAAGGCAATGTGAACATAAAGTCTACCCATAAAACAAGAAAAAATATTAGTTTTCTTTTTTATGCAATTTAAGTAAGCAACTCAAACCATACATTTTTCAATACAGGGTCTCATGTAGCCCAGGCTGGATTTTCACTTGCTATGTATCAAGAGAACTCCTGATCCTCCTACCTCTACCCCTCAAGTGCTGGAATTACCTGGTTTATGCAGAGTGGGAATAAAACCAGAGATTTGTGAATGCAGACCCTCAAGTTGTAATTTTTTAATCAAACATTCTAATACAATATAATCCAAAGATGTACTACTTTGATACATAAATGATAAAGAATGACAGTAGAAAAATATTAAAAATCTTTGATTTCTGTAATTAAACCATTATGATTTTAAAAAATTTATTACATATTTATATATTTGTCTATGGGGGACAGGGTAGAAACTTGTGTGAAAATACCAGGTCATGACCAGCGATTTAAAAATTATAATCCTTGACCAGATGGCTTCAGTGCAGAATTCTACCAGACCTTCAAAGAAGAGCTAACACCAATTCTCTTCAAACTATTCCACAAAATAGAAACAGAAGGAATATTACCAAATTCATTCTATGAAGCCACAGTCACCTTGGTACCTAAACCTCACAAAGACTCAACAAAGAAAGAGAATTTCCGGCCAATCTCCCTTATGAACATTGACGCAAAAATACTTAATAAAATACTTGCAAACCGAATCCAAGAACACATCAAAGATATTTTCCACTATGACCAAGTAGGCTTCATCCCAGGTATGCAGGGGTGGTTCAATATACGGAAATCCATCAATGTGATCCACCATATTAACAAACTGAAAGAACAAAACCACATGATAATCTCCCGAGATGCTGAAAAAGCCTTTGACAAAATCCAACATCCATTCATGTTCAAAGTATTGGAGAGATCAGGGATACAAGGCACATATCTAAACATAGTAAAGGCGATATACAGCAAGCCTATAGCCAACATCAAACTGAATGGAGACAAACTTAAAGCAATCCCACTGAAATCAGGGACAAGACAAGGCTGCCCACTCTCTCCATATCTCTTCAACATAGTGCTGGAAGTCCTTGCTAGAGCAATAAGACAGTTGAAGGAGATCAAGGGGATACAAATTGGAAAGGAAGAAGTCAAATTATCACTATTTGCAGATGATATGATAGTATACATGAGTGACCCCAAAAACTCTACCAGGGAACTCCTACAGCTGATAAACACCTTCAGCAAAGTGGCCGGATACAAAATTAACTCAAAAAAATCAGTAGCCCTCCTGTATACAAAAGACAAAAGGGCTGAGAAAGAAATTAGGGAAACAACACCCTTCACAATAGCCACAAATGACATAAGGTACCTCGGAGTAACCCTAACCAAGGAAGTCAAAGACTTGTATGAAAAAAATTTCAAATCTCTGAAGAAAGAATTAGAAGAAGATATGAGAAGATGGAAAGATATCCCATGCTCATGGCTTGGCAAGATTAACATAGTAAAAATGGCCATCTTACCAAAAGCAATCTACAGACTCAATGCAATGCCCATCAAATTATCAACACAATTCTTTACAGACCTGGAAAGAAAACTTCTCGACTTCATATGGAATAACAAGAAACCCAGAATTGCTAAAACAATCCTCTACAATAAAAGATCTTCCGGAAGTATCTCCATCCCTGATCTTAAGTTGTACTATAGAGCAACAGTTTTAAAAACTGCATGGTACTGGCATAGAAATAGAATGGTGGATCAATGGAACCGAACAGAGGACCCAGAAATAAACCCACACACTTATGGACACCTGATCTTTGACAAAGACGCCAAAACCATACAATGGAAAAAAGATAGCATCTTCAACAAATGGTGCTGGTCCAACTGGATGTCTACATGTAGAAAAATGAAAATAGATCCATACTTATCACCCTGCACAAAACTGAAGTCCAAGTGGATCAAAGACCTCAACATAAAACCAGACACATTAAATCGGCTTGAAATAAAAGTGGGGAATACCCTAGAACTCATTGGTACAGGGGAAAACTTCCTGAACAGAACACCAACAGCACAGGCTCTAAGAGCAACAGTCAATAAATGGGACCTCATCAAACTGAAAAGCTTCTGTAAAGCAAAGGACACCGTCATCAAAACAAAGCAACCACCTACAGATTGGGAAAGAATCTTCACCAACCCTTTATCTGACAGAGGACTCATATCCAGTATATATAAAGAACTAAAGAAGCTGAAAAGCAGCAAACCAAGTAATCCACTTAAAAAATGGGGAACAGAGCTAAACAGAGAATTCTCTGTAGAGGAATACCAAATGGCAGAGAAGCACTTAAAGAAATGCTCAACCTCATTAGCCATTAGGGAAATGCAAATCAAAACAACCCTGAGATTTCACCTTACACCCATGAGAATGGCCAAGATCAAAAACTCAAGTGACAACACATGCTGGAGAGGTTGTGGAGAAAGGGGAACCCTTCTCCACTGCTGGTGGGAATGTAAACTTGTACAACCACTCTGGAAATCAATCTGGCGCTTTCTCAGACAACTAGGAATAGCGCTTCCTCAAGATCCAGCCATACCACTACTGGGCATATATCCAAAAGAGGCTCAAGTACACAAAAAGGACATTTGCTCAACCATGTTTGTATCAGCTTTATTTGTAATAGCCAGAAGCTGGAAACAACCCAGATGCCCCTCAACTGAAGAATGGATACAGAAATTGTGGTACATCTACACAATGGAATATTACTCAGCTATGAAAAATAAGGAAATCATGAAATTTGCAGGTAAATGGTGGGATCTGGAAAGGATCATCCTGAGTGAGTTGTCCCAGAAGCAAAAAGACACACATGGTATAAACTCACTCATATAGACATACAACATAGGACAAACCCACTAAAACTTGTGCATCTAACGAAACTAAGCAAGAGAGAGGACCCTAACTAAAATGTCCAATCCCCATCCGGAAAGGCAAAGAGGATGGACATCAGAAGAAGAAGAAAACAGGAAACAACCTAGGAACCTACCACAGAGGGCCTCTGAAAGCCTCTGCCCTTCAGACTATCAAAGCAGATGCTGAGCCTGATGGGCAACTCTTGGGCAGAGTGAATGGAATTTTAGGTAAGAACTGGGAAATAGTAAGAGCTGGAGAGGACAGGGTCTCCACAAGGAGAGCAACAGAACAAGAAAATTTGAACACAGGGAACTTCCCAGAGACTCATACTCCAACCAAGGACTATTCATAGAGATAACCCAGAACCCCTGCACAGATGTAGCCCAGGGCAGTTCAGAGTCCAATTGGGTTACATAGTAATGTGATGAGGGACTGCCTCTGACATAATCTAATTGGCCTGCTCTTTGATCACCTCCCTCTGGGGGGAGCAGCCTTACCAGGCCATAGTAGAGGACAATGCAGCCACTTTTGATGTGAACTGACAGACTAAGATCAGAAAAGAGAGGAGAACCTCCCCTATTAGTGGTCTTGGGGAGTGGCATGCAAGCAGAGGGAAGAGGGAGGGTGGGATTGGGAGGGGAGGAGGGAGGAGCTTATGGGGGGATGCAGAATGAATAAAGTGTAATTGATGAAAAAAAATTATAATCCTTGAGTTATGGATGTAACTCAGGTGTAGAGTACTTGCTTAGTATTCACAAAGTATCCAGTTTGACCCCAAGCACTACATAAAACTTAGAAGGTGAGACTCATCTATAATCCCACCTTTTGGGGAACAGGCAGAAGATAAGTTCAAAATCATGGTTGACTACACAGTAAATTGAAAGACAGCCTGGATTTCATGACACTCTGTCTCAAACAAACAAAAAATCAGGTTCCATTCTCTTGAACTTCACTCACATACAAGGATTTTGATGGAGATCCCCTGCAGAATTTTTCAAAGACCTTTTTGTACAAATATCATTTATCAAACTTTTTTTGTTGATTTGATATATTACCATTATAATAAATCTGCATCCCCATGAATATCTAGGTCTATTTCTAGCTTGCTATGCTGCTATTTTTAATATATCTCTTTAAAATGAAAAAGAAGAGTAAATTTTTAAAAAGCAGAAAAAAATTTCATGATTTCCTTATTTTTAATTGCTGAGTAGTATTTCATTGTGTAAATGTACCACAATTTCTGTATCCATTCCTCCGTTGAGGGACATCTGGTTTGTTTCCAGGTTCTAGCTATTACGAATAAAGCTGCTAAGAACATGGTTGAACAAATGTCCTTGTTGTGTACTTGAACATATTTTGGATATATGCCTAGGAGATTTGAAGCAAATGGTGGGAGCTAGAAAAGATCATCCTGAGTGAGGTATCCCAGAAGCAGAAAGACACACAGGGTTTGTATTCACTTATAAGTGGATACTAGACCTATAACACAGGATAAACATACTAAAATTTGTACACCTAAAGAAGATAAACAAGAAAGAGGACCCAGGGTACAATGATCAATCCTCACTTAGAAAGACAAATGGGATGGACATCAGAAGTAGGAGAAAACAAGAAACAGGACAGGAGCCTACCATAGAGGGCCTCTGAAAGACTCTACCTAGCAGTGTATCAAAGCAGATGCTGAGACTCATAACCAAATCTTGGGCAGAGTACGGTGAATCATATGAAAGAAGGGGGAGTTAGTAAGACCTGGAGAGGACAGTAGCTCCACAAGGACCAAATATATCTGGGCACAGGGCTCTTTTCTGAGACTGATTCTCCAACCAAGGACCATTCATGGATATAACCTAGAACCTCTGCTCAGTCTCCAAGTCTAGTAAGGGGAACAGGGACTGTCTGTGACATGAACTCAGTGGCTGGTTCTTTGATCTCCCCCACCCCACAAGGGAAAAGCAACCTTGCCAGGCCACAGAGGAGGACATTGTAACCAGTCCTGATGAGACCTGATAAGCTAGGGTCAGGTGGAAGTGGAAGAGGACCACTCTTATCAGTGGACCTAGATAGGGGCAGGGAGGAAATGAGGGAAGGAGGGTAAGATTGGGAGGGAATGAGTGAGGGGGCCACAGCTGGGATATAAAGTAAATAAACTGTAATTAATATAAAAAATAAAATTTTAATTAAAAAAAGCAGAAAAAAGTTAGACATGTGGCACACACCTACAATCTTAGCACTCAAGAAGCTTGAGACAGGAGACTCCCCATAAGCTCAAGGCTAGCCTGGGCTAGAGTTCCAGTTCAACCTGTCACACGAAACAAACAATAAAGTAAAATCTAGGCAAATAATACAAGCGTTGTCAAATATGGCAGAAGTCCCCAGAGTAGTACACGAATGACTGAAATTTTCTATAAAATACTCTTCGTACAAAAACAAAAAATAGTACTAGTAACTAGACAGCCAAGACAGATCCTTAGTGTTGGTCTATAATCTTCCTTACTCTTTCCCCTTTATCCCTAACCGTTGTCCAAAGTTTCAAAACATTAATGTATTAAAAATCGCCACATGTGGTGGTGTGCACCTGTAATCCCAGTACTTTGGAAATAGAAGCAAGAGGACCAACTTGGGCTACAGGAGACCATTATTAAAATAAAGAAACAAAGAAAATATTTTTGGAGAGCCGTAAGACACATTAAAAAAAAAAAGCATAATTAGGAACTTCTTACTTTTCAGACTTCCAAAAAAACAGAAACACCAACCCAGCCACAAAACCTTTGACCTACAATCTATCCTGTCTGCAAGATATGTGAGGGCACCCGGTGCAATGGCACATGCCTATAATCCCCACAGAGGCGAATCTCTGTGAGTTCAAGGCCAGCCTGATCTACAAAGCAAGTCCAGGGCAGCCAAAGCTACTCAGAGAAAACCTGTCTAGGAAAAAAAAAAGAAAAGCAATACAAAAACCAAAAAGATATGTGAGGGCAATTGTGGCACAGAACTTATGGGAGTAAATAACCAATATCTGATTTGACTTAATGTCCATACCATGAGATGGAACCCACGTCCAACACTGCTTGGGTGACCAAGAACCAGATACTAGACATCCCAGAGGTCTATTCTAAAACCAAACACTACTAGTGTAAAAAAAAAAAGTAGCAATAAAATGACATTCTGCTATACTTATAGATCAGTGCCTTAATCAGACTTGATCAGAGAAACTTCCTCCTCCACCAGATGGGAACAAATACAGAGACCCACAGCAAGACATTACTTGAAGGGAGAGTTTTTGGAATGCAAAGTTCTAAAAGGAAAAGAGTGTAAGAGCCAGCGGGGATGTAGAACACCAGGACAAGGCCCTCTGAATTGACTAAGCAAGGTGCATATGAGCTCACAAAGACAGAAGCAGCAAGCAAAGGGCCGACACAGGTCTGCATCAGGTCCCCTGCATATGTATAATAGCTTTCAGGTTAGTATTTTTGTGGGACTCCTGAGTGTGTGACAAAGTGGGTCTCTGATTCTTGTGTCTGCTCTTGGGGCTCTTTTACTTCTGTTTGAATTGCCTTGTCTAGTCTCAATGTGGTAGGTTTTGTTTTATCTTATTTTATTTTGTCGTATTTAAAATATTTTTTTTAAAAAGGTCTAAGTTAACATAACCTTTGCCACTTTCCACCTGTAATGATCCTAGTCATTACATGTCCTGTCTAAGATCCAGCTCCCTCAGCTGTAAACCTGCAGTTCTAGGCTCTCACAGCATAATTGTTCTAACAGGTAAGTTCATCACTGCTTGTGACAGTAAGCATCAACACTGATGGCACAATAACTGACGTTGTATATTCCTTAGCACCTGGCTGCCTTCTGCTTAACTCCTTTTTATGTATTTCTCTAGCTGTAAATCTTAAACTATGCCACCAACTCATGCCCTCCCAACTACAGTATGCTTTTCATATTTAATCACATTAATTTCTTGACTACAAATACTTACCCTTCCACTTGCCTGTGTCCACTGGCCCCAAATCCCTATATATAACATGTTATTGCACTGATTTCTTTTCAAGCCTATTTCCTTGACTTAAGACTATAAATTTAACAGCACAGAGACAGCATATAGAACAGAAATAATGTGCATTTTTTCTTATATCCCCAAACACATGGTAGTTGTCCTTTTAATGTTTTCTAAATGAGTAAAAGAGAAAGTAAAACATAAGAGAAACAACATTCTCATACTTCC